>NC_138039.1:8545533-9745533 GCF_964106645.2 Podarcis pityusensis
ATTGGGCATTCACCAGCTTCTAGCAGAAGTACGGAGTTGGGGACGCAGTTGGGTACCTGCAGCAGAGATCGTAGAAATTTTGCCTGAAAGCCATCTAGCTTTGGCAGGTCCCCATTATGCCAGACATTTGCTGCATACAGGAGTTGGGAAACGGGTTTTGCGTTGAAAACCCTTAAGGCTGCTGGAACATATTTGCTGCCCTTTGTGAAAAAGAATCTGAGTATGGCTAGCTTTGTAATCTCCACCTTTTGAAGGGAGGTTTGCCCAGGTTGGCCCCAGGGAAACCTCCCACCTCTGTCGCCTGGGAGTGCTTCCAAGATCCTGTATGATGGAATGTGAGCCCTAGATAATATTGAAATACTGCCCCTCAATGAGATCAAACTTAGATTCACAAAATGTTTAGGGGTATGCATACCCCCAGAAAAAGCACTAGATAGGTAGGCAGGTAGGTAGTTAGGTAATAATAATAATAATAATAATAATAATAATTTATTATTTGTACCCCGCCCATCTGGCTGGGTTTCCCCAGCCACTCTGAGCGGCTTCCAACAAAGATGAAAAATACACTAAAATGTCACATATTAAAAACTTCCCTGAACAGGGCTGCCTTCAGATGTCTTCTGAATGTCAGGTAGTTGTTTATCGCTTTGACATCTGATGGGAGGGCATTCCACAGGGCGGGCGCCACTACCGAGAAGGCCCTCTGCCTGGTTCCCTGTAACTTGGCCTCTCGCAGTGAGGGAACTGCCAGAAGGCGCTCAGAGCTGGACCTCAGTGTCCGGGCAGAACGATGGGGGTGGAGACGCTCCTTCAGATATACTGGACCGAGGCCGTTTAGGGCTTTAAAGGTCAGCACCAGTAGATATAGATAGATGATAGATGATAGATAGATAGATAGATAGATGATAGATAGATAGATAGATAGATATAGATGATAGATAGATAGATGATAGATAGATAGATAGATAGATAGATAGATAGATAGATAGATATAGATAGATATAGATAGATAGACAGACAGATATCAATATTTTAAGAATGCTCTCTCCCTTCTAAATACCCCAAGATGCTTAGTAGATTTCTACCCTCCTTCATAAGACACACACACAAAAAGAGTTATAACTTATATTTTATTTAGAATGACATATGGCATATAATGAGATTGCAAACTCACTCCGATTTGATGGCTGCTATGCTTGGTTTTTATAGGCTACAGTTTGATTTCAGCTGCTCTGAGTTATTAGAGCGGCTCTTTTACCATCATTTTACAGCATGTGCATTTGACTCTTATTTTCTAATTGTAAACTGCTTTGGGCAGGCCTTGGCCCAAGGAAAGCAGTTGTTAAAGCTCCAGAGCATTTTCCTAGTGAGGCATTGCAGACCCAAGCTTCCCCGTTTGCGAATGTATCGGTAAGGAGAACTTCTGAGATGCTTTTCCGGAGAGAATATTTGTGCGTGTGCGCAGGGTTGAGAGCCACACTCGCAACAGAGGGAGGCTGGCACTAGCACCCAATGACTTGGAACAGCTGCCATCAGGGCCCTGGACCCCGTTATATATAAATTAAAAAATCTGCCAGGCTTCACCATCTAGCTGGCATATTTATTTCCCACAGGGTGTCTGACGTAGCATCACTCTGGGGCACTGTGGGTAATATAAATAGCTACTCGACTCAGTCACCTGGTTCTGATTATTATAGCATTGCTGTGAGCGCAGTTGCCAGGTAAACGGACCCAACAACAGAGGAGGCGGCCTATCGGAGGTTACTTTGCCCAAGCGCCACCTCAGATCTTCTGGGAGCCACAGGGCCAGAGGCAAAAGTAGTGAGAGCAAGGTATGTGACTATTACCTGGATAGTAGACTGCTTTTTGCACACACACCTCTCCTCTGCCCTCCATGCAGGCAAGCAAGAGGCGTGGTCAGAGTGGAATACTCCAATTCTAGCCCGCCATTTTGGGGGATGGCAGCAGGGCCAGTACGAAGGGTACCCTGAATGCGGTAACTGTGCCCCTGAAGGACCAGGTGCGCAGCCTGGGAGTCATTTTGGACTCACAGTTGTCCATGGAGGTGCAGGTCAATTCTGTGTCCAGGGCAGCTGTTTACCAGCTCCATCTGGTATGCAGGCTGAGACCCTACCTGCCCGTAGACTGTCTCACCAGAGTGGTTCATGCTCTGGTTATCTCCTGCTTGGACTACTGCATTGCACTCTACATGGGGCTCTGCGACATCACCAAGGGATGCCCCCAGGTCTCAGGTTTGGCCCTGAAATCTCCTGACCTGGATGCTCCTGACCTGGCAACCCTACCCCTAAATGGAACTTCCATTTAACTCTCCAGACTAAAAGACTTCACACATCCAATAAAGGACACGAGCAGCAAAATAATATTTGGCTTGTCTGGATACGCCCCCCCCCCCCCAGAAAATGAAGTAACCAAACAGCTGGAGAAGCCTGATGCATGATGCAAATGTTAATATTACTGGCGTTCTGAAAAGGAAAGGAGAAGCAGGATCCAGCCAGCATTTCAGCCTCTGCCCCACTGGTGGCGTGAATGACGTTTCGGTTGCCCACCCCCAAAAGGCTCCCATCAACGTGTCGCCCTCAAAGGTAGCCTCCTTCCCCAGCCCCGGAACGTTGCATCTCTGCTCTCAAAGCATCATCCGACGAGTGCCAAAGATTTAGGTCATGTTTTCAAAGTCTATTTTGGGTAAACACATCCCCCTTTCCCCCAAAGAGCGGCACTATATAGACTCCTTTTATCACCGCCAAGCAGCGCCGAAAACAAATAGGACGCGTTCGTTAATTTTGCATTCCCGCTGCCCGGTTATCCTCACGCTCGCAAGCACTGCGACGTTGCTCTGCTTCCAAATCGGAGGCAGATCGTGAGCCATTGTGAGTCTGGGTTGGTAGAACTGATGGGGAGGGGAGGGGGGCAGCCGGGACGGTGGAACCGCATATCACCAGAGAGAAATCACTGGGGGTTTTGTTTACCCGTATGCAAACCCAGCAGGCAGGCAGATACGACTAGAAACCCCTTTTCAGCCAGGGGAAAGAGAACATTCCCTTCTTGCCGAGCTTGGGCGGGGGGGGGGGGGACATGCCAGTGGTGGGTGGGGCAATGGGTGTAAATTGATCTTTCTAAAGCAGGCTGGTTTCTACACACGCTCACACGTCCCTCTCTTTCAGGGCCTTGCAGAGCCAGGCAGAGGCCCGGGCCAGGTAGATAATGTGTTCCTCCCCTTTTTTTTTTTACCCTGGGAAAAACTGAAGTCTTATAAATAAGTATATAAATAATTTTCACAAAAGTTATGCTGACAAAGCATTTTATTTCAAGGCTTGAACCATATCTGCATATAAAGACAAAATGGAAAATATAGATATACAATAGTGCTTTTCAAAACTGCAGAGGGGAAAGGATTATTTTAGGGAAAAGGATGCCGGGGAAGCTTTTCTCTCGCACTGCCAGCCATGGCCCCAGGGAACTCTCCCACCGCCACCCTTTGCACCTCCACGTTCGCCCCAGTGCATCCCCTGTGATTGTGAATCTGCTGACCGAGGCCCCCTTTGGAATCGGAAATGGTATCAGGGTGGCATCAGCCCCCACCCAACACCAAAGCAAATAGCATGCCCTCGTTGCTCCATACCAGGGGTGGGCAAACTTTTTCAGCAGGGGGTCCCTCAGACCGTGTGGGGGGCCGGACTATATTTTGGAAAGAAAGAAAAAAGAACGAATTCCTATGCCCCACAAATAACCCAGAGATGCATTTTAAATAAAAGCACACATTCTACTCCTGTAAAAACAAGCTGATTCCCAGACTGTCCGCGAGCCGGATTTAGAAGGTGAATGGGCCGGATCCGGCCCCCGGACCTCAGGTTGCCTACCCCTGTTCTATGCTTCCCACTTGGCCACTGTGGGAGCAGGATGCTGAACTAGAGAGGCTGGTGGCCTGATCCAGAAGGGCTTTGATGTTCTGATGTTCATGCAAAATGCCCGAGGCTGCTCTGACTCTCACGCTGGGCCCCTGAATCATCCCCTTTAATCCTGTCCTTTGTGGACAGCACCGGCTGCCCCAGATGTTTGCTTGCTTCTGGGGTCCTTGCTCAACCAACAAGAGTCCATCTCTCTCTCTCTGATCAGGATTGCCAGGAAAAAACCCACCGGATTTAGAAGGCGATTGGGCCACATCCGGCCCCCAGGCCTTAGTTTGCCTACCCATGCTCCATACCAAAGTTCCTAGACTTTTATCTCCCTTGTTGGCCACCTTCCAGTTGACGCAGCAAAGTGTTTCTCTCTAGATACACACACAAGTAGAACATTTAACATACCATATTTTTGCTCTATAAGACTCACTTTTTCCCTCCTAAAAAGTAAGGGGAAATGTGTGTGCGTCTTATGGAGCGAATGCAGGCTGTGCAGCTATCCCAGAAATTGCTGCTTTCACTGCGTAGCGATCCCTCTTGCTGTTCTGGCTTCTGAGATTCAGAATTTTTTTTTCTTGTTTTCGTCCTCCAGATCTTGTGGTCTGGTGTGTCTTATAGAGCGAAAATTACGGTAGTCCCTGCCCTGGCTGGTAGCTATCAGCCACTAGCCTCCACTGGCCCCTGTCCACACCACACAGACAGAGCCTCTTACTCGAAAGTAAGAAATCATATTTATTCAGACCAGGAACAGTACAAACTAGGCAGAAAACACAGTGGAAATGTATTGTTCTTAATGAGTAGCCTGGTACCACAGCCTGTCTTTCAAGGATGAGGACCAGCGAGACAGCGGGAGAGTTTGGACCAGTGAATGGGGCAGTAGCTTATGTTCATTCATGAAACTTGTCGGTTGGTTTTGAGCCAGGCTGCCATCTTCTTAGCCCAGTGTTTCTCAAACTCAGGGCTTCAGCTATTGTTGGACTACAACTCCCATCATCCCTAGCTAGCAGGACCAGTGGCCAGGGATGATGGGAGTTGTAGTCAGCTGGAGACCCAAGTGTGAGAAGCACTGTCTTAGCCTAACCTACTTCACAGGCAAATGCAATTCGAATCGCAATCTTATGATAGAATACCTGCAACTAGCAAAATTGACTGGAAAACTTAGAGGAATGTCAAACCAAAAGGTATTTAGGGAATGGGAAATATATAAAGCATGCTTGAAAATGTGCTGTACGAACAATAAGATACTTGCAGAAAATAGAGTGAGACTGATAACCAAGAATAATTCAAAATGTAATAGTGGATTATATATCGATATACAAAATAAAATAATACGAATCTGTTCAAGGAATACAGATAACATAAGTAGTATAATGAGAATTATTATTTTAATTTGTTATGTAAGTGTTATGTAAGTGTAATATATTGTATTTGTTTATGTTTGTTTCTCTATCTTTTCTTACTTTATTGTCTTTATTCATTTGTATCGTCTTTTGTATTATATGTTATGTATATTTGTCTGTGAAAATTAATAAAGATTTTCTTTTAAAAAATAGAATCGTAAACTGTCTATGTGGAAAAATTCAACATTGGAGGAAACAATAGTTTCTTGCTATGTATTCTGCACTGTTGACACCATACAAGAACCAGAGTACACCTTGATGTTACCATTAACTCAAGAAGCTCAGAATTGGACAGAAGCGATGAAGAAAGAAGGAGGGAGAAGAGGGAGCAGACAGGGAGGAGGAGGTGTTTGAGGAGGTAACAGGGCTTAAGGAGCAGGAAGAGGCTGTGGCAGAAAGAAGTCCAGAAGCAGAGGCAGAGGCAGAGGCTAGAGAGGAGCTGGTCACAGCAGAAAGGAGAGACCCCCTGGCTTCTTCAGCAGAGAGGCAGAGATCAGGTGGGCTGCTGAAGAAGCCAGAGGGTCTCTCCTTCCTGCTGTGATGTCAAGGACTGGACTGAAGGGGACAAGTTGGAGGAGGAATGGTAGAGATCACGCACCCCACCCCCCTTCTCCTGAAGCTCCCAGAGAAGCAGAAGGCAGTATTGATTTACAGCAGGGGTTTGAGGAAGGTCACAGCTCAGGGACAGGTGAACAGAAGAATTGGGATGTGTTAGGAGAAGTGGGAGGGGAGGCAGAACCAGAGCAGCCAGCTGACACGTTGTCACTGGAGAGTATTTCTGACCCCACTCCTTCTCCCAGAACTCGGCGTTTGTTAAGAGTGCAAGAGCAAAGGACTCAGAGACAGTTGGTTCCTGGTGGACACCATAAGGGAAAGTGCTGTTGGTAGCAAGGGAAGGGAGAGGACCTCAGCTGGAGCAACGTCATTAATGGGAGGCTGATGGCATTCCGTTATCTCTTGCTGCAATGGTTGGATAAAGTCATTAGTAAGACTCTTCTTTGCTTTTCCCTGCTTCTTACTGCCACCGGGGGAGGGATAGAATTCCCCAAGCCTGCATTTGACCAGTTCTCTTCTCCCCTGGTCTCCCAGGACAAGAAGAAGAAGAAGAAGAAGAAGAAGAAGAAGAAGAAGAGGAGGAGGAGGAGGAGGAGGAGGAGGAGTTTGGATTTGATATCCCACTTTATCACTACCTATCACTATCACTACTCAAAGCGGCTCACAATCTCTTTTCTCTTCCTCCCCCACAACAAACACTCTGTGAGGCGAGTGAGGCTGAGAGACTTCAGAGAAGTGTGACTGGCCCAAGGTCACCCAGCAGCTGCATGTGGAGGAGCGGAGACGCGAACCCGGTTCACCAGATTACGAGTCTGCTGCTCTTAACCACTACACCACGGTGGTGTATGAAAAAGGTACAGCAGAGACAGACAGATTGATGGAGTCTCAGGTTGCTTGGGAAGGGCCCAGGAGAAGAGGGTGCCTAGGCAACTGTCAGAAGGCAGGGACCTTCAGTACCCAAAACTGCCTCATTGGCGCAAGATCTACCAGGTGGACTTGCAATGCTCACTAAGCCTGGCCTCCTGGGCTGTTCGTTTCTTTGAATAAAGAGTTAATTTCACTGACACATGACCTGCTCCTAACACCCAGCCCGGACACCCAGGCGCGAGTGCCCCTACTCCTGCCACAAAGCCTTATTAATGGATCGGAGGTGTGGAAATGGACGTGCTGCCATCGCCTTTCCAACATGGATGGAACTCTATCTCCAGAACTAATCAAAATCTCAAACAGGAATGGAAATGTGTAGAAGAATACATGACCGAAGGAACAGGACATTCCAGAGGTGGCGCCATCGGTAATGGCGGATTCCCTCTGATCCGGAAGGAGCTTGCTTCACAGAAATCGGGTCTAACACCGCTTCGGGACCCCTTAAATCACAGGCGGGTGAAGCCTGTGACCCTGGGACTCGGCGGGCACTGTTTGCGCCCCCCCAATCAGCAAAGGAACCCGACAACGGATGGAACTCTATCTCCAGAACTAATCAAAATCTCAAACAGGAATGGAAATGTGTAGAAGAATACATGACCAAAGATGCTCCAACAAGAATTTATTGATATGTATAGACTGATTTCACAAAGTTAAGCTAAGCTAAACTAAGCTAAGCTAAGCAGATATATAAGATTGAATGTTTAATTATTAAGATACAAAATTACAATCTCAATAATAAAGTTGCAAAATAATAACAAGGAAGTCACGCACGGGTGGAGGGAAGACACAGGGCAAGAAATAAGAAGTGGATAAATGTTGGTACATAATGAAATGTGAAAATGTGAATTTACGAATATAATGTATATGTATCAATATGTAAAGATTTAGTATATGTATTACAACATTAATAATAAATAAATTAAGTGCAAAAAAAAAAAAGGAAATCTATCTCCAGAACTCATTCCATTTTGCCCACCAGCAAGACGCCTGGGGACCTGGTTAGCTTCTTATTCCTCTCACTCACTGCTTGGCAATTAGTGATCTGTTATGTGCGTGCTTTTGAGAGGTTCGCGGACGGAGGGTTCAGTTGGGGGAAGCTGCCAGAGCAGCAGAATAATTACACTTCCCTGCCTTTCATAGGAAACTCTTTAAAAATGCAAACACCACCTCACAGCATCTGCGAGTGAGACAACACGGCTCAGATGCATTTGCTCCAAGTCCACACAGACATGTCAGGAGGATCCAGAAACCATGTTGAGTCAGAGGGAGAGAGAGAGAGAGAGAGAGAGAGAGAGAGAGAGAGAGAGAGATGGTTGTCTCCCTTTCCAGGAGAATATGCTCTCAAAATCCAAAGAAGGGAAGGCCGTCTGATTTTACTGGCGGCAGATGAAATCATTTGGGCCACTTTTCACAGTAGGCTGGCTGCTTGCAGATCAGAACCTGCTTCTCCGGTGCACTGTGCAGTTCTCTGGATTTGGCGGTGCTGTTTCAGAGTGTGCACAAAAATACTAATTTTTGCAAGGAAAATACGCAGAATGTGCATTTTACGGAGAAATGCACGGGAAAGTATTGAGGGAAATGCGTACTTTGCAATAAAGGCACATACAAAATGCATGCAAGAAGTGCGTATATTAAGAGAAAATGGCACGAAATGCTGCTTTTTAAAAATACATATTTTCACGAGGAACTCTTAAAGGAAAATTCACAATGTGGTGTGGAAATGTAGAGAAACTGTGCGTTGAAGACTACAAACATGAGGAACTGAAACAGATGGATTTGTCCAGTGCTGGTCCCTGTGGAAGAACACAGATCTTAAGAATGATGGGATTTGCCATCCAAAATATCTGGAGTAGACCTAGCTGGTGAAGGCTGAATCAACCTAATCTATTTCTCACTATTGGGCAGCATGGAACTTAGTAATCCACCTGCTTTCACTGTTCCTGGTTTATTCACTTTTTATTCATTCCGGATCCTGATGGTTTTTACAAGGTACCCCTTCAAAACCACCATCAAATCCTAGTTCACCCTCTGCTGGCGGTTGTGTTGTCATCCTGTGTAAAAGGATCAATGTGTCATGAACCAGTGCTTCTGACACCCATAATGTCTTGCTGTGCAGTCTATCGCTGTAAGCTTTAATAGGATGAGGTCTCTATGTTAAAGCAATGCAAACTCAAGAAGATTCACGTTATTTCTCCTGGGTCGAGCTTCTCCTCAGGTCCCTTAGAAAAGAATAGGGGCTCACGCATACCCTCCTGTCTGTTGTGGGTGCGAGAGAGAGAAGCAGCCTAAAGGGGTGGTATCCATAGCACACTCTCAAATTCCCATGGGTCCCAGGAGCCCAAAACAAATGGCCAACCCTGTTTTAAGTCCAGGGACTCATTAGCCAAAATGCAGTGATTCAAATGCTTTGTAAACATGCAACACCAGATGGCGCCAGAGAGCACAAAAAAATTCTATAGGATTTTTACATAGGTTTTTTTTCTTTTGTTATAATGATTTTAATTTCTGACTTATTTATGGTGGGGGGTTTTTTCCTGTGTGTAGATCCACCCCAGGTCTTCCAAGCATTCTGTCTCTCTTTCTCTCTCTCTTTGCAAGGGCTCTGCTCTGATTTTTATGCCACTGATTTTTATGATGGCTGTGTTCTGCCTCCGCCATCAGAGGAATCAAGCCTCTGAATGGCCATCTGTCATGGATGCTTCAGCTGAAATTCCTGCATTTCAGGGGGTTGGACTAGATGGCATTTGAAGGTCCCTTCCAACTCTACGGTTCTATGATTTGCTGAGAGTTACTGGCGTGGAGAGTGCTGTTGGTGGACTTTGGGCTCTCAAATTTCAGCAGCACCCTCTGAGGTGCTAAAATTCAGTCCCCCCCCCCCCTCCCCTTGTGTTCCATTCCACAGCACTGTTGTGGCGCCCCCTGCAGGGCAGCACCCGGTATAGCCACACCAGTCACGCTACCCTAAAACCACCTCTGTTGCAGGCTTCCCCGTGGGGTATCCGGTTAACTACGACGAGAACAGGATACTGGCCTCCATAGACTTTAGGGTTGCCATATTTTCAAGATCAAAAGAGAGGGCTGTCCGAGCCACTGCCAGCCTGAGCCGGGGCCTCCACTCCTGCACACCTTTTTCCCCAGCTCAGGCTGGCAGCAGCCGCAGCATGCAGACCAGCTCACAACTGTGCCTGAGCCTGAGTCAAATAAATAAATAAATAAATAAATTACACACACACCCAAAAAAACCCAGACATTTCCTTTAAAATGTAAAAATCCTTCCAGGTGGGCATGTTGACCCCCCCCCCAAAGAGAACATGTCCAGGATTTCCCGGATACAAGGCAATGCTACTTTGGACATGATCCAGCAGCCAGACTTTTTCTGAAGTTTTTATTCCTTGCTTTGTGTGGCTCTGAACACACAAACAATTAGGGTTGCCGACGAACTGACAGCGAGAACAAAAATGGTTCAGGTGGGTGCTTTTTTGGCGTAAAGGCCCAAGATTGGAGCCGGTTGCCAACATTCTTCACAACCATATGTCAGGAGTGCTCTGATGGTGTTTCCTGCTTGGCAGGGGGTTGGACTCGATGGCCCTTGTGGTCTCTTCCAACTCTATGATTCTATGATTCTATTATTCTTTTTGTGCGCATTATAAAATGAAATAAAAGTCAGCGCTGTCCGTTTTGCTTAGGGCACATGTCTGAGCTCCACGGCCGAGGCATGCGCACTTGCCATGCTCCCTCACGCAGCATCCCACACAGAGAGATTGCAGGATCTGTGCCTGCCTGTAGCACACGCGTCTCCTAAGAACCTTTGCTTCAGCCAAAAGAGGTGGGTGAGTTCGGCTGGCAGGCCGTGGGGGGAGAACAAGATGGGGACTCGGCTGCGACAGCTGTGGGCTCCACACTCCTGCCCACCACTCTGCGCAGTTACTTCACCCACACACTGGAACACAAGAGGTGGCCCAATCTGTCAGCAACAGCCACAAAAGAAAAAATAAACCGGGGAAGCTTTTCTTACCAGCTCTGCTCCTGGCACAGCCTGCCACGCCACGCCACGCCCCCTGACCTGCAGTGGTGTGGCAAAATTCAGAGGTGCAGGGTCCCTACATGACTAGTCGCAGCCCCAAAGTCCCATCTAGGATCACACCATAATCTTAGAATTATACAACAGTAATTAAAAGACGCCTGCTTCTTGGGAGAAAAGCAATGACAAACCTAGGCAGCATCTTAAAAAGCAGAGACATCACCTTGCCAACAAAGGTCCGTATGGTTAAAGCTATGGTTTTCCCAGTAGTGATATATGGAAGTGAGAGCTGGACCATCAAGAAGGCTGATCACCAAAGAATTGATGCTTTTGAATTATGGTGCTGGAGGAGACTCTTGAGAGTCCCATGGACTGCAAGAAGATCAAACCTATCCATTCTTAAGGAAATCAGCCCTGAGTGCTCACTAGAAGGACAGATCGTGAAGCTGAGGCTCCAATACTTTGGCCACCTCATGAGAAGAGAAGACTCCCTGGAAAAGACCCTGGTGCTGGGAAAGATGGAGGGCACAAGGAGAAGGGGACGACAAAGAGATGGTTGGATAGTGTTCTCGAAGCTACCAACATGAGTTTGACCAAACTGCGGGAGGCAGTGGAAGACAGGAGTGTCTGGCGTGCTCTGGTCCATGGGGTCATGAAGAGTCAGACACGACTAAACGACTAAACAACAACAACAAATAATTAGGGATGCAGCAATCAACGAAGATCTCTGTTGTGTTGCCTTTCAGCTAAGTGGAGTATCATCTGAGGTGCTCCGATATATTATTTCAGAGAGATTTAGGTTGTGTTTTTTCCCTGTGAAGATCCATTCTGCTTAACAGAACTTGCTCGCCGCTCTCTTGAAACTGAAGCGCTTTGGGTTCTCAGCGTTCCTAAATGCTTAGCTCTGGATCGTGCAGAAAATCTCCTCCATGTTCTTCCCACGCAGCTACTCCACAGTGACCCTGGGAGCCCGTCCTCAATGGCTGACTCACCTCCTTTCACTCTGATTGTCTCGGATCAGTACAATGAGTGAGAAGATGATTCAGGGACGAAAAAGCTCCCTTTCTATGCTGTGTGGGCAGGGGAGATGTGGACCCTGCTTCAGAAATAGCCGTGGGTCTTAGAGTCCTCAGAACTCCAGACCACTACACCACAGTTGACTGGCCTCATGCTCCATCCTGGGCCCACCTAATTCACAGCATATTTGAAATCCAAAGCTGGTGGTTCGATACACCGTATAGCACAGCTTTTTCTAGAATCCCAGAATTGGAGAAAGAGAGAGAAATGAATCTCGAGAGTCATCTCGTCCAACCCACTGAAATGCAGAAATCTCAACACGGAGTCCCCCATCCAGTTTGAAACCATACCAGACCCTGCTTAGCTTTGCAAATGTGCTAGCAACTTTTTTTTTTTGCTGCACTTCCTCCTCCTCCTTCACCCCAGAGCTAAACCTTTGCCTCTTGGATTCAGGCCTCTATTCCACCCATCATGATAAACAAACAAACAAACCTAATAATAATAATAATAATAATAATAATAATAATAATAATAATAATAAATTTTATTTATACCCCACGCTCCCCAGCCAGAGCCGGGCTCAGGGCGGCTAACACCAGTAAAATTACAATAAAAACATAATGGGGGGGAGACAATTTAAAATACAGGTTAAAATGCAATTTAAAATGAAGCCTCATCAAAACCATAAGGGGAGGGAAACATAAGGGTCAGACTGAGTTCAAACCAAAGGCCAGGCGGAGCAGCTCTGTCTTGCAGACCCTGAAGAAAGATGTCAAGTCCCGCAGGGCCCTAGTCTCTTGTGACAGAGCGTTCCACCAAGTCGGGGCCAGAGCTGAAAAGGCCCTGGCCCTAGTTGAGACCAATCTAACTACCTTGCAACTTGGGACCTCCAAAGTGTTGTCATTTGTGGACCTTAAGGTCCTCTGTGGGGTATGTAATAATAATAATAATAATAATAATAATAATAATAATAATAATATATCACTTATACCCCGTCCATCTGGCCGGGTCTCCCCAGCCACTCTGGATGGCTTCCTACGGAATATTAAAAACACAGTAAAACATCATACATTAAAAACTTCCCTAACCAGGGCTGCCTTCAGGTGTCTGCCTCATCAAGGAATGTCACCAGGCCTGTTTCCCTCCCTGGAAGACCAAGAAGTGAGGGGTGGCCACTACAGTCTTTCCCCTCACTTTCAAAACTTCTTGTCTCTCTAGGAACAAGAGGGCAGTACATCTGACCATTGGAAGGCTCAGCTGCAGGAGCACTCTGTCTCCCACTCTCATTTTATCTGTGTGGTATTGAAGGCTTGTTTGTTTAAGGACAAAGGGACGCGGGTGGCGATGTGGGTTAAACCACAGAGCCTAGGACTTGCCGATCAGAAGGTTGGCAGTTCAAATCCCCACGATGGACGGGGTGAGCTCCCGTTGCTCGGGCCCTGCTCCTGCCAACCTAGCAGTTCGAAAGCACATCAAAAGTGCAAGTAGATAAATAGGTACCGCTCCGGCAGGAAGGTAAATGGCGTTTCCGTGTGCTGCTCTGGTTCGCCAGAAGCGGCTTAGTCATGCTGGCCACATGACCCAGAAGCTGTATGCCAGCTCCCTCGGCCAGTAAAGCGAGATGAGCGCCGCAACCCCAGAGTTGTCAGCGACTGGACCTAACGGTCAGGGGTCCCTTTACCTTTTGTTTAAGGACATGAGGAGAACTTTGCCAGATCAGGCCAGTGACCCATCCAGGTCCAACATCCAGGTCCCATGGTGGCAAGCCTGAGTGGGAACGTGGCCAGGCTGCCAGGGATGGGTGAACAGCGACGGCACCTGGCCAATGTCAATAGGCAGGGAGTTCCAAAGGGCATGTGCGGCCACACTAAAAGATTGATTTCTTACCAATGCAGACAGAGTGTTATGCGGCACCTGTGACAGTTCTGCAGATGGGAGTGGACAAGGGCACATATCTGGGGTAAGGTGTGGTCTGTACATCGACTGTGTAAATAGAAGTGACATTAAATTAAGACTTCCAGCCACTCGTGCTTACTTATGGAGAGGCTATGTCACAGATAGTTGAAGCCTCGATGATGCGCCCAATGATTCCGTCATTTGACAGCATCCCTGTTCAACTTTTACTTTTCTGCACAATTGATAGAAGCACATAACACTCCACAGGTTTTGTCGGAACTGATCAGCCTTAATTTACTACAATTCACACACAAAAAATCAACGACGTGGGGTAAGGCAGATTCACAAACAAACCAGGAAAGCTCAGTTGGAGATGGAAAGAAGACAAAAGTCTCTACCAGAGGAAAAATGGCAAATGAAGTGGTTGGGCTATGCCGCAATGGCAAAACTGACCGGAAAGTTCAAGAACCAGGAAGACCAAAACTGGAATAAGGAATGGGGGGAAATTACAATTTACCTTAAAGACCATTGTAAGAAGTTGAAAACATTAGCGGGAATGCAATAACACTTGTAATGTAATGAGAACTATGGATATAATGGAGTTATTAAAAAAAAACTTGGATTATTTAAAAAAAGATGCAGTAGAAAAGGTTTAATAACAAAACTCATGGGAAGTCCAGAGATTCAATAGAATCTTGTAACTTTGGTTGTGTTGCAGTATGATTGTAAACTTAAATATGTAAAACCAAATTTAAAAAAATATTTAAAAAAGGAAACCTTGGTTGATGAGAGTGTGTTGCTAATAATGCAGAGGTTGCAGGTTTGATCGCTGCTGAATATTCCTGCATTGCAGCGGTTTGGACTAGATGCCCCTCAGGGTCCCTTCCAACTCTACAATTCTACGAAACCAGTCCCAAGCTGTTCAGGGCTTTATGTGCCAATTGTAACAGCTTGAACTTGGCCCAGTAGCAAAACGGCAACGGGTGCAAGTTTCCGAGCTGTGGTATTATATGCCTTTGTTCCGCCTTATTCTGCAACTTCTGGATCAAGTCAAGGGAAGTACCACGGACAGCGCACTGCAGTAAACCAATTTCAGTTAAGGCTTAAGCCTAAGCCATGGGTAGGCAAACTAAGGCCCAGGGGCCGGATCTGGCCCAATTGCCTTCTAAATCCGGCCCGCGGACCGTCCAGGAATCAGCATGTTTTTACATGAGTAAGGTAAAGGTAAAGGTACCCCTGCCCGTACAGGCCAGTCGTGTCCGACTCTGGGGTTGCGTGCTCAACTCGCTTAAGAGGCCGGGAGCCAGCGCTGTCCGGAGCCAGCACCAGCGTAGCGCACGGAAACACCGTTACCTTCCCGCTATAAAGCAGTACCTATTTATCTACTTGCACTTGGGGGTGCTTTCTAACTGCTAGGTGGGCAGGAGCTGGGACCGAACGACGGGAGCTCACCCCGCCGCGGGGATTCGAACCGTCGACCATACGATCGGCAAGTCCTAGGCGCTGAGGTTTTACCCACAGCGCCACCCACGTCCCCAACGTTTACATGAGTAGTACTCTTTACATGAGTAGAATGTGTCCTTTTATTTAAAATGCATCTCTGGGTTATTTGTGGGGCATAGGAATTCATTAAAAAAAATTTCTTCAAAATATAGTCCAGCCCCCTACAAGGTCTGAGGGACAGTGGACCGGCCCCTTGCTGAAAAAAATTGCTGACCCCGGCCCAAGCTGTCAAAGCCAGTGGTCTGAATCAGTTCATGCGTGATCGCCTGAAGTGGTACAGCCCAGCCCTGAATGGTACAGTGTAGGAGGGATAAGCCCCCAAAACTTCATGAGCTTTTCTGTGTGTTTCTTCTGAGCACTTCAGAGGAGCCGAGCATTCGGACTGTGTGATTCAGAAGCATCCCTTGGTAGCTTCGTGCATAAGCAGTAACACGAGGTGTTTGAGAACAGGCCTCCTGTGGTTTGTCCACATCACAGCTCAAGCTTGCTCACTATTAACTCTCAATGCTGGCAATGAATTACGAGCAGCTCTTGAACCAAAAATGAAAGAAAGAGGAGGAAGTCTGGGCCTATAAAAAGGTCTTCCTGGCACCTTTCTTTGCCTCGGGCTCTTGGCAGAAGTTTGGCTTCCCTGTCATCTTATTTAGATCATGCCTGCTTTGTCGCTTGTGGCTTTTCAAACATGACTGCTCCTTTGCATCTCACAAACAATTGGACAATCGGGCAAAGCTGGAGGAGAAATTTCGGGGCAAGATGCGCAGCCGGGGAGAAGAAAGGTTACAGCGTTTGGGACTTTTGGTTTAGAGAAAAGCTTTATAAGAGGCGACATCATGGGAACGTATAAATTTATGCATGGCAAGGAGAAAATGGGTGGAGGGAACTTTCTCGCTCCCTCTCCCCTATTGCTAGAACTCATGGATGGCCAATGAAGCTAAAGGTTGGGGGATTTGGGATAGATTTTAAAAAGGACTTTTTCATGCAGTGCAAAGTTCAGCTATGGGACTCATTCCCAGAGGAGGCAGCAATGGCCACCAACCTGGGTGGCTTTAAATGATGATTGGACAAGTTCACGAGGCCTTTCTTCGTCCAGAGGGTGGTAACACAAGAATGGACCTTTTATGCAGTGGAATGCTCTCCCCAGGGAGGTTCGCCAGGTGCCTTCCTTTAGGCACCAGGCAAAAGCATTTCTCTTTAACCAGGCCTTTGGTTGATTGACATTTCATGCCCTTTTAAAATGTGTTGGGGATGGGGGACGTTATTGGATTGTACTTGTTTTTATTTCAATTATGTATTTTGTGTTTTTATATTATGATTTTATCTGAGACCTGCAGGTACACGGATATGGGTGGCGCTGTGGTCTAAACCACGGAGCCTCCTGGACTTGCAGATCAGAAGGTCAGCAGTTCAAATCTCCATAACAAAGTGAGCTCCCGTTGCTCCGTCCCAGCTTCTGCCAACCTAGCAGTTCGAAAGCACACCAGTGCAAGTAGATAAGCAGGTATCGCTGCGGCGGGAAGGTAAACGGTGTTTCTGTGCACTCTGGTGTCCGTCACGGTGCACTGTTGCACCAAAAGCAGTCTAGTCCTGCTGGTCACATGACCCAGAAAGCTGTTTGTGGACAAACGCCAGCTCCCTTGGCCTGAAAGCGAGATGAGCACTGCAACCCCATAGTTGATTTTGACTGGGTCCTTTACCTTTACCTTTTACAGGGTAGTATACTAACTAACTAACTAACTAACTAAAAGGTTACTGGTGACTAACTCTGCGGGGCTGATGAACCTATGGTCCTCCAGATGTTGAGCTCCAGCTCCCATCATTCCTGGCTGCTGGTTTGGACCAATGGGAGTCCAACATCATCTCAAGGGTCATGGGTTCCCCATTCTGATATAGATAGATATATATATAGCATTATCCAGTATCAGATGCTCAGAAAAGACCCACTGAAATGATGGACTCAAGTTGGCTGGTTTCAATGGGTCTACTCTGAGTAGGGCATAATGGGATACATGTCACCCATCACATTTTTCTTCAGAGCCAAAGCAGGCTTTGGGTAGTATTTAGGGCACTTGTCAGGGCCAGGGGAAGATGAACGACACATGAAATTAAAGCAGAGAACATGCAGATTTACAACATAATACTGGTGGTCCTGGCAAGTTCTGCTCCTCCCTCCACCTTCCAAGGAAATTAAACAGATTATTGTAATTTACAAAGGAAGAAGAAACTGGACGTGTGGAAGGGATGCAGCTATTGACTCCAGGGATGGGCAAATTTGTACATTTCCGTTTCTCCCTTTTCCATCTCAGTCCTCCACATTTTGGCATCATTTTGTTATTCTCCCCTCCCCCCCCCCCCATAAAGTCCCAATGAAAATTCATCAGCATCTTAGTGAGCGTTTCTCCTAACAGACATGTCTGTGTGCAATTCTGCTTAATACACACATTTTTTGCAGAGCGGTTTCCCCTAATTTCCTGCCTTATTCACTAATATCTTTATGCACAGTTTATGCCAGTGCATACATTTCTGTGCACGTGACTCGGCTGCAGAGAACATGCAGATTTACTCTCTGCAAATTGCAAAATTTGGAAAGGTTGGAAATCTGTGTTTCGGTTCTCATACCGTTTCTGAAAATGTAAACTAGGCAAGTTCCCTTCTAAATGGAACGGAATCTCATTTCTTTCCCCCTCTCCCATTCCTAATTGACTGTCAGAGCTCCAGCATCAGTTGACTAAGGTGAAACTTCTCTAGACATTGTCTCAGATGCTGGGCTGTCAAGGAAGCCAATGCATTTGGAGTATTGTTTTTGTTGGAATTCTGCCTGGGTCAGAGGAATGTGCCACAGCGTAGGCACCGGCAGATATTCCTGTCGACCTCCCCGCATTCTCCACTCTGCTGATAAGCAGGCGAGGTCCGGCGATTCTTCTCAGATGTATGAGAGGAACACACCGTTCTTCCTCTCTCCCCTTTGGTGTCCCCAGGGAGGGGAAAGAAGCAGACAGAAAACTATTTACATCATTTATTTCTGCCTCTTACATCAGTACAGAGAATCATGTCTGCACTCAACAACAGCAAGAAGAAAACTCCTCCCAAGTACATCCAGTACGGGTCATATGACACACACACACACTGAGCTAACATCCGGTGCTCAGTACAGAATGGACTGCCCCTTTGTTCCCATGGCAACAGTCACAAACATCCTGTCTGGCTTTCCAGCCACAAGCAGCTGGCTGAGCTGCTAGAGCCTTTGCTTGCTGCAGCATTGGTGCTTTATGGTAACATACTCCCCCTAAAGTATCAATGTGTGCTGCGAGCAAAGCGTCATCCAGAGAAGAAAACAAACAGTTGTTATATTTATAACATTCCCCTGTTGTTTCAGTTCCACCCTTGGAACTACCCGCCACTGGTTTAACCAATGTACCTCTCCGGTTGTGTGACTTCGCATTACCTTGGTTAACAACTCTCTGTTGTGCCTTTGTCTCTGACTCAGACACAGCTTCAATCTGTCCTTGGTCGTTTACAATAGCAACATATGCAAGGTTAGCAAACTCCTTTGAATACCTCTTGGGTGGTACACCCTTCGTTGCTCTCTCAGACCTACGTAAAAGTTGCTGCTCTTCTCTGCTTTCTGGTTCAGCCTCTGAACTCTCTGGAGAACCAGTACTAAGCTTAATCAACGGTTCATCCTCCTCTTCTGAGGGTCTAGTCATTATGTGAGATTTCCTCTCAATGACTGTGACAACTGAGCTGTCTGAGCTATCGCTGTCATCATCAGTACTACTGAACTCAATAAGATCAAACTCATTATCATCATCATCATAATCGCCACCTGTGGGAAATGTTTGTACTACTCGCTCTTGCTCTGGAGCACTCTCTAGGAACTTTGTGAGAATCACCTGACCAGATTCAGACAAAATTACTCTGTAGAGACCTTTTTCATAACCCACAAAAATGCCTCTGGCATTCTTTACACCACCTGGAGCTTCTGTTCTCACATGAGACCCGAAAACCTTAAAATAGGCAACAGAAGGTTTTCTATTGAACAGCTTCTCAAAAGGAGAACATCCCAACTCTGTTGAGACCTTTCTCAACCACACATGAAGATAGGACGCTAGCGATTCGGCCCAATATTCATGTGGCAAATGTGAACTCAGCAATTGCGCATTCATCCCCTTTTGCAATTCTTTGTTCACTTTTACACAGACCCCCCTGTTCCACGCTTCTTGCGAAACTGCCACTTTGTGGTCTATCCCTTTTCCATCCAGGAACTTCTGAAACTTCTGTAACAGAAAAATTTGCTTCTCATCTGTGAAAAGACAATCAATGTTAGCATCATGCATACTTTTAACCTTGTCACAAAACTCCTGAAACTTTTCTAAAGTTTCTTGCGGTTTCTCCATCATATAAACCCAAGAATAATTAGTGAAACAATCCACACACACAAGGTAAAATCGTGCACCGCCTCTAGATGGTTCTAGAGGACCAATCACATCAGCATACACCCGCTGAAATGCTCTGTCGACCTTCTTGGTCTTGGTCACCTTCCTGGTGCTCACACTGGTCACACCTGCAAGAGAGATTTCGTTAGAAACAGAGGAATTACATTTCATGTAATCACTTTGATCAAAAGTCAACAAATACAGTCCATCTTTCTCTTTGGCAGTAAGAAACAGTTCTCCATCTTTGTAGATCTTGCAGCTTTTAGCATCATAGGACAGTTTCAGTCCTTTCTTTGCAATCTGCGACACGCTCAGCAGATTAAATCTCAGTTCTGGAATCAGGTAAACATCACTTATAGTCAAGTTCAGACTCTCAAGATACACAGTCCCAATTCCGGTTGCTTCCAACTCTTGACCGTTGGCCTGTTTCACAGTGAAGCTTTGCTTCTTCAACGTCGAAAACAGTCCTCTGTGCGGGCACATATGAACCGTGGCGCCCGTGTCAATTATGAACGAGTTCCCAACATCTGGCGTGGTTCCTTTCGCCATCATAGCCTTTGCAGGTTTCACCTGGCACTTGGTACGGCTTTTGCCTGACGCCTGAGGCTTCGTAGAGCTGCTCTTTGCTCCTCTTGACTGGCGCGGCTTCTTACAGTTTCGCTGTAGATGCCCAGTCTGTCCACAATTGTAGCATCGGACAGCACACAATGCTACACCATGCTCTCCAGTAGCATCAGCAGTGGGGGAATTAGAACTCTGTTCTTCCCTCCCCCTGTCTTTTTCTTCCAGTGCAGCAAGTCTGTCGTGTTCATTCAGGACCACAGCACAAACTCTCTCCGCGGTCAGCTGCGCGGCCGGTAGGGAACCAAGCTGACTGGCAACAACCTTGTAGGTGCGGCTAAGGCTGTTTATCATCATGAAGCAAAACACTTCCTCCTGAAGACGAAAATTGCGTTCCACCATCTGTTGACGCAGAAACTTCATTTCTGTCAGGTGCGCTTGAACATCTCCATCAGGCGCAAGTCTCAGATTGGTCAATTTCTCAAAATACAGCAACGCTGAAGAACCAGCATCTCTCTGATGCGTTGTACGCAGCGTGTCCCATACCTCTTTCGCATTTTCTAAATGCTGAACATGCACCAACTGATCATCTGAGACACACAGAATTATAGCAGTCCTGGCCCTTACATTCTGTGACTCCCAACCTCTGGTTGGTGCTGCAGGGATGGGGTTTTCAATTACATCAAAAAGCCTCTGATTCTGCAGCAGGGCCTTCATCTTTACAGACCAAGATGAATAATTGTCAGGTGTTAAGGGAGGTGGGCAAGGCAAACCTCCCCCTTTCTTGGCATCCATCTTGAAGCCAAGCCTCCAGTTCACAATGTCAAACAAACTGTAAAATCCAACAGTTGTTTTTTCCTTTCTCACGCAGCAAAACTGCAAGTTGTTTGTGCTTTTTGCACCTGGCAGCTAAACTCAGGCTGCTATTGAAAAGTCCCTTCGAAGAGCTCGTAAACCTTGTAGCCAAAACATTCTCTGATTTTGTTTCGCTTTCCCAGGCTCACACTCAGAGTCCAGCCCCTTTGCCAGTAACTTTCCAGGACCGTTACCTAGCAACAATGCATTTCAATAGGACATCTTATCTACCACAAAAATTTGTGGAATGCAGGCTTCAGCCTTCAAGCTGCAGGCCTCTTCTCCCGGAGCTTTTGTTTTCTTTGAAACGCAGCTCCGTGAACCAGGGAATTAATCAGACTGCGTTCACACTTTTAGCCCGAAATGCATCATACCTTGAACTTTGTTGCTCTGGAAAACACCTCTTCTTTCCACCAGCTGTCTGTGGAGCCTCTGGCATCTTTCAGACGCTTCTCTTTCTCCCTTGGAGCACAGGAGGACAATCCACCAGCCTCTCATGCAGATGTCCGATGAATCGCAACCATCCGAAGGCTGCCACTGTTGGAATTCTGCCTGGGTCAGAGGAATGTGCCACAGCGTAGGCACCGGCAGATATTCCTGTCGACCTCCCCGCATTCTCCACTCTGCTGATAAGCAGGCGAGGTCCGGCGATTCTTCTCAGATGTATGAGAGGAACACACCGTTCTTCCTCTCTCCCCTTTGGTGTCCCCAGGGAGGGGAAAGAAGCAGACAGAAAACTATTTACATCATTTATTTCTGCCTCTTACATCAGTACAGAGAATCATGTCTGCACTCAACAACAGCAAGAAGAAAACTCCTCCCAAGTACATCCAGTACGGGTCATATGACACACACACACACTGAGCTAACATCCGGTGCTCAGTACAGAATGGACTGCCCCTTTGTTCCCATGGCAACAGTCACAAACATCCTGTCTGGCTTTCCAGCCACAAGCAGCTGGCTGAGCTGCTAGAGCCTTTGCTTGCTGCAGCATTGGTGCTTTATGGTAACAGTTTTGCCTTTGCCTAGATGACAGCCAACAAACTGAAGCTCAATCCAGACAGAACTGTTAATGGGTGGTTCCCTAGACCAGAAGGATGGGAGATTGCCTGCTCTTGGTGGCTTAAAGGTAAAGGTAAAGGGACCCCTGACCATTAGGTCCAGTCGTAGCCGACTCTGGGGTTGCGGCGCTCATCTCACTTTACTGGCCGAGGGAGCTGGCATACAGCTTCCGGGTCATGTGGCCAGCATGACTAAGATGCTGCTGGCGAAACCAGAGCAGTGCACGGAAATGCTGTTTACCTTCCCGCCAGAGCGGTACCTATTTATCTACTTGTACTTTGACGTGCTTTAGAACTGCTAGGTTGGCAGGAGCAGGGACCGAGCAACAGGAGCTCACCCCGTTGCAGGGATTCGAACCGCCAACCTTCTGATCGGCAAGTCCTAGGCTCTGTGGTTTAACCCACAGTGCCACCCTATAAAGGAGCAGGTACACAGCTTGGGGGTTCTTCTGCAATTATCTGCCCCAACAAGAGAGTCCAGCTTGTGTCCAGAACTATGCTACATATTTGAGAAGGTATTTCTTTTTAAAAAAAACCACACACAAGAACCACATGCTTGTTCATTAGACTGGGCAAAGCACGTTACCAGCAAAACAAAAAAGGTGAGAGAAAGAGAAAGAAGCTATTAAACTGTCAGTTCCAATTAAAACCAGCATATTCTCCAGCACTGTTAATGGATGACGAAGTGGAGAATTAAAATGCATTTGACAGGGACAATATGCATCCCTCTTCTGCTTGGTCCAGACAACCAAGTCAGGTACAAGCAGGTAAGCTGACCCGGGAGCTCCCACAATCCATACCACCTCCTTGACTGTTTCATTGAGCTTTAGAAATATCTCAAAATCATGGAGACGGGGGGCGGGATTAAAGAGGAGGAAGGAGAACCAGGGAGCTCCTAAGATGCCTCCTCCATTCACATCTACAGGCAGCCTGCTTAGGTATGAATTTGTGATCCTCACTTCCCCATTGAGCAAGTCAATTTAGATGATTTTGATAGCTGGCACCCTTTTCTCTATCACTCTGACCCATACTCCTGCAACAAAAGAGACCACGGCAGCAAGCAAGGCCTACAAAACCCAGTTATTTATAGCATTCAACATGCTATTCCCAAATTGACTACAACAAGCATGACAATGACCTTCCAGTAAATTCAAATCACAGGTCCCCTGTCAAAAAGTAGCACCTTATTTATTTTGGTGCTGGTGCTGGTGTGTGCATGTGTGAGAGAGTTAAGCTCAGGTTCAGCAACTGGTACCCTCTCGCACCAAAGATGACCTGTAGAATGTCACCTGGCCCTTTGATTATCAGCCAAACAACAAAAAGGGGTATGTTGGATTACCTAAACATGCAGACCTGTTCCCAGGCATCAATATCTGTTGCCTCCTCTTTAATTCCTGTAGGTAAGAGCAGAAGAAGAGCCTGCTGGATCAGGTCAGTGGCCCATCTAGTCCAACCTGAGCACAAGAGCAGTTTCCAACAACCAGTATTCAGGGGCATGCAGCCTCCGACAGAGCCTAGCCATAAGAATTAGCAACCATTGGTAGCCTTATATGCCAGGAAACTGCCTAATCCTCTTCAAAAGCCATCCAAGTTACTAGGGCTGCTGCTAGGACTCTCATTTGAGGAGGACGTATTGGTCCTGTTCTGCACTGGGCCTGGTAGAGAGGCAGTGAGGCATTACCCTGGGCTGTATTGGAGCAACTCCTCCTACCCTTTGGAGCTCTCCCTGGTCCTGAAATGGCCATTTGAAGTAAGAACCATTGTTCTGTTGCCAGGACGCTACACCCTATATCCTCTTACTTGCTTCCATTTATGCTGGTGGCATTTTTCTGCTATGAAGTTGTAAACTGCAAAGGCAGTTGGCACATCGGCAGCAATTCTGTGGTGGAAGTGCCTCTAAGGGGTGGTTGGGATCACCAAAGAACAGCCAGAACATGAATACAGGTAACCTAATACGTTCCAACCTGCTCAGCTCTATTAAATATTAACACAATGACATTTAATATGATAAAATATTTAAATAAGCCTAATGTTCATCAATTTAATCCAGTGTCGTCGCACTGAGTGACCCAGAAGCTGGACGGTAAGAGGAAACTACCTTTGAATCATATAAATGTAGAGTTGTCAGGCACCCCAATGGTCATCTAGTCCAACCCCCTGCAATGCAGGAATCACAGCTAAAGAAGACCTGACATATGGCCGGCCAAGCTCTGCTGGAAAACCTCCAAGGAAGGAGAGTCCACCACCCTCCACTGTCGAACAGCTCTAACCAGCAGGAAGTTCTTCCTAATGAGTCAGAATCTTCTTTGTTGTCATTTGAATCCATTAGTTTGAGTCCTACCCACAAGACTACTCCATCTTCTATGTCACAGCCCTTCAGATATTTGAAGGTGGCTATGATTAAAGCTATGGTTTTCCCTGTAGTGATGTATGGAAGTGAGAGCTGGACCATAAAGAAGGCTGATCACCAAAGAATTGATGCTTTTGAATTATGGTGCTGGGGGAGACTCTTGAGAGTCCCATGGACTGCAAGAAGATCAAACCTATCCATTCTGAAGGAAATCAGCCCTGAGTGCTCACTGGAAGGACAGATTCTGAAGCTGAGGCTCCAATATTTGGCCACCTCATGAGAAGAGAAGACTCCCTGGAAAAGACCCTGATGTTGGGAAAGATTGAGGGCACAAGGAGAAGGGGATGACGGACAACGAGATGGTTGGACAGTGTTCTCAAAGCTACTAACATGAGTCTGACCAAACTGCGGTAGGCAGTGGAAGACAGGAGTGCCTGGCGTGCTCTGGTCCATGGGGTCACAAAGAGTCGGACACGACTGAACAACTAAACAACAACAACAAATGATATTACCTCTCAGTATTCTCTTCTCCAGGCTAAACCTGCCCAACTCCCTCAACCATTCCTCATATAGCTTGGTTTCCAGGCCCTTGATCATCTTGGTCACCATCCTCTGCACACCTTCCAGGGGCTTCCTTTTTAGTGAGAAACTGAGAAGAATGCTGTCTGCATCTCCATCTCCTTTTCTCTCTCCCCAAGTAACAGGGCTATAGAGACATGCTCTCTCTGAAAGTATTTTTGCTTCTGAAGAGGGCCCATTGTTCTAAGAGCTTATTCTCTTGTTGGTTTCCGACTTCTCTTGTCAAAGACAGGTCAAATACATTTTCATACATGTAAACACTGGCCTTGTTTTCTCTAGACAGTCTTTCAGTTGGAGGGGTTTATGTTATTGGAAGGACAGAGTTGAAGACAACATATTCCCTAACATTGTGATGTATGTAATCACCTCTAATGCACCATCCTTCTCTCCATTTATTTTCATGAGAACATCAAGCCACTTTAAATGGCAATGTCTTCCCCCAAAGTATTATGGGAAGTGTAGTTTGTTGAGGGTGCTGAGAGTTGTTAAGTGACCATTGGTCCCCTCTGAGAGCTATGATTCCCAGAGTTCCCTGGGAAGAGGGATTGATAATTAAAATACATGGGGAAATGTAGCTCTGCAAGGGGACCAAGGTCTCCTATCAGCTCTCAGCACCCTTAACAAACTACACTTCCCAGGATACTTTGGAGGAAGCTATGAGTATTTAAAGTGGTATGATACTGCTTTAGAAACATGGTGCAGATGGAGTCTTAGTTTCAGTGGCTATAAGAAGAGAAAAAGAGATTATCAAACACCCTGCAGGTGTTACAGGAGTTAGTCTGCCTCCAGGAACATCAGAGAAGGGAGAGTTAAATGCCCTGTCAGTCTTCTGGTTTTATTGATATCTATGCATTCTTGAGTTGGATTGGAAAATCTACTTGCTGAAAGCTTACTGTACCATTCTCCATATTTTCAAGCCTTTGGGAACTCAGGGTGGGGGGCATTCAGATTAGGATTCATAGCACACATCCCCAATTATGGCTGGTGACTATTCAGACTGGTAGGGTGGCAGCCAAGGAGCCAATGGCAGGCAGATCCAACTATTTCTAGTTTTGTCCCTGGCCTCCAACCTGCTGAATTCTACAGGGGTAACACTGGCAGCCAGAGCCACCCCCACCCCATGCAGATGGGACCTGTCTGAAGGCAAATTAAGATTGGTGGGCCTGTGTCCCATTGGTCCTAACAGATCAGCCTTCTCCGCTGCACATCCCACTTCTGATACCAGAGAGGGGGCACGACAATTATTACTGAAACAAGGAATGAGCCAGTCCTTTCCCACCATCACCTGTGTGGTTGGGGGAGGCAATAAGCTAACTCCATGGGAAACCTCTCCCTTCCCACCCTCCATCCTTCTCTGTGGAAGAGGCAGGCACAACTGACAGGGCCTTATTGGTGGTGACACCATCCTTGGAACTCCCTCCTCCAAGAGATATAATTGGCTCCCTCCTCCTTTTTCTTTTGGTTGGTCCCTGAAGAGCCTTTTGCTTCAGTCTGCTTTCAGTTGGATCCTCTACTGTACCTTGTTTCTGAATGTCTGTGAGGTGGGATTTGGTTTTTCACATAACTAGATTGCAGATTTGAAATCAAAATAGCTTTATTTCCTCTTCTGCTTCAGCATTTAAAATGAGAATTCTGATTTTGATTAAACTTCATCCGCATACACCCTGGGAAAATATCTGTATTTGGAAAGCATTGAAAGAAGCATCTTACATTAAATGTAGTATTATTGATTTAAGAACAAGGGTGGTGATGACGATAACTGGCTGTAGATTGAGGTTTAGTCATAACTTCTTCCTCTGGGCTACTTGAACGGGTGCTAATGTATGAGTCTTGTGGGATTCACAGCCACAAAGTGGCAATGATAACTACCAAGACTCCTAGATGGAGACTCCAGAATGGAGCAGCCATGCCCAGAGGCAACATACCTCTCAGTAGCTGCTGGGACAAGCACCAGGGGAAAGGCTTCCCTTTTGCATCTTGCACATGGGTGCCCAGTGGCTGACCACTGTCGGAAACAGTATACTGGGGCTTGATCGGTTTTGTTCTAATTCAGCATTGCAGTAGAGTGGTACCTCGGGTTAAGAACTTAATTCGTTCCGGAGGTCCGTTCTTAACCTGAAACTGTTCTTAACCTGAGGTACCACTTTAGCTAATGGGGCTTTCCGCTGCTGCCGCGCCACCGCCACACGGTTTCTGTCCTCATCCTGAAGCAAAGTTCTTAACCCGAGGTACTATTTCTGGGTTAGCAGAGTCTGTAACCTGAAGCATCTGTAACCCGAGGTACCACTGTACTTATGCTGCCCCCAAGCACTCGACTGGACTGCGGCTGTGCCATCCTTGTTGCCGAATCCCTGTGGCAGGCAGGAGAGTTGCAGGTGAGGCAGAGACAAGCTAAGACTATTGGGACATGCTTCAGATACACACAAACACACAGCACTCCCATTGGGGGATCGTTCAGTTAGTCTTTACATGCAGTATCCTAGTCTAGGCCAGCCTGTTCTCCACTCTGTCCTGCAACCCCAGGATTGCTGCATGGATCGCTGACCCGAAACGGTGCAAATCTCTTAATTCCACCTCGCCATCTCCCGACCGCAATGCCGAAAAGACGTCTACAGAAGAGGCAAGCTATAGGGAGTGAGGAGGGGAGGCGAGGGGATTGAGAGGAGAACCCAAGCTATTTTTATTTTCTAATATCTGGTTTGCCTTCAGTCGGCTCCGCTACTGTTGTGAAACAGTCTCGGGGTTTGATGTGCTGAGAAATTATTTGCTGAAAAGCTAATAAGTGGCTCTCCAGTCAGCAAACGCCTCGCTGAATTATCATCAACTCTTTACATAAGTGACAAACAAGATTGGCTCAAAGGCTCCTCAGCGGCAGCTAGCATCACCCAGGCAAAACACGAGGCAATCTCAGGAGCAGGGATTGTGACGGTGGGCCATTCAGCCTTGCAAAAGAAGCTTTCACATCTTCAGCTATGTTTTATGTCGCCTGGAGTTGAGGAAACACAGGAGGCTGCCTCACACCGAGCCAGACCACCAGTCTGCCTAGCTCAGTGTTGTCGGCACTGGCTGGCAGCGGCTCTCTGGGATTTTGGACAGGGAGCCTTTTCCCCAGGAAAGGCCATTGCGGATCGAACCAGCGACCTTCCTCACGCAGAGCAGATGCTCAACCACTCAGCTAACAGCCTTTCTCCATATGTAAGAACATCAGAAACTGCCTTGTACCAGGCCAGGTTGTTGGTCATTCTTGATTAGTGCCATCAGTAAGGGAGGAGGGAGAAATCATGTTCAGTTTGCATTTGAAGGCAAAACTGCCCAGTTTTCAGTTACTGAAATAAGACGCAGTCACTGTTCACGATTCGCACTGCTACGAATTTTGCAATGCTGTTCTCCAGCCCAGTAATGTGTACCAAAAAGATATCGGGTCTATTCTGAGTAAACGTTAGTCGCACACCATCCAGTACACGAAGATTTTGTTAGTTTTAAAATTCAAAAGCGACATGGAAATATGGAGAACCAAACCAGAAAAACAAGGAAAGGAGGGAAACTGAAATTCCCAGATTCACCCTTCCTGATCTGCAGCTGAGATGGCCAATCAGTGGTTCTATGCCAGACCCAGCCCTCCTCACCCTGGTGCAAATTTATCTGGCCCCTCATTCCTCCACATCTTTTGGTCGCTACATGACCAAAAAAATCGCCTGTCAGAAAGGAAAGGAAACAATATATTCAGTTGCAAAACACACACACGTTATATTCCTTTCTGCTGTGCAACATTAACATCCCTCTACAGTGGACGCTCGGGTTGTGAACGTGATCCGTGCAGGAAGCACATTCGCAATTCGCAGCATCCGCAACCCGCAGTGCCATGTCTGCACACATGTGGGTTGCAAGTTGGTGCATGTGCAAGCGCCGAAACCTAGAAATAACCCGTTCTGGTGCTTCCAGGTTTGACACGGTACGCAACCCAAAATCGCGCAACCCAAAGTGTCTGTAACCCAAGGTATGACTGTATTGAATTTTGATGGCAGTGTACAGATTTGGTTTTTTAAACTTATTGTTCAGTTTTCTGGAAATACAACAAATAATCTCCATGTGCCCCAAACCCAAGAAACGTCCCACGCATATGCAATGTAAATGATAGCTGTCAAATATTAAGCAGGGTTGTATAATATTTTATATAAGCCCACCCAGGAATGGCTGTGGACAGGATTCCTGCATTGTAGGGGGTTGGACTAGATGGCATTTGGGGGTCCCTTGCAACTCTACAATTCTATAATCCTATGCTTACACGCTTGTAAAGCCCTCCATCAGTGATGGGGGAGATCTGTGGCTCTCTGACTGCTGTTGGACTCCAAATCCCATCAGCCCCAGACAGCATGGCCAATGGCAAGGAATTATGGGAGCTGGAGTCCAGCCACACCTGGAAGGCACCAGCTTCCCCACCCCTGTCCTAGACACATGTCCCAATCACATATTCAATGCACTCCAGCCACATCTAGAGGACGGCAGATTCTGCAACCCAGCCTTAAACGCTAAATGGCATTTGGCTTTCCAGTTTCTGCAGCAGATTTTATTGCTGGGCCCCAGTCTGTTCACTGGAAGACACAGAACACACACCCCAAGAATGCAGAAGTTGGCTGTCCCTGCTCTGCAAAGCCACGCGACAACTGCAACAACAGCAGCAGCTGCCCAACCCCAGCTGCTTACATCCAATGTTCAGAGAGGGAATCAGGCATGACCAGGGAAGGGCCAAAAACAATGCTGGGGAAGGCAAGAGAGGGCTTTGTTATGAGTTTTGCAGCTCTACAAAAAGAACCACTCCGATTCATAGATTTGGCAATGTTCTGTGCAGGGGGGACAGGGCCAGTTTCACCTCTTCACTGCAATTCCCGGTTCACAACAATAAAACAAATAATAAACGCAGCAAGTAGTATTAGGCACCATGCAATAAAAGCCGGCGGGTGGGAGATTTTGCAGTCTTGGGGCCACATGGCCTGGTGGGCAGCCTTCTGAGGGCCACATGGCAGTGGTGATCAGGTCCAGAGGCAAAAGGAGACAGAACGATGGCTATTGCCTCTTGCAGTAGACTGGTTTCTGCACAAACACACTCCTCTCTATCGTCCATGCAGGCAAAGAAGGGGCATTATCAGAATCCAAGGGACCATCCCAACTGGATGAAAGTGCATGGGGTGTGGCTTGGGGAGCATTCTGAGGTCCACACAGAGAAGGCTGGAGGGCCACATTCCACCCCTGGCATAAGCCAAAACAGAAAAAAGCAGGGAAGCAGGCTAGCAAGCAAAGGCGATAACCGGGGAGAGCAGAAGAGGCAAGGCTAGGAAGGTAACAATTAACCTTAATGCTGCTATGAGGTCTTCCTTGAGCATCATATCTGTGTGGACCAAAGCAGCCTCTTGCCATACAAGAGGCTTCCGTTTCCACTTCAGTGTAAACTTCTTTGCAGATCAGAGCTTCCACGCTCCAGCAGAAGCATTTTCTCGAAATCTGGAAGCCCTGATCCAGCTTGGTGACCTGGGGTGCAACACCCCTGGGATGAGCTCCCAGATCACCTTTCACATCCTAGAAGTGACCCTGCGCTGTCACAAGAAAGGTTGTGCCCCATCCTATGCACCTAGGAGCCACCATCCCAGCGAAGAGGCTTGTGATAGTAAAGGTAAAGGGACCCCTGACCATTAGGTCCAGTCGTAGACGACTCTGGGGTTGCGGCGCTCATCTCGCTTTACTGGCCGAGGGAGCCAGCTTCTGGGTCATATGGCCAGCATGACTAAGCCACTTCTGGCGAACCACAGCAGCGCACGGAAACGCCATTTACCTTCCCGTCGGAGTGGTACCTATTTATCTACTTGAACTTGGACGTGCTTTCGAACTGCTAGGTTGGCCACAAGCTTTTGAAAAGGGGTAGGCCAATTCGTGTAAGAAGATTTAAGAGAAGCACCAATGGCTAATCGTGATCTCGAATTGCGAAGCAGAGAGTCTTCATAGTCAAAGGCAGTCTACCTCTGAGCAGCAAATTCTGGGGACCAAGAGCAAAGTGGCCATCTCCATCACTGGCTGCTGTTCAAGACGTACCCAGAGTCCTGCTGGAGCCAACCAATGATCCATTTCTTTCATCATTCCACTTCCAAGCAATGTTAGAAACTCAGGTATATAAGCTAGGCACCAAATGACACGTTAAACCTGGGTTACGGTCGCCACAATGGAACGTCTATTCGCCAGGGGCTTGGAACAGATGATCCCTTCCAATTTTACAATTCTAGGATCTCAGCCACATTGCTCAACTGTAGCTTGCTCTTACAACAGCTCGCTTGTCCCAGTGTGCAAGAAGGAGAAACACACACCATAGAAATGGAAAAGGTCTTAACTATGGACTAAGGCAAACTGTGGCCTGTGAGATCCATTTGGGTGGCTTGTGGAAAGGCTATAGCACAGCCAGCCGAGAAGCAGAAGACTTGCATCTTTTGCTACAGACGAGTCAGCTGGCTCGATGAAGATGTCAGTCACCAACTGGGTGCCCAGAAATCTCCACGTAGTCACAATGGAACCCACCCCAGTAGCAGAATGCACCTAGCGCGTTTTGAACACTGCTTCCAAGAGGAGACAGACAGGTCTTTCTTTCCCAAGTCGGCATCTGTTTGCTCGCAGTGCCTGGTACTCAAAGGTAAACTGCCTCTTGCCATGGAGGTTCCATTTCACTGACGTATTGAAGAACAGCTAAGGGACATCTTCTCCTCTGTCTGCAATGAATTTGTCAAACAGAGGGACATATTTCCCTACCTCCACCTACAGAAAACCTATGACACATTCCAATAGTGCATGGGCTCAGAGACAAAAATAAGTGGAGCAACAGATGCAACTCCGACCTTTGCCCTGTAAGCTACCGTACCTTCCAGCCAAGAGAAAGTCAAAGGTTTCTGCACACACTTCTCCATCCAGGCTAGCGAGAGGGGAAGGGCTGCAGGTGGTTCCAGGTTCAATCACCTGACGGCATCTCCAGCAGTGTTAGAAATTAGCCAGGCGCATTTTGCACCTATTGGCCACTTGCGACCAAGTGAAGATGTCCAGGTGCCAGGATGCTGCCTGACATCTCCACCACCTAGAGGTACATGCCCAGAGATCCTTGGCTCTGAACTGTTTCAACACACAAATACCACATCCTATAGAATCTGCACAATCAGAATGAATTTCAGGAACCCAAAAGTTTGTATTGAGAAATATGACTTTAGAGCCATCTTGCCCCCAAAATAGCAACCAGGCATTCCGCTTGGGCAACTCTAACCCTGGTTTAAGGAGCCATTTGGCGCCTAGCTGATATATCTCAGTTTCTAACACTGGGTTTCTCCAGGTAGGGCCGGGGGAGAGAGCTTGCTCTGAAGTCCTGGGAAGCTGCTACCAGTCAATGTAGACAATACCAAACTGGATGGGCCAATGGCATGATTGCAGTTCAAGGACACATCCCAGCCAAGCAAAAGCACTTGAGGGGGATGTAAAACAGAGCCTGGGGAGAGGGGGCGTGGCCTGTGGAAATCCCAGGGGCCAGATAGAAAGCTTTGGAGGGCCACATTCACCCTAGGCGTGACGTTCCCAAACCAAAGAGAATCCCTTTCTTTAAGAAGCCCATCACCCTTGTCACGAAAACTCTCATATGTTTGTTATCCATTGCAAGGAAGAGGTACTTCATTTGGCATCATGCTGGGATTACATGGACCTTCTGTCAGAGCCCAAACAGAGACCATTTTCCACGCAGGCTTTGAGAACTATCAAGGTTTTGCTGTGCACGCTGACAGATGTAGGCCTCAGGCTCCATTTACACCATACAGTTAATGCGCTATGATACCAATTTCAACAGCCATGGCTCCCCTACCTCAAAGGAATCCTGGGAACTGTAGTTCATTAAGGGTGCTGGGAGTTGTTAGAGACACCATTGCCCGTCCCCACCGTGTTTTAAACAATCGATCCTTCTTCCTCATGGGGAACTCTGAGAATTGTAGCTTGGGAAGGAAACTAGTAAGAACCTACAGCTGCCAGAATTAGTAAGAGGAAGCCAAGGATGTTTGAAATGGTATCACAGCACTTTAAATGTATCATGCGAATGTACCATGTGCAGAGTTGCCATTGCGCCCTGGAGATTCATTCAGTCTCACTGCACCACTGCTCAGTTGCCTAATCCCTGGTGATTATCATCTCTCTCGCACACATTTTGCTAAGTTTTTGTTTGATTGCACACCAAGGCACCCTCTCCTATCCCGAGCCCTAAGCCTTTAAACTCGCAGCTCGTCACACAACCCCGACACAGTTCTCCTCCACAATTGGTTTGACTTTCCTGAAATCAGGGCCGGCCCACACATGAGGCAAGGTGAGGAGGCTGCCTCAATAAGCAGGAACCGCAGGCACAGCGGATCCCGATGTAGATCTTTATCCCCCACCCCCCTTGTTCCTAATGTAGACCTTCGTTTACTTCTTCTTCCCTGGCAGGGAAGGAGCGCCATTTTGTGGTTTGCCCCAGGTGGCAAAATGTCTAGGGTCGGCCCTGGCCAATATCCCAATGGCTCTCCATAACACCAGCTAGGTAAGCCAGCATTCACCTAGCCACCCTGCTGTAGTTAAGGTCTCCCCATCGCTTCCTTTCGACATGCTTGCTGGATTAATAACTTCCAGGGTCTACACTACAGATGCATTGCAATCTTTGTTACCCCTTAAGGACTGCAAGAGCTGCAGCTGTGCATGAGTTGCAAAAAGATATCCTTAGCCCCCATCCCCAACAGAGCTGTGTCCCCCCCCCCCAATTCCCTAAGAAAATGACAGTTCAGCTGGCTTGAGTCTGCAGTGCAGATCAGACCTTTGAAACCAGTGGACAGTGACAGGAAGAGGTCCTTTCGGCACAGAGTTGGGTGGCTGGAGAAGACTTTTATCCAGCAACTCAAAGGAAACATGCAGTTCTGAGTGAAACCCTCGGCTTTGCAACATCCAAGCAGATCGTGTGTTTTGGTGCATAAGCTGCTGGAGATCTAAACATCCTTTGTGAACCGAAGACAAAAAAAACAGATTTTGCTAATCTTTCGCACCCCACAGCCCAATGTTGATAGGGAAAGTCATGGAATAGCCACAAACTGCTCCTGAACCAGCAGGTCTTGGTACTGAGGAAGAAGCCGCTCCAAGCTAAACCACAAGTCTAATCATTCAGAAATAAAGATCTCCCCTCCCCAAAGAAACTGAAGTTACAAACAGCTTAAGGGAGCCAAGACAGACCCATTAAGGCAGGACTAGTCAACTCAGTGACCTCCAGATGTTGCTGGATGGGAACTCCCACTTTCCCTAACCATTGGTCATGCTGGCTGGATAGCAGGAGCTGCAGTCCAACAGCATCTGGAGGGCACATGTTAGCTACCCCTGCATGAAAGGATCGCTCCATTTCCGTTTCTGCCCAAACAGGGAGGCGACAGCATACATTGCCCCGCAGGGCACCAACTTCACACAACGATGTGCTCTCCGCCTACCTTGTCCGCCATGATCATTGACGAGCCGCCATGAATCCCCAGGATCGGAATAAAGGTCTGTGACGAAATAAAATCCAAAATCTGGGCAACCGCCTCCTGGTCGGTGTCGTCCCCGAAAACCACGCCATGGATCTTGGTGCCTGACATCAAGTCACAGACATTGGTGATGATGCTTTTTGGGTCTGTCTGGTTGACCAGAAGGGGCACCACATTGACGTCGACGGTGAGGTCGCCGGACATATCCCTGGTCCAAAGCGCTCGGACCTCTCTTTCCGTGACGTACTGCGTCCTCCCCAGGATGACGGCGATGTTCAGGATGGGGTAGCTTTTCTCTGCCCCCCAGACGAGGGCCAACTCTGCCAGGAGAGCCTGAAGCACCAGGAGATTCCAGCAAACTCGCGCCATCTTCACCAACTCCATGCTCTGCGGAGAACAAGGAGCCCGGGATGGGCGTCACATCACGCGGAAGACGAGGATGAACTGCCACAGCCTCCTGCCTCCCACAGGGACCCGGTCCTTAACCTTGCAAACAGGCATCCTTGAACTGAGTCCTCTTGCAGGGTCAAGGTGGCCCTCAAAGTTCAACCTCAGCTAAGCGCCCGGGCTCAGTGCAACACTTAACTCCCACCAGAGCAAAACTGACATCGCCTTCGAGGTCTCGGAAGGGCCGCTGGCCAGCCCTGCACATATCCTTCCCTTACAGGGGGAAAAAATAAAACCAGCTCAATCTCTGTTGAGGACACAGCGCAGATGAGATATCTGAAGCTTCTCAGGATGCCTTTTTGGAAAGCCTGACTTTCCGAAGCATCTTCGAAGGCTTTGAAGGCATGCAGTGACCCAGGCCCTCTCTGCTTCCTGCCCTCCTTTCCTCTTCCCTCCTGCTGTGGCTGAAGCAGCAATGATTGGTGTGCCACCCCCCTCCCTCCCCTCGCCTCTGTCCAGAAATTGTATTTTATTCCAAGACTCGTTTCAAGCTGGCTGGCTGGCTGCTCACGCAGAACTGGCTGAATTTCTGGAACAGATTCAGACATGCATTATTCTAACCCTTTTTTCCCCCCTCTCCCCCCCCCCCAACCCTCACCCGCCCTCACTCCCCTCTCTCCTTGGCAATGTACCCACTTTGGCTGGGCATCAGGGATGTCGGCCAGTCGTTGGCATGCATACTGTCCCCTTCACTTCGGGTCAAGACCCTGGACACTGCTTTATTTTCGTGGATCTCGTTGGGCGGGTGGGTGAAAAGGGGGGGCTGTTGTTCCTTCTCACAGAGGCTGGTGGCAAAGCCGCTCGTGGAGGGAGGGGGCTACCTTCTGCTGACTTGCATCAAACCCCCACCACCACCACCCTGGGGGGAAAATGCATCTCTGATCCTATGGCTCCCATCATCCTGACATCTACACTCATCAATCATGTTCCAGCAGCAGCAGGGGGGATATATGGGACTCAGAGTAAACCTCTTCCCTCCCTAGGCTTCAGGTGGGCACCAGCGAGGGGTCTCTGGAGCTGCGTGCCTCTTTCCCCAGACCTCATTTGGATTCAAACTCAGCCGTTGTCTGTTGCAGGGCAGATTTTTTCCCCTGCTTCCCCGACTGCAGTCAGATCACACGAGAGGCAAGAAGACAGAAAGAGGGTGGGTGGATTTTTATAGTAAAACCATAACCCACTAGCCCATGCTTTTAAACCTCCTTCATCGGGAAGTATTAATTATTTGAAATATCCCCACCCCCCCCCCAAAAAAACACCACTGGGTTAAAAAAAAATGCACCACGCTGGCAGAAGAGGGGGGGATTGTTTGCACCAATTAGAAAGACGTGCACAACACACACACACACACACACACACACACACACAAGCTGCGAAATCCTGCACCGTTAGCCTTTACTACGTAGGAGAGGGAATTCTTAGCTTCTTCGCTCCATTCATGGGGGCGAAAGGGAAACCAAGAGCAACAGCGCCTCCTGGCGCTCCGCCGCGTTCCTAACATCCCCCTGGCGCTTCTCTCCACTTTCTACCCCCCCCCCCGTCAAAAAAATTATTTATTTATTTATTTATCCTCATTCCCATCCACACACACACACACACACACACCCGCCCCTCCAGCCACCTTCCACCAGCATCAGAATCAGCATTACCAGGAATGTGAGAAATCGTAGCCGCTGCCGCAAAGTTTGGCATTTCGCAAGACTCCTCAGCGCCGCGCGTCAGGGGAGGTTGCCATCCTGCTTTCCAGAGATGCGATCGCCAGTGTTGGTGCTGAGATCGGGGCGCCACATCCTCGCCTCCCCGCGAGGCAGGGTTGCTTATCGGTGCAAAGGGGGTCTAAAAGGGAGGGTTTTGGGGGGAGAGAGGGGAGGAGGGGAAGGGAAGGGAGGGGCGAGAGAAAGACCACCACGTTAGCGCAGGCGGAACAGCGCAAAATAACACAGCGGCAACTTCGCGGCGCAGCGGATTAATAAATCCTGGCCGGGCAGCCGATCGTCTGTGGGGGGGAAAGTTGATTTGCTTCCATGTAATTTGTCGGAGAGCGCGTTTCGCCCGCGATCTTGCTTGGAAATCCGTTCCCCGTCCTTCCTTCCATCTCCCGCCTCCTGCCGCAATTTCTCTCCACTAGGACGTGCACGCGATCCGATGCGTCCTTACTCCCGAGGAAGCCCTCGCGGAGTTCAACGGAATTTCCTCCCCGGGTCAGGATGCGTAGGATTGCGGTGTGATTTGGGCGAGCGGAGAGAGACAGATGAAGCGACCTCGCCCCCCCCCTCCACCTCCCCCAACACCACCCCTTAGAGGTTGGGATCCTAGGCAGACTCCCTTACCTGAGAGTAAAAAAGCCCACTGAGCATAGGCGGGCCTTGCTTCCTAGTAAACACCCCCAAAACTTGCGTTCCCATAACCACCGCTGCGATCGGTCTACTCGGAAAGTAAGGACAGACCCCCCCCCCCGCAACCCCTTTGCAATTTAATGGAGGGTCCTTCTTTTACCCAAGTTAAAGGTCCCTTCTGGCAGCTTGAAGTTCCCAACTGGAGAGATCCATCGCAAGGAGTTTCTAGCTCCTATCTTTTCCTGGGCAGTAAGTCCCATTGAAGTCAAGAGGACTTGTTTCGGAGTAAACACGCACAGGCTGGCGATGGGGGGTGTTTAAAAGAGGACCAGCCGCCTCATTTTGGGATGGAGGCAAGAAGCGACTCTCCGCGCACTTCCTCGAGAGTAAACTCAGCTAAGCGCCAAAGAGCTTACTCCCGAGTAAAGGTGCATGGGATGGCGCGGCGAGAGAGGAAAGAAACCTTTTCCACCTGCTCCGTAAACCTCTCCAGTAATACTAATAGCACTAATTTCCATGCTAAAAAAATAATGGGGAAACGCACCGGGGTAAGACGTTTATTTTATTTTATTTTTTACTCTCTCTGTCTTTTTTGGCAAGCGAAATTGACATGCAAAGCGGCAGCGAGGCCGGGACCCTAATCTGTCCATTTCACTCACGGGTGGCCGGGGGTTGGCGCGGGGTGGGGTGGGGTAGATGGACGCTACTGTCGAGGCAACCCAACTCCACCCCCCTTTGCAACAGTGCCAGGCAAAAAGATCGCCACCGATCATCCATCCATAGCCCCCCCACCTCCCACCTCTCTCTCTCCCCCTCCCCATTCCGCATTTTAAAATTCTTATTTATCATAATTGCTATTATTTAATCGCCTTCGCCGCCGCTTGTTACTCACTGCATTCGCCCTCCACATAATTCCAAGCTGAAAATTCTCCAAGTCATTTCAAAAGGATTCCTTTGGCACCCGTCAGAAACGCGTCTCCGTTTGTGTGTGTGTAGGTGGTGAGTGTGGGGGGGGTGCTTGTGTTTTGTGTGCGTGTGCGTCTGCTTAATCCCCAGATTTCAGCTCAGGTGCCCTTCCGCAAGAGGGGGGGGGGGGAGAACCACGCCAGGCAGCATCTTCGGGCTCCCAAAACCATCCAACACACACACTCACACACAGGCGCGCGCGCACACACGCGCGCACAAGCACACATACACCGCCTCCCTGTTCCAAGTTTGCCAACCCAGCCGAGGGAGGGAGAGCGCGCAGAGTCCAACAACCTCAACTGCTTGCCCTGCTTTGCAAACGAGAGAGATGCCAATCTCCCCCCAAAAAACCCCGAGGCGCTTTAATTGCGCGCGACGCTTGCCCAAACTGGAGACTTGTTACTCGTCCCCATCGACGTTTGAAGAGCGCTTCTCTGCTGCAGTGGAAGCAAACAGGGCAGGAATTGGGAGGGTGTCACCAAAAAAAGACCAGCAGCCCCCTTCCATCTCTCTCTCTCTCTCTCTCTCCATCACTGGAAAGGGATTGTGGAGCCAACTCGCCAGCAGGCGGCTGCCGGCTGGAGGGATTGAAGAGCGCAGGAGGAGGAGGAGGAGGCCCCAGCTGAGCGGAGCTGGCTGGGCTGCTGCTAGGGGCTTGGCTCGGCTGGTGCACTGCCCCGGGGCGGCGGAGGAGGAGCGGGCGGCGGCGGCGGCGGGGCCGCAGTCTGGAGCAGAGTGCGGTTCGCACGCAGCGCTTGAGCGCCAGCCCAAGCGGGGAGGAGGGAGAAAAGTCTTCCTCGCTCCTTCTCTGCAGCACCCCCTCCCCAAAACCGGGGGGAGGGAGGGAGGCGGAGCCGCTGCGAAGGAGAGAGACGCGCCGTGTGGCCGCCCTGCGACCCGGCAGCAGCGCGCGTACACACGCATCCACACGTGCACACGCGCCGCCGGGAGGTCGGTGTGGAGCGGCCGGGAGGCTGAGCGGACCCGGTCGCGCCGCCACCGTTGCAAGGGGGGAGCAGGGGAGGGAAGGGGGCTCGGGCAAGATAATGTTCACTTTATAGATTAATATTATTAATAATAATAATTATATCCTCTTCCTTGTAAAGCTGCTGGTTGATTGTTTAAGTTGCAGGCTGCCTCCCTTGCTTGCAAGACGGAGGGGGCTGTTGCAAGGGCTCTGGTGAGTGGGAGATAGATACATATGTTTTTTTAGCAACAAAATTTGGGATGCTGCCAACTCATATTAACTATCAAGGCAGTGTATCTATTGCACAGATGTGCATTTTTAAAAATATTCTAAAGTAGGGGAGGGCCCTCGATTTTGCCGGTGCGTAAATGGTTATTTATTCTTTCATATTCATGGGGGTTGGATTGCCCTGTGCCATAGTTTTCTTTCCTTGATGTCCTGCTCTCCCCCACAGGCTCAAAGTGGTTTACGGGCAAGTTTGCTTTTCGTCCCCCCCCCCCCTTCCACCCCTTAAGCATGAGTAATTCTGCCCTTGTGCAGCTCCCAGTCTTAATTATTTAGTTTTTTAATCAGAAATATTAATAGGATATGTTAGGCAGCAAAACCGCAATCAGTATATATATATATATATATATATAGAATACACATGAATGATTTCAATTCCAAGCCAAGCCAATAATTTAGGGTCTGATCCAACATAAATCACTTTGGAATGCCACACATGGGAAGAAATTCGTAAATGAAATAATAATAATAATAATAATAATACTAATAATAATAATAACTAATAAATACTTGAATGGAAGCAAGTCCCACTGGACTGTGCAGAACTTCTTCCAGTGTAAACATGTTATAGAGCATTCTGTCGATCAAATGTAGGTGTTTGTTTGTTTTTAAGGGGCTGATAGAGGTAAGAAGGCTTTGTTGTTTAGTCGTGTCTGACTCTTCGTGACCCCATGGACCAGAACACACCAGGCACTCCTGTCTTCCACTGCCTCCCGCAGTTTGGGCAAACTCATGCTGGTAGCTTCGAGAACACTGTCCAACCATCTTATGCTTTCATAAGTGTGAAACCTCCAGCCTCCATCAGGCTACACCCCACTCTCCCTAGGCCTTGCACCCTCCTCCCCTGTTTTTGCCTGACTGGAATGTGTCCTAGAACACTGATCCTGCTTCTTACCTGCCTGTAAGGAGAATCAAGGAGGATGCCCAGGTGTCAATCATAAATAGTGCACACAGGTAAAATGTGACCTTTCTTTTACCTCTGGCCCTGTGCACCTCTGGCACGTGGCCCCTGGAAGGTGGCCTGATAGGTGACTGTGGCCCTGAGGCTGAGAACTACCCACTGCCCTTGTAATAACCAAGCTATCCTTCAGCGCTGGGAGGGAAAACTCTCACATTTCCATACCCTGTTTCAGTAACATGCCAGAACCAAAGCAGCTTAAGAATTAAACAGATGTGCCCTTAACTCAGAGCACCATTGATTCAAATGTCCGCCATTGAATTCTGCTTGACCCCGACAAATAAAATCAGATCAACTAAAGCTTTTTTGGTTGAATCTACCGATTAAACAGACGGAAGCTGCTATCCTGTGCACACTTGCTTGAGTGAAGGCCCAATTAAATAAAATGAGATTCACTTACTAACTTTATGCGGAATCAAACCATGGGTCCGTGTATTTTAGGATTTGCTGCACCCGCTGCATTGCAGAGGGTTGGGCTAGATGACCATTTAGGTCCCTTCCAACTATCTATGATTCAGTAGTTCTTAACCTTTTTGGGGGGGGGGTCACTGGCCCCTTTGAGAATCTGGTGGAAGTTACAGAGCAACTCTGCAGAAAAATGCACATCGACACATGCACGCAAAATATTCCCCACAATTTAATTTATTGTGTTGGAAATACCTTTTTTTTTATCTCCAGTTCACAGACACCCTGAAGTCTGTCCCTGGACCACAACCCCTAGTCTACACTGACTGGCAGCTCTCCAGGGTTCCAGGCAATGGACATTCCAAGCTCTAATGGAAGATGTCAGGATTACCTGGGAACTTCTGGCTTCAAAGCAGATACTCTACCCACTGAGCTATGGCAGTGGGGTCACCATGTGACTCTTGCAAGCATAAGCAGCAAGAAGACCCTTCATCAGTCCAGAAGGACCAGATGCAGAGGAGACCAAGAGGGCTGGCACTCAGAGATGATAAAGAGACGAGTCTAGGAAGTGCAGCTTCCATGTACTGGGGCAGTGTACCTCCAAATTCCCAGAAAAGCAATGCTGGGAACGGAACGTTGCCTTCCTGCCCCATCAGATGTCTCCAGGTACCTGGGATGAAGCTGTGAGGGACCCATACTGTCATCCAACATGACTCATGCATTGCTATTCTAATATTTCCTATCCTTTAGGACAGGAGAGGGGAAACTCAGGCCCGGTGGCCCCCAGCCTCTCTATCTGGCCTTTAGGACTCTCTCCAGACTAACCTCCTCAGCCACAGACCCTCTCCACAGGCCACATCTCTTACCAGCCCTGCTTCGCACCCTCCTTGACTGTTTTTGCCTGGCTGGAATATGCCTTTGAATCCTGATATTTCCTCTTTCTTGTCTGGATGGAAGACAGAGGGTGTGTGTGTGTGTGTGTGTGTGTGTGTGGAAACCAGCCTATCGTGCAAAGGAAAAATCATTGCTCCACCAATTTTTGTCCCTGTCTCCACCCACCGCTGGCATGTGGCCCGCCAAGACTTGCCCGGAAGGGAATGTTGCCCTCGGTCTGAAAAGGGTTCCCCAGCTCTGCTTTGCGGGATGAACCATTCTACTGCACAGAGGTACCATTGACACCCGTTGCTCCACCCCTTTTGCCTCTGGCTCCACCCACCACACAGCCCTCGGGGGGCGTGTCTCGCATAAGGGGATACGGCCCTGGGGGCCAATAAGAGATTCAGTACCTCTTGGCAGGTAGGATTGCAGCCTTAGCAGTTACTGCCATCCAGCAGTATGCCACCCTCATCTTCCTAAAGGTAAAGGTAAAGGGACCCCTGACCATTAGGTCCAGTCGTGGCCGACTCTGGGGTTGTGGCGCTCATTTCGCTTTATTGGCCAAGGGAGCCGGCGTACAGCTTCCAGGTTATGTGGCCAGCATGACTAAGCCGCTTCTGGCAAACCAGAGCAGCGCACGGAAACGCCGTTTACCTTCCAGCCGGAGCGGTACCTATTTATCTACTTGCACTTCGTGCTTTCGAACTGCTAGGTTGGCAGGAGCAGGGACTGCGCAACGGGAGCTCACCCCGTTGCGGGGATTCGAACCACCGACCTTCTGATCAGCAAGTCCTAGGCTCTGTGGTTTAACCCACAGTGCCACCCACTTAGTAAATGAATAAATGCTTAAATCAAGAAAGAACTTAGCATATGAAGTTGACTGTTTATAAATATATCAAAATTGTGAGAGAGAATTTACTGAATAAGCCCGAGACTCTTCATGGGCGAAACAGGTGACAAACGCCAGCACCCTGTCTAATTCTTGTGCGTAACATCACTGACACTTCGTTTGATCAAACTTATCCTCGTTGATATCTAACCCTTGAGCACAACATCGCCGACACTTCATTTGATCAGGCTTACCTTTGTTGATGTCTACAGGAGCCTGGCTAAAGGAACTTTTAAGACTGAATCTTCCTTTTGGACACAGTTTGAATGAGTTTTCTGTGTGTGGCTTCTGTAGTGGCTCTTGTACATAGCTCTCTCAATTTTTGGATTATTGATATAAGATTTAGAACATAGAATGGTTTGGTAACGTTTTGTGTGCCGCTTATGTGCTACTTACTTATGTTCTACGAGAATTGGCAGCATATGTTCATTTCTTCAACCCTCATCTTCCTGGCTTATTTTCATTTTAATATTGCATAATTGTTTAATTGCCCTTCTGTGTTTAATATCGCTCCGAGCCATCAGGAGACCGGTTGCTACTGGAAGGTGGGAAGGCCCAGCTGGTCAACAAATTAAATAAATAAATCTTGGAGCGTTGCACCCAATAGACGGAGTTTTATTTTCATTTTCCCCTAGGCAATTCCGACCCGGTGGAAGCACCATTTTTGATGCGGGTGACTCCCCCCTCCTCTCTCTCTTTGCCAATCCAGGGATGAGAGAGATGTTCTTCTTGAATGAGCCAGAGGATGCTTATTTGTTGGGGAAATGTGGGAGAGGAGACTTTATTTTAAGCACATTAGCCTGGCAAGAGGAAAGGTATGTGGATTATTTACGACTATTCTATCAGCCCGAACGCCCTTTCCGCAGGGGACAGCACTCATTTAAAAAATGATTGAAGAGGACTTTTTTAAAAAAACACCAAAAAATATGTAAATAAATCTGTGACTTATTCATGAATCTATTCATTGGTGGCAATGTGCTGATGGGTGCATTTTGCCTGCTGATGTTCCAAGAATGAGGGGTCTTGTTTATTTGACATTTTGGGATAATAAGCAGTTCTGAAGGGCCCATCTAGTCCAGTGTCATCTTCTCACAGACGCCAGCCAGATGGCTATTATGGGAAGCCTGCAGGCAAGGCCAAAGAACAACAGCCACACTCTTCCCCACTTGAGATTCCCAGTATCTGTTATGATGCTTCCGACAGCAGAGGCAGAACGCAGCCATATCCTCCATCGATTTGCCTAATATTCCGTAAGAGCGTGAGAAAGTTCTTGGGCAGATGGATCAGGCCAGTGGCCCATCTGGTCCTGCATCCTGTTCTCAGAGTGGCCAACCAGATGCTCATTTTGGGAAGTCCACCAGAGGGACGTGAGCACAACAACACTCTCCCCTCTTGAGATTCCCAGCAACTCGCATTCAACACTGGAGCTCCAACACTGGAGCTAGAACATAGGCACCCTGGCTGGTGGCCATTGATCGGCTTATTCTCCATGAGTTTGCCCAATCTTCTTTTAATGCCATCGAGTTTGGTGGCCATTACTGCCTCCCCTGGGTGTGGGTTCCATAGTTTACACTGTACGAGGAAGGGCTTTTTATTGCGTGTCCTGAGTCTTCCAAAATTCAGCTTCAATGGATGTCCCGTTCTAGTGTTACAAGAGAGGGAGAAAAACTTTTAATAATAATAATTTATTACTTATACCCCGCCCGTCTGGGTGGGCCTCCCCAGCCACTCTGGGTGGCTTCCAACAAAATATTAAAATACAGTGATACATCAGACATTAAAAGCTTCCCTAAACAGGGCTGCCTTCAAATGTCTTCTGGTAGTTGTTGTTCTCTTTGACATCTGATGGGAAAGCGTTCCACAGGGTGGGTGCCACTACCGAGAAGGCTCTCTGCCTGGTTCCCTGTAACTTGGCTTCTTGCAGTGAGGGAACTGCTAGAAGGCCCTCAGCGCTGGACCTCAGTGTCCAGGTAGAATGATGGGGGTGGAGACGCTCCTTCAGGTAAACTGGACTGAGGCCATTTAGGGCTTTAAAGGTCAGCACCAACATAATGAATTGTGCTCGGAAACGTAGGTCTTTCTCTGTCCACCTCCTCCATGTGCAGAAAGTAGCCTTCAATACAAAAACAAACCTTTGCATTTGCTGCTGCACCCAGTTTTGCCCCTAGCCCCCTGAGAAAAGGCATTGACCGGTGAACCACTCTGGGAATTGTAGCTCTGTGAGTGGAGCAGGGAGATCTTCCAACAATTCTCAGCACCTTTAACAAACTACAGCTCCCAGGTCTCTTTTGGTGCAGCCAGGACTGTCTAAAATGCAGAGTGCACCCGGAGCCTCAGTCTAGGTGCAGACGTGATCCAGCAACAGGATCAAGCCAAAGTCAATATCTCATGGAGAGTGCACTTCAGTCAGAAGCAAGGAGCCAAAGGCCTGTGGTGTAATATGTGTCAGGTGAAGACATCCCCAGCCCCTCAGTTGCTTGCAAATGCAGTAGGTAAGTTGTAAGCAACCTCGTTGTGGGCTCATCCACACTAACCTTTTACCCCATGCTTTCCACACACATGTCCGAGCACTTTAAGAAAATGCCCCACCAGTTTCCCCAAGAAAACCTGCTCTTTAACACTGAATTGGAGCAAACAACAATTCATGTTTTCTGTGGAATTGTTTTCAGCAGTAAATAGGTTTTTGTGGGGCAGGGCAACAAAAGAAGAAGCTTGAACATGGAGCTTTAAAGTTCAGACTGTGGCATGCAAGGGAGTCTGGATGAACCCTGCACAGTGGTACCTCTGGTTACAGATGCTTCAGGTTACAGACACTTCAGGTTACAGACTCCACTAACCCAGAAATTGTGCCTCGGGTTAAGAAATTTGCTTCGGGGTGAGAAAAAAAATTGTGCTCCGGCGGCAGGGCAGCAGTGGGAGGCCCCATTAGCTAAAGTGATGCTTCAGGTTAAGAACAGTTTCAGGTTAAGAACGGACCTCCGGAACGAATTAAGTACTTAACCTGAGGTACCACTGTATTTTTTAAGCCACAAATGTGTTTATAGCCCCAAGGCTGCTCACACCCTTTGCCTAAGTGAGGTGCTAACTTGGAGCTATCCACGGTCCTGAAACTTATGAACATAAGAACTGCTCTGCTGCACCCGGCCAATGACACCTTTTGGTCCACCATCCTGTTCTTGCAGCAGCCAACATCCATGCAATATGGTTCCATTTCGTTCAATAAAGCTGTTGACTATGGCGCAGCTCCTCTGTCTCATTGGCTAGGTGCACGTTGTTATTGTTGTTTAGTCGTTTAGTCGTGTCTGACTCTTCGTGACCCCATGGACCAGAGTACGCCAGGCACTCCTGTCTTCCGCTGCCTCCCGCAGTTTGGTCAAACTCATGCTGGCAGCTTCGAGAACACCGCCCAACCATCTCGTCCTCTGTCGTCCCCTTCTCCTTCTCCATCTTTCCCAACATCAGGGTCTTTTCCAGGGAGTCTTCTCTTCTCATGAGGTGGCCAAAGTATTGGTGCCTCAGCTTCAGGATCTGTCCTTCCAGTGAGCACTCAGGGCTGATTTCCTTCAGAATGGATAGGTTTGATCTTCTTGCAGTCCATGGGACTCTCAAGAGTCTCCTCCAGCACCATAATTCAAAAGCATCAATTCTTCGGCGATCAGCCTTCTTTATGGTCCAGCTCTCACTTCCATACATCACTACAGGGAAAACCATAGCTTTTACTATACGGACCTTTGTTGACATTTACCTTTAAACCCCATCTTTTCTCCAAGGGGCTCATGGGGTTCTCCCCCACCTTTCCTTTCCTCCTCACAACAAACCTGTGAGGTAGGCTATTATGATTTTATTTCATAAAATGTACACGCTGCTTGACTGTGAAAAAGAAAAAGGAACCTCAAACATTCTTACAAAAAGATAAAACAATAAAATCAAAAAACCTTATAACCCTGCTATAAAACATACAAAAGTAAACACACTAAAACAGATTAAAATTTGCATCAACTTTCTGAGCATCCGGCTAGGCCTGTCTAAACAAGAAAGTTCTTAGCAGGCACCGAAAAGAGTAGTGAGGGCACCTGCTTGATCTCAATAGGCAGTGAGTTCCAAAGTGCTACACTAAATGGTAGAGTTATTACAAATACAGAATGGGTATTATGTGACACGTGTAGTAGAGCCAATTTCTCAGATCGAAGCAGTTGAGTGGGCACAGGCAGGATAAGGGGATCTTGTGAGTAAACTGGTCCCAAGTTGTTAAGAGCTTTATATACTAACAGCAACACTCTGAATTTGGCCTGGTAACAAATCAGCAACCAGTGCAGATCTCTGAGCACAGGTGTTATACGCGGGTGGCACTGTGGTCTAAACCACTGAGCATCTTGGGCTTGCCGATCAGAAAGTCGGCGGTTCGAATCCCCATGATGGGGTGAGCTCCTGTTGCTCTGTCCCAGCTCCTGCCAACCTAGCAGTTCGAAAGCACGCCAGTGCAAGTAGATAAATAGGTACTGCTGTGGCAGGAAGGTAAGCGGTGTTTCCGTGTGCTCTGGTTTCTGTCATGGTGTTCGGTTGCACAAGAAGTGGTTTAGTCCTGCTGGTCACATGACCCAGAAAGCTGTCTGTGGACGAACACTGGCTCCCTTGGCTTGAAAGCGAGAGAAGCGCCGCAACCCCATAGTCACCTTTGACTGGACTTAACCATCCAGGGGTCCTTTACCTTTTACCTAGAGCTATCAGCTGTCGTGCTGCAGCATTCTTCACCAAGTGCCGCTTCAGGATCAAGCGGGAGGGAAGCCCCACAGAGAGTGCATTGTACTAATCCATCGCAGCAGGTTAAAGGTAAAGGACCCCTGACCATTATGTCCAGTCGTGACCGACTCTGGGGTTGCGACGCTCATCTCACTTTGTTGGCCAAGGGAGCTGGCGTACAGCTTCCGGGTCATGTGGCCAGCATGACTAAGCTCCTTCTGGCGAACCAGAGCAGCGCACGAAAACGCCTTTTACCTTCCCACCGGAGCGGTACCTATTTATCTACTTGCACTTTGACGTGCTTTCGAACTGCTAGTTTGGCAGGAGCAGGGACTGAGCAATGGGAGCTCACCCCGTCGCGGGGATTCGAACCGCCGACCTTCTGATCGGCAAGTCCTAGGCTCTGTGGTTTAACCCACAGCGCCCAAAATCAACATTCATTGCTCCACCCACTTGAGCCTCTGGCCCCGCCCACCATTGGCATGCAGAAGGGAACATGGGACCTCAAGCTGAAAAAACGGATCTCTATCTAGTAAAATGGCAAGCAATTGAACCCGCTGTCAAATTAACAGTGCTTTCACTGCTGCCTGGATTAGATGTCTACCATCATAACCTTCCTCGGCCTCTGCGTTTTCTGTTTCTGCTGGCAATTCTAAACAAGCAGTCAATCAATCCATTAATCAATCCTGCAGGTCTCTCTCTGTAAGAAATTCTGATGCATGCTGCAAAAGTTGGCTCCGTTTCCTGATTTTTTTTTCCAGAGGGGGAGAGGGATAAGAAAGCCTGCAACAACAACAACAACAAAAGCTATTGCGTCACCCTGTCTGGAGAGTGCCATTAAATCAAGCCCTTCTGTCATTTATTAAGAATTGCTGCTGGTTTGGAAAACGGGTATATATTTCACCTTTGACACACTTCTTGCAAGGAAGACTCTGGCCCTGCCAGACTTGCTATTGTGCTGCTGTCACCGATTCGATCGTAAAGTACTTCCCCAAAAGCCTCTGCCTGGCCAAGTGACTCCCCCGTGGGTGCTGGCAGGAGCGCTCCCAGTCGTAACCAGTGAGGGAAATTACGGTCCTAGTACAATATGTTATCTCCAGCACCAAATCTCTCTCTTCCTGGCACATAATAATAATAATAATAATAATAATAATAATAATAATAATAAATTTATTTATACCCCATGCTCCCAGGCCAGAGCCGGGCTGAGGGTGGCTAACAACAGTAAAATTACAGTAAAAAACATAATAGGGGGGGAAACCAATTTAAAATACAGTGGAACCTCAGGTTACATACGCTTCAGGTTACAGACGCTTCAGGTTACAGACTCCACTAACCCAGAAATAGTGCTTCAGGCAAAGAACTTTGCTTCAGGATGAGAACAGAAATCGGGCTCCGGCGGCGCGGCGGCAGCACGAGGCCTCATTAGCTAAAGTGGTGCTTCAGGTTAAGAACAGTTTCAGGTTAAGTATGGACCTCCGGAATGAATTAAGTACTTAACCTGAGGTACCACTGTACAGGTTAAAATGCAATTTAAAATGAAGCCTCATCAAAACCGTAAGGGGAGGGAAACATAAGGGTCAGACTGAGGCCAGGCGGAACAGCTCTGTCTTGCAGGCCCTGCGGAAAGATATCAAGTCCCGCAGGGCCCTAGTCTTTTGTGACAGAGCGTTCCACCAAGTCGGGGCCAGTACTGAAAAGGCCCTGGCCCTAGCTGCGACCATCTAACCACCTTGTGACCTGGGCAAGGCTTCAGTGTCATGCCAACAGCCTGCCTAGTCCAGCATCCCTGTTCTCAAGGTGGCCGACCGAATGACTGTGGTGAACCAAGCAAGCAGGTCCTGAGCACAGGAGCAACACTCTGTCCTCCTGTGGTCTCCAGCAACAGGCATTCAGAAGGATCACTGCCTCCAACTGCGCAGGCAGAGTATAGTCATCCTGGCTAGTAGCCCTCAAATATCTGTCTCCTCCATGAATTTGTCCAAGCCTCTTTTTAAGATGTCCATGTTGGTGGCCCACATTGCCTCCTGTGGGAGCGGGTTCCAGTTTAACTGAGGTGCTGGTCACTGGGCTGCTGTCAGGGCAAACTGGATTTTAATTGCTGGATCTAAATGTGTGTGTCGTCATCCCCCCTCCCCCGCCCCCAGAAATGGAGTTCCTTTTTTTCTTTTTGTATTTGTATTATTCTTATTTGTCAGGAGTGCTGGTGGTTGCTCATGAGTAAACAGCCAAGACTCCGACCTGCTTTTTACAGGTTTTATTTAATGCAAACTATGTACAGGCATGGTCTTAAAAAGTAGAGACATCACCTTGCCGACAAAGGTCCGTATGGTTAAAGCTATGGTTTTCCCAGTAGTGATGTATGGAAGTGAGAGCTGGACCATAAAGAAGGCTGATCGCCGAAGAATTGATGCTTTTGAATTATGGTGCTGGAGGAGACTCTTGAGAGTCCCATGGACTGCAAGTAGATCAAACCTATCCATTCTGAAGGAAATCAGCCCTGAGTGCTCACTGGAAGGACAGATTCTGAAGCTGAGGCTCCAATACTTTGGCCACCTCATGAGAAGAGAAGACTCCCTGGAAAAGACCCTGATGTTGGGAAAGATGGAGGGCCCAAGGAGAAGGGGACGACAGAGGACGAGATGGTTGGACAGTGTTCTTGAAGCTAGAAACATGAGTCTGACCAAACTGCGGGAGGCAGTGGAAGACAGGAGTGCCTGGCGTGCTCTGGTCCATGGGGTCACAGAGAGTCGGACACGACTAAACGACTAAACAACAACAATGTACAGGCAAGAAACCCAAAGTTCATGTCTGTCTCAGTCACTTGCAGATTCCGGGAGTGGCTTCTTCCTGCCCTCCCCCCAGCATAAGAACTTAGACACCCCAAATCTCCACCTCCTTTCTTTACATTTGACCCCCCCCTTGCGAAAACTAGGTGACGGAAGCGGCATGTCTGTTTCCCGACCAGTCTGGCTGGGCAAGGTGCCAGGGCTCACAGTAACCTCTGTGAGCCTTTGCCTCACTTCGCCCTCCGACGTCACTCTTTCCACTTCCTGAGGAAGTGTTACTGCTCAGCAATGGTGGAGGCTCCCTGTACGCTTCTGCCCCCTCCCCCCTTTCGATGGCAGTACCCTGACATTATTATTTTATTTTGACAAATTAATAGTCATAAATAAATAAGAACAAAAATGGGCACTCCACCACCGAGACCATTCCATTGTAACTACCCAACCTCCCGAAATTTCAACACCTCTTGCGATGGTTTGACCCCTTTCCGTATTAACAGTACAAATTCTACAAACGCCCTCCATATCTCCTCGAAATAATTTATCCTGCATATTCCCTGTCTTACCTTAATGGCACATGTTCATTTATCGTTAATAGCTATATCCCACACCTCTTTATACCATTCTTCCATTTTATATTCTGCTTGCCCCTTCCACTAAATGTGTTCTGATGCACTTTAAACATTCTTTTTAACTGACTTGTTTTTATGACTTTGTATCTTGTAATGGTGCTTTTAAAAGCTGGAAGCCACCTTGAGGTAAAAGGTAAAGGTAAAGGACCCCTGGACAGTTGAGTCCAGTCAAAGGGGGCCATGAGGTGCGGCGCTCATCTCACTTTTCAGGCCGAGGGAGCCAGCGTTTGTCGACAGACAGCTTTCTGGGCCATGACGCAATGGGACACCGAGTTGAGTGCCAGAGCACATGGAAATGCTGTTTACCTTCCTGCCACAGTGGTACTTATTTATCTACTTGCACTGGTATGCTTTCGAACTGCTAGATTGGCAGGAACTGGGACAGAGCAACAGGAGCTCACCATCCTCATGCAGATTCTAACCGCCAACCTTCCAATCAACAAGCCCAAGAGGCTCAGTGGTTTAGACCACAGTGCCACCCACACCCAAGCAACCTTGAATCCTAGCTTGGGTGAAAGGCAGTATATAAATACATCAAATAAATAAAGGTGTGTTATGGTTTGCGCCTGCAGTAATGTCCCTGCCCAATGGAAAGCCTGCAAGTATAGTTGAAAGTCTTCCCCAGCTGTTGCTCCCTATCATCTGGTACTATGAGGTAGACTGCCTCTGCATTTGGAGGCTCCTGGCCAGATGTTGCCATTGCCATCAATCTCCCTTTCCCTCTATATGGGTTTGTCTGGTCCCGTGTAAGCCAGTGTCAGATCCCTCAAGCTGAAGGTGTTTCCTGTGTGAAGGAGGGGGGCTTACTTTTTCTCCAAAGAGCAAGACGTGGGAAGATCAAGAGAGACCTCCCCGTCCGTTCTGGGCACTGCAGGAAAACATTCGGTCGCAGATGGCCTCCCCGCTCCTAGCAAACCTGGCTCAGGCTTTGCACTTGGCATCCCAGTCATTCCCGTGCAATTTACCAAGCCATGCATGAAACGGTGGCCTTGAACAGCCCCCTCCCTATCTCTCCCCCCTCCCCGCACCACCCCACAGTCCCCTGAGCTAGCAGAAGACATGAGCTGGCTGTTTCCTGACAGCAAAAGCGCCACCCCCTCTCCCACCCTTCTGCGTCTCGGGGGCTTTTTAACTCAGCCAGACAATCCCCTGAAGAGATTTCCTGACTTTCTCCCTCTCTCTTCCGCAGCTGGGGAGCAGGAGGTTATCTGAGGTTCACAGGTAACAGCCCCCATGTGCCCCCCCTCCCTCATTCATTCACAAACACAAAAATCATTTCATCTCCAAACAAATCCCTTTTTCATTTAGCATCCAAAGGGGAAGCAGCTTTTTTCAGTGGGGGGTGGGGGCGGGGGGGGGAGAGGCTGGTAGCATGAAGGGCATCTGAATTGGTACTCATCTCTGACTGGGTAGGTCAAGTCAGAAACTTGTACAGTGGTACCTCAGGTTACAGACGCTTCAGGTTACAGACTCCGCTAACCCAGAAATAGTACCTCGGATTAAGAACTTGGCTTCAGGGTGAGAACAGAAATCGCACAGCGGCAGCGGGAGGCCCCATTAGCTAAAGTGGTGCTTCAGGTTAAGAACAGTTTCAGGTTAAGAATGGCTCTCCAGAGCAAATTAAATTCTTAACCCAATGTACCACTGTATCTGTAGACTCTCTGGCTTTTCACAGCATGCAAGAACACAAACACGGACCCTGAGCATTTTGGATGAAAGGTGCTGTTTTCCACTAAATGTATGTCCATTCGGAAGAAAACCGTAGCTTTCCCACACCCTTTTACTCATGACTACAGTCTCTCGTGTTGTTTTTGCTGGATGTTCAGCACCAAAGTGACCTCCCTGGGGTGCAAGCCTAGGCAGTGTGTATGGAGGTCCTGGGCTGCCCAGACAAAAACACCACCACCCCTCTCTCAGCCTCGCTGGTGTGCTCCAAACAAAAGCAGAGCAAGACGTTTGGCGGCAGCTTGGCTGCAGGAGTTGCCGGAAGGAGGTGTACAAGGCACCATCCAACCATCTTAGGGACTCCACTCTGGATTTGTGGAGGGCTCAGCTTTCCAAACTGTGTGAAATGACACATTAGTGCAGCGGTAGGCAACCTAAGGCCCGGGGGCCAGATGCAGCCCATTCGCCTTCTCAATCCAGCCTGCAGACAGTCCAGGAATCAGCGTGGTTTTACACCAGTAGAATGTGTCCTTTTATTTAAAATGCACCTCTGGGTTATTTGTGGGGCCTGCCTTGTGTTTTTACATGAGTAGAATGTGTGCTTTTATTTAAAATGCATCTCAGGGTTATTTGTGGGTCATAGGAATCCGTTCATTATTACTTTTTTCAAAATATAGTCCAGCCCCCCACATAGTCTGGGGGACGGTGGACCGGCCCGCAGCTGAAAAAGGTTGCTGCCCCTACATTAGTGTGTTGGCTGCAGTGTGTGGGTGTGTCGCGCAAACGCTTCCCCCGGGGCTGGAAAGGGGATAGTTTAACCAGCGTCGAAGGAAGCACCTGGGGCAGAGTGTCCGGAGTGGGGCAAACTGCCCATAGGGGTGGGGCACATGGCGCCCATAGGGATGGAACAGAGTGCTCAGCATCCCATGCCATCCCTATAGGCGCTGCACACACACCCATGCCATGCTGTCCTATGCCATCCCTATGGGCACCACGGTGGCGCAGCCCATCCCTATGGGCACCGGGTGCCACAGGGCACATGGTGCCCATAGGGATGAGGCGTGGCGCCCATAGGGACGGGGGTGTGGCGCCCATAGAAGATGGGGCGTGGCACCCATAGGGACGAGATGTGGTGCACAGCACCCATAGGGATTTGGTGCACGGTGCCCATACGGGAAGGGGCACTGTGGCCATATAGGGATGGGGCGCACAGCGGGGCCTCAGCTGCCCTATAGCTGGGGGGGAGGCAGAGGGCGAACAGCATGGAGCCTGCGGGCGCCGAGGTGTGTGGCTCGTGAATGCTACAGGCCCCGCCGTGACGAATAGTGCCCGCCATTTTGTCACACACACCCCCGTCAGGGTGGCACCTGGGGCAGACCGCACCCCCACCCCTTCCTACGCCCCTGAGTTTAACCTCTGATTTGCTAGTGTCGCGAAATGATGCATGTCTAAAAAGTGTGTCACCAACGTGAAAGGTCTGGAAAGCTCTGGCGTAGCATTTACTCCGTAGCTTTTGCTTCTCCTAAAGATCTCCCATGAGACAGCAGGTATGTGTTGTTCCTCAAGGTTTATTCCCAAAGCCTTTCCCATGACTCCTACCTTCTACCCATGCCAGGATTGCCTGGTCACTGACACACCTCACACAACTCCCATCTCACGGTTGCCACCAGGTTCCCCTAGCAAAGGAGTTGGGGGAACCTCAAGCTTGGGCTGGTGGCCTTTGCTGGCTTCCTGTGGGAGGGAGTTCCATAGTTTAACTACGTCCTGCATAAAGTACTTTCTTTTGTCAGCACCAAATCTTCAAATATTCCCCTTCATTGAATGCCCCACATTCTAAGAATATGAGAGAGGGAGGGGGGAAATTCCCTCTGCTTCCCCCCCCCCCATTCATGACTTTTACTCTGTTTCCCTAAACTAAAAAAACTCCAAACCTTGCAACCTTTCTTCGTTGGTGAGTCACTCTGATCCCTTGATCAGTTTGGTTGTCCTTTCCTGAACCTACTTCAGCTCTGTGGTACATACAATATACAGTGGTACCTCGGGTTAAGTACTTAATTCATTCCGGAGGTCCTTTCTTAACCTGAAACTGTTCTTAACCTGAAGCACCACCTTAGCTAATGGGGCCTCCTGATGCCGCTGTGCTGCCGGAGCCCAATTTCTGTTCTTATCCTGAAGCAAAGTTCTTAACCTGAAGCACTATTTCTGGGTTAGCGGAGTCTGTAACCTGAAGCATATGTAACCTGAGGTGTATGTAACCCGAGGTACCACTGTATATATATATATGCCTCTAATCAATGAGGCTGTGTAGGTTTCAGGTTACATTGAAAAATAAGAAGCTTGCAAAAACTGTTTCAGCGAAGAAATACCCCCGTGGGACTTGCATAAGCGTACAGCCTGTTCCTCAAGCACCCTTCAATTCCCAGAAAGAATTCCGCCCCCCCCTTAACTTTGTGTTGTCTTCCCTTTCAGCATTTCTCTTTAATTGGCTGGGATTAGCTACTACAAAATTAAGACAGAAAACCGGGGTTTAGCGTTTGTCATGGTGGATTGCAGATCCTCAGTTCCGGCATTTCCCTAGACATCCGCTTCTCGCCTTAAAAGATGGGCGCTTAGCACAACTTGAGCTGCCACTCATTCCTAAGGCACGTTGACTCCAGGGAGGAGAAGAGACAGCCGATTGCTATGCCTGCTCCCTGCCTATTATTAAATCCCTTCTTAACAAGAGGGTGTGAAGAATTAGTCAGGAATAACGGAGGGAAGGGGGGGGGGAGAGATTTCAATCCAAAGCTATTAGAATCTTGTCAGACGCACCACTATAGCAGTTATCATGACTCATGGGCTCTGTTCTTTATAAAAATATTCCTAAGTCTTCGGGATATATATTTGAATTTCTAAGCGAACGCCTTCTCACATAACAAGCAGCCTGCACTTCGAGGCTGCTGGATGAGGCCACTCTCATAAGCAGGACGAACTACCTAGCGCTATAGCCCATTAGGGGGCCTTTTCAGCGGTGGCCCCCACAGCTCCAGAATCCTTTTTCCCACAAAAGCATCACTGTTTTCTTTTAGCAAACAGGCAGGGATTGCCCCACTTCCAACAGGCTACCAGTGACTGATGTCATTTATGAATAATTTCGACACAGCTGTGTATTATGAATTACTCATTGTGAATTGTATTTGTTTGTTTCTTGGATCGAAACACCAACGTTCCACCAATTAAAAGAGGGGTGCGTGTTTTTCAGTGCCACGCTCCCGTGCGAGCCAGATGGAGCTTCCCTGTCTAAATTCCCTGTCCCTGTTACAGACAGCAGCTCCCTCAGCAAGTGCCGGACTGCCACCTCCAGTTTCCCCTCTTCCCCGCCGTCAAGCTCATTTTCATCGACTGCTTCTCTTCCTCAGGCAGAGGAGGAGCCTCTGGACTTAGCGGGGGCGGCCTGGCTTGCACAACTAGCATCTTCCCTTCCTCCACCTCCATAGGCTCTGACTCAGCCACCTTCTTTTGCATGAAAGGTCACATTTTTCTGTGCTGAGCTCTCGCGGAGCCAGCTGACTCACGTGACAGCACCAAAAACGCGGGAATCCGAAGCCACAATGGCTTCCGTAATTCCAGGATGTCCCAATCGCATAGGGACAGTTGATGGCTATGCTCTCTGCAGCTCTGTTCCTGCATCACCTGAAACCAGGCAGGTGAAGAATCAAGTCTCCTTCCTGTCACCTGAGTCCTCCATCTCTGAGCTGCTGTGAAAACTTACAGGCAGCAGTCCAGAGCAAGAAGGGCTTATCTCACTTTCATTGTGTGAACGAATCAAGTTCCTGTTTTCCTCTGCCTCTTCCTCCCCCTCTGCAGATTCCTCCCTGCCGGACATGTCTCTGACATTTGCTCTCCTACTTTCTTTCTTTTTTTGTTAAATCGTTTTTATTAATTTTCCAATAAAAAACATCCAATTAACATATCAAATCATAATCCAATAAAAATAAAAAAACTAAAATGAAAAAGACCAAGTTATCTTCCAAATTGTAGTTATTAATTTTTGGGTTCCTGGGCCCCATGGGAATTTGAGAGTGTGCTATGGACACTCAAAAAATTTGCTCTCCTACTTTCAATGCCCGCCGGGTTCTGGGAGGCGGGGTCTGGAATGCTTTCTAAAGACACTGTGTCCGTCAGCTGTCCCCCCTCTGGTTTCTTCTTCCTCCTCTCCCATTATTTCCCAGCTTTCCTCCTCATTTGCCTCTGAGCTGTGACCGTTCTCAAGCCCCTGTTGTAATTCTGAACTGTCTTCTTCTTCTCTGGAAAGATCAGGCTGGAGACGTGGCCTCCACCACTCCTCCTCTGCCCAATCCCTAGCATCACCACACTTTTAACATTTGGGAAAAGGATACTGGTACTGAATACTCTTGAGTACCCCCAGGAAAAAAGCACTGCCATGTCTGGCTGATTGGGACCTTTCCTCCGATCCAACAAAACAACTCCATTGGCGCCATCCCAAAACCACGGAAATGCCATGCAGGCCAAGAACAGCCAGCTAGATCCTCAAGTTCTTTATTTCCACCCCTTCCTGGATCTCTCTGGCTGCGTCCCCAGCATTGGCTCCAGATAGCCTGGTAGGAACAAACATCCTGCCGGTTTGCTTCCTCCTGCAAGAGAAGGAGCAAAGCCAGCAGGAAGTCCTGTATCCCCCACCAATGGGCAGAACATTGCAATCAGAAAATGTCATGGAACATATGAGGTCCAAGGGGGGGAGGCCGCATTTGAGGATGGGGGGCGGGGAGCCAAACAGGCCCATCATTTCTGTTATATAGCCATCCTAATTAATGTCATTGCTTTTTAAAAACAGCGGCGTAAAGTGGAAAACACCACCCCATATCCCATAAATGATAGAATTGCAAAATTGTAGGAGACGCCAAGGGTCCTCTAGTCCAAACTCCCTGCAATGCAGAAATCTCAGTTGAAGCATCCCTGACAGATGGCCACCCAACCACTGCTTGAAAACCTCCAAGGAAGGAGAGCCCACCGCCTCCCAAGGGAGACCGTTCCACTGTTGAACAGCTCTTACTGTCAGGAAGTTTTCCCATATGTTTGGTCGTACAAAGCCTCTTCAATTCTGAAGTGCGGTCGGGGAACGCAATGAATGAGAATGACTTTATTCTTGGTCTGGGCACCTCGTCTTTGATAGCTGTGAGTCCTGAATTGCAGGGGGATGAGCCTTGGGGTCCCTTCCAACTCTGCAGTTTGGCAATTGATGTCGGGCAGGGCTTAACGCTGCCATATATCGCTTGCATGCTAAACCCCGGAGAGTGCTTCCTCATGAGTCCAGTGTGGTGTAGTGGTTAAGAGCGGAGGACTCGTAATCTGGTGAACCGGGTTCGCTTCTCCGCTCCTCCACATGCAGCTGCTGGGTGACCTTGGGCTAGTCACATTTCTCTGAAGTCTCTCAGCCCCACTCACCTCACAGAGTGTTTGTTGTGGGGGAGGAAGGGAAAGGAGATGGTTAGCCACTCTGAGACTCCTTAAGGGGAGTGAAAGGCGGGCTATCAAGTCCAAACTCCTCCTCCTCTTCTTCTTCTTCTTCCTCTTCTTCTTCCTCTTCTTCTTCTCCAGTAGAAGCACCATAGGAGAGGCTGGCCTGATCCTGAGGAAGAATGGAAGCAGCTCAGAGAACTGTGGAAGCTGGACACAGCCATCAAAGCCAATAGCCATCGATAGCCTTGTTCTCCTTTAATTTGTCATTCAAGCCCATCTAACTTGGTGGCTGTCACTGCCATCTGGGGAAACAAGTTTCATAGGTCAGCGGTATGCTGATTTTCTTTTCTCTGTCCTGAAATCTTCCAACATCCAGCTTCCTTGGTAGTCCTCATGTTCTAGCGTTATGAGAGTAGGGGATGTGGGTGGCGCTGTGGTCTAAACCGCTGAGCCTCTTGGGTTGGTGGTTCAAATCCCCACAATGGAGTGAGCTCCCGTTGTTCAGTCCCAGCTCCTGCCAACCTAGCAGTTTGAAAGCATGCCAGTGCAAGTAGATAAATAGGTACTGCTGTGGCAGGAAGGTAAACAGCATTTCCATGCGCTCTGGTTTCCATCACGGTGTTCTGTTGCACCAGAAGTGGTTTAGTCATGCTGGCCACATGACCCAGAAAGCTGTCTGTGGACAAACACCAGCTCCCTCAGCCTGAAAGCGAGATGAGCGCCGCAACCCCATAGTCGCCTTTGACTGGACTTAACCATCCAGGGGTCCTTTGTTGTTGTTGATGTTGTTTAGTCGTTTAGTCGTGTCCGACTCTTCGTGACCCCCTGGACCAGAGCACGCCAGGCACTCCTGTCTTCCACTGCCTCCCGCAGTTTGGACAAACTCATGCTGGTAGCTTCGAGAACACTGTCCAACCATCTCGTCCTCTGTCGTCCCCTTCTGCTTGTGCCCTCCATCTTTCCCAACATCAGGGTCTTTTCCAGACAGTCTTCTCTTCTCAAGGGGTCCTTTACCTTTACCTAAGTGTTATGAGAGAGGGGGAAAATATTTATCTATGCCAGACATAGTTATATACACTTCTTCTTTTAAAAAAACAACAACACTTTTATTAAAGATAGCTTCATTCACTTCTATCATGTGGCCACTTACTTGCCTTTTCTCAAAAGCAAAAAGTTCCCAATGCCAAACTGGGGTAGCTCAGTTGGTAGTGTGAGAATCTTAATCTCAGGGTCATGGGTTTGAGAGCCCCATTTTGAGCAAAAAAATCCTGCATTGCAGAGGGTTGGTGGAGATGATCCTCGTGGTCCGTAGAATGCTATGATTCTATGGGTCTATGAAATGCTATGATTCTATGGGTCTATGAAATGTTGCAACCTTTCTTCTTAGGGGAGAGAGTCCATTGGATTAAAGGCAGTCACCTGCCTTTGCCTCTGACCATTGGGCATGCTGGCTGGGACCCATGGCAGTTGTCCAGCCACATCCAGACAGTCAGAAGTCTCCCATTCCTGCCATATCGCATTGACAAGGAAAAAAGCAGAGGGAGCAGATGGGGAAAAATCACTCTGCTGAAAAGCCACTTGGTTTCCATGCCAGACTTTTTAAAAAATCACCATGAGCCCCTCTGGGGGTCCCTATTTGCTTTCTTTTTGGAGGGTCATGTCTGCTCTTCAAGCTGCTGTGCGGCGTTTTGTTTTCAAAGGCGTTGTTTGCAACACAAATAGCAGAGCTAGATCCACGCATTTACAGCGCACGCAGTCCCCCAAATAATGCCTGGGACTGTCATGGTTTGCTTAAGAATGCTGGGAACTGTAGTTTGGTGGGGATGAAAACATAGTTCCCAGCTGGTGGGGAGGAAACCATGTGCTTCCAATGTGTGTTGGGTGGGCTTTAGAAGTTAGTGTGGGTCTGCTGTGATCAATTTATTTAAAAACCGGGGCTATTGGGTGGGGTAAGAATACAGGCTTTTTGATATGAGGCCAGAACTCAGGGATGAACCACATGTACCGTGGGTCCAGTTTCAACCCCACACATCTGAGGTAGCTCAGTTGGGTGCTGAGAATGCCAAGGTTGCAAGTTTGATCCCCGTACAGGGCAGCTGCATGTTCCTGCATTGCTGGGGGTTGAGCTAGATGGCCGTCAGGGTCCCTTCCAACTCTGCAATTCTGTGGTTCCATCTCCAGGTATGTCTGATCCTTGTACAGTGGTACCTCGGGTTAAGTACTTAATTCGTACCAGAGGTCTGTTCTTAACCTGAAACTGTTCTTAACCTGAAGCACCACTTTAGCTAATGGGGCCTCCTGCTGCTGCCATGCGGCCAGAGCCTGATTTCTGTTCTCATCCTGAAGCAAAGTTCTTAACCTGAAGCACTATTTCTGGGTTAGCGGAGCCTTTAACCTGAAGCGTATGTAACCTGAAGCTTATGTAACCTGAGGTACCACTGTAACTGGAGAGGGAACGGCCATACGTAGCTCAGTGAACAGAGCACAGATGGGTCTGGGCTCTGACTCAATATCATAAGTCAGTTTCTACGTTTCCGTAGCTAGTAAGGAAACTTGTCATGTGGCAGTGATAATCCATGTCTTAGCCCATAATTTGGGACTTTACTGAGACTTCTTGTTTATGACATATTGCGTTTCGTGTCATCTATATTTAGAGGGCTGCATAGCAGAATGATTTTTTTTCCCCTGCCCTAGTTTTAATATAAATTATTACACTTGAATCAGCTTCTGACCTAGATCTTGAGGAACAGGAGATTTCGTAGCTGGGATCCAGAGAGGTTCCCCCTGCATAGTGACAGCATCCGTTCTCCTAGGGGGCCCTGGCACAGCTAATGAAGAAAGGAAAAGACTGTGCCTAGGAAGAGGGCTGGAGCTCAGGGCCAGAGCATTTTCCTTGCATGTAGACAATTCAGTCCTGGGAATCTCCAGGTTTGGGTTGGCAATGTCCTCTGCCTGAAACCCTGGAGAGAGCTGCTGCCAGGCAATACTGAACCAGGTAGCCTGATACTGCCTCATTTGCGGGACACTTTAGAACAGGCATAGGCAAACTTGGCCCTCCAGATGTTTTGGGACTACAACTCCCATCATCCCTAGCTAACAGGACCAGTGGTCAGGGATGATGGGAATTGTAGTACCAAAACATCTGGAGGGCTGAGTTTGCCTATGCCTGTTCTAAAGTGTCCGCAAATGAGGCAGTGTCATCCAGCTCCTGCCAGGCTGAAGCTTGCAAGCTGCATGTATAGTCTCTTTAACATATATAAAACATTAAAGGCACTCTCTCCCTCCTGGAGATTCAACACGCACACACCTCGCCCTGGCTGCCACTGGGAGGTTACCAGTTAACTCGCAGACTTCAGGTAAGCCCCAGAGGTCTGGCAACCCTACCAAGTGCACTGATCTTGAGTTCTTGATAGTTGGCATCCCCGGGTCCCTGCACTTCTGTTAAACAGCAAAGGAAGACACCACAAGGTCATTCCTTCCATGGGGCTTTTTCAGATGAAGGCAGATGGGCAGCCAGGGAGGCTGCACAGCAATGGGAAATGCTTAATGAGAAGAAAAACATACACAACACTCTTAGCCATGCCATCATGATAAGGTATATTGAGGAGGGACCATAGTAGGAGCTCCAGACATTTGCAAGTACAGAAAATTCTGTGTTTGTGTGATAGATAGAAAGGAAGGAAGGAAGGAAGGAAGGAAGGAAGGAAGGAAGGAAGGAAGGAAAATTTAAATGTATATTCTGAAGGAACCCAGAGCATCAAACCAACAAGTGATAAAACCAGTGCTTCTTTCTGGGGGGGACTCAGGGGTACGCATACCCCTAAACATTTTGTGAATCTTTGTACTTTTATCCATTTACTGTATTTATTTTTCCTGATTTGAACTATAAAATGGTGATTTTCTTGAGTCAAAATGAGAGTACCCCTAAACAATTTTTTAGGGGGTGGGAAAGCACTGGATAAAACAACCAAAATGTCTAAAAACAAATCCAACACAGATGCAGATAGGGAACAATCTCTACAGTCGTACCTTGAAAGTCAAACGGAATCCGTTCCAGAAGTCCGTTCAGCTTCCAAAACATTTGGAACCCAAGCACAGCTTCTGATTGGCTGCAGGAAGTTCCTGCAGCCAATCGGAAGCCGTGGAAGCCCCATCAGATGCTCAGGTTCCAAAGAACGTTCGCAAACCAGAACACTCACTTCCAGGTTTGTGGCATTCGGGAGCCGAAAGGTTGGACTTGCAAGGCGTTCAGGATCCAAGGTATGACTGTAGTTTAAAAGCCTTGTTGGAAGAGGAAGGTCTTCAGGAGGCACTCAAAAACAAAACAATGATAGAGATGAAACGTGTGTAATATGCCATGGGAGGGAATTTGAAAAGCCCAATTCCTATATTGTGCAGAACGAAACTCCTGATAAGGAGGCCTTCACCTACAGTGAAGTGATTGAATGGGCACATAATGAGTGAAGTGTACGTCTGGGGGGGGCAGGTGTTAGTATCTTTATGCCAAATTAGGTAAAGGTAAAGGTACCCCTGCCCGTACGGGCCAGTCTTGACAGACTCTAGGGTTGTGCACTCATCTCACTCTAGAGGCCGGGAGCCAGCGCTGTCCGCAGACACTTCCGGGTCATGTGGCCAGCGTGACGAAGCTGCTCCGGCGAACCGGCACCAGAGCAGCACACGGAACGCCATTTACCTTCCCGCTATAAAGCGGTACCTATTTATCTACTTGCACTTAAGGGTGCTTTCGAACTGCTAGGTGGGCAGGAGCTGGGACCGAACGACAGGAGCTCACCCTGCCGCGGGGATTCGAACCGCCGACCATGCGATCGGCAAGTCCTAGGCGCTGAGGTTTTACCCACAGCGCCACCCGCGTCCCGATTATGCCAAGTTATGACTCCATAATTCAGTTGCATCCGTTCAGGCAGGCTCTTTCAGACAAAAGTTGGTGCCGCAATAAATCCATTCTTTCTTTTAATTAAAACTTGCAAACTATGACAAAAGAGGGAAATTTTTCTTTACAAAGGCAATAAAACAACCCCACCACCAAAAACACTAAAAACATACATAACGTAATATCCAGAAGACAATTACCATATTTTCCATGCAAGTAGACACACAGACTTTCCAAAAAAATGAAAGAATTAAGAGTTAGCATCCTTGTTTCCCTTTGCTTTTCAGTTACAGTCAAACCTCAGTTGTCAAACATAATCATTCCGGAAGCCCGTTCGGCTTCCGAAATATTCGACAACCGAGACGTGGCTTCTGATTGGTTGCAAGAGCTTCCTGCACTCAAGCACAAGCCATGCTGGGCATTTGGCTTCCAGAAAACATTTGAAAACCGGAGCATTTACTTCCAGGTTTTCGGCGTTCTGGAGTCTAAACGTTCAAAAACAGAGCCATTCGGGAACCAAGGTTTGACTGTACTAATAGTCCAACCGAAATATAAAGAGTACAGTGGTACCTCAGGTTACATACGCTTCAGGTTACATACACTTCAGGTTACAGACTCCACTAACCCTGAAATAGTACCTCGGGTTAAGAACTTTGCTTCAGGATGAGAAAAGAAATCGTGCTCCGGTGGCACCGCGGCGGCAGCAGGAGGCCCCATTAGCTAAAGTGGTGCTTCAGGTTAAGAACAGTTTCAGGTTAAGAACGGACCTCCGGAACAAATTAAGTACTTAACCCGAGGTACCATTGTATACGCCTACCTAAATGTACTTTCATTTACCTTGGAGTAAACAAGAAGGACCATATACCCACTGGCTTCTTCTTTTGCCCATAAAATCAAGTCGTGGCACAAAAAGAAATAATCATCAGTCTCTGGAGGCAGGTCCTCTAGCCGCTCTCAGCTTGTGGGAAATCTTTTTCTAGAAGAGCAATTTGCCAGACTTTTGAATGCCAGAAACCTGATTTAAATGCCTTCGAGAAGTTGGCCACTGTTGCTGTGGCCGATAAATCTATTAGACCTCGACGTGCCACAGCAGGGGCTCTTTCAGTTTGCATTAGATTCAACCGCGAAAACACAGCGGGCCGGACAGATGGGTAACTGTCCACTTTGCGACCTCCTTCTAGAACCCAAGTTCCCCTGTTCTATGAATATTCCACTGCCGGCACCTGTTCCCTGGGCAGGCGTGCGGCAGAAAGCATGTCTCCTCTCCTCTCCCCCTTTCCTCACATTCATTATGGATGAGGATGGAACGGATTAAACAGCCAAGTCCTGCTTACGAAAGGATCTCTGCTTCTGCCCTTGCTGGGTGAGTGCAATGAGCTTCACAGCAGGCCCCCAGCCACACAGATGTGAACGAGGACCATTACACTTCCAAAAATACATGACCTTCGGGGGGGGGGAATAATTAAATCCAGGGCCATCAACCAAATTCTTCTTCCGGATGTAAAGGGGAAAGGAGGCGGGGGGGGGGAATTCACAGCTTCTTTGGATTGCAAGCTGTGGTGGGCAGAGACCTGTGTTTCAGAAATATGCCTTGTGGTTTGTTAAAGGTAAAGGGACCCCTGACCATTAGGTCCAGTCGTGGCCGACTCTGGGGTTGCGGCGCTCATCTCGCTTTACTGGCCGAGGGAGCTGGCATACAGCTTCCGGGTCATGTGGCCAGCATGACTAAGCTGCTTCTGGTGAACCAGAGCAGTGCACGAAAATGCCGTTTATCTTCCCGCCGGAGTGGTACCTATTTATCTACTTGCACTTTGACGTGATTTCAAACTGCTAGGTTGGCAGGAGCTGGGACCAAGCAACAGGAGCTCACTCCGTCGCGGGGATTCGAACTGCTGACCTTCTGATCGGCAAGTCCTAGGCTCTGTGGTTTAACCCACAGCGCCACCCACATCCCGCTTGTGGTTTGTTAGGAAACCCCTACTGCAGACCCTCCGAGTGTCCCTATATCCCAGGGACAGTCCCAGAATGACAGAAGCCATCCCGGTTCCTGTCCTGATCCTAGAATGTCCTGGTTTCCCTTTTTCCTCCCATTCACATCTTGGAAAACAATTAAAAGTGTGTGTGTGTGTGTGTGTGTGTGTGTGTGTAGGTGCAAAACCAGAGTCCTGTTTATACTGAAAATAAAATCCCTGCACCAAATGAAGGAAATGGTGAAGCTGGCATACGAAGGCCTTCCTATGCTTTTGAAGCAAAATGTCACCAATCTATTTTGAATTCTTTAACTGCTATGTTTCAGCAGCCAGCCATTTTTAAGAAAATGCTTGGAGTGACTATTCCTTTATCGTAAATGGCACCACACGGTGTCTACCGAGAAGTAAGTCCCACTGTGTTCAGTGGAACTTACTCCCATGTAACTGGATAAAGACTGGGTAGCCTTACATTGCAATCCTAAGCGTTTTTACTCAGAAATAAGTCCCACTGAGTTCAACAGGATTTAATCTCTGGTATGTTCCTGATCGGGACGCAGGTGGCGCTGTGGGTTAAACCACAGAGCCTAGGATGTGTCGATCAGAAGGTCAGCGGTTCGAATCCCCGCAACGGGGTGAGTTCCCGTTGCTCGGTCCCTGCTCCTGCCAACCCAGCAGTTCGAAAGCACATCAAAGTGCAAGTAAATAAATAGGCGGGAAGGTAAACGGTGTTTCCGTGCACTGCTCTGGTTTGCCAGAAGTGGCTTAGTCATGCTGCCCACATGACCCGGAAGCTGTACGCCGGCTCCCTTGGCCAATAAAGCGAGATGAGCACCACAACCCCAGAGACGGTCACGAATGGACCTAATGCTCAGGGGTCCCTTTACCTTTACCTTTATGTTCCTGATCATTCTCACAGCTTCCATTATTAATATCCCAGTTGAAGGCGTTGCACACGATCCCTTCCCTCACACCCTTTTTTTCTTTACAACAGTCCTGTGAGGTAGGTTAGGCTGAGAGGTTGCAATTGGCTCAAGGTGACAGATGTACATATCTGTGTATAGACACCTATGCGTTCAGAGAAATCAAACACGGGAGAAGTTTCCTGATGTACAATAGAATGTCCCAATTTTCATCAGAGAAATGTTGGAGGGCATGCTTTTGCCTCCGCACAGCTACAATCCTCAGAGTTCCCTGGGAAGAGGGATTGAGGGGGGATGAAGGTCTCCTTGCCGCTTTCGGCACTCATAACAAACTACAGTTCCCAGGATTCTTGGGGAGTGGGGCTAGGACTAAAGTGGCAACCCCTATTGAATTCAGTGGGGCTTACTCCTAGGTACGTGTGGTTAGGATTGCAGCCTTCTTTCCTAGCAGAGCAGAGATGGGGAACCTCAGGCCTGAACCCCTTATGCGGCCCTCTGGGTCTCTCTATATGGCCCTCAGTACCCTCCCCAGGCTGCACACTCTCTCTCCTGACCACACTCTGCTTTGGATTTGCGCTTCAACTTTGCGAATAGATGGAGGCTAGGGAAGGACGTGTGAATGCCTGCTGTACAGAGGTAAGATTTGCATTTGTTGCCTCGCCTGCTTTTGTCTCTGGCCCCTCTCACCACTAGCAAGTGGCCCGTGGAAGGTTCATTGGAAGAGGATGTAGCACTCTAGACTGAAAAACGTCCGTCGTCCCCCGTCTCAGGGAATAGTCTCTTCCAAAATACCTTCCGTGCCAAGGTTACTGTGTCTGTCACTTGTTCCATGAGATCAGCTTCAAACGGTGCCCTATCAGTGTTGTCATCCCTGTCTCCATCGTCCAAGCCGCAAATTAAAGAATATCTGCAAAAAGGAACTGATTCATGTTCATTTTCCGAAGCTCAGAGACGTGCCAAAGAGGCTCTGGCAGGCGTTCAGACTCTTCCTGGCTGATTATAATCACGGGAATATATTAATACCCGTTCTGCTAATTTGGCCCAGGCAAGCTTCTAAATGGCTAGCCTTCTCTCGGAGAGCAACTCGGATTAATTTTGTCTTTTATTAAGGCAATCGATCACCCTCTCCCGGGGAGCAGGAATGCAGGCACTGTAGGGAAACAAATTGCTTCTGACCTTCTGGGTGGCATCTCCCGGTTCTCAAACGAAGCGCAGAGAGGCCAGTGGTTCGAGCAAGATAAGAGCCACAGCTCGCTGGAAGAGCATCTGCCGTGGGTGCAGAAGGTCTCGGGTTCGATCCACAGCATCTCCAGGTAGGACCGAGAGAGAGAAAGAGGCAGACTCATGTCTAAAATACTGACGAGCCACAGCCAATCAGGGCAGAGAATACCGAACTAGATGGATCAATGGTTTGGTTCAGTATAAAAATCCAAGGTGGTGTAATGGGTCAGTGCACCTGGCTGTTAACCAGAAGGTTGGTGGTTCGAGCCCAGCCAGGGACAACTGCGGGGAGAATTCCTGCGTTACAGGGGGTTGGACTAAATAACCCTTGGGTTCCCTTCCAACTCTACAATTCTATGATTCCGCCATCAATTATCTGTTCTGGGCCATATGCAGTCATAGGGAAGATCATCTGCAGATCATTTGGGGTGAGGATAATAAATAATAATAATAAATCTTTATTTATACCCCAACCTTCCTAGTTCAAAAACCAGATTCAGGGTGGCCAACAACAAATTTAAAACACTTAATTGGTGCAACAAAAAACAGCATAAAATACAGTATAAAATGGGAATAACAATAAATCCAGAATTCAAAAATCTATTTGGGGGGAAATCCATCCAATAAACATTAGATGATCACCAGAGCTAGCTGGCTAAATTAGTCCTATTTGGGCCAGTGAGGAGACCAGGGGAGAAGTAGCTGTGAGATCCCAGAGCGGGTAATCTGCATAAAAAGGGGAGGGGGAGGGAAGGAAGGGGAATCAAAGATCAGGCTAAGTTCATGTTGAAAGCCAGGCGGAATAGCTCTGTCTTACAGGCCCTGCGGAAGGAAGTTAAATCCTGCAAGGCCCTGGTCTCATGTGACAGAGCATTCCACCAGGTCGGAGCCATCACTGAAAAGGCCCTGGCCCTGGTGGAGGATAATCTGACTTCCTTAGGGCCTGGGACCTCTAAACTATGATTATTCATGGACCTTAAGGTCCTCTGCGGGGCATACCAGGAGAGGCGTTCCCGTAAATACAAGGGCCCTAAGCCACAAAGGGCTTTAAAGGGCTCTCCTGGGGGAATTTTATCTTCAAGGGAACATCCCAAATCATGATCTAGCATAAGCTATTTCGTTATCCAAAGAAGCAGCAGGAATTGTGTTGTGTTGCTACAACCCAACTGGGTGATGACAGCCTTGTAATGTACACATACAGGAAGATAAAGGATTTGTTTATGAATTTCCTTATATACAATGTTTATGACAGTTATGCATGTCTTGGAGAAGGTGGATATAGAAAAGTTTTTCTCCCTAGAACTCCACTAGAACTTGTGGCTATCCAATGAAGGTGAATGTTGCAAGATTCAGAGCAGGTAAAAGAAAGTACTTTCTTTGATGAGGCCCTAAGCTGCTGAAGGTAATGGGGCCCTTTATATGTCCTGCTGTCCTTTGTCAACAACAAATTGTCGCTGTTTCTTTGTGTTGAATATATGCTAGATGATAATTTATGGACCTATTAGGTATCTAAAGCCATTTGCAGATAACAAAATATGTATTTTATCAAAGTAATTGTTGAACTGACCAGCAACCAGTCCATGTAGAATGTAGGCACCCTATACAGTGGTACCTCAGGTTAAGTACTTAATTCGTTCCAGAGATCCGTTCTTAACCTGAAACTGTTCTTAACCTGAAGCACCACTTTAGCTAATGGGGCCTCCTGCTGCTGCCACGCTGCCGGAGCCCAATTTCTGTTCTTATCCTGAAGCAAAGTTCTTAACCTGAAGCACTATTTCTGGGTTAGCGGAGTGTGTAACCTGAAGCGTATGTAACCTGAAACGTATGTAACCCGAGGTACCACTGTATATAGAAATGAGCAAACCAGTGATATTTTAGGGAGCAGGCAGGGCCCATTATTTACCTCATAGGAGCCTACACAACACTGTTGCTGTATGTAGATTTATTTTATTTGTTTTTATCTTATATTCTGGGAATGTACATCCAGTGGCGGTTTTTTTCTTTAATTTTTTTTGGGGGGCCCCCAAGAGAGTGGGGCCCTAAGCTATAGCTTGTTTAGCTAATACATAAATCCGGCACTGAGTTCACCCTTAGTGCACCATTCTTCATGCTATTGGGTGATTTCATGATTGTGCTCCATCCATAGCAAGTCAGTGCAGACACACACATATGGGCTCTTCTTCGGCAGAAGTAGATGTGAGTGGATGTGCAGGTTGCAGAGCAATCTTGTAACTTGGCAGCACATTTGTTGATTTTGCCAATTCCTCATTTCCCCGCCCCCCTAATCTTCAGCTGTCTTTCCCACATTTCTGCATCAGAATGTGCTTTTGTTGTTTTTAAAAGAGCTCTCTCAAAAACGCTTCGGCATCTTAACTTGCATGGTAAGAGGGTCTGGAAACCAAGCCTTACAAGGCATGGTTGAGGGCAGCGGCGAAGGAAGCCGCTTGGGCACCTGGAGTGGCATACCCAGGGACAGGGCGAGCTGCCCATAGGGGTGGGGCGCACCGCAGGGCATCCAGAGTCTGCCTGCCTCTTCCCACTCAGCCACCCTGCAGCTGGAGGGTGGGCAGCGGGCAGACCATTTGGGCAGAGCTGGAGCCTGCGCGCCCACGCCACCACATCCCTCCCAGGGGAGACGTGTGGCTCAGGCACGCTACAGGCCCTGTGGTGAGTGCCGCCCGGCATTTTGTCACCTCCCTCAGTGGGAACACCAGGGGCGAACCGCCCCCACCGCACCCTCTTCTTCCATCCCTGGTTGAGGGAGCTTGGTATGTTTATTTAGCCTATGTGCTGGGCCCGGGGGTAACCCGAGCAACACGGTCCAGGTCCGGTCCCAAATCCAAGGGTTCCGCAAGGAGTCAGTCCAACAGGACCAAAGCAGGACACGAGGCAGGAAACCAGGCAGGGTCAGGCACAGGGTCTCAGGAAGGTTCTAGCAAACAGCAACATTGCTCCCGCAACCTGGGGCGGGGTCCGACAGCCTTTTATCTTTGTCGGGGTAACAGCCAGTCCTGATCCCCCAGTGACTCACCTCCCTGTCTTGCCCGAACGTGAGCACTCCTCCTGCGAGTACTCAGGTCTCTCCTTCTCTCAGACCTGAGTCTCTGCAGCTCAGGAGATGTTGATGGGTTACTAGACCCAGAGGCTGCCTCAGCCTCTCCTGACCCAACTGGTAGTGGAGCAGCTGTAAGTAATGGCCCAGCTGAAGGCAACAAGGTAATCCCCACATCTGGAGCCAGGGCAAGCTCAGGCCCCTGACTCGGCCCAGCTGGTGCTTTTTGCAGGGGAACCCATGCAGACTGGGGCTCTTCAGAATCAGGCCCCAGACTAGGTACAGATGCCGCCTGAGGCAAAGGATCCAGTGCAGACTGAGACTCCTCTGGTTCCGAGTCCCAGGCCATCACAGCCTGGAGAAGAGGAGACTGAGAGGTGACATGAGAGCCATCTTCAGATATCAGAAGCCAGGCTATCATATGGAAGATGGAGTAAGCTTGCTTTCTGCTACTCCATACAATAGGAACCTTGGGGTAAAAAAATCTTATGAATGAATGAATGAATGATGGATCAAGGAGCACACCCAAGCCACCAACCTGCTCCTGCAGTGTAACATCATCCAGAACAGTGTTTCTACACAATTCTGGGACCCAGGAGCTACCCACCCACGGAGTCTCCCCCTTGCTGGGATTTAGCTTCAGCTTTTTGGCCTCCATCCATCCCACCGCTGCATTCAGGCACCGGTCCAAGTCCTGCACAGCCACACCTCATTCAGATCTCAAGGAGAAGGAAACCTACCTCAGCAGCTGCACGGTTTGTGTGATATAAGATTTCGTTGCATGACACCCCAGTGTTCAGGAATGTGCATTTATACACCTGTGAGCTGGGGACAAGTGGGGGGGGGGGACACGAGACCCTAAGAAGAGACCTGTTGGATCAGGCCAATGGCCCTTCTAATCCTGTTCTCACGGTGGTCAACCAGATCCGGCGGGAAGCTTGCAGCATCTGAGTACAAAAACAATGCTATCTCCTTCTGTGGTTTCCTGCAACTGGTACTCAGGACCATTATTGCCTCCAAGTGCGGCTAGCAACCTGTCCTGTCGGGCTTCGGGGAATCAGCTTCCTCCCCGTGGCCGTAAATGAACAGATCAAATGAAAGGGAATTCTTACCAGTTAAGTTTCTTGAATAAACACAGCGAAAACCAAAAGAAAGCTTCTAACCGGAATGGCGGCGCTCCCAATTAAGGTCGCTCCCCCTTCTGTCCCTATTAATCTACGTCACTCCTACATTTTGTACTCTGAGCTTGTAGCCTCTGAGCTTTCTGTTCTGCCGCTTTCTGAGCTCTCCATGACTTTGGAGAAGGAGGGGTGGATGCTATCCAGAGACTGTGAATCTGTTAACTCTCTCTCTCTTCTAGTGTTTCTTCTGCTAGCTACAGATAGGTAGCCGTGTTGGTCTGCCATAGTCAAAATAAAAAAAATCCTTCCAGTAGCACCTTTAAGACCAACTAAGTTAGTTCTTGGTATGAGCTTTCGTGTGCAAGCACACTTCTTCAGATACACTGAAACAGAAGTTGCCAGATCCTTCTATAAAACCATGGAGAGACCTGGTTTGAACAAAGACATTGGATTCTTATCCCATTATACATGACTAAGCCATTTCTCACCTTCTCACCCCTTGCCTTTTCCTGTAAGACCTATTACAGTCGTTAAGAGTCGTCAGCAGGCTCATCTCAGCTATCTGCCAATCTCCCATTCCCACCACCGTTCTGAGTAATACCCCTCCCCACCTTCTCACTATATAGAAGGATCTGGCAACTTCTGTTTCAGTGTATCTGAAGAAGTGTGCTTGCACACGAAAGCTCATACCAAGAACTAACTTAGTTGGTCTTAAAGGTGCTACTGGAAGGATTTTTTTTATTTTGACTTCTGCTAGCTGTTCCCCATCTAGTATTTCCCAGCTTCTGCCTTCTGGACTGTGCCCCTCTGCAAACCACTGTTCCAGATCTATACTGTCCTCCTGCTCCTGGGAAGATTCAGGATCAGGATCAGGAGGAGAGGGTGGCTCAGTGCAGCCCTCCTCAGCACTGTTCCTGACACAACCCTTGAAAGCCTTCTCCTCCACGACTGTTTAATCGTCTTTCAAAGCCATCCAGCTTGGTGGCCGTCACCACAAACCAACATGGCCAATAGCCATTGATAGCCTAATCTTTCGTGAATTTGTCTAATCCTCTTTTAAAGCCATCCAGATTGGTGGATATCATCCCCTCCTGTGGGAGGGATTTCAGTAGTTTAACTATGCACTACATACAGAAATGCTTTCTTTTATCTGTGCTGTCTTCGAACGTTCAGCTTCCTTGGAGGTCCAGGCCTTCTTGTGTAATATGAGTGGGAGAAAAAACTTCTCTGTCCACTTTTTCTACCCCGTGCAGAATTTTATAGTTTTATGCCTGACTTCCTCAAGCCATGAGTCCTGTGTCCAAGTGTGTAATCTACAACATCAAGATGTTGAGAGGAAGCTGAATTGTGAAGACCGGACCTGCTTAGCCCAATCCTTGCATGAACAATTTCACCAGGAATGCCTTCCTGCTATGTGTCAACGTATCGGGTTGAGTAGGGTCTCCCAAACTTGGGTCCCAAGCTGTCATTGGACTACAGTTCCCATCATCCCTGACCAGTGCTTCTTAGGGATGATGGGAGTTGTAGTCCGACAACAGCTGGAGACCCATTTTGGGGGAAACCCTGGTTTAGAGCAGCCTTCTCCAACCTCCTCCCCTCCAGATGTTTTGGACTCTTAGGGGTTATCCACTTGTTCTATGCCTAGAAAACATGGGTCCAAGAGGTTTCCTGCTTGTTGCATGCTTCTAGACATGGATCTGAGAAGTTTCCCCTGCAGCTTTCCCTATGAAAACCAGTTTTTCATGACTGAATGGGAGCAAACATCATAATACCATTTCAATATCCATCAATTCCATCCAGAGAGCATAGACAGTGTGTGTGTGTGTATCTCTATGTGTGTAGAGCATGAGACTATCAATCTCAGGGTTGTGGGTTTGAGTCCCACATTGGGCAAAAGATTCTTGTATTTCAGGAGGTTGGACCAGATGACCTTCATAGTCCCTTCCAACTCTACAATTCTACTGTGCAAAGCGGGCCCTGGAAGGTTGCCCAGAACAAAATGTGGCCCTTGGGCTGAGAAAGGAGAAGGCTTCAGAGCTGGTCCTTTGCATCTGGGCAGAGTTCAGACAGGAGAAATCCGTTATTGAGATACTCGTCCTTCTGTGTTAGATGCCTTCCAAATTCACATTTCTCTCTTGGAGAGCCTTTATCTTTATTTCTCACTCACAGCCGTTAAATCTGTTTACATGCCTTGCTTTGCCTTGAGAGCGGCGGACAATTCATCGGGGTTCAAGGGATGTTTAGTTCCAGCCTGTTAGTTAAAAACCGGGAGAAGTGCTCTCTGCAGAGGAAAATAACATCTCAGCTCTCCACCAGATACATCAATAACATTTTAACCCCCTGCAGTAGTCAACAGCTCCTCAACAGGGATCCTTTGCACATTTTCGGAGATGGACAAGAGATCCCATATCCAGCAATGCAAGTTTAATGCGCCCTTTTGAAATGGCACAGTGGGAACTGTGTTTGACAATCTCACCCGATGGGAAGTGTTGAAAAATACTGGGGGGAAAGGGAAGGGGAAATCACAGCAGAGCAACAACAACAACAAAAACCACACACCAATCCCTCAGGACCGAAACAGCTGCTTGTAATGTAGAGTCGGAGTATGTGAGGTGTTAGGGGAGGGGTTTACCTCTGGTGGGGTATGCACTGTGCTCCTTCTGAAGTCGTTTATCGACCTTTGGCCCCCAACCTGCACTCAGCTCCCACCTGTGGCTCCTAGAAGCTGTCAGCAGCCACAATCCCAGGAATGGCTTAGGTTAAGGTTACCAGACGTCCCCGTTTCCTGGGGACAGTCCCTGGATTTACAGATCAGGCACTGTGGGTTAAACCAAAGAGCCCAGGACTTGCCGATCAAAAGGTCGGCAGTTCGAATCCCCGCAACGGGGTGAGCTCCCGTTGCTCGGTCCCTGCTCCTGCCAACCTAGCAGTTCGAAAGCACGTCAAAGTGCAAGTAGATAGATAGGTACTGCTCCGGCGGGCAGGTAAACAGCGTTTCCGTGTGCTGCTCTGGTTCGCCAGAAGCCGCTTAATCATGCTGGCCACATGACCCGGAAGCTGTACGCCGGCTCCCTCGGCCAATAAAGTGAGATGAGTGCCGCAACCCCAGAGTTGGCCACGACTAGACCTAATGCTCAGGGGTCCCTTTACCTTTACCTTACCCCATGCAAAATCTATTGAAGTTGAAAAGTGTCCCCAGATTCATTGGGGGGGGGGGGAATCTGGTAACCATAGTTTAGTTTCGGCTTTTAAATGCCTGTTGAAAACGTTACTATTCCATCCAGCTTATGCGGGTCATGAAGAGTGCAACTGTCAGGATGCTGTAAGCAGCATCCGGCTGTTTGTCCAGGAAAGTATAAAGAGAAGGAAAAGTTTCTTACTATCCTTTTTTATTTCAAACTTTACAGAGAGAAGCTATAGAACCCGGCCTCTTGGATAATGGTGTGGTCCTGAGTGAATCTCCATCCCTGTCTCTTCCACTTCCTCATTCGTCATACGGGTGCTGCTACGTGTCCTCTGTCTTTGAGCTCTTTGCTCTCCTACTTTTAAGGCTCGCTGGGTTCTGGGAGATTGTATGGCTTTGTGGACAATTGTCGTAAACTGCTGTGTGTGGTTTTTTTTAAAAAAAATGATTAGCGGTATATAAATATTTTCATAATTAAATACATAATACTTGCACAATATTTTGAATAATATTTCATATACAGAATCAACAGACGGAGAATCGGAACTCCTTCTTCATTTATTTCTCTCTTCTTTCTTTTCTTTTCTGTTTTTTTAAATTATCCTAATTTCCTGTCTTCTTGCATCTTCTATCCACTCTGCTCTTGTTTTAAATTCTATTTTTGTTTAGACTGTTTTATTTAGACTGATTTTTATTGTACTGTATGCTGAAGAGCTTCAGTAAATAATAATAATACTTGCACAGCCAATGTTCACTTGCAGAGACCACATTCACTTCGGAAAATGTGTTATTACAGCAGCGAGACTTTTATATGAGCAGAGATGGAAGGACTTGTCACTACCGACAGCAGAAGAAAGGCTGTTAAAATTAACGGACTTAGCTGAGATGGCAAAACTGTTTAATCAGAGAAAAGTCGTAGTTAACATTTATTGAAGACTGGAAACTTCTCGTAGACTTTTTGCGTGAGAAAGAAAATGAAATAATGACATTTGGATATGAGGATGGAAGATAATGTTTGTTTATAGAATGTGTCTTTATAAAGTGTTATACCGGCGTAGCAGAAGCAAATATTGCTTATATACTCGGACGAAGAATTGGAAGTTCTTTAATTTCTGAACTTTATTTTCTTCTCTCTTGTCTATTTCTTCTTTATTTCTCTCTCTCTCTTTTTGTTTTCCCTGCTTTTCTTTTCTCTCTCTTCTTTTCTATGTTCTTTTTAGATCAGTGCTTCAGTTTGGGGCAAAAAAAAAAAAAGATATTTGATATTATTTCTCTTGATAAAACCTAATAAAATTTATTCCAAGAAAAGAAAAGAAAAGAAAAGAAAAGAAAAGGTTGTGTTTGATAGCTATCAGCCACCAGCCAGCAAAAGACATCGAGCTGCCGCACTGCACTTCTTGACTTAACAACTGTTTCCTTGTTTGTATCAAGCTTTGAGAGTTTTTCAGGGGCTCTCACACCTGGGCCCAAACCAAAAACAACCCAGTTAGAAGCAATTTGATCTCTGTGACATATGGGGGGAAGCTCGTCCACACAGTGCTCTCATGCTCCTTCCTTACTTCCCAGGGATCCATTTGGAATTTTATTAAGTGCTCATTGGACATGTTGGCACTCAGTTGCACAAATTATTCAAGAGCTTTTTGTGGTGTGTGGTCTCAAGGTGATTCAGCTCCCTGGCTGAGCAAACTATAGACCCAAAAAACGAGGGTATGAGTGGAGAGGCAAACAGAGCGGAATTGGGATAGAGCTAATGGTGTTCCTTAAAACAAAAAGAAAAAAAGGAACATTCAGGAAACATGCAATTTTTCTCTTTTTTTGTAAAAGGAGGTGCAATCCCAGGGGTTCGCTAACAGCAGATGAATATACTCATCTATTCAGACAAAAAATATATTTTAAAGCATTGCAGTTAAGGTAGGTTTCTTCTATCTAGAAGTGCTACAGACTGCTTTTTTCTGGGAGGACGCAGGGGGACACATACCCCTAAACATTTTGTGAATCTAAGTTTGGCCTCATTGAGGGGCAGACTTTCAATATGAGTAGGAAAATGAGAGTACAGTGATACCTCAGGTTACATACGCTTCAGGTTACAGACTCCTCTAACCCAGAAATAGTGCTTCAGGTGAAGAACTTTGCTTCAGGATGAGAACAGAAATCGGGCTCCAGCGGCACAGCGGCAGCAGGAGGCCCCATTAGCTAAAGTGGTGCTTCAGGTTAAGAACAGTTTCAGGTTAAGTAGGGACTTCCGGAACAAATTAAGTTCTTAACCCGAGGTACCACTGTACCCCTAAATTTTTTTTGTGGGGGGGAGCACTGCATACATCTATAATTGGTTCAGCCTTTTCCTGCTTCCCTTAGTCGTCATCATCATCATCAAACCATCACATACAAACATTCAGAAAAAATAGGCAAGTGTGATCTTGTCGCCATTTCAACAGTACAGTCATTTGCCAAAGGGAAGAAGAGGCAAGCAATCTATTTCATCTTTGTGGGTCTCCAGCAAGGGCAGGATCCTGTAGCAGCGACAAAAAAATCAAATAGAGGAACCTGCCTACTGTCTTGGTGAGCTCCTGGTCTCTCCCCTGTAATAAGAAGCGTATAACCTCTGTCTCTGGTTTCCATGTTGGAAATAGATGGTCTAAAAATTGTTGGCTGAGATCATCATACATTTTACATTTAAGGGCCATGTGAGCTAGAGTTTCTACCAGATGGGCATCACATGGGCAGATCCTATCTCCTTCTGCCATACCTGCGAACCTACCCCAAAGAAGGTTAGAAGGATTAGAACTGAACCTAGCTAGCGAAAGAGCCCTTCTTTCTTGTGGGTTAAACAAAAATTGTAAATAATTAAGGTTAAATTCCTGCGCCCAAGAGAGTCGAAAATAAAGAAGGGAACGTGTGTTTTCCGCAGCTGAGATTAGTTCCTGGCAACTTCCCTTAGTCACAGTGATGTAATGGAAGGGTAATGCTGGCAGCTCCAATGACTTACTGCCCCCCCCCAAAAAAAAACCCCAAAGGAGTGATGATGTCATGTGCCAGAATGCTAAGAAAATTAATAGCAGATCTTCTTTCCCTTGGCAAGCAAATGAGGCGATAAGGAGGCATTTGAGTTTGTGATAAGTTACATAGAGGAGGTCAGAGAAGGAGGAAAAATATTTGAGCAGAGGCTAATGACATCTTCCCCTTTTTTTGATGGTGTTCCTACTTCGCACCAGTAGTTTAACAGAACGCTGCTTTGCTGCACAGTTTGCTTTCTAATTTCTAAGCTCTCCTGGTGGTCTTAGCACCTAGGAAGGTACTGTGAGTGGTTAAGCAAAACAGGTTCTGGAAAACAATATGAGGAGGAGGAGGAGGAGGAGGAGGAGGAGGAGGAGGAGGAGGAGGAGGAGAAGAAGAAGAAGAAGAAGAAGAAGAAGAAGAAGAAGAAGAAGAAGAAGAAGAAGTTGTTGTTGGTGTGATTTACTTTCTGCAGTCTCTCGAGCTAACATGCTGCTTGTTGCTGAAAGTCACTTTGATCTCCTCAAGTAATTCAGACTGTGTTTTTCTCTGAATGACACCTAATCCCTTATTAGCTCATCCAATGATACAAGCGTCTGTTCTGATTCCATGAAACTATCCAATCCTTCCCATGGGATGCAAGTTTTTGTTTTGTTTTTTAAGCACTAATGCAATATGATTTTCTCGCCTTGGCTTTTCCTTTTCCCATTCTCTTCCTCTAAACCTGTGGATAAAAAAGAAACTAGGCAGGGTATAAATAAATCATTATTATTATTATTATTATTATTACTATTATTATTATTATTATTTTATTATTATTATGTCTCTCTTAAGCACTTATCTGCACTATACATTCAAAGCTGTATCATGCCCCTTTAAATAGCCATGTCTTCCCCCAAAGTATCCTGGGAAGTGTAGTTCATTAAGGGTGCCGAGAATTGCTAGGAGACTCCTGTTCCCCTCACAGAGCTGCAATAGCCAGCGTCCCCTGGGAAGACGGATTGTGAAACCACTCTGGAAATTGTAGCTCTGTGGAGGAAACAGGGGTCTCATAAGAACTTGCAGCACCCTTAATGGACTACAGTTCCCAGAATTCTTTAGGGGGGCCACAAAAGTGGTATAATAGTACTTTAGCTGTACAGGGCAATTGCATGCCCTTCAACTTTTCTCCGATGAAAATAGGGATGTCCTATTCCATTATTATTATTATTATTATTATTATTATTATTATTATACCCCACCCATCTGACTGAGTTGCTCCAGCCACTCTAGGTGGCTTCCAACATATATAAAACATAATAAAATATTAAACATTGAAAAACTTCCCTATACAGGGCTGCTTCCAGATGTCTTCTAAAGGTTGTACAGTAGTGCCTCGAGTTACATATGCTTCAGGTTACATACGCTTCAGGTTACAGACTCCGCTAATACAGAAATAGTGCTTCAGGTTAAGAACTTTGCTTCAGGATAAGAACAGAAATCGGGCTCCGGTGGCGCAGCGGCAGCAGGAGGCCCCATTAGCTAAAGTGGTGCTTCAAGTTAAGAACAGTTTCAGGTTAAGAACGGACCTCTGGAACGAATTAAGTACTTAACCTGAGGTACCACTGTATAGTTACTTATCTCCTTGATTGAAGGTGTGACAGAACTCCATGACCTCCAACATTTCTCTGATGAAAATAGGGACATCTTAAGGAAAAGCAGGACATTATGGGATCAAATCAGAAACCATGATGGCTTCTATAAATCTGAGACTGTTCCTGGAAAATAGGGACACCTGGAGGGCTTGCAACTAAGGCCTTACACTCAGCTCTCCTCCGGAAGAGGTTTGGCTCCGAAACTTGGAATGTGAAATCCTTTTTTCCCTTTGATGCACATTTAGGAAGAAATCAAGTGAGGATCAATAATAAAACTGAACACCTGCAAGCTTCTGGTGGCCAGAAGAACTCAAACTGTGAATTAGCATGATCACGACACCAGGTGTTCCAGAAGCTATCGATAAGGAGCATATTTCAATGAATTGATCGTCCTGAAACATTCCAGATGCTCAAATTCTCTTCACATCCTTCAGATTTGGCAGACCACACCTGGAGTCCTGTGTCCGGTTCTGGGTACCACGTTTTAAGAAGGGTATTGACAAGCTGGGGCAAGCTTGTTTCAGAGGATAGACTCCAAACCCAGGGATTCAAATTACAAGACAGGAGATTCCAGCTAAACATTAAGAAGAACGTTCTGACGGCAAGATCTGTTCAACAATGGAAGCTGATGGACTCGCCTTCAGTTTTGACAGAGGTTGGATGCCCATATTTCAGGGGTTTTTGAGCTATGCTTTTCTGCATCGCAGGGGGCTGGACTAGATGGCTCTATGGGTCCCTTCCAGCTCCACAATTCTATGGTTCTAGTCTTCATTTTAAGCAAATCAGGGTGAATGACCAATACATAGGTTGCCCAGAGGACCTCAAAGATGGGGGAAGAATTGGGGCAATGATTTCGAGGGATGGGGACCTGAACAGAACTGCCTCATGCCTATTGAGAGCCAGTGTGGTGTAGTGGTTAAGAGCGATAGACTCGTAATCTGGGGAACCGGGTTCGCTTCCCCGCTCCTCCACATGCATCTGCTGGGTGACCTTGGGCTAGTCACACTTCTCTGAAGTCTCTCAGCCTCACTCACCTCACAGAGTGTTTGTTGTGGGGGAGGAAGGGAAAGGAGAATGTTAGCCGCTTTGAGACTCCTTCGGGTAGTGATAAAACAGGATATCAAATCCAAACTCTTCTATTGCAACATATACAGCTGCAATGTATGGGGTTTTTTCTCCACAAATACTCTGCAGCATTGTTCGGAAAACTGCGCCCTAAGGTGACTCTGAATTCTGAACTGATCCGAGTGCACAGAACATCCTTAAAGTTGAATATTTGTTATAGAGCTCCACCTATTGTCAACATGAATTAAGAGAGGTCCTGCATCTCATTTCCCCATCGTGGAATTTATGGCGGATCTTGAAAAGTCTTTTTCTGGAAAACCAAATGCTGTTCTCACCACAATGCCCGCTACCCACTACTGATCAAAGCTGCCAACCTTTCAGCTGTTCTCTGTCGTAAGGTGAGTGTGAGTTATTAACACCGTTACACTGTGAAAAGCTTCGCTCTGGAATTGATTTTTGTGTGTCAAACTGCTGGTAAAATTGCAAAAGCTGTCCAGCGTGAGCTTTCCCCCCTGATGAACTGGCAACCCTGATAATGACACAAATCCTGATAAGGGGGCTGCTTTCAACAAAAACACAACACACAACAATTTCTTTTATACTTAGGGTTTTTTTAAAAAATAATGTACACCCAGCCCAACATTTCTCAAATGAAATTGTCTAGAACACCTAAACTTTGGAACTTCTGGCCTCTTGACAACAGGCAAGCTCCTTCACTGTCCAGTTTTCAGTACCTGCTAAAAATATTTCTGTTTAGGCAAGCCTCTCTGAACATGTTCCTGCCAACCTAGCAGTTTGAAAGCACGTCAAAGTGCAAGTAGATAAATAGGTACCACTCCAGCGGGAAGGTAAACGGCATTTCCGTGCGCTGCTCTGGTTCGCCAGAAGTGGCTTGGTCATTCTGGCCACATGACCCGGAAGCTGTACGCCGGCTCCCTCGGCCAATAAAGCGAGATGAGCGCCGCAACTCCAGAGTTGGTCACGACTGGACCTAATGGTCAGGGGTCCCTTTACCTTTTACTCTGAACATGTAGAAAGTTGGTGTGTGTTTTAATCTAGTTTTTAGCATGTTGCTGATTTTAATTATTTTGTGAATGTTTTAAATGGGTTTTTTATAATTGGTAATTTTACCTTGCTTTATTTTTTTGGTAAATCCTTTTATTGCTACCAAGTGGTATATGTATCTTGAGAAATAAATGTTTTTTTAAAAAATAAAGCAGAGAAATTTCTGGCCTGTGGTCGTGATTTGGCCTTTGTCATCTGAGATATTTGTTTTCAGAACCTATTCAATTCCTGTGACTTGTTCTAAACTGTTTTAATATTGTTTTTAATATTAATACTGTTTTTAATTTTGCAGCCTTCAGACGGCTCAGGGGTTGGATAACTCCATACCCTCCAAAATTTCTCCAGTGAAAATAGGGCTATCCTAAAGAAAAGGACGCGGGTGGCGCTGTGGGTTAAACCACAGAGCCTAGGACTTGCCGATCAGATGGTCGGCGGTTCAAATCCCTGTGACGGGGTGAGCTCCCGTTGCTCGGCCCCTGCTCCTGCCAACCTAGCAGTTTGAAAGCATGTCAAAGTGCAAGTAGATAAATACTGTAGGTACTGCTCCGGCAGGAAGGTAAATGGCGTTTCCGTGCGCTGCTCTGGTTCACCAGAAGCGACTTAGTCATGGTGGCCACATGAGCCGGAAGCTGCACGCGGCTCCCTCGGCCGAGTCGGCCATGACTGGACCTAATGGTCAGGGGTCCCTTTACCTTTACCTTTAAGGAAAAGCAGGACATTCTGGGATCAAATCAGAAACTGGGACGGCTTCTGTAAATCCGGGACTGTCCCTGGAAAATAGGGACACTGGGATGGTCTGTTAGGATCCCCGCAAAGGAGTAAGCTTTGTTAGGATGGTCTGTTAGTGATAGGATGTTAGCAGCTTGCTGACTATTGCAAAGTAGTGGTATTGTGAGGTTAGGCAGGGAATGTGTGAGAAAGGTCAAAACACTGCAGAAGAAGCCAGAGTCATACCTGTCTTGATTCAAGCTGCTGCCTAGCATTTGAGGCAAAATTGAGTCTTTTTGTTTCCCTCTTCTCATATATCCCATCACAATGGGACAAAGTAAGATGCAGCAGAGAATACTTTTGTCTTTGTTCTGCACCATCAGTGGATTATGCCCCCCTAGAAAGTTGGCCATGGAGGGGCTGTCAGTAAGAAATCTCAATTTATTTGAAAATAATTATATTAAATTGTGGAAAGAGGTTAAGAAAGAATTGGAAAGATGGGAGAGAATGAAGCTCTCCCTGCTAGGCAGAATTTCAGCCATTAAAATGAATTTATTGCCCAGGATGCTGTTTTTATTCCAATCAATCCCAATTGTAAACAATTCAGGCTGCTTCAAAGAATGGAAAAAAAATTATTTCTAAATTTATTTGGCAGGGGGGAAAGTCAAGAATTAAACATAAAATTGTGATAGATATAAAAGAAAGAGGAGGTTTTGCTCTGCCAGACCTGCAAATGTATTATGAGGCAGCCTGTTTGTGTCAGTTAAAAGAATGGATTACATTGGATAATACAGATATGATTTAAAATTTGGCTGGCATGCATGTCTTTGGCATGGGAAGGTGAAAATTTACAAAAGTTTTATGAAACCTATTCTTAGGTAGAATCTGTATAGAGTTTGGGAGAAATATAAAAATCTGCTAGAAAGAAAAGCACGTTTATGGCTATCTCCTAACAAGGCAATTACAATTAAGAGAGTTAATATGGATAGACAATGGGCAACCTACAGGGAATTGCTGCATTTCACAGGGGGGGGGGTGGACCCAAACTGAAATCAATGGAAAACTTAAGGAGTCGTGTTATGGACTGGTTGCAAGATCATCAGTTACATTATATGTTTAAATTACATAGAAATAATGTTTTTTTCAGACCAAAGCTCACAATTTGAAAAAGAACTCCTACAAAACAAAGATAAACTTTTGTCTAAAATGGATAACCTGTTATTAGAATGAGAAGCAAAAGACGAGCTAGTCAAAGCCTCAATGATGCCCTGGGCAATAGATAGAGGACACAACATACTGTAGATTTTAACCTCTGGGAGAAACTCTGGAAAAGCAACTTGAAATTTATAGCATGTTATTCTTTGAAAAAGAACTATTTGAAAATGATTCATAGATGGTAACTAACTCTGAGTAGGCTTGCTAAGATTTACAAGACAGAACCAGATAAGTACTGGAAGTGTAAAGAGGGAACGTTCTTTCACATGTGGTGGACATGCAAAAAGGTAAAAGAGTTTTGGGAAATGATTTATAATGAATTGAAAAAAATGTTTAAAATTACTTTCCCCAGAAAACCAGAGTCCTTTCTGTTGGGGATAACTCAGACTGAAATCCCCAGGGGTCAGAAAAGGTTATTTATGTTTGCAACAACTGCGGCCCGTGTTTTGTTAGCCCCAAAATGGAAAGTGAGCGAGGTCCCAACCAAAGAAGATTGGCAACTTAATTTGACAGGATACGCACAACTTGCAGATTTAACATACAGAATAAAAGAGCAAGAATAACATATGTTTAAAGAAGATTGGGAAACGTTTATTGCGTGTATGGAAAATAACTGCACAGCTGAAAACGCTGGCAGCCTTAAGATAAATTCAATAGAGTAAATAATCTTTGACGGGTGTAATAGTGGAAAACCGATTGGAATAGTTTTGTAAAATATGCAGGGATGTAAGAAAACAAAGCATGGAAAGAGAAGAAGGGAAGTCATTGATGTTTTAAAGTGTGTAAAATAATTGTAAAACAGAAATTTTACATATATATATATATATATATATATATATATATATATATATATGTTTGCCATGAAGGAATGTAGTCCTCAGGCGGCAAAGTTTTCCTAGAACCAAATTAAATGATGTGCTCCTGTTTGCAAGTACAAATTCCAGGTGCTTAAAACTAAAATCTACAGTTCAGAGACTTTAAAAATGAAACCCCCCCACTCTGCCCCCGCTTGCCACTCCTAGTTAAAAAGGTAGCTGGCCACAAGCCCTGAGCTCTTCCGTGAGTTAAAAGGGCTGTCAGATACACTTGCTGGAGGAAGTGAGTTAATAACAAAGGTTTGGTGTCCTAGAAACGGTCATTGTGATGAATCAAAAAGACGAAGAGAACTGTTGGGACTACTCGAAAGTTGTGTGTGAAAAGGACTACTGCTGTCAGATAGAGACGTGAGTGGCAAGATCTGGCTCGAGAAGTCATTATTTTGTTGAAATAAAGTCCCAAGATTGGCAGAAAGATGAAGGCTGCAATCTGTGGCAAGTTCTCAACAGTGCCTTGACTCTTTTGACAGGAACTGATGCAGGTATTTCCGTGTGGGTTACCCCTCGAGGCCATTTCTATTCAGCTATAACAATAATAAAAGAAAAATCCTTAATTATTTGATTTTAGATGGGAAAACCTTGGGGGTGGGAGAGGCTGTCTCCTGGTGCCAAAATGACAACTGGGCGACGTGTTGCCATTTTCGTCAGCGGATTTCTAAAAATGTATTTTATTTTTATTTGGGTAATGTGGCATTTTTATCTGTGAGTCCCCTTTGTCGGTTGAAAAGTGGCTCATCCCAAGATTTGCGTAGAAATCCTTTTCATCTTTCCTCCTCTCACCCAACCCAACCCATGCCATGTAATTCTATTTTGCAAACTGCACAATAACAAAGCCATCAGCTCCAGATCTCTCGTGTGTCATTTATTATGGTATATGATTTGGGGAGGAGGGTTGGAGCGAGATAAGCAGTAAACTCAAATAAACAATAAGTAAAGCAAACATCTGACATAGCCCCTCCAAAGCAGCTGTAGGTTATGAACTCTCAAGAGAAGCATTTATGAAAGTCAGGAAAGGAAGCTCTGCTGTGTCAAATTGATTAGACGTCCCCTTGCTTTCTGCATATCAGGCACGAATCTTTCAGTGTGTGAGAAAAGAGAGGACAAGCACACTCATTCCAATTTGCAATCAAAAAGGCAGAGGACATTTTGTGAGACCATCCTCACAGTCTACATTTAAAGCGCTATGATTCCACTTTAAACAGTCATGGCTTTTCCCCAAAGAATCGTGGGAACTGTACTTGGTTTACAGTGTGTAGAGTTGTTAGTGTCATAAACAAAGTCTGCCCTTTTCCCCTTATGGGGTATCCAAGAGCCCGCATAGAGTCCTTACGTGGGTTCTCTATTGGTAGGAGAAAATAACAAAGGCCAACCAGAGAATATTGAGAAGCAAAGCAGCTAGTAAGCCTGATCTTCATTAAAGCTGTTGCAACAGGGTGCTCCCCTCACACGCAGGAAAGGAGGAGGACCCAGAACCAAGGTGTGCCTGCCCTTATATAGACATTTTAAATTCCCTGCCCTGGAGCTCAAGACCACCCCTCCATACATCATACATACATCGCAGAAGGGGTGTAACCCAAGACCACCCCCCAGATACATCATACCTACATCACAGAAAAGGTGGTCTACAACAGAAATTTGAATGTTGTTGTTTTTCCTGTCTGCCAGGTTATCTGATAATGCCTTATATGATTGCCTTTCCTGGTAGTCTGCCCATTCCTTTGAAATGGTGATTACTAAATTCCTGTAACAAGAAAGGTTTTTTTCACCTCCTCCCTTCTTGCAGAGAAACATTTGGTCAGCTTGGGAGTCAAAATGGTTTCAGGACTGTCTTCCTGTGCTGCTTCAGACATGTGGTTTATATATTTATATACGTGTTTGCTCGGTACATTTATGAACGTTTATTATATATCTAAGACCTTAAAATTCTTATTACATTAGGAAACCCCATTTCCCCCCTCAGAGTGTCACAATTCCAGAGTTGCTTAATAATCAACACCTCTCCCTAGGAAATCCTGGGAATTGTAGCTCGGGGGGGGGGGGCATAGCCACATTCTAAGAACTCTCAATGCCTACAGCTCCCAGAATTCTTTAGGAGAAATCCATGAGCGTTTGAAGTCGTATCATAGTGCTGTGGTAGGTAAAGGTAAAGGACCCCTGGACAGTTAAGTCCAGTCAAAGGCAACTATGGTGTTGCGGCGCTCATCTCGCTTTCAGGCCGAGGGAGCTGGCATTTGTCCACAGGCAGCTTTCCGGGTCATGTGGCCAGCAGGACTAAACCACTTCTGGCACAACGGAACACCATGACAGAAACCAGAGCGCTCAGAAGTGCAGTTTACCTTCCTGCCACAGCGGTACCTATTTATCTACTTGCACTGGCGTGCTTTCGAACTGCTAGGTTGGCAGGAGCTGGGACAGAACAACAGGAGCTTACTCCTTTGCGGGGATTCGAACTGCCAACTTTCCTATCAGCAAGCCCAAGAGACTCAATGGTTTAGACCACAGCGCCACCCGCATCCTACCTGTGGTAGGACTATGTATTCAACGTGGCAATGAAGCAAGGGTATTCTGATAAACAACAGACAAACAGAGTTCAAGGGAAATCACCTTTATTTCATAACTGCAGTTATGGTTGAGGAGATTTCACCCCTCCCATATCCAAGAATCTGCTGATGAGTCTGGTGATTTTCCAGAGAGGAGGGGGCAGGTTTCTGCTCTCTACTTATTCCACTCCAGCACCACATTAAAGAGTCAGTCAGTCAGTGTGTCGGAGAGAGAGAGACTGAGTGTTAGAGATCGTGTGTATAGATAAGGTTGCTGCTAAGAGCAGCTGCAGACACTCAGTGCAGTTCAGCATTCATTTTCGTTTAGACCTCATTTAGCTCTGTATATAGTTGTGTATTATAGCTGTAGATAGAATAAAGAATATGTTCTACAGAGCTGCTCTCCGAGTCTTTTATGCTCTGCTAGACTCTGCTATACTCTGCTGTGCGACGACTGTCTTCTTGTGGAAGTGAATCCGGTGCTCACAACTCTAAGCTGTGAGTCCACAGCACTTTGACCTGTTCCTGTGCAGAAGGTGGTCTCTGGAAGTGCTACCCAGCTCGCCTAGCCCAGTCGGGCTGAAGTGGATGAGTCCAGTTGGTGGCACTGGCTCAAGGGCGATGCTGACAATGGTGCCCAGTCCAGATGGACTGAGGCAAAGTATGAAGCTCAGTCCCGGATTTTTTACATTTTGAAAGGTATGCCCACATGATACAAGAGCACCTACATCCATCTCTCTTATGATACCAGATGAGCAACTGTTCAAGAAGGTCATTACAGCAGGCAAGCATGTAGCATCAGTTTCTTACATGGCTTTCCATCCTTCTCTCAGATCTTTTACCAAAGATATCATGGCCACTGGTCCCATCACCTCCTGGCAAATAGAAGGGGAAGAAATGGAGGCAGTGAGAGATTTTACTTTATTGGGCTCCATGATCACTACAGATGGTGACAGCAGCCACAAAATTAAAAGAGGCCTGCTTCTTGGGAGAAAAACAATGACAAACCTAGACAGCATCTTAAAAAGCAGAGACATCACCTTGCCAACAAAGGTCCATATAATTAAAGCCATAGTTTTCCCAGTAGTGATGTATGGAAGTGAGAGCTGGACCATAAAGAAGGCTGATGGCCGAAGAATTGATGCTTTTGAATTATGGTGCTGGAGGAGACTCTTGAGAGTCCCATGGACTGCAAGTAGATCAAACCTATCCATTCTGAAGGAAATCAGCCCTGAGTGCTCACTGGAAGGACAGATTCTGAAGCTGAAGCTCCAATACTTTGGCCATCTCATGAGAAGAGAAGACTCCCTGGAAAAGACCCTGATCCTGGGAAAGATGGAGGACACAAGGAGAAGGGGACGACAGAGAACGAGATGGCTGGACAGTGTTCTTGAAGCTACCAACATGAGTTTGACCAAACTGCGGGAGGCAGTGGAAGACAGGAGTGCCTGGCGTGCTCTGGTCCATGGGGTCACGAAGAGTCGGATACAACTAAACGACTAAACAACAACAACAATTGACCAGCTTCCTGGTGGGTTATGCTTACCATACAAGCACCTCTAGCTAAGCTAGCATGCAAGCATGTTAACATGCGAGGATTTCTCTTCACAGAAACCTTTCATCCTTCCCCTTTGATAGCTTGCCAACTTCCTATAGCTGCTCAGCTCAGGTCAGTTCAGCTAGGCTTCCTAAGAATGGTTCACTCACAGTTCTACATGTTTCCAGCCTGAGTCAGCTTTACCTCTTGGCGAACTGCAAATTACTGCAGAGGGAATGTTTGGGGGACAGGCGGAGTCCCCCAAACCCTGGGCATGTGGAATAACGACTCAAGACAACGTGCTATGGGATTAAAATTGGCCACAACTTTATTATGTTTCAGATGTGGGTAGACCTTGGCTGAGGCACTGGGCGTTTATCCCTCCCAGTCCCCCACTGGGGATCTGGGGAACATCAGGGTTATCCAGAGTGTTTGTGGGGGATGGGTTGGCTCTGGAGAACATATGTTCAAGCAGAGAGAGCCCGCCCTCGTTATGCCGCCATCACAGGGGAGAGCAATGATGACCTCTAGGTGTACAGTGGACACTTGGGTTGCGAACGTGATCTATGTGGGATGCATGTTCACAACCCGCAGCGTTCACAACCCGCATCTGTGCACACGCAGGTTGTGATTTGGTGCTAATGCACATGCGCAAAGCACAATTTAGCGCTTCTGTGCATGCGCGACTGCCAAAACCCAGAAGTAACCCATTCCGGTGCTTCCGGGTTTCGGCGGTCGTAACCCAAAAAAACGCAACCTGAAGCGGCTGTAACCCGAGGCATGACTATACTACCAAAGCCTCCCCTCAAACAACCCCTTTAATGGGGAAGAAGAAGAATAAGAAGAAGAGGAGGAGGAGGAGGAGTTTGGATTTGATATCCCGCTTTATCACTACCCGAAGGAGTCTCAAAGCGGCTAACATTCTCCTTTCCCTTCCTCCCCCACAACAAACACTCTGTGAGGTGAGTGGGGCTGAGAGACTTCAGAAAAGTGTGACTAGCCCAAGGTCACCCAGCAGATGCATGTGGAGGAGCGGAGATGCAAACCCGGTTCACCAGATTACGAGTCTACCACTACACCACACTGGCTCTGGTATCGAACCCTGGTATCACCACCACAAAGAGGAGGGGGGCGTGGGTCACTGCTACACGCCCTCCCCCATTTAGGGAAGATAGACTAAGGCCTGATACCACCAAAGTTGTGACATTTTGCTACGGGAAAGGCAAACCTGCCAATGCAGGAGAATTCTTTTCCGGCCCTTCAACCGCGACCTTGACGTAGCAGCGCCCGCTCTACCTGTGGAGAAAAGGTTAACCTGCAAAAGAAGTCTTAACTGAAGGTGGGTAGGTTGGGAGAAGCTCTGGAGCCAACTGACGATGCCCAGGTAAGATCCTCCCCCTATTGTGTGGGCAGGTGGTCCCTCCCCCTACCTGGCCTGATCACCTTGGCAACGCCTCCACAGGTGGGATTGGGCAACTGGCTAAGGTAGGCGGAGACCTCCAGGTATCCCACCTGGGGAAGGCGAAGCCAAGCCTGTGCTAATGGTGCCGCTTGGGTCCAGGGGGCTGCACGTGACCATGCAAAGGGCGCCCCCCCCCATTTAATTCCCTTTGTTTTCAAGCTTAGGTACATTTGTAAACTTGGTTATTTTCTACTCAGTTTGGTGGTTCAGAATAAATTCTATTCGGCTCTTCCTTGAGTGCTACTCTATTCAATGGAGTTTGTTCTGTTACGGAAAAATCTAGGTGCGAGGCTGCTCAGTCACCCAGCTTGTCGGGAAGAGCCCGCGGGTCCCTGCGGAATAAAGGAAGGAGTCCAGCCACCAACTGAAGCAAATAGCTGTAGACCAAAGTTTATTGCGCAACAGGTTCAAAGAGGAATTTTGAACCCCGAGGATGGGGTGACAAGGACTTTTAAAACTTTCCCACCATATCCCAGAATACAGTTCGTACAGCATCATTGCTACATCACTGACATGTCACAAAAGGGGAGGGGTAGACAGGGGTTACACTAGTTTAGCCTTGGCAAACATGTCCAGACAAATCCTTGGTACAAGATTAGCATAAGCAGACATGTCAGGGCAATATTCAGGTATAAGATTAGCATAGGCAAACACCTCTAAAGTCCCACCACCCAAAGTACAATGGAACTTCCTTTGCATGTCTGGCCCCTTGGCAAATTTGGTGATGGGATTAGGCTTTCCTTGGCCAACTATCAGCTCAGCAATTGTCACCTCTGGGCACTTCCTGGAGTCCTTTTTCAAGGGGAAAATAGCTTTGGAATGGAGGAAACTGGCAAAGGAGTTGATTTTATGTTATTTTTAAATCTAGGTATCTTCCCTGAGCTGTCAGGTTGAAAGGATACATTCAGGCATAATATTTGTAACATTTAACAACTTTAAAGATCTGTCCCCCCCCCCTGTAATTTCTGTAACAGTGCCCTTAGCAAGTATGCGTCCATTTGCAGCCTAATTTCTTTTCTTTATAGATAGAGGTAGATCGATAGATTCGTGATCCCACTGGCTTTTTTTAATCATCACTTGTAAGACGGATCCTGAGTTGACAGTAGTCGTATTTAATCCTGAGACAGTTGTCCAAAAATAAATAAATAAAAGGAGACAAGGAAAGAAAGGGTTTGATGTGTTTGCGCCCTTTTAAGAACCAGTGAGCTAGAGGAGGGAGTGATTTAATGTTGCCCCAGCAGCCTTCACATTTTTCGTGAGCGCAGCCTCAAAACCTCCTGCCTGCTGACACTGCCTATGACTCTAGGCAATGTCAGCTTACCAGACTGGGTCAAAAAGAGGCCGCTTTCTCCTGTTTTTTAATTAGACAGAAATGAGCTCAAATAGGTTGGTTGACTTATAACAAAGCACACACCAACCCTAACCAGTCTTTGGCCTGGGGAAATGGTGGCCAATTAAGTCGATTGTGGCTGCCATGTAGATGGGTGCACAATTTGCAGGAATCTAAGAACAAGGACGCGGGTGGCGCTGTGGTCTAAACCACTGAGCCTAGGGCTTGCCAATCAGAAGGTCGGCAGTTCGAATCCCCGCGATGGGGTGAGCTCCCGTTGCTCGGTCCCTGCTCATGCCAACCTAGCAGTTCGAAAGCACGTCAAAGTGCAAGTAGATAAATAGGTACTGCTCCAGTGGGAAGGTAAATGGCATTTCCATGCGCTGCTCTGGTTCGCCAGAAGCGGCTTAGTCATGCTGGCCACATGACCCGGAAGCTGTACGCCAGCTCCCTCGGACAATAAAGCGAGATGAGCGCCGCAACCCCAGAGTCGGCCACGACTGGACCTAATGGTCAGGGGTCCCTTACCTTTAAGAACAAGGAGAACAGTGGCATTGCCCCCCTGTGCAGCTTACATGATATCCCTGGGTTTTTATTTATTTTATTTTATTTTAAAATATTCTGTCACACACACACAGCATTACTAGACTTGCTCTTCACTAAACATGATCGATCCCGGGGTGAGGAGCAAAGGCATAAAATAAATAAAAAAACAGGAAAATCATATACCAAAATCATATAAGCAGGTCCAGTCAACACCAGCAATTCTGTCCTAGGTTAAACCAGCAAAAAACAAACAAACAAACAAACCTACAACAACCCTACAAGATCCAAAAAATTTCCTGGTTGTGAATTCATGGAACTGAATTTGAGGCAACTTCGATTTTAATATAATTTCAACAGGAGAACTATTTTAAAACCCTCCATCAATGGTATTTAATGCCCTATAAACTGAATTTAATACAGTGGTACCTCGGGTTAAGAACTTAATTTGTTCTGGAGGTTGGTTCTTAGCCTGAAACTGTTCTTAACCTGAGGTACCACTTTAGCTAATGGGGCCTCCTGCTGCTGCTGCGCAATTTCTGTTCTCATCCTGAGGTATAGTTCTTAACCTGAGGTACTATTTCTGGGTTAGCGGAGCCTGTAACCTGAAGCATCTGTAACCTGAAGTGTCTGTAACCTGAGGTACCATTGTAATGTCCAACTTTATGCTGCTTTCAATGTGCTGTAACAGCAATTCTTTATGCTCTTTATCATTGGTTTATTTTGTTTATTAATAAAATATATTTATATAAAAACATTAATATTTCCAATTTAACGAAATACCTAGCTGAAAACATACACAAGACCATTCCAACAGGCCCCTTCAACACAACGCATCAATACATTTGTAATGTCATGGAAGCATAAACGTATTAACATGTCCACTTAGGACTATTCAGTATCAACTGGCAATTTATAAAGTATCCTAAGTATTATTCTTAGGCTTATAAATAAACATTTTGCAAAAGAAAGAAAGCTCTTCGCTGCAGGTGGGTCTGTGAAGGAAGACCTTTGTTGAGCCTGGCTGAATTGCCAAGAACATAGACTGCATCACTTTGATACACACAAAAATGTAGTTAGCAGAACTCCCGGAAACATCTACATTGTCTCTTTCTGTTAGAAGTAGTAATTTGGTACTTATCATAACAAAGCCCAAGGACATGTGGGTGTGAATGGATTGGTATTACAGGAGGACAAAGCAGAATAAGGCTGTGTTTTCCAAGGACAAAGAAAACCAGAGGAGGTTCAAAAGAACTGCAAATAAACTGAGACTTTGCAGCTTAGTGGCCTCCAATATCCTGTGGGGTACAGTAGATAAAGGTAAAGGTAAAGGACCCCTGACAGTTAAGTCCAGTCGCGAACGACTCTGGGGTTGCGGCGCTCATCTCACTTTACTGGCTGAGGGAGCTGGCGTTTGTCCACAGACAGTTTTTCCGGGTCATGTGCCCAGCATGACTAAGCCGCTTCTAGCGAAACCAGAGCAGCACACGGAAACGCTGTTTACCTTCCTGCCAGAGTGGTACCTATTTATCTACTTGCACTTTGACGTGCTTTCGAACTGCTAGGTTGGCAGGAGCAGGGACCGAGCAACGGGAGCTCACCCTGTTGAGGGGATTCGAACCGCCGACCTTCCGATCAGCAAGCCCTAGGCTCAGTGGTTTAGACCACAGCGCTGTCAGGAGTTCAGCCTACACTCAAGTAGGACCCTGGCAGAGACACATGCCCGATTGGCAGGTTCCCTCCCTCCTGGTTGATCGTTCAGGAGCTTCAAAAGCTTTCTTCAGCCCGAACATCACCCCCTCCATCCCCATTAATCTACGTCACTCCTACGTCGGGTAATCTGAGCTTGTTGCCGCTGTGCTCTCTGTTCTATCACTCTTAAAGTCCGCCTAGTCTTAGGAGAAGGGGGGTCAGGAATGCTTTCCAAGGACACTGAATCTGCCAGCTATCTCTCTCCTGGTGTTTCCTCTTCTAGCTGTTCCTCACCTAGTATCTCCCAGCTTTTCCCTTCTGCACTATGCCCCTCTGCAAACCACTGTTCTAAATCAATACTGTCCTCTTGCCCATGCTAAGCTTCAGGAAACGGGGGGGGGGGGCTCCCACCATTCCTCCTCAGTCCAGCCCCCGAAAATAATTGGATAAAGCGGAGGGGTGTGTTTCTCTCAGGTGGGCACCATTGTGATTATAAGAGAACAATGGAGGCATTCGTGATGAGTTCCAGCACCTCTTTTTCTAGAAAAACAGCAGCGGGGTAAAGCATTCATAAATACGAATATATATATATATATATATATATATATATATATATGAAAAACGCATTGTATAAGGGGAAATTGCTTTGCAAAAATCTGTACATTACGAGAAACTAAAATGTTGGTGAGTATGTTAAGGTTGCCATATTTCAAGAAGTAAAAATCCAGACACAAAAAGTTTTAGGAAAGTTGTTTAGCTTTTGGGGAGAAGGTTTCAAAAACCCAGACATTTTCACGATTTCCAAAAATTTCCCCCGGACACTACTTCTGGCGTAGGAAAATCCGGACATATGGCAACCCTAGAGTTAATTGCAAGCTACTGTGCAGAGCAGAACTTAATATTGGGAAAATGAGAAGAAACAGAAATGGAGGGATTCACTCATCCCGAATCTTATAATTGATTTCTCTAATGGAATTGTTTAGTCATTGAGGACAGGCAAAAAGGAAGACTTCTTCTCACAGCACTAAACAACTGTATGGATTTTGCTGCCAGAAGATGTGATGATAGAATAATATTTACATGAAGATATACAAATTTTTGACATAAGCAGGAGAAACGCAGAGCAAGAAATCCAGAGCAGAACAGCTGATTAGCAAGCAGACTTGTCAACAGCCCACAGGGAGATTAGGGTGAATGCGGACAAATGCTTGTTGTCATACAACAAATCAGAATAAATGCTCAATGAAGACATCATATAACCGCTGAATAAGCTTTGCACAAGCAAATGAGGATGAATGCTGAATACGTGGGCAGTCTGGAGGAGTCTTCAGTAACTGCTCTGGAGGAAAATCCCCCACAACCAACTGATACACATAATAGATTGTGCAAGTGCTAATTAGTTCCCAGAACCTCTAACCAAGGAGAGGACTTGTTTAGCATTAATTAGCTCTGAACAGTAACAATAAGGCATCTTTCCACAAGTACCCCTGTTAAGTTGTGGGTGAACATATCAGACGACACAGCAATTCTTCAGACAGCTCTTCTTTATTCACAGAACTGAACTGAACTGAACTGAAGGGTTCAGCTAGCCTGCTTATATAGAGCTCAACTACATGGCAACAGTAACAACTTTCTGTAACTATCCAATCACTGAACGTCACTTTCAATTCCTTATTTGCATATGCGGACCTGAGTGAAAACTATCTACAGTATCCCCCTGCTGGCCCAGGGTGAGAACTTCAGTACATAACAACCCCTACCCCTTCTCATTGGATTAAGTCTAAATTGACATTTTGCAGGAAATCTATTTCCTTACTCCCTGCCACAAGGGCACCATCATCTCCTGCTTGTGAGTCCCGATTGGCCAGAGATCCCTCGTGACCTCCTGGCCCCTGTGCAGCAGGAAACTTGCACCAATGTGCCTCGCAATGACTCGGTGCTTGAGTGAATTAGCTTCCAAGGTCCTCTTCTTCGATGCAATCATTTCTCTGTTGCTTCCAGGCGACCTGCTCACTGAGCATTCATCCTGAGGTGCCCTCCACACACATTTCTCAGTTGTCAGGGACCGTGCTGAGGAGGGCTGCACTGAGGAAGAATAGTGGGAGTCATTGACTGTACACCCATATACAGCCCACGTCTTCAGCGCCTGAATGGGCTGGGTGTCAGAAGCACCTTCTTTGACCTTCTGATCACAGGAACCCAGGAACAACAGCACAGCATTCACCTGGAACAGGTCCTGGTGCAGTGGACTCACATTTGCTATTGTGAGCACCTCAAAAGCAGCAGAGAAATGGAAACAAAACTGTGAAGGTTTCATTGCATACCTAATTTTATTTCTACTGATTAAACAAATAAAAGAACATAACAAACATGTACGAGAGATTCAGCTCTCTCATACTGCCATCTAGTCTCTAGACAGACAGGGCATAATGCTAGGGACAGAAGTCTGGAAGAGTGGTTTCCACCCCCTCCTTTCTCTGAGACAGAAAGTAAAACAAACATGATCTGGTGATCTTTGCAATGGGAGGGATGAAAATACTGACAGTCATCCCCTACCCCAACCCTGATCCTGAATCTTCCCAGGAGCAGGAGGACAGCACAGATTCAGAACAGTGGTTTGCAGAGGGGCACAGTTCAGAAGGCAGAAGCTGGGAAATACTGGATGGGGAACAGCTAGCAGAAGAAACACTAGCAGAGAAAGAGAGTTAACAGATTCACAGTCTCTGGATAGCATCCACCCCTCCTTCTCCAAAGTCACGGAGAGCTCAGAAAGTGTCAGAACAGAAAGCACAGAGGTTACAAGCTCAGATTACAAGAGGTAGAAGTGACGTAGATTAATAGGGAGAAGGGAGCGTCGCTTAATTGGGAGCACCGCCATTTCTAGGAGATGTGCTCTTTGTTCTCTCGCTGTGATTATTAAAGATTCTAACTGGTAAGCTGTTCCTTTCATTTGATCTTCCTATCTACTGCCACGGAGGGGTGGAAGCAGATTCTCCGAAGCCTGACACCAGTAAAGGTAAAAGGTAAAGGTAAAGGACCCCTGGACGGTTAAGTCCAGTCAAAGGTGACGATGGGGTTGTGGCACTTTCAGGCTAAGGGAGCTGGCATTTGTCCACAGACAGCTTTCTGGGTCATGTGACTAAGTCGCTTCTGGCGCAACGGAACACCGTGATGGAAACCAGAACGCACAGAAAAACTGTTTACCTTCCCGCCACAGTGGTGCCTATTTATCTACTTGCACTGGCGTGCTTTCTTGCTAGGTTGGCAAGAGCTGGGACAGAGCAACAGGATCACACCTTGTAGCAAATATTTTAGCAATGGTACCAACTTAAATGGACTTAAAGGATTGACAGACACAGCAATTGGAGAAAAAGAAGGTGAGGTTTTATTGCTGAGCAATAATGGACCCAGTTGGAATCCTTTCCAAAAGACTGTGACCCAGAGCATCGAAGTTCTGGGGTTATATACCTGAGTACAGCTGTAGCACCCTGCTTGTGGTTAACGCTTAGCTGGAATGAAATATTCAATGCAGCAATAGAGAAATTAAAATAATAATTTATTTGTCAGACAAATAAATGAGAGACACAGTGGTATATGGTTACCAAAGCTCTGCCCACTCCAGCCCTGATGGCCAGCACTTATATTTCCTCAGCCCAGCCCCCTTGCTCCTCCTTTGGCTGCCTCTGTCCAATCAGCCTGGTTGAAATTCCTATTGGCTGTTTGCTAGAACCAATCATAAAAGATACACCCATTTCCTATTACTTTTTATGGGAGACAAAGAGCTATATTTCCTTCTATCCATAAATGGCAGACGAGTAGCCATATATCTTACATTTCCCTCGACAAGGCACCTTAATTACCAGATAACCTTTTGCCCCTGTTGCCCCTTTATTCCAAAACAAATGGCTAAAACAGATGGCTCATGGTATTAAATTCTGTCTAAACAGAGATCTTGGGTTCACATTCTCACACATCATCAATGAAATAAGGATCTAACATAAGAATCTAACATTTCTTACTTTCTAAATCCTTTGCATAATTACATTTAAGCCAACAAATCTCATACATTAACATAGATAGCTTTTTAGAAGAAAAGGCCTTTGCAAAGTAAAAAAGGAACTCAGTAGAAAACAGCTTCAAAAGCAGCCTCTTTAGTTTACAACCCCCTTTCCCCAGCCAGCTGCTTCTCCAATTAGCTCTTGCCCTTTAACCTTAGGAAAATATGACTAGAGTCTGATGGGAGGCACATAGTATTATTTTCTGTTCTTACTATTTACCAACTCTTAATTAGTGTTTTTGCAGCTTGATTATATTCTGTAATATGTAGGGTCACTGTAACCTTTGCTCCCAGCTGTATTTCCCTTTTACAACTTTGAGAAACTTGTCTCCTGGTACTGCTATAAATCAGGGGGGCCCTGTTCAGGAAGATAAACAGCTGCCAGAGTACTTAGCCAGCTGGTTTCTGCCTGGCATGAAACATACAAACATTTGCAAATATATTTTTAAGCTCATTTTAAAATACAGGCCTTGATCAGATGCCTCACAGCATCATAGATCATGACACAATCAAATACATTCGCGAACGCCAGCAAAAACAAGCAAATGAGCGCATTCGGCCAGGCTCCTGACCGTGTCAAGAGTTCTACCTTCAACTTCTGCTTGCTTAGTCTGTACATGCAGTCCGACCTTTCCCCCAGATTTAACAGTGCAAGGAGGAACTTCATAACTGTACTCCCCTGCAACATCTGGTCATTTAAGGACATTGTGGTCGGGACCTTCCTGTTTCGTGTACAGACTGAGTCTGGACAAGAGGGGGGAGATGTACCAGCATCTCCTGATTTATAGCTTTCTCTTTGTAGAGACTAAGAAGGGACTGGGGCAAGGTTCATTCTGTAAACTTGCAGTTTCAAGCAGTTTAGCTTTTAGCCTAGGCAGAAGCTTCTATGATCCAAATGGATTCTAAAGTCATTGTAAACTCTGGTTATGTGTGAATATATGTGAATATATTGATAACTGATAACTGGATAATTGATTATATGAATAGCATAAAGGTAAAATTCCTCCTGACCCTGCTTCAACCTCATCGCAGGGATTTGAACTGCCGACCTTCTGATCGGTAAGTCCAAGAGGCTCAGTGGTTTAGGCCACAGCACCACCCACTTCCCCATTTCCCAGGAACCTCACAGGAGTCCCTACGATTGCCACACCACTCGTTTGCCTCATTTTCCTTCTTTTCTTCCAAGTTCCTCTTTTGTAAATTTTCAGCCACTGTACCTACGCGAAAGGGTCATGTCTCCACTGGTGAAGCACTGCGGCTCACTGGTAGACCAGCTGCTTTCAGAAAGTCCAATATTCAATATCTGGCATCTCCAGATAGGGCTGGGAGGGACTCTGATCGAAAAACCCCTGGAGATCCCCTGCAGGTCTTTGTAATTGACATGAGCAAAAGCCCACCCGAGGTTCGGGCATGGCCGAGTCACTTCGTGCCAGCAATGGCGAGACACAGCCAGGAAGCACTTCAAACAGACCAATTCAGATTTTGTTTCTACGGCAGCAGAATGGTAACAGCTTGTCAGGCAAAACAGGAAAGCTTGTTCAGAGCTACACTCCGAACTAAATTGTTGCAGACCCTTTTATACATGCAAGTAAACAAGAGAATTTTTCCTATAGTCTATCTGTTAACACGACGACGCCTTAGCTAACCACTAAGAACATCCACCCACTAACCACATCCTATAGAAATCTTTCACAACAACAATAAATGCAGAACCAGCAAGTTCTTGTTTTTAGCACTTGACTTAAGCCTGTGTCACTGGAGTCAGAGGAAGGAAGGAAATGAACATACACTTAGTAACAGTGTCACATGAAGAGTCGCTTCACTTTTTTGGTCATTGTCTGCAATGACTTAGTTGGATCGGAGATGAGTGGATAAAAACCCAGCCCTCCTCACACTGCAAAAGCAGTGCTACTTTGCCAAAAACCTCTCCTATTGTGCCTACAAGCTATTTTCCTCCTGTTTATAAAGACAAGGAAACACAACATTTATGGCCAGTTGGATCCTTGTTCATTTAAGCTTAAGCAGAGAAAAGTAGTTATGGATGCACTACGGAACATTAAGCAGTAATTTGGAGGGCAGGGGGACAAGAGACAAAATTAGCTCGTGCGACGGCATCCTTTAAGAGAGGTTAAGCTGGCTGACTTCACCGAGACTGTTGGTGCATAGCGACAAAGCGCTTTCTCTTCTGCATAAAAAGATCATCACCATCATTGCCGTAAGCATTTAAACCATCCTTTCTCAGTGCAGAACACTTTGCATGCACGGTTAAAGTAATAAGAAAATAAGAAGAGCTCTGCAGGATCAGACCAAAGACCCCATCGAGTCCAGAATCCTGTTCTCAACTTGGACCACCAGAGCACCATATGAAGCCCACAAGAGGACCTCAGTACAAAGAAAAAGGTAAAGCAGAACCCTAGCAACTGGGGACCCCTCCAGACTGGTGATTTTCTGCAAGTTTGTTCTGCAGTATATATATAGTACACAAAGGGATGCGAGGGGCGCTGTGGTCTAAACCACTGAGCCTCTTGGACTTGTGGATCGGAAGGTCGGCAGTTCGAATGCCCGCAACAGGGTGAGCTCCCGTTGCTCTGTCTCAGCTCCTGCCAACCTAGCAGTTCGAAAGCACACCACTGCAAGTAGATAAATAGGTACCACTCCAGGGGGAAGGTAAAAGGCGTTTGCGTGTGGTTTGGTCATGCTGGGCACATGACCCGGAAAGATTTCTGTGGACAAATGCTGGCTCCCTCGGCCTGAAAGCGAGATGAGCGCCGCAACCCCATAGTCGCCTTTGACTGGACTTAACAGTCCAGGGGGGTCCTTTACCTTTTTTATATTTATAGTACATTAGTGGTAGATTTTACTGGATTGTCCAGGCATCAGTCTGCTTTATTTCTGTAACTATCCAATCACTGAACGCCACTTTCAATTCCTTATTTGCATATGCGGACCTGAGTGAAAACTATCTACAGTATCTACACCCTGCTGGCCCAAGGTGAGAACTTCAGTACATAACAAAACCTTTTGAGATTTTGCAAAGCTCAACAATTTCTGTGTCCGGATTTTCACTTTTTGAAATATGGCAACCCTAGTAACGTAATTATTTTATTTTTCTTGTAGTCAGCTGTAACACAAGCTTAAGAGAGAAACAAAGAAGAAAAAGCGTCCCAGATAGAAACTCTTTCGCAGGAATGCCAGTGGATGGAATAGTGTCAATAGCAACATTGTACTCAGTAGGGCTGACTTCTGAGTAGATACACATAGGATTTCCGTGTCAGGCTGTGCTTTAAAAATTCACTGTAACATTGTAGCCTGCTGTGGTTTGTACGAGCGAGACTCTAAGGTCAGCTTCTTATATTTACACAACAGAGAAAGGCAGCAGTAAAACCTGGAGGGGGATATTAATGGCAAAATCATAAGTCATAGATCATAAATTGTGGTTCCTTTCAGGAATTCTGACTCAATCTGAAATTGCTTCTTCAAGGACCTATACCTTTGCTTGGAGATAGGTAAAAGCGTTTTAATAAATTTTTAAAAATCAGCATTTGCCACTCACTTAGGGGATGAAGTTCTGTTTCTATGCCCCTGCTGTGATAAGTTCTTAAAAAGCAAAAGTTAACAAATCTCTTATCTTGTTTACTATCCTCTGTGACCAAGTAGATAAACTGCTTGTTTTTATTAGAATGGCAGGTTATAAACTTGAGGACAAGGCTGAAAGTTTCAGGTCAAAATCCTGTGTAAACTTATCTAAGAGTTAGCAGGAAGTGGGACTCACTTCTGAGAAAAACACACATACGGTAGGATTGGTGCTGTAGATTTCAACTCCTACTTATTTACTTCATTACTTCTTTTTAGAGACTGTAAATTGGAATGATCAGGTAACAGAAAAGCAAGCAGAAAATGGGGAGGAAGGAAAAGCAGAAAACCGAACATATATAGTGAGTTGTTGCGATGGCTGAGAAGTTAATTTAGAACCCGAGGGTTGCAAAAAAAGGGGGCAGAAGGTTGCAACAGATTATTATGCTAAATGGGATGTGTTTAATCTGTGTATGAGAGAGCAGGTCGCTTTGTTGGAAATGTCAAGAGGCGTAATTAAGATGTCGGGACAAGGTCTAAAACGGGCATGGAAATGTGCAGCTCCATTTAAAAAGTTTTGTTTTCATGAAAGAGAGCCGGCGGTGGTGGAGTGCTTAAAGAGTGTCAGACTAAGACCTGGGAGGGATCAGGGTTCAAATCCCCCACGTAGCTATGATGCTCACTGCATTCCCTACAGCATTTCTCCAATGAAAATAGGGACGTCACGTCCTAAGGGAAAGTGGGACATTCTAGGGTCAAATAAGAAACCTGGAAAGCTTCTGTAAATCCAGGACTCTCCCTGGAAAATAGGGATACTTGGGAGGATCTGTCACTGGGTGTGACCTTGGTCCAGTCGCTGCTTCTCTTGGCCTAACCTACCTCACAGGTTCAGGTGGATAGCCGTGTTCATCTGTCATAGTCATAATAAATAATATAAAAGATGAAAAATCATTTTTAATAATTCCAGTGGCACCTTAAAGATCAACTAAATATAAGCTTTCAAGGTATGAGCTTTCGTGTGTAATACACACTTGGTCAGATGCAAGGAACAAGTCATCACCAAATTTAAAGTGATTGTGGATAAGGACAAGTGGCAGAGTACTGAGTACAGCAAACCTTTTTGGAACTAAAATACCCACCTGATGAAGTTAAAAAAAGGATCAACAAAGCCAGACGGATACCCAGAGAGACCTTGCTGCAAGGCAGACCCAAAGGAGAAAACAATAGAACACCACTAGTAATCACATACAGCTCTCAAGTTAAAACCGTTCAACGCATCATCAGAGATTTGCAACATCTCTTAGATAATGACAGCTCTTTTCCCAAGCTCTGGGAGGAAAGCCACCCAATCTTAAACAGCTCCTCACATACAACAATCAGACTTAACAGGGACACTGGCACAAGAGCCTGCAATAAATCTAGATGCCAACTTTGCTGCCACATACACCTGGACAGCATCATTATTGGCCCCAATAACATCAAACATACCATCTCAGGCCTATTTAATTGTTCATCTTCCAACATTATATATGCTGTCAAATGCCAACAGTGCCCTTCAGCTCTCTATATTGGACAAACAGGACAAACTTTATGCCAAAGGATAAAAGGTAAAGGTAAAGGACCCCTGGCAGTTAAGTCCAGTCACGAACGACTCTGGGGCTGCAGCACTCATCTTGCTTTACTGGCCGCTTCTGGCGAACCAGAGCAGCACACGGAAACGCCGTTTACCTTCCCGCCAGAGCTGTACCTATTTATCTACTTGCACTTTGACATGCTTTCGAACTGCTGGGTTGGCAGGAGCTGGGACCGAGCAACAAGAGCTCACCCTGTCCCAGGGATTCGAACCGCTGACCTTCCGATCGGCAAGCCCTAGGCTCAGTGGTTTAGACCACAGCGCTACCCGCCAAAGGATAAATGGGCATAAATCTGACACCAGGAATCATAAAACAAACCAATAGGAGAGCACTTCAATCTCCCAGGACATTCTGTGCAGGATCTTAAGAGTGGCTGTCCTATTGCAAAAGAATTTTAGAAATACACTTAAAAGAGAAGTTGCTGAATTACAACTCATTACCAAACTAAAAACTTTGGAGAGACCTGGTCTGAATAGAGATATTAGAGTTATGTCCCACTATACATACTAAAACTAATTTTGGTTATCTATCCCTTTAAAAATCCCTTGCTCTGGGCTTCCGGAGGCGGCGCGAAACAGCAATGGCGGTCCTCCTCAGTCTCTGAAGAGGGGCTCCGCGGAAAAGGGTCGTGCGCTGCGGCACAGCGACGACCCATCCAGAAAAACCACGGGTAGAGTGAGCCCGTGACCGTGGGACTCGGCGGGCACCAGGAGCGACCCCAGAAACGTTGAAGGGACTCCGTAAGGAGCCCCGGAACGTGGAAGGGGGAGCGGTGCTGTGAGTTCATCGCTCTTTCCGCGGAAGTGAAGCCGCGTGGCTGCTGCTGATGAGCGCTGTCCTTTCTTTCTGAAACATCAGGCTCCAAACTTCATACTCGTGAGTAAGGACTATAAGAATTTGGTTGGGACTAAAGTATTTAAATTCGGCTGAAAACGGGAGACGAGAAACAGGAAGTCCGTCTCCCGATTCTGCTTAAAGATCAAAGCAAAGACTCTGCCAAGCGTGAAGCGCTTTGAAAGGGAGCTTAAAAAGAGGTTCTTTTCTTCGTGCAAAGCTCGAACTGGCTATCTAGAAGGGTAAAGAACTAGCATGGTGTAAATTGACTGGATTTGAACTGAAATCCCCCCTCTACTGAGTGGATTATAAAAGTTTAAAACCCAAATCGCTGGGCTGCCGGGTTACTAAAGAACTGTCAAACTGCGGAAACCGTATCAGGTGGAGCTGTTACTTTGAGCGCTGGTGGATACAAGTAAGAAACTGTTACCTGCATCTTTATTGAAACTTTGTTTTATTTGGGGGAAACTTTGCAACTTTAAAGGGACAAGGAAGGTTCCTCTGTAACTCTTTTTTTTTTTTTTGGATTGCTGGATTAATGGCGGAAAAAGTTCCTTCTTTTTCTTGAACTACAGGGAAGCTCCCTCTAGTGGATTTGGGACTAATAAGTCTCTGGGAACTGTATTTTATTTGGACTATCTATTTGGTGGTTGTTTACATTTTGGACTGTCTTTCCCATGGGATCTACAATTTGACCTTGACACATAGACAGCTGTGGAATGAGTGGCACAGGGAAAACAAGGGCTGCCAAGTCGAAAGCAAAACAAACCGAACAACAATTGTTACAGACAACGTTAACTGTTCAGCCACGTAGATCATCTGTCCCTACTGTTTTGACATTGCAAGAAAGAGAAACTGCTCAGCCAGCCCAAGAGCCAACTTCAGAGGATATGGCTTCAGGAGGGTCTGACTCAATTTCTAAACAAATTTTGGAACAGTTGGCAGCTTTAAATACAAAATTTGATCAAGTTACAACTACTATTAATAAACTGACTGAGCAGGTTTCCCAAAATACACAAGTAATTGGGAATCTTCAAACAACAACTTTAGAAAATCGCAAATTGGCTGAGCAAGCGAACCAAAAAGCAGAACAAGCTAACAAGAAGGCTGAGGAAGTACAAAAGGAAGTAAGGCCACTATGCAGGCAAATTAATGAACAGCAGGCCTATCTGTCTATGGTGGAATTGAAAAATCGGGAAAATAATCTTAGATTAAGAGCAATTCCAGAACTTGAACAAGAAGACTTGATTGGTTATTTGACATCAGAACTATCAAAGTTCTGGGGTATAGAAGAAGATAAGGACTTTAAAATTGTCTCTGCTTTTAGATTGGGAAGATTGGTGAGAAAAGACAGATCTAGAGATTGCCTGATCATTTTGAGATCCAGGCAAGAAAGAGACAAAATCCTAGGCCTACACTTTAAAAAACCACTGGTGATTCAGGACAAGAAGGCAGAAATCTACAGAGACATCCCGAAACAACTTTTGGATTTAAGAGCTACATATACAGATCTAGCAAGATTACTGAGAAACAACTCAATTCCCTATAGGTGGGAGTTCCCCCAAGGACTATCTTTTAACCCTAAAGGAAAGAAGGTTAAAATCAGAACAGCAGAGGACCAACAAAAGTTTTTACACGACCACGGAGAGGACCTTCAGAAGGGAATAGCAGGGGCTTGGCCGCCACCCCCGCCTGAATCAACACCTGTGCCAGCTCCGGACGAAAAGGAAGACACATCCCTATAGGACTTATAGATTAAACCAGGATGTCTCTGCAGCTTCTTAGTTGGAATATAAATGGCGGGAATTCCCCGGAAAAAAGAAGAAGGATCTTTCACATATTGAAAAAAGAACAATTGGACATTATTTGTTTGCAGGAAACACATGTGACTAGGCTCCACAGGAAAGTTTTAATCAACAAAAGACTAGGCCAAGAATTTATCTCATCAGACAAAGTCAAGAAAAGAGGCGTAGTGATCTATGCAAAGGAGAACCTGTCACCGAAATTTTTATTTAAAGATGAACAAGGAAGAATTTTGGCAATTGAAATACAAATACAAGGAGAAAAATTTCTGATATTAGGAATCTATGCACCAAATGAGGGGAAATCGGAATTTTATAAGAAGCTGCATGAGATAATGCTGGACTATCTGGACTATACCAACATCATCATGATGGGAGATATGAATGGGGTGGTCTCTACCTACATGGATAAGTCACAGAACCAAAATTTAACTAAGGATGGCAGACTACCTAAGACTTTCTTTGAACTAACTGACAGTATGGATTTGATTGACATTTGGAGGACAAAGAACCCCTTAGGCAAAGAAGGAACATTCTTTTCTGAGGCCCACCTGTCATGGACACGAATCGACCAAATATGGACAACTAGAGGGCTGGCTCCTAAGATTAGAAAAGTGGAAATCTGCCCAAAAACCTGTTCCGACCATAACGCTTTGAAAGTGGAATTGAGACTTACCCCAACCGGTTCCTTCAGATGGAAAATGAATGACACCCTACTAAGAGACCAGGAGATTGTAAAGAAGGCCCAAAAAACCTTAAAAGACTACTTTGAAATTAACTTGAACACTCCGGTGGAAAAGAGAACAATCTGGGACGCAAGCAAGGCAGTAATGAGAGGGTTTCTGATACAACAGAACACGATTAAGAAAAAACTCTGGAATGGAAAAAAGGATAAGATATTAGAGAAGATAAGAGACGGTGAGAAAAACTTGAGACTAAAACCAAAATCTAAAGAGATTTTAAGAGAAATTAAGTTTCATCAAGCACAGTATGCGAAATTGATAAATCAAGAAGTGGAATGGAAAATTAAACAAATGAAACAAAGATCATTTGAATCAGCGAATAAGAGTGGGAAACTGCTAGCATGGCAGTTGAAAAAAAGACAAAAATTGAACTTTGTTACCAATCTAGAGGTGGAAGGGAGAAACATCCAGAAACCAGAGGAAATTAGAAAGTGCTTCCAGAGATACTTCAAAAAACTTTATACGCAAGGGCCTCAGGAAGTGACTGAGATAGATCAATTTTTAAAAGCTAACGGACTCCCAAAACTATCTCAGGAAAAGACAGCAATCTTGAATTACAGAGTAACACAACAGGAAATTGAGGATGCCATTCAGAATATGCAACTTGGCAAATCTCCAGGCCCAGATGGACTTACCTCCAAGTACTATAAGACATTAAAAGACTATTTGATACAACCACTAATGGAGGTTTGTAATCAGATTATGGAGGGGAAGAGGGCACCGGAAACGTGGAAAGAAGCTTTCATCACATTGATACCTAAACTGGAAACTGAAAAGACTCAACTTAAGAACTACCGTCCCATCTCACTCTTAAATGTGGATTACAAAATTTTTGCAGATATTTTGGCAAGTAGATTTAAAAAAGTGCTAAATGAAGTAATTCACAAGGACCAGGCAGGCTTTCTCCCAGGCAGACATCTGTTTGATAACACCAGGAACATTATTGACATTTTGGAACTTTTACAAACTAATATTAATACTAAAGCAGTGTTAATTTTCATTGACGCGGAGAAGGCCTTTGACAATATTTCTTGGAAGTTTATGAAGAAAAATTTGGAAGGGATGGGAGTGGGACGGGGGTTTGAAAATGGCATAGAAGCAATTTATTCAGAGCAAAAAGCTAAATTGATAGTGAACAATGTGGTGACAGAAGAGTTTAAAATTGAAAAAGGAACACGACAGGGGTGCCCCCTATCCCCCCTTTTATTTATTTCAGTCCTGGAGGTGCTTTTGAACATGATTAGGGAGGACCGGTTGGTACAAGGAATACAGGTCGGAGTGAAACAATATAAACTGAAAGCTTTTGCAGATGACTTGGTTTTAACATTACAGGAGCCAGAATCTAGTACAAAAAGAGTTTTAGAATTGATTCATGAGTTTGGTCGGGTGGCGGGATTTAAGTTGAATAAGCAAAAAACCAAGGTTTTGGGGAAAAACTTGACATCTTCAGAAACAGATGGGTTTCAGAAAGAGACAGAATTAAGTGTGGTAAAAAAAGTGAAATACCTAGGGGTTCACTTGTCTGCTAAAAATTTGAATTTATTTAAAGACAATTATGAAAAATGTTGGTCGGAAATCAAAAAAGATTTGGAAATTTGGTCAAGACTGAAACTTTCCTTGTTGGGTCGAATTGCAGCTATAAAAATGAATGTATTGCCGAAAATGTTATTTCTGTTTCAAACCCTACAGATTGTGGACAGGGTGGAATGTTTTGGAAAGTGGCAGAAGGATATATCCAAGTTTGTTTGGCAGGGCAAAAAGCCCCGGATAAAGTTTAAAATACTAACTGATTCGAAAGAAATAGGGGGGTTTGCCCTGCCGGACCTGAGATTATATTATGAAGCTGCGGCCTTCTGCTGGATGAAGGATTGGTTACTTCTTGAGAACACTGATGTCCTAGATCTGGAAGGGTTTGACAATGCTTTTGGTTGGCATGCATATTTGTGGTATGACAAGGCAAAGGTTCATAAAATGTTCAAAAATCATATTGTCAGAAAATCAATATTTATGGTCTGGACAAAATACAAAGACTTATTAGAAGGTAAGACCCCGAGGTGGCTATCACCAGCAGAGGCCAAGGCCTGGAAAAAACCCAATATGGAGGTTGGTTGGCTGAAATATGGGGAAATCATAGAAAAAGTTGGAGAAAATTGGAGGCTGCAGAGTTATGAAAAATTAAAGAATAAGGTGCAAAATTGGTTTCACTATTGTCAGGGGTTCAGGAGCAGAGGCAAGGGCAAGGGAGGAAACAGAGAGCGAGGGGGAGGAGGCAGAAGAAAAGATGAGTGATGACGACGACCCGAGATCTCCGAGTCTTTCCAGTGAATCAGAAGATTCACAGAAAGGAGCACCAGTGGCCAGGGCAAGGGGGGAGCCTAGGGGGACACCCCAGGAAGATAGAGCCAGAGGGGACTCAGAGGGGAGCAGTTGGAAATCGGGACCAGCGTCACCGCCAGAGAGCAGGGAAGAGGAAGGGCGCCAGGGATCAAGCGCTGGCAGCTCACAACAGGGGGGAGGGCACGAGTCAGGAGTGGCCACACCTCCATCGGGGAGCGAAGAAACGGTCAGACGGAAGGTGGAAGGTTGGGCGCGTGCGACAAGTTCAAATGCACAGGAAGGTGGCGCAGTAGGCAGCCCGGAAAGGGAGCCAGGTCCTAAAGCCCGCCGAAAGGAGGGAGAAGAGTCAGGGGGGTCAGCGTCAGCGTCAGAGGAATCCCGGAAGGAAGAGACCCCGGGGGGCAGAGGGACCCAGAGAAGAACAGTCAGGCGGAAAAGGTGGAGCAAGGCTAGGATATTAAGTTGGTGTACAAGGGGCGGAGACTCAGATGGGGCTTCGCCGATCTAACCATTAGACGTAGGGTTGCACGCAGCAGCTTGAGAATGGAAACTGTAACTCAATAAAGACTTTTATTTAATGATCGCTGGCTAGCGTGATCCTCTGTGAGCTAGGATCTGGAAGCAACTCTGACAACTATGCTCAAATCCAAGAGGTTTTTAACTTGGACAAAAAAACAGGTTTCCAGGTGGAAAAATCGAAACTAGAGACAGAATTGTTAGAACCAAAGACCAAGGTACTTTCGAGAATGTATAACTTGCTGCTTAAATGGAACACTCAGGATGAGACAGTCAAATCAGCCATGATAAAATGGGCTCAGGACATTGGGTACAACATTATGTTTGAAGACTGGGAAAGGTTATGGACCACTGGTATGAAATTCACGGCATGTAATGCCTTGAAAGAGAATATTATGAAAATGATATACAGGTGGTACATGACCCCAGTCAAGCTTGCTAAGATATATCATTTGTCTGATAATAAATGTTGGAAATGTAAGGAGGCTGAAGGGACATTCTTTCACCTCTGGTGGACTTGCCCAAAAGTGAAGGCCTTCTGGGAAATGATCTATAATGAGTTAAAGAAGGTGTTTAAGTACACCTTTCCCAAGAAACCAGAGGCCTTCCTCCTGGGCATTGTCGGCCAGAAGGTGTTAAAGAAGGACAGAACTTTTTTTATGTACGCAACGACAGCAGCAAGAATACTTATTGCAAAACACTGGAAGACACAAGATTTACCCACACTGGAAGAGTGGCAGATGCAATTGATGGACTATATGGAACTGGCTGAAATGACTGGCAGAATCCGAGATTTGGGAGAAGAAACAATGGAGGAGGACTGGAAAAAATTTAAGGACTATTTACAAAAATATTATAAGTTATATGAATGTTAAGAATTTGCATGATTTGGAAAATCTAGCTTCAGCAACAAGATTCGGTGATATGGGAAATTAAGTTACAATTATGAAGGGACTAAGGTTTAAAGTGATATTACATTTATATTAAGGTAAAAGTAAATTGACAACAAGTATTTTAAACCTAAAACATAACTATTTGAAAGTACAAAGGAATGCATGAAACAAGGTAATAATTTGTTGATATTTTTATTGTAAAGAATGCAGGGTGAGGGAGACGTGGGGAAGTCCGGTTGGTGATGAAAAAATGTCTTGGAAAGATGGATTTCTTCTTTTTTCTTTTTCTTTTTCTTCTTACTGTTACTTCTTTTATATATCTGACTTTATATCTGTATCTGAGAAAAGCAATAAAAAATATATATAAAAAAAATAAAATAAAAATCCCTTGCCCTTCCCTGCGGAACCAACTGCCCTAACAGTCATCAACAGCTTTAAGGTTGAAGCGGCATCTGACGAAGTGTGTATTACTTTGAAAGCTTATATTTAGTTGGAATTATGTAAAAAGATTTTTACATCTTTTATCTTGTTATTTATTCTGACTACCTCGCAGGGTTGTCATGGGAATGAAATGAGGAGGGAGAAAACCACATATGCAGAGAATTGCCAGTGTGTTTATAAGCAAAACAAGAGTGCTCTTTATTTGCCAAGTTGGGTCCCATTCATCTCCAAGCCCATTTCGCACGTTCCAGGTCAGGAAATTTGAATTGAATTGGCTCCAAAGGATTGACGTAACTTTAAGTCGGTTCGCTTGAATAAATCTTTGCTCCTCTCTACCCCCTGGGCAACAGTAGCCACTGCCGGCCCTCTGCTGTGGACTTCTGCAGTGCATGCGTGTTCCCCACGTTCACACGTTACACGCGTATGAACAAGCCGAGGAAACCCCGCGTCTCAGTCCCGCCCACCCCCGCTCCGAAGAAGGTGCTGCTCTTTCTGAGCTGTCTCCCGCTCCAGATAAATTACAGCCTGCGCTCGCCGCTGATTGGCTAAGGCGCTTGAGCGAGGAGGAGGAGGAGGAGGAGGGCGTGGCAAGGCAGGATACGACAGCTCCTGATTGGCAGAGCGGACGTTCTCCCCGGGCAAGACGAGGCTCAGCAAATAGCCAACGCTTTTAGCGAGGCGAGGATAGGAGAAGGATGCCTCGGCTTCTGATTGGGCAGGGAGAATAATTGCTTGATGGGCTCCTCGCTTTAAGCGCCTGCGCGGTTAATTCCTCCGGTTGCTGCCCTTACCCCTCTTCTAACGCCACACGTGCCTTAGAACGATGGCGCCGTGAACGTTCTAACGGCCTCCAACGGCAGACGCGGCGCGAGAGGGCGGGGCGAGGCGAGAGAGAGCGAAAGAGAGCGCGGAGCCTCCGTTGAGCGCCTGCCGCGCCTGCGCAGACTGGTGAGTAAGTGGGGGAGGGGCGGTGTCTGTAGTTTTTTTGTTTGTTTTGTATTTATTTTACCGCGTTTATATCCCAACTTCTTTCGTCCAAGGTGGCGTGCATGGTTTCTTCTCCGTTATTCCCCGTGTTATAAACACTACAACCCTGTGAGGTAGACTAGCCTGAGAGGGAGTGTCACACCCAGTGAGCTTGGTCGATAAATGAAATAATAATGAAGGAAAATGAGGACAGGTGACCTCACCTGGGCCCGAAGTCACCCCCCACCAAAACAGGCTCAAAGCTTCTCAAAACTTTTCATATTTTTTTAAAAATAATATTTATTAAAGTTTCAAAGGGGGAAAAAATCACATTAATAAAAAAAATTAACAATAAAAAGGAAAAATACGAAGTAGAAAAAAAAAGAAAAAACAGTTAAAAACAATTCCATCTTTTCCTCACTTCTTTTACTTTTACTTGTTTCCCGGACCTCCTCATACCTCCCTCTTTTGTGTTCCAATTCAATTTGTTAATCCAACAATTCCTTTCCCTCCTTTCTAATCCTAATCCTTAGTCTTGATATATTGTAACGTTAGATTTTTACATATTAAAAACCAATTTTTCCATATTCTTTTGTACCTATACAGCTAGAAACCACTTAACTTCAATCCAACATCATTCTAACATTAATTTTGCAATATTTCTGTAAATAGTCTTTAAATTTCTTCCACCGACTCTTCTCCCTGGTCACGGATTCTGCCAGTCATTTCTGCCAATTCCATATAGTCCTTCTCAAAACTTTTCAAAATCATTTTCTCAGCAGCTAAGCATCAGAAACATTCCGCTCTGCTGTAACAAAGGTAGAGAACAGTCCATTGTTTCTCAGGCCTTTCTCATGTCTTCTGGCCTTGCTAAAGAACCACATTGCAACTTGCTTTCTGTCCGGGAACCATGCCAGAACAAGAGATGGAAACATATCTGAACATGCTGAAAACCCCCTCGGCTTCTCATTCCCCCTTTCCTGGGAAGAGTGGTACCTCGCAAGACGAATGCCTCGCAAGATGGAAAACTCGCAAAACGAAAGGGTTTTTGGTTTTTTGAGTTGCTTCGCAAGACGATTTTCCCTATGGGCTTGCTTCGCAAGACGGAAACGTCTTGCAAGTTTGTTTCCTTTTTCTTAAGACCGTTAATACAGTTGTGACTTGACTTCGAGGAGCAACTCATAGAACGCGGTGTGGTAGCCTTTTTTTGAGGTTTTTGAGGACTTTGGTGATTTTTGAAGCTTTTCCAAAACTTTTCCGACACCGTGCTTCGCAAGACGAAAAAAACCGCAAGACGAAAAAGCTCGCAGAACAAATTAATTTCGTCTTGCGAGGCACCACTGTAGTCCCAAGACAGCTTTCTGTACATGCTCAGGAACCTCAACATGGGGCAGGACTCCTGAGGGAGGAGAAAGGAGGAGGGAACTGGAAAGGGGTATATATGCTTGTGCACATGATTGTGAACTCGTGCATGCTTTTTGTGACTTATCACACTTGCTCCTTCTACCAGTTCATGGATGGTAGAAATAAAAGCCTTTTCTCCGAAACTATTCCTTGAGTGTCTGTTGACTCCCACTTCCCTTTCCCAGGCGCAATATTTTTACCACCCGAGGGCAAAGCCTCATAAGGCTACAATATGTAAGTTTGTTCTGGGTATAAGCTTTGTATAAGAACAAACTTAGTTGGTCTCTAAGGTGCTACTGGACAGTTTTTAAATTTATTTTGACTGCGTCAGACCAACACAGCTACCTAATTGAATCTGAAATAATGTGTGTGTATATATACATAAATGATGGGAAGTTCTGCTTCTGCACATGAGTCCTCATCCACCCTAGAAGGTTCAGTTCACATTGAGTTCATGAAACATCATACCCTGACCTGTTCTTAATGCATGGTTGACCACATCTACGGAATGCGATTGTTATGTTCTTTTAAGTTTTGCAATATCAATCACTAGTAATAGTTTAATAAGGAGGTTTTCATACCTGTCTAACCATGTGTTCCCTTTCCCAACCTTTAATCTATTGATGATTAATGCCCTTGCATTGTATTTGTGTTAACCAATCAGCAACAAGCACATGTGTGGCAATGCTGTAATATTCAATAAAAGGGACTCGCCGAGACATGCTCAGCAGATGCCTCCCATATGACACTTGTCACTCGTCTGTCGTTTATTTCAACCCAACACATAAACATATACAAATATATTTCTAGGGAGGGAAAATACGCTTCAGGTGGTAATAGAAATAATTATCATTATTTATTACCCAACCCTTTACCTTAAGATCCTGGTTACATGTGTAAGTATGCAATGTAGTCAAGTTTTATTAGTATTTGCCGCTAATTATTGTCATTCACAATAATTGGCATAAGACTCTTAAATGTGTAATGTGTAGATTGGGGCCAGGTGGGAAATGGTTGCTCCAGGAAGACGGGAATAAACCCCCCGAAATGGAAATAGACAATATTTTTATTAATTGAATTGATTTGCCGCCCTATACCCTGAGGCCTCAGGGTAGTTCACAGAACAAAATCAAAACATAAAACCACAGAATCTATAATCGAAATAAAAGCAACAACCCAGTGCTGCCACCCCCCCCCCCCGTATTTAAGACAGTCAAAGTTGCTGGCTTTTTTTAGGAAGGAAAGTCCCATTTTTATGGGGTCCAGGACAGAAATGTTCAACTTTTTTTTGGAGGAGCAAAAGCTGTTGAGCTTCTTTGGTGGGAGCCAGTGATCTACTACAGGCATCCAGTGATCTACCTGTTGGACGTGCCTGGTTTATTCCATTTATATCCTACCTTTTCCCCCTCAAGGTGGCATGCACAGAGTTATGGGTGATCATTTGTAAATAGTGTAGTCTATGCTTCCTTGCATGTACCGTTCACTTGGCCAGAACATGCACATTCCATTCCATTAGCTCTTTGATCAACACAGTTCATTATTAGTTCATCAACAGCATCCATTTTGTGGTGGTGGTCTTCAGCCATTTTAGGTCCATTCAAATAATACCATTCATTACAAAAGTAAGGCCTGGCAGCTTCTGGGTAGACTACATCAGGTTATTTACAGGAGGTGATAATGAAACGCCTATGTTTGATAGATAAGAATGATATTATTCTTAGGATATTTTGCTTGAGCAAAAAGGCATAAATTCAGATTATTTCTTATTGGCCAAGATGTTATTTGAGAGAATTCGCATTGACATTTTTTAAAACACACACACACGTAATATCATTTATTTTTAGCACTATAGAGACCAAATTGGAATTGAATGAGATGTAGCTTGCAGAACCTGGAGAGAGCTATTAAAGGATATGTATTGCAGGTGGGAGAGATCTGGAGCAGGTATTGGAAATATGAATACCAGATGACCTGTGGGGGGTCAGGTTACCCCAGTTTCAAGTACCATTTAACAACCTGGCCTTTGCTTTGGTTTTATAGGGAGATACTCACTTTTATTCAGATATTTGCAACACACACAGGTGCCTGTATTGTTTTATCACGTTCCTCAAATATACTGTATAAACTACAGATGCTAGGATAGTGAACTGGTGTCATTAATTTACTAATATGTGTCCTCCCAAAGGAGCCTGGAGTGGCAAGCAACAAGTGATAAAACAACACAAATGCCTTTAAAACAATTGCAGCACAGGTGCAGACTGTCAGGATTTAGTCAAGTAAGTCCTGTACAGTGGTACCTCAGGTTACATACGCTTCAGGTTACAGACTCCGCTAACCAGAAATAGTACCTCAGGTTAAGAACTTTGCTTCAGGATGAGAACAGAAATCGTGCTCCGGCGGCGCAGCAGCAGCAGGAGGCCCCATTAGCTAAAGTGGTGCTTCAGGTTAAGAACAGTTTCAGGTTAAGTACGGACCTCCGAAACGAATTAAGTACTTAACCTGAGGTACCACTGTAATTGAAATTGGTAGGGTTACGTTTCTAATTCGTCCTTTTCTTCTTGGGAGTAGTTTGGGGGAGCATGAGGAAGCAAATACTGGTTTTGGGAAAATCTAGGGTCCAAAGGAATTTAATAATAATAATAATAATAATAATAATTTTTATTTTTTCCCCAGCCAAGGCCGGGCTCAGGGCGGCTAACAAGCAATAATAAAAACAAGTTGAATGAATACAACTTAAAAACAAGATTAAAATACAACAATTAAAATATTGAAACAGTAAAATGCAGCCTCATCAAAATTATTCTCAGCTGCTTGGGTTTTAATAGCCCTATGAAGTTCTCAAGGTCACACCCATTCTTAATTGGTGATAACTTGCAGCTGGGCTTGTTTCCAGCTATCATCTCCTGAGTAGTTCTGGAAGAGTAATGAGTCCCGCCCCCCGCTTTTGGATTGGTGGGGGCATAAAGATGGGCTGCCCCCTTTCCAACATGATGTAGAACATATTTCGCCTTGCAATTTTTTGGCCTGTTGCCTGGTCACTAGATTGGGACGTGCCAAGCCCGTCTCTCAGGGAGCAGGCAGTGCCAGCCTTGGTAAAAGAAGTGCATGGTAAGTTTAGCTAGCAAAGTCTTGATTATTATTATTTTATTGTGTGGTGGTTCTGTAATTCCAGTGTTTCAAACTTCTAATTTGTCTTGTTTTGTGGAAATTCTACCTGTGCAATGGAGTAGAGCAGTGGTTCACAAAGTGGGTGGTGCGCCCCCGTCCCCCCGCGCTGTATGACCTAGGTAGGGGTAAATGACTCTGAAAAGCTGAAAAAATTGTCCAGTACCACCTTAAAGACCAACTAAGTATGTTCTGGGTATAAGCTTTCATGTGCATGCACACTTCTTCAGACAGGTAAAATGGATTAATCCGTTCCAGACTTTTAAAAACAACCCCTAAAACAACAATTTAACATGAATTTTACTATCTAATGAAACCACTGATCCATAAAATGAAAGCAATAATCGATGTACTGTACTATAAAATAAATAAGACAGTATTGTAGATGATAAAAAAATAAATCTTTCTTGCACTGATGATAGTTTGTTTGGATGGGGGGCTTTTATCCATTTCCACAGTCACAATCAATCAGTCAGTAGCTGAACTGGGTTCCACACAGTTACAAAAACAAATTGACCAAAAAAGCCTCAAAAACGCAAAATAAATAGCAAAAACAAAAGTGCCAAACTTAATCCCTTCCGGAAGTCCGTTTGACTTCCGAAATGTTCAAAAACCAAGGCGCAGCTTCTGATTGGTGCAGGCGCCCCAAAACAATAACCAACAATCACATCGGACGTTCGGCTTCCGAAAAATGTTCAAAAGCTGGAGCACTTATGTCCGGGTTTTCGGCATTTGGGAACCAAGGTGCCACTGTAATCCTTTTTATAGGGTAGAGTAGGTTAAGGGGCACTGGGGGTGAGTTTATAAACCAAGGAGTCAGAGGTCAGAAGTTTGGGAGCCAATGGATTACAGGATCTGTGTGGCTGTTCCCCGATAGTTTTCTCTTGCTGTAAAAATCTGTGAATTCATGGAAAAAGACTGTGGTCTTAAATTCAGTGTTCTAGATTGCCGGGTCACCGAGGCTTCTGATATAGAGACTTCTTTTTATTTTATTTGGGATTTGCAAGCAGGATAAGTACTAAGGCACATTCCAGCTCCTGAGAAGCCCTGGTTGCTAAAGTTTTGAAATTGTACCCCTACTGGTCTATAAGTCTGGGTGGTGGCAGTATTTATCTTTTGACTAAGTGGGCATTGGGACCGATATTTTTATATCTCACAAGTGGGGATTTGAACCCTCCCAGTTCCTAGTTCCACACACTCGAATCACTGCACCACACTGGCTTCCTAGAGGAGTACTGCTATGGGATTACTCTTATCAATTAAGCAGGTAAATAAATATAGTTTTTCTGGTTCTGTTCTGTGGAACGCTGTTCCACCAGAGACTTAGTAAGCATCCTAGCTGTTGACTTTCAGGCATCTCTTAAAGACCTTTTGATGTCAACAGGCCCTTGGTGCTGTTTTGATTTTTGGTTAGCCAGTCTCCTTAATGGTTATCTGTAGTTTTATTTTTTAACATGGGGTAGTATGTTTTTACATTGTGCGCCACCTTTATATTTTATGATGTAGCAGGGTGGAGAAATAAATAAAGATTGGAATGGCAGCCACCACCAGAGAGCCAGAATTGTTTGAGAATTATCCTGGTTGTGGTGAACATTTATACTTTGTTGTTTGTTTGTTTACTTAATGGTGAAGGCCTCTAGGAGAGTGTACAGGAGGGTTTGGGCAGCCTAGTGTCCTACATGTTTTGGGATTTCCATCAGCATATCGGAAGATTGATTGTAATTCGAAGAAGTGTAGTTGGCCTGGCTCTATTAATCCTTCATATCACTGTTAAATGAAGGCTGTTAATAAAACAGACAACCCCTCTTTCTCTCTCAGGCCTGATAGCTGCTTACATTTGCCCGACCTGAATTCCTAACGGAAGCCCCTCATAGCTGCCGAGCTTGCATGCCAGAGGCATGGGCCTCCCTTGTTTAGAGATAACGCGGCTGTAATATATTGGGAGGACTCCAGGATTAAATGCATTTTAGGCACGCAGCCTGAACCATGGGATCTTAATGTCTGGTGTGATTAATTTGGCAATTGGATTTTGCAATTGCGCCTAATGCATATAAACCTCTAGAATTTGACCCAGAATTTGAGCCTCAACACAAACCAGGAACAGCAATGCTGTTGGATTGGCTAGACTGGGGTCTTTCTCTTGGCTGTTGTCTCTGGAGCTCCTGGAAGCTGAATCGAAGCGGGTGCCATCTGTTCTCTGGGTATGATGTTGTACTTCTGTATAGGTTGCCTGCTGTTTAATAAACCTTAGACTTTCTCACCCACTTGTGTGTCTTGCGTTTGCTTTTGAACCCCTGAAGAAAAAGAACCCCTTTGCCTTTGACAAGACATTAGCCCAAGCATTGGCTAAGAGCACAGTGGGAGTTGTAATCCAACAACATCGGACAGGCACTCAGTTGGGGAATTGTTGGCAAAGTGGATTTATGGGTAGAGAGGGATATGTGCCCTCTCCAGATGCCTTCTTGTAGAGTTGTATCAATTCTCTTCCGTATGGTCTGAATTCGCATTCCCAATTACTTGGTCTGTTCAACCCACAAGCTGAAGTCAATATTAACATACGAAACACAGAAGCCACCAAATGAATTGCCAAATAAGGGAGTCCACTTCTCAAGGTGCTGGTAACTTAATGGTGACTTAGTTTTTCCTAGCAGACCAATGTGTTTCAGCCAAAAGGCTACCTTCAGGGGATTTCTATAAAAGAGACGTAATAGGAATGTTGGTGTAATGCAAACAGTGGGTTAAATTACACAGTGCTTGGGCTCATGTCTTGAGGAGCACCCCCCCCCCCAAAAAAGTCTGGATGTTCAGAGATAAGGTGCCAGGTGCACTGAGTTACCATAGCAACACCAGCAGGGTTGAGTGTATGACTTGCTGAGTCATTCATCCTCCCATTGTTTCAGGAAAAATAGAGACAGATCTAATAATTTCAAGGGCACTGCTTTCATGATGTCCTGTTTGCATGTCGGGATTTTGCATAGCAGCGTTAGCTAGCCTGGTGACGGTGTTAGTTGATCTCTGTATATATGTATCTTCAGAGACCAGAAGAACTGTTTATAGTAGGCAGTAGTGTTTACATTTGTCTTGTGTCGGAGACAAGAAACATTTTGTTACTTTGAACTGCATCGGAGAGGAGCTTTCCCCTTAACTGGGGATTCTGGAAGAAGCTGTTTTGCAGGAGGAGGATATCTCTGAAGACTCTGCTGGGGCTCTGCATGCTCTGAGGTGTGGTGAACTACCAAGTGACTCCCACAAGTAACCAACAAGGAACACCTGCAAAACATAGTATTAATTCCGTATATACAGTGGTACCTCAGTCTAAAAACAGTCCCGTTAATGAACAATTCAGGCAACACACTCCACAAGACCGGAAGTAGGTGTTCTGGCTAGCGAACTTTGCCCCGGAAGACAGAAACCGACCGGTGGTGGGAGGCCTCATTGGGGAAAGCACGCCTCAGTTTAAGAACACTTTCGGTGTAAGAATGGACTTCTGGAACGATTTAAGTTCGGAAACGGAGGTACCACTGTATAAACATCCATCAAATAGCTCCAAACTTTAAAAAAAAACAACCAAGATAAATGTCCAAAAAGGCAAGTTAAAGCATAAGTGGTAACCATGATTTGTTCTTGGCATGCTGCTCATGGTTTGAGGAAACTAACATGAGCCTGGGTTCAGATGTAATGGCAAGTTTCCAGTTATGGGCACCTTGGTTTTAAGAAGCATATTGATGAGCTGAAACGCTTGTGGAGGATGGTGTGAGAAATGAGGATGTTTCTTTTTCACATAAGCCACAAAAGTACCCAATTCTTACAAGGCCAACCAAGATGATCAAGGGTCTGGATAGCAAGCCTTACAAGGAACGGTTGAGGGGAATTTGGGTATGTTTAGCCTGGGAAAGAGGAGACTGAGGAGATATGATAGCCATCTTCAAATATCGAAAAGGCTGTTGAATGAAACATTGGAGCAAGCTTGTTTTCTCCTGCTTCGGAGAGTAGGACCAGTAATAATGGCTTCAAGTTACAAGAAAGGAGATTCCAACTAAACATCAGGAAGAACATTTTGACAGTAAGAGCTTTCTGACAGTGGAACGGACTTGGGAAGTTGCAGACTCTGCTTCCTTGGAGGTTTTTAAGCAGAGGTTGGATGGCCATTTGTCATGAATGCTTTAGCCGAGATGCCTGCATTTCAAGGGGTTGTATTAGATGACCCTTGGAGTCGCTTGCAACTCCACAGTTCTGTGATTAATAATAGTGTGTGGTGTGCACACAGGCCTCTGATATATTGAACTGACTGCATTTTAAATCTGGTGTAGGTTTAAATTAAATGTAGGTTACCTGATTCAAACTTTAATTAGCATCTTAAGGAAAATAATGTTTGATCTCGACTCATAAGATGTAATTATTGTGTTTTAGGGTGCAAGAAATTAATCCAAACATGGATGTCAAAAAGCCCTTGCGTGCCAAAAAGACGATGACTCCAAGCGCCCGAAAGCAAGTGAAGATGCTGCGTGAAATGAAGGCTGTCCAAGCAGCAGAAAAAATGGCAAATAGTACCTCCGTTGTGTATAATCATGTTCATTTAAAAAGGGCTGAAACAAGTGGCTTAAGTCAGAACTCTCTGAAAGAACCTAACCTTCAACCAAAATCAAAAGAAACTCTGTTGCACCCTCCAACATTAAGGGAGCCCGTAACCAATTTAGTTGTTAATTCTGAAATGAAGGCTGTCCAAGGAGCAGAAAAATTGGCAAATGGTACCTCCGTTGTGGATAATCATGTCCACTTAAAAAGGTCTGAAACAAGTGGCTTAAGTCAGAACTCTCTGAAAGAACCTAACCTTCAACCAGAATCGAAAGAAACTCTGTTGCACCCTCCAACATTAAGGGAGCCTGTAACCAATTTAGTTGTTAATTCTGAAATCAGTATTTATAACAGTCGTCGTGAAGGATCCCAAGATCTTCCCTACAAGGTTTGCACTGAAGACTCTGATTTGGAGCAATTTCTGAATGCTGGAGCCTTACAGGATCTACTGTATTATTACCTTCAAAAAGAACCCAGTTCCTCGTCGCATAAGCCGGTGGAAGTACACTTGAACTCTGAGCCGCTTGCCCAGCTTTCTGGCCAATCGGAACATGAGCTTTCAGTGACTTCTCCTATGCGCGAGATCCCTGCCTTAGAAAAGGTAACTGAAATAAAAGGTGAACCACTTGTTAAGCAAACCATGCCAGTATTGGAACAGGAAGGCGACAGATTCCAGTTGCTTGAGAAAAATACTAATTCTTCAGTACGGCCAGGTAATCATTTTATTAAATTATTGTTTTTACAATCATTAAGATAGTGTATCCTCTCAGGGCAATGTAGAGTAAATGTAACTAAAAGAGCTAAACACAAAGAACGGTAGATAAATTTGAAATTGGGGGTGGGGGGTGGAATACAAAATAGGATACTCATAACAGAGACTCATTCATCCAGCTGGGAGAATCGTTAGAACAAAAATGTCTTTGGTTGTTCCAGAAGGTCAGATAATGGACGCCTGTCTTATCTCATTACGGATGTAGGGCTGGGTGATATATCATCCAAAACCGGCTTGAAGTCCATATTGTGATACTGGCTTCGTAGTTTTTGACCTGACAATACATTATGAATCACGGTGTGTGCGCTATGGAAAAATCAGTGTGGGGAAAACCATGAAGGCTGCCTTGTGTCACCATAGCCACTTCCTGTCCACAATGCTCACTATTCACATGGAATACAGCTCAAGAAATCGTTGCTTAAGCTTTAGAAGACCAGATTTTGTTGCTAAATGATGGCCACTTGCAAAATTTCCCTCCTGTTGCCTCTTTCCAAGAGTGAGTGTGATGCTAGTTTGAGGCGGTTGCAGAAGACACTGTGCAGTTCATTTTAATCCAACTCTATGATTCTATGATTCTAGTTGCTTAACTTCAGAGTGTTGGCGTGACTGAGATTACAGTACCATTTCAGGCCCCGTTCATTTCTGCAGAATCTAGAAAACTGCAGCCTTCTTTAAAGTTTGAACCCTTCTTACATAACTCTGTTCCAAAGCTTTCAGGGGGGTGGGTAGGTGTTTGCTCTTGGCTTGTAAAAACTAGAGCGAAAAAACTAGAGCGAAAAACTTATTGCAGTACTGATTCGGCTTCACAAAAATCTGTTGCAGTGCATTGCTGATGTGATATAGTGGTTAGATTGTCCGATTAGGACCTGTGAGACCAGACTTTAAAGCTCACTGGATCACTTTGGGTCAGTTGCTGTCCCTCGGCTTAACCTACATAGTGTTGTTATGAGGATAAAATGGGGAGGGGGAGAACCATGTACTCCTTGGACAGAAAAGTGGTATATAAATGTTGTAGTGGTAGTAGCAATGTTTTCCGGATTTCTTAGGGAATCCCTTCTGTCTCCTCAAAGATGGGGCTCCGAGGAAAAGGAGAATTTCAGAAACTAATGAAGGCACCCTTTCCAAATGCATCAAGAAATCCGATGAAGCCGGAAAGGTTTGCGACAAAAGCTCAGAGAAAAGACATATTGCATTGGAAAAGGTGAGTTGCCTTGTATGAGAAGTCACTGCAGTTGTGCTGAAATAATGAAATTAAAGCAGGGTTGAGAATGGAAAACGGTTCTGGGTGTGTGGCTTGTGCTGTTCTGGTCATCCTAAGTGTGCTCTTGGACTGATTTTTTTTAAAAAAATGCCAGGACTGAAATGTCTTGATAGTTTTGAGTTGTTCATTTCAGCCTTGCGTAACTACTGCTAGTTTTGTTTTGATAGCTCACTTCACGCCCCCCTGGGGCTGGACAAGTCCAAAGGTAATGCTGCACGTGGCAGTGATGTTGCTGTGTAAATTGGGGTTGGGAATCTCCCACCAAACTTAAGCCTTGCATCAGGGCTGCCAGCCCAGTTCTAGTCCTGGATGCAGCCAGTTCCCTCCGTTTCTAGCCTGTTCCGTTCTGAAGGCTCATGAGTAACAAATGATTTTTATTTCTTAACTAAAACTGTTTAATCAAAGCTTTATTTTGCTGTCTGATCCAGGGGCTACCAAGTATTTCTAGTAGGCATTATTATTATTATTATTATTATTATTATTATTATTATTAATTGAATTTATTCCCTGCCCTTCACCATCAGGTCGCACACAATTAAGAATAGTTAAAAGCACATTACAGTCACAAGAATGTGGTCGGTTCTGAAAACGCACATCTCCACTTAAAGAGGTGTGTTTTCATTTGCCCAAAGCAAAGTTGTTATCCCTGAACTATGGCCCTTTCCCACTGAAATGCACAAGGAAGTGCTGTAGCCCAGTTCAGAATGTGCCTTTCTGCATTTTATACTTTTCTCTGTATTTCTGTTCCTCTTATTCTTTCGCTTTTCAGTTAACCAAAGCAGCACCTTCAGTAATAAGCAAAGAGGGCACATAGCTCTCCTAGACCCCAGTAACAGAGCTTATAGGCTGATACCATGTCAATTAGAGACTGACCAGAGCCAGTGGAAGATGATTGACAACTTGATAAGATAAAGGGAGTTTTAGGTAAACAACTCCAAATATGGGGTGTCCAATTGGAAGCCCAGATAAAGAGTCCATGAATATTGCAGAGATAAGGGCACGAGAGCATGTATTCTGAATGCTATATAGATGCCTTGAATTATATACAGTGGTACCTTGGTTCGTAATCCATTCCAAAACCAAAGCATTCCAAAACCAAGGCGCGCTTTCCCATAGAAAGTAATACAAAACAGATTGATCCATAAAATGAAAATAATCGATGTACTGTACTATAAAATAAGAAAGTATTGTAGATAAAAGTACTGTAAAATTAAAATGATGATAGTCATTGTTTGGAGGGCCTGCAAGATAGAGCTGTTCCACCTGGCCTTTGGTTTGGACTCAGTCTGACCCTTATGTTTTCCCTCCCCTTACGGTTTTTGATCTATGGGCTACTTTTAAAATGAGGCTTGCATTTTAAATTAGTTCCCCCCCCCCCATTATGTTTTTTATTGTAATTTTACTGGTGTTAGCCACCCTGAGCCCCAGCTCTGGCTGGGGAAGGCGGGGTATAAATAAAATTAATTTATTATTATCCATTTCTGCAGTCACACAATCAGCTGAACTGGGTTCCACATAGTCACAAAAACAAATGAACTGAAAAAGCCTCAAAAACGCAAAATAAATAGCAAAACCAAAACTGCCAAATACAATGGTACCTTGGTTCTTTAACTTAATCCGTTCCGGAAGTCCATTTGACTTCCGAAATGTTCAAAAACCAAGGCTTGGCTTCTGATTGGTACAGGCACCCTGGAAACAATAGCTGACAGCCGCACCGGACGTTCGGCTTCCAAAAAACATTTGAAAACTGGAACACTCCACTGGGACTTCCAACACGCCTTTCCCTTGATTGGGAAAGGACCAGTCATAATTTTCAGAGCTTCCTTTTAAAGGGTAACAGTACCCGGGTGTACGCGGTAGTTGGCATTGGATTGTACATTAAGAACTGTCTCTACCTGATCCTGGACAATAATTTCCCCAGTTATTTCGGGGGGGGGGGGGGGGAGAGACAGCTGCATCTACACCCTCCTGTGTGGCAGAGGAGGGTGTCTATTCATACAGAAGTCCTTAGCCCAAATCCAAATAGCTGCTTGAGGCATCTGCGTTTTAGCCTCTTCAGTTACATGGTGTGGAACACGCTTTCAGCAGAGATTTTGCAGGTACCCTCGCTTTTGACTTTCAGACTTATTTAAGCTGGCAGGCCTTTATCACAGTTTTAAGTTTGTTTGTTTGATCAGCCAGTCTTACCTTAATGATTATCTGCAGCTTAATTGTTTATTTTTTTTTAAATGCTGTTTGTTTTATGCTAAGGATGATGTGATGGTAATGAACCGCTTCAGTTAATCAAAATCCACAAGGACTTTTGCACATGACTTTGGGCAGCTTGCCCGTGAAGCTGTGGTTCGGGGTGAGCAACGGAAGGTGTTGCAGGAAAAAGTTTTATTTGTGTTGGACTTGTTGCTTACTGCCATGCAAAAGGTGCTGTGCGTCGAGTCAGAGCTTTTAAAACTTCCCGCTTTCTAAGAATTTCTTGATTTAAAGGGTGCATGCTTATATGTGTTGTCCCCCCCCCCCCCCCATTGTAGGTCAAATGCTTTATTCAAAGTCAGCTGGACAAGTCAATGAAAAACCTTGGATCACAGGCTCGAACTTCTAAAGCAAAGAATCGACCACACGCAGTGCCTCCGGAAGCATGAAGCGATAGCTATTAAAATTGTAGTAAGGCAATGTTCCATTTTAAAAGCCTTGTCTGTCAGTCATGGTTTAATACATGAAAATTATAGGACACAAACTTGTACATATGCACAAGCAGGTTTTTTATTTTATTTTACTGGAGCCTGTCGTGTCTCTAAGAGGCTGGCATCAGAAGCTGGTGTTATCAGGCATTTGCCAAGGCCCATATCCCGACAAGAGGTTCTTTGATGACCTCTGGCTCTGCTTTTCCTCCCTGCTGTCACTGCCTGTCCCTCTGCCTTCTCTGAGTGTTCAGTGGCAGGAGCAAGGCAGAAGAGGAGGGAGCATTTTGCCAAGGGCCCCTGCAAAACCTGGAGCCAGCACGTTATATATCTGTATATAGAAATATGGCCCATAAGTCACGTGTTGTAGAGATCCCACTGCTGGCTGCTGTTAGACATGTCAGTTTAACCCATGGCGTACAAATGACACCTTGCATGCAGCTGAGACCCTCTACTTGGCATGTTAAAGTGGCACAGGAAAGGGTGCTGGCCTGCCAGGGTGGCTGAGGGATGCAAAGAGGACTTAAGGGGGAGGGAGTTTTAGGAGTGGGCAGTTCAGGAGCAGAGTGTTAAAGAAGTAAGGCAGAGAAGGGAGCAGTAAGTCAGGGAAGCAACACTAAGGAGGAACAGAGAGCAAGTGCAAATAAACCTTTTTGTATGGCAAAGAGGGTAGCAGAGTCTCTTTGTGGTTGTCATAAAAGGGGTGAGAGGAAGGGATGATAGACTTGCAGCTGGCGCAAGCAGTTTGGTGGTGGGATTCCTTTTCAGACACTAGGAAAAGGGGAAGTAGCAACTCGGGACATTCCGTCAGATTTGTTAGAAGCCATTGGTCATTGCAAAAACACAAATGATGTTAGAAGTACATCCTTGAGCCTACTAGCCAAACCCTTAGCTCCAGATATTTAGAGTTGCTTCAGTGCAACTGTGAATGTTGCTCCCCTTGTTCTAAAGTTTTTCTGCAGGCCAATGCAAGCTCTTCTTTCTCTTTCTCTTGCAGAAGAAAATCTCTAGGCTTGACAGACGCATTGATGCTGTAATAACAAGCCAGAAGAGAGAATCATCTAGAAAAGTAAGCATGCTACAGCACTATACAGTGGTACCTCGGGTTAAGTACTTAATTCGTTCCGGAGGTCCGTTCTTAACCTGAAGCACCACTAGCTAATGGGGCCTCCTGCTGCCGCCAGAGCATGATTTCTGTTCTCATCCTGAAGCAAAGTTCTTAACCTGAAGCACTATTTCTGGGTTAGCGGAGTCTGTAACCTGAAGTGTATGTAACCCGAGGTACCACTGTATTATACTACAACACTCCATCATCGACAGAAACAACTATTGCTAAGCCATTTTCCCAGTGTCTTAATTCTCTTGAGCTCAGAAACTGCTGCAGTGCCTCAAGGTGACCAGTGCAACACAGTCATATGCATGCACTGTAATACCATACGTGTTTGAGTATGACTGCTTAGGCGTGCAGAAGGGAATCTGCAATGGATTCTGCGCCTTGAAAAAGAAGTTCTGGCTTCACTTCCTAACAGAGTGCCTGACAGGCCACTGCAGGGAGGTTGGAATTTTAAAATGTGAAGGGGTTGAGTTGCCTTCTAGGGAAACTAGCAGTGCAGCAGATGACAACAACAAAGCCTTTATTTATTTTTTGTGGTGGAGTAAGGCTTTATCTTTCCATCTTTAGACAGCCGGGTTTTAAGAACAGTGGAGAGCAGCTCCTGTGTCGGCTTTCACAGCCGCAGTTCCCGATGTTCTTCACAGACAAACTGAATGAAGCAGTGGTCTGTGGGGACCCATGATCTAATGGGTTTAAGTCAAAAGTTTCAGGTGAGCCTCAGGAAAAACTTCTTGACAGTGGGACCCAGATGCTTACTGATGGGGAACAGAAATAAACTTTAGTCAGCATGTGAGAGAACACAACAGTTACACTGGCTTTAATACCAGCAAGAAGAAGATGCTTCCTTTATGAAGGAGCCTGATTAGTCATACTGGAATATGTGGAATAGCACAGTGTACAAGTTATTTTTTTCTCTTTCCTTCCCAGGCCCTCCCTACAAGACCACCTTTGCAAATTGAAATAATAAATTGCCACAGCCCTCAACATGGCAATGCAAACAGCATGTCAGCACTGTCAAAAGAGAAGCCATCCAATCTTAACAAAACTATCCCTAAAAACACAGAAAGGTAAGTCTCCCCATCAACATGGCAGCTGTCCTTGTTCATTTGCTGCATGCTTGGGAAGTGCAAGTATTGGTCCATGAAAAGCAGGCTTACATTACTGTTCTCTGCATTTAGCAACACACGTGCTATAACGCCTACTTCCCCCATTATTCATTTCACAAGTAAGACTTTGTTGCCTTAAGTGGAGGGGCTGGGTTCTTTTACATTTCTGCACAATCTATTTTGCATTCTTTTTTTTAATCAGCTCTGAAGACATTATATGCCTTTCTTGGGGGAAAAAAAGCTCAGACGTGGGAACAGTGAATCCTACAGGTACATGAAACTAAATTCTCCTTTCCCCTATTTTAAAAGAAACTTTTCAACAGTATGAGTCTTGTTTCGCAGCTGATTATTAGGTTATGTGTTATATATGCACACCATCTGCAAAGGACAATTAGCATGGTTCGAGAGGCAGAATAATACTCTTTCATAGAATTGTAGAGTTACGTGGTACTTGTAAGAGTGTAAGTCCCATTGATTGCCTCGTCAGCCTCATTAATCCTTTGACTCAGCTTGGCTCTCAAACTTGGCGGGCAGCTCCTGGGCAAAATTGCAGATTCATTTGGACATAATTTGATGCCAGAGTTTGGCAATACGTGATTGAGCTCAGAAAGAAGACACGTCATGGTACATCTGCAAAACCAGATGCCTTCATCTGCCCCACCAGCAGTAAAGCACATTTCTCCTATATTGGTCTCTACAGACAAAGCAGGCACTGTAGCTCTCCAATGGTTTGACTTTATCCCGGATGGTGCACTCTTCCATTGTTGCAAATCTGATTGCCCATTCCAGATCCAATTTAGCAGATTGGTGAAGGCTCTGTGGCAAGACCACCTGGAAGAATTCTACCTTTATAATTTCTATAGAACCATATATCCTCATGACGATTTTTATATATCCATGTATCCTAATGATGCTTAAATCACTAAGGCTTCAGTAGGGCTAGAAGTGCCTAAATCTCAGTTTCCCTTTGCCCTATTGCTCCCTGCCCTGCTATTGTGCTTGAAAGAAACAATAAATCTGATGTGTTGGCGTTTCCTATAGGGAACCTTCCCCAGACTGTTTCTCATGCTCACGAGGTGGCGGGTGAGATGGAGGAAATGGGAAAGAGAAGTCAGCCACAGAATGCAATGTTCTAGCCAATAAAAGATAGCGGGGTTACTCAAGCTTCAATGGTCGAATAGGTTTCTTTTCCTCTTTATAGCTGAAAATTAGGGTAAAGGGCATCATGATGCACAATATTGGAAAAGCAGAACTATTCTTTACATGGGCATAGGAAGGGCTTTGCCCCGCTCATTGGCTTGATTTTGCTGCAATATGTAATGCCTAACACTGTTTGTAATCAGGTATATAAACCCAAAGCCCAAGGGGCTCGGGTACCCAGGCTCTGGAAAGTATTCCACTGGGTCTTTATTGCTCAGCAATAAACTTTGCCTTCTTTTTCTCCACCGCTGCGTCTGTCGATTCTTGGACACATTTTGAGTGGGCAACAGGTATTCCTTATATGCTTGTAACAGCTCCTGCAGAGGGAAGCCATGATCTTTTGTCAGACGAGTTCAAGCGTTTTAAAATTTTTACTTCTGTCAAATTCCCTTAGGTATTCAGCAGAAAGAAACATCTGTAAATGCCTCTACTTCAGCTGAAACTCCATGCAACTCTAAGGTCAGCTTTAACAACTCTTACCCCACCCCACCCCGTCCATAGAATTGTAGAGTGGGAAGAGACCCCAAGGGTCATCTAGTCCCCCCAAAGGTCCACCCCCTTCCGAGGCAGTCCATTCCACGGTCAAACAGCTCTTGCCATCAGAAATGATTTCCTAAAGTTTAGTCAGAATCTTCTTTCTTGTAATTCAAAACCATTGGTTTGGCACCTGCCCTCAGAGAAGCAGAAAATAAGTTTGCTCCATCTTCCAAGTATTCTTTAAGATTCTCTTCTCTGGTGCAACTAGGCTTTTATTCCTTTCCCCCATCCTACAATGAACGGATCTGAATGATGAATGACTTTAAAGTGTGTTTCGAGCAGGGGTTAAGCGCAATAAATAAATTTGTCATCCACATCATCTGTGGCTGTGACATTTTGGGCCTTGCTGCATGATCAAGTGTGCCCAGTTATACTGAATTGGGGGACCCCCCTTAAGAGATGGAACCCTCCGAATCTTGCTCTGCAAGGTAAATTACATACACAGGCCTCCTGGCCTCACTTGAAACACTTGCCTGCCCATCTGCGCCAGCTTGAGTCCCAAAGGAATTCACACTAGGTGAACGTTACCATGGGAATCTTGATCAGTGGCAATGTACTACCTTAAATCTAGAATATGAACAGCTTGTTTTATCATAGAATCATACAGTTTGATTTGTTTTAGGAACATTTATTAGGAAGTGTGCTGGAACCATTCAGCAAATTGCTTTCCAACGGCTTACAGAAGTAAGCCATTGCTAGTCCCTCACCCCAGTCTCCATTCATCCTCCATCCAAGCAAGCGGGAGCCATGATCAGAGTTCAAGGACCTACACCAGCGGGATCACAGAGGGAGAGGCCTGGGGAAAATGTCTGAGAGCCAAACAACTGTGGAGGGAAGCATTCAGCCATCAGGCTCCCCGGTCCTATTACAGACCAGGACCAATCCTGAGAAACTTCTAGTTTTCGGCAGGGACAAGCCCCTTGTCCCAATTTTTGGCAGCACATTTTAAAAATTAGTTGTAGTACAGTGGTACCTTGGTTCTCAAACGCCTTGGTACTCAAGCAACTTGGAACCCAAACACTGCAAACCCGGAAGTAAGTGTTCCGGTTTGTAAACTTTCTTCAGAAGCCAAACATGCTCCATTTTAAGTGTTACGCTTCCATTTGGAGTGTTACGCTGAGGTCTGTCTGTTTTTGCTATTTATTTTGCGTTTTTGTGGCTCTTTCTGTGTGTGAGAGAGACTGTGTGGAACCCAGTTCGGCTACTGATTGATTGTGTGACTGCAGTACATTGTTTATTGCTTTCATTTTATGGATCAATGGTCTTGTTAGATAGTAAAATTCATGTTAAATTGCTCTTTTAGGGGTTGTTTTTAAAAGTCCGGAACGAATTAATCCATTCTGCATTACTTTCTATGGGAAAGTGTGCCTTGGTTTTGGAACACTTTGGTTTTGGAACAGACTTCCGGAACAGATTAAGTTTGAGAACCAAGGTACCACTGTACTTTATTAGCCACCATGGCTAGTAGCCACTGGTGCAACGTTCCAGTGTCAGAATACCAACTGCTGGGAATTGCAGGTGGGCAGCTGGAGGCAGCAATCTTCTGAATACTGCTTGCTAGAAACCACGGGGGGGGGGGGGCGGGGCGTGCATTTGTCCTCAGGCCCTGCTTGAGAATTTTCTACATATGTTTGGTTGGTCGCTGTGTGAGAACAGGATGCTGGACTAGGTGAGCCTTTGGCCTGATCCAGCAGTCTCTGCTGAGGTTCTTATGTTTAAACGATTTGAATTCTCTTAATTGCAGAACCCATTATTTATCGATTTGACTGATGAAGGAGATGACAGCAACAAAGGTGAGGAAAGTGCGTGCTTTCATATCCATGTTAATGTATTGGCGATGTTTGAAATGTATAAATGACTTTTCCACACGCAGTGCCCAGAACTAAATGGGAAATGTAAAACTACATAAGCAATATCTTGCGGAGCAGCAGTATAGCCCTGCATTTAATTGATACATATATACTTTAGTTTTTTGGTGAGCTGAAGCTGTTGCTGTGGTGGAATATGACTGACACTATTGGTTTCCTGCCTTTGTTGTTGTTGCTGCAATGGTGGACTTGAACATACAGCTGATTCTGCTAAGTAGTAGTAATAATTTTATTATTTGTACTGCATCCTTCTGACGCGGGTGGCGCTGTGGTCTAAACCATTGAGCCTCTTGGGCTTGCCGATCAGAAGGTCGGCGGTTTGAATCCCCTCGACAGGGTGAGCTCCCGCAGTTCAAAAGCACGTCAAAGTGCAAGTAGATAAATAGGTACTGCTCCGGCGGGAAGGTAAACAGCGTTTCCATGCACTGCTCTGGTTCACCAGAAGCGGCTTAGTCATGCTGGCCACATGACCCGGAAGATGTTCACCGGCTCCCTCGGCCAGTAAAGCGAGATCAGCGCCGCAAACTCAGAGTTGTTTGTGACTGGACCCTAGCGATCAAGGGTCCCTTTACCTTTACTTTATCTGACTGGGTTGCCCCAGCCACTCTGGGCGGCTTCCAACGTAAATAAAAACACAGTGAAACATCAAACATTAAAAGTTTCCCAGTACAGGGCTGCCTTCAGACATCTTCTAAGATTGTATAGTTATTCATCTCCTTGACATCTGACGGGAGGGCATCCCACAGAGTGGGTGCCACTACTGAGAAGGCCCTCTTTCTGGTTCCCTGTAAGCTCTCAGTGAGGGAACTGCCAGAAGACCCTCGGAGCCTGGACCTCAGGGTCCGAGCTGAACAATGGGGGTGGAGACGCTCCTTCAGGTACACAGGGCTAAGGCCCATGTATGTTACACAGCTGGCTGGGGGCTGATGGGAGTTGTAGTCAGACAACACCTGGAGGGCACCAAGTTGAGGACAGCTGCTGTATATGCTCGGTGCCAGCAATATTTAAAATGCTTCATTTTGTAGGAGTTGGTAAAGAAAAAAAGTATTGCAAAGAAAACCCTTTTTTATATATATAACATTTTATTGATTTTCCAAAAATAACCAAAATAAAAAACAATGCAAAAACAAAACAAAACAAATTGACTTCCCTCTAATCCCTTCCTTGGTTCTATTATTAAGATACTGCATGTCCATTGTTAAATTTGTAACCTATTTAAATCACCTTCATAATAAATTACAAGTAATCTTAAAACCCTGCTAATGTATTAACCTGTGTACTAACCTGTGTACATTGCAACTGTATACAGTGGTACCTCTGAGTACGTACTTAATTCATTCTGGAGGTCTGTTCTTAACCCGAAGCACCACTTTAGCTAATGGGGCCTCCTGCTGCTGCCGCACCGCCGCAGTGCGATTTCTGTTCTCATCCTGAAGCAAAGTTCTTAACCCGAGGTGCTATTTCTGGGTTAGCGGAGTCTGTAACCTGAAGCATTTGTAACCCGAGCTACCACTGTATATGCAATAAACATCTTCCATTCTTCCTTAAATTCATTATTATCTCTTCCTCTTAATTTCATTGTCCATTTTGCCATTTCAGCGTATTCCATTAGTTTAATTTGCCAGTCTTCTTTAGATGGGACACCTTCTTCTTTCCAATATTGTGCTACTAAGAAAACCGATTCACCCGTAGAAAGCCTGGTCCTAAATCATCCTCAGCCTGTGCTGCAAACATCAAATGAGGTAGCTAAATGATTTATTCATTCATTCATTCATTCATTCATTCATTCATTCTTAAGGGTATTTGGGGTGTAATGGGGGGAGTAGTACCTCCAGTGGGGGGCATGCTGTACTCCTTCTGGATTGTTCAGGGTCGTTTGTGCTGTAGATGGAAGTGAGGGGCAGATGGGGTTTGTCAGCCTGCGAAGGAGAACTCTGATACTAAACCTCCACTGCCTTGTGGGGTATCTTCGGGGGGAAGAAAAGGCTAAGGAGTAATCCCTTCATAAATCTGGAGTGGAGTCCCTAAGACAGTTGGGTGGTGCTTTGTATGCCTCCTTCCAGCAACTCCTGCAGCCAACGTCTTGCTCTGCTTTCCTTTGGACAACATCAGTGAAGCTAAGAGGGGGATCTTGTCGTCTGAGCAGCCCAGGACCTCCATACACACTGCTCAGGCTTGTGCACTGTGCAGGGTCACTTTGATGCTGTTAACGCAGGATTAACAAAATGGGAGGCAGCAGTTGTGCGTGAATGGTCTCTGCAACCACAGCAGGCGCTGTGATTCTCCAGCAGTTTGACTTCACCCCTGAAAATGCACTCCATTGTCTCTCGAGATAGACTGGTGCCAGCGATACTAATTCTTAATGGCACTAATGCCTTTTTCCCAGCCCTGGTGGTGCCCATGAGTCTCAGAGGATAGCCTGAAGGCATCTGAAGCAGTCCCACTTTACTCCCAGGTAGGTGTGCATAGAATGGAGAAGGATGAGAGCTCCGTGGGAGAGCATCTCCTTTGCACATACAGTGGTGCCTCGGGTTACAGATGCTTCAGGTTACAGACTCCGCTAACCCAAAAAGAGTACCTCGGGTTAAGAACTTTGGTTCAGGATGAGAACAGAAACCGTGCGGTGGCAGCGGGAGGCCCCATTAGCTAAAGTGGTACCTCAGGTTAAGAACAGTTTCAGGTTAAGAACGGACCTCCAGAACGAATTAAGTTCTTAACCCAAGGTACCACTGTAGATGCATTGGTCCCAGTCTCTGGAAGTGCAATTCAGGGGGCAGCAGCCCTGTGGCAGAGCATCCATTTCACATGCAAAAGTTCCCAGGTTCAGTCACTGGCATCTCCAGTTAAGAGTTGGGTAGCGAGCGATAGGAAAGATCGTTCATTGATTGTTTCCTATTTAATAAAATATATGGACCTCTTCTCAGTTTGTAAAATCTCAAAGGGTTCACAGTATATACAACCTTTGCTAAAATTACTTCAGAACATAAGGACCCTGCTGAATTAGGCCAATGACCCATCTAGTCCAGTATCCTGTTTTCACAGTGGCCAGCCTGGTGCTTGTGCAAAACCCACATGCAGATGGGATCACTGCGATCCAGTGGTACTTTTTTTCCTCCAGGCTACACTTTCAGAATAAAAACTTGCTCGCACGACACCAACATTTTAATTGAAAAGAAATGCATTGGAAAGAACAACTAGGATTGTCTTCAGTATATCATTTGATGCTCTTGGTTCTCATTTTGAAAAGATACCTATCCACATTCTGTTAAAAAATAACCCACTATAGTATGCTAAACTATACGGAAATGATTAAATTATTCTTGGATCATACTTAAATCTTCCTGCCACACTTGCCATCCTCTCCTGCCACATGGTTGGAGATCCGCTGGTAATAGCCGTGGATAGCGTCTTGTCCTCCATTAAAAACAGCATAATAATTGTAATAGGAATTTATAAAAATAAACTGCAGCAGACAGAGCTAAACCATCTTCAGTATTGACAGGTGAAGAACACCAAGGTAAACTGGGAGCTGTTGGTAGAAGCACTCCCCCCCCCCCCCGGTGTGTGCCTAGTCTCCACAGGGGTCTCATTCTGCAAAGCAGGAAACAGCCCTGCTCCTCATCCCAACCAGCCGTATTTCTGTATAGCCAGGAGAGACCCACCTGCAAACCTCAGGAACCTCCTCTGCCCAAGACCCTGCAGAGCTGCTGCCAGTCAGAGTAGGTGTCGCTGAGCTTAGATGGACAAATAAGCTGGCGCAGAATTAAGACAGTTTCCAATCAGGTGGGTAGGTACACCACTTTGCTGGCATTAAACTCTGCTGTTAAGGAGGGTCTCCCCCCCCCCCTTGCCCCCAACAGTGAGTCCCAACACCGTATCTGATTTCAGCACACAGTCGGATCTGAAATATCAACAAGAATTTGTCAGGCACTGATGACAGAGGAGCAGTCCACCCAAGCCATACCGAAGGATGAGCTTCATCCTCTTAGCCACTAGAGGGCCATCTTGTAATATAAGCTGCACATCTCTTAGCCCCAGCGACAGGAATGCTACACCACTTGGCTTTTCTTCAGTTCAGGGTTTCCCAAACTTGGGTCTCCAGCTGTTTTCGGACTACACTCCATCTTCCCTGACCACTGGTCCTGCTAGCTAGTGGTGATGGGATTTGTAGTGTAAAAACAGCTGGAGACCTAAGTTTGGGAAACTGCTTTTAGCTCAAGGCTGGGAAACCACATGTAGTTGGACTCCAGATCCCATCAGCACAGCCAGTGGTCATGGATGGTGGGAGCAGTAGTTCGAGAACAGCTGAACGGACACAGGTTTCGCACACCTGATGTAACTGGGGCTCCCAGATCAGAATGACGCCAGTTTGGCAACACAGGGAGCATGACTCAAGCATGCTCTGTGGAGAGAGGGGTTTCGCTTTGAACGTTGACTCTTAATAGTTTTGCGTTAAAGAGAAGTTGAGGTGTGGGAAGACAGGGAGCGTCAAGCTAGTTGTGAGTGTCTTTTCCTGCTATGCCAGAGTCGGGGGCTTTTTAGAAAATTTTGAACTAGGGAAAAATTGCAGTGATTTGCCTTTACCAAGCTTGTGAAATGGCAAAGCTTGTCTGATGTTTATCTGCAACCCGCATCCATTCATTGTTTACTAACGCACCTTGGTGGCGGCGGAAAATAATGCGTATAAGATTATGATACTGCAAAGTAAGAGCAGTGACAGACCATAGCAACAAGAACCCACAGTTCAGTGGCCAAATAAACCTTTTTTTTATTTTTAACCTCTCTTGCAAGCCTGAGCTCATTCCGAGCTTTAGCCAGCCTGACGTTCACCGCGCAACTTTCGGCCACTCATGTTTACTCCTCCTTTGTGATTTCCCCTTTCCTCAATTTCGTATGCATCCCCTTCTTAAATCTCGGCTCATCTGTAAATTCCTTATGCAGCCCCACTGGTTTCTGCAGATGCCCACTTTCCTTTCCTGTTGGAATTGTCTGCGTTTGTGCCTTCAGTATTTCACCGTTAAGAATTCTAGGAAGGAAAACAGCATGTGTTTCATAATGCAACATTCCCTGTGGGATTCTTGTTGCTGTAGCCACTTAACAAATAATGATTTTTCTCATGGAGACATACTGATCTGCTAAGTGTCCGGCAGCTTGCAGGGGGTGGTGTTGGACATGCTCCTTGCCTAAGCTGGTGATTTAGCTTTGCATGTGGTCTTGATTATTAGTCTTATTTCATAAAATTTCTATACTGCTTGATTGTAGAAAAAAACCCCTCAAAGTGGTGGCAGGTGGGTGAGCAATTGGAAATGTAAATTTACATTGTTGTGATTTTGCTTGTTTGCTGCATGACAGATTTGCTTAATTGTTTGCTGGTTCTATTTATAGGATTTTGTAATTTTTGTATATCTTCCTCCATTTATTTCTGTTACTTTGTTTCCTGCTCTGGGGGTGAAAGCATCCGATGAAGAGCTTGCTATTAATACTTTAAATGAGTAATATATAAGCAATGCAAGCAAGGGGAGTAGCCTCATTTTTTGTGCGTGAGAGGGTTGTTGCCAGTTCCAGTCCTACACAGAGTAGACCCATTGAAATTAATGGAACCACTTTAGTCATCACCATTAATTTCAGTGGGCCTACTCTTAAGTGGGATAGCCCGTACTTCCTTTCTCTACACGGAAGTCCCTTTAGTCAGACATGTAAATGGTTGAGCTGAAATGGATTGTTCCGGCCCTTTTTAGCCGCCCTGTTAACCGAAGCTCCTGCTTTCCCCACAGGTCCCTGAAGCGTTTCGGCACCTCCCTCCGTTACCGCAGGTTGAGCAGCAGCTGGAGAGCTTGTCCAGATTCAGATATACCCGTCCACCTCAAAAGCTGCACCTCGCTGTGGTTCAGGTGGAGAAGCCCAAAGGCTTTGGCCTGCGGTGGGAGGTCAGAAAGGTGGAACCGTCGTGTGCTCCTCTAGACAGCTTCCACGTGTTCGTTTGCCTGGAGTTCGTCGGTAAAGGTGTGCCGACCAGCTGGCTTAGGGTGCCGGAAATTAAGGCCATGCCTCTCCCCATGGGTTGCTCGTTAGCCCAGATTGCTGATTGCTCCAAGTGTTACTTTGCCATCCAGTCAAAGGACATTTATGGACGTTATGGACCCTTTAGTGACATTCATGCCATTTCAATGACGTAGCTCCTGTGAGGGGGGATCTAGGTTCCTACAGGACGTCTACTTTTTGTGTCCCTCTTCTCCCTACGCTGCCTATGGCTGGCGCCAGTTTCAGGATTCCAGTTATGGTAAGGTTTGACTCCTCCCTTCTAAGACTTCCCGTTGACCTCTTGCCTTTCTGCGAGGGGCGCCCTTAACATTTTAGATTTTGGAGGGGAGAGAGAAAGGACCTTTGGCTTTGCTGCTATTGTTACACTACAACTCCCATCATCCTGGCCTGTTCACCATACTAGCTGGGGCTGATAGGACTTGTAGTTCAACAGCATCTGCAATGCTTCGGCCCCTTTCCCCTGTTAGTTACCGTTCCTATAAGCTCAGACCACCAAAACGGTCTCCCTTGCAGGCGTGCCGAGTAGTGGGGGCTGAGGAAGTTTCAGCTCCCCCCCCCCCAAAAAAATAATTCAAGGAGTCTTCAGCCCCCCAAAACCCTGTGGTCTGCTCTGCCTCCTCGCTCAATATTGCGTGGATAGGAGGCTGAGCGTGGAGCCTGGGGGCTGCACTCTGCCTCTTCTGTGTGGGGAGAAGGCAGCCATTTGAGCGCTGGCATCACACCAGTGTGTCCCAGCCCGGCATGCTATTTGGGAGCAGATGCATCATGTGATGCATCTCCCCCCCCCCCCCAATGTGGGGGGCAAGTTGATGCCCCTGCTCCCTTCAATGTATTTTCACATATCTTGGCAGAAAGAGATTCATAATTGCACCCATTATGTCCTCATCTATGGCCTCTTCCAGGTCTCTGTCCCACGTCCCCTTTAGTTTGTCATTAGCAGATGTGGAAGTTGGTTCCTTTTGCTTTATAAATTAAAAACATGGCCTTGCCTGAAGGGCAGGTTTCAAAAGCCATTTGTGATGCTCCAAAGCCACCTGCACTACAAAGAAGGCAAAAATTACACCCCCCCCCCATTTTTGCAGCTCACAGACCTACTACAGCTTAGTTAGGGTCACCAGTTCCTCCTTAGAACTTCTAGATGTGGAAAACTCTCCAGCCATATCAGATCTGCATTCCTGGTGGCTTTTTTAAAAAAATGAAGTTATACCTGTAGTGTATAAGCCCTGCTGGTCGTCAGAGCTAAAATTCATGGTCACCGGTGAGAACTTTCCTCGTGGGACCCTGTCACTAAGAAAGCGGGTGTCTTTGTCACCTGTACTGATTCATCCAGTTAAACCTCTAGCTGCTTAGTGCACATATTAATTTTTTTGCTTTTGTTAGTCATGGGGAAAGAAGGCAAAGCAATTAAAGCCTTTGAACACTTGAAATTCTCAAGACGCACCAAGCGGCAGGCCTTCTACCTCCCAAGTATCCAGTCAGGCGCTGCTTTCAAGTCTGTCTTCCCAGTCCTTAGGGCTAGAAGGCTGCTTGAGAACGAAATGAAAGTTGCTAGTCTCAGAACGCTTGGTTGAACTCGGCAGGCGTTTGTGTGCCTGGGTGGTACAATCCCACCCACTCCTACCTCTTCTTCATCTTAATGTCTAGCATCTCTTAAAAAACACTGGGCTTCCCTTCAGCGTTTAGGCAGATGCTGTCAAGAAAGCAAACTGCAACACGGTATCGGCACAATACTGGTTGTAACTTTTATTTCCGTGTACACAGATGGTATATAAAATACAAAACAACAGAGGCACAGTCGGTAGAGCTAAGCTAGCAGTCAATCACTGTCCTCCGCTAAGCATTTTTGGATTTCTCAATTTCTCCCCCAGCCCCAGAACTTGAAAAATGGTAGTACTAACGTACGAAGGAGTGCCTATTATTCCAGGCAAGTTGCAAAGGCAATAATAGCATTGTCAGAATTGGGTTGTTTTTTTTTGTATTCTCTGGTTATATTATGATTTGCAATTCAAATTTCTATTAAAGTGGTCAGAAAATATAATTGGCATAATGTTATCTATGTATGTACAGGTACATTTTTTGTTTTTTTGTTTTTTTACATAAATACAAATTCTATCTATATAAAAAACACACCTGGTCAGACTAGTTCATTCTTTAGAGCAGAGAATAAATGGTGGCGCAGATTCTTGTATCCAATGTATGTGTGGCTGCATGTGGAATGTCTGGGAATTTGGGAGGATGGTGCAGGAATAGGGCGCAATAAATTTGGGGTCGCGCAGAGGGGGAAGAAACGGCAACAGAGTGTGGGCAACCTTTCAGAGGCTTTATGCCAATGGTGGGTGGAGCAACAAATCTCGTTCTCTTTGCATCGTAGGGTCTATCCCAACCATGCAAAAGTCACGAGGTTTCTCTCTCTACGCCATCGCTTCAAAGATGTCACTACAGGCACACAAAAAGCATGGTTCTATGTTCCATACAGGAGCATAAAAGTGATTCCGGGAGGAGCTGGGGTCATCAACTTGGTCTTTTAACTTGGCCTGATTTACTTAAAATGAGTTGTCACCAGTTCATCCATTTGGCCAAATGTTTTGGTTTGCGGGATCTAAAACACTCCCATTCCCCCCCTCCCCGTTTATGCTAACATTTCAAGTTGGGGATACCTTTTAAAAATGCTGAAAGTAAGGACAGTTTTTCTGGAGCACCATTTTGAGAGATGAAAGGGGGATTACAGAGGGGAAGTGGCTGTGCGAAGATGCAAAAGAAAACATTTAACACACACAAAATGCGCTCCCACTAAAAAATGCCCTTCCACACTGCTCACAATGGTGGTCTGTTAAATAGCTGCATTCTTGCACATTCTCCGAAATCTCAAAAAGGTCCCTCGTATTGAGAGATCAAATGGGCTACACGCACATTTAATTTAAACTGGATGGCAGCATGATTCCAAAGGCAGCTGATGTTCAAGTAAGAGGATGCAGATCAGCTGACAGCCCTGCAGACAGAGAAATCCTAAGCATGCTTACTCAGAAGAAAGTCCCAGTTGAGTTTAATGGGACTGATACCCTAGGAACAGAGAGAAGGATTTTGCAGCCTTAGTGATCGATGGGTCGTCCTTTTCCATTAATATCTTTTAATGCCCTATAAAGCCATCTTTGTTGTTTTTAAGAAGGTCAGACATTTGTACCTATACGAACAAGGCTCCTGGGTGAAATATGGGATCCTTGAGTGCAGCCTGAGGTTATTCTAGGTTTCTGCACCTGCTAATAATAAGAGCCTCTGGGGTTTTGAAAACCAGGTGACTTGTTAGTGGGTAAATTTTTCAGACAGATTGGAAAGACCAACAAATATGCCAGATAGTTAGCCAAATACTGGCTCGTTGGTTGGTTGAAGCCGTGATTTGGGGCAATCAGGAATCCCAAACTCTTCTGGAATAATGCAGTAGTGTTGGGTGGCTCTTTCCTGGTTGTAAAAATAAAAAATGAGTCTTCCTGCCTCTGTATTTGCCTCAAAGTAGGGAAGCTGTGCTTTAGCACTGACATTTTCCTGCTAAAATGACGTCAAGCTGGGTGCCCAGTGCTTTCTTCTGAGTCATGAATTTTGGTTTGCCTAAGCCTAATATTGCCTACAGGAGGGATGGCAATCCTAAGGGCCATATCTGGTCCCCCAAATGATTTTTGCCAGCCCCCAACAACTTGGCGGTGTTATTTGTTTTCTGATGGCCACTATGCTGACAGCTCGCCATGATCCACGCAAGGAAAAGGCCCTTGCATAGCCCTGCTACCTAGGATCCCTTTTGAATGGAGGGATTGAGTGCCTTCTCAAAGACAGACAGCCTTTCCATTTAAATTCTTCCAAAACGCAGAGAAATAGTAAAGATTAAGGCACGGCTGGACTGCCGCCGCAGAAATAAAGCTGAGAGGTGGTGGGCTTGGGAAAGTGCCTCTCTGGGTCTCGATCAAGGCAGTGACCATCTTTGCGGCTTCTTGAGGTAGCTCTGGATACATGGTTCAGCAGGAAGAGGATCGGTCCCAAAGCAATTGTTTCAGCCTTGGGCACGTAATGTTCTCTGAACCTTTCAGGGCTCTTCACTACACACCTATCGCAGCAGAACACTATCTTCCGTGGCGATAACTTAAGACACTCCCAGCTGGAATTGTTTTGAAGCATGGCATGGGCAGATGTGTCCAAGCTAGATTTAGAGCAGGCTGCACCCCTGTTCTGCCGCCCCCTGCCATGACCATTAACCACACGGGCACTGCGCCAAACCAAATGGACCCTCGAGATCAGCCCAGAACCATAGCGTTGAGCTTGCCAGCATCACACCAAACCATTGCTTTTTAGAAAGAACCTCCTAGGCTGGCATTCAATCACTGGAGGAACTACTGGCTGCAGGATTATCTCCCAGATCCACAGAATTATTCTGTGGCCAAGGGCAGTCTAGAACCGCCCCCCATCCCTATTTCTCAAAAGAATCCCAGGCGTCCAGTTGAGCACATGTTGCTAGCGACAGAATAATGTTTACTGTGCCCTGCCAGCTGTTCACATCTGTCCTACAGAGCCATAACCAGCTGGGGGGAGGGATGCTTTTTTTATTAATGCCTAGTAACATTACCTGTTTTGAAAGCTGTATAAGAAAAGGAAACAAGAAAAGGTACAATCAGTGACTTTTGGGAGACTACCATAAGCATGGGTTGCCTTTAAGGTAGCCCACCCACGCTGGGGGGGGTTAGCTGTTCCAGTTCACCTGCATTTTTCCCCTCCCATAGTCCTTGTTTCAACACCAAGCAGGGAGAAGGAGGAGGAAGGGGGCCGCGGCAGGACAAAAAAAAACAGACAATAACTTTTCCTTACTACAAAACCGCTCTTCTGCTATATACAAAATAGTTACTGGACTCCCAGTACTGCAAAACGGACAGACCGTTTCCTTTTCTCTCTCTTCCCCCTTCAACTAGCCGCTGCAGTTTTATTTACGCTTCCTTAGTATTAGGTACATGATTCCACTGAGCAACGTGAAAGAGAAGGCGACCCACGCCAGGACATAGGAGTAGCCGTACTGCCCGCTGGACACCTGGAAAAAGTCGTACTGCGGACCCACGTGAAACTCCTCGTGGCGGTCCGTGTAAATGGACGCGGCGATCATCACGCACAGACCTGGGAAGGGAGAGAAGGGGGAAAGCCCGTGAATGGGTTGAGGATAGACCTGCCCGGAACCAGCCTCCTGGTGTTCTTGGTAAGTTAAGACTGAAAGATCTCTAAGAAATCAGGAAGAAGCACTAAGCACCCATGAAACCATCTTGCTGTTCAGGTGGTCTGGGTCTAATCAGTGCCTGGACAAGGGAGACTTAGGTCTCAGGTCTGGCCCCAGAAATTTCAGTGTCTGGGATGCAACCCAAGGGCAGCCCCTGGTGATGCCACGGGGATGGCACCAGTGGTGTCATGGGGTGGGCCCTGGAGACGGAGGTTAATTGGGAGAAGAGATGGGGAGCACCTTCCCCAGACTCTTTGTGCTGTCTTGTGGCACAGTGGGTCAGTGTGACAGCTCCTTGTCACGACTCCATTCTCTTTTGTGAGAGCGGCCGCCACACATCCTTCAACCGGGAGGAGGTACTCACAGGATAGCAGCTGGATGATGGATGTTAAGACGAATCTCTCGCCTTGCTTTAGGCGGAACAGCTGGAGGATGAAAACGAAAAAGGCCACACAGCAGAGGATGGTGGAGAGGATCATTGTCGCCTGAATTGCCTGGATAGACTGGTAGTCTGTAAAATATACACGGGGAGGAAGTAGCAGTTAACAGTGCATTTAGGAAGATTCCTGCATTGCAGCGGGTTGGACTTAGATGACCCTTGGGGTCCCTTCCAGCTCTTAGGATTCTGCGAGTTCTACAAGGACAACCTTGAGACTTAAGGGGGAGAGACCAGTGTCAATCCCTTGTCTGAATTTAAGAAAGCAGGTAGGAGAGGATTGGGATTGCTTCTCACTGCGAGAAGCAAAGCTACAGGGAACCAGACAGAAGGCCTTCTCGGTAGTGGCACCTGCCCTGTGGAACGCCCTCCCATCAGATGTCAAAGAGATAAACAATTACCTGACATTTAGAAGACATCTGAAGGCAGCCCCGTTCAGGGAAGTTTTGAATGTGTGACATTTTAATGTATTTTTAATCTTTGTTGGAAGCCTCCCAGAGTGGCTGGGGAGACCCAGCCAGATGGGCGGGGTATAAATAATAAATTATTATTATTATTATTATTATTATTATTATTATTATTAATTATCAATTTATTATTTATATGCCGCCCATCTGACTGGGTTTCCCCAACCACTGGGCGTCTTCCAACAAAATATTAAAAATACAATAAAACATCAAACATTAAAAACTTCCCTAAACCGGGCTGCCATCAGCTGTCTTCTAAAAGTCAGATAGTTGTTTCTTTCCTTGACATCTAATGGGAGGGCGTTCCACAGGGTGGGTGCCACCACCGAGAAGGCCCTCTGCCTGGTTCCCTGTAACCTCACTTCTCTCAACAAAGGAACCGCCAGAAGGTCCCTATGGATTTTTATATGCTGCCACCGCTCCCAAACCAATATTGCTGGTTCAGATCTTCGATGGTCATCCTTGGATGCTGTAGTCAGTGGTTCAAAATACATCTGCAATGCACCTCTTGACTCTTGCCTTCCCACGCTAGCAGTCTAGTCCCTGCACCGTCTCAGTGCTTCCCAAAGGGAAGTTTGTTTTCTGAGGTCTTGACAGTCACATTTAATTTCTGGGCTGGTTGGTTTTTTAAAAATAAAAATTATATAATAAAATAATCATCCCATTAATTTTTCCTTCTTGGAGCCCACCTGCATCCTGCCAGCGACTTCCTCCCGCCACTGCTTGCGCAGAGTGACAATAAGAAAAGGTGTCAGCCTCTTGCCAACTCTCCTGAATCCATTTCCTCCCGCCCTCCTGCTCCCCAAATAAATGCAACTTCCACAAAAAGGAACTTTTCAGAGTCTGGCTGCGCCAGCCAGCCCTGCCCTTCCTTCTGTTGTTCTTCAGACATCAGCGAAATCAGGGGATTAACTACGAGATGCAACCGGGGCAGGTAGAGGCATTAGAATCATAGAATTGTAGAGTTGGAAGGGACCCTGAGGGTCATCTAGTCCAACCCCCTGCAATGTAGGAATCTCAGCTAAAGCATCCATGACAAATGGCCATCCAACCTCTGCTTAAAAACCTCCAGGGAGAGCACCACCTCTCACAGGAGACCGTTCCACTGTCAAACAGCTCTTAACTTCCCAACCACCACCTCCTGCCTTGCACACCTATATTTCACTGTTTAAACTAGTTGACAATTAATATAAAAATTGCTAAGCATAATCTTTTTAAAAAAAAGTCATATGACTATACCATTCTTGTTTTGAAAAGCAAGCTTTGAGACGGATACCTATGTCATATTTTATTCTTAACATAATGGTTCTAATATCTAGCCATGTGTAATCTGGTTTACCTGTACAGTGGTACCTTGGGTTAAGTACTTAATTCGTTCAGGAGGTCTGTCCTTAACCTGAAACTGTTCTTAACCTGAAGCACCACTTTAGCTAATGGGGCCTCCTGCTGCTGCTGCACCGCCGGAGCCTGATTCCTGTTCTCATCCTGAAGCAAAGTTCTTAACCTGAAGCACTATTTCTGGGTTAGCGGAGTGTGTAACTTGAAGCATATGTAACCTGAAGCGTATGTAACCCAAGGTACCACTGTATCTACAAAATGAACTACAGTCATACCTCGGGTTACAGACGCTTCAGTTTACCTTTTTTTGGGTTACGGACTGCCGAAACCCGGAAGTACCAGAACGGGTTACTTCTGGGTTTCAGCAGTCGCACATGCGCAGACGCGCCAAATCGCAACCCGCGCGTGCGCAGACGCGCTGCTGCGGGTTGCGGACACTGCGGGTTGTGAACGTGCGTCCCGCACGGATCATGTTCGCAGCCTGAGCATCCACTGTACTACTCTGTGCTTAAGCAACCTAGAAAGAATTGGTGTATGATCTACTAGTTTCTTGATCAGAAGGAGAAAGTTTTACTGTTAGATTTATTCATAGGAGAGCATTTCTTAGGCAAGGTCTCCAGCGCTGCCACTAATTGCTGCTGTGGTACATGGCCGGCAGCCGTGGCAAGGGCACCACACACAAGGGGGCACAGGCGGCTGGCACCCAACTATACCCATTGACCCATAAGTACCGTATTTTTCGCTCCATAGGACGCACTTGTTCCCCTCCAAAAATGAAAGGGAAATGTGTGTGCGTCCTATGGAGCGAATGCAGGCTTTCGCTGAAGCCTGGAGAGCGAGAGGCATCGGTGCGCACCGACCCCTCTCGCTCTCCAGGCTTCAGGAAGCTATCCGCAAGCCTTGCAAGCCCGGTGGGAGTTCCCGCGGGCTCACAAGGCTTGCAGGCAGCAGCCTGCAGCCCCGGCGAGTGTCCGGAAGCCTTGCGCGCCCGGCAGGAGGTCCTGCCGAGCGCGCGAGGCTTGGGGCAGCAGCCTGTCGCCCGAAGCACGGGGAGCCCTCCGGAGGGCTCCCCGTGCTTCGGGCGAGTGTCTGCAAGCCTTGCGCGCCCGGCAGGAGGTCCCGTCGAGCGCGCGAGGCTTGGGGAGGCAGCCTGTCGCCCGAAGCACGGGGAGCCCTCCGGAGGGCTCCCCGTGCTTCGGGCGAGTGTCTGCAAGCCTTGCGCGCCCGGCAGGAGGTCCCGCCGAGCGCGCGAGGCTTGGGGCGGCAGCCTGTCGCCCGAAGCACGGGGAGCCCTCCGGAGGGCTCCCCGTGCTTCGGGCGAGTGTCTGCAAGCCTTGCGCGCCCGGCAGGAGGTCCCGTCGAGCGCGCGAGGCTTGGGGCGGCAGCCTGTCGCCCGAAGCACGGGGAGCCCTTGCGTCCTATAGAACGAAAAATACGGTAGGTTCCCTGCCAATGCCTCTTCCACAGTGCCCAGCTCCTGCATAATGCCAACACCCAACAGCTCCTGAACTGCAGGCACCCTGCAACAGCTGAAGCAAGCCTCACCCTCCATCCTCATCTGCATGCCCTCCCACTCTCAATCTCGGCTACCATTGTCACTTCCTACCTCCTCCCCCTTCCGGCATCGGACGCGGCACCTGGGACAGCCAATGGGCAGCAAGATTGGAATTGCCTGCATCCAATCACAGGGCTGGCTTCGCCGCAGAGGCCCCATGGGAAATGTAGTTCTTTTTAGGAGCCAAAAAAAAAAACCAGGACATTTTGCCAAGTTTTAAAAATCCCTCCAGAAAACAAAATTTTACCCCCAAAACGAGGCCATGTCCAGGAAAATCCGGACGTATGGCAAACCTACTCAGGAACATCCTTAAAAGAGATTCGCCAACACTCATTTCTGCATGCCATGATGTCATTACATTTTCCAGCCAATGATGAAGAGAAGGGCATGATGCAGGAAGAGCTGTCTGATGACTCACCTGGGAAGGTCTCATCCAGGGCTGTACAGTTAGTGCCATTGAGGCAGCGATGCCAGACATCTGTGGAGAAGTCCTCCCCGACCCACCATGCCTGGAGAAGGATGATTTTAAAAAGCACATGAAAATATAGATCTTGGAGGATTGATCGGTCGATTTCACTTTGATGCCAGTTTTCCACAATCAGCTGTGCCCAAAGTGGCTTCCAGCAGACATTTCAAAACATCAAAATACAAACGAGCATGCTGCTAAATTGAAAAATGACAAAAATCTGACAAACACAGAACAAATTCAATATTAACCCCCCCCCCAAAAAAGTCTAGGTTTAAGTAACACCAGAGTTAACTGACAATAAAGTTTCTGGTGCTGGTCTTCCCAATTTGATTTGATTTAACATTTGTATTCCGCTTTTCCAATGGCAAATGCCGAGGTGAGGGCAGCCAGCTCATGAGAATCACAATAGCATTTAAGAAGCAGTCACTTTACCATCAAGTACAATAGCGCATAAATAAAGCAAATAAGAAATTCCTTGAAATGATTATTACACTTCAGTTAAGCCAGGCATGGCCAAACTTGGCCCTCCAGGTGTTTTGGAACTACAATTCCCATCACTCCTGACCACTGGTCCCGTTAGCTAGGGATGATGGGAGTTGTAGTCCCAAAAACATCTGGAGTGCCAAGTTCTAAATATCAGAAACCATCCATCAAAATGATCAATACACTTCAGCAAAGTTACTTCCTCCACTCCAAGGAGCCTTGGCTTATATGCGGCTCAGAGGGGAATAGTCCTCTTACCAGGGTAGATGGCTGGCTCCCATATCCTTACTCCAGAGGAGGCTGAAAGCAGCCAAAAGCCAATGTCGGGGAGGGCAATGGTGGCAACAGGTTCAAAACATCCAGCCCCTCCAGTAAAATACATAAGAGTGTCTCCACTTTCAATTTGTGGAGTCTTTTTCACTTCCATTTCGAAGACTTTCTTTTCATCTTTGAACACCAGGCACACAGACACACACCCCAAATCAAAAAAAAAATAATATGCTGTTGGCAGGCAACTTACGCTGTCAATCGTGGCGATGAACAGAAGGGCAGCTGAGCTGATGTGGAAGACGATGATGAAGGCGAGAAGAATCAGCATCTTTGCGAGGGGAGGGTTGCTCTAGTCTAGAGGAAGAGAATGCTGTACCAAAAGACAAGGAGGGAAAGAGGTTCAGAGCTTTGGAAATGGGTGCTTACTGTGAAAGGATGGTGTTTTTTTATTAAATTTATATACCACCTTTTTTTCCAAAAGACCACCAGGTGGCTTAAAACACAGAACATAAACAATACAATTCCATACGTATCATGGTATCTATACAACACACAAGGTTTTATAGGTACCATTGTACTAACGCATACATACCTAATGCAGACTCTCAAAAGAAAAATACTCCTATAGAATAACTTTTTGCTTCCACCTTCATCCATTGCTCAGAAAGACAGACAGACAAATCAAAGTTGCCCTCACATGACACACACACACGCTTTTATTCTTCTTTATATTATATTATTATTTTTATATTTATACCCCCCACTGCACAAGGATATAATTATTTCCTTCAAGGAATTCGAAGTGGTCACTTGTTTCTCCCCCCTTCCCGCTCCCCCCCAACAACAACAACCCTGTGAGGTAGATTTGGCTGAGAGGAAATGTTTGGTGAGCTTCATGGAGGTTGAGTAAGGGGACCTAAACCCAGATCTCCCAGATCCTAGTCCAGGGGTGGGGAATCTGAGGCCTTGGGGGAAGATGTGGCCCTCCAGGCCTTGTTATGTGGCCCTCAAAACTCTCCCCAGGCCACGCCCCTTCTCTGTAAAGGTAAAGGGATCCCTGACCACTAGGTCCAGTCATGGCCGACTCTGGGGTTGCGGCGCTCATCTTGCTTTACTGGCTGAGGGAGCCGCCGTAAGCTTCCGGGTCATGTGGCCAGCATGACTAAGCCGCTTCTGGCGAACCAGAGCAGCACACGGAAACGCCACTTACCTTCCCACCCAAGTGGTACCTATTTATCTACTTGCACTTTGACGTGCTTTCGAACTGCTAGGTTGGCAGGAGCAGGGACCGAGCAACGGGAGCTCACCCCGTCGCGGGGATTCAAACCGCCAACCTTCTGATCAGCAAGTCCTAGGCTCTGTGGTTTAACCCACAGCGCCACCCACGTCCCTGTACCTCCCTCAAATGTGCATTTAGACAGTGAAAATTCCACTTGCTTGCTTGGAACAGAGAGGGGTGTGTGGGAAGACCCTGTACTTTTGCACCACTTCAATGTAGCCTATTTATTTATTTCACTAAATTTATATAAAACGCAGCTGCGTAAGCCTTTGGCAATTGCACAGAGTGGCTGAGCGAATCTGACAAAGGACAGGGTCCACTGCAGAAGCAAGCTTGGAAGAAAAATGAGCTGCGCTTATTTCTTACTGGAAAAGGGTCTCTCTACTCTGACTCCAGTCTTATCATACCATTTCTGGCAGTATGTACTTTGAGAAGGCTGGGAAGAAATAGATTTCTGTAACATCTGTGGTTTAAAGAAGATTTTTTCTAAAGGTTGCAGTCATATGGCCTAGAAACCTGAAAATAAATTCATGCATGAGACACACTGCAATTTTCACATGCTCATGCACAATGGAAGCAAGCGAGGGATTTCTTGGAAGAAACGAAGGCAGACGTATCACTGGGAATTCGTGAACCACTGAGAATCTCGAAAGTTCTCACACACAGGTCTTTGTCAACCAATCCGCTATAGGGCTTTCATATACTTTTATTTATTGCTTCAACAATCCCCTTTAGATCCAACGTTCCATATCTTTTGGCGAGGCAAAGGAACATCTGTTGCAGCTTGCTAAGCTAACACCGTGGCATTCGGGCATGCAAACTAACCCAGCCTATGTACCTTGATTCTTTTTTTCTTTTTTTGGAAATGAAAATACAAAACGAAGCTGGCAGCCCCAGACAAGCTGTCGTCTTTCATTTTGAGCAGACTAAGGGTTGTTGCTTTGTGGCTTAAAAAAACAAACGTTTTCAAAACAGTTAAAAAGAGCAAAGTCTTGTTTTAGCATCTGGTTTCGATCAGCTCAGATTGCTGAATGCAAATCCAAAGGAGGCCAGGTCCATCTTCTGGGGGATGGGGTGAATAAATTAACAACAACAACAACAACAACAATAATAATATTAATAATTAATCTATACCCCACCCTTCTGGATGGGTTTCCCCAGCCACTCTGGGCGGCTTCCAACAAAAGATTAAAAGTACATTAAAACATCAGTCATTAAAAACTTCCCTAAACAGGGCTGCCTTCAGATGTCTTCTAAACGTCCGATGGGAGGGCGTTCCACAGGGCGAGCGACACTACCCAGCTGCCAATGGGAAGAGGACAAATACACCCCACCTCTCCCAAAGCTGCACCTCTCGCCACTCCTACTTTTCAAGTGTTTTTACCTGGTGGGAATCTGCCTTTGAGCTGTGATAATGCCTCTTGCTTGCCTGGATGCAGGATGGAGAGACCAGTGTGTGCATGTAGAAACCCGTGGCTTTGGGATGGCTGGAATGTAGGCTAATGTAGAGTCACACCTGTCTCTCCACCCACCTTTGCCTCTCGACCAATGCACCGCTGGCATGCGGCCCACAAAGGAGCACAGCCAGATGCCCCTGGGAATCCCAGAAGCAGGGCATCAAGGCAGCCGCCCTTCCCCATGCTTTGCCCCTGGAATTTGGTACTGCCAGATAGATTGCCTTGGTGCATGGAAGCTCTCTCTCTCTAGCTAGCTAGCTCAGCTAATTGAGGTCCAGCTCCGAGGGCCTTCTGACAGTTCCCTCACTGCGAGAAGCGCAGTTGCAGGGAACCAGGCAGAGGGCCTTCTTGGTAGAAGAAGAAGAAGAGTTTGGATTTGATATCCCGCGCCTTTCACTCCCCTTCAGGAGTCTCAAAGCGGCTAACATTCTCCTTTCCCTTCCTCCCCCACAACAAACACTCTGTGAGGTGAGTGGGGCTGAGAGACTTCAAAGAAGTGTGACTGGCCCAAGGTCACCCAGCAGCTGCATGTGGAGGAGCGGAGACGCGAACCCGGTTCCCCAGATTACGAGACTACCGCTCTTAACCACTACACCACACTGGCTCCCGCCCTGTGGAACATCCTCCCATCAGATGTCAAAGAAATAAACAACTATCTGACGTTTAGAAGATATCTGAAGGCAGCCCTGTTTAGGGAAGTTTTTAATGACTGATGTTTTAATGTATTTTTAATCAGTGTGGTGTAGTGGTTAAGAGCAGTAGACTCGTAATCTGGGGAACCGGGTTCGCGTCTCCGCTCCTCCACATGCAGCTGCTGGGTGACCTTGGGCCAGTCACACTTCTCTGAAGTCTCTCAGCCCCACTCACCTCACAGAGTGTTTGTTGTGGGGGAGGAAGGGAAAGGAGATTGTGAGCCACTTTGAGACTCTTTAGGGTAGTGATAAAGCAGGATATCAAATCCAAACTCCTCCTCTTCTTTTTCTTTTGTTGGAAGCCGCCCAGAGTGGCTGGGGAAACCCAGCCAGATGGGCGGGGTAGAAATATTACTACTACTACTACTACTACTACTACTACACTGAATGACAGTGGCTTTCTGGGATTCCAGACAGCGAGCTTTCCAATCCTACCCAGGGATGCCAGGAACCGAACCTGTGACCAACTGCATGCAAGGCAGTTGCTTTACCACTGAACCACGGCCTGCCCGTAAATGTCACCCTACATTTGTCACTTTGGTGGTTATGGGTTTTGAGGGGGCATTTTCCCAAGGCTCCAGGGAGGCCAGACACCATCTTCTTGCTATAAGAAAAAACTGCTCCCTTTCCTTTATGGGGTATTGCTGAGCTCGTACAGAGTCCTTAAGTGGGTTCCCTATCGGTTGGAGAAAATAACAGAGGCCAGGCAGAGTATATTGAGAAGCAAAGCGGCTAGTAAGCCTGATCTTTATTGAAGGAAAATAAACTGTTGTAACAGGGTCCCCACCCACCACACGCAGAAGGGAGGAGAACCCTGAACAGTGGGGTGCAAGCTCTTATACAGACTCTTGAAATAGCCCACCCTGTAGCCCAAGACCACCACCCCAACATCATACATACATCACAGAAGGAGGCAGTCTACAGCCAGGATACCTGATAATGGTCACTGATTGCATTACCTGAGCAGCAAAGCCATTCTTTTGTGGCTGTTTACTTTAGTTCCTGTATACAGGTCACAGGCTCACCCTATTCATGCACAAATACACCCTTAAAACAGGATTTGTAAGCAAAAAGACAATGGGAAGGCTTTCCCCATTTGCCTCCCTTACTGCAGAGGTATATTTGAGGTCACTGGGAGGGTCAAAATGGCTTCAGGATTGCTCTCCTGTACTATTTCAGACACATGGTTCATATATTTAGATAGGTGTGCATTTATGAATATTTATTCTATATTTGAGACCTTGAAATTCTTACAACACTCTTTTGCAAACTCCCCTTAACAGGGATTTTTTTTTTTACTTTCTGCAAGGCCAGGATATTTCTCCCCCGTTTCGTCGGTCCCTCCACAGCACGGCGTGGAAAGGGAAAGTTGGAGTTTGGTTTGGAACAAAGCACTTGGATTTTCCTTTCGGCAGGCCAAGGCAGGAAGCTGAATTGCTGTTGAACAAACAGCTCGCTGTTCAGGTGCACAATAGGTAGGGGTCAAAAAGTTTGCCCTGAATGGAGCAGAGACCACTTGAGGGTGGGCTGGGGTGCAGTTTGAGAGAGAAACAGAAGGCGTGTGCAGCCCTGACCCGTCCCAAGGTGGGAGACTCGGTATCATCTCATCCATTTGCCAATCCCAAAATAAGACACAGGCCTTGTTCCTCCTGCTCAAATGTCTCCCTTAGAAAAAGGGAATACGTGCCCTCAGCTGGGTGCTTAGGGTTAGGTCAAGGTTTACTGCATTTACAAAGCCTTTCCCACAACAGAATAATCCTGAAGCAACAGGAATGAAACCCAGGAATAAAAAAAAAGACAAAGATATATAGACCTCAAAAAACCAGCCATGGATGCTGGCCAAATTCCAGGGAAAATAGAAATGGTGAAAAGTTGGTACCGTAGAACCATAGAATTGTAGGGTTGAAAGGGACCCCAAAGACCATCTAGTCCAACCCCCTGCAATGCAGGAATCTCAACTAGATCATACATGATAGCCAACCTTTGCTTAAAAACCTCCAACGAAGGAGAAACCACCACCTCCCCAGGGAGTCCATTTCCATTGTCCAACAGCTCTCATTGTCAGAAAGTTCTTCCCAATGTTTGGTCAGTCATTTTTTCCTTGTCATTTGAATCCATTGCTTTGGTTTCTACCCTCTGGAGTAGCACAGAATCAGAGAGTTGGAAGGGACCCAGCGGTTCTCCACCTGTGGGTCCCCAGATGTTGTTGGACTACAACTCCCATCATCCCTGAGCTCTGGCCTTGCTAGCTAGCGGTGATGGGAGTTGTAGTTCAACAACATCTGGGGACACACAGGTTGAGAAAGGCTGATTCTAGTCCATGGGTCGGCAAACTAAGGTCCACGGGCCAGATCAGGCCCAATTGCCTGCGGACGGTCCAGGAATCCAAGCAGCCGGCGTAGTGCGCGCGATGGTTTTTGCGACTCAGCCAGGCTTGGGGGTCAAAAGTGAGGCAAGTGGATGCTCGAGAAAAGCCCCTTCGCCATTCGTTGCGCACAGCAATCTTTTCTTCCAGGGTGGGGAAGAGGGAAAAGGAGCCACAGTTCAGATTTCCACCATGGAGATGCCAGCAACTGACCTCAGGAAGGGCAGTTGCGGTGGCAGGGGCTCAAAGGCGTCTCAGGAGCGACGCCCGCCGGGGTCTGTGGCAACGGTGCTCCCCGCCAAAGGAAGCGGGGAGCGCCTGGGCGGCTGGACTCCAAAACAGTTCTGCGCTTTGCTGGGGAGGCCACTTGTTAGCTACATGGTGTGAGCCATGGAAAGGTAAACAGCCACCACCTCATCTTCCCTCACCCGGGGAAAAGAACGTTTTTGCTTGAGCGTCGCTGGCCTTAGTGTGGCCAACAGCTTCTCCCTTCACCCACACATGCGCACACGCTCTCCAGGGCTGACAGGAATGGCGCACTTACCTCAGCCCCCCCACCCCCCGCCTTACGAGAGAAATAACTGTCAATGCATAAAATGCAAAGGAAGCAGCGTGGGTGTATGAGGTCACACACACCCCCCCAAAAAAATCACATTTGGGCAACATTGGGGGTTGGTCCCAATAAGGGTTTTTGCCAAAAATGTGGGTCAAAATCATAGCAACATATAGTCCGGCCCCCCACAAGATCTGAGGGACAGTGGACCGGCCCCCTGCTGGAAAAGTTTGCTGATCTCCGATTCTAGTCCGACCCTCTGCGATACAGGAATTTGCAGCTGTCCCTTACGGGGATCGAACCTGCAACCTTGGCATTACCAGCACCTCACTCTTACCAAATTAGCGATCCAGGTTCACAGAACCCCTTTTGGGTACCGCAATCTTGTGCACTCTTGAACCGCCCCTTGCCCCCCAAAAGCACTTTTGGGGGAGCTGCAGAAGTTCGTGCCCCCCCAAATAGCGCTTTTTTTGCCGACTGAGATTGTGGCGCATGATGCGCGTCCCGTTTTTTTTGTTCTGAAAAAATGGGACGGTATGGCACCTGTCTCAACATGACTGCTTCCCTGCGAGCTGGTGATGTGCATTTTGTCGGAGGGAAAAAACCAGAAGCTGAAACAGCTTTGCCTATTCGTTGTACCACTGAAGTATCCCAGATACTGAAATTTGTGCTGCACATCACTGACTGAATATTGATTTTCCCCCAAGCTTGCATCGGGGCCCGAGTGGCATCTACTCCCCTATAAATCCTGATCCTATACAATCTTCTTTAGCAGATCCAGGTTTCTCTGGCCACAGCTGAGATTACTATTTGGAATAAGACCTATTTGAATAGTTTCAAACGAGGCCTGTCAAAGCTATTTTGACATATTTTCACATATCCTTCCAGTCTGCATTCCTTATCTCATTCCTTCTCTGGGTTGTTTTGACAGATTGTGTGCTGCAATTTCCCAGGGGGAGAAGGGCATCTGGCTGGACTTTTCTCGGAAACAGGATGCTTTGGTTTGGACCAAGAAGGCAGTTCTTAGGTTACAACTCTTGTCTTCCTCAGATTGGCAGAACTTGAGGGCTCAGGCCAAGGCAGGGACTTGATTTTTCCACCGTTATACCGGCTAAAGGGATTACCGTATTTTTCACTCTATAGGACGCAGTTTTCCCCCTCCAAAAATGAAGGGGAAATGTGTGTGCGTCCTATGGAGCGAATGCAGGCTTTCGCTGAAGCCTGGAGAGCGAGAGGGGCCGGTGCACACCGACCCTCTTGTTCTCCAGGCTTCAGGAAGCTATCTGCAAGCCTGCGGAGCCCGGCTGGAACTCTCGCCGGGCTCCAAAGGCTTGCGGATAGCTGCCTGCAGCCCGAAGCCCAGGGAGCGCGGCACTGTGCACCCCGGGCTTAGGGCAGCTATCTGCAAGCCTTCGGAGCCCGGCGGGAGTTCCCGCCGGGCTCAGAAGGCTTGTGGATAGCAGCAAGCTCTGGGAGCGATGGCGAGGTTGAGCGCAACCGCGCCTTCGCTCCCGGACCCCCAGCCCCGAGACTAAAAATGAAGCCAAGACAGCAAGCGGGATCCATCCCGCTCGCTGTCATGGCTTCTTTGCTCTTTGGGGCTCGGGAGGGAATTTTTTTTTCTTCTTTATTTCCCCCCCCCCCCAAAAAAAAACTAGGTGCGCCCTATGGTCCGGTGCGCCCTATAGAGCGAAAAATACGGTAGATCATGCTCTTGCAGAATTTCTGTGGCGGGGATTGAGAGAGACCCGGGATGCCTCCAGACCATTGCTATTTTCTGGGATTCCAGCGGATACCAGGAAATTAGTTTTGTGCAGTTGAAGCAGATTAGAGCGCTCTGTTGCACTAGTGGAACGAATCCACTTCCAAAAATAAACTGATTTTTGCTGTTAGGAAAGTGACAGGGAAATGCATTGGAAAGCAGAGAGTGAATGCAGGATCAATGGGAAGATATTAAAGAAAAAACCCAGGATGGACTGTCCCAGAAGCAAATCAGAACAGATGCATAATAAAGGCAGGTTATAATCTAACTCCTTCATAAACCAGGTGCAAGAAAATCAGGATGAATGTTCAATAAATAAGTCATCTGGGAGAGCCCCTAGTACTACAGCACTCTGTACCTGGTGTCTCTAAGTGCAGAGTAGGAGAAAGAATGCTCATTCACACTTTTGCTTGTGCTGTAATATATACTGATTAATATACTGATTAATGCAAAATGCAATCTTGCCTGCAGAACTGAAACTCACGTTAGCAAAATATTTCTCTGGGTTTTCCACTGATAAGATCCTATTCAGCGGGTAAGATCGGGTTTTTGCAGCATAGCATACATAGCTTTATTTATTTATCAAATTTAAATTTTGCCACCCCCCCCCCCCCCGAAGGAGCCCAGGTCAACAAGCCATCCTATGTTTTAGGGGTTTATTTTATTTTTTAAAAAAAGTTAAAACAATAACATCTTATAATTGATCAGGATGCCCGTGAGCCAGGGGTGGAAGAAAGGGGGTGCGGAAGAAAGGGGGTGCGGTGCGTCCCGGGTATCATCAGTTGCGGGGGGTGACAAAATGACAAAAATATGAGTTGTTTTTTAATGGGCTCACGAAACTTTTTAGTTCAGTCCAGAAACGTAACGTAAAGCAGCTGGCGCTAGGCGCCTGCCCACCGCCTCTCCCTCACCCGCCCCACAGCTGAGGGGGAAGCCGAGGAGGGGCTCCACGCAGCGCCCCTGCCTTGGCTTGTCCCACCCCCACGGGCGGCTCTTCTTTCTCTGGCTTCATCCCCCTTCATCCCTCTCTCTCACCCGCCTTCGCGTTGCTTCCATTTCCCCCTAGTCGTCTTCCTTCCTTCGCTCTTGGATTTCTCCCCACTTCCTTCGCCGCTCCCCACCCCACGTGTCTCTTTGATCTTCTCTCCCCTCGCCCATCCCACCCTCTTTTCTCTGCAGCACCCCCCGTCTGGTTTGCTGGAGGAGAGAAGTTGGAGGGTACCCGCCCCGTCCAGTCAACTGCAGCAAGGGCTCCATGCGAATCTCCACCTCCTGCTCCCTCTTCCTCCTCCTCATCCCGGGCTCCTTGCAACCTCAGCAGCAGCAAGAGCAGCTGCCACGGGGGGGGCGTGGCCAGGCAGGAGGGGCTGAGAAGGGGCGGAGCTCCTGGCAGGGTCCCAGAACGAAGTGGAGGCCCGGCCGACGCATGCGCCATACCAGGCGCCAGAGCGGCTAGCGACGCCGCTGCCGGGAGCCTAGGAAAAAAGATCTCCCTTGAACAATCCAAATGGAATTGGCTTGTCAACAGGCAGAAGACCAAATTGTCCACCACCAGCCTTTGTTTCCTTGAAAGAGAAAGCCTCTCCTCCTTACAGAGGGGAGGAGTTGTGAGCAGGAGCCGTTTCCCGCGTCGGCGGGGGGGGGACGTTCTGGCCCCTGCCCAGCTGGCCTGGCTGCCACGCCACGCCCCCAGGTAGCCAACCAATCAGGTGGAGGCTTGGGGGCAGGGTTTAGCAAGTTTTGTAAGGAGGAATATATGAAATATTGCAAAGAAGATAAAGAAGAGAGACATTAGTTATGAGTAATAGCGAAAGTAAGAAATGTAAATTAAGTGGAAAAGATTGGAAAATTTTCAGATGTGATTGGCAGAAGTAAAAAAAAATTGTATAAGATATAAAAGTATGTTTTGTAATTGTTGAAAATGATATGTGTGTGTGTTTGTGTGTGTGTGTGTGTATACACACACACACCATATTTTTCGCTCTATAAGATGCACCAGACCACAAGACGCACCTAGTTTTTGGAGGAGGAAAACAAGAAAAAACATATTCTGAATCTCAGAAGCCAGAACAGCAAGAAGAATCGCTGCACAGTGAAAGCAGCAATCCCTCTTGCTGTTCTGGCTTCAGGGATAGCTGCGCAGCCTGCATTCGCTCCATAAGACACACACACATTTCCCCTTACTTTTTAGGAGGGAAAAAGTGAGTCTTATAGAGCAAAAAATACGGTATATAAAAGAGAGAGATTTAAAGCTGCGAAACTGTAAATCGAGAGACTGTGCATCTCAGCTCCTTTACTGGCTTGTAAGGATTACTGGGATAACCTGCATGACACATTTAGGAAACACTGTGTTTTTGTGTGTTTTTAGAAAACAAAGTGCAGCTCCAGGCGTGGCGATCAAGCCACTGTCTGTGCCCAAGGGTAACCTTTTGGCTGGCATTTCCTTCCATTCTCCCTGGCAACTTTTTGCCCAAGTAGGGGAAAGAAGTCATTGCGATGAGTCCGGTGCCGCCATCTTAATTGTCCTAATAACATCCTTGTGAGAGTCTTGAGGTTTATCATCCTAGAGCACGAGGAAACTATCCTTCATGGAATAGGGTTGCTTCTGTCCTTCGGCTGATAGCGTTGATCCTATCACATGCCATTTGTCAAATGGGCGTGGGGATGTTAGAATCTTCGACTACAGTGATACCTCAGGTTACATATGCTTCAGGTTATGTACACTTCAGGTTACAGACTCTGCTAACCCAGAAATATTGCCTTGGGTTAAGAACTTTGCTTCAGGATGAGAACAGAAATCATGCAGTGGCAGCGCAGTGGCAGTGGGAGGCCCCATTAGTTAAAGTGGTGCTTCAGGTTAAGAACAGTTTCAGGTTAAGAACAGAGCTCCAGAACGAATTAAGTCCTTAACCTGACATACCACTGTAGTTGGAAGGAGACCTCCCAGTGGTAGACCAGTCCATTCCCTGTAATGCAGGAATCTCAGCTAAAGCATCCATGGCAGATGGCCACCAACCTCTGCTTAAAAACTTCCAAGGAAGGAGAGTCTACAACCTCCCGAGGGAGACCATTCCACTGTTGAAGAGCTCTTACGATCAGAAAGTTCCTCCTGATTTTGAGTCAGAATCTCCTTTCTTGCAGCTTGAATCCATTTGTTTGGGAGCAGGAGGTCAGCACCAACACTTTGAATTGTGCTCAGAAACGTACTGGGAGCCAATGTAGGCCTTTCAAGACCGGTGTTATGTGGTCTCATGTAGATAATTCTGAGCAACATGGAGCAAAGGTCTCAGTGCATGCTGATTCCCTATGCTCTTGTTTAGTTTAACCCTTCACTGAGAACCATGAGGACTAGAATCCTCCTTTAATTTTAAGGAAAGGGCTGGAGCTCAGTGGAAGAACATGTGCTTTGGAATGCAGGAAGTCCCAAGTCTTCAGGTGCAGCTGGTGGAGACCCCTGTTCGAAATCCCAGAAAGTCACTGCCAGTCATTGAATTGTAGAGTTGGAAGGGATCCCAAGATTCATTTAGTCCAATGCAGGAATCTCAATTAAAGCCTCCATGACAGATGGCCGTCCAACCTCTGCTTTAAAATTTGCAAGGAAGGAGAGTCCACAACCTCCCAAGGGAAACGGTTCCACCATCCAACAGCCCTTTGAAAGAATATTGGAAGTTAGAAATTCAGGAGCAGATTTTATATGAAGATTGGGAAAGAATCTTTCGGCAACCATCCTTTGTTGCGACCTCTCAGATAATCTTATACACCTGTAAGGTTATATCATATTACAAAATCTGGAAGTAAGAATTGTTGGAGGAAATGTGGAGTGATGGGAATGTACAGTCATATGTGGTGGGATTGTCCGTTAGTTAATGAATTTTGGAAACAGATTGGTATAGAAATATCGGGAATTGTGGGTAGGAAGGTGGGAATATCTAAATTAGTGGTTCTTATTAGTCTGAGTAGCACCGAGTTAAAAACAAAAGAGGAATGTAAATGGGTAAAATTGATGGTAACTGCAGCCAGACAGGTTATAGTGAGTAATTGGAAAAATGCAGAAGAGCTAGGGGTGAGCCAATGGAGGAAAAAACTGAATAATATTATAATTTTAAAATATCTAACTGTGAAGATACACAGAATGAAAGGGTTTAAGATCAGTGAGAAAGAGGAGGATTGGTTTGAGAAGATTATTGAATTATTTAGGCAGGTTTGAACAATTTGGGGCAATTAAAATGTTAAAAGTTAAATAAACTTTGTGGATGGAGGAGTGTTAAGTTATACAGAAGTCTACATATGGTTGATTTGAATATGTTATTATTGATTATGTATACCCAATGCATCAGCCACCTGGGGGGTTTCACTGTTTGTGTTTGGTTGTTGGTAAAAAATAAAAAATTAAATACAGTGGTACCTCGGGTTAAGTACTTAATTCGTTCTGGAGGTCCATACTTAACCTGAAACTGTTCTTAACCTGAAGCACCACTTTAGCTAATGGGGCCTCCTGCTGCCGCCGCGCCGCCAGAGCATGATTTCTGTTCTTATCCTGAAGCAAAGTTCTTAACCTGAGGCACTATTTCTGGGTTAGCGGAGTCTGTAACCTGAAGCGTATGTAACCTGAAGAGTATGTAACCCGAGGTACCGAGGTATCTTCCATGTGACTGCCCTTAAGATATTTGAAGATGGCTATCATATCTCCTCTCAGTCTCCTCTTTTCCAGGCTAAACGTACCCAGCTCCCTCAACTGTTCTTCACAAGGCTTGGTTTCCAGACCCTTGATCATCTTCGTTGCCCTCCTCTGCACATGTTCCAGCTTGTCGACATCCTTCTTAAATTGTGGTGCCCAGAACAGGACACAGTGTGTAAACAATACTGAGCTAGATAGATCAATGATCTGACTCACTATAAGACAACTTCCTCTGCTGCCACTTTTCCATCAGAGGCCTGTGGCACTCTCCTTTTCTTCCAGCTTTAAACGTCCATCATCCACAGCTCCATCACTCTGCAGTCTTCTGTCCTGCATATTGAACTAGGGGCTGGTGGGAATTGTAGTCCAAAATCTCTGGTGGGCACCAGTTTCTGCAAAATTCCGTTCCACCACAAAAGAGCTGCAGATGTTGCAAAGGCAACATTGAGCTAATGCTGATGGGATTTTTAAGATAACTAAAAATCGGTGTGAGAGGGAGAGAGGTTCCAGAACCAGCAGCTAACACAATATTATCTTCCCCCAAAACATTCTAATTTCTATTGATACTGATCAAAAGATATACAAAAGTTTATACCCAACACCAAGTATCTTTTTATAACACCACCAGAATAAAAGAAATGCTTTTAAAACCTAATCTAAAAGAAACAGGAGCAAAGAGATGGAAAAAGAAATCAAAAGAAAAGAGAGTGAGGAGAACAAGAAAAATATGGAAAGGCTTCCAGTTCTCTGCCTGTCAGCTAAATATAGTAACTTATTCAAAGTATCCACTCAGATTGGACATCCTACTATTCTATTTTCTACAAGCCAATATTTTTCCATCTTCAAACCCAGATATTATGAGCTCATTTTTCTTCTTCCATGCAACAAGTCCAGAAGAAGGTTCCCAGTCCTTAATAAATGTCAGCAATGGTTTTTCCTCTGATTAAACACATTAAATCAGCCACCACAATATTCTGAGGACACAACCACGTCATTGTCTGACCTGTTTCTGCCACTAATTCCCAAAGCGTAGCTCTTTCCTCGCTTGTTGGCCCTGAGACTCCCACCCCATTTTGAAGGTTGACTCATGAGCTTGACGGGGCCAAAGGAGCAGTTCATCCGCAGGATAACCGGGCGGGGAAGCGACTGTCTGTCAAAATCCTGAGTGGCATTCTCTGTCTCGCCACTATATTCCGTTCAACTTTGGGGTGTGCCCGACCTCCACCCCTCAGCCAGCCAGGGCAAAGTCATGGCCGATGACAGCCGTGCGATTCTTAGCAAAACTTTCCCATGCCTTGCAAGCCCTTGGACCCTTCGCTCACCCAAGATGACACTTTCAGAAAACAGGATCCCTCTTGCTGTTCTGGCTTCTGAGATTCAGAATTTTTTTTTCTTGTTTTCCTCCGCCAAAAACTAGGTGCGTCTTGTGGTCTGGTGCGTCTTATAGAGTGAAAAATACGGTAATTCGTACTTTACAAAGCAACTCACGAATCGAAATACAGGCTGCTTTTGACATTCACGCTTCTGCAAAAGTTGCAGCACAGTTCTGCAGCCGAGTGATGTGTACAAGAAGGCATATACTAAGGTACAAGGGTATATGTTGCTGAAAACAATATTCAGTGCTACCTTGGTTCTCAAACTTAATCCGTTCCGGAAGTCTGTTCCAAAACCAAAGCATTCCAAAACCAAGGCACGCTTTCCCACAGAAAGTAATGCAAATTGGATTGATCTGTTCCAGACTTTTAAAAACAACCCCTAAAACAGCAATTTAACATGAATTTTACTATCCAACGAGACCATTGATCCATAAAATGAAAGCAATAAGCAATATACTGCAGTCACATCGATCAATCAGTAGCTAAACTGGGTTCCACACAGTCACAAAAACAAAACAAAAAAACCAAATTTCAAAATAAATAGCAAAGACAGACAGACCTCAGCATAACACTCAAATCGGAAGCATAACACTCAAAATGGAGCACGTTCGGCTTCCGAAAAAAGTTCACAAACCAGAACACTTACATCGGTGTTTGCAGTGTTTGGGTTCCAAGTTGCTTGAGTACCAAAGCGTTTGAGAACCAAGTACCACTACACACAAATGCATTACAGAAGGGCTATTTCCAAAGATTTGCAAAAGGTGCATCTATTAGGCAAGACCGAATACAAAAATGTGTATGTTGTGGGAAATTAGCAGTGAAAATGCTGGTTAATTTTCCGGCTGGCGTTAAAAGAAGAACCCATTTGGAAATGTGGAGGACTGGATTTAAGATTGGAAAAATGAGGAACTGAGAGGACAAACATTGATCGATTCGCTCATCACTATGCTGAGTCCCAGCAAATGTGGTGTTGGGGGGGGTGCATTTCCTTCCCTGCTCACTAATGGCAAGGAAACCCCATGGGAACAAAACCTAAGATGATCAGTGCTGGATCAAACCAAAGGTCCATCTAGCCGAGCATCAGTCAACCACTCCCTCAGTGTTGGGGCACTTGGCCAGTGGTGAGACCAGCAATTGGAGCGGGTTGGTCTAGATGACCCCTGGGATTCCTTCCAGATCTACAATTCCATGTTTCTGTAACTTTTGGCTCCTCCTCTCCTTGAACTCTTTCCATCCCAGCTGGTCAAGAGAACAGCTGCTCTAGCTTTAAAGACTTGCACCCAGGTTTGCCAATTTCCTCCTCCCTCCCAATCTATTTTCCTTTTGTGCCATGTCTTTTGAGATAATCCCCATTTAAAGCCACCTATCATCGCATGCAGAGGCAGTGAGTTCTGCGGCTTAATGCTGAGCTGTGGAAAGAAGGGTTTCCCTTTGTCCTGATCTTTTCTTGTCAATCAAGTTTCCCAGGGATACTCTGCACTCTAGCTTTACGATGGAGAGGGCAAAAGCATTCTCCATCTTTTACAAACCTCTGTCCCATCCCTCTACCACCACCCCTCTTATTTGCTTTTGGGGTGGGTCAGAATTAAAGGGCCCCCAAACTTGTAGCTTTCCTTTGTAGAGGGTATATTACTCTAGGCACTAAAAGATCAATGCAGAACAGGTTGCGCCGACATAAAGATGTCTGTACTTTTGTAACCTGGGAAAATCTTTAATGAGAACAATTTTTAAAAAAAAATCAGAACACGTATTATGTGGCACCTCTACCCATGCCAGTTCTATAGATTGAAGCAGACCAGGGAGGTAAAGCGATTGTGCAGGTAAAAAGGGCCTTTAATTGTTGCGGGATTTACACGCTAAGAGTAACACCTTGAACTCAGCCTGGCAGCAATTTGGCAGCCCTCTGAGTGCAGGTGTTCCATGCTGACAAGGCCTCGCTCCTGTCAGCAATTGCGCTGCAGCATTCTGCACGAACTGCAACTTCTGGGTCAAGCACGAAGGAAGGAAGCCCCACACAGAATGCATTGCAGTAATCTGAACATGAAGTAATTAATGCATGTGGTCTAAACCACAGAACCTAGGGCTTGCCGATCAGAAGGTCGGCGGTTCGAATCCCCACGTCGGGGTGAGCTCCCGTTGCTCGGTCCCTGCTCCCGCCAACCTAGCAGTTCGAATGCACATCAAAGTGCAAGTAGATAAATAGGTACCACTCCAGTGGGAAGGTAAGTGGCATTTCCGTGCGCTGCTCTGGTTCGCCAGAAGCGGCTTAGTCATGCTGGCCACATGACCCGGAAGCTGTACGCCGGCTCCCTCGGCCAATGAAGCAAGATGAGCACCGCAACCCCAGAGTCGGCCACGACTGGACCTAATGGTCAGGGGTCACTTTACCTTTACTATAGCCAGGCCTTTGCAAATATAACGTTTTAACTGCATCATACAGATGTGACACTAGATGGCGATGCTGAGCTTAGAGCAAATCAATATATTTTTCAAAACGATTCTTTAAAACAGCATTTTCAGAGCGATTTTTTTAATACGTGTCAAGATCCCCGCCCCTGAATGGCCATAGCTGTCAAAACAATTGCAAGTTCCTCAGGACAGAGACCTGTCCAATAGGATACTGCCTTCCGCTAGGTCAAACCCTTCATCCATCTAGCTGCATATTGTCTACACGGACTGGCAGAGGCTCTCCAGGATTTCAGGCTTGGAATTGGCCTGCGAGCGCTCCAATTGGAGAACAGCCTTTACTAAAAGTGTCATGGGCTTTGAAGATGCTCAAACTCAGGACGAAAGGGAGAAACGTACTAGGAGGAAGGCACGCTTGGCAAACTCTCACCATGATCAACTCCTGCCCGGAAACCAATGTCCCCACTGTGGAAGGACGTGTGGGTCCAGAATTGGCCTCCACAGAAGACAATCTTACTCGGCTAAGAGGGATCGCCAAAGAAGATGATTCCTAGTCCTCAGGACTGAACCCAGGAGCTTCTGCATTCGAAGCAGCCGCTCTGCCTCTGAGCGACAGCCCTTCCCCTGACCCCAGCCTCGCCAACAGGTACTGCACCTTCTTCCCCTTGGAACTGAACCACCGGAGACAGCGCACAGCAAATATTTGTGCGGCTGCCACCCTCGAATGCACACTCTGCGGTTCCGCCAGAAGAGATTTCTGCTTGAATGGCATTCCCTCCCTGGATAAATTCCCTCTTGTGAGAGAGCTGGATGGTGGGAGCTCAGTGCTACAGCTTCTGTTTTTCATGCAGAAGACCTCAAGTTCAACCCCAGACTTCTCCAGGGAGGGCTGAGAGACTTCCTCTCTAAAACCCTGGAGAGCTTCTGCCAGTCAGTGTAGACAGCCCTGAGTTAGATGGACCAGTGGCTGACTCAGCATATATCACAGGAAACTGCCGTATACAGAGCGTTCTCAAATTCACATGTCTCCTTTGGACTCCATCTCCACTGCCAGGCGTAGTACTATCATACAAGGTGTTTTGTTCTCAGTCTTATAGCCCCGCCCCGACTCTCCTCCCCCCTTTAGCCACACCCATTAAGCACTGCAGCCTCCCCTCCTTGGCCACACCCCCTTTCCTTAAAGAAGCAGGTGGAGTTGGCTATAATAAATAAGAGTGCCTCTGAGCGTGTGCAGAGAGAAACACCGCTGCAGACTTTCCACTTGGAATTAAGGATCAGGGATTCCTACACAGTCCCAAAGCCTCATGTTTCATCCCTTGACACAGTCCAACAAAAACTCAACAACTTGAGATTGTAAAGTCTCAAGTGTGGCCCAGCTGTTAGCCCTGATAAATTGTATGCATCTGGAACAATACTTGCTCAGCATAACCACTGAACCTGTTCATTTCCATTCCAAAACACCGTGTTATTTTAAAAGCACAGCAGCAGCAGCAGCAGCAGCAGCAGCACCATAAAGCATATGTAGCATTTTGGAACAATGTTTCTGTTAAAATCAGACAAGTACCTGCAATGTTGATATTCTGCTCCCTATGGAAAGCCTTTTGGTTTCGCCCAGGTTTGTTTGTTTGTTTGGAGAATCTGATTCCGTGTCAGTCATCTGCTCAGTATTTTATCATCCAACGGTGTATTCATGATTTCAGTCTACACCGCCATGATTCTCCACCCCTTATGAGTTGGCAGCTCATAGGTATTCTTATTGTAAATAAATAAATGCATCTCCCTCTCAATTTGTGCAGAAATATAATTCATCACTTCATATATAATTCACCACTTCAATTTGTGCAGAAATATAATTCATCACTTCATCACATTCCCTCTAATTGGCTGTTTGGCATTCCAGATTCATTCTGATTGGTAGTTCAGCATTCCAGATTCTGGCCCCATTCACATATTTAAAGCACGACGACTCCACGTTAAATAGTCACAGCTTTCTCCAAAGAATCCTGGGAGCTGTAGTATGTTAAGGGCGCTTAAACTTGCTAGGAGATTCCCTATTCCCCTCCCAGTGCTACAATTCCCAGAGTGGTTTAACAGCCAAACCCTCTTCCCAGGGAATCGTAGCTCTATGAGGGGACTAGGCAGTCTCCTAAGAACTCGCAGCACCCTTAAACTACATCTCCCAGAATTCTTTGGGGGAAGCCGCGACTCTTTGATTTGGTATGAGACTGCTTTTAATGCTCCTTATTCAACATGCTCCAAATGCTAAGCGATTTGTGAAATGAGCTAAGTGCTCTTGAAATCAAGTGCCTCTAAAATTCCTCTTCGAGCTGCAGGTACAACAACCAAAACTTCTAAATATGCACCAGCGCCCATTTGTGGCCTGATTCATGCCAACCATTTTGACATGGATAGTCTCTTGAGTTTTGTTTGCTCAGTTTTGCAGGATTTGCATCCGCAGAACCAGTCACAGGGATGGTTCAGCAAGCATCTCGAGGGCACCACAAAAGCTTCTTTTCAAAGAGATCTGTGCCAACAAGGATTTCTTATTGATTCAGGCTCCAGCCTACTCCATCCCCTTTGGGTGGGTGAGCAGACAGCATGTCTAATCCACACACATGGAAATACAGTTTTTTAAATGAATGGTGTCACTGGTAAAATGTATTTGTGGGTAGGCTTTAAAATTGTTTGTAAGTCACTTGGAGACCTTTAGATGTCTAGTAAATAAAAAGGATTGCCTTTTAAGCAGATGGGGAACATGAAATTCTTGTTAACGTTAGCATACAAAATACGGTTCTGTGAGGCTGGCCAAAATGTTACATTGGTTTCATATGTTCATAAGGGGGTTCTTTTTTCTTTTCTCTTAAGTGCATTCACAAATTTCCAGATATGAAGCAACAGGGCAGATCCACACAATAAACTCAGTGCACATTTAAAGCACTGGACTTCCTCCAAGGGATCATAAGAACTGCCGTTTGGCAAGGGTGCTGGGAGCTATAGCTCGGTGAGGGGGCAACCTAAAGTTCCCTAGATTCTTCAGTGGGGGGGGGGAGGGAAATCATGTGCTTTGAATGTGTGCTGGGCGTGCATGGGAACTGTGGTCGGTTTGTTTTTTAACCTGAATGTGGATAGATCTATGCATTACATTTTGCACCCTCCTGAAACAGATCCCCATTAGCGATGGAATTGGTGGACTCAATACGCAAACGATTTCTCTTTTGGGAGGGCAGCAGCCAGCCCACCCTTCCGCCTTGCCACAGACTTTTGCACCCATATATTCCAGCCACTTGGGGTGTCAGTCCTGGGAGACTCACAGCAGCTGGGACGGTCACAAATCTATTACTTTGTTCAGCTACTGCTTTGCATATAGGAGATTCGATTCCGGGGGAAAGTAGTACAGCATCTGCTTTGCATGCAAAGGATCGACACCTGGCGCTGCCAGGTGGAGCTGGAAAAATACTCCCTTGCCCTAAACCCTGCAGAGCTGCTGCCGGTCCGTGCAGGGGATAATGGGAAAGGCGCACCGATGCCCCGACTCTAAGGCCGCTCCCTCTTGTCCCTTGATCCTTCCTAAACTGGAGATGTCGGGAACTGAACCTGGGACTTTTTGCAAGCCATCCACGAGCTGCCTCTTGCTCAGCTATGACGACCCTCGTGTGGGTAAATAATAAAGCCACGAAACAGAATTTACACTTAGCCGGCCACGATGGGTGCTGCGCGCGTGCAGGTTGAAGCCGCAAAGCGAGCCAAGACGCAACCACAAAGCGCAAACCGACATGTGGTGAAAAAGCTTGGCTGAATCTAAGAGTAATCCCCTTTCACCCCACTAGAGGGGGGACAGTCGTCAACCCACAAGAAATGCCGGCCACCCGTGTGGGGGGCTCAATCCCAGGAAAACATGCCAGGAAACAACTTTTAACACACACACACACACACACACACACACACACACACACACACGAAAGATCTACTTGCATGCAACCTGGAGCAGCCCGACGGTGCTAACTTTGTGGTTGTTTTTTTTAAAGACAAGAAACGGATTTAAAACCCCCCGCTCTGTAAAATCCAAGCTTGCTGCTTCTTTCTCAGATGGGGGAAATATATATATACTTTGCATTTTAGACTGATCCACACAAACACTCCTTGATCTCCCCTGCCTGCCCTTGCATCTGAAATAAGCGCAGTGCAAACAAAAATGCAAGGTGAAAAGCAGGGTTTTAAGACGCCCCCCCCCAAAAAAAAAACAGCTGCAGAAAGAAGGCACTTAAGAGGGCGGCGCGGAAGAGGGAGAATTGCTCTGGCTGAAGTTGTTTAAAATCGCTCTCCGCGCCTTCCTTTCCCTCCTCCTTTGTTCGCAAAGTTCCTCTCTAATTCGCACCGAGATCCTATTTCGCTTTTCTGCATCCCTTCCCTTCCTTCTCACATCCGGCTCCCAACCTTATTCTTTTTGCATTTAAAGAAGGATCCGTAATTTCCCTAAAAATCTCTTCCTTCCCCCCTCCCCTCCCCTCCCCCCCCCAGTCCCAGCCTCCCACTCTCTCCAAGTTTTTTGGGGGCTACTCACCGGCTGGGGTTGTTAGCCACTGAGGGCTGGCTAGGTTCTTGTTCACAGGGCTGGCCGAGGCGGCGGAAAGCGCAGCTTGTTTTGAAGGGCTGCCCTTGGCCGCCGCCTCCTTCTGGAGCAATTGGTGATGTCAGAATCTGAGCTGGGTGTGGAAAAGGGGGAGAGGGGAAGAAAATGATTTTTTTTTTTTTCAAAAGTGCCAATCAATCTCTCTCTTCACTCTCTGCAGAGCGGCGGGAGAAAGAGATTTAAACAGGAAAGCCCCAGATCTGCAAATTTCACCCAACACCCACCACCACTCCCAAATGTTTAGGGTACGTTCCCATAACTGGGGAAACTGGGAGAGGGGCATTTGTTTGTTTCCTGCCCCATCATTGGAATAAACTGTCTTCCAGATGTTCTCCCTTGCCTTGTGAATTTATGGCTGCAAATATGGTGTTCCTTCCAAGAGTTGGGCTGCTTTGCCCCGTCTCTGAAGTTTTAGAATTTTCATTCTCCGTAAGGTTTTTCTAACTTGGCTGAGCTTTTTCCTTAAAAACCAGGGGACATTCTTCGTTTTGCTGAGCTGAATCAAAAGTGTCTTCTCTCCCGTCCTCCCTCAAATTGTACTTAATCACATTTTTTTAAAAAAAAAATATTTTAAAGGTGTTGGCTTCAAACTACATTTTTAAAATACAACAAAATACAGCAAAAAAAATTTTTTGAATTTTACATACGCAACAAACCTGTTCCACCTCCCAAGCTACTGAGATCACTTCAAATTGGATTTCATTCAGTGAAATCTTTCTTTTAAAAAAAACCAACAAGCCAAGAATCTCTTGCATGCAAGTTGGAAACATGTGTGGTGTCTGTTGAAAAGGCTGGTGGATAATTAACAGTTATTTTCTTAATGGGCACTGATGACTAAGGCTTTTTCCTCAATGGTTTTTGATGGCTGCTGGCAACTGGTAGTACTATTTCATACTTATTTATTGCATTTATACCCCCAACCTTTTCCTCCAAGAAGTTCAAGGTGCGGTTCTCCCCCTCCTCATTTAATCCCCACAAAAACAACCCTGTGAGGTAGACTCAGCTGAGAGACAGTGAGTGGTCCAAAGCAACCCAGGGTTTCACTTTTTAACCCATTCTTTTTTAAAGTACAAAAATAATAATTCTGATGTCCTTCTTGCATATTAATTTTTAAAATACATACTCTATTTTGTTTATATTGATAAGGCTTTGGGGTCGACAATGACTTTATTTGTTCATCAAGGGGTCTGTGAAGTCAAGGTGTTTGAGAAACTGTGCCCTGTGCCTTTATTATCCTATCTTTGGTCTCCTGTTTAACCTGCACCTATCAGATTCATGGAAGTGTAAAGATGGAAGGGAACCCAATGGTCATCTAGACCAACCCCCTGAAATGCAGGAATCTCTCTACTCTAGCATCCAAACCTGTTTTTCTAGACTGTAATGTGCTCAGGGCAGGGACTTGTACCTCACAGTGCACGTGCTGCATTGACAGTCTATTTTGTTTCTCTTTATTTCCTTTCATAGAATTTATACATCGCTCGATTATTCAAGGGAAAACCCTCTAGGCGATTTGCAAAGGGAATAAAGCAATAACATTACAGGTATTATCTCAGAACTCGAACGTAATCCGTTCCGGAAGACCGTTCAACTTCCGAAACGTTCGAGTTCCGAGGCGTGGCTTCCAATTGGCCGACAGCTAGGTTTCCGCACAGCAGAGGCCGTGTGGGACATTTGTTTTCCGGGGAATGTTCAAAAACCGGAGCACGCACTTTCAGGTTTTTGGCATTCGGGAGCCGAAATGTTCGAGAATGGAGCCGTTTGAGTTCCGAGGTACCACTGTGCAGTAGTACCTTGGGTTAAGAAGTTAATTTGTTCCAGAGGTCTGTTCTTAACCTGAAACTGCTCTTAACCTGAAGCACCACTTTAGCTAATGGGGCCTCCCGCTGCCGCTGCACCACTGGTGTGCGATTTCTGTTCTCATCCTGAAGCAAAGATCTTAACCCGAGGTACTATTTCTGGGTTAGCGGAGTCTGTAACCTGAAGCGTCTGTAACCCGAGGTACCACTGTATCAGTAGAAACAGTCAAAAGCAACTACAGTGGTACCTCGGGTTACATTTATCTTAATAAATGTCATCACACAGGCAATAGGGAGTAGCAGCATCTCTTCAGAACAAACTGCCGATTTTGCCAACTTAACAAGTCAGCTTAGCTGCAAACAGCTGACTTGCTGGCTGGAAGGAGCTCAAACTAAGTGAATTACAGTTGAGGGACATCCATGCTCCTGGTTGCTTGAGAACAGTGAGAGGTTTGTGCTTTGAGAGGGACATGTTCTCTGGCTCCCAACCAGGCGCTATAGCTGAAGGGGAGACATAAAATCAATCAGCCAACCAGCACCAAAGCCAGCTGCTACTGAAATGTAAAAGCATTTAAGGCAGGGGTCAGCAACCTTTTTCAGCCGTGGGCCGGTCCACTGTCCCTTAGACCATGTGGTGGACTATATTTTGAAAAAAAGATATGAATGAATTCCTATGCCCCACAAATAACCCAGAGATGCATTTTAAATACAGTGGTACCTCGGGTTAAGTACTTAATTCGTTCCAGAGGTCCGTTCTTAACCTGAAACTGTTCTTAACCTGAGGTACCACTTTAGCTAATGGGGCCTGCCACTGCGCCGCAGGAGCACGATTTCTGTTCTCATCCTGAAGCAAAGTTCTTAACCCGAGGTACTATTTCTGGGTTAGCGGAGTCTGTAACCTGAAGTGTCTGTAACTTGAAGCATCTGTAACCCGAGGTACCACTGTAAAAGGACACATTCTACTCATGTAAAAACACACTGATTCCTGGACTGTCTGTGGGCCGGATTTAGAAGGTGATTGGGCCGCATCCAGCCCACGGGCCTCAGGTTGCCTACCCCTGATTTAAGGGGAAGAGGCTGATATCAACCGAAAAAACCCAGCACATCCCCATCATACGTAAGTCTTCATAGGTTGGCTGCATTTTTATCCCACACTCACTCCAAGGAACCTAGGTGGCATTTATAAGGATCCTCCACCTTTTCTCATTTACTCTCATGACAAAACTGTAAGGTAGGCTATGCTAGCCCAAAGCCCCTTAATTCCAGATCAGTTTGCCAGGCCAGAAGCACCCCAGACCCTGAGGTTTTCAGCGCCCACACCTGAGACCTAGAAGCAAGACATCTGGTGATGTCATGGAGGGGAGGCCCCTGGTGCTGTCGTGAGGACATCCCTTGGAGACGGAGGTTAATTGGGAGAGGGAAGTGGAAGAAGGCAGATCCTCCCAGAGTGTCTCTGCTAGAATTTGCAGCCAGCTTCTGCCAGGCTGAAGCTTGCAGACTTCTTAATCTCTTTATGAAAGGCACTCTTGCCCACCTGAAGAGGCAAGCCCTCTGCCTGCCACCTAGAGGAGGCCCGGTAAACCTGGAGACTTCAGGTCAGGTGTGGCAGTCTGTCAAGGAGACCAAAAGGTCCAGGCCCAAAAGTAGCCTGTGTCTAAGGACCCCAAATCCTCAAACACCTCATCAGGAGGATTCCTCGTGAGCAAGTAAGCCTTGCAACTTCCTTCACCTGTGGTTCAGGTGTGGTCTAGGAGGCCTGAATATAGAAGGTCTCCCTCCTGAGTCTTCTCATTCCTGAAAGCAATACAGTGGTACCTCGGGTTAAGTACTTAATTCATTCCAGAGGTCCGTTCTTAACCTGAAACTGTTCTTAACCTGAAGCACCACTTTAGCTAATGGGGCCTCCTGCTGCTGCTGCTGCACCGCCGGAGCACGATTTCTGTTCTCATCCTGAAGCAAAGTTCTTAACCTGAAGCACTATTTCTGGGTTAGGGGAGTCTGTAACCTGAAGCGTATGTAACCTGAGGTACCATTGTACGAGCTTCTGGCTCATTGTTTCCAAACTTAGTCTTGTTCACTTGCTACCTGGGCTGCCTGTGGGGTTGAACTTGCCTCTGGGGCTGGTTTTGGCGCCTCAGCCGATTCCCTGGGCTTCAACCTGGCTTGCTTGCACTGCCCTCCACCTTTAACTCTGCTCTCCTCAATGAGTGTTTTGGTAAGAGGCTGAGGCTTCCAGCGATTGGCTCCCTCTATCCCCTGAGGGCACCAAGTGGAACATGACACCCAAGTCAGTTCTACCAAGGGGGGCCAAGCTTGTGCATTGCCTACACAAAGGGAAAGCATTGCCAAAACAAGAGGACAAGTTTGCTTAACATTTGCACATGCTAATTTAAGTGCATAGGCACACATTTCGGAATAACGGCAGTAGGCTGGAGATTTCATTCCGTGAACAGGCTATGAGGACCCTTTTATACCTTTGAAATGTTGCTGAACTCAGTGGATGGCATATCTAAGGGGCTGGTAGCCAGGATGTATAACTTGCGTGTCACAGCCAGTGCCAGATATATGTATAAGCTAAACAAGCTATAGTTTAAGGCCACAGTCTCTTGGGGGCCCAAAAAAAATTTAAAGGGGAAAAGAAACTGGATACTTCTTCTTAATTGTCCATAAATTATCATCTAGCATATATTCAACACAAAAAACAGCAACAATTTGTTGTTGACAAAGGACAGCTGGACATATAAAGGGCCCCATTACCTTCAGTAGCTTAGGGCCTCATCAAACCTAAATCCGGCCCTGGCCACAGCTGATATAGAGACGGCAGAAAAATAGGTGGCCATTTGGGAACAAATTATTGGAATTGTGATCATCGTCATCTAACATAAGTTTTGTGGAAGCAAATTGGGATGAATGCTCAACAAATGTGTCAAACAAAAGAGTGCAATCTTCCTTCCTTCCTTCGTTCCTTCGTTCCTTCCTTCCTTCCTTCCTTCCTTCCTTCCTGTGTCTGATATAACTGTCACTGTCGTGGGACACAGGTGGTGCTGTGGTCTAAACCACAGAGCCTAGGGCTTGCTGATCAGAAGGTCGGCGGTTTGAATCCCCTTGACGGGGTGAACTCCCGTTGCTCAGTCCCTGCTCCTGCCAACCTAGCAGTTCAAAAGCACATCCAAGTGCAAGTAGATAAATAGGTACCGCTCCAGCGGGAAGGTAAATGGCATTTCCGTGCGCTGCTCTGGTTCGCCAGAAGTGGCTTAGTCATGCTGGCCACATGACCTAGAAGCTGTACACCGGCTCCCTCGGCCAATAAAATGAGATGAGCGCCATAACCCCAGAGTCAGTCACGACCGGACCTAATGGACTGGACCTTTACCTTTAGAAGGAGATTTGCTGCCTAGGCTTTCAAATCTCCTTTCCTCTCCATCTCATAAGGAGATTCCAGCTAAACATTAGGAAAACCTTTCTGATGGTAAGAGGCGCTCGGAACGATTTCCCTCGGAAGCTGGTGGACTCTCCTTCCCTGGAGGTTTTTGAGCAGCATTTGGATCGCCATCTTCCAGGGATCCCTTAGCCATGGTTCCTGCATTGAGGGGCTTGGACTAGATGACCTTTGGGGGTCCCTTCCAACTCTACACTTCTACGATTTGATGAAACTGGGGAGACAACCGTAAAGATAAACAAATGCAACCTATGACTGTCAAACCCAAAGCCTTTGGTGATGCGTAATAACAGTGGAGAGTGCAGGCTTTGGTATGAGAACAGGGGCGTTCACAGGGCGTCCCTCGCAGAAGCCACAGGACAGGCTGCGCAGTCAGGGCCGCAGAATGTGGAAGCCGGAAATCATCCTTGACATGTCGAGAGCGCATGGCAGCTTGGAGAGCCCCCACCCTGTTCCCTGACTGATGCCACTCGCAAGGCATGGGGAAGTGCCAAACGGGGTGATATCATACTACAAGGCTGTCCTGTTTTTGTTGTTTGACTAGATGGTTGCATGGGAGACGTGAGTTGGGAGCAACTACAGGGGTGCAACCCCCTCCATCCTGTCCTTTAAGCCCCTGGGTCACAGCTGCAGTGTTAGCTCTTGTTCTTTTCTCCAGAAGTGGTCCAGCACCACAGTCAAGCATGAGCTTTGCAAGCAAAACGTCCTTGGTTCATTCTTGTGTGGTATCTCTAAGTTAGATACAGAGAGAGAGAGAGAGAGAGAGAGAGAGAGAGAGAGAGAGAGAGAGGCTCCCAGCCTCTGCCAATTAGTGTAGACCAGGGGGTCACCAACCTAAGACCCATGGGCTGGAAGCAGCCCGCAGAGGTCATTTGACCGGCCCACAAGCCGTCCCCAAACTGAGCCACCCACTAACGCGCTGCACTAAACCAACGCAGCGCAGTGCGGGGACTCGCTTCCGCAGCACCGGAAATCGCGTCTACGCAGAGGCCAAAAATTGCGGGCAGGCACGCAATCCGGCCCATGGAGGACCGATCCAACCCAGGCAAGATAAACCTTGCTGACACCTGGTATAAGTGATACAGTGGTACCTCGGGTTACATACGCTTCAGGTTACATACGCTTCAGGTTACAGACTCCGCTAACCCAGAAATAGTGGAAATAAAAAAATTCCTTCCTGTAGCACCTTAAAGACCAACTAAGTTAGTTCTTGGTATAAGCTTTCGTGTGCATGCACACTTCTTCAGATTCTTTCGACTATGGCAGACCAACACGGCTACCCATCTGTAACCAGAAATAGTGCTTCAGGTTAAGAACTTTGCTTCAGGATGAGAACAGAAATCGTGCTCCGGCGGCGCAGCAGCAGCAGGAGGCCCCATTAGCTAAAGTGGTGCTTCAGGTTAAGAACAGACCTCCAGAACAAATTAAATACTTAATCCGAGGTACCACTGTACTAAGCTCAGCAGACCCCATGGTCTGACTATGCGTAAGGCAACTCCCTCTGTTCCTCAAATGCTCTTTCGGTGCTAACGTTGCAAGCGATTTGTAAGCCCCAGCGAAGACTCCCGCCGGGAACTGCCAAGATAAGCTGGAGAGTTACCTCTGGAAATGTTATTAGCGGACCAGACGGAGCCGAGTTGCCAGAACCATGACCTCATTCCTGAGGCATGCAGCTCTGATTTTGGAGGTCCCTACAAGTCACTGAGCTGGATCGCAATCCATTTGCTAGATGTTTGCTAATAATCACCGTTGCACCTTTCCTGGTGAAACCCACCCACCTGACTGCACCTAGATGTGGGTCCTTCTGCCTCCAGCTTCCTGTGTGCCTTTATCCCAGGAATGGCAAGCTTGTGACCCTCTAACTGAACCATACCTCCCATTGGCCCTGATCATTGGCCAGCCTGGCTGTGACGGATGGGAGTTGTAGTGCGGGTGTCATCGACTGGTTGGACACAGAGGAATGGTGGGAGGAACCAGCTGGGGAATCATCAAGGGGAGAAAGCTCAGAGTCTGGGGAGTGGCGGTGGGATCAGAGGGAGAAGACTGGGAAGAGGGGGTGTCGGAAACTAGAGTGGGGGGAGTCTGTGGTAGAGAGAAGTCCAGAATCAGAGGCAGAAGTAGAAGCAGGAGAGCAGGCTGAAGAAGGCCAAGAGGCAGAAGTGAGTCAGGCTGGTGAAGAGGCACAAATGTCTTCCTTTTTTTCTGCAACAAGCTCCCCTCCTGCCTTAATTCCCTGGACCAAGAGAGGCGTGAAACGGGAGGAGCAAAGGCAGGCATGCAGGCACAGTCTCAGATTGCTTGGGGCGGAAACCCTGGAGAGAAAGGGACTTGGCCACCTATGGGGAGACCTGAGTTGCTGTGCTCATTAGGCCTGATGCTCCCGTGCCAATCCTGTTTTGCTAACGAGGAGTTAACCACAACTCACTCGGTGCAATTTACTGCTTGCTCCTGTCGACAGGGGGTGGTGGGAAGGCACACGAAGCTGCCACTGTGCTGAAGCCAAGCAAGTCTTGGAGACCATCAAGACCAGGCTTCCTCAACCTCGGCCCTCCAGATGTTTTGAGACTACAATTCCCATCATCCCTGACCACTGGCCCTGCTAGCTAGGGATCGTGGGAGTTGTAGGCCAAAAACATCTGGAGGGCCGAGGTTGAGGAAGCCTCATCAAGACTGTTGCTGCTTTGCTGGTAAGATCCAGTCTCAAGCTAGCAAATCCAGGTCCCGCAATTAATGCGGACCAGGAGGTTTTGCGCAACAAACCAGCTTCCTGCTAAAGACGGGGCTTTTTGACAGAAGGAAAGTGATGCACCAGAAAGGCTTTGCTTGATGCAGCAGAATCAGACCTCTCTGTGAGTTAGAATGGGTGCTCTGTGAATAGCAGCAACAGGGGTTCTAGTAGGGTGCCAACTGGGTGCTGGGGTGCCCAGCTGGCAGAGAGGCTTCAGTTGCAAGCCTGGCCCTCGACAAATAATAATAATAATAAATTTTTATTTATACCCCACCCTTCCCGGTTCAGAAAACCGGGATCAGGGCGGCTAACAAAAAATTTAAAACACTTAATTGATGCAACAACAAAAAATAGCATAAAATACAGTATAAAACATGAATAACAATAAATTAAGAATTCAAGAATCAATTTAGGAGAAAATCCATCCAATAGACATTAGATGATCACCAGGCCTAGCTGGCTAAGTTAGTCCTATTTGAGCCAGCGAGGAGACCAGGAGAGAATTAGCTGTGGGATCCCAGAGTGGGTAATCTTCATAAAAAGGGGAGGGGGAGGGAAGGAAGGGGAATAAAAGATCAGGCTAAGTTCAAGTTGAAAGCCAGGCGGAATAGCTCTGTCTTACAGGCCCTGCGGAAGGAAGTTAAATCCTGCAGGGCCCTGGTCTCATGGGACAGAGCATTCCACCAGGTCGGAGCCATCACTGACAAACCAGCAAGGCAGCTGCCCGCAGGGTTCACAGAGGCAGTAATGTGGAATGGGGGGGGGGGGGAGAGAAGCTCATTTGGCTGCACCTCCCAATCAGCTGCCTGAGTCGAGATGTTGAGCGTGCCTCCCGGTAGGGCCAGCACCGATCTCAAGTTAGCCAGTGAGGAGTGACTCGAGGGAGAAGGAGATCGGGAGTGATGAAGGACTGGATTTGACCAAACACAGCTGGGCAGGGCTAGGCTTTGCTGTGGTTTGACAGCCCGGACGTGGTGAACGGCAAAAACAGGGGCATGTGTTGCTGGCTTCGCCAAGCCCTGCTGCAAAAATGCAACCCTGCAGCCAAAACAGAAATAAACATGCTGGTGTTGCAGCTCCTGGTCTGGCATTCCTTTGAGGTCATCGCTATCATTGCTAGTTACTGGATCTCTTACCTGCCCTCCAGCATGAGCTCCTGGGATGATGACATCTACATCATATTGATAGCTGGTTTGCCCCTTCCTGCTCCAGCATGGCTGGCTGGTGTGGTTTCGCCAGTGAGAGCGCATGGTAGGCAATGGTGCCCTGATAGCTGGATGTCTCTCTGTGTGTGCTTTGAATGAGATACCCATGTGGACTTGAAGAAAGTCATATCCCACCAGCTGATGAAAAGAGGCAGAGAAGGAGTTTTGATGGACAGAGATACAGAAGCCTTTTTCAGGTGTTATTCTAGGGCATAGCTGTCAACTTTTCCCTTTTCTTGTGAGGAATCCTGTTTGGAATAAGGGAATTTCCCTTATAAAAAGGAAAATGTTGACAGCTATGTTCTAGGGTTTCCCAAAGGCGTAAGGAAAGAGGGTGCAATATGGCAGAAGGAAGCTTCCCCCACCCCCAAAAACCTATGGGCATTGGTAGTGTGTGTGTTGCTCTCCACCTCACCCTGAATAAATAATGTCAAAAAGATCTAGCAGTTTGTGGGGGAAGAGAGAAAATTGTGACTTTCTAGCTGGTGTTGACTGAAACTTGTTGAAGTCATTCTTTGAGCAACCTTCTGGCTGGTAGGAATGTCTGCTGTCTGTCTCTACTTAACACTCTGTTTATATTTTTGAAAAAAAAAAAGCAAACAAGCAGGATTTGCTGCAAAAAATGTTGCAATGCTGAGTGCTCCTGTTTGCTATTCCAGTCATCTCAGCCAGCCAAGCCCTGCTTCAGGTTTCTCCATTCCGTCTCCCCTCCCAACTGGTTTTCTGTTCCCTCCCCCAGCTGTCAGTCAGTGTTCCATGGACACCAAACATGCCCAGACCCCACTAGGCTGTTTTAGGGGTTTGCACATATGTGTGCACATACACACACACACACACACACACACACGTGTTTTTTTTTTTTTGTTTTTTTTGCATTTTAAAATTTTATTGATTTCCCATTATTTATACATTATATCCATATTTCTCATACATTTTGAACTTCCTTCAGCGTCTTTGACATTCATTCATATTTATATCTTTAAAACACATTCCATATTTCATATTGCCATTCGTTCCTCCCTTCATACATTATTTCTATTAAACAATACTTATTAGTTCTTTACAGTGCCTCTTTAAATCCCACTAGCGTTGTATTTACAAAGCATTTATTCTCCAGATAACCCGCAAATTTCCCCCAGTCCTCAATAAACTTTTGATCCTTAATATATCTGATTTTCCCTGTTAATTTATCCAACTCGGCGTATTCTGTCAGTTTTACTCTCCACTCTGCTACCGTAGGGATTTCTTCCTGCTTCCACTTCTGAGCTATCACAATTCTGGCTGCCGTTACCGCATACTGGAAGAGTTTGCAGTCCTTTCTTCTGATGTCCTTTCCCACAATACCTAATAGAAAGGCTTCTGGCTTTTTTACAAAAGTATAACTTAACATCTTTTTCATTTCGTTATAAATTTCGTCCCAGAAGCTTTTAACTTTCTTACACTCCCACCACTGATGATAGAAGGTCCCTTCCTTTTGTTTACATTTCCAGCATTTGTTATCTGTCTTGTACATCTTAGCCAGTTTTACAGGTGTCATATACCACCTGTAGAGCATCTTCATCACATTTTCCCTCAGTAACGTGCATGCCGTAAATTTTATGTTCACTCTCCATAACTTTTCCCAATCCTCCAATTGAATATTATAGCCGAAATCCCTTGCCCATTGTACCATCACTGATTTTACTTCCTCATCCTTCGTATTCCACTCTAACAATATTTTATACATTTTTGACAGGTTTTTATATTCGTTGTTTATTATCTCTTTTTGGAATGCCGATTCCTTTTCCTCGTAACCCCTTTCCTTCACCTCTTTTTTAAACATTTCATTTATCTGAAAATAGTGCAGCCAGTCATATGTAAATACTTTAACCTGATCGTATGATTTTACTTTCCACTTCCCTCCTTCATTAATAACCATTTCTTCATACTTTCCCCACTTTTCTCTCATATTAACTTTCTTTACACTTATTATCTCCAACGGGGATAGCCAATGTGGAGTTTTCGGTTCTAATATATTTTTATATCTGTCCCAAACCTCTATTAGTGGACCTTTAAAAATGTGGCTACAAAATTCCTTATGCACTCTCTTTTTATCCCTCCATAGATACGCGTGCCACCCAAATCTGTTATTATGCCCTTCCAGATCTAGTAATTCTTTGTTCTCCAACTTTACCCATTCTTTTATCCAACACAGACATGCTGCTTCGTAATACAGTCTCATGTCTGGTAGGGCGAAACCCCCTCTTTCTGTTACATCTGTTAATAACTTAAACTTAATTCTGGGCTTCTTTCCTTCCCAGACATATCTAGAGATCACCTTTTGCCATTCTTTAAAGTTTTTTGTACCTTTTAATATGGGTATCGTTTGGAACAAAAATAACAGCTTTGGGAGCACCATCATTTTGACCATGGATATTCTTCCCCAGAATGATAATTTCATCCTGGCCCAGACCTCCAGATCTTTTTTAATTCCATTCCAAACCGGGGTATAGTTATTTTGGTATAAATCGATGTTTTTGTTGGTAAGCCAGAGTCCCAGATATTTAACCTTTTTAACAACCTCAATTTCAGTTCGTTGCTGTATTAATTCAATCTTATCCTGATCTAAGTTTTTAACAATCATTTTTGTCTTACTCTTATTCAATTTAAATCCTGCTAACATCCCAAATTTCTCCATCTCTTCCAAAATCTCCCTTAAACTCTCTATAGGTTCTTCCACTGTTAAAACCACATCATCTGCATAGGCTTTAACTTTGTACTCATTTGAACCTAATGTTACCCCTTTAATTTGTTTATTTTGTCTTATTGCACTTAGTAAGACTTCCAAAACCACAATAAAGAGCAACGGCGAAAGCGGACATCCCTGTCTTGTTCCTTTGGATATTTTTATATCTTCAGTGATGACATTATTAATTATCAGTCTCGCTTTCTGTTCTGTATAAATTGCCTTTATGCCATTTAAAAACTCTTGGCCCACCTCCATGATTTCCAAATTTTTCAACATGAAATCCCAGACTACATTATCGAAGGCTTTCTCCGCATCTACGAAGATTAGGCTGGCTGGTTTATCACATCTATCAGAAAGATATTCAATTAAATTAACTATACTTCTTGTGTTATTTCTTATTTGCCTGCCCGGTAAAAAACCCGCTTGGTCTTCGTGTATAATTTTTGTTAGTATCTTTTTTAGTCTTTTGGCTAGGATTCCGGCGAAAATCTTATAATCCGTATTTAGTAAAGAGATGGGTCTGTAATTCTTAACTTGGGTTAGATCCGAGTCTTGCTTTGGAATTATTGTGATAAATGCCTCCTTCCATGTGCCTGGGATATCTCTTTCCTTTAGGATGTTATTCATCACGTCAATTAACGGAGTCATCAATGTGTCTTTCATTTCTTTATAGTAGCTCGATGTAAACCCGTCTGGGCCCGGTGCTTTCCCTCTTTTCAATTCTTTTATCACTTCTTCTACCTCTTCTCTACATATTGGGGCATTTAGCTGTTCCTTTTGATCTATTGAAATCTTCCTCACCATCTTTTCTTTTAAATATCTTTCTATTTTTTTTTTATTGTTCCTTTCTTTATTCCTATATAGTTGCTCATAGAAGTCTACGAATCCTTTTCTAATTCTTTTCGGGTCAGTTGTTTCTTCTCCGTTTATTTGTATTTTGCTGATTGTATTTTGTTCGTTCCTCCTTTTAACTTGCCAAGCAAGCCATTTTCCTGACTTATTGGCGAATTCAAAATTTTTCTGTCTTAACCTTTTGATATTCCACTCAACCTCTTTATTTATTAACATAGCAAATTGAGTTTGGAGGGACTTTATTTCCTGCATTATCCTTTCATTATTCGGTTTTTTAATCAATTTTTGTTCATTGTCCATAATCTGTCTCAAAATCTCCTTTATCCTTTTTTCTTTGTTTTTTCTTTTCCACACACTTTGCTGAATAAAAAGGCCCCTCATTACTGCCTTACTTGCATCCCATACCACACTTATTTTCACCCCTTTATCTAAATTATCCAAAAAATATTCAAATAGTTTCTTCCGTATTTTTTCAACGAACTTTTGATCATCCCATAAGTGGTAGTGTGTGTGTTGCTCTCCACCTCACCCTGAATAAATAATGTCAAAAAGATCTAGCAGTTTGTGGGGGAAGAGAGAAAATTGTGACTTTCTAGCTGGTGTTGACTGAAACTTGTTGAAGTCATTCTTTGAGCAACCTTCTGGCTGGTAGGAATGTCTGCTGTCTGTCTCTACTTAACACTCTGTTTATATTTTTGGAAAAAAAAAAGCAAACAAGCAGGATTTGCTGCAAAAAATGTTGCAATGCTGAGTGCTCCTGTTTGCTATTCCAGTCATCTCAGCCAGCCAAGCCCTGCTTCAGGTTTCTCCATTCCGTCTCCCCTCCCAACTGGTTTTCTGTTCCCTCCCCCAGCTGTCAGTCAGTGTTCCATGGACACCAAACATGCCCAGACCCCACTAGGCTGTTTTAGGGGTTTGCACATATGTGTGCACATACACACACACACACACACACACACACACACACGTGTTTTTCCCTAAAGATTTGTTTTGTACTTCTGCTAACTTTGGGATTTCTGCAAAGCTCCTCACCTGCCTCTTTTGTCTCCCTAAGGAATGCGATGCACAGCTCAGACACTGGAAACGGAAGGAGCAATATTCTGTTTTCCCCCCATAAGATTTTATTAAAGCTTTTCATAATAAAATGAAATATAAATAAAAACAGAAAGAGAAAGAGAAAAGAAAACACAAGAGTCCTTGCCAGGTGCTGATGGTAGTTGCTCGTGAGTAACCAGGCAGGACTCCAATCTGTCTTTTACATTGTTTTATTGGTGCAAACTATTTAAAGTGCAGAACCCCAAAGTTCATGTCCGTCTTAGTCACTTGCAGATTCCGGGAGTGGCCACTTCCGGTTTCTCCCCCAACATAAGAACTTAGACACCCCAAATCTCCGCCTCCCCTCCTTACGTTTCACCCCTCAGCGCAAGCTGGGCGACGGAAACGACATGTGTGCCTCCTGGCCAGCCTGGCGAGGTGAGCTCTCAGCAGCATCTTCAAGCCCTCCCCTCTCTTGGCTGCCCCCTTCCCTCTCTGCTCAACTGGAGGTGTGGCTTTCCCCACCTCTAGACTAAGCATCGGAGGCTCTCTGTATCCCCCTGCCTCCCTCCCCTGTTCCGATGGCGGTTCCCTGACAGTCCTTTATCAAAGGTACTGTATTTTTCGCTCTATAAGATGCACTTTCCCCCTCCTAAAAAGTAAGGGGAAATGTGTGTGCGTCTTATGCAGCAAATGCAGGCAGGAGGCTCTGTCAGCACTCCCTTTAAAGAGCCGCGTGGAGCGTGTGTGCAGCTCTTGGGGGCTTTTCCCGAGGAGGGAGAAGGGCAGCCCTTCTCCCTCCTCAGGAAAAGCCCCCAAGAGCCTCACACACAGTCCGCGTGCTCTTTAAAGGGAGCGCAGCTCTTGGGGGAGCCTCAGCCACACACAGCCTCTCCCGGGCAGGGGATGAAGGCTCCCCTTGCCCGGGAGAGGCTGCTCGCGGCTAAAGAAGAAGCCAGGACAGCGAGTGGGATCCCGCTGGCTGTTCTAGCTTCTGGCTTAGCCAAGGGGATGAAGTCTCCGCAGGGGAGCGGGGAGCCTCCCCTAAAAACTAGGTGTGTCCAATCGTCCGGTGCGTCTAATAGAGCGAAAAATACGGGAGCTCTTAGTCCTTGTCTCTCACCTGGCAGCTTCCCTTTCTTCTTCCCATCTCTCACCCTGCAAGATCTTCCATTCCCTGCCTCTCACTCAGGGTCCTTCCCCAACCATCCAACACCTTCATATGGGAATTTTGTGGGTACTCGGGCACCCAGAGCCCCAGGTAGTCGGCACCTATGAGAAGGAGAGAAGAAGGGGCATAGAAGAATGACGGAGTCCTCGTGGAAGAGGTCCTCATGGAAATCCACCAGCACTTTAGGGCAAATGTCCCTTAACGTACGCAGGCTTTGTATGCAATTTCGCTTAACATTTACACAGTTTTGCAAAGCAATTTCCCCCGATAGAAGCGCATTGTTTTGTGTTGATTTCACTGATCTCTGCATTTCTGTGCACATTTTCCTGCATTTGTGCACACGTGACTTGGCTAGAGAACTGCACTGCAGAATTCAGATAAGGGCAAAAGCCGTGTTTGGGTTTGTGTATTGTTTTTGGGAAGTACAATTTAGTCAGGTTTGCCTTTCAATGCAAACTGGATCGAATCGCACACAACCCCGCCTCTCGTGCCTGCCTAGAGAATTTGAACATGTTTCTGAATTCTGTTTGGTCCATAAAAAAGGAGAGGCCTTTAGCCCAATTCACCAAAAGGAAGGGGGAAGGTTGTGGGTACACAATGGGGTGGGTGTGCATATCCCTTTTCCCCATAAAGCACACACATCGCTGAAAAGGCAGTGCTCTCAAGAGCAGGAAATATGACGCGCAATCTTGATTTCTGTCTGCGTTGAGCTTTGCCAAGTTTGCTCTGTTTCCATTTGGGCAGGAAAGCAGACAAATGAGAATAAGGAGGGAGAACGAAGTCCTTTCGTTCTGCTGCTCCCGACTTTCACAAAGCCAGGCCATCTGTTTTGCAAAAGACCTGGCTCTGAGGAGAGAGAGGGACGGCGAGGGTTTAAGTCTGATGTTTCGAATTAAGTTTAAGATATTAACCGATGCAAAACAAAGAGGGGGCTTTGCCCTGCCAGACTTAAAGTTGTATTACGAAGCCGCAGCGTTCTGCTGGCTAAAAGACTGGCTACTTCTTGAAGACACTGATGTGCTGGATTTGGAGGGGTTTAACAATACCTTTGGATGGCATGCATATTTATGGTATGACAAGGTTAAAGCAAATAAGGCCTTTAAGAACCATATTGTCAGAAAATCATTGTTTAATGTCTGGTCAAAATATAAAGACTTGCTGGAAAATAAAACACCAAGGTGGCTTTCACCTTTGGAAGCCAAGGCCCGAAAAAGACCCAATATGGAGGCTAAATGGCCAAAATATTGGGAAATATTAGAAAAGGATGGAGACAAATGGAAATTGCAGAGTTTAGAGAAAATGAAAGACAAAGTGCGAGACTGGTTACATTACGCTCAGATCAAAGAAGTTTTTAAAAATGATAAGAAATTAGGGTTCCAGGTGGAGAAATCGAAACTAGAAACAGAATTGTTAGAACCAAAGATTAAGGTACTTTCAAGGATGTATAACTTGCTGTTGAAATGGAATACACAAGACGAAACGGTTAAATCGGCTATGATAAGGTGGGCACAGGACATTGGGCATAATATCATGTTTGAGGACTGGGAGAGGTTGTGGAATAATGGACTGAAATTTACTGCATGTAACGCCCTGAAAGAAAATGTAATGAAAATGATTTATAGATGGTACATGACCCCAGTCAAACTTGCTAAAATTTACCACCTGTCTGATAATAAGTGTTGGAAATGCAAAGAGTGCGAGGGAACGTTCTTCCACCTCTGGTGGACTTGCCCTAAAGTGAAGGCGTTCTGGGAAATGATCTATAATGAACTGAAAAAGGTATTTAAATATACCTTCACTAAGAAACCAGAGGCTTTCCTTTTGGGTATTGTCGGCCAAGGGGTGGTAAAGAAGGACCAGACATTCTTTATGTATGCAACAACAGCAGCAAGGATACTTCTCGCAAAACATTGGAAAACCCAAGATCTACCCACACTGGAAGAATGGCAGATACAACTGATAGACTACATGGAACTGGCTGAAATGACCGGCAGAATCCGTGACCTGGGAGAAGAGAGGATTGAGGAGGACTGGAAGAAATTTAAGAACTACTTACAAAAGTATTGTAATTTGAGTGAATGCTAAATAAGATGCTAGACTAAAACAACTGAGCACCACTAAATTCAGAAGCTTTTTTAAGAAAATAAGTAAGATTGTGAAAAATTAGCTCCTTTTGAGAATTATATGATTATGAAATATAGAAGGGATATAAGAATTTAAACAAGATGATAAATTGCTGACAAAATGTTTTAACGATGAAAATGGGAGCGGGAGGTGTGAGGAAGTCCAAAGAAAATGTGAAAATATGTTAAGATTGATGTTACATTGTTTATTATGTCTATTTTTATTGTAAAATTTAATAAATTGCTTTAAAAAAAAAAAAAATAAGTCTGATGTTTCTCAGAGAAGCTTGCCAGAACTGTAAACGGGTCCAAACGCCGGCAACTTCTTTGCTGGGTTTTCTCGAGTGACGTTTCGGATGTGCAAAACAGTGAGCCGCAGAAGTGGGTTAGTCCTTGAGAAACCTGAATTTGAGGGAGATTTGCATGCAGATGTTCCTTCCATTTGAGGACTTCCTGATTTCTGAGAGAGAGCCAGTGTGGTGTAGTGGTTAAGAGCGGTGGACTCGTAATCTGGTGAATCGGGTTCGCTTCCCCGCTCCTCCACATGCAGCTGCTAGTGACCTTGGGCCAGTCACACTTCTCTGAAGTCTCTCAGCCTCACTCACCTCACAGGGTGTTTGTTGTGGGTGGGGGGGGGGAGAGAAAGGAGAATGTTAGCCACTTTGAGACTCCTTCGGGTAGTGATAAAATGGGATATCAAATCCAAACTCTTCTTCTTCTTCCTGCTCGGATCAAGGTGAGGGTAGTGTGGATGGAAGTCTGTACCGCAAGGCAGATTCTGGATGCAAATTCCACAACGGTGGCCCCCACTCTCACTTTACAGGGGTTGCCAATGCAGTGCCCAGGGGCAGGCATGTGTTCACGGAGATCTTCCTTGGTGCCCTCAGTATTCCACCCCCTTCTGAAATAAGGCTTGGGAGAAGTATTCTGCTTCAGGAAAAGCTCAGGAAAGGGCAGCCAAAACGATCAAGGTGGCAGAGCGGAACAAACTACAGTTCCCAAGATTCTTTGGGGGAAGCCAGGATGGTTATGAGTCGCATAAGAGTGCTTTACATGTATTTTTAAAATAATTTTTGATTGGTTTTTTCATATTTTAAGCATTTTAACATAACCATTTCAAACATTAAAGTACAAGGTTCTTTTGAAGCTTCAGGCCTCCTTCCCCGCCTCCATGGTTTCCATGTTTAAGATTAGATTTGCTCCATCTTTTACCATTATCCATCTGTTAAATAACCATCATAATCGTAAATAATTCCACGTTACAAGTGTCATTGCATCCCTGCCAAAGATTTTAACTGTTTACAGTGGTCTTTTAAATAAATTACAAATTTACTCCAGTCTTTAGAAAATACTTGATCTTCCTGGTTTCGGATCTTTCCCATCAGTTTCGCCATCTCTGCATAGTCCATGAGTTTCATCTGCCATTTTTCTTTTGTTGGTACTCCTCCTTCCTTCCATCTCTGGGCTAGTAGCATTCTCGCTGCCATCGTTGCATACATAAAAAGTCTTTTATCTTCCCTTGGTAACTCTTCACCTATTATACCTAGTAAAAAGGCTTCTGGGTTTTTTAACAAAAACATTTTCTTTAGCTCATTATTTATCATTTCCCAGAAAGCCTTGACCAATGTACATGTCCACATATGGTAAAAAGTACCCTCCATCTATTTACATTTCCAGCACAGTTTTGAACTTGTTTTGTACATTTTTGCAATTTTACTCGGTGTTAGGTACCAAGGGTACATGATTTTCATATAATTTCTTTCAACGAACAGCATAAGGGTGCTTTATATGTATGGCACGACCCACATTACCCACCCCAACCCCCCAAGAAAGACCCAGACAACCCAAATTGGACTGGTTTTTGTTTGAAAAAGGTTCGCAGCCAAGGCAGAACGGCAGCTGGAACATGATCTGCCCCTGTGGAAAAGCGCTCAAATGTCTGTATGGCTAGAAATCAAAGGCCTAGGTCTGTTGGCTTTCCAGGTGTGTGTTCCGGAGCGGGAAAATCCTTTTGTTTCTACAGGGTGGGGTTGCTTTTTTATTCTCTTAGTTCCCTATTGATAGGGCACAATGAGAGCTTCCCTCACTCCCCCAGGTTCTTTCAGTCATGCAGAGCCTTCCAACAGCATCCTTGCTTCACAAACCAGATTGGAACCTTCTCTGCAATCTTTCCATTCGTATATTTTTTGTTTACAGTTCTAATGACTTATATTAAAAAGGTGAAGGACCCTTGGACGGTTAAGTCCAGTCAAAGGCGACTATGGGGTTGCAGCGCTCATCTCACTTTCAGTCCGAGGGAGCTGGTATTTGTCCATAGACAGCTTTCCAGGTCATGTGGCCAGCAAGACTAAACCGCTTCTGGCTCAACTGGACACCGTGATGGAAACCAGAGTGCACAGAAACACCGTTTGGCCTTCCAGATTTCGCTGGACTCCCATCTTCCCTGGCCATTGACCATGCTGGCTGGGACTGATGGAGCTTGTAGTCTGGTGACAACTTGAGGACCATAGGTTCCTTGCAGCAAGTGTCAGGAGTGCGTGCAGGAGCCAGGCCCTGTGACCAGTAGGGCTTCGCAGGACTGGGGCCTTCCTGAGTTTGTTCTGGAGATGCAAGGCGCGGCCGCACAGGTGAGGGATAGAAGGTCAGCATTTCCCTTCGGCTCTTTGCCACAGCAACATGTTTCCTGCCTTGCTGCGTTTGGCTTCTTGCTTCCTGATCCTCGGACCTCGGCTTCTTGACTCAACCCTTGTCTTTGTGACTCCCTGCTTCCTGACCCTCGGACCCCTGGCTTCTGGACTCTCGTTCCTGTTCCCACCCTGCCATCTTGCCCCCGGTCCCGACGTCCTCAGCCAGGACTTTGATCACCCGTAGACCAGACCGTGACAGCAAGACTATGTGAACAAGTCCTTCCTTTCCCCTGCCCTAGATCTTCCAGCATTCAGCTCCATGGGATGTATGTATGGGTTATCCTTGCTGCCTTCCAGTCCTCCCTGAGGGCTTCCTAGAGGCATCCACTGTGAGCAAAGAGATGCTAAACATCATGGCCCATGGGCCTGATCCACCAGGATCTTCTTACACTATTATGTTTAATTGTGCTACAAACTACCCCATAGCAACAGCGTGACCTATATGACACTCATATAGCAAAGGAAGCCAAGGTCCCTTTGCTCCCCCGCCCCCCATAAAATATTTGAGGGGGTCCCCCCAAGCTGATGGGCATTGCCATTCAAATGGTGTGCATGTGTGATTGATTATGCAGGGTGGGGCTTACTTGCCCTCCTCAATATATTATTCAAGTTGGCACCCCGATGGCAATCATGTTTGGACATGGGCATAGCCAGGATTTTTGTTGGGGAGAGAAAGGCTTTTGTTAGGGGGGAAGAACCTCAGAATTGCATTGATTTGTGGGGAGCTGCCGTCCTCCCTGCCCCTCCTTGGCTATGCCCATGCATTTGGGCCACCCCAACCCAACTCAACTTTGAGTTCAGCAGAAAGGCCTTCTGTGGGACTCGGAAGCTTGCCAGCCTGCCCCACGCAGCTGACACAAAGCACAGCACTCCATTTGGCTGTTTTGGTCTGTCCTGGTCCGACCCAACAGGGCTCTCTGTCTGCATGGGAGGCAGTTGGTGATAGCGATGTTTGTCCAAACCCAGCAAGCGGCAAGAGGGAGCTCCTCATCTGCTCTGCCAGCTTCAGGCTGGGTGGGGAAAGAAAGAGAAAGTGCTGTCGGAACATGTCTAAGTGAAAGTTTGATAGTGCACAGCAAAGCCAGGTGGCTAAAACAAATACCAACGTTTCCGGGAGTTTGGCATGGAGCGCTCAGACCAGGTGGATGATGGTTTTGTTTTCAGGGAGGGGCGTCTTTCAAGGTGCTGAGAATATTTCTCACAAGTCTGGAGGTCCAGGGGCCAAGTGTGGCCCTTCAAGCCATGCTATCACCCCAATATTCAGAGAATGGGTGGCTATGTTATGGTTTGCATAACGTTTTTTTAAACGGTGAATTAGAGAGGGTCACCTTATATCTTCAGTTGAGATTTTATATATATATATATATATATATATATATATAAAATATATTTATTAAGGTTTTTTGAAATATTACAGTAAAAATGAAAAAGAAAAAAGAAAAATACAAAATAAAAACAGTTAAAACCACACATATTTTCAGTTACTTATTTTCCTTAAGCTTGTTTCCCGGACCTCCTCGTACCTCCCTTTTTTGTATTCCACTTCAATTTATTGGTTCAGCAAATCCTTACCATTAGATTTTAACCCATTTATAACCCTTTTTTCATATTCTCTTAAAGCATTACAGCTAGAAACCGCTTAATTACTATCCAACATCATTCTATCATTCATTAATTTTACAATATTTCTGTAAATAGTCTTTAAATTTCCTTCCAATCTTCTTCCACCAACTCTTCTCCCTGGTCTCGGATTCTGCCAGTCATTTCTGCCAATTCCATATAGTCCATCACCTTCATCTGCCATTCTTCCAAAGTGGGTAGATCTTGTGTCTTCCAATACTTTGCAATGAGTATTCTTGCTGCTGTTGTAGCATACGTAAAAAAAGTTCTGTCCTTCTTTGGCACCAATTGGCCGACAATGCCCAGAAGAAAGGCCTCTGGTTTCTTCAAGAAGGTATATTTAAATACCTTTTTCAGTTCATTATATATCATTTCCCAGAAAGCCTTAATCCTTGGGCACGTCCACCAAAGGTGAAAGAATGTACCTTCAGTTTCTTTACATTTCCAGCATTTATTATCGGGCAAATGATAGATTTTTGCAAGCTTGACTGGGGTCATGTACCACCTCAGTTGAGATGTTTTAATTGAGATTCCTGCATTGCTTAGACGAATCTTGGATTCCCTTCCAATTCCACGATTCTATGAAATCAAACCGAAACAGATTTCTCCCTCTACTTTCCTAACAGGCAAGCCCTCTCTGCTCACGCAGCGAAGCCAGTTTGGCAAACCGGCTTCCGCTGTGCTGGCACCCGTTCCGTTTGTGTAGGGGAAGCATGTACAGAAGGAACGTGATCGATGGGCACTTAAGCCTGGAGATCATCTGAGGCATGTTTGGACTGGGGCAGGAGGATTAGCCTGAGAAGAGAAGAAAAGAAGGGGAAGAGAAGGGTTTGGTGTGGCTGAAACAGGAGGGGTGGGAACGGAAAGCATGTGCGATGCGCCTATTGTCTACATGGCAGGAGGAAACACATTTTGGGTGGTGCAGAAGGTGTGGGGACACCGTAGGAGTGGCAAGGCATTCATTCATTCATGAGGTTGTGTGCCCTCCATGTGTTGGTGAACTCCAGCTGCCATCAGCCCCAGCCAGCCAGGTTGATGGTCAGAGATGATGGGAGCTGAAGCTCAACAACAGCTTCTGAGCCACGGCATTGGTCATGCCGTGAGTATTAACCTTAAACGTAAAGGATCCCTGACAGTTAAGCCCAGTTGCAGACGACTCTGGGGTTGTGGCACTCATCTTGCTTTACAGGCCGAAGGAGTTGCTGTTTGTCCGCAGACAGTTTTCCAGGTCATGTGGCCAGCATGACTAAGCCGCTTCTGGCGAACCAGAGCAGCGCACGGAAACGCCGTTTACCTTCCTGCTGGTGTGGTACCTATTTATCTACTTGCACTTTTTGACATGCTTTCGAACAGCTAGGTTGGCAGGAGCTGGGACAGAGCTTTTCCTTAGGATGTCCCTATTTTCACTGGAGAAATGTTGAAGGGTGAAGAGTTATCCGACCTCTGAACCATCTGCAAACAAACCTGTATAGCAGTGGTGTCCAAACTTTTTTCAAAGAGGGCCAGATTTGATGAAGTGAAGGGCCGCGAGGGCCGACCATAGGGCCAACTGAAGTTGTTAACCTTTTTTTAAGATTGAAGTTGTTCAGCTTTTTTTAGGGTTGAAGTTGTTGAGGGTTTTTTAGGATTTTAACCCAGGATATAAACTGCTGCAGGGGCTGGATTAAACCGACTGGCGGGCTGGATTAGGCCCCCGAAACGGACTTTGGACATGCCTGCTATATAGGAAAGGGTTGTTTTTTTAATGTTTAATGTTTTCTAATGTTTTTATATATGTGGGAAGCTGCCCAGAGTGGCTTGGGGCAACCCAGTAAGATGTGTGGGGTAAAGAGAAAGATAACTGGACCCCTGACCATTGGGTCCAGTCGTGGCTGACTCTGGGTTTGCAGCGCTCATCTCGCTTTATTGGCCAAGGGAGCCGACGTACAGCTTCCGGGTCATGCGGCCAGCATGACTAAGCCGCTTCTGGCGAAGCAGAGCAGCGCACGTTAACGCCGTTTACCTTCCCGCCGGAGCGGTACCTATTTATCTACTTGCACCTTGACGTGCTTTCGAACTGCTAGGTTGGCAGGAGCAGGGACTGAGCAACGGGAGCTCAGCCCATTGCGAGGATTCAAACCACTGACCTTCTGATCGGCAATTCCTAGGCTCTGTGGTTTAACCCACAGCACCATGCGCGTCCCTAGGTATGGGGTATAAATAGTAAAATTATCATTATGGAATGGGACGTCCCTATTTTCATTGGCGAAATGCATGCAGAGACCACTTTGAATTTTCACTTGGAAGACACTAAGTGCTTTGACCAACAGATGTTGTCGCAGCTTGTTGGCTCTCGGATCATTACCAGCCTGTAAACCCAAGACACCTCCTCTGACCACACAGCCACAGGTCCACGCCTTCCAGGATGCAGGCTGGTGTTAGCTTAAGCAAAGTTAATCCCCAGCAGCTCAGAGCAGAGCCTTCCTTGGCCAGCTTGCAAACAAGACACAGAACAGGTCGGTCTGACACTCTGCGAGTTACCTGGCCTGACTCATCATCGCTTTGGGCAAGGGAGACATAAAATCATCTCTCTTCTCTCTCTCTCCCCCCCCCCCACTGCCTCACCTCAGCCAAGCTCTTCCCAATGCCCAAACCGGCTTGGCAAGTGCTGGAACAGGTTCTTTTGAGGGCGCCTCCAGCCCCTCCAGGTGCAAGGAAGGTGCGGCTGGCCAGGTAGGAGGGTGGCGACTCTGCAAATCCTCCCCACCCCCCTTGCTTCAAAGCTGGGCGTGGCAGGGATGAAGGAGAATTCCTCCCGAAAATATGCAAGCTCCAAGCATAGAGGAGCCTCCTGCTACACCCACAAACCTAGGCCTTGCTCAATAGCGATTTCTCTCTTGCCAGATCTGCTCCAGTCCTATTTTTCACACCGCCTTGCAAAAGACTAGGATACCAAGCGGTTGCTGTCTTGAGAAGGAGGGCCTCCGCCCACCGCATTCTGGAACCAGAAAAGCCACAATTTTGCGACGGCAGCAAACGCCGGAGAATGCAAACTCTTGCATATCGCAAGCTTAGGATGGGCATCTCTGCCAATCTCGATTTCTTTCACATTCTGCAGTCTCTGGCACTCTGCAGCTCTGCATGAATTTGCAATGGATTTTTAATTTATTTATTTTTACGCCCTCGCGAAAATTCATCTGCAGCGGAGTGTGAATTTCTCACACCGTGCACAATTTTTTTAATGCCGTCTTGCCAAGCAGGAAACACATTTTCGCAAACGTCTCGTGCATTTTATCTCCTGTAAGGAGGCAGCGCCGTATAGTGGTTAGGGTACTGGACTAGGACCTGGGAGACAAGGTTGATGTCTCTTTAAGAAGCCAAGGGGCGATGGGAGTTGTTAGTGCAACAGCGTCTGAAGGGCATCAGCTTGGCTCCCTTGCCAGCTTCCTATGATGATAAATACAGCTCCATGTTCCCTCAACCTCATTCGGAACATTCTTTCATATGTGGTGGACTTGTAAAAGGGTAAAAGAGTATTGGCAAATGATCCATAATGAATTGAAAAAAATGTTTTAAAGTACTTTTCCAAAAAAAGAGAGTCCTTTTTGTTGGGGATAATTCAGATGGAAATTCCCAGGTGTCAAAAAAGGTTATTTATGTAAGCCACTACTACAGCCCGTGTTTTGTTAGCCCAAAAATGGAAAACGAGCGAGGTCCCAATGAAAGAAGAATGGCAACTTAAGTTGACAGAATATGTGCAGCTTGCAGACTTAACATATAGAATAAGAGAACAGGAAGGACATACGCTTAGCGAAGATTGGAAAATGTTTATTGAATATATGGGGGGAAATTGTGTACACTTGAAAACGCTGCCAGTATTAAGATAAATCCAACAGTGTAAATAAGTTTTGGTGGATGAAATAATGGAATACTGAATGGTTTAGTTTATGTAAAATATGCAGGGATTTATGATATGCAAAATGAACCATGGAAAGAGAAGGAGGGAAGTCAGTGATACTTGAAGGATGTTTAAATGAGTATTCTAAATTGTAAAGCAGAATATATATATATATATATATATATACATACAGAGAGCGAGAGAGAGTGCTTTTTTCTAAAAAAATGTTTAGGGGTACTCTCATTTTGACTCAAGAAAACCACCATTTTATAGTTCGGGAAAACTAAGTACAGTAAATGGACAAAAGTACAAAGATTCACAAAATGTTTAGGGGTATGTGTACCCCTGTATCCCCCCAGAAAAAAGCACTATCTATCTGTCTATCTATCTGTATACAACTCCATGAAGGAGGGATGGAATAGCCCATGTAGGTGATCCAGCAAATAATGCCCAGCGTAGAAGGCAAAGGGTGGAGCTTTTTCCACTTCAATCTTATTTAGCTTTAAAAAATAAAAGAAAAAATCCAGCTGAACCAGGTGAAGATGAAAGGAAATGTCAGCCTGCTCGCCAACAATCATTCCACTTAATTTGTTTGTTTTTAAATATATCTCTTTAAAAAAAACAAGAAAAAAACAAGTGAGGAGGATTTCTTTCGCTCTTCACATAACACCCTACCCATCCTTCAGGGCAAAACAGCAAGGAGCTTTTTTTAAAAAAGTATATGGCTTCCTCTGGTAAAACCGGCATTTCCAAAGAAACACCTTGATGGTTCCTGCCTAACCCACCATCCAATCTCACCGTGACTGATGACTTTGGGTCACTGTTGTACATCATTGGACCTCCCCACAGACTACCTGTTTATTGAGCGTACCTGTATATCCTGATTTGCTTGCACAAAGCTGTGTTCGTGCGACAAAATTTATATGTACTAGTTGGTTGGAGGAAAACCCTAAGCGGTTTACAAAGAATGTTACAATTATCAATTTTTTTTTAAAAAAAAGCTTAAAACCATTTGAAACATGCAAAACATCATTAAAATGAACAGCAACAGAAGGCAAAAACACGTCAACATCTACATGCCTGGCTAGGCTTGCCTAAACAAAAATGTTTTTAGCAGGTGCCTAAAAGACACAGCAAAGACGCCTAGTGCTGCCACACTAAATGATTGATTGATTAGAAATGTGGAATGTGGCACCTAGGGCAATGCCCGTTCTCCAGATCGAAGGGGTCAAATGGGCATATATGGGGCAAGGCAATCCGGTAGGTAAACTGGTCCAAAGCCATTCAGGGCTTTATATACCAATAAAGTAAAGGTAAAAGACCCCAAGATGGGGTCTCTGCAAACATTCCATTCGTATATTTTTGTTTACAGTTTTAATGACTTCTATTAAAAAGATAAAGGACCCCTGGACGGTTAAGTCCAGTCAAAGGCGACTCTAGGGTTGCGGCGCTCATCTCACTTTCAGGTCGAGGGAGCCGGCGTTTGTCCACAGACAGCTTTCTGGGTCATGTGGCCAGCAGGACTAAACCACGCACGGAGGACCATAACGAAAACCAGAGCACATGGAAACACCTTTCACCTTCCCGCCGCAGCGGTACCTATTTATCTACTTGCACTTTGACGTGCTTTCGAACTGCTAGGTTAGCAGGAGCTGAGACAGAGCAACGAGAGCTCACTCTGTTGCGGGGATTTGAACCGCTGACCTTCCGATCAGCAAGCCCAAGAGGCTCAGTGGTTTACCACAGCGCCACCCACGTTTATATACCGATAGGAACTCTTTGGTCCAAGGTTAGCAGAGCTCATACTCTGCCTTCTCTTTTTTGGACATTTGTTCTGATTTGTTTGCATGGAGGTTATACAATAAGGAGCATTCCTCCTGATTTTCCTTGCACTGTGTTCATGCATCTGTGTTCATAATTTGCATATCACACATCCCCCCCCCCATGCATTTCTCTGTCACTTTCCTAACAGCAAAACGTCCATTGCTATGTCAAGAGGATTTGTTGCCCTGGAGTAACAGAGCACATTTTAATCCTCTGTAAATTTTGCAAACTTCTTTGCACTGCTTTGAACCCCTCCTACAAAATGGTAACTTTCTGGAGGCAGCCTTTGACAACATCCTCTGTTTATTGAGCGTGCATTCTGATTTATTTACAGGGCTATGTTCTGCTTCTGCCGTCAGAGGCAACCTGCCTCTGAAAGCCAGTTTTTGGAAACAGCAGAAGGCGAGAGTGTTGTTCTCATGTGGTGCTAGAGGGATTCTCACAGGAATCTGGTTGGTCACTTTGAGAACCGGATGATGGACTTGATGGGCCACAGAACTGATCCAGCAGCAACGCCTTCTGTTCTTACGAGAGGCCACACGATGTTGTGTCAAGCAAACGTTATATCACACTTTCCTGTCACTTTCCTGGTTGAAAAACGTCCAGTTCTGGGAAGGAAGTGCGGTCAGCTTTAATTGTGCTACCTGGATTTGCCGGCGAGCGACGAAATTCCGCCCGAAAACAGCAAAAGTCTGGCGATGACCCGAGCTAACACAGCCGCTAACCAAAATGCAGAAGGTTGCTAAATAAAAATAAATCAAGGTCATTCTCTTTTCCAAACGCTGCCCCCCTAGTTTGTGATTGTTCTTCTTTTCAAGGCAGCTGTCTCCTTTGTAATCACTGGCCAAGCTCAGCGGAATGTTTTGGAGTCTGCTTTTAGAAAGTTAACACGGCTTGCAGTATTTGGGGGTGTATATAATTAGTTTTCCATTTATTCTAAGCTTGTTCTTTAAGGCTGACACCTTTTAAAAAAAAAGTTGTCCTCACTCTATAGAGTTTTTTGCGACGGCTCAACAGGCAAAAGCGATTCTACCTTCTTGGGTAAAATATTTCTGTCCCACATTACTGTACAAAGATAAAAGCCTTGCAAAGTGGCTAAGATTGTTGCTGTTGTGCTCAGGCTCAGCTCTGGGGCTTCCTCAGGGCATCTGGCTGGCCGCTGTGAAAACAGGAGGATGCATGAAATGGGCCACTGGTTTTTCTGATGTTCGTAAGTATGGCAAAGACCCAGAAGCAGCCATGAGAAGGCCAAGCTGAAAGCCATTCAACAGCAGCCATTAAAAAGAAACAAGTACTGTGACAGAACTTGGGCGCCACACTGACTCTCTGCCAAATAGTAGCAGAATTCCAGGGAGGCCCAGAATTTGTGCTGCCTTGGAGAATTGAAGATGCAGCGGCGACTGTCATAGCTTTAAGAAATATAATCTATCCACATATTTACACCTTCAGACTGCATGGAGGAAGTCCTGGTCTTACAGCTTGGTCCTCTTCAAAGGGGCTTTTCCCCCACAGCAGGGCAGCCCTGGAGTCCAAGGCATCTCTCCCAGCCAGCCTTCAGCCAGCCTGCCCAAGATGAATCCCAGTCTTTCGTCTTTCTTCTTCTTCTTCTTCTTCTTCTTCTTCTTCTTCTTCTTCTTCTTCTTCTTCTTCTTAGCACACCTTGCTAAAGACCCTCTTTTCCTGTCACTTTGCACCCAGTTACCCTGGCAACCTTCCGTCTGCCCAGACCTCAAATTCCTCTCAGATGAGCCATCGACACCTTTTGTCCTGTTAACAACTCTATCCCAGGTGAAGCCCTGGCCAGGAAATAAAGCTTTACCTGTTATTTTCCCACTAGCCTGCAATCTTCCCTTCAATACTCAAAATAATCCAAATCCTACTCTTCTTTTTCCTTCATTACTAGGGTTTAGGGGGTCCCCCCCCCCGAAATCTATAACACCACAAAAGCAGCACAATGCTATTTGTGGAAAGCTCTGGAAAACGAAATTGTGTTCGCAACCGTTTGGAGCTGGAAAATGTTCATTCACAGACACGGTGTGAATGCGAATTGCCCCTGCAAACTGGCAGTGCCACATTGCCAATGGGTAGCTCCTTCATGCAGCCAATCCCAGTGTGGCTTGCTATTAACCCTAGACATCGAGTCCTGCTTGCCAAAGAACAACCCTTAGCTGTCCCACGCAATGTAAGGAGGAGGGCATGGGAGAATGGAGGTGGAACAATGGTCTGACATGGTGTAAGGCATGTATATATTCCTGTTCTCCCCCATCCCACCCAGCCGCCCCTCTGCCTCCATTAATCCAAAGAGTCTCCCTTTGCTTGTGTTCCCTCAGGGGATGAGTTATTTCTGCCGCATTATCCTTCAGCTGCTTTATGGTGACACCACACACAGGTCTCCACAGCAACTAATTTACGAGTTACGGGAGCAACTCCTTGACTCCTGGAGATAAGTCAAGGCACCATTTGAGGGCACGATCCTGTCGCCAGGCCACCACGAACTATAATTTTCCTCAGCCACAAACTGCACGAGGCCATTTACATGCAAGTAACCCTGTCAATTAATGACTTGGCAGAAACGGTTTTCCCGGAACGCACCAAGGCTGAATTAGTTTGCCTTCTGTGGCGGTCCGTGCTTATTGTCAGCATGAGAGAATTCACAGGGACGTCAAGCTGGGAGATAGATGGTACCTGTTACGAGAAATAACTGCTTCTTTTTCCTTATTGGGTTGTTGCAGGAATTTATGTATAGTTTGGGGGGGGGGGTTGCCCCTCCAGCAGATATCATGCATATGCAGCCCACTACCAAAATCAGCACAATCACTTTTATGACTTGTCCCCACAAAACACTTCATCACGGTTTCTTCCTATCTATTCAAAGGGCCTTTGCTGCGCGATACCAAATGTAAGAATTCACTGATAAATGTATCTGTGTACTGGCTCACTTGTAAAACTTCAGAAATTCATATAGACATGTGAGCTCGGCTACTCAGCAGCCCCTCTGCCTGAGTGATAATCCCTGGCATCCTGATACCTGAGTGCTAGATAGGTAGCCATTCCAGAAATAACAAACCCAGATGAAGACAAAAGGGTGTGATTAACTTGGTTGGGAAACAGGGAAATGTAAATATCTCTTTTGTTACACTTGATTGGTGTTTGGTGGAGGGCAAGGGGAACCATGGGGCAGGGTCCAGGATGCTCAGATTACTACCACCAGACCTCCCCTTTCATGATGTAATCATGATGTATTAGTGATGTAGTTTTGGGGGGGGGTGTAAAATGGGGATTAGCAGCTAATAAAAGTTTGGGTTCTCTTTTGTTTGGAGCTTCCATCTTGTTCCACCTTGTGGCAGGTGGGAGTCCTGTGGCGACAGTCTTCAATAAAAACCAAGCCTACTGGCTGCTCTGGTATTCCTGGCTGGTGTCCTTGTTTTTTGTCCAAGGGAGCCCTCAGAAACAGGGTACCCAAGAGCCCATATAGAGTCCTTTTGTAGGTTCTCTATCGGTAGGAGAAAATAACAGAGACCAACCAGAGAATATTGAGAAGTAAAGCAGCTAGTAAGCCTCATCTTTATTAAAGTTGTTGCAACAGGGTGCTTCCCCCCCACACACAAACAGGAGGGGGGGAGGGACCCAGAACAAAGGTGTGCCCGCCCTTAGTATATAGACTTTTTAAATTGCCCACCCTCAAACTCCAGACCACCCCCAGAAACATCATACATACATCACAGAAGGTGTGTATCCCAGGACCACCTCCCCCAATGCATCATACATACATCACAGGAGGGACGGACTACAACAGAAATTTGAGTGCATTGTTTTTTATCTCTTGTCTGCTAGGTTACTTGATTGGATTACCTGGGCATCCTGGCCACTCTTTTGTTACTCAATTCCTGAATCCAGGTCACAGGCTCACACCCTATTCATATCTTAAACGTGCCCTTAAGACAGGACTTGTGAAAGAGACAATGGGGAGATTTCCCATGTCCTTCGACCTTGTAGAGAAATATTTGAGGTCATTTTGGGAGAGAGAAAATGGTTTCAGGACTTTTCTGTGGGTTTCAGACACGTGGTTTACATATTTGTATGTGTTTGCTTGGTACATTTATGGACATCTATTATATATATTGGGTCACGGGTGGCGCTGTGGGTAAAACCTCAGCACCTAGGACTTGCCGATCGCATGGTCAGCGGTTCGAATCCCCGCGGCGGGGTGCGCTCCCGTCATTCGGTCCCAGCGCCTGCCAACCTAGCAGTTCGAAAGCACCTCTGGGTGCAAGTAGATAAATAGGGACCGCTTACCAGCGGGAAGGTAAACGGCATTCTGTGCGCTGCGCTGGCTCGCCAGATGCAGCTTGTCACGCTGGCCACGTGACCCGGAAGTGTCTGCGGACAGCGCTGGCTCCCGGCCTCTAGAGTGAAATGAGCGCACAACCCTAGAGTCTGGCAAGACTGGCCCGTACGGGCAGGGGTACCTTTACCTTCTATTATATATATATAAGACCTTAAAATTCTTATAACAGTACCCAAGTTCACTGAGGAAATCCAGCTAACACTGTGTAGGAATCAGTCCTTTGGGTGGGTTGTTGATCGGGATGCGGAAGGAAATTGCTTTGAGTTTTCATTTTCAGAGGAAATTCACAACTGCTGAAAGAATATGCAAGGCAACATGCTTTCTCCACTTTTCCAAATTTTGCAAAGTAGTGATTGCTCTCCAAACAATCAATGTGCCCCCAAAATTGTGTATATGTGTAAGGGGGAAGTGTACATCAAATGCATCTATTTTAATGAAAGCTGTGTCACATCTTGGAGATTTGCTTGCAAAAAGATGGGTCCAGGCAGATAAATCCACAGTAAAACGCAGACAAAATTTCATGAGAACTTAAAAAAGAAATGGCAATCTGATGCAGAACTGTGGCAGACTGAAGATTAAGAAAAGGAGGGAAACGAGAATGGATACATTTGACCATTCCTGGTTGTCAGAGACTTAGTCAAATCCAAGTTGTAGACAGGAGATTAAATACTAGGCACGCTGACTCAAAAGAAATAAATCCCAATCTATTCAATGAGACTTATGCTCTTCTAAATGTGTCGAGGATTCCAGCCAAAAGGAAACTTTCTGTTTCTGCTGCTGCTTTTACTTAGATCTTCAACCTTAGATTCGCAAGGCCAGGGGACAGTTTTTCAGCCATTGAAGACAACCAACCAATGCAGCCAACCCAATGCAATTCTGCAAGACCTTGTAGGCATGTTCAGGTAGATGTTGACCTGCATCCATGGACCAAGGAGGTGGATCAGGGTCAGGTGCGCAAATCTTGTCTCCCAACATCACTGTGCGCATCACCCCTTGCAACCAGTCCCCATACCAAGTGGGGAAGACCCACAGGGGACTTCTACCTGGTTTTGTTTGAATGTGAGTAGAAATGTCCATGCAACCAGGGTTCCTGACGAAACAGGTCCCCTGATTGTTTGAGATGAACATGAGTAGAAGAACCCTGGTTGACTTTCCCTACTTTCTCGGGGACCAAGGAGGGAGAACGATGTGCACAAGGACACCAGGGGAACGGGGCTTCCATGTCCGCCTTTGCCTCCTCCACACTGACTGGCAGAAGCTCTCCTGGTTTCAGACTAAGGGTGTCTGCCAGCCCTACCTGCATTGAACCTGGGAGCTTCTGCATGTAAAGCAGATAATGCTCTACCACTAAGCTATTGCCCTTCCTTTGTTCATGGGTGTTTTCAAGTCTTTCAACAAGGGATGATGCAACACCTCGCTCAGTGCATGCAGGGGCAGGAATCAACCCTCAAGCACCACAGAGCTGACTGAGAGCCTCTCTCCTTCTGTGAGAACACATTTGTATTCTACTGCGCCACCTAGTGGAGAGCCCACAACCAACCCTCCAACAAATAAAGGCTATACTACTACAGTAGTACCTTGGTTTACAACCATAATCAGTTCTGGAGGTCCATTTGTAAACCAAAACAGGTTGTAACCCAAGGCGCGTTTTCGCCAATGGGGCCTCCAAAATTTTTTTGTTCGTAATCCCCCCAAAAATGGGTTGTAATCCAAAAAAGGTTTGCAAACCGGGACATGCACTTCCGGGTTTGACGTGTTTGTAATCCAAAACGTATGCAAACCAGACGGTTTGCAAACCAAGGTACCACTATATAAGGTTGTACTACCAACCTTACTGTGTGCTTGTGAAACATGGACCACTTACAAATACCATTTCCAACTCCTTGAAAGATTCCATCAACGGTGTCTCCGAAAATTCTTACACATCACTTGGGAAGACAGGTGAACTAATGCCAGTGTACTGGAAGAAGCAAAGATCACCAGTGTTGAAGCAAGGATTCTTCAACATCAACTTCGTTGGACTGGTCATATTGTCTGGATGCCTGATTGTTGTCTTCCAAAGCTACTACTCTATTGTGAACTTTAAAATGGAAAGCGTAATGCTGGTGGTCAATAAAAGAGGTTCAAAGACTCTCTCAAGGCAAATCTAAAAAAGTGTAGTATAAACACCGACAACTGGGAAACACTGTTCTGCGAGCACTCCAGTTGGAGAACAGCCTTTACCAAAGGGGTCATGGGCTTTGAAGACAAATTCAGGATGAAAGGGAGAAATGTGCTAAGAAAAAGGCATGCTTGGCAAACCCTCACCATGGTCAGCTCCTGTCCGGAAATCTATGTCCCCACTGTGGACGGACATGTGGATCCAGAATTGGCCTCCACAGTCACTTATAGACACACTGTTAAAACCATGTTTATGGAAGAAAATTTTACATAGCTACGAGGGATCGCCAAAGAAGAAGTTGTCTTCCTCATTTAAACCATCTTTAATACAAGCGAAAAACACCAATTTTTGATGGGAAAGAAAAATGACACATGACGTTTCGAGTACTACGTGATGGGTCTTGTGTTAGTGAATCTCTTTTGACCCTTGTGGTGCAGGTTTTTAGAACCCACCTTCTTTTTCAGTAACTGCAAGCTGTTTAAAGCCGTTTTCAATATTGCGTGATATAGTATCTTACTCTCAGTGTTGCATTTTAATGGTTGTAACCTTCCTAGGGGTCTTAGGGGGGGAGGGCAGACAATAATAATAATTAATTCTGAAAAGGTTTTCCGAGGAGACTGGCAATTGCAAACGATATGTGTGGGTTTTTTAACAGCTCTGTGACAAACAGAAATTCAACAGGAGAAGTCCCTCCTCCCCTTACTTGCTCAAGGAAAATATTTGCCTGCTGAATATATTACTTCCCACACAGCTGTTCGAGGCCTGGGAAACTAGCCAGGAAGCAGGAACTGGGCGGGGGGAGAGAAGGCTCATGCTGGCAACCCTTTTTATAAATACTGTATAAATGGTAAATATTAATGCTATCAGATTAACAACTGCCAGAGCAATTTCAGACACTGGATTTGGTCTGTAGCTTCTGTTGTGAGTTAGCATAGGGATGTCAATGGTAATTTATTTTGTTTTTTAAAAAATAGCAATCCACAGTCCTCAGGGAGAAGCTTCGGTTACTATCATCACGGCCATCATCTCTTTATTTGCAGCCAACAGACCATTTAAGCAAATTTTGTGACAATTGACAATTGGTAACATTAATAAAGATGTGCATTAGTGCAACTGGAAAACACACAATTATAATGCTAAACAGCATGCGTGTGTTCATGGATCAAGCAATCATAAATCACATTCAAAAACTTTGCCAATTGCTCTCTGACTGACGTATTCCCTTTGTCCTGACCAAACCTCAGCCTTACAGCCATGAATCATGGGACTGTGAGGGACCCAGCAGATGACATCTCAATTAAGACTGTGTAAGCGTAACAGGAGGAATGCTGAGGGCATCTGGAGGAGCCCCTGAAGTAGATTTTGGCCTTTCGCTTGCTAAGCAATGACAAAAATATATTTTTAAATGTTTTAAAAATGCCCTTTGAATTACCACCATGTCTATGTTAGCAGACCTTGCAGCTTGGGTGAATTAGATTGGAACAACTACTTCCAGTTTCTGGGGTTCAAAGGCTTTATTCATGCAGGAACTATTTACATGATAGGTAGAGATGTGTGAGAGAGAAACAACAAGAGACATATTGTCTCAACAAGTTGGAGAGAACAAAAAGCAAAATGGCTCAGCTTTTAAGAGTGGAGTTAACTTACAGAGCCACAAACAAATGCTAGATAGATTGCTGTACGCACAGTGCACTCGTGGTTTAAAGTAACACATGCATTAACTACAAACTCAGTAGAAGGAAACGTTATTGCTTTTCTCCAACAGTCCAATGGCAGTGAGTTAACTTTGCATTGCTTGCTGGACTTTTCTTTTATTCATTCTGAATCAACCAGGGTCAGTTTCATTGGGTCAACCCCAGTTTTGAGTATAATGAGAAATGGAGAAAAGCTTCTCTCTGTCTTCTTTCTTCACACTGGGAATCATTTTATAAACCTCTCTCATGCCCTGCCCCGTGTCCTTTTCTTCTCAGAGTGCTTAATTGGGGGAGGGGGGAGAGAGAGAAGACCCCTGATCCTTTTGGCTGCCCTTCTTTGCACCTGTTTCAGCTCCAGAATATCCTTTTTTGAGATAAAGCGATCAGGAATGCACACAGTATTCCAAGTGCGGTTGCAGATTTATTTTCAGTCTCTTTCCCAACTGATCTCCAAGCTGGAATTTTCTCCCTCCCTGCCCTCCGAGGCCCGTAGCAGCCACTGAGTTGATATTAGTATCCTGCTCTTCAGCCAAAAAGGCTTGCATAGAATCCATTAATATAGTCCCTGTCTGCAGGCTTACAGTCGAAATAAACACAACTCACCAGGGGAAAAGGTCAAGGAGGGAAGGCGAGGAAAGAAATCAAACTCAGACACCAATTCTTTAAACAGTAGTTGTTATAATGAACAGCTGGCACAGTTCAGAGGCAGGAGGTGCCAAATGGACCTGGGGTTTTTTTGGGAAAGTGATGGAGTGAACCTTTTGCTTCTGCTTCCCATCTCTCCCACTGAGACGGTCCAATGGAATGGTTGCCCTCAGTGAAAGGAGAGAGGAAAAGAGAGCTGGTGGAGGTGTAAGATATTCTGATGGCTTTTTCGCTTGTGCGTTCTCTGCCCTGGGCTCCTCAGGGAGCAAGGGTATAAATTTAAATAAGTTATGTTAAATTACTGCAATGTGTTGTACATAGGGCTGCCTCTGAAGACGCTTCAGAAACTTCAGCCAATGCAGAATTCAGCGGCCAGGTGGCTCAATGGAGCAAGACGGTTTGAGAATTTTACACCGATCCTGGTCCAACTGCACTGGCTACCAATAATAATAATAATAATAATAATAATAATAATAATAATAATAATTTATTATTTATACCCTGCCCATCTGGCTGGGCTTCCCCAGCCACTCTGGGCGGCTTCCAACAAAGTATTAAAATACAGTAATGCATCAAACATTAAAAGCTTCCCTAAACAGGGCTGCCTCCAGATGTCTTCTAAAAGTCTGGTAGTTGTTTTTTCTCTTTGACATCTGGTGGGAGGATGTTCCACAGGGCGGGTGCCACCACTGAGAAGGCCCTCTGCCTGGTTCCCTGTAACATGGCTTTTCACAGCAAGGGAACTGCCAGAAGGCCCTCGGAGATGGACTAAGGTCCGGGGGCCGGATCTGGCCCAATCGCCTTCTAAATCCAGCCCATTGATGGTCCGGGAATCAGCGTGTTTTACCTGAGTAGAATGTGTCCTTTTATTTAAAATGCACCTCTGGGTTATTTGTGGGGCCTGCCTGGTGTTTTTATCTGAGTAGAATGTGTCCTTTTATTTAAAATGCACCTCTGGGTTATTTGTGGGGCCTGCCTGGTGTTTTTACCTGAGTAGAATGTGTCCTTTTATTTAAAATGCACCTCTGGGTTATTTGTGGGGCATAGGAATTCTTTTTTCTTCTTTTTTCCAAAATATAGTCCAGCCCCCCACAAGGCCTGTGGACCGGCCCCCTGCTGAAAAGGTTTGCTGATTCCTGCAGTCTACGCCCTCCCTAAAGAAAATGAAACAAAGGGCTGTAGTGGGTTTCGAATATTCCAAACACAGGGCACCGGAGGGGAAGCACGGCAGAGCGGTGGGTAGGAGGAATCTGGCCTCAGCTGTGTTTCCTGATTTCCCTCCTGCTTGCCTCAAGCCAGCCTTGCACCGGACCGGCTTTCCCTTGAGTGGGCAGAGTTTGTTTGCGATCAGAAAGATAAAACGAGGAGCCCGGAACAGGATGCATAATCAGCTACAGCTGTGAGTCAGCTTTGCTGTTCCACTTAAGGATGCGAGGGGAGCCTCGCTGGAACGGCTGTCTCCTCCGGCTCTCCTGCTTCCAATAGGAGCTGACCAGGTGCCCACGAAGCAGGGCTGTAGGGCAGCAGCCCTCCTGCTTCTTGCCCCCTTGAATCCGGCACACGTTAAGGTAGACTGCCTCTGAACATGCAGGTTCCATTACGGAGTGGGGGGAGGGCGCTCCCTCTGTTAAACGTCTCTCTGTCGTGATGTGCAGGTGTTGGGTGCAAAGGAATCCAACCGGGCCTAGAGATGAGGGAGCTACTACTGCTCCAAGCTGTAGTGAATCTTTGCTGACTATATAATGACAGGGAGGTGTACATTCAGAAGTATTCAGAGCCTGCTGAATCAGGCCAGTGGTTCATCTAATCCAGGAGCCTGTTCTCCCAGTGGACAACCAGAATCTCTATTTACTAATTTATATCTTGCCTCCTGTATATGTGCTCCTCCTTCCGGCAACTCCTGCAGACAAGCTGGTGCCAAACGATTTGCTCTGCTTTCGTTTGGCACTGCCTTCCATCAGAGAGTACAAGAGGGGAATCTTGTCATCTGGGCAGCCCAGGACCTCCAGACACACTGCCCAGGTTTGCTCCCCAGGGAGGTCCCTTCGGTGCTGCTAATGCAGCGGTTTGACTTCACCCCTGGAGGCATACTCCATTGTCTCTCGAGACAGACAGATGCCAACAACTGGACCACATGGACAACATAGATAGATAATTTATTACGGTCGGAGACAAGCTTATAAAACACACTTGGGGACAGTCCCAGAAGGAAAACAAACAAAACAATGTACAACAATAAATTTAAAATTTATAAATGCGATAAGCGTTGTTGTTTAGTCATTTAGTCGTGTCTGACTCTTTGTGACCCCATGGACCAGAGCACGCCAGGCACTCCTGTCTTCCACTGCCTCCTGCAGTTTGGTCAAACTCATGCTGGGAGCTTCGTGAACACTATCCAACCATCTCGTCCTCTGCCGTCCCCTTCTCCTTGTGCCCTCCATCTTTCCCAGGATCAGGTTCTTTTCCAGGGAGTCTTCTCTTCTCATGAGGTGGCCAAAGTATTGGAGCCTCAGCTTCACGATCTGTCCTTCCAGTGAGCACTCAGGGCTGATTTCCTTCAGAATGGATAGGTTTGATCTATATGCGATAAGCATATAGACATTTAAAACTTTAAGATAAACTACCGCAGAGAGCTGACCCAGAGTTACCCATGGAACTGAGTTTGGGGATTTTCTTAACGAACTGGTTTGAGTCAGGAGATGGTCTGCGCCCACAGATCTGTACATAGAATCTGGCAACCATCCGGGTCGTCTTCTGATCTTTGCCTAACAGCAAAAGGTTGAATTTTTGCTTTTCCGGGAGGTCAGCGAGCCTCACCAGTAGGGGATAAATGGTCTTACTACGTGCCTCTTCATGAAAGGGAGCTACATGGACAATATCTTTGGGAGAAGAAAAGGCTAAGGAGTCAAGCCCGCACAAATCCAGAGTGGAGTCTCTGAAATGGATGAGTGGTGCCTTGTACACCTCCTTCCCGCAACTCCCACAGCCCAGCTGGTGCCCAACGTCTTGCTCTGCTTTCCTTTGGTCTGCCAGCAAGGCCGAGATGAGGGTCTTGTTGTCTGGGTGGCTCAGGACCTCCAGACACCCAGCTTAATCCTCAATCCCAGAGGTGCATTGTCTCTTGAGACAGATGGATGCCAACAATATCCCACCTTACCCACTGATGGGACTCAAGGCGGCTTACCGATGAAAACAAGAACTGCTAAAATGATAGGAAAAGCCAGAATTAAAAAAAGAATAAACATTGATAGAATTAAACCAGATGCCCACGAGAATCTCATAAGCAGGACCTCTGTCCAGTAGTAGAGCTCTCCCCACCAGTGATTCATAGCAACCTACATTGGCTCCCAGTACGTTTCTGAGCACAACTGAAAGTGTTGGTGCTGACCTTTAAAGCCTTAAACAGCCTTGACCCAGTATACCTGAAGGAGCATCTCCACCCTCATCATAGAGCCCGGACACAGAGGTCCAGCGCAGAGGGCCTTCTGGCAGTCCCCTCATTGCAAGAAGTGAGGTTACAGGGAACCAGGAAGAGGGCCTTCTCGGTAGTGGCACTCTCCCTGTGGAATTCCCTCCCATCAGATGTCAAGGAAATAAACAACTATCTGACTTTTAGAAGACATCTGAAGGCAGCCCCTTTTAGGGAAGTTTTTAATGTTTTATGTTTTATCGTATTTTTTATATTCTGTTGGAAGTTGCCCAGAGTGGCTGGGGAAACTCAGCCAGAGGGGCGGGGTATAAATAATAAATTATTATTATTATTATTATTGGTATTCAGAGGCACACTGCCTCCGAGAGAGGAGGGCAAACATAGCCATTGTGGCGAGAAGCCACTGACAGTCCTCTTCTCCATGGATTTGCCTCATTCTCTTGCAAAGACATCCAAGTTGGTGGCCATCCCTGCTTCCTCTGGCAGTGAGTTCCACAGTCTATTTGCACGAAGCAGCCCCTTTCTCCACCCTGGATCTTCCAACATTCAGCTTCCTTGGATGCCCACAAGTCCTGGCGTTAGGAGGGAGGCAGAAAATGTGAATATAATCACTAGGATGGCCCCATCTCCACTTGGAAAATGGGCGATGTGGGAGAGGGCCTCTGAGAATGGGAACCACCCTTCCCTGCGCATTCTGCACCGTCTCCACCCCCTTGCAGACAGGCAATAACTTCTCTCCCGGGTCCTGCTGCCTAGGGACTCTTCAGAAGCTGGAACGTGGCCTGGTTTTAGAGCCTACTTGAAGGACCGGCCATCCTCCTTCACTGCAAGCCTTTGTTATGCCCAGCACACCCACCAGAGCTAGTGCTCTGCATATTTGGTGGTGGCAAGACAGGACGGCAAGAGGTCCGCTTTGTCCAAACGCCAAAGCCAATGACGCCAGATGACCTTTTGCAGAAGGACAAACCTAGCAAAGTCTCTCCACCCACCTGGCCGTTCCTCCTTCCCTTCTTCTCCTGTCTCCAGCACCCACTATGGGTAGGAAACTTTTGAACACACATACACACGCACACAGAGAGAGAGAGAAAGCTCCAGTAGATCCACCACAAACAGCTGGATGAGGAAACTTTTCTGCATTTGCAGATGATCTGTTTTGCGTGCTGACATCCCCAGGTTTGCCCCCAGCATCTCCAGGTTAAAGGTAAAGGTAAAGGGACCCCTGACTATTAGGTCCAGTGGTGGCCGACTCTGGGGTTGTGGCGATCATCTTGCTTTATTGGCTGAGGGAGCCAGAGTACAGCTTCCGGGTCATGTGGCCAGCATGACTAAGCCGCTTCTGGCGAACCAGAGCAGTGCACGGAAATGCTGTTTACCTTCCCGCCGGAGCGGTACCTATTTATCTACTTGCACTTTGACGTGCTTTCAAACTGCTAGGTTGGCAGGAGCAGGGACCGAGCAAATGGAGCTCACCCCGTCGTGGGGATTCGAACCGCCGACCTTCTGATCAGCAAGTCCTAGGCTCTGTGGTTCAACCCACAGCGCCACCCGTGTCCCATCTCCAGGTTATGTCTGGGAAATTCCCATTCCTGGGAACCTAGAGAGCCACTCCCGGTTCCTGTGTCAAGAATACTGAACTAGACAGAGCCTGACTCAATATAATGCGCGTTTCTGTTTTCCTGAAGGACAGGCAGTTTTGACCTGCGGCACCCAGTCCAGTCAGCCCATTGAAACCAAGGCAGGAACCTGACAGTTATTGTTGCTGGCATCTGTCTGTCTTGAGAGACAATGGAGTACACCTCCTGGGGTGAAGTCAAACCACTGTGTTTGCAGCGCCAGAGTGACCACCCTGGGGTGCAAGCCTGGGCAGTGTGACTAGAGGTACTGGGCTGCCCAGACAACAAGACCTCCCTCTCTGCCTGGCTGATGGGGTCCAATGGAAAGGAGAGCAAGCCATTTGTCACCAGCTTGGCTGCAGGAGTTCCTGGACAGAGGCATACAATGTACCATCCAACCATCTTAGGGACTCCACTCTGGATTTGTGGAGAATTTGCTCCTGAGCCTTTTCTTCAGTCAAGGATACCCTGCAAGGTAGAAGAAGTTTAGGGTCAGAGTTTTCCTTCTCCTACATTAAGGTTACCAGATTTTTTTTCAATAAAGCCAGGGACACTTAAAATCAATCAATCAATCAATAATAGAATTTTTTTTTGGGGGGGGGGGATAAAGAAAAAAAGAAAGGAAAGAAAGTCAACACCACAGATCAAAGTTTGCTTTAAAACTAAGCATTGGTTAATTAAAAACAAAATACCGGTAACCCCTCATGCAATGTATTAAATCCAGCATTTCCTCACCTTACATGTATCAGGAGCTCAAAAAGACGTGCCCCATATATAAATACGCAGCAGTTTTTAGTCCCGCGCGAGGCCTACCCTGCTTGGCCTGGTCTCCCTCCACCTTCATGAACGAGCGAGCACCGAATGAGGTGCTGAGGCAAAAAGCAAAAGCAAACGGGCGGCAGCTCACCTGGCAGCGGGCCAAGGCCACCAGGCTAACGGCTTTACCGATCGCTGCCACCGTGGCCACTCCCCGCAGGCCCTCCATCCACCATGCAAACCCAGCCCACCCTTCCGCCACCGGCCAGGCTACTCCGCCCTTGCTTGCCACCACCCCCCTACTCTGGCCATACTGCCCTCTTGGCCTTTCTCCAGCAAGCCCACGGGGCTTTGAGTGAGAGGCTTTTTTCAATGAAACCTGGCTCCAGGCTGTTGAGACTGCTGCCGCCACTGCCGTGTTTCCTGGGGACATTTAATGAAATCCGGGGACATTCCGGGGACAGAATTTGTCTGGGGACAAATTTACAAATCTGGGGACTGTCCCCGGGAAACGGGGATGTCTGGTAACCCTATCCTAGATGAGCAACCTTCTGAGGTGGATGAGACCCATCCGCAGGTCACTTCCTTCTACAGCATGTGAAGAAACTGTCTTCATGACCTTTGGACCTCCTCTTGGTCTTGTTCACCAGAGCCTGTCTTCACATGCAGGGGAAGTCCATAACTTATTGAGGGTTTGAGACCCATCAGCTACCTTCACCTGGTTTAGCTGGCCAGTCAAAGCCTTCAGTATACCTGAAGGAGTGTCTCCACCCCCATTGTTCTGAGGTCCAGTGCTGAGGGCCTTCTGGCAGTTCCCTCATTGTGAGAAGCAAAGCTACAGGGAACCAGGCAGAGGGCCTTCTCTGTAGTGGCACCCGCCCTGTGGAACACCTTCCCATCAGATGTCAAAGAGATAAACAACTACTTGATATTCAGAAGACATCTGAAGGCAGCCCTGTTCAGGGAAGTTTTTAATGTGTGACATTTTAGTGTATTTTTTGTCTTTGTTGGAAGCCACCCAGAGTGGCTGGGGAAACCCAGCCAGATGGGCAGCGTACAAATAAATAATAATAATAATAATAATAATAATAATAATAATAATCACTATTATTATTTCCCAGGCCATGGCTGCTGTCGCATGCTGACAGCTTCTAGGAGCCACAAGTGAGAGCTAAGTGTAGGGTGAGGACCAAAGATGGACAACATACCCCAGAAGGAACACAAAGTGTCAGTCACCAGCAGTACAACCCCATGGCACATAATGTCACTATTAATTTCAGCGCAGGAGAATTTCCTGGTGGACTGTGCTGCATGTTGAATGGCGGCACCTGTATTTTCCAACTTAGTTAACCCAAAGGTCTTTGGCCCATCCGTTCCAGCTGCATCGCAACATCAAACAACACCTCCCGTCTTCTGGAGGGTGGGGGAAAGAATCTACTGTCTACCTCACTCTTCTCTCCACGGATGATTAATCTTTCTATTCTGTCTCGGACCGAAGGGGGAAACAAAGGGGGAAAGTCTCAGAAGATTCCTGGCAGCGATGGTTCTTCGGACTAGAAACGGGTTAATGCTGCAAGCTGAAACTCCAAATGTGGTTTCCTTGCTTTCTCCATGGTCCCAGGTCCTTGCAAGGTTAGGCTGATTCATTCCTTCTGTACGGAGCGTTCCGGGCCCTTCCCTCTGGCGTTTCAGTCCACCTTTTTTTCTGAGCACCAGCTAGAGACGAGCTCAAATATTTGGCTCCGCTTGAAGGCCTAAACAGCTCCGGGAGAGAGAGCTTTCTTCATCTGTGGCACAGAAACAATCCCCCCATCGTTAATTTATGGCCTGAACCGAGGAGGCTACCTTGAGCTCTGGCCCAGCTCTCTGTCTTCTGTGGATGCTGTGTTCTTTCTCGACCGCAACAGAGCTTTAACCTGTGCCTTGACATAAGGAGAGTTGGAGAAGAGAGTCAGGAGAGCAATTTTGCATCCACAGCAGTTGCTAAGGGTGGGCAAGAAACCAGATTTGGTTTGTGTTTCCACATGAACCTGTCTAACTCATCATTCCTGGAAGGAGAAGCAATCTGAATTTTGCCCTTCTCCAAACTTTGCAATGCTGCCTTCTGGTAATTTTTTTTTTTTTTTAAAAGGATACAAAGGTGCATATATAAATGGTGAAATGTGCATAAATATGATTAGAATAGGGACGCGGGTGGCGCTGTGGGTTAAACCACAGAGCCTAGGGCTTGCCGATCAGAAGGTCGGCGGTTCAATTCCCCGCGATGGGATGAGCTCCCGTTGCTCAGTCCCTGCTCCTGTGCACCTAGCAGTTCAAAAGCACATCAAAGTGCAAGTAGGTAAATAGGTACCACTCCAGCGGGAAGGTAAACGGCGTTTCCGTGCGCTGCTCTGGTTCGCCAGAAGCGACTTAGTCCTGCTGGCCACATGACCCGGAAGCTGTACGCTGGCTCCCTCGGCCAATAAAGCAAGATGAGCGCCGCAACCCCAGAGTTGGTCATGACTGGACCTAATGGTCAGGGGTCCCTTTACCTTTACTTTATGATTAGAATAGTGCAAAAGGTATATTATATCCAGAGATGTTTTGTCCAAGATGTGTGCATTAGGAGAAATGCTTATGAATTTTGGTGAGGACTCTTAAAAACTATTTTAAAAAAGCAAACAGACAAAAATGTGATGAACTAAGCTTAAGATGGCTGGAGAGGGAATGAGAAACTGAAACTGTCAGATTCCCATATTCCTAGCAGATGAGGGTTATAGTGAATGGTGGGAACAAGATCAGTGATTGAAAATGCCTACATTGGGGGTGGAGAAGTTCAGGTCAGTTCGTATTTGTGGGCAGCCCTGTCTGATGTTCATTTCCTGAAACTATATGCAAACTGAACCACAGAATTGTAGAGTTGGAAGGGACCCTGGTGGTCATCTAGTCCAACCCCCTGCAATGCAGGAATCTCAACCAAAACATCAGTAATAATAATAATAATAATAATAATAATAATAATAATAATAAATTATTTATACCCCGCCCATCTGGCTGGGCTTCCCCAGCCACTCTGGGCAGCTTCCAACAAAATATTAAAATACAGTAATGCATCAAACATTAAACGCTTCCCTAAACAGGGCTGCCTTCAGATGTCTTCTAAAAGCCTGGTAGTTGTTGTTCTCTTTGACATCTGGTGGGAGGGTGTTCCACAGGGAAGGCGCCACCACCGAGAAGGCCCTCTGCCTGGTTCCCTGTAACTTGGCTTCTCGCAGTGAGGGAACCGCCAGAAGGCCCTCGGAGCTGGACCTCAAAGCCACCCAAACTCTGCTTAAAAACCTACACGGAAGAAGAGTCCACAACCCCCTGAGGGAGTCCATTCGACTGTCAAACAGCTTTTAGTGTCCACAGTAGGAGAAAACAAGCTTGCTCCATCTTCCCTGGGACAGCCCTTGAGGCATTTGAAGATGGCTAGAGTCCCATGGACTGCAAGAAGATCAAACCTCTCCATTCTTAAGGAAATCAGCCCTGAGTGCTCACTGGAAGGACAGATCGTGAAGCTGAGGCTCCAATACTTTGGCCACCTCATGAGAAGAGAAGACTCCCTGGAAAAGACCCTGATGCTGGGAAAGATGGAGAGCACAAGGAGAAGGGGACGACAGAGGACTAGATGGTGGGACAGTGTTCTCGAAGCTACTAACATGAGTTTGACCAAACTGCGGGAGGCAGTGGAAGACAGGAGTGCCTGGTGTGCTCTGGCCCAGGGGGTCACGAAAAGTCGGACACGACTAAACAACTAAAGAACAACAAATCCTATCACCTCTCAGTCTCCTCTTCCCCAGGCTAAACACACCAACTCCTAATGTGGCTTAGTTTCCAGACCCCTGATCAACTTAGCTGCCCTCCTCTGCACACATTCCAGATTGTCAACATCCTTCTTAAACTGTGGTGCCCAGAACTGGACACAGGACTCCAGGTGGGGACTGAGCAAGGCAGAAAAGAGTGGGACTCTTACTTCCCTCGAAACACAGCCATTGTTCAAAATGTGTGCTTCTCCAAATTTTTCAGTCCACATCTCCAGTCAAGTAACGTGTAGAAACATTTATTTGCTTGTTTCTTACATTTATAGACCACCTTTATCTTCCAAGGAGCTCGAGGTGGTAGACATGGTTCTCCTTCCTGTTTCCATCCTCACAACAACCCTGTGAGGTAGGTTAGGCTGAGTTAGTGAAAACAGCACACAAAATGCACTTTAAGAACTTGACCTTGAACTTGCTTTTTTCCTCCTCCCTCTCCTCCCATTTTCCTCGTGTGCCATGACTTTTCCAATCCCAAGCCTAAGCAAAAGCCGCTCCACAAGTCTATTAGGATGAAAGGAGGGAAGCATAAGTACCATGGATAAATCTTAAAGATGGTGGACGCCTTCCTGAGATCTTAGAAGAAGGCTGCTTCTAAAACTAGAATGCAGCAGCCGAATGCGGCTGTGAGGACCAATGGTCTGACACCCCATGAGCACGCCGCAGATGGTAGGTTGAATTTATCTTTTTTTGCACGGAGGTGTGAGGTATTTGGCAAGCGACTGGAGGCGGGGGGAGCCCGGCTACTAGCTCTCCACGTTCCAGAACACTTCGCCTGCATCGAATGGGTGTTAGCTCTGCAAACCTTAGAAGAATGTTCTGTATGCAGGAAGTCTGACAACATTAAGAGGAATCTTAATTGCTTATTTTGTGCCTTTCCCTCCCTCCTTGCCCCACGTGGCCGCGAAGTGACTACTTGTTCCAGAAAGGGGAACAAAATGCCACTTTGTCCTCCGCTCAGACCCTGACATTGCTGAGGAAGGGAAAGAATGCAGCCAGATTATGGAAGAAACGGCAGTCCACAAAGACTATCTGAAGGCCATCTCGCGATGGCACTGCTTTGCTAAACCTGGACGGGTCACTAGTTGCAAGAAGCACTGGGAGACTTTGCCTGCATGATCCAGACCTCACTCCAGTTGTAAACTAGGGACCGGGGGGGACGACTGGATTTAGTTCACGCTTAAAAGCCAACCTATCTAACTCATGCTTTCTGAAACACAGCCATGCCTTTACCTAATTTTGCAACGCAGTTCTACAGCCAAGCACTTTGTGCAAAAACGAATCTGTTATAGCGGAAGCAACATGCCAAAATGCAGTCGATTGGGCAGAATTGCTTTGCAAAAACGTGTAAATTCTAGGATAAATGTTCGCCAGCATGCTGGTGATTTTCACGAAGTCTTTTCTTCAGGGTGATACGGAAGGGGGGGCATGTCTTCTTCACCCCTTCCGCCGGTCACCAGAGGGTTCGAGGCGATGACCTCGAGGGCACCTGGCCCTACATGGACCCCTCAGCCCCCACACTGTTACACAAGCACCAATTTTCTTGCTTTCGGTGCCAATTTGCTCAATTTCTCTAGGACTCCATGACACCTCCACTGTCCTCCATAATCCCTCAAGCAAGGTGTCACGTACACTCAGGAAGACCCTAATCCTGTCAAATCACTCTGCCAAGCCTTTCCTCCAGGCAGTGCCAGGTGACAGACTATGCATACCTGGACCATTGTCCTCTCAGCACCGGTACTCAGGTTGTACTTATTTGTGCATATCTCCAGCTCTGCATATTCCCCCCTCCCCCTTCCCCCTTCCATATGTTAATCCTGTGTAACCCAACCTCTTCTTAATGCATTCAAGATGATTTTGCACTGTATTCTGGGGCATGGAGGGAAGTTTTAAAAGTTCATGTCACCCCATCCTCGGGGTTCAATCTCGCCTTGAACCTGTTGCGCAATAAACTTGGATGTCCTGCATCTTGCTCCTGTCTCCGGCTGAGCTCATTTTCCTCCGCACGGACCCGCGGACTTAGTCCGACGAGCTGCGTGGCAGAGCAGCCTCGCACCCAGATTTTACCATAACAAGGGGGAAGGCAAACTGATTCAGGGATGTGGAGGACTGAACCTGAGACTGGGAAAATGGCAAATGGAGAAAAACTGAAATGGACATGTTTGCCCATCCCATATACTCGAATGTATATGTGCAGATGCTCATGTACACACATCACTGTGCCATCTGTGTTGAATCAAAAACCAGAAGGATTAGAAGGAATCAGAGGCTATTTTGCTGGAGATGTAGATATGCAACTCCTCAGGAGATACTCTGGACATTATTTGTGTTCGTCTTGGTTGGGGAACAAACTTGCATGTTGCCAAAGTGTTTATTTGAAAATGAAAGCCCTGCAAAAGGAGTTTCCAGTCCTCATGGCTGTGAGGACCAGCGGCGTGCTCTCCCACTCCCCTTCCCACACGTTATAGCATGCTGCTTGGAGATGCCTCCTGATAGTCCAGCATGAATAAGAGCTGATCTATACAGTTTGGTTCCTCAACTTGAGCCTGAGGTCTTGAGCCTGAGTACGTTTCTGAGCACAATTCAAAGTGTTGGTGCTGACCTTTAAAGCCCTAAACGGCCTCGGTCCAGTAGACCTGAAGGAGCGTCTCCACCTCCATCGTTCAGCCCGGACACTGAAGTCCAGCACCGAGGGCCTTCTGGCGGTTCCCTCGCTACGAGAAGCCAAGTTACAGGGAACCAGGCAGAGGGCCTTCTCGGTGGTGGCCCCCGCCCTGTGGAATGCCCTCCCACCAGATGTCAAAGAGAAAAATAACTACCAAACTTTTAGAAGACATCTGAAGGCAGCCCTGCTTTTAATGTTTAATAGGTTAATGTATTTTAGTGCTCTGTTGGAAGCAGCCCAGAGTGGGTGGGGTATAAATTATTATTATTATTATTATTATTATTATTATTATTATTATTATTCACTGTGGGTCATAGACCCTCTCGGCCTATTATTCACCAGGCCTGGACACCATTTGCCTCACGTCTTGTCAGTCTGGTCCTCCCTTCTTCCTATTCCATCTACTCAAGCTCCCGTCTGCCCTGCACATTAAAAGCAGTATCGAACCATTTGAAACAGCTGTGGCCTCAAAGGATTCTGGGAGCTGTAGTTTGCTAACAGTGCCAAGAGTTGTTCGGAGATCCCCTTTGCTTCTCACAGAGCTACAATACTCAGTGTGGTTTCGCAATCAAACCCTCTTTCCAGGGAACTCCGGGAATTGTAGTTCTGTGAAGGGAACTCCAGGGGGGGTCGCCGAAAAAACTCTCAGTGCCAAACTACAGCTCCCAGGATCCTTTGAGGGAAGCCACAACTGTTTGAAGTGGCATCATAGTGCTTTAAAATGAAGAGAACCGAAGGGGCCTCACAGGGCTCAGCCTGAATATTTGCAAATAGATTAATGAGCAGGCGCCAGAAGAGTCTCCTGAAGGAGACTAATCCTGTAAAGATTGCCTTGTTTGTGGAAGGGGTGGAGGTGATGAAATGGCCCTTTGAATCCAGGGGGAGGGAGGGACACAGTAATTCAGGACCCATAGGATCATAGGGTACCCCAAGCTGAGATGGCCATTTCAGGTGCTGAGCTGGTCGTGGGGCATGCAGATGTACCGTATTGGCCTGAATATAAGCCACACCTGAATATATATATATATATATATATTTTTATAAGATATTTATTAAGGTTTTTTTTAGAATATTACAATAGAGATGAAAAAGAAAAAAGAAAAATACAAAATAAAAACAGTTAAAAACACACATATTTTCAATTACTTATTTTCCTTAAGCTTGTTTCCCGGACCTCCTCCTACCCCCCTTTTTTGTATTCCGCTTCGATTTATTGGTTCAGCAAATCCTTTCCATTAGATTTTAACCCATTTATACCCCTTTTTTTCATATTCTCTTAAAGCATTACAGCTAGAAACCGCTTAATTACTATCCAACATCATTCTATCATTCATTAATTTTACAATATTTCTGTAAATAGTCTTTAAATTTCTTCCAATCTTCTTCCACCGACTCTTCCCCCTGGTCTCGGATTCTGCCAGTCATTTCTGCCAATTCCATATAGTCCATCACCTTCATCTGCCATTCTTCCAGAGTGGGTATGAATATAAGCCACACCTTTAAATTTCAAAGGGGGGAAAGGGAAAAAAAAAAGACAATACCCAAATATAAGCCGTTCCCTTAAAATTCCACAGGAACTCACACCCGTTCCGTTTTACTGTATGTCTGTTTCAGCAGCGATAGCATAAAAGCCCATTTTTGTAAGGTCGCGAATTTAGGCTGCACTTTTAACTTTTCATGATCAGAATTGGGGAGGGGAAGCTTATATTCATGCCAGTACGGTAAGTCGTAAAGAGGGAGGTGGGGATTTGATTCTGTTCGCATTTTGTGATGTATTTATTCGATTTGCCCTTCTTGAAACCAGATAAGAAGCGAAACACTACCATCCTCCAAAACTTGTGCTTATCCAAACTTTGCGATGCCATTCTCCACCCAAATCAAAGGCCTGCATTTGTGGGAAATTGTATACAGAAATGAACACGTCATAAATGCATTACGCTGGGAGAAATTTATTGCAAAAAAAACCCAACAAACCGTGCAGATGAGTCAAAACTGCATAGGAGAAACGCCGAATGATTTTCAGGAGGATTTTAAAAACAAACTGCTGCAGAAATGTGGAGAAATGAATTTAAGACTGGCAAAAGGAGAAAGAGAGAGAGAACTGAAAATGGCAGATTTTCCATCTCTACTCATCAGCATTTCTGGGTTGCTGGCACAACCTGCCTTAGGTTGATCCTACAAATACAGTGGTACCTCAGGTTAAGAACTTAATTCGTTCTGGAGGTCCGTTCTTACCCTGAAACTATTCTTAACCTAAAGCACCACTTTAGCTAATGGGGCCTCCTGCCGCCGCTGCACCGCTGCTGCGTGATTTCTGTTCTCATCCTGAAGCAAAGTTCTTAACCCGAGGTACTATTTCTGGGTTAGCGGAGTCTGTAACCTGAAGCATCTGTAACCTGAAGCGTTTGTAACCCAAGGTACCCCTGTACAGGGGTAGAGAGGGAGGCAGTTTGACTTTGCAGTGGTTCCCAGCAAAATAAGTCGTCGCTACTCCCCAAGCGTATTGTTGTAGATTTGGGGTGGGGGTAGGACCCCCAAAAGGGGTGGTGGTGCTGTGGGTAAAACCTCAGTGCCTAGGACTTGCTGATCGTATGGTCGGCGGTTCGAATCCCCGCGGCGGGGTGAGCTCCCGTTGTTCGGTCCCAGCTCCTGCCCACCTAGCAGTTCGAAAGCACTCTTAAGTGCAAGTAGATAAATAGGTAAACGGCGGGAAGGTAAACGGCGTTTCCATGTGCTGCGCTGGTGCAGGCTCGCCAGAGCAGCTTCGTCACGCTGGCCACGTGACCCGGAAGTGTCTTCGGACGGCGCCGGCTCACGGCCTCTAGAGCGAGATGAGCGCACAACCCTAGAGTCGGACATGGGCAGGGGTACCTTTACCTAGGACCCCCAAAACCATGGAGATTAATAAATGGTACAATTTTATTTGGGATGTGAAGGGAGAAATACAAGCTGCAGAGGAATTCTTGGGCTAGCCTATGCAAAATGACCTGGCCAAGCTAGTGCCATCAAGAAACAATTGAGGGCCATTGGGAATGCAAGAGAGCTGTCCTCCCCCGCTTGCTTTGACGTGTGAACAGAGACGGGGGGGGGGGGGGTTCGGACGGTTGCCAGGGTAACTGGGTGTGAGGTGACAGGAAAAGAGTTTCTGGAGCAAGGTGTTCTGGAAAGGAGGAAGAAAGACTGGGGGCTCAACACATCAGTTAAAAAAACCCCAAGAGCTTTGAATGCGTTATAAACATGCAACACCAGAGGGCGCTGGAGAGCAAAGAAAATCTCTTGGCGGTTTTACATAGCGTTGTTTTTGTCTCTTTTGTTATAATGATTTCATTTCTGACTTTCTTTCCCTGTGTGTAGATCCACCCTTAGATCCACTCATAGCTGTCAACTTTTCCCTTTTCTTGCGAGGAATCCTATTCGGAATAAGGGAATTTCCCTTTAAAAAAGGGAAACGTTGACAGCTATGGATCCACTTTGGGCAGGCTGGCTGCAGGGCTGACTGGGAGAGAAGCCTTGGACTCCAGGGCTGCCCTGCTGTGGGGGACCAGCGCCTCTCGAAATAACCATGATGTAAGATCTGGACTCCCTCCATGCAGCCTGAAGGTGTAAACAGGCGAATAAACCATAGTCCTTAAAACTACGACAGTCCCCGCCGTGTCTAAATTCTCCAAAGGAACACAGACCCCCTTGGAATTTTGCTGCCACCCAGCAGGGAGTGTGGGCAGCACCCAACTTTTGTAACAGTATGGAATCCATTTGCACTGTAAGTTAGGAATGCGCAGTATCTGAACTTGGCGGAGGCCCAGCCCAAGATCTTTTTTCAGAAATTTAAAACAGACGGTTTTAGAAATGAAAGTAAGGCTATATATAGAGACTCGGAGGTGGAGACATAGGGCAAGAGAGTCTCTTTGAACAGGGCACCGGAGGAAACAATGATCTAATGACGGGTTCCCTGAGAATACGTTCCTGCGTGACATACAAGGATTTGACTTTTTGCTCCACGCTGCCTTTAGATCAGAACGGGGGCGGGAGGAGGGGAGGGGAGGGCGGGAAGCCCTGAATCGCTCTGTGTTTCTGCACGCCCCGTCGCAGGCATGAAAACAAGTCTTGGAAGACGACTGACATTGCTTTCTGCACTTTGTCTGGGCAGACTCAAAGGGCGCCTCCTGATTCTTGCTATTTATGGGTGGGAATCAACCGCACGTTGGCAGAACCAGAGGGTTTCGGGGCTTTTGTGCATCTAATATACTTCCCCACAAAACCGGTCTTTTGGCAGTAACTAAAGGGATGAGGGATTGCCACACACACAAATCAGAATCAAAGCTCAGCAGAGAGCCAATGTTGTACAATCTCCCCATAAACTTCATGCAAACAAATCCTGATGGATGCTCAATAAACCATCCATCTTGGAAAACACCATAGGTGACTTTAATATTAATAAATGTCATCCATGGTTTTTTTTCTTTAATGTCAACTTTAGCCCCAATAATTCCTGCCTCCATGCTGAGTAATACAGTGGTACATCAGCTTAAGTACTTAATTCGTTCCGGAGGTCCGTACTTAACCTGAAACTGTTCTTAACCTGAAGCACCACTTTAGCTAATGGGGCCTCCCGCTGCTGCCGTGCTGCCGGAGCACGATTTCTGTTCTCATCCTGAAGCAAAGTTCTTAACCTGAAGCACTATTTCTGGGTTAGCAGAATCTGTAACCTGAAGCGTATGTAACCTGAAGCGTATGTAACCTGAAGCGTATGTAACCCGAGGTACCACTGTAGGAAGTTCTTCCATCCGTGTCCATATGAGATCACATTAAAATATTCAATTTCTAAATGTTCCACAATTCTTTTCTTGCTATATATCCTTGAATTCACACCCAGTTCAGCATCATCTGGAGGGCCAAAGGTCCCCCATCTCTGGACTGTGATCTGGAAGACCAGCATCCAAATCTCAACTTAGAGATGAAGCTCATTGTGTAGCCTTAGGCCAATCGCTGCTCACATCCAAACCATCCATTTAAAGCGCATGGCGTCCTCCCCAAAGAATGCTGGGAACTGTAGTTTTGTCAAGGGTGATGGAATTCTAGCTCTGTGCGGGGCAAACTACAGCCCCCAGAACTCTTTGAGGGAAGCAATGCACTTTAAATGTATGTTGTGGATATAACCACCGTCCCTCAACCTAACCTACCTCACAGGATTGTTGAGAGGATGAAAATGGGAGCGAAAAAACCACAAACACTGCCTTGATCTCCTTGGAGGAAAGGAGGGGTAGAAATGTGATAATACAACAAAGGACTCGGCTATAAAGCTGCAAATGTAAGTATGTTTTGAGTGTATTATACAAATGCTTTCTTCTTTCTTTCGCCAACTCTCATAGCCGAGTAAGATTGTCTTCCATGTAAACGGTCTTAACAGTGAGTCCGTAAGTGACTGTGGAGGCCAATTCTGGATCCACACGTCCTTCCATAGTGGGGACAGAGGTTTCCGGGTGGGAGTTGATCACGGTGAGGGTTTGCCAAACGTTATACAAATGTGACACTAGATGGTGATGGTGAGTTAATGGCAAATTCAATATACAGTGGTACCTCGGTTTTCGAACGTAATCCATTCCGGAAGACCGTTCGAGTTCCGAAACGTTCAAAAACCGAGGCGCAAAGGGCAGCCTGCAAATTTAATAGAGAAAAATGAGAAAAACACAGTGGTACATCAGCAGAAGCCGTTCAACTTCCGAGGTGCGTTCGAAAATGAAAGAATTTACTTCTGGGTTTACAGCGTCGAGTTCTGAAACTTTCGTCAATGGAGATGTTCAAAAACGAGGAACCACTGTATATTTTTTAAACTCTGTTTAAAAATGCATTTTCACAGCATTTTTTAAGTATGTGTCTAGATTCCACCAAAATAACTAAATAAAAAAATGAAGCTGGGACTTCAAAAGTCTGCATCGCACAGGCTTTCCTTGAGCAAAGAGCCCTGAAGTTGAGGCGGCAGGTGGGCTTGCCAGGACAGAAAGGTGAGCCCCAGTGCCCAATTCTTTCCCAGGATGCATCGCGTGCACTGTAGGTCCTCCCACAGCAAGAGACCCCTGCTTCACGTTCCCCCCCCCCCCGAGCAACAAAAACCTGCGACCCTTTTTCACTGATTTGGTTTCTCTTATGCTTTATTGCTATCCAATTTCTTCTCTTTTTTTCCTTTGTCAAGTTGGCTAACCGAACAAACAAAGAAAAAAAATAGCAATGAAACGAGCAGAACGTTCTCCCATCATTTGCAAACCTTTTATGTCAGAGCAGAGGTCGCAGGGAAAGCTCAGGTGTAGCCGACCAGGCGAGGGGTGCTGGGGAAGGTCTTCCTCATCCCCATGCACTTCTCCTTGTCGATGAAAAGGGAGTTGGCCTTCACAAGCAGGTCGTGCTCCAGCTTGGACTTGTTGAGGATGAGCAACTGGAGGGTGTCGTGAGCCTCGCGCAGGCGCAGCTTCAGGGTCTGCAACGTGTCGTCGATGGTGAAAACCTCGTTCACCAGCCTGAAATGGGGTTAGGGTTGGGGGGACACAGATACTCTGTTAACGGAGAAATCTGAGGGCTCCCTTGGACAAAAAACAAGGACACCAGCCAGGAATACTAGAGCAAAACAGCAGCCAGTAGGCTTGGTCTTTACTGAAGACTGTTGCCACAGGACTCCCACCTGCCACCAGGTGGAACAAGATGGAAGCCCCGAACAAAAGAGAACCCAAACTTTTATTAGCTGCTAATCCCCATGTTACACCCCCCCCAAACTACATCACTAATACATCACGGTTACATCATGAAAGGGGAGGTCTGGTGGGAGTAATCTGAGCATCCTGGACCCTGTCCCATGGCTCTCCTTGCCCTCCACCAAACACCCATCAAGTGTAACAAAAGAGATATTTACATTTCCCTGTTTCCCAACCAAGTTAAAGGTAAAGGTAAAGGGACCCCTGACCGTTAGGTCCAGTCGTGGCCGACTCTGGGGTTGCGGCGCTCATCTTGCTTTATTGGCTGAGGGAGCCGGCGTACAGCTTCCAGGTCATGTGGCCAGCATGACTAAGCCGCTTCTGGCGAACCAGAGCAGCGCACGGAAACACCGTATACCTTCCCGCCGGAGCGGTACCTATTGATCTACTTGCACTTTGACGTGCTTTCGAACTGCTAGGTTGGCAGGAGCAGGGACCGAGCAACGGGAGCTCACCCCGTCGCAGGGATTCAAACTGCCGACCTTCTGATCAGCAAGTCCTAGGCTCTGTGGTTTAACCCACAGCGCCACCCACATCCCTTCCCAACCAAATTAATCACACCCTTTTGTCTGGGTTTGTTATTTCTGGAATGGCTACCTATTCTAGCACTCAGGTATCAGGATGCCAGGAATGACCACTGAGGCAGAGGGGCTGCTGAGTAGCTGAGCTGACATGGCTATATGAATTTCTGAAGTTTTCCCAGTGAGCCAGTACATAGATACATCTATCAGTGAATTGTTAAATTTGGTATCGTGCAGCAAAGGGCCTTTGAATAGATAGGAAGAAACTGTGATGAAGTGTTTTGTGAGGACAAGTCACAAAAGTGATTGTGCTGATATTGGTAGTGGGCTGCATGTGCATGATATCTGCTGGAGGGGCAAACCCCCCCCCCCAACCTATACATAAATTCTTGCAACAGTCAGAACCTCAGAAACATTTGTGGGGGGAGCGGTTTGCAAATCATTGAAGGAAGGGATGAATAAACAGAACACCAGCTTCCGCCTAGAGGTAGCATCATCAACCCAGAATAATAATCAGTGCCGGATTTACGTATAAGCGAAACAAGCTATATAGCTTAGGGCCCCAATCTCTTGGGGGCCCCCCTATAAATTTAAAGGGAAAAAAAGAATTGGACGTACATTTCCAAAATATAAGATAAAAAACAAATAAAACAAAACCGACATACAGCAACAGTGTTTTGTGTTGTGTAGGCCCCTATGATGTAAGGCCTGCTAGCCTGCTCCCTGAAAGATCACTGGTTTGCTCCTTTCTAGATATAGGGTGCCTACATTCTGCATGGACTGGTTGCATGGCAACATAGAGCATGCAGCTGCAGACTGCAGGGCAGCACAGTTGAATGCAGGTCAAGCTGTTGTACCTGCTGTCTAATACAGTGGTGCCCCGCAAGACGAATGCCTCGCAAGACGGAAAACCCGCTAGACGAAAGGGTTTTCCGTTTTTGAGTTGCTTCGCAGGACGAATTTCCCTATGGGCTTGCTTCGCAAGACGAAAATGTCTTGCGAGTCTTGAGATTTTTTTTTCGCTCCCCCCCCCCTCCTTTATCTAAGCCGCTAAGCCTTTAATAGCCTTTTAGCAGCTAATCCGCTAAGCCTTTAAGCCTTTAATAGCCGCTAAACCGCTAATAGCGCTAATCCGTTAAGCCGCTAATAGGGTTGCTTCGCAAGACGAAAAAACCGCTAGACGAAGACACTCGCGGAACGGATTAATTTCGTCTTGCGAGGCACCACTGTATTAAAGAGTGCTTGTAGACTGATGATCAGGCAGCGTAGACTAAGGGCATGAGTCTTATGCCTGCTGATTGATTTCATGTAATACATAATTTTTTTTATTTTGACCCCGTTATAAAACAGCTGGACATATAAAGGGCCCCCATTACCTTCAGTAGCTTAGGGCCTCATCAAACCTAAATCAGGCCCCAATTATTGTTGTTGTTGTTGTTGTTGTTGTTGTTATTAATTTATACCCTGCCCATCTGGGTTTCCCCAGTCACTCTGGGCCGCTCCCAACAGAATATTAAAAACACGATAAAACATCAAACGCAGACTGTGTTGCCAGATCAGAGCCCTGCAGCCCTTCACTATAAATAATAACAGAACTTCCAAGTGTCCCTATTTTCCAGGGACAGTCTCAGATTTACAGAAGCCATCCCCATTTCTGATTTGATCCCGGAATGTCCCGCTTTTCCTTAGGACGTCCCTATTTTCATCAGAGAAACGTTGTAGGGTGTGGAGTTGTGCGACTCCCGAGTCAAGGAGATAAGTTACTGTACAACCTTTAGAAGACATCTGAACGCAGCCCTGTACAGGGGAGTTTTAAAAAATGTTTAATGTTTTATTATGTTTTTATATATGTTGGAAGCTGCCCGGAGTGGCTGCGGCAATCCAGTCAGGTGGGTGGGGTATGAATAGTAAAATCACCACCACAACAACAACCAGTGCTTTTTTAAGGGGAAAAGGTATCAGTATTCACCATGTAGTGGTTCCAGTAAGTGCCACACTTTTAACATTTGGGGAGGAAAAAGGTGCTGGTACTGCGTACTCTTGAATACCCCCAGGAAAAAAAGCACTATTGATGATGATTGAATAGGATGCCCCTATTTTCATCAGAGAAACCTTGGAGGATATATAATGATGATGTAATGTCATACCTTGGTTTTCGAACAGTTTAGTTCTCGAAGTTTTTGGCTCCCAAACGCCGCAAACCCGGAAGTGAGTGTTCCGGTCTGTGAACTATTTTTGGAAGCCGAACGTCCAGCGGGCTTCCGATTGGCTGCAGGAGCTTCCTGCAGCCAATCAGAAGCCACGCTTTCGTTTCCGCACATTTTGGAAGTGGAACGGACTTCCAGAACGGATTCCGTTCGACTTCTGAGGTACCACTGTTATTATAATAAGCCACCCATCTGATTGGGTTGCCCCAGCCATGCTGGGGGGCTTCCAACAGATATAAAAGGACTGTAAGATCTTTTTATATCTGTTGGAAGCCACAAATGGGTGCCATACAATTATTATTATTATTATTATTATTATAAATTTTATTTATATCCCGCCCTCCCCAGCCGAAGCCGGGCTCAGGGCGGCTAACAACAATAAAACAATACAAAAGTACAGCATAAACAACACTCTAAAATCATTCATTATAAAATTAATTAATTCAAGCCACTGGCAACCATTGGGCCAGAGCTCCGCGAAGATTGCCGAGGGAGGGAGTCAGGCTGTGCCCTGGCCAAAGGCCTGGTGGAACAGCTCTGTCTTGCAGGCCCTGCGGAAAGATGTCAAGTCCCGCAGGGCCCTGGTCTCTTGTGACAGAGTGTTCCACCAGATCGGAGCCACAGCCGAAAAAGCCCTGGCTCTAGTTGAGGCCAGCCTAACTTCTCTGTGGCCTGGGACCTTCAAGATGTTTTTATTTGAAGACCGTAAGTTTCTCTGTGGGGCATAGCAGGAGAGGCGGTCCCGTAGGTACGAGGGTCCTAGGCCGTATAGGGCTTTAAAGGTTAAAACCAGCACCTTAAACCTGATCCTGTACTCCACTGGGAGCCAGTGCAGCTGGTATAGCACCGGATGTATGTGATCTCGCAGCGAAGACCTCGTAAGGAGTCTCGCTGCAGCATTCTGCACCCGCTGGAGTTTCTGGGTCAGTCTCAAGGGCAGCCCCACGTAGAGCGAGTTACAATAATCCAGTCTGGAGGTGACCGTTGCGTGGATCACAGTGGCTAGGTCAGGGCGAGAGAGGTAAGGAGCCAACTGCTTAGCTTGGCGGAGATGGAAAAATGCCGCCTTTGTTATAGCTGCAATCTGCGCCTCCATGGAAAGGGAGGTGTCGAAGATTACACCCAAACTCTTAACGGACGGTGCTGGCACTAATTGCGCCCCCGCAAGAGATGGGAGTTGCCCCCCCAATCCCATATCGCCCCGTCCCAGCCACAGGACCTCTGTCTTCGAAGGATTTAGCTTCAACCGGCTCCCACGTAACCATCCAGCCACAGCTTCCAAACATCTTTTCAGTGTGTCTGGGGCCGAGTCAGGATGCCCCCCTAATCCCATATCGCCCCGTCCCAGCCACAGGACCTCTATCTTCGAAGGATTTAGCTTCAACCGGCTCCCACGTAACCATCCAGCCACAGCTTCCAAACATCTGGTCAGTGTGTCTGGGGCCGAGTCAGGATGGCCATCCATCAACAGATAGAGTTGGGTGTCATCGGCATACTGATGGCAACCCAGCCCAAAACTCCGGACAAGCTGGGCGAGGGGGCGCATAAAGATGTTGAAAAGCATCGGGGAGAGTATCGCACCCTGAGGTACTCCACACACCAAGTAGTGTCGCGATGACAATTCCCCCCCAAGCGCCACCCTCTGTCCCCGACCAGAGAGAAACGAGCGCAGCCATTGAAGGACTGTGCCCTGGATCCCCACGTCGGCAAGGCGGTGGTCCAGAAGTTCATGATCGACCATGTCGAAAGCTGCTGACAGATCTAGAAGAATCAGCAGCCCTGACCCGCCTCGATCCAGCTATCTATGAAGATCATCTGTTAGGGCAACCAGAGCCGTCTCGGTCCCATGACCAGCGCGGAAGGCGGACTGGAATGGATCCAGAGCCGATGTTTCATCCAGAAACCCACCAAGCTCTTCAGCAACCGCTCTCTCAATCACCTTACCCAGGAACGGAAGATTCGAAACCGGGCGGTAATTGGATAGATCTAAAGGATCTAATGATGTTTTCTTTAAGAGCGGGCGCACCACTGCCTCCTTCAGTTCCCCTGGGAATGTCCCCGTGCCAAGAGACAAATTGATGATATCCCCCAGGAGGGCCCGCACATCGTCTGGACACGCTCTAATCAGCCAAGACGGGCATGGGTCGAGAGGACAGGTGGTGGGCTTTCCAGCTCGGAGGAGTCTGTCCACATTGGCTGGGGATATCCAGTCGAAGTGGTCCAACACTGGACCCGAGGACAGTTGAGGGGCCTCCAGTTCCTTTATTGTATCCAAATTGGCAGGGAGGTCATGGCGGAGCAACAAGACCTTCTCCGCAAAAAAGCTTGCAAATGCCTCACAGCTGTGTGTCAAATTGTTATTTAAATTTGGCTGTCCCTCAAGGGACGTTAAAGACCTGATTATACTAAATAATTGCGCTGGGCGAGAGCTAACGGATGCAATGGAGGCCGAGAAGTATGACTTCTTCGCAGCCTTCACCGCCATCTCGTAGGTTTTCATAAAAGCCCTATAAGATGTTCTTGAGGCTCCGTCACAGGCACCCCGCCATACTCACTCTAGCCGTCTGAGGTCCCGCTTCATTTTCCGGAGCTCCTCGGTAAACCAGGGAGTCCGGTTTCTGCGGGGTCGCAGAGGGCACTTAGGTGCGATCTCATCGATGGCTGCCAGGAGCTGGGTATTCCAGCCCTCAACAAGCAACAATGAGTCGCCAGGGGGAGCAAGGTCCCGCAAGGCTTGGCGGAATCTATCAGGGTCCATCAGCCTCTGCGGGCGAGCCCAAATCGGCTCGCCACCTAAGCAGGGGGGGGGGTGGAAAGTCAATCCTGGCTTTCAGAGCGTAGTGATCAGACCATGGCACCTTCATCGAAGGAGACATGATCACATCTATACCTACGCCAAAGATCAAATCCAGCGTGTGGCCTGCTTGATGTGTGGGGCCCGAAACAAACTGGGAGAGCCCTAGTGTCGCCATGGAAGACACCAGGTCCAGAGCCTGTGAGGAGGGAATGGCATCAGCATGGATGCTAAAGTCCCCCAATACCAATAGGTTAGGGAACTCCTCCTCCTCCTCCTCCTATTATTATTATTATTATTATTATTATTATTATTATTATTATTTCTGAAACCCTGGAGAGCTTCTGCCAGTCAATGTAGACAATACTGAACTAGCTGGACCAAAGCTCAATATAACAAGCCTGCTTGCTGTGTTCCTATTGTGTGCCGGTGTGACACTCCTTTTCTTCTCTCTCTCTCTTTTTTGTCCCTGCTCTTGCAGAGGACGGAGCAGATTCCGTGTTTGCAAGCTCTGCTATAAAACCCCTTTGATGCTTAGCCAGATCCTGTAAAACACTTTGTGCTGCTGGAGATGTTATCACTCCCACCCACTGAGGCTCATACAGGTGCACTAGGAAAAGATGAGTCAACCCTTTTTTCTTTTCGGAGGGGGAGGGCGGCTTCGAAAAAAACGATTTCGGCAAACAGCTTCTCCGACCCTTAACACGATCACCGCCAGCGCCTGGTGTCAAAACATCCTGTGTCTCCCAACTTTATGAGAAGGGAAAACAGGGTGGGGAGGCACACCGGGCCTCTTTGTGGCTAGAGAAAAAACAAAGAGCAATGGAACAGAAGCCTTGCAGAAACATAGGGCATGGTTAGCCAACATGGTGCCCTCCATCTGTCACTGGATTCCAACTCCCATCAGCTCCAACCAGCATGGTCAATGGTCAGGGATGATGGGAGATACAGTCTACAACAGTCACAGCCATGCCAAAGTGGAGGAATTCTCCCACAACAAAGAATCCTGGGAACTGTAGTTTCCTGAGGGTGCCCCTGGGAACCGTAGTTCTGTGAGGAGCAAAGTATAGTCCACAACACTATTCTATGATGCTATGAAATGCACAGAGGAACACTCATGGTGCCACTGGGGCAGTTGTACACGATCACCCCTTCAGTACTATTTATTTATATTTATTGATAAAGATCTTTATATACCTCTATGTCATGAAAAATATATCTAGGCAGCTTACAGCAATCGTAAAATTGTACAATAAACATCATAAAGAAGGTTTAAAGCAGGCATTAATTAGCCATTGTGAAAGGGTGTATTCTTAATTGCCTGCACTGGCCTGGCAGAATATAAAAGCTCTCAGCAGGCGTTTAAAAGTTGGCAGAGAAGGCCAACTTCTGCACCTGCAAAAGTTTGGAGCAATCACACGACTTCATTTCAACTTCTGCTGAAGTCCCATAACTTTTAATTCTGCAAATATTCTGGTTTATTCATGTTCCACTTTTGTTACGCTATAGCTCATCCAGACAGTAATAATGTACTTGCATTGTGGAAGCATCACGTAACAAACATAAAGCAGAATAAATCCACCATTATTATTGGGCCCATCCACACGCCCATTTATCCCATGATTTCTTAGCCAGGGGTTCAAGTTCTTCTTTCTTTAGGTCCTGCCACTTTCCCTGGGGAAACCCATGGCTTACTGCTGAATTGGAACACATCGGGTTTCCTGCATATTGGCATTTGTTCCAATTCAGCCATAAACCACGGGAAAGCTGTGGGACAAAAATAACTCCTCTCGGACAAGAAATCACAGGACAAACAGCAGTGTAGACGGGCCCATTGCGTCAAAAGCATCTTGCATAATACTCCTGCAATAAAGCAGTTGGGTGACGGTGTCCTTAAAGGTAAAGGGACCCCTGACCATTAGGTCCAGTCGTGACCGACTCTGGGGTTGCGGCGCTCATCTCACTCTATAGGCCAAGGGAGCCGGCGTACAGCTTCCGGGTCATGTGGCCAGCATGACTAAGCCGCTTCTGGCGAACCAGAGCAGCACACGGAAATGCCGTTTACCTTCCCGCCGGAGTGGTACCTATTTATCTACTTGCACTTTGACGTGCTTTTGATCTGCTAGGTTGGCAGGAGCAGGGACCGGGCAACGGGAGCTCACCCTGTCGCAGGGATTTGAACCGCTGACCTTCTAATCGGCAAGCCCTAGGCTCTGTGGTTTAACCCACAGCGCCACCCTTTAGTCATGTAAAAAGATGTCTAGGAGACTTGGCTAGGGACCACCAACTGGTTTGACCACTTCTACCGGTACTGTGTTTCTCAAACATGGGTCCCTAGCTATTACTGGACTACAGTTTCCCATCATCCCTGACCACAGATCCTGCTAGCTAGGGATAATAGGAGTTGTCGTCCCACAAAAGGTGGAGGAGACCCAAGTGTGAGAAACGCTGATTGCAGAATTCCATCTTGCAGAAATAGAAAGCGACGGGAGCTCAAAGATGGCATCCAAACCAACTCCCCGAATCCTGTAGCACTAATAATCCTTGATGCGTTCTGCATCAACAGCAAATAGATCTGGAATGTGATAGGCCTTCAGGCAGCAATATCTGGAGGGTGGGAGATGAGGGGGGGCTCACTCACTTGTACTGGGGTACGTCCCGGCACAACTCCATATTTGGCCGCCATGTTCGGGCTTCAAGGCGTGTCTGGGCTACCTTGAGTGGGCTCTCCTTAGCCATTATGGCTCTTTCCAGCAACATTATTGTATTTTCTGTCTGAAAGATTTCTTGCAGTGTCTGAAAGGAGAAAGAGGAGAAGAAAATGGTATGGTTGTTGTTAAGTTGTGGGTGAACATATCAGACGACACAGCGATTCTTCAAACAGCTCTTGTTTATTCACAGGCCAGAACAGAACTGAACTGAAGGGTTCAGCCAGCCTGCTTATATAGAGCGCCACTACAACGCAACAGTAACAACTTTCTGTAACTATCCAATCACTGAACGTCACTTTCAATTCCTTATTTGCATATGTGGACCTGAGTGAAAACTATCTACAGTAGCCCCCTGCTGGCCCAGGGTGAGAACTTCAGTACATAACAGTTTTTGTCCCCCCCCCCCCCCCAGTGCTTGCTGCCTCCTTGACTGATGCGACTTTCGCCACCGTGTCAGGCTTCAGGGAATCTGATCCCTCCCACAGTGGCAGCCAAGAAGCAGATAAAGGAGAAGAGCTCTTACCAAGTGTTTTATTCAATATTCACAGAGAGAGGTAGAAATGCCATCTCTCTTAGACAATGGTGTTGCGCCCAGGTAAAGTCCCACCCCCTCTGTCTTTCCTATTCCACATCATCCCTGTGCCGGCTGATCTGTGCTTTCTGCCTCTGAGTTTTCTTTTCTCCTACTCTCAATGCCCGCCGGGTCCAGGGGGGGTGGGGTCAGGAATGCAGTGGTGCCTTGCAAGACGAAATTAATCCGTTCCGCGAGTGTCTTCGTCTAGCGGTTTTTTCGTCTTGCGAAGCAACCCTATTAGCGGCTTAGCGGATTAGCACTATTAGCGGTTTAGCGGCTATTAAAGGCTTAGCGGCTTAGCGGCTTAGCTGCTAAAAGGCTATTAGCGGCTTAGCGGCTTAGAAAAAGGGGGGGGGGAGCAAAAAAAAATCTCAAGACTCGCAAGACATTTTTGTCTTGCGAAGCAAGCCCATAGGGAAATTCGTCCTGCGAAGCGCATCGAAAAACGGAAAACCCTTTCGTCTAGCGGGTTTTCCGTCTTGCGAGGCATTCGTCTTGCGGGGCACCACTGTGCTTTCTAAAGACACTGAGTCTGTCAGCTGTGTTTCTTCTTCCTCCTGCCCCTCTCCCAATATTTCCCAGCTTCTCCCCTCTGCAGCCTCTGAGCTTTGACCTGCTGCAAACCACAGCAGAATCTATACTGTCCTCCTCTTCTCAGGAAGGTTCGGGGGGAGGGGTGGGGCTGTCTCCACCATTCCTCCTCAGTCCAGTCCCTGACATCTGGGCCCATTCGAATGGAAAGTACCGTATTTTTTGCTCCATAAGACTCACTTTTTCCCTCCTAAAAAGTAAGGGGAAATGTGTGTGCGTCTTATGGAGCGAATGCAGGCTGCACAGCTATCCCAGAAGCCAGAACAGCAAGAGGGATTGCTGTTTTCACTGCGTAGCGATCCCTCTTGCTGTTCTGGCTTCTGAGATTCAGAATATTTTTTTCTTGTTTTCCTCCTCCAAAAACTAGGTGCGTCTTGTGGTCTGGTGCGTCTTATAGAGCGAAAAATACGGTATTTCCTTCTTAGGGCTTCTTTGGAAAGAAATGTGCTGGGGGAATGGGGGTGGGAGAATACAGTGGTACCTTGGTTCTCAGACAGCTTAGTTGCCAAACAAATTAGCTCTCAAACACCGCAAACCCGGAAGTAAGTGTTCCGGTTTGTGAGTGTTTTTTGGAAGTCGAACGTCTGACACAGCTTCTGCTTGAGTGCAAGAATCTCCTACAGCCAATCAGAAGCTGTGCCTTGGTTTTTGAATGGTTTCGGGAGTCGAATGGACTCCCGGAATGGATTAAGATCGAGAACCAAGGTACAGTCATACCTTGAGTTGAATGTGCTTTGGGTTGAGCGTGTTCGAGTTGCACTCTGTGGCAAACCGGAAGTAACGGAGCTCATTACGTCTGTTTTTTTTTTAAAATGATATTTATTGAGATTTCAAAGAAAAGAATTACATAAATAAAAAGAAAGGGAAAAAAATACAAAAATAAACATAAAAGGAAAATACAAAATACAGAAAAAAGATAAAAAACACTTTAAAAAATATATATCAGTCTTTCCATGCCTTACATTCATTTCCTTGCTTCCCGGACCTCCTCACACCTCCCTTTTTTGTATTCCAATTCAGTTAGTTAATTCAGCAATTTCTTTCCCTCTTTGTTTTTATCTTAATCCTTTAACTTAATATTTTATAACTTTGGGTTCTCACCTGTTAACAGTCCATTTTTACATACACCTTTATAACATTACTGCTTAAACCACTTAAGTTCATTCTGACATCATTCTAACATTCATTAATTTTGCAATATTTCTGTAAATAGTCTTTAAATTTCTTCCAATCTTCTTCCACCGACTCTTCTCCCTGGTCTCGGATTCTGCCAGTCATTTCCGCCAATTCCATGTAGTCCATCACCTTCATCTGCCATTCTTCCAGAGTGGGTAAATCTTGTGTCTTCCAGTACTTTGCAATAAGTATTCTTGCTGCTGTTGTGGCGTACATAAAGAAAGTTCTGTCCTTCTTTAGCACCGTTTGGCCAACCATGCCCAGGAGAAAGGCCTCTGGTTTCTTCAGAAAGGTATATTTAAATACTCTTTTCATTTCATTATAAATCATCTCCCAGAAAGCCTTAATCCTTGGGCACGTCCACCAAAGGTGAAAAAATGAACCTTCAGTTTCTTTACATTTCCAGCATTTATTATCGGGCAAATGATAGATTTTTGCAAGCTTGACTGGTGTCATGTACCACCTGTATATCATTTTCATAATATTCTCTCTTAAGGCATTACATGCCATAAACTTCATACCTGTGGTCCATAACTGTTCCCAGTCAGCCATCATTATGTTATGTCCAACATCTTGTGCCCATTTAATCATAGCAGATTTCACCGTTTCATCCTGTGTATTCCATTTCAGCAGCAAGTTATACATCTTTGACAAAATCTTAGTTTTGGGTTCTAGCAGTTCTGTTTCTAATTTTGATTTTTCCACCTGGAAGCCAATTTTCTTGTCCAAATTATATGCCTCCATTATCTGATAATAATGAAGCCAGTCTCGCACTTTGTTTTTTAATTTCTCAAAACTCTGCAGTTTCAGTCTATCTCCCTCTTGTTCCAAAATTTTCCAATATTTCGGCCATTTGACCTCCATATTGAGCTTTTTCTGAGCTTTCGCTTCCATCGGTGACAGCCACCTTGGGGTTTTGTTTTCCAATAGGTCCTTATATCTTATCCAGACATTAAACAATGCTTTCCTGACAATATGGTTTTTAAATGCTTTATGTGCTTTGACCTTATCATACCACAAATATGCATGCCATCCAAATACATTATTAAAACCTTCTAAATCCAAAATGTCTGTGTTTTCACAGAGCTCATTACTTCTGGGTTTCGCAGCTCGCGCATGCGCAGACGCTCAAAATGACATCATGCGCATGTGCGGAAGCAGCGAAACGCGACCCATGCAAGCACAGACTCCGGAATGGATCCCGTTCGCATCCAGAGGTACCACTGTACTACCGTACATCGGAATGGGAAATCTGTGTGGATCTTTTTAGGAAGGATCTGCCAATGAGTTGGCAACAACCATGGCAGCATTAACCAAACCCTCCAGCTTTTAGTTAAGTGTTATGGTTTTAGCTCCATTGTTTAACATGTTTTTAAACGTTCTACAGCTTAGGCTTACTGCTGCACCACACTCCCCACCTTATTTTACTTAATGGTCAACGTCACTGCAAAATTCGGGGAAATACAAGTTTCAAAAGGCAGCTGTGTTTTGGTTCAAACTCAGGCAAGTTTGGCAGATTTGACATTAGATGTGAACCACATCAAATCTCTCCCCCATCCCTAATTCAGAATCTCACACATGTCCGCCTTTTGGGCCCTCTGGCAAAGGGCCGATTTGTTCCCCTGGGGCTTCTGCAAGAGACCTTCCTGCCAGATGGTGCCCCCAGAGGAAGAGGATAACTGATAACGCAGGCAGGAATCTCCTCCCTTGGCAGCCTCCGAAACAAAATATTGTTCGAACCTTTAAGTGAACTCCCAAACCAAACACTGCCTCGTCTTTTTAACCCACAACTAGGAGCTTAATAGTATGTTTGGTTTTAAGGTCACCCTGCCTTCCTGGCTGCTGTCTCCTGTCTTCTTCCTTTTCCCCCGCTTTAAAAGTATAATTAAGAAGCTGGAAGAAGCTGGGAGAGGGACAGGGGCTTGTCTCTACAGAGCAACTACTTTTCACACCCGGCAGAAACTTGCTACAAGTGGCTTTGGATCGCACACTGCAATTTACACATTGGTCCAGATTAAACTCGCATCACTTGAAAGGACTTGAACGGATTGGTGGGGAAAGTCACCAGATTGTATTGCACCAAACTACATCATTTTGTGGCTATATTCCAAGAATTAGGAAGCAAATCTCTCTCTCTCTCTCTCTCTCTCTCTCTCTTTCTCTCTCTCTCTCTCTCTCACTCACTCACACACACACACACACACAAGCACACACTCCAGAGGCTGGGTGGAGGTCAGTTCATATATATAGCTGCCAAACCGTACACCCATCTTTTGCAGAGAATAAAGTACAAGTCTGCCCTCTGGCATCCTTCACCATTTGTGCAAATCTCCACCACCACACCTCCATTGTAGGCAGGGACAAAGCCCGCCTTGCACTCAATTTTTATGGTAATGCCCCTCGTTTTAAAATATTCTGCAATGGGTGAGTGCAGCACATTTCATTAAGGTGTGCACCCAGGATATTTTACTTATTTATTTTATTTCAATGAAGGGAGGTCGGAAAACGACAAGACGAGCAAGAAAGAGGTGGGGGGCAACGACAAACAAAGCAACCAGAACAAGAGGGGTCGAGAAGCCAAAACAGGAGATTTTAAACTTCAGAGAAAAATAGCTGTGTCAAGATTTCCAGAGGCAGGGCAGATCTGGAGAGGGCTGAGGGTGCAATGCCTCTTCCTCCTCCTCCTCCTTCTCGTCTTTGCTTGTGCATCTCAAAAGCAACTTCTCGCCCCCAAATATCTCTCTCCACAAACAGTGGCCAAAGGAGCTCAGATGGAGACAGAGCCATGAGGCAGAGAGAGGTGCAGGCAGAAGAAAAAGGCTGGAATGGATCTGTAGCTTCTGCCTGTGGAGAAGGCAGACACCTCCTTCCTTTCTGCCTGCCACTGCTGGAGCTGCCAGTCACCCCACCCCACCACCGTTTTCAGAAGCGCTCTCTCTCTCTCTCTCTCTCTCTCGTTCTGTTGTTCCCCACCTCCTGTACACAAGTGTTCACCTTATACAAAATTCCACACGGAGCAAGAACTGTGGCGTCATGCATACACAAAAGGGGTGCGTCTCAGTGTGAATAAGGAACCACCTAGCAAATCTGGCATTCAAATTGGGTGGCTAAAATGTGTCAAGTGGTATTCAAGATGAGGGAGGTTAAAGAATGCTGCAAGTGTTGGCTCTCCCACTCCCGACAATCCCTGGCGTCGTTGTTTCAACTGTGCTATTTTTTGTTAATTGTTTTTAAGAGAACAATGACTGTAGCAACTGTAAAATTAAAAACAAAACACATAAATATATCCGCCAGTGTTACAGAGTGCACGCATCTTGCTTGGTGACTCTATAGATTGTCTCATTAAATGGGCTTGTTATGCATAAAAGATCATCTTCGTATTCGCGGCATACAGATTGCAGAGGCAATTTGCGCCAAAGTGTCTCTCCTGAATGGCACCTGTGGTGCTTTGACTCTGAATTCATGCTTTCTCACTTCCAGTTGATCTAGTTATCAATTTCATCGAGATGCATTTAATTTTTTGCACCATGTTTGCAGGGAGGTTACACAGCATCCACAGTTTCTGAGGCATTTGTCCTGATTTGCTTGAACCCTCTCCCTCCTGCGCACAAAAACTTTCTTTAAAATGGGAAGGGGTTTTTTTTAATGGGGAGAGATGCTCATTAAATATAGGTATTAAGAGTCAATATTGGGTGACACAAGATTATCAAAGATCTGGAAACCAAGCCTTATGACATTATACTAGAGAGTGCTGGGTATGTTTAGCCTGGAAAATAGAAGACTGAGAGGTGACATGATAGCTATCTTCAAATATATAGAGAGCTATCACAGGGAAGGTGGAGCAAGTCTATTCCCCCCCCCCTTTTTTTAACTTTTGTTGATAAATGCAATACTTACAAACACAAACCATAACACTAAACAAACTTATTATACATAGATACATACACCTCTCAACTTAGATTACAAAAAAATAAAACAAACATACAAACTAAACATACAGACATAAATTTTGACTTCCCTCCACCTATATGTGGCTTCCTTTGTTTCTTTTCTTCTTTTCGCTGTGTTATCAATATTATTTTTGACTATCTCATCTCATACCCATTTCTTCTTAATTTTTTACTCTATAAGTTTCATTCATTGCAAGTCTATTTTCTGTTGGCCTGGGCAGTAGAAACTGAACCAATGGAGTCAAATCAAAAGGAAGAAGATTCTGACTAATCATTAGGAAGAACTTTCTGATAGTTAAGAGCCATTTGACAGTGGAACAGGTACTCTCAGAAGGTGGTAGGCTCTCCTTTCTTGGAGGTTTTTAAGCAGAGGATGATGGGATCTGTCAGGGATGCTTTAGCTGAGATTCCTGCATTGCAGAGGGTGGAAATAGATGACCGCTGGGGTCCCTTCCAACTCCACAGTCCTATGCTTCTATAATGCTGTGTCTTTGCCTTGGAGCAACAGCATCAGAATCATGGCCAATATTGAACAAGTTTTACTGTAACACTGTCATAATTCACTGAGCCTGGACAGCTCGGTTGGTTAGAAGCATGGTGCCGATAACGTCAAGGATGCAAGTTCGATCCCCGTAAGAATCAGCTGAATTTTCCTGCATTGGGGGGGGGGTTGCTCTAGATGAGCCCCAGGGTCTCTTCCAATTCTTTTTTTAAAATTAAATTTATTTGTTTGTTTTTTCAAATTAAAGTTTTACAATCACATATCCAACATACATCATAAAAATAAGTTTCCAAACAAACTCCTGAACTTCCCTCTTTCCCTTTGTGGGTCCTATTGTTAGTCATTTCCTCCTGCATCTTTTATAAAAATCCAAATCTTTTACATCTCCATTATATCCAAAATTCACCATTAAACTACAAGTGTTATTCCAACCCTACTAACAATTTTAACTGTTTACAATGGTTTTTAAGATAAATGATAAATTTCCCCCATTCCTTATTAAAATTTTGGTCTTCCTGATTTCTGATTCTTCCGGTCATTTTGGCCATTTCGGCATAATCCGTCAACTTAATCTGCCATTCTTCTCTGGTCTTTATCTTCTTTCCATCTCTGGGCCATCTCATGGCCGCATACATAAATAATCTTTTCTGCTCCATTGAGATTTCGATACATTGGGATTTTCGGGTCCCTTCCAATTCTGTGTGCCTCCTCTCCCATACTGAGAGCAAAGACGGAGAAGAGAAAATGATTGCCAGACCTCCTTTTCATGTCATGCCCAACCTTAGTGGGGCTTGCCACGTTTCCCGTGCTCATGTCTTTATGACTGCCCATTGTTGGGTCTTGTCCGGGTTCTGTGGCATGGTGACATCACAGCGCAGCTTGGGTGGTCTACACATCCCTGAGCTGAGGAATCCACAAGGCCAGCTCACTCGACTGAATGGACGGCACCCACTCTGCCAAACATAGCAGCCTTCAAAAGTTATCATCTAGGACAGCTGCCCCCCACTGCAAGATGGTAGGAGAATCCTTGCTCATGGCCCTCGAGGGCTTTTTGGGCGGCCCTCCCCAGCCTTCGCGCTGCCTTCCCAAAGCCCGGTAAGTGAGTCTTAGAGTCTTCCCTCCTCCTTCCCAAAACCTAGTTAGAGTTTGCCCAGCTAGGGGAAAGAGGTGGGAGAGCTCTCTTCTTCTTCTTCTTCTTCTTCTTCTTCTTCTTCTTCTTCTTCTTCCTCCTCCTCCTCCTCCTCCTCCTCCTCCTCCTCCTCCTCCTGCTCCTCCTCCTCTTCTCCTATCACTTGTAGCCAAGTAAGATTGTCTTCCATGAACACGGACTTAACGGTGAGTCCGTAAGTGACTGTGGAGGCCAATTCTGGACCCACACGTCCTTCCACAGTGGGGACATAGATTTCTGGGTAGGAATTGATCACGGTGAGGGTTTGCCAAGTGTGCTTTCCACTTAGCACGTTTCTCCCTTGTGTCCTGAGTTTGAGCGTCTTCAAAGCCCATGACACCTTTGGTAAAGGCTGTTCTCTAATTGGAGCGCTCGCAGGCCAGTTGTCAGCATTTATACTACATTTTTACAGGAGGTGTGTTTATACAGCTAGGGAAAAGAGGTGGGAGAGCTCTAGGACCACCAAAACAAAGGATCTTAGCAGCTTGGCAGTTTCGTATTGGGAAATATTGGCGATATTCACTGGTTTGGTTTCCATTCTGGACCCAGGAGGAAGGAGGGAACATGGGCAATTTCCACTCCTGCCTCCATTTCCACCTGAAGTCTCCTCCATCCCCAGCACTCAGCAGAGCAGTCTCTGCCTAACCCGCCCAGCCTCTTGAAGACCAGCGCCCTCCTACCTTGGCCAGCTGTGCCTGCAGCTGGTTCTTGGAGTCCGCTATTTCCGAAATGCGGGCGTCGAAGGCCAAATTCGTGTTTGTCCACTGCCTCCACATATCGTCGGAAGTGGTTTCCAGGGTGTGGTCCGCTTCGCTGCAGAGGGTGGCTGTATTGGCCCGTGCATTCTGTGAATACCGGATGTTGTCATCGCTAAACTTGGCCCACGTTTCGGGGACCGTCACTCTGCAAGGTATAAGAATCCGGGTTACTGCTAAAAACCAGCATGATGTCCTGTGTTCCAGGGTGCTGTGGGACACTTTGCAAAATAAATTGCGTACTTTTTTCTTTTTTAAAAAAAAGAAATTTATATATCCACGACATCACGGCACCATACAATTTGTAATTATACAAAAGGATTTTGCATACAAATTTCTGCATGTTCAAAGGCCAAATTCACAAACACACCAAGTGGAAGCAAAATGTTGTGGCCTCCCCCCTCTGAAGCTTTGCTTTGTACAATAGGTACAACTGCTCATCTTTGAAAATCCAGGAAGTTTACTTTCTGTTTATTAGGATTGCTTTCACACCTGGATTTTAAGAGGTGTGGGCTCGGTGTCTGTCATATACCCAGCATGCTCAATAACCCACTCTAGTAATGGCTATTATAAGCAGAGTGCCCCAGACTTACGTTCCATCTATTTTTTCCACTCCGTGGTAGAAATTGATGCTGTCGGACGTGTTCCTCAGGTTATAGCACTTCTCATCGATGAAATGGGCCGAGTTCTTGTCTCCAAGGTCCCTCTCGAGAGCATGTTGGGCATCTCTGTTAACACTGTGTAGGAGGACGAGGATTTCTGTTATAGCAGCATATTTACAATTTTAAAGCCTTTTGCAGGTGACAATAGGCAAGAAAGAAGAAGTCTTGGAAATTCCATTTCCATATTCAAAAACCATGAAAACAAGCTGTGGATTTCAGCCTAAAATATGAGCGGAATGACACCAGTGCCTTTTACCAGGCAGAAGCTGAACAGGTAAGGAAGACTCACCAATATTATTGCCAGTAAATGCCTTACCTGTTGGATTTCTGCCTGCTGTGAAGTTATAGAAACCCCATCGCGGGGTGGGGTTAAAGGAAAACCCAGTAGCACCAACAATTATGCTGCTTCTTTTTTTAGCAGCAGGGAAACTTTTGCCGTTCCTCCCTTTGAGAGCTGGGTGTGACTTCCTGGGTAGTGTTGTGAATTCTGGGTCCATTCCAGATGGCCGGGCAACCCAGGAAGGTTAAAGGGCTTTTGTTGTTGAGAACTGCCAAGAGAACTGATGGCCATCCTTTGGAGAACTACACACTAAAAGAGGATTTCTTGAGGCAAAGGCTGCTGAGTTCTAACGGTGGCTGAGACATCGCAAATGAACGGGGTGCCCAATTTACCGGCCGCCTTTAAAGGCCATGTATAATTGTGTGTGTGTGTGTTTAAAAAACTTACTTAATTTGTTGTTCAATCCTTTCTGCAAGCTTCCTCATTCTTTCTTGGCATGCTCTGATCAGATCAACCTCCTGCAATGGAAAATAGACGCCTGCTGTCATTGATCCTGCAAAAATGGAGGCTGAAAGAACATCCTTTATCGGACATTCTCAACATCCACCAAGCCTCCCTCCCCTTCCCATTGCTGCTGTTGTTTGGTTGGGCTGTTGTTGCTTTCTTGGGGCTTGCCTGGTTTTTTAGGCCTGTGTTTTGTTTTCTTCCCAGGCTGGAGATGTCTTGCCTGCGCTTTGAAGGGGGTGTGTTGAGCATCCGTGTTTTGTGGTACCCATGACAGTTTTGTGCATTTCCAGATTTGTCCCCAGACCCCAGAAATCTGGGGACCAGTGAGCAATGGGAACATGCACAGATTCCTGGTTGCATTCTGCTTCTCATACTACAAAAGTTGCTTCCCACACATGTCTTCCTCAATAGGGATCTTAGCACGAACGTGTGATTTATGGAAAGCTGGTCACAAAATTCCTGAACCAGGCAGTTTGATTCTACGGCTTTAGGCTTGAATAGAGACAAAGGATTCCTCGCCCACTACAGCTGTGCATCAAGGCAGCAAAAGAGGTTTAAAGACGTGTGCCACCTTGAACATCCTGGTAGGATAGAAATGCAATCATAATAAATGCCCATTGATGGAGGATAAAGGTAAAGGGTAAAGGGACCCCTGACCATTAGGTCCAGTTGTGACTGACTTTGGGGTTGCAACGCTCATCTCGCTTTATTGGCCAAGGGAGCCGGTGTACAGCTTCCGGGTCATGTGGCCAGCATATCTAAGCCGCTTCTGGCAAACCAGAGCAACACACGGAAACACCATTTACCTTCCCGTCAGAGCGGTACCTATTTATCTACTTGCCCTTTGACATGCTTTCAAACTGCTAGGTTGCCAGGAGCAGGGAGCGAGCAACAGGAGCTCACCCCGTTGCGGGGATTCGAAACGCCAACCTTCTGATCGTCAAGCCCTAGGCTCTGTGGTTTAACCCACAGCACCACCCGCACCCCTTGATGGAGGATAGCACATCTCAAATGTGATAAAATGAGTCCCAGTTCTCCATCTATAAATCTATTTGTCCTTAAATTAAGGTGGTTTTTTAAAATTTGTTTTGATTTTTGCTTTAACGCACTAAGATAATTATGAATTTTACGTCAGTTTGGGTTCGGGCCAGTTTTCCTAAACTTGTTTCTGGCGTGAAAATAGCATAATGCTGAAAGAAATCTAATGCAGCTAAACTTTAGACTTCCGAGTAACAATGCACAAAATCCCCCTACCCCCCTGCCCGAAAAAGGAATTTAAATGCACTTTGGGGATAGGGAAAAAGCTTTAAAACCTGGCCCTGGCCCTTCCCAATGTATACCTGTGATGTACATCTCTTGAGCTTTTTAAAAATAAAAATAATTAAGGAGCACAACTATCTCCTTCTATGTACTATAATCTGGCTTTAGGTTCAAATTGTGCTTGGTTTATTCATATGATTTATTATCATATGAATTTTGGACCTTAGGTCTTCTCTGCCACCAGATCGCGGTTCTCAGGTCTTAAGATGCAAGACTCTAGCATTTCTGGTGTTTGGTGACAAGTGTCAACACAACAAGACCATATGCCAACAAAACAAAAAGCCGTAGGTCACAAGCCATAATTGTTTTGGGTTTACTCCTAAAGCCTCTGATCCACTCGCACAGGCTTCATGAATCCACTTGCGGGTTGTTGACCCAGAGGCTGGGAACTGCTGCTCTGAAATTTCAGGTCAAACTTGGACTTCTCTGAGCAAGATAGAGAGCCAAGGGAGAATCCATAAAATGGGTTTTATCAAAAAAACAGAACACCTGTCTCGAGTGCTCTTTCTGGCTACCTTCTGCAAACTCATTTCACAAAGCCGGCAAGGCTTGCTGTACCTGGATGAGATTCTTTTCCACGTCATCATGGACCAAGTCGATGCCCATCCGTTTCTCCCGATTGTATAAGCATTCCAAAGCCACCTGAAAGCAGACAAGAAAACCACGGGTTCAGATAACTCCTTCAGAGGGGTAAAGACTAATAGTGAGTCTTTGGAAAAACACTGCAAGGTGTTTTTCTTTTCTGCGTTCGATCTCCTAATAGAGGAAGAAAACTGTTCCAAATATATCTGTGAATGGTTAACCTGTAACTAAAACATGTGGATGAATGGGTGTTTGTTTGTTGCTAGGACCCAAAGCGCTGGATGATCAAAATGGCAATTAGGAGACCCATTAGCGGCTAAATTACTGGACCCTTTTTTCCCCTCTGGGTCAGCCTAAGGACACACAAGGAATTCAATTTTTTTGTGTGAATTTTGACACAAACACTATTCGATCCACACTTCCCCAAACTAAGGTGTAGAACAGCGCTGAGGCTGCAAGCCTAACCCTACTTACCTGGGAGTAAACCCCATCAATGAGACTTATTACTCATATACCCAACAACCGCTGGGCCACCCCAAGCTCCCCTGCCCCCCAGAATCCCAACCCCCAACGCACAGTACAGACTTCCATGCCTCCCTGCAACCCCTCCCTTCCAGTGTGGACCACCACCCCCACACCCTGAGCTCGCTACACTACTGGAAACTTTGCACTTCTGGTTGGTATTGCACTGCTAGTTATCCACTGACTTTCACACTTCCTAGATGCCCCAATGTTGCTGTCACTTCAAAAAAAAATAATGTGTATTTTGCAGGAAGATACCTTTTAAAATATATATTTAAATACTTGTCTACATGCATTTCTACCCCCTGAAAATTCACAGATTAATTTCTTCTTCCATATCTGCCCTTATTATTAAGTGCTGATGCTTAGGGAAGATTTGTACGTCTTCAAGTTTGTCCAACTGCATGCCTAAGCTGCAGACATTATGGGAACTTCAGCCATCAGCCAGCAATCAGATCTCCACGTTTCCATATCAGTTTGCAATTCATTTGTTTTAAAAGGTCCTTGTGAGAATTCGTCGGTGTTGTGGTATGAATTTCTCCTAATCACCACATTTCTTTTTTGTACCCAATTTTGCCTAATGCACAGTTTTTTGCGAAACAATTCCCCCTAATACGAATTTTTGTATGCTGTTTTTGCCAAACAATATCCCACCCCAAGTACTTCAGATAGAGCAAGGCTTCAATGTCCTTGAAGAAGATGCATCAAATTCCCCTCCCAGAAGACAGCAGTATTGTTTCATCCAATCACAGCACATGGAACAAAGTTGTGGACGTGGAAGGAAAAAAACTAAGATTTCAGTGGTGTAGCAACCCCCACTGGCGCCCGGGGCAGACGAAAGTTGTTCAGCTTTTGGGTGAAAATCAAAGTGGATCAGCTTTTTTTAGGACAGCCGCTGATTTCAGGGATGCACAACATACCCAACAACCACTGGGCCACCCTCAAGCTCCCCTGCCCCCCAGAATCCCAACCCCCAAAGCACAGTACAGACTTCTGTGCCTCCCTACGACCCCTCCCTTCCAGTGTGGACCACCACCCACACACCCTGGGCTCGCTACACTACTGGAAACTTTGCACTTCTGCCTCTAGACCCCTGTCAGGCTTAAAGGGGACATGCAACCCGTCTTGGCTGCTCTACCCAAAAGAAAACTGAGCCACATCTATTTGAAAAGCGAGACTAGTACACCACCTTGTGGCCAGTTTTAGACTCAAAAAGCAAGACCGGACTAGGAAGAGTCAGGGCAAGGGTGCTATCAGCCTTAACCGCTGCACGTCACTTTTCAACAAAGCCTGCCATTTACTCTCTGAATTTTGGGACCTGTGTGTTGTGTGCACTTTTCTACAGCTTAAGGGAAGAGTGCACGCTTTTTTGTTCCGAAACCAAAGGTTCTCAACAGTCGGGTTAAAGAAGTGATCCCCAAGCGCACAGATAAAGCATCTGGCAAGGCCCCATGGGGCTGTCTTTGAAGATAGTTCAGAACCCGCTCTTCAGTCGTCTTCGCTCAGGGCTTCTGGCGACAGGGCTGGTTAAGTGAATCTTGCCCATTTTCTTCTGTGTTCCCCCAATATTATTTGTCATTCTCGCTGCAACAACCTGAGGGTGCAGTCCAAATCTACACCCATCCACAGTGTTGCTTTATGAAGCGGCAGAGCAGAGAGGGGTCAGTAAGATTGCTTCGGAAGCTTGGAGCTGGCACAGCGAATGGGCCCAAATTGGTGACTGATGCTGTCGCTCAGAGGCAGAAAGATTGGTCCAAAATCCCACAGATCTCAGGCTGGTCCAGCCCCACACCCACCTCTGGACTACACCCCATCTGGGGGCTATTCTGGGCCCATCACCTCCTGGCAAATAGAAGGGGAAGAAATGGAGGCAGTGAGAGATTTTACTTTCTTGGGCTCCATGATCACTGCAGACAGTGACAGCAGTCACAAAATTAAAAGACGCCTGCTTCTTGGGAGAAAAGCAATGACAAACCTAGACAGCATCTTAAAAAGCAGAGACATCAACTTGCCAATAAAGGTCCGTATAGTTAAAGCTATGGTTTTCCCTGTAGTGATGTATGGAAGTGAGAGCTGGACCATAAAGAAGGCTGATCACTGAAAAATTGATGCTTTTGAATTACCGGTATGGTGGAGGAGACTCTTGAGAGTCCCATGGACTGCAAGAAGATCAAACCTCTCCATTCTGAAGGAAATCAGCCCTGAGTGCTCACTGGAAGGACAGATCCTGAAGCTGAGGCTCCAATACTTTGGCCATCTCATGAGAAGAGAAGACTCCCTGGAAAAGACCTGATGCTGGGAAAGATTGAGGGCACAAGGAGAAGGGGATGACGGAGGACGAGATGGTTGGACAGTGTTCTCAAAGCTACTAACATGAGTTTGACTAAGCTGCGGGAGGCAGTGGAAGACAGGAGTGCTTGGCGTGCTCTGGTCCATGGGGTCACGAAGAGTCGGACACAACTAAACAACAACAACATATATATATATATATATATATATATATATATATATATATATAACAAATTCTCTTCCTTGTTCCCCCTTGTCCCCCCCCCCATTTTTTTCCCTGCCAAGGAGTCCAGTTCATTTTGTTGTCTTTTTAAGTAATCTGTAAAAAGTTCCCATTCTTCTTTAAAGTCGCAGTTGTCCTTATCTCGCAATTTGTATGTCAGTTACGCCAGTTCTGCATAGTCCATCAATTTCTCTTGCCACTGTTCTTTCGTCGGGGTTTCTTCATTCTTCCATCCTTGAGCTATCAAGACTCTTGCCGCTGTTGTAGCACCATCTGGGGGCTTTCTGCCAGCTACCACTGGTGGGCTCCCCGTTCTCAGCATTCCTGCCCACCGGGACATTTTGCAGACGAAGGGGAAAGTGAGATCTTGTTCCGTGGGTGGCAGAAAGCCAGCTTAGTTGGAGGAACACTCAGTTCAAATCTCCCCCTTGCCCAGTGCAAAGTGGGTCTGGGGTGCTGTGTTAAAGGTAAAGGTAAAGGGACCCCTGACCATTAGGTCCAATCGTGGTCGACTCTGGAGTTGCAGCGCTCATCTTGCTTTACTGGCCGAGGGAGCCGACGTACAGCTTCTAGGTCATGTGGCCAGCATGACTAAGCCACTTCTGGCGAACCAGAGCAGCGCACGCAAACATCGTTTGCCTTCCTGCCGGAGGAAGGACTTGCACTTTGACGTGCTTTTGAACTGCTAGGTTGGCAGGAGCAGGGACCGAGCAACGGGAGCTCACCCCATCGCAGGGATTCAAACCGACGACCTTCTGATCACCAAGTCCTAGGCCCTGTGGTTTAACCCACGTGACTACAAATGGATTTTTCTCAGTGGACCTGTTCTGGATGGTGTTTTTAAATAAGATTTGACTGCAGTTGCTTGTGACCATCTAGATCAGGCATGACCAACTCTATAGAGACTGAGATCTACTCCAAGTATAATAAAACTGGCAGTGATCTACCTATTACTGCCCATAGTTCTTGAGCTTTTTTTAGGGAAAGACACCAGAGTTGTTGTTGAGCTTTTGGGGGGGCACTCCCTCCTTTCACCACTTGCCGCCAGCGCAGCAAATACAACCTTTCGAAGCAGCGGCGGAGTGGTGTGCCGCAATCACTAAAGAGAAACCAGGTGATCACTTTTATTACTCCTGCTGTTAGGTGGTGGGTTGACATAGCAGCCGGCACAGCGATTTCTTCAAGTAGCTCTTTATTATGGTAAGCTGGAATAGAACTAACTGCGAACAGCTCAGCCGGCCTGTATTTATAGGCAGCCGGCTGTCAACATTGTAACCACAACAGCCCAGAGTTCCCGCCTAAAATAACTGCCGCGGACCTGAGGGAAAACTATCTACAGACCTGAGTGAAAACTATATACAGTATCCCCCTGTTGGCCCAGGGTGAAACTACACTACATAACACCCCTCCCCACCGAGATAAGGCGTTAGTTACAATCGTAATGGTTTCCTTATATACAGCACTACGCGTAATGGTTCAATTAAGCACAAAAGCATATCGGTTACATTTCCCATACTTAGACTAACAGTGATACCTGTCCAACAACATAGTCCTTTAAATAAGTTGGGCGCTTGGAAACTCTGCCAGACCGCCGGGGACTGGTAGCCAAGTCCGGAGGGCCACACAGTTCTCGCTGAGGCTGTGGTGCGACCCTAGGTGGCGTTGGAACCAACTCCCCTGGATCCGTTGCTGTGGGTGGAGCCTCCGCAAGTGGAGTGGTCTGAGTCTGTTCTGAAACGGCTTGGTTCGGCTCCACGCTGGCAGCTTGCGAGGGAGGTGTAGGTGGGGCCTCGCCATCTGTACGTGTCTCTTCTGGAGCCGCAAGCGCAGCTGGGGGCACCTCGGTAGTGTCCAAGTCCCCAACCCTGCGCCTAAGCTGGTCTATGTGCCGTCGCCACAAGCGTCCGTCTTCGAGTGCCACCTGGTACGAGCGAGGTCCAGTGACTCCCACTACTGTGGCTGGCACCCAAGGGATGTCCCCCACATAGTTCCGGGCAAAGACCTGGTTTCCTGGGACAAATGACCGTGGTGCGTTGGCACAGCCTGGGGGTTCAGCCACGGCAAAGTCTGGGTGTAGCCGGTCGAGCGGTGACCTGAGGCGGCGGCCCATAAGCAGTTCAGCAGGACTCCTCCCTGTGGCCGCATGAGGGGTGATGTGTTGCACGAACAAGTATTCGGCGACCCGCTCATGCCAGTCTCCCCGGTCCAGGCGCGCCAGTGCCTCTTTTGTCGAGCGCACCATTCTTTCCGCTTGCCCGTTGCTGGATGGATGAAAAGGTGCCGTTAGGGCATGGCGGATGCCCAGTCCCAAAAGATACCGCTCAAACATGCCTGACGTGAACTGCGGTCCGTTGTCAGAGACAAGGACATCAGGACACCCATGCGTTGCAAACAGGCCTCGCAGCACCCGGATGACAGCTTCGGTAGTGGTGGAGGGCATCAGGGCGACCTCCAGCCATTTGGAATAGGCGTCCACCACTACCATAAAGGTCCGGCCGTGAAAGGGGCCAGCCAGATCGATGTGCACCCTCGACCAGGGTGTCTTTGGCGTCTCCCAGGTGTGTCCCTTAGCTGCCGGTGGTGCAGGCCTCGACTCCTGGCACGCTTGACAGGCGGACACCCAGGCAGTGATGGCATCGTCCATATTAGGCCACCAGACGTAACACCGAGCCAACGCCTTCATTTTGACAATTCCCGGGTGGCCAACGTGCAGAGCCTCCAGGACGCGCTGACGGAGTCCCTGGGGAATCACGACGCGGTCTCCCCACAGCAGGCAGCCACGATGAGCTGAGAGTTCATGTTGTCTGGTTGCGAAGGGCTGGAACTCCGATGCAAAAGGCCCTTGTGGCCACCCCCTCCACACCCAGTTGAGCACCCGGCTGATGGTGCGATCCTGGGCAGATGCGGAGGCCACAGTGGCAGCCGATACAGGCGCTGCCGGAAGATCCTCAATCAGAAGGAGCGATGAAGCTGGAGCCGGGTCTTCCACAAATGCTGGAAGAGGGCAACGGCTGAGGGCGTCGGCATGGCCCATCGATTTCCCCGGGCGATGGATGAGCCGGTAGTGGTAGGCAGCCAGGAAAACAGTCCATCGCAGCATGCGTGGTGAGAGGACCGGTGGAGTTGGACGATCACCGGCGAGGAGGCCCAGGAGTGGCTTGTGGTCAGTGATGAGGTCAAAAGTCCTGCCATAGAGGTATTCATGGAACCTCTTCACTCCAGCCACAAGTGCCAATGCCTCCTTGTCGAGCTGGCTGTAATTCCGTTCCGTCGGAGATAGTGTCCTGGAAAAGTAGGTGAGCGGTGCTTCTCTTCCATCTGGAAAACGGTGACTAAGGACAGCACCGATGCCAAAAGGTGAGGCGTCGCAGGCAAGGACCAGCGGCCTGGATTCACTGTACTGTACCAGCACACTGTCTGAAGAAAGGAGAGCCTTGACCGCGTTGAAGGCCGCCGTCTCCCGATGACCCCAGGCCCAAGGCGTCTTAGTGCTAAGGAGTCGGTGAAGAGGCTCAGCCACTGTGGCTTTGTGGGGCAGGAACATGTTATAAAAGTTCAGCAGCCCCAGGAATGCCTGCAACTCCGTTTTGTTCTTTGGGGTGGGGGCCTGCTGGATAGCGCGGATCTTGGATGTGGTTGGATGAAGACCGGAGGCATCGATAAGATAGCCCAGGAACTCTACCTGTGGAACGGCGATCTGGCACTTCTCCCTCTTTACCTTGAGCCCGGCCTCCTGGAACCTGGTCAGCACGGCACGGAGGCGCTCGAACAGCTGCTGGTGTGAGTCTGCAGACACCAAGACGTCATCAAAATATGGTACCACGCCCGGAAGCCCTTGCAGGAGACGCTCCATAAGGCTTTGGAAGATGCCAGGAGCCACACTCACCCCGAACTGCAACCGGCGGCAACGGAAAGCCCCCCGGTGGGTGACGATCGTCTGGGCTTCAGCAGTGGCATCATCGACTGGCAGTTGTTGATAGGCTTGGGCAAGGTCCAGCTTAGCGAAGACCTTACCCTCACCCAGGGAATGCAGCAGGTGTTGGACAACAGGAACCGGATAAGCGTGCTGCTGAAGTGCCTTGTTGATCGTGCACTTGTAGTCAGCGCAGATTCTCACCGACCCATCTGGCTTGACAGGCGTGACGATGGGGGTTTCCCACTTTGCGTGGTCAACCGGCTCCAAAACTCCTTGGGCGATCAGTTTGTCCAGTTGTTCATCCACCTTAGCCTTGAGAGCAAAGGGAACCCGGCGTGGCTTTAGCTTGATGGGGGCGACTTGTGGATCAAGGCTAAAGGAGATGGGCGTACCTGTATATTGGCCCAAGGTGCCGTCAAAAACCTCGGCAAAGTCTTTGACCAGACCCTCAGTCTCTGCGTTAGAGATGCAGTTGATGCCGGTGACTTCCAGGCCGAGGGCATCAAACCAGTCTAGCCCTAGGAGGCTTGGCCGCTGACCTTCGACCACCACCAACCGGAGCAGGCCCGAAAAATCCTTGAAGGCGATCCGGAACCGGCCAACGCCTACCACGGGAATGTCGTTTCCCTGGTAGTCTCTCAGGTGTACGCGGTGAGAGTCGAGTTGCCTTTTGGACACTCTGGGTACCAGTCTTTTGATGGTGCTCCATGACACGATGGACAGGGCAGACCCGGTGTCGATCTCCATGTCACATGGAGCTCCTTCAATGAGCACCGTGACGTTCAGCTTGCGTCGCGTAGGCGAGTCGGTTTGGCCAATCGTGGTTCCAGACGGGCAGCGGCAGTTGGTGAGAGCGAAACAACTTTCCTTGGCAGACTGGAGTGAAGACTTGGACTTGCGAATCGATGAAGGGGGGGTGTCAGACGGAGCCGATCGGCAGACCTTAGCGATGTGGCCCCTTCTGGAACACTTCCTACAGATGGCGTCTCTGAATCGACACTTGGCACGGGAATGGTTGCCTCCGCAGCCAGCACATTCCGGTTGGCCCTTGGACTTCTGTTGGAACTTCCTGCGCTCCCGCTTTGTCTGGTGCACGTCATCGTATTCACTGGAGGATGCCTCCTCACTGCTGGCCTTTTCATGATGCACCGGAACTGGCTCCCTAGCAAGACGCGGGCTGCTGGACTTGCGGATCTCCTGGGCGGAGCGTTCAGCAGCTTCTGAGGCCACAGCCTCCTCAATGGCTTTCTGTAGCGTGAGGTCTGGCTTGGCTAGGAGGCGCCGTTGCAGATGGATGTCCCGGACCCCGCAGACGATTCGATCCATCAGGGCATCGTCTAAGTCTCGGAACTCACAGTGCATTGCAGCCTGTCGCAGGGCGGTGGTGTAGTTGTTGATTGACTCCCCCTCTGCCTGGTTCCGGTGGTAGAACGCATGGCGGGCAGCAATCTTGGACGGCTTTGGTGCGTAGTGGTTGCGGAGCTTCTCTTGGATCGTGTCCCATGGTGTTGCCTGGACTGCTTCAGGCGCAACCAACGCTCGGGCCGTCTCAAACACCTCAGGCCCACAGAGGCTGAGGAATAGGCCCCGCTTCCGCTCCTGTGATACTTCTGTCAGCTCGTTGGCTTGGAGGTAGCAGTCGAACCGAGCGAGGTAGGAGTCCCATGATTCAGAGGCTGGCGCAAACGGCGGTAGAGGCACAAGTGAAGCCATGATTCCGATGCCGGCGTGAAGGGCGATGGATGGAACACAGTGCTCTAGCCAGAACAGTCAGCTCTGAATTGGTTCTGCCCAGTGATTTCGCTCAGTGATTTCGCTCTGTGATTCAGCTCAGTGATTCAGCTCAGTTCAGAGGCTGGCCGCATCTGGCTGTGCTCTGATGTCCATCAATCCCATCCTCGTCGCCAGTGTTAGGTGGTGGGTTGACATAGCAGCCGGCACAGCGATTTCTTCAAGTAGCTCTTTATTATGGTAAGCTGGAATAGAACTAACTGCGAACAGCTCAGCCGGCCTGTATTTATAGGCAGCCGGCTGTCAACATTGTAACCACAACAGCCCAGAGTTCCCGCCTAAAATAACTGCCGCGGACCTGAGGGAAAACTATCTACAGACCTGAGTGAAAACTATATACAGTATCCCCCTGTTGGCCCAGGGTGAAACTACACTACATAACACCTGCAGTCCACCGGGAGCACCACAGCAATCTACAGGTTCAACATTGCTGATTTAGATCATTGCTTTTAGATTATTATTATTAGTGGTATGGTGGTTTCTTACTCATACTTGATTTGTTGGTTATCTTGTTTCTGCTGATTGCCTTGATTACGGTTTTATGGAAAGGTATCAGAACATTGGAAACGAGCAGTGCTATTTTTCTAGAAAAAGAGGTGACAGAATTCACCATGCACAACCTCCCTTTTTCTCTTACAATGGCAATGGCACCCATCTGAGAGGTACCGGGACTGAGTTCCAGTGAGTTCTGGCTGAAATAAAGCCCTGGAAACAAGCAATAAATTACAGTACTCCCAAGGACTTGAAGCATGACTGTCGTTTTGAAGATCTGGGAGTCGTGCTGTTTTGATATTAGAAACAAGGGATGGTTCTATTAAGGGAGGGAAGGCAGCCCACCACTTTGGTCACAGGGTTTGCCCAAGAGAAAGCCAAATGGCTTCTCAGCACAGTTGCATACCAAATCAAGAGTGTTAAAGTTAAGAACACCCCTGTTGTTCAGCCCAGACCCTGAGATCCAGCTCCAAGGGCCTTCTGGAAGTTCCCTCACTGTGAGAAGTGAGGTTACAGGGAACCAGGCACAGGGCCTTCTCGATGGTGGCACCCGCCTTGTGGAATGCCCTCCCGTCAAAGAAAGAGCCAATGATACAACCTTCTGTAGACATCTGAAGGCAGCCCTGTATGGGGAAGATTTTAATGTTTCATGTTTTACTGTGTTTTCATATATGCTGGAAGCCGCCCAGAGTGACTGGGGCAATCCAGTCAGATGGGTAAAGGTAAAGGGACCCCTGATCATTAGGTCCAGTCATGGCCGACTCTGGGGTTGTGGCGCTCATCTTCCTTTATTGGCCGAGGGAGCCGGCGTACAGCTTCCGGGTCATGTGGTTAGCATGACTAAGCCACTTCTGGCGAACCAGAGCAGCACACGGAAACACCGTTTACCTTCCTGCCAGAGCGGTACCTATTCATCTACTTGCACTTTGACGTGCTTTCAAACTGCTAGGTTGGCAGGAGCAGGGACCGAGCAACGGGAGCTCACCCCGTCGTGGGGATTTGAACCGCCGACCTTCTGATCAGCAAGTCCTAGGCTCTGTGGTTTAACCCACAGCGCCACCCGCGTCTCTTCCAGTCAGATAGGCAGGGTACAAATAATAAAATCATTATTATTATTATTCCTGGACCACCCTCAGCACCCACCTGCAGTGGTCCCTGGGCTTCATCCGCAGCACATTCTAGGCGCCTCTTGGCTGTGTCCAACATGCGGGTGTCGGACAGCAGCCGTTCGAGTTCATAGGTCAGCTCGGACCTCCAGAAATTGATGTCCGCTAGCCTCTGCCCGATATTCTTCCCGGAGTCTTCCTGCTGCTGCCGTGTCAGCTGGTCTTTGTCCTGTACCAGCCTCCCGGTGTCGGCGTTCAGCCTCCCGGCCCAGTGCCGGTAAGCCTCCGAGCCCTTGATCTGGAGCTGGTTGGCTTTGTACCAGTCGTGGGGGCTGTAGCGGGCGTACAAGGAGGACCGCACCGACGGCAGGATGGTGGGAGGCCGCAGTGGGGCACAGAGGCGCCCCGCTCCCTCATCGTTGGGCCGGAAGGCGGACATTTTGTAGAACAAGCTGGGGCGCCATGAGTTCAGGTAGCGGTAGCCTGGCAGGTAATAAGACTGGTAGCTGTCCTGGCTGATGCTGGTTGGGGCCACCTCTGGAAGCAAGCAACTCTTCCGAGGTCCGCAGTAGCTGGCAGTCTGGGTAGTGCCAAGGAATTCCATCTAACTCCCTGAACCAGCCACTCAACCTTGCTTGGAGGTCAGGGGCATGAGACAAGGCAGAGGCAGCTGCCCCCTGCACTGTGACTCAGTGACGGTGTCACAGAAGATTAGTGAGGGCATCGTGGCCCCAGCAAAGGGGTCTTTTGAGGCTCACTCAGCCTGCCTGTTTTGTTTCCTAAAAACACATGTACCTTTAAAAAAGCAAACAAACCCAAACCAGAAATGGCAACTCTAAACATGGGGCAATAAGGTCTGGTGTGGAGTAGTCATTACAAGTGCGTCTAGTGTGCAAGAAAGCCACTCCTGGATCAAATATTTTGGGGGGTGGCTGGGTTAAAATCAGTCAGGGACAGTGCTGCGGTGGGCTGCACAGATGAGGAATGGTGGGAGCCTCCCCCTGGATTCAGGATCCTGAATTTTCCCAGGAGCAATGGGAGAGTATAGATTTGGAACAGTGGTTCGCAGAGGGACATCGTTCAGAAGACAAATGTTGGGAATAACTGGCTGGTGAACAGCTAGGAGGAGAAGAACCGGGAGAGAGAGTGTTAATGGACTCCAGTTCACTGGAAAGTATGCAGTCGATGGGTCCAAGGTCACGAGATTAGATAAAGTAGCTGCACAGAAGGCAAAGTGGTTGTGAGATCAGCTTGGAAGACGAGGAAGTGATGAGGGTGACTCGGGGGGGGGAGAGGGTGTAAACCTTAACTGGGAGCACCTTTACTCCGAGAATGGACTCTTTGTTCTTTCACTGTGATAATTAAAATCTCTTTAAATGGTAAGAGACTATTTTTGCTTTGTTCTGCTTATCCACGGCCAATGGGAGGGAGGGAGCCGCTTTCCCAAAACCTGACATTACCATAATCTAGCTGTATCTGGATCGGAACTGGGGGCAAAGCCGAGTTGGCAGTCATGGCTACAATGTTCCATTTTATCTTGGCTTGATATGGGCTGAAGGAGCCCACACTTGAGAGATCTAGCATTTTTACATATGTTTGCATATGCAACAGACCTGGAAAGCAGCACATGGGTTGAGATCGATGACACGGCACAGGCATGCGCACTGTGAGGAAATGCATTTGACCACTGACAAAAAAAAAAAGCTAGCCTTTATTTTAGGAAAAAGAAAAAGGAAGAGAAACCTAGCGGCCGACCCAAATCACTGGCATTTGACACAAACATTATGGTAACACACTGAGTAAATGCCAGGAAATTGCATCTCTCCCCACCTCCTCTTCCAAATAAAAGCTAATTTTTCATCAGCAAAGTTAGATGCAACAGCAATATTTTCTCTGAGCATGCATGCGTGGCCATGTGTCACTGAGCTCAGCCCATGTGCTGTTTCACAGGTCTGCTGCATATGCAAACATATGTTTTTGAAAAAACCTATGTTAAAAAGTATTGAGGCTTTTTACAATCAAGCGGGATATAAATCTTGTGAGATGAAATAAAATGCTATGTGTAGATTTGCACTGATTGTCACATATCTGCAACAACAGGGGGGAAACCGACCCAAATTCAGCCCACACCAGCCAGGAGAAAATGGAAACCATGGACAGTGCTAGCTCTGCCCCCGATTTCCTTCCAAATACTATTATATTTAACATCTCAAAACCTACGCAAGCTCGAAAACAGAAATGTCAACTCTAAACATAAGGCAATAAGGTCACATGATAGAGAGCTGGTGGTGTAACATGCTGATTAAATGTGCAAAAAAAGTCCTTCCTGGTTTAAATATTTCCAAGTCTCTGTGTTTAAACCTCTCGGTATGTTACCATAACTTTTGGGGTAAATGCCAGGAATTTGGGTAAGCTGCTGGATTGGTCAGTGTCAGTGCCGGATTTACGTATGAGCTAAACAAGCTATAGCTTAGGGCCCCACTCTCTTGAAAAAAACAAAACAAAACCTGGATGTACATTTCCAAAATATAAGATACAAAACAAATAAAATAAAACCGACATACAGCAACAGTGTTTTGTGTTGTGTAGGCTCCTTTGATGTAAATAATGGGCCCCGCCTGCTAGCCTGCTCCCTAAAATATCACTGTTTGCCCATTTCTATATATAGGGTGCCTACATTCTGCATGTGCAAATGGCTTTAGATACCTATTAGGTCCATAAATTACCACATAGCATATATTCAACACAAAAGTCAGCGACAATTTGTTGTTGGCAAAGGACAGCTGGACATATAAAGGGCCCCATTACCTTCAGTAGCTTAGGGCCTCATCAAACCTCAATCTGGCCCTGGGTGTGCTGCAATGTGTGAACACTGCCTGTGGATTTGCACCCATTGCCACAGACCTGCAAACAAACACTCCACGCTGGATCTCCCAATGATCCTTCAGCCTGTATCAAGCCAAGATCAAGTGGAAACTTATAGCCATGAATGCTATAACTCCACTTGCCCCAATTCCTATCCAGATACTGAGGCATCAGATCAAGGCCTGCATTTTAAAATGAGCTTAAAAATATATATTTGCAAATGTTTGTATGTTTTATGCCAGGCATAAAGCAGCTGGCTGGGTGCTTTGGCAGATGTTTATCTTCCTAAACAGGGCCCCTCTGATCTATAGCAGTGCCTCAGGGTTGTAAAAGGAAATTACAGGCTGGGAGCAAAAGGTCATGTTGACCATACAAATTACAGAATACAATCAAGCTGCAAAAACACAATTAAGAGTTGGTAAATAGTGAGATTTATTGTTTAACAGAAATACCATGTGCCTCCCATCAGACTCGAGCCACATCTTCCTAAGGTTAAAGGGCAAGAGCTAATAGCAACAGCAGCTGGCTTGAAAGGGGGGTGTAAATTTAAGGGGTTGCTTTTGGAAACTGTTTTTACTAAGTTCCTTTGAAAAGGCCTTTCCTTCTAAAAATCTATCTATGTTATGTATGAAATATATTGGCTTAAATGTAATTATGCAAAGGATTTAGAAAGTAAGAAATGTTAGATTCTTATGTTAGATTCTTATTTCATTGATGGTGTGTGAGAAGGTGAACCCAAGATCTCTGTTTAAGATAAAATTAAAACCATTAGCCATCTGTTTTGGAGTGAATAGGGCAATAGGGCAATAGGGCAAAGATGATCTGATAATTAAGGTGCCTGGTCGAGGCAAATGTAAGATATATGGCTACTTGTCTGCCATTTATGGATAGAAGGAAATATAGCTCTTTGTCTCCCATAAAAGGTAATAGGAAATGGGTGTATCTTTTATGACTGGTTCTAGCAAACAGCCAATAGGAATTTCAACCAGGCTGATTGGACAGAGGCAGCCAAAGGAGGAGCAAGGGGGCTGGGCTGAGGAAATATAAGTGCTGGCCATCAGGGCTGGAGTGGGCAGAGCTTTGGTATCCATATACCACTGTGTCTCTCATTTATTTGTCTGACAAATAAATTATTATTTTAATTTCTCTATTGCTGCGTTGAATATTTCATTCCAGCTAAGCGTTAACCACAAGCAGGGTGCTACAATACCATCATATTTATTAAAAAACAGACAAACCCTGAAACCCCACACTCGAAACAGAAACATCCACTCCGTGTTTATTTATTTGATTTGACCTTTTATCACAAAGCCACACAATAAAACGCACCAAAAGAAACTGCTATGAATGTAAAGCAAAACACAAAAAAACAACAAAAAACCAGGATGAAAGCGATGGAAAACAATTCCACATATAATGGCAGTTGAAACTATAGAAAATATAAAGGTATCAGTTTGAGAGACCTGTTGAAAGAGGAAGACCAGAGGACCCCAAGTGGTCATAGGCCAGCATCATTACTAAAAGCAGTGCTTTTTTCTGGGGGGGACGCATACCCCTAAACATTTTGTGAATCTCTATACTTTTGTCCATTTACTCTATTTATTTCCCCCAATTTGAACTATAAAGTGGTGGTTTTCTTGAGTCAAAATGAGAGTACCCCTAAACATTATTATTTTAGAAAAAAAAGCGCTGACTAAAAGTGTGAGTGAGAAAGTCCCTCCTGGTCCAAACTTCCCTCTTATGTGTTAAATATTAACTAATACTTAAAATCAGAAGGTGGCTGCCCCATACCTCGCCTGCAGATTTCTGGTAAAAAGAGAAGAGGCTTTCCTCTCTCCTTGCCACCCCATAAGTTGTTGGCAAGCTTATCATAGTGACATTTGAATCTGGGGCTATTTGCCCACTCTCCAGCTGCCATCCTGCCCTATGAATGCCATTACTTGGGAGCAAGTTCATTCAATGGGAGTCCCCTTGAACTACACAGAAGTCACTGTTTTGTTCTGATTATGGAGAAATAGAGCTGGATGTCATTGGCAAATTGGGGGCACCTCAATGCCCCCAATGGCTGCTTCCAATGGCTTTGTGCAGAAGATATTAGACGGCACTGGGGATAAGAGGGTCTTTGGATGGTTTTGTGTGCTTTTTAATATTGCTTTTTAACATTAATAATACTTTCAGTCATTGCAACCTAGGGGACCTCAGGGGTACAAGGCAGACAATACACTCCAATCATGAGTTATTTTAATTGTACTAGGGGAGAAATGGGCAGATCTTTTTGTTTTGCAGCAATATTCCTGAAATTTTAATAAAAGGTTTCAGTAAATTTTATTTCATTGCCTTTGGTTATTTTCACGTATGTGTGTCCTTTTAATGCTAGCATGGCCCGCTGTTTTCAGCTAGAGGGAGCACTTTTTTAGGAATAACGTGTGAACGAACGCCCACGTGTCACGGGAAACACGCGGTTTTCGCCGCCCGCCCCGGACTGAAGGAGCCGCTCGAGTTCCCTCAGCGAACTCGCACAAACTCGGGGCCATCCAATCGCAAACGCCGGATCAGGCCACGTGACACTGAAACGCTTTTCGCCCAGCTCGCCTTCTTTCAATGCTATCCCTTCGCCCGACCCGCCTTCAAACATACATACGCATGCGCACCTTTGCCTCGGGCAATCGGGCGGGGCTCCGGGATGCTCCTCCTTCCTGCTTGCTCGGGCCGTAATCGGAACGAACGTCACCGGCTTAAGCTAGGGGAGGACCCATTTTCGAGCGCGCAACCGGAAGTGGGGAAAGGGGGACTCTTTTGAAGGTGGCGCCCCTCGCCGGAAGTGCCTGTATTTGTGTTTTCGCCGCGTTTCTCCTCAGCTGGTTCCGCCATGGCTGCGGCGGCAGGGCCGGCCTTGCTGGACGTGCCGCCTCAGGGTGAGGGGAAAGACAGGGGTAGGCGGTGTGTGTGGTGGGGGTGGGGGTGCTCTTCGCCGGCTTCCACTAACGCGGGACCTTCTCTTTCCTTTCGCCTCTGCCAGAATGCCCAGGCACCGGCAGCGACCAGGCGGGCAAGGCCGAGGCCTGCCAGGGGTGCCCCAACCAGGGCGTGTGCTCCTCCAGGGGGCCCGTGGGACCCGACCCAGGTAAGGATCGCATGGAACCGTGGAGTTGGGAGGGGTCCCGGGGGTCATCTAGTCTGACCCCCTTGCATCGAAGGAGCCTGGTATGTTTAGCCTGGGAAGGAGTAGGCTGAGAGGAGATAGGAGAGCCCTCTTCCAATATCTTAAGGGCTGCCCCACGGAAGACGGGGCAGGCTAGTTTTCTCCCGCTCCAGAGGGTAGGACTCGAACCCATGGCCCCAAGAAAGGAGGCTAAGGCTCAACATCTTTCTGGCAGTAACAGCTGTTTTGGCAGGGTAATGGTCTCCCTCGGGAGGTGGTGGGCTCTCCTTCCTTGGAGGGTTTTTAAAGCAGAGGTTGAATGGCTGTCGGTCATAATAATAAAAAATAATAAAATTTTATTTATATCCCGCCCTCCCTAGCTGAAGCCGGGCTCAGAGCGGCTAACAACAATAAAGTAACACAGCATTCTAAAATCAATTCGTTCTAAAATCAATTCAAAATCAAATTAATGGCAACCATTGGGCTATGAGGATTACCAAAGGAGGGGGTCAGACTGTGCTTTGGCCAAAGGCCTGGTGGAACAGCTCAGTCTTGCAGGCCCTGCGGAAAGATGTCAAGTCCTGCTTGAGGCTTTAGCTAAGATTCCTGCATTGCAGGGGGTGGGCTGGATTACCCTTGGGGGTCCCTTCTGACTACGATTCTGTGATTCTGCAGTGCAGAAATCTCAACTAAAGCATATCATCTCAAGGGGGGAGGGAGGCACTGCCAGGCTGCTTCAGTCACAGGTTTTATTCTAAATTCCTTTCCTAATAAACCTCTCTCCCGGCCCTATTTACTAAAAAACCCAAATGTTGTAACCTTTTCTCTCATAGGAGAGCCACACCATCCCTCTTGGATCATGTACTTCTTCACACAGCACTTAGTTAAGCTGTGGAACTCCCTCCCACATAGGTGATGGCCACAAACTAGAGGATTAGACAGATTCATGGAGGAGGATAAGGTTATCAGTGGGTGCTAGCTGCAGTGGCTTGGCTATGCTGTGCCTCAGGGGTTGGAAGCACAGGTGCTTCTGAACACCACTTGCTGAAGTCCACAGGAGGGCAGGGGAGAGTGCTGTTGTGCCTGAATCCTGCTTGCTAGCTTCCCATTCTGTGAGAACAGAATGCTGGACTAGATGGGCCATTGGCCTCATCCAGCAGGCTCTTAATGTTCTTATTTTGGTTTCCCTTTTCTGAACATTGTTTTCCCATTGTACAAATGTGGCAATGGGCAAAGCTTCACCTGCAGACTTTATTTGTTTCCCATGACTTGTACAGGCAGCTATTAGAGCTGTAGCATTAGGAATATCTTTTAGCAGAAATTAATCTGCAAACCTGGTTATGTAGTTGATAGAGCTCCCTAGGAACTGGGCACCTTCATGCTGCATGAGGGAACAGATTCTGTTTAGAATGGCTTCTTTCCCACGCAAATTCTGTGCTTTGCCTTTTCCCCCTGTCTAAGCTATTGAGGAAATCAAGGAGAAAATGAAAGCTGTGAAACACAAACTGCTGGTGTTGTCTGGCAAAGGAGGGGTAGGGAAGAGCACATTCAGTGCTCACTTGGCGCATGGCTTGGCTGAAGATGAAACCAAACAGGTGAGTGTGATCCTGTTTATAACTTTTGTTTGTTTTTGAAGCCCATATTATTCAATTGTAAATGGTGACAAAGAAGACAATTCATCTCTAAATATTGACATGGTTGCAATATGTGATTTAAATATAGTTACAGAAATAATGTAGCTTGGGTTTAAAATGAACAAATATTGTATTTTTCTAGGGTGAAACAATTTATTATGTTGTTTTAGAATATATTTGTTTTGTGTTGCAGAGGGCATAGTAAATGATCCTCCCAACCCCTTTTTAAAATCCTTACCTTGTGAGAGGGGTTAAGCTGAGGGGGTATTACTAGCCCCTAGTGAGCCTCACAGTTGAGTGGTGATATGGTTTGAAATCTCCCCATTCCTAGTTAATGCTTCAACCACTACTCCACCCTGGCTCTTAAATAGTTCATTTTGCTAATAGCGATAATGGATGTACCTGTAGGAACTAATGGAAAATATTCCAGAGATGAACAGTGAGCAGTTATTCATATGTTGTATTAAGAATATTGCACAAGTTTTTCCTTGCGCTATGTATGTGATATGACAGCCAAACATAACTTTGGAAAGTAGACACAGGTGTTAGGAACTTTTGGCCCTCCAGATGTTCCTGAACTACAGGATGTTCCTGAACTACAGTTCCTATCATCCCTAATCATTGGCCGTGATTGTTAGGGCTGCTGGGAGTTGTAGTTCTGCGACATCTGGAGGGCAAGAGTTTTTTCACATCTAGTCTACATTTTAGAATAAAGTTTACAGCCTTTGAATAACTACATGCATGTGTGTTTGTGCAATTTTACCCTGATGAGGAGCATATCTCTGTCTACTCACATGTACTACACTAAAATAAATAGATCAAATAAACATACTTGGGACTGGACTTCACATCTCTTCGCTGTAATTCACTTTGCTATTCCTAGTGTTTGGAATTTTTCTGTGTGTAGTGTTCCAACATGTATACCAGGGATGGGTAACCTTTAGTCCTCCAGATATTGGGCCCCCAACTCCCCATCAGCCACAGCCAGCATGACCAGTGGGGCAGGGATGATGGGAGGTGACTGAATAGCATCTGGAGAGCCACAGGTTCTCTATTCCTGATATGTAATCATGGCAAGGTCATGCATCAAGTGCCAGGCCTTATGTGGCCAGAAATGGCACCGTTCATCACAAGAGGGAAATGCCAGGAGGCTTGGAGGAATCCCTAGGTTTGCAGTACAAAAAATATTTTGGGGAGGAAAGCCTTAAAGGGGGCGGTTACCTCAAAACAGCCCAATGAGCATATTTCGTGATCACAGTGTGCTGACTTACTGCTAGGGAGAAGGGGACAAAAAATGTCAGCTCTGAAAAACCCTGGACAGACATTTTGCAAGTCCTGCTTGCTCACTTCTAACTTCCCCTTCCTCAACTTACTTCCAACTCCCTCCAGGTTGCTGTGCTGGACATTGACATCTGTGGTCCATCCATCCCTAAAATCATGGGCCTGGAGGGGGAACAGGTATGATATGACTACATAAATGGAAGAAAACATTGTGGGACCACTGCCACGTCTGATTTGCCTGGTCAGATGTTTCTTTAGGGTTTGTTAGACTTGAAGCGCATCTGCCCTGTAGCTGTCTTCAGCGATAGGTACCACTGCGGCGGGAAGGCAAACAGTGTTTCCATGCACTGGCACTCATCACATTCTGTTGCACCAGAAGCAGTTTAGTCCTGCTGACCACATGACACAGAAAGCTGTCTTTGGACAAACGCCAGCTTCCTTGGCCTGAAACAAGATGAGCGCTACTCTCCATAGTTGCCTTTGACTGGACTTCACCATCCAGGGGTCATTTACCTTACCTTTATACAAATTTTTAAGCCAAGATTTTGGCTGAATGAGCATAGGGCTCCCTTTCAGCTTTGCTTCAATTGTTCTTTCAGCAGGGAACAGCTGCTTAGACTGCACAAAACTGGTGATAAACCACTACCATTTAGGTTCTGTTAAAAAGCTCGAAAATGAAAAATGACTTGGGAGGAGTCTTGATGAGTCTCTGTGCAGGGTTTGGCTCACCAGGAGCCTTTGTTAGAAAGAAAAAATGTGGTTTATGTGGGGGAGAGTATGTGTTTGTTACTAGGGTTGTCTACACATAGTGTCTACCATGTTTATGAACAGGTGCTGCAGGTCTCTGGCTCTCTTTCTTTGTCAGGTATATTGTGTTGCAAATATCCAGGCCTGGAGCAAGCCTCAGGGAGTTTACATGTTAAGTTCTGTATTACCACCTACCTTTCCCCCCCAGTAATGTTTTAAAAATTCCCTGTCACAAATTGTGAGCAGCAGCAGGGTATTGAGGTTCTTATTAGATAACTGGTGTGCTTGTTCTATGTATACTAGCTGTTTGTGCTGTTGGGGGGACGCCAGAGGTAGAGGAGGAGGAGGACAGTTGGGGATGGGAGCCAAAAGGGATTTATTTTTATAAAAGTATTTCCAACTGGATTAATAGTGTGTTTTTTAAAAAAAAACAGCTCTGAGCTGTGTATGGAAACAATATCAAGTAAAATTAAAATTCAGCCTAAAACTAAGAAAACAATGTAAAAGCAAGTAAAACAGATTCAAGTGGGCTTACGCACATAATAAAGGGTCCAGTCTTATAGTCAGGGATAGCCTGGGCAAAAAGAGAAGTCTTTGAAGACATCTCAAGCAACTGCTTCAGGTACGGCAGAGGGAAGGGCATTCCATGGAACGGGGCAATAGCAGAGAATGCCACTAGGGGGTTCACCACCCTGTGATATTCTGTAGGATATGGTGCCGCAAACAGAATTTGCCCAGCTGATCTTACAGGTCTATACAGTAGCAGGCAATCTTTCATGTAACCTGCTAAAAGTGGTTAAGGGGGTTATATTTTAACAACATGGCCTTGAATGTAGCCCAGGAGCTGATGGGAAACCAGTGCAGTCCCCCTTCATAGCCGTGGAATACGTGTGTGTATCCACATGCTCCTTTCAGAAAAACTGATTGCAGCATTCTGCACCAGCTGCAGCTTCTGGACCAGTCCCAAGGGAAGCCCTACGTAGAGCGCTTTAGAGTACAGCCACAAGGTTCGCAATCCAGCTGTGGTAAAGCCCTCTGCAAGCAGTCTGTCCAGACCCCTGGCAAAAGCAATGTGCCCCACTCTTGGCAGCCCACTATGTGGGGAGAGGGAGGGAGTAAAAAGGGGTGGCCCCATCCATTAGTGCTATTATTTGTTTATTTGATTTCTCTACCACCCTTCGTCTGAGAATCACAGGGCAGTTTACAGTATAAAAACAGGAAAAAGAAGTGCATACAAAAATAACAAAAACAAAATAATCCCCGCACACCCTCAGTTGTTATTTTGCTAGTTTTGCCTCCACCCAACACTGTCATGCAGCCCCTAAAAGGAGATCCCTGATGGAATGCAGCCCTCGACAGAAACCTGCTCCCCAGACATACACTAACATAAAATGTTTACTTTTTCAGGTTCACCAAAGTGGTTCTGGATGGTCTCCAGTGGTGAGTTGTTTTTTAAAAAAATCATGTGAATACGCTTCCTGGTTCATGGAGGCAATGATAACAGCACCTTTCAAAAAAAAAAAAAAGAGTGTTGGGGGAGGGCAGGGGAAATATTATTGTTACACGCAGTGCCTCATCTGTGTTGGCAAGTATTTTGATGCTGAACTTCCTGAAGCTGCCTACTGGCTGGTTGTATGCCAAGTGATTTGCATCAGGCAAATTAGTCTAGGTACCAGAAAGTTCAAGTTTTCACATATCTATGCTAGAAGCGGTAAGACAACCACAGCTGCTTGTTCAGAAGCAGCAATAATTTATTTAAACTACATTGTCCGTTTTGCCAAACACGTATGTGCTTTTGTTTGTAGTATGTTGAAGAAAACTTAGGAGTCATGTCAGTGGGATTCTTACTCGGCAGCCCTGATGATGCCGTTATTTGGAGAGGACCCAAAAAAAATGGTGTGTATCTCACAATGATCAGTACCAACAAAGACTTGCCTCGTAGAATGCAAGGGACTGAAATTCAATTAGCTCAGTGGTTATTTTTTAAAGCCTTAGTTCATAACATTTTAAGTTACTTTCACTGTTTGATAGGAACTGGCAACATTTCTGGTGCTTTGCTTGAGGGGGTGGTCACACAGAAAAGAAGTAAAGAGGGATTGTGAAGCTGCAATGTAGAGTCACACTTGATAAAATCTGACTTCTGTCAGCTCGTGGTAGAGATGAGTTGGGGCTAATAGCATTGTGGCTTTAAGGGTATTTTTTATTTCTTTTAATTTATGAATAGCATATCTTGAGACAGGCTCTCAACAGAGTTCACAAGTAGCTGACACACACAAAAAGTTTTAAAACCAACCAAAGCATCTTCAAACTAGAAATCAAAGTAACTTAAGCAACTGTTGCATTATCTGTTCTACGAAGTAAAAAAACCACTAACCCTGTTTCAGAATTCAGCATTTTCTAGTCATTGGATCTTAGCTCCACTGATTACCAGCTGAGAACATGCATCATCTGCCTTCGTCTGTTTGCTTACGCACACTGCTCCAGTGCTTCTTAAATCACTCCAGAAACCGGAGGGGGGAGGAAATCAGATGTTGTTTCCAGACCACCTCAAGCATGCTTGTCAGAATTGAACTGTGTAGTTCTGAGTTCAGATCCCTCCCCCACGTATATTTTTTTGCTAGTGCATGTTACACATGCTCTTAGACCTCTAATGGAGACAGCAAACACTGCTGAGACACAATTCTCATTTGAGCCATAGAAATGGTGGCAGCTGGATACAGTTTCAGGGAGCAAAATATAAACACCCAACTTTAATCATGCGTGTTATGTTTCCAGGAATGATTAAGCAGTTTCTCCGTGATGTGGACTGGGGCGAAGTCGACTACCTTATTGTAGATACACCTCCAGGAACATCAGATGAGCACTTATCTATAGTGCAGTACCTCAGCGCAGCCAACATAGACGGGGCAGTGGTAATCACCACCCCTCAGGTAAGGTACACAACTCTAGGAGTTAAAACTCAGAGATTTAGCTGAGTAGGAGACTCACAGTGCGTCCAAACTTCCACTTGTCCTGTGCCCAGCAAGTGTGGGTCTGAGTGGTTTTCCACTTGTCCCAGGCATGGATATGAGTGGTTTTGCCTTTGCCCCAATGCTTTCCCCTGGAAAACACACTCTTTAGCGCTAAATCGGAACCAGCAGCAATCTGCAGCGATAAAGATTGGGCTTCCCCAGGGGGAAAGCAGTGGGGCAAATAGAGGTGGGGATAAGCCCTAACTAAATGACTTTTGCTCAGCTCCGCCCGTCTCATTTTCTTTTCTTTTTTGGAAGCTTCAGTAGGAGGGAATACTTTGATTTCACTGTATAAAAACTGTTTTCCTCGCCTTATGGTTCTGATTTATGGGCTACTACTAAAATGAGGCTGCATTTTCAATTGTATTTTAACCCATATTTTAACCCGTATTTTAATTAACTGTTTTTTTTCTTCTTCTTTTCCCCCCCTTTCCTATTACTTTTTATTGTAATTTTATTGGTGTTAGCCGCCCTGAGCCCAGTTCTGATCGGGGAGGATGGGCTGTAAATAAATTATTATTATTATTATTATTATTATTATTATTATTACTACTAGTAGGCCCCTAATTGGCATGTTCTAATTGAAGGATTTGGGCAGGCAACCCTGCCCTGCAGCCAGCCGGATTCTAAGTGGCTGGGCTGGAGGTAGTGGCTATTTTGGCTGCTGGGGATGGTGGCTGACCGGCTAGAGGCCACAAGCACCACCCACCCAGAAAGAGAGTAATCGACCATTCTCTGTAATCTCAAATATGGAGAATATTGGAGATGACCAATATGCTCTGTTGAATGCATCGGGGCTTGTGGGCAAACAGATTGCAGCCTGAGTTTATCCAAGGGGAGGCTGTAGGGCAGTTGTCCTCTGGGAAAGCCTCTCTACGGAGGGGAGGTGTTGTGAGCGAGGTATAACCAAGCCCCCGTGTCATTGAACCCTGTACCTGTGTCACGCCCCCCGGCTGGCCAATCCGGCTGGGGGGGGGGGTGTGGTTTTTGCTGTTCAAAACGGCCGCAGGCTCATGGGCTCCTCCTTCTTGTTCCTGGCTTTGTCATTTGGCTCCCCTTTAATTGCGCAAAAAAGGGCCTTTCAATGAACTGTACAGCATCCCTGTGAAGAAATAGGCTCTGCTGTCTCATTATAATAAACGGGGGGGGGGGGAGTATCAAACAGATCTGGGGAACCTGAATTAACATTCTGTTGGGTTACTGTTCTGTTTTTAAATAGGAAGTCGCTCTTCAGGACGTTCGGAAAGAGATAAACTTCTGCCGTAAGGTGAAGCTGCCAATCATAGGAGTAGTTGAAAATATGAGTGGCTTCATTTGCCCGAAATGTAAGGTAATATTTCTTGCATACATTTAAGCATGAGAATTATTCTTGCTCTACCGGGTCATTAAGCATCAGAAGAATGTCCCCCTTAAGCTGTTTTGATGAGATGCTACCCTGCATTTTCCCCAGCTTTATCGCGACTGTCACACAAATTATTGGTGTATTCATTCATGGTTCCTTCCACCTTCTGACAGGGTTTGGATCTGTATTTCCCAGGAGTTTTGTGGCCCCTGCTCAAGGCTCATTGAGACAAACTTGAGTTGGTCCCTAATACCAAGGATGTTTCAAAATCTGCCCCAGTTTCCGTCTGGCTGAGCACTTTGAGTGGCAGGACTGCAGCCCTATCGATATAGGAGTGGGAAGTGTTAGGAAGACAGGAAGCTGCCTTATACGAAGTCAGATCATTGGCCCGTCTAACTCAGTACAGTGGTACCTCGGGTTACATACGCTTCAGGTTACATACGCTTCAGATTACACACTCCACTAACCCAGAAATAGTGCCTCAGGTTAAGAACTTTGCTTCAGGATGAGAACAAATCATGCTCCGGTGGCGCGGCAGCAGCGGGAGGCCCATTAGCTAAAGTGGTGCTTCAGGTTAAGAACACTTTCAGGTTAAGAACGAATCTCTGGAACGAATTAAGTACTTAACCCGAGGTACCACTGTACTGAGGATTGTAATCTAGATGGAGTTCTGGACTTGAAGTGTACTAGGCATTATAAGACTCACATCTGCTGACCGCAAGCTTACAACCAATCTCTCTTTTTGTATCTGCTGGGTTCATGTTCAATGGCATCTTCATCTTACAGAACGAGTCGCAGATATTCCCCCCAACAACTGGTGGCGCAGAGGCCATGTGCCACAGTTTGAACGTGCCTCTCCTGGGCAAGGTGCCTCTGGACCCACAAATAGGTAATGCCGCACATTGAAGCACCTTCCGAGCTTGCTCACGGTCTCAGTACACTGTTTATATTCAGTGGGATTTAAGTTGCACACAAACAAACAGTGCAAATCTCTTTAATTCAGGGATAATGAACCTGTGGCCCTCCAGAAGTTATCAGGGTCCAGTTCCCATCAGGCTAAGCTAACATGGCCAGGGGTCTCAGGGAATTGTAGTTTAATGGGTCTGGCGGTAGCAGCTGGCATAGAGTCAGCAGCTGTAAATGGGGCGAGAGGCTGATGTATGCCACTTACTATCATTTAGTGGGAAAAGATCTTCCAGCTACATCTGGAGGTCTTTCAAATTTCCCATCCCTCTTGCGCTGGGTTCTTTGGAACATAAATGCAAGTGTGGGGTAGGAGAAAGACTGTATTGAGCCAAACACTGGCATCCATATTTGTGTCCTTTGACTGGGGTTTGCTTGTTTCTTCTGCCGGGCTAGGAAAAAGCTGTGACGCGGGACACTCGTTCTTGTCCGAGGTACCGAATTCTCCAGCTACGTTATCCTACAGGAATATCATCCAGAGTAAGTACAGTATCCAGGAAAGGGTCTGCAACCGAGAAACTTTTGCACTCCTCCATATTTTTAAGGTGCACCCACAAGCGACTCTTGGTAGCTCCGAATGGATGCTTTCCACGTTTACCATGTTGGCCTAGCCAGCCAAGTCCGTTACTGAAGACAGCTTGTGGCTTGTAGATGCATATGAATAGCTGGGAGCCCTAGTTCTTTTCTAACGGCATGTCCAGGATTCTGACCACATTTAACTAGAAGTGACTCATACCTAGCCTGAAAGTTGTTAAATACCTAACCGAGTAAATCACGAGTTACTAGGTGTTCAGTTCTAGATCTGATTCTTCCCCCACTGCCAGTTCCTAATTAAAATGTCCCCACTTTGAGAACTAAAGAGTCATACTTGACCTTGTGCAAAGTCATACTTCTGTTTCAAAATGAGCTGACATCAGTGGAGACAGCTCTCCCATGATGGCAGGTGACTGCTGCAGTGAACTCTGAAGCTAAGGATGGGCAGAGTGAAGGGGTACCGTATTTTTCTGTGTATTAGACAAGGTTTTTTTTTTACTGAAAAATCATGTCAAAAAACTAGGGTCATCTTATACACGGATAGTGGGGGGGGGGGAGCTGCGCACCGTCAGCCAGCTGGTTGGGCGCGCAATTCCACCTCCATGCCGCTGCAGGATGCGCACGCTCTAGGGAGCATTTCCCACAGCAGCGTGGAGGCGAAGCCGCCAGCCAGCTGGTTGGCGGCCCGCGCTCTAGGGAGCTTCCCGCCTGCAGTGGGGGGGGGGGGAGCAGCTGCCCACTTTGCCAACCCCCAGCAACAGCCCTGCAGGGGTGATGGCGCTTGTGCAATTCCCCCTTTAAAAAGCTCAACAACTTTGGGCCACCTTTCCCCCAAAATAGGGGGTGTCTTATATACGGAAAAATACGGTACATTAATCCTGGGGCCTAGGAAATTCTCCAGGGCAATCCTCTTCTGGTCAAACATGGCTTGCGGTGGAGAATGCCAGTGAATTGTGCTGCTGCATGCACAGAGAGCTTGCATTTCCAGCCTCCAGTGCAAAAACCTGAGGCAGCATTTTGATTCATCTTGCATTGTGTCTTTCTGCAGGAATCCAAGACTTCTGTAGCCACAACCACCCGCAGGAAGAAAACAGTACTTGAACAGCAAACTATGGAAGGGTCCTTAGGAAAACGTTGATCGCCTTAAGCCTCTCCGAATAGGAATATATAAAGCCTTTGTTTTGCAAGCAAATAAATTTTTTGAATAATGTCCCTCTCTGTCTCTCCTCCCTTTTGGACAGCGGCACAGTATTCCTGTTTCAGAATGTATACATTGAGCACATGTTGCAAGTCTGCTTCTGATTGCTAGATTACCCTTAAGGGCTGTTACCTTCATCAGCAAAAGTCCTTGAACGTTTATTTATTTAATAAAACCTATACACCACTTGGCTGTAAAAAAAAGAGCCCTCGAAAGCCATTTACAAAGAACATAATAACGTTATTGGTAAAAACCAGTTTTGAAACTACTATTTAAAATAAGCTAAACTAAAATTAAAACACACATATCTCGGTAGAAAGTTCTTTTATTTAGAAACGTACATCTCTCTCTTTAAGGAGAGTTTCTCACAATCATTTCTGCTTCTGCCTCAGTTTTGTTTTCAGTAATTGCCGATTAATAAAGTTGTTGGGGATGATCCATATTTAGACCGCAAGTTCTCTTGACTGCCAGTCTTTCTCCGTGAAGGATCTGGAAGATCAGAATACATTTAAGAGTTATAATTTAAATAGCAAATGCGTTAGTGTTTGTTTAGGGGGGGTTCTGTGCTGTGGACTAGCTGCATTGTTTCTTAGTCTGGCTGTGAACTGAAACACTGCCACATTAAAGAGTAGGGAACCCTAGGCCCATGAGCAAAGTCTGCCCCCTCCATGTCTACTAGTTCCCAGGAACACAGGAAATTGTACAGAGTCAGACCAACAGTCCTTCAAACTTGGTATTGTCTGCATGGACCAGAAGCAGCTCTTCAGGATGGAAGATACATCTCTCCTAGTCATGCCTCGAAATGCCAGGGATTTATGCAACGTATGCTCTACCACTGACATCTGCCTCTAGAATTACTGTATTTTTTGCTCTATAAGACTCACTTTTTCCCTCCTAAAAAGGGGAAATGTGTGTGCGTCTTATGGAGCGAATGCAGGCTGCGCAGCCATCCCAGAAGCCAGAACCGCAAGAGGGATTGCTGCTTTCACTGCGCAGCGATCCCTCTTGCTGTTCTGGCTTCTGAGATTCAGATTTTTTTTTTTTTCTTGTTTTCCTCCTCCAAAAACTAGGTGTGTCTTGTGGTCTGGTGCGTCTTATAGAGCAAAAAATACGGTAAATATTCTAGTCCTCATGGATTCTGAAGAAAGGGCTTAAGGAAAGAGGAAAGTTGCCTCTCACAGATTGATGCCATTGGGCTACTTTGTTTGGTACTGTCTACTCTAACTGCCAGGGGCTTTCCAAGGTTCCAGGCAGGAAACCTTGCCGATTGGATAACTAATTAGCGCTCCCAACTACCTCTCCCTCTAAGCGCAAGAAAAAGGTGGTGCCAAAGTGCATACACTTGTTGGTGGACCAATGCCCCATCGAAAAGCAGCAATGGGGTCCCACACTCCCAATTCTTTGAAGAAGTAAGCTGGCCAGTGGGAACATGACTGACTAGGAAATGAAATCTGAATTGGACTGAATCCCTATACCATGGGTAGGCAAACTAAGGCCCGGGGGCCGGATCTTGCCCAATCACCTTCTAAATCCGGCCTGCAGACAGTCCGGGAACCAGTGTGTTTTAACATGAGTAGAATGTGTCCTTTTATTTAGAATGCATCTCTGGGTTATTTGTGGGGCATAGGAATTTGTTCATTTTCCCCCTTCAAAATATAGTCCGCCCAAAATATAGTCTGAGGGACAGTGGACCGGCCCCCTGCTGAAAAAGTTTGCTGACCCCTACCCTATACGATGCTCTGGCTCTACTTAGGGGGGTCTGTTGAAAGTGTGGGTCAACAGCGCCCTTTGGAATTGGCAGAGCCCATGGGGCAGACGAGCCTTGACTGAGGCTGGTTGTGGAAGGGGTTGTTTCAGTTCCTCCTCCGCAACCAAAGTTGCCAACTTTTGTGCTAGGGATGAGTTGGACAGAGGGGAATACCAGAATCTCTAATAGAGGAAGAGACGAGAATAGCTTGCAAAAGAGGGGAGGCGACAGGGACTCGGTGGGTGGGTGGTGCCACTGAGTGCAACAGATAGGAGGTGGGAGATGGTGTTGCATCTGGGCTTTTCAAACAAAAAGCTGATGGTCTTTAGCACCAGAACAGTGCTATCAAATTGTTCCTACCGGTAATCAGTTTTTCCCACTTCTTTCTGCTCTAATGGTTTCGTGTTCCCATGCCCTTCAGGACGGTCTTCTGAAAATCCTCTGGCATATCCTGCAACATACATAAAATGTCTTGCATCTTTGTCACGGCAGCCCAAGCCCCCTTCAGATGTCTCTGTTAGATTGCATCAACTAGTCGCGCTCAGTCCCCGAAAACTGAAGAACGCTGCAGCTACTGCTTTTCCTCTTCTATCCAGCCTTGCTTGTTAGTCTTGACTATACAGTCGTACCTTGGAAGTCGAACAGAATCCGTCCCGGAAGTCCGTTCGACTTCCGAAACGTTCGGAAACGAAAGCACGGCTTCTGATTGGCTGCAGGAAGGTCCTGCAGCCAATCAGAAGCCGTGGAAGCCCCGTCGGACGTTCGGGTTCCAAAGAACGTTCGCAAACAGGAACACTCCCGGGTTTCCGGCGTTTGGGAGCCAAAACGTTCGACTTGCAAGGTGTTCAGGATCCAAGGTATGATGGTATATCCCTTTGTGTTCAGGCTGTATTGATTGAGAAAAGGAGAGAGAGAGACTGCCCTCTTCCGTCCTGGGCCTTTTTAGAAGGAATGCTGCACATTCTTCTATTCTATTCTATTCTATTCTATTCTATTCTATTCTATTCTATTCTATTCTATTCATATCTTTTGGGATGCTGATGAGGACACTTAAAGGTAAAGGACCCCTGACAGTTAAGTCTAGTCGCAGATGACTCTGGGGTTGCGGCACTCATCTTGCTTTAAAGGCCGAGGGAGCTGGCATTTGTCCGCAGACAGTTTTTCCAGGTCATGTGGCCAGCATGACTAAACTGCTTCTGGCGAAACCAGAGCAGCGCATGGAAACGCCGTTTACCTTCCCGCCGGAGCAGTACCTATTTAACTATTTGCATTTTTGGTGTGCTTTCAAACTGCTAGGTTGGCAGGAGCTGGGAACGAGCAATGGGAGCTCACCACATCGCGGGGATTTGAACCACCGACCTTCTGATCGACAAGCCCAAGAGGCTCAGTGGTTTAGACCACAGCGCCACCCGCGTCCCTTAAGAACACTTAAGCGGCTATCTAAGATCATTGACTTGCAAAGAAACTTGTCTGACCAAATCGGCAACCTCCTCTCTTGGATGCTAACCCTCACTGGGTACAGGAGCCCAAGAATTGGAAGGGACTCGAGGCATCATGCAAACTCAACCCCAACAACCCACAGCAATGTTGTCCGTCTATTTAACCTTGACATATCAAAATTGCAATCTGCATTTCCATTCCTTTGTGGTGTTGGACATGGACCAGCCATCCCTCACCTTGACTCAAGCCAGAACTAACTCACCCTCTGGAACATCTGTTGCGCGGGGAATCTCGAGGTGACTTTGTGGATGCTTTGCGAGCCTCCTAATTTGCAGTGGACGTAGCCGTAGAGGTTGGCAGCTTGGAGGCAGATGCCAGCTATCACGAGAGCCTGCAACAAACAGCAAACAGAAGCAGGTTGGGACATTTAGCAGCAAGTGTGTTGGCAGTGCACAGAATGCACCACTAAGTGTGCACTTAATAATAATAATAATAATAATAATAATAATAATAATAGCGACAGAGAAGTAGGTACACCACTTTGAGCTCCTTGGAGGAAAAGGTGGGACAGAAATGCAAAAAACAAATTATCTTCTCGGATATTCTGTTGGGAGTTACTTATCCATCTTGACTAGAGATGGATAGATCAGTCAATTTCGGCTCTCTCAGTTTTTCCATTTTCCAATATGAAATTCAGTTCTCCACATTTTGCAGAAATTTGCAAAAGTATATGAAATCCTTGTGAAAATTCCAGCAGCATTTTGTCGTGAATTTCTCCTAACAAATACAAATGCAGTTTTGACGAATGCACCCATTTTTGCAAGCAATTTCCCCTAACGTAAAGCATTTTTCTCTGTGTTATTATTAATACTATTATTAATTAGAATTATATACTGCCCTTCATCATAAGATCTCAGGACGGTTCACAGAATCATATCTATAATATTCATGAATATCTTTCTCTTCATGTATGCTTTCCCCTAATATCAATGCCTTCTTGTAAATGTTAATTGGACAACTGCATTGCAAAATTCAGATAGGCACAAATTTCAGCTGTGTTCTAGGTCAGTGCGAATTTGATAAATTGTCTATAACTGTGTACTGTCAATTTTTTTCTCCACCCCTAACCTTGGCTACCTTCCTAGATTGAAGAGACTTCTGTGACTCTGTTGCTTTTTTCCTTAATGTGGATCCCCAAGTTTTTCTATCAGAAGCTAGGTGGCGTGTTATGACTGTTCTTCCACATGCCACGACATGGGTAGGCAAACTAAGGCCCGGGGGCCAGATCCGGCCCAATCACCTTCCAAATCCGGCCCGCAGGCGGTCTGGGAATCAGCGTGTTTTCACATGAGTAGAATGTGTCCTTTTATTTAAAAGCATCTCTGGGTTATTTGTGGGGCCTGCCTGGTGTTTTTACATGAGTAGAATGTGTGCTTTTATTTAAAATGCATCTCTGGGTTATTTGTGGGGCATAGGAATTTGTTCATTCCCCCCCCCCAAAAAATTTATAGTTCAGCCCCCCACTAGCTCTGAGGGACAGTGGACCAGCCCCCTGCTGAAAAAGTTTGCTGACCCCTGTGCTATGATCTGGGTGTGAAGAGCTATAGCCAATATTATTTATTGCATCCTTATAGGCTTGTATCCAACAGAGATGTCCCATTGGTGCAAGGACTTCTGCCTGTGCAACAGGCCTTCCTCTCCCTCCATGCCCCATCTCTGCCTTCTGGGCTCTTGCAAACTTTTGTCCAACCTTACCAGCCATTTCAGCTTCAAGGAAAACAAGGTGCTAAAGAAAAAAAGGGTCCAGATGACCGGGCAGATAATCAGGCCCAGCCAGAATATCCGGGCTTCAACTTCGGTGGGGGCAGCTACAGTTGACTGGACCTACGGAGGACGAAAGCGGGGGAAAGAGAGGGGTGGGTTACCATCAGCTGAAATCTCTGCAAAAATGACGCAGAATTAAACAGAAATGGGAACTTCTGCCATACATCATCTGATTCTAGGAAAACAGATTCATTTCCTCATTATTGGCAATAAACTTCCTTAAAATTTGGTATCGTTTGGTGGATATGTTGATCCCATGCATTTAAAAAAGGCCTTTTTTTTTTTTGTTTACTCAAGAAATACTGGCCACGTCATTGTAATGGTCACTGCGGAATTGCATTTTATCTTCATTTTACAGTTTGATACACATTGCCTTCATTTGCACATGGCTTTGGGTTTTTAAAACAAAAAAACTAAGCAGTATTTTAAATGAAAAACTGCAATAGATTTCCAGACCCCCCACACCTGGAATCACTTGGCATCAGGTGTGGGACAGATGAGCGTGGTTTGGAGGAAATGGCCTCTGTCACCAAATGTGTAAGCAGGCAGAGGGTAGGGTTGCCATTTTTCAAAAAGCAAAAACCAGGACACCCCAAAAGTTGTTGAGCAGATTTGGCATTTAGAAAACATCTAGTGGCAGCCCTGTTCAGGGAAGTTTTTAGTGGTTGATGTTTTATTGTATTATATTTAATATTAAATGTTAATATTTTGTTGGGAGTGGATGGGGCAACCCAGTCCAGTCAGATGGGTGGCATATAAATAATAAATTTATTATAAAATTATCATTATGTGGACCACCCTTGCTATACACATAGTAAAGGTAAAGGGACCCCTGACCATTAGGTCCAGTCATGACCGACTCTTGGGTTGTGGCGCTCATCTCACTTTATTGGCCGAGGGAGCCGATGTACAACTTCCGGGTGATGTGGCCAGCATGACTAAGCCGCTTCTGGTGAATCAGAGCAGCGCACGGAAACGCCGTTTACCTTCCCGCCGGAGCGGTACCTATTTATCTACTTGCACTTTGACGTGCTTTCGAACTGCTAGGTTGGCAGGAGCAGGGACCAAACAACAGGAGCTCACCCCGTTGCAGGGATTCGAACCGCCGACCTTCTGATCAGCAAGTCCTAGGCTCTGTGGTTTAACCCACAGCGCCACCCGCGTCCCTGCTATACACATAAGCTGGCATAAAAATTCCAGGCCTAAATGAGGCAACTGTTGCTTGGTTTTCCTCATTTCGGATGGCTTGTGTGCATCCAACAGTGGTGTAGTCAAAAACTTAATTGCATATTATTTGAATAAGTCCTTTCTTCTGTCTACCATCTATTGGAGGACTCTGAACAATAATATTGTAGGGGGGAGGAGAAAAAAATTATCTCCATCCACTTCCCCCCTCCCCATTCTTGACATTACAAACCACTTCCTGCGCTTTCCCTGTATGTTTTAGACCAGTGGTTCCCCAAGTGGGAAGTAACTCACCCTGGGATGCTTGGCATTAGCTAGGATTACAATAGAACCTTGGTTCTCAAACTTAATCCATTCCGGGAGTCTGTTCGACTCCCGAAACCATTCAGAAACCAAGGCATGGTTTCTGATTGGCTGCTGAGCTTCCTTCACTCAAGCGGAAGCTGCGCTGGACGTTCAGCTTCCAAAGAACGTTCAAAAACCAGAACACTCACCTCTGGGTTTTGGGTACTCAGGAGCTGATTTGTTCGTCAACTAAGCCGTTCGAGAACCAAGGTACCACTGTACCTTGCTAAGAGGCAAGGAGGCAGCAGGGGGCTGCTGGAGATTTAAAAGGCTGGTATCACTGGATCACATTTATCAATTTTGTCAAATTAATCAAACTAAATGGTCTTAATTGGATTGTGAATAAATGTGCACTTAATTGTTTCTGTTTTGAGTTCTGCTGTGTTGTTATCTTCCTTAGGGGGTTGTGTGAGCCACTACAGTCGTACCTTGGCTGTTGAACACTTGTATGTTTCGGCTCCCGAATGATCAAAACCCTGGAGTGAGTGTTCCAGTTTTTGAACGGCTTTTTTGGAAGCCGAACGTCCGATGCGGCTTCCGCTATTGTTTCTGGTGCGCCTGCACATTCGGAACGCATTCTGTTCGAAAACCAAGGTACGACTGTATTCCGAATTATGCTTTTTAATAGGGTGTAGGGGGGCACTGCTGATGTGTTTATGGAACCGAGGGGGGGGTCTGAAAAAAGTTTGGGAACCACTTGGAATAATAGAATTGTAGACTTGGAAAGGACCATGAGGGTCATCTGGTCCAACCCTCTGCAATGCAGGAATCTTTGGCCCAACGTGAGGCTCGAAGCCCCAACCCTGGGAGATTAAGAGTCTCAGGATCTACCGACTGAGATATTGGCCGCTACAACACATGGTCCACCGGCAAGGGCCCTTCTATGCTCTGCGGAAGACAATGTAAAGGAATACCTTTTTCGCTTCGTACACCCAGTGGCTCTTCCCATCCTCATCAATCTGGTTCCACCATCGCAAACCGACCAGCAGCCTTCCAGTGACGTTCTAAATGAGAGGGTGAAAGCCAGCCAGCTAGAGAGGTCTGTATTTTTGTTTTTTTACAATCATTTTTATTTGATTTCACAAGTGTAAAGTTGCAACAATACCAAATACATATCCATATTTAGAGATTTCCCGGAATCTCCAGACTTCTCCTCATTCCCTCCACGGGTCCTATTGTCAACTTTTTCAACTGCATATTATTTCATAATCTGTATTTTGTATCTGCCAATATTGTCCACAGTGCTTGTTTTCATCTGCTTATAGTGGTCTCCTAAATAAATGAAAAATGTTTTCCATTCTTTCCTGGTTCCTGAGCTTTTGGGGTTTTTTAAATAAAAGTTATTTTAAACATTTTTTCAGTTCATTATATATCATTTCCTAGAATGTTTTTATTACCTTACACAACCACCACATATGATGAAAGGTACCTTCTTTTTCTTTACATTTCCAGCAGGTATTTGTACTTGCATTTTTGCTAACTTACTAGGAGTTAAATACCACTGGTACACCATTTCCATAGAGAGATCTGTATTTTTGGATCAGGATGCCAGGCTAACTGGGCCACTGGCCTGATCCATCTTTGGGGCTCTTATGTACTTATGCCACGACAAAGGCAGTGTTGGATGGTGCCCATTGGGACTGGTAGAGGGCAGAAGGCAGGAGGACCAACAGTAGGTGGCGCCAGAGTTAATGCCTGACGGTGCCAATGGAGTCTGCTTTTCTCCCTATCCTCCTTCTCCCTGCGGAGCATTACAAGGGCAACACTGAGACTAAGGGGAGGGGAGATGGCAGACTGTTTCACGCCATTGGATAAAAGACAAAATGGCGCAAGGTGGCATAACGTTAGAGTTGTGAGATGCCCAGAGCGTCCTTACCTTCACAGACCAGAAGTCGAAGGACAGGAGGAGGAGAATGAGGACGAAACAGGCAATGAAACTCTTGCTGAACCAGTCGCAGACTAGGTAGGTCACGATGGCACTCACTCGGAAAAAGAGGTGGAAGAAGGTGGCCAGAGGATGCCTAGAAGAGAATGATCCGGACCATATGCTAAGCTGTTTTGTGTTGCACCCCAGAAGTCAAGACCCAAGTTTGGGGCAAGTACTCTCTGGTGAGAGAATCCCAGCAGACAGTTAAAATCACAAAATATGCAGCAAAGTAAAGCACGGAAGTATAGGCGTAAAACCTTTTAAATGCACCTTTCCAGTGAATTACCATATTTTTCACTCCATAAGACACACTTTTTTCCTCCTAAAAAGTAAGGGGAAATGTCTGTGCGTCTTATGAAGCGAATGCTGCGTGGAGGAGTTACGTGTAAGCGGCTCCTGCTTTGCTGCTTTGCTGCTTTAAAGCGAGCCATAGAGGAGGGAGGGAAGGAGAGCCATGGCTCCCGTCCGTCCCTCCTCCGTGGTTCGCTTTAAAGCAGCAAAGCAGACAGGAGTAGCCCACTTTGCTGCTTTAAATAGTTTAGTACAACATTTGATTCAAAATATTTTTTTCATGTTTTCCTCCTCTAAAAACTAGGTGCGTCTTATGGTCAGGTGTATCTTATGGAGCGAAAAATACGGTACGTATTGGTTCCATCTTAGTCATTCGAACCACTTCTATTGCATTCAATGGGCTCTTTGGGCAAGCTGCTTGAGTTTGTACTTAAAAAGGGATTGGAATGTAATTTCAAAAAAATTAAAAATCATGATGCATGGAAACATTTAAAAACTCTACTTGCAGACAACTTGCAGCAGCCACACTTGAGATCCCTTTGCTGTAAAGAGACAGTAGCGATGGGTCTCTCATTTCCGCATAGATCTGTATGTTCTGTCTGGTGTTGTTTTTAACAGAAGCCTGGGGTTCCCCTTTGTGGATTATGGTAAAAAATGAAGTTGCACGTGGAGTCGTATTAGTAGCTGTGGTTTAACAACAACACAACAGAAAAGTCCCAAACTTCTCAGCTTTCTATGTACATTGAAACGTGCAGCCGAGGTTTCAAAAATGGAGCATCTTTTCTGAAGTTCTTATAGTTCATTTAGTGCAGAGTCTCCTCAGTTCCACCGTTGTGAGACTCTTCGAGACTTGAGAAGTTGGCGTGTTCCTGGGGACAGAGCCATCTTTTCCACAGCCTCCCATATCCAGATTCAAATTTCACTAACAAGGCAACCGAATGCTGTTGTTGTTGTTTAGTCGTTTAGTCGTGTCCGACTCTTCGTGACCCTATGGACCAGAGCACGCCAGGCACTTCTGTCCTCCACTGCCTCCCGCAGTTTGTTCAAACTCATGCTGGTAGCTTCGAGAACACCATCCAACCATCTCATCCTCTGTCGTCCCCTTCTCCTTGTGCCCTCCATCTTTCCCAACATCAGGGTCTTTTCCAGGGAGTCTTCTCTTCTCAGGAGGTGGCCAAAGTACTGGAGCCTCAGCTTCAGGATCTGTCCTTCCAGTGAGCACTCAGGGCTGATTTCCTTCAGAATGGATAGGTTTGATCTTCTTGCAGTCCATGGGACTCTCAAGAGTCTCCTCCAGCACCATAATTCAAAAGCATCAATTCTTCGGCGATCAGCCTTCTTGATGGTCCAGCTCTCACTTCCATATATCACTACTGGGAAAACCATAGCTTTTACTATACGGACCTTTGTTGGCAAGGTGATGTCTCTACTTTTCAAGATGCTGTCTAGGTTTGTCATTGCTTTTCTCCCAAGAAGCAGGCGTCTTTTAATTTCGTGACTGCTGTCACCATCTGCAGTGATCATGGAGCCCAAGAAAGTAAAATCTCTTACTGCCTCCATTTCTTCCCCTTCTATTTGCCAGGAGGTGATGGGACCAGTGGCCATGATCTTCGTTTTTTTGATGTTGAGCTTCAGACCATATTTTGCGCTCTCCTCTTTCACCCTCAATAAAAGGTTCTTTAATTCCTCCTCACTTTCTGCCATCAAGTTTGTGTCATCTGCATATCTGAGGTTGTTGATATTTCTTCCGGCGATCTTAATTCCGGCTTGGGATTCATCCAGCCCAGCCTTTTGCATGATGAATTCTGCATATAAGTTAAATAAGCAGGGAGACAATATACAGCCTTGTCGTACTCCTTTCCCAATTTTGAACCAAACAGTTGTTCCATATCCAGTTCTAACTGTAGCTTCTTGTCCCACATAGAGATTTCTCAGGAGACAGATGAGGTGATCAGGCACTCCCATTTCTTTAAGAACTTGCCATAGTTTGCTGTGGTCGACACAGTCAAAGGCTTTTGCGTAGTCAATGAAGCAGAAGTAGATATCTTTCTGGAACTCTCTAGCTTTCTCCATAATCCAGCACATGTTTGCAATTTGGTCTCTGGTTCCTCTGCCCCTTCGAAATCCAGCTTGCACTTCTGGGAGTTCTCGGTCCACATACTGCTTAAGCCTGCCTTGTAGAATTTTAAGTATAACCTTGCTAGCGTGTGAAATGAGTGCAATTGTGCGGTAGTTGGAGCATTCTTTGGCACTTCCCTTCTTTGGGATTGGGATGTAGACTGATCTTCTCCAATCCTCTGGCCACTGCTGAGTTTTCCAAATTTGCTGGCATATTGAGTGTAGCACCTTAACAGCATCATCTTTTAAAATTTTAAATAGTTCAGCTGGAATATCATCACTTCCACTGGCCTTGTTATTAGCAGTGCTTTCTAAGGCCCATTTGACTTCACTCTCCAGGATGTCTGGCTCAAGGTCAGCAACCACACTACCTGGGGTGTATGAGACATCCGTATCTTTCTGATATATTTCCTCTGTGTATTCTTGCCACCTCTTCTTGATGTCTTCTGCTTCTGTGAGGTCCTTTCCACTTTTGTCTTTTATTATGGTAAACCGAATGCTGGTTGTAGCCAAACAGAATAGTATAAGCAGAAAATATACATAATAATTGCACATGAAAAGAAAAGGCTTGGCCTATGCAATAAATAAAGCAAGCATTTTAAAAAACCACAAAAACATAAAATCTTAAATTTTGAGGGTGACCAGGTTGTCTAGGTTGGGAAAGCTCCCCTGTGAATTTAGCTGTATTAAGCATTATGGGCCTGTCCAACAGATATGAAATCATATTGATGTCACTGAGGGTAGAAAATTTTCTCCAGATATTTTTGGTTAGGTGTTTCACACAGTTTACAGAATAGCATATAATGCGTAGCATCCTCTGCCCAGGGTCAAGTGCATATGCAAAACCACTGATCCCTGCGGATTTTCTTAAATTGCCCTTCAAAAAAATGGACTTGATAGTGTGAAAACGCAGGGCTACAACATCTTTGAGGAGGAACGCTGGCTCCCTCGGCCTGAAAGTGAGATGAGCGCCGCAACCCCATAGTTGCCTTTGACCGAACTTAACCATCCAGGGGTCCTTTACCTTTACCTTTACCTATCAAACAGGCTTCAGCGATACTACTGCTTAGTAGGGTATTGCTAGGGATTTGGCACAGCTCAATCGTGATTGAAATTGCAGTAATTAAGAGTTTTGCACTGAACACACTTCCGGGAAGTGATTTTTGGATAAGTTTGCACTGAAACGCTGGTGAGTTTTCAGGAGGACTCAAACGGAAATCCACAAAAGGATACAGAAACGTGAAATGAACTTGGAAAGCGAGAAATTGACCCATTGGCCCATCCCTACCTATCGCGAATAATTATGACCTATGAGCACACATTTCTGCAATTGAATTTTGGAGGGGTGGTGTAGTGGTTAGAGTGTCGGCCTGGGGCCTGGAAGACCTGGGTTCAATTCCCCACTTGGTCATGAAGCTCACCTTGGAGTCAGTCTCTGTCTCTTAGCCAAACCTACCTCACAGAGTCGTTGTGGGGATTAAATGAGGAGCAGGAGAACGACTTACATCACCTTTGGATGAGGGACGTTGCAATATAAATGCAATAGGTAAAATAAAAAAATACAGACCCTTCAATGACCCTATTTCCCAGGGACATCCCTGATTTATAGAAGCAGTCCCGGTTTCTGATTTGATCCCGGAATGTCCCGCTTTTCCTTAGGATGTCCCTAATTCCACTGGAGAAATGTTGGAGGGTGTTGAGTTATCTGACCCCTGAGCAATCTGAAGGCAATCCTCTACAGTGGTACCTCGGGTTAAGTACTTAATTCATTCTGGAGGTCCGTTCTTAACCTAAAACTGTTCTTAACCTGAGGTACCACTTTAGCTAATGGGGCCTCCTGCTGCTGCCGCGCCACCGGAGCACGATTTCTGTTCACATCCTGAAGCAAAGTTCTTAACCTGAAGCACTATTTCTGGGTTAGCGGAGTCTGTAACCTGAAGCGTATGTAACCTGAAGCGTATGTAACCCGAGGTACCACTGTATAAGGAAGGGTTTTTTTAATGTTTAATGTTTTATTATGTTTTTATATATGCTGGAAGCTGCCCAGAGTGGCTTGGCCAACCCAATAAGATGTGTGGGGTATAAATACCGTAGTAAAATTATCATTGTGGAATGGGACGTCCCTATTTTCATCGGAGAAATGTTGGAGGGCATGTAAATAATAAAATTAATTTACTTCATTTACCTGATCTTTGCTTTCCTTAAGGCCAACTCCTCTTCGTTTCCGAAGTCAAGAGACACGTCTTCAGTGTCGTCTGCTAAAGTCTGGAAAAGACACACGAGCACACATGCGTTTTTTGTTTTTTTTTAAAGTACTGATCAAAGGAAGGATGTAGTGGAAATTCCTTCCTTCCTTTGCTGTTGATGTCATGCATGAGCCTCTTTCCCCAAAGACCAGAAGTCCACCATACAGAATCAATTGAATCAGGAAGTGGGATGTGATTCATCCCCCCAGAAGGCAGTGATAGCCACCAATCTAGATGGCTTCAAAAAGAATTATATGACATAGAATGAATTGAAAAGTATGTTTAAAATAATGTCTGTAAAAACAACCACCCAGAAGCTTTCCTTTAGGGAATTATAGGGACAGAACTACCCAAAGTGTATTGAAATTTATTCATGTATGCGACTACAGTGGCAAGAATGTTACTTGCCCAAAAATGGAAAGAAGAGAAATCCCAGCGAAAAAAGAACGGATGCAAAAAATTATGGCGAATACGCAGAAGTGGCGAAACTTACCGGAAAAATACGAAAACAAGATAACAAACTTTTTATAAAAGAATGGAAATGGTTTATTGAATATTTACAAAACAAACTGTAAACGGATAAGAACATTGGCAGGATTATTGTAATAAGCTGCAGTTTTATAGGGGTGTATATTTAAAGCAGATGAATAAATGAGCAAATTAAGAGTTAATTTGGATTTGCAGAAAATATTTTTTAAAAAATTAAAGAACCACAGAAAGAGGGGGAAGTAAGTCAAGTGTGAAATGTTAAAATGATTGTAAAATTATTGAAATGTATAAAACAGAAAATCTATATCTATATATCTATATCTATATCTGGCCACCTCATGAGAAGAGAAGACTCCCTGGAAAAGACCCTGATGCTGGGAAAGATGGAGGGCACAAGGAGAAGGGGACGACAGAGGACGAGATGGCTGGACAGTGTTCTCAAAGCTACCGACATGAGTTTGACCAAACTGCGGGAGGCAGTGGAAGACAGGAGTGCCTGGCGTGCTCTGGTCCATGGGGTCACGAAGAGTCAGACACAACTAAACGACTCAACAACAACAATAATATATCTATATCTATGAATTAAAGAAAGTCATGGAGGAAAGGGCTAGCGGTGGCTACTAGCCACATTGGCTTTGCTCTGTCTCCATACAGTGGTACCTCAGGTTAAGAACTTAATTCGGTCTGGAGGTCCGTTCTTAACCTGAGACTGTTCTTAACCTGAGGTACCACTTTAGCTAATGGGGCCTCCTGCTGCCGCCGCACCGCCGCTGTGTGATTTGTGTTCTCATTCTGAAGCAAAGTTCTTAACCTGAGGTACTATTTCTGGGTTAGCGGAGTCTGTAACCTGAACCGTATGTAACCTAAAGCGTCTGTATCCCGAGGTACCAATGTAGCTGGTGGCTGCCATGCCTCTGAATACCAGTTACTGGAAACCACATGAAAGGAGAATGTTCTCATGCTCCTATTCTGCTTGCTGGTTTCCCACAAGCATCTGGTTGGCCACTGTGAAAATAGGATGCTGGACTTAGTGGGCCATTGGCCTGATCCAGTAGGCTCTCCTTATGAAACTGCCTGCAGGAAAGCATTTACTCAAGCAGGTTCAATGTGTGAAAAAGAAATACAGTGGTACCTCGGGTTAAGAACTTAATTCGTTCCGGAGGTCCGTTCTTAACCTGAAACTGTTCTTAACCTGAGGTACCACTTTAGCTAATGGGGCCTCCCGCTGCCGCCTCACAATTTCTGTTCTCACCCTGAGATAAACTTCTTAACCCGAGGTACTATTTCTGGGTTAGCGGAGTCTGTAACCTGAAGTGTCTATAACCTGAAGAGTCTGTAACCCGAGGTACCGCTGTACATCCAAGCGCCGTTCACGCACATCCAGTAATTCAGTAGCTGGGAATCCACAAGCAGAACCAGGAAGGCCAATTACTCACACCCAAAAGAATTCACTTGGCTTCCAGCTGGAAATCTGAACCTCCGGGGGAATTAGGAAAGGCGTTTGCTACATTGGGAGTGGCTGAAATGAATCTGAAAGATGCATGGCCACAGGAGGTCCAGTTCGGGGGGAAAGTCCAGCCAGGCATGGGATGTCATCTCTGAGGAATGTTTTTCCCAGCAAACGGGGGAATTATCTTTCCAAATGTGGGGAAGGGAGGGAGGTTAAAAGAAGGCAGCACGCAGCCTGTGTGAACCCCCTGGAACATTCCCCCATCGTGTTTTGGCACAAAGCAGATGGGAAACTTAAAATGGTTGGGTGGTGGGCGACTTTAGGAGGAAATGGAGGCCAGTAAGTTGAAGGGGACCAAACAATGGTCACGAAGAACGATGCTCGGTTGCTCTAGTCTAGGGCATGTGGTAAGGAATCCTGGACCTGCCAGACATTGCTGAACCACAACTCCCATCTTCCTTAGACATTGGTCACACTTGCTGGGGCTGATGGGAGTTGTAGATCAGCAGAAGCTCAACATCCAAAAAAAAGGAAGATCATGGCCACTGGGCCCATCACCTCCTGCAAACAGAAGGGGAAGAAATGGAGGCAGTGAGAGATTTTACTTTCTTGGGCTCCATGATCACTGCAGATGGTGACAGCAGTCACAAAATTAAAAGACGCCTGCTTCTTGGGAGAAAAGCAATGACAAACCTAGAGAGCATCTTAAAAAGCAGAGACATCACCTTGCCAACAAAGGTCCGTATAGTTAAAGCTATGGTTTTCCCAGTAGTGATGTATGGAAGTGAGAGCTGGACCATAAAGAAGGCTGATCGCCGAAGAATTGATGCTTTTGAATTATGGCGCTGGAGGAGACTCTTGAGAGTCCCATGGAAGATCAAACCTATCCATTCTTAAGGTAATCAGCCCTAAGTGCTCACTGGAAGGACAGATCCTGAAGCTGAGACTCCAATACTTTGGCCACCTCATGAGAAGAGAAGACTGTCTGGAAAAGACCCTGATGTTGGGAAAGATGGAGGGCACAAGGAGAAGGGGACAACAGAGGACGAGATGGTTGGATAGTGTTCTTGAAGCTACCAGCATGAGTTTGACCAAACTGCGGGAGGCAGTGGAAGACAGGAGTGCCTGGCGTGCTCTGGTCCATGAGGTCACGAAGAGTCAGACACGACTAAACGACTAAACAACAACATTTTCATCAGAGAAATGTTGGTGGGCATGCAATGGCCAACAGTGGGAAGATCACAAGCAGGACTTGAGTTCAAAAAGTACTCTCCTCTCTTGCGGCTTCTAGCAACTCATATAATTCTTTTAAATAAACTGCTTCCCCACATCTAGCCTAGCTCAACCAATCAAAAGAATAGAAGAGCAGCTTGCTGGATCAAGCTGAAGACCCATCAAGTCCAATATCCTGTTCTCAGAGCAGCCAACCAGATGTGTATTATGGGAAACGCGCAAGCGGGAACAGAGCTCAAGAGCACTCTGCCCTCCTATGGTTTCCATGAGAATTGAAGAAAAGCCCTGTGGGCCAAGCCAATGGCCCATATAGTCCAGCATCCTGTTATCACAGAGGCTGACCAGGTATTCACAAGAGAAACCCGTGAGCAGGATCCGAGCACAAAAGCACTCCCCCCCCCCCGCGATTTCCAACAAACCAATATTCAGAAGCATGGCTGCCACTTTTTGTAGAGAGACACAGACTTCTTGCGGTTAGGAAAGTGACAGGAAATGGGCTGAGACGTGGTGTGGGGTGAGCAAACAATTAACAGGAAGATTTATGAACTGCAAAAAAAAAAAAAAGCCTGAGGAGTTTTATGGGTTTTTTTAGCATGGGTTTGTCATGCCAGCGAAACCGAGCTCTTCAAACCGCTTCAGTTGCGCAAAGTTAAATTTCCATGAGGCCCTTGAGTTCCTTCTGCAAAGTGGAGGTGACCAAAGTTAAAATATTTAAAGAGGCAGCCCAACAGCTGTTTCACAATGTAAGTAGTTTTACAAAGAGACAACTAAGAAAGGTGTGCAGATTTTGTTAATAAAAAATATATATCATGGCCGTTCCACAGCAAAAGCGACACAAATTGGAATCTGGCTGGTCTTCCTGTCAGAAATTAGAACTATTTAAAGGCAACTTAGGCTTCTTATAGCCGGTTTGTTTAAAGCACACTCACCCAGTCAAAAAAAAGAACCATGGGAGTTGTGGTTAACCCCTAGCAGTGCTACAAATCCCAGCACCTGGAACAAACTACAGTTCCCAGGATTCTTGGGGTGGGGTGTATGCTGCAAATGTATGTCATGTACACAGCCTTATTCCCAAATGAGGCTGCCCTCCTCTTCACACCGAATGCCTTGCCAGCTCACACCAAACATTTCCACACTGACTGAGGCCCCACAGCTTCACTGTCACACCTATGCACCCTGTAGGCCCATTGACAACAACAACCCATAATACTCCCCTCCCCATTTGACACTCTCCTGCCCACGGCCCCCTGCAGCTTGCGGCATTTCTCCTTCCCCTCACCTGCTTCATCATCGCAGCCTGGGCTCCTTCCCTCCCTTCCTCTTCTCTGTGGCTCTGCGGATGTGATGTGATGCTCAAGGCACCTTCTCCTTCCTGGCCGGTTGCTATGGAGACGGGAGTGCAGTGATGCAGTGAGATGCAGGAGAAGAAGGCAGGTTGGGCAGGCTGATGGATGTAGCCAAGCTGGGTTGCAGGGAGGGGCAGATGCCCTCCCTAAATCAATAAAAATCAATAAAAATAGATAGCCAGCTGAGGTTCGGCCTCCCCCCCCCCATGAAAGGCCTGGCCCCCCCAAATCCTGGCTACGCCCATAAAGGCTGATGGGAGAAGAGGAGAGATGGAAGGAAGGTGTTGTGCTGGGAGAAAGGACAACTTGAGAGCAGAGTGGGAGGGTTTGCCTGGATTTGTGGGGGGGGGGGGTTGAGGTAGGGGAGTTAACTGTCATCAGATTAAGAGCAGCTTTGTGAAAGGGCAGATTTGGGGACTGTATACTGCTGACAGGTGCCTCTAATTTTAAAGGGCTTTAAAAAAACACACCAGTCCATTAAGTTCTTATAAGTTTCTTTATTAGGTTGCAGCCAACAGCAGTCCTACTCAGAGTAGCCCCCTTGGAAATGATAGACATGGGTCCCACAGGGTCATTGATTTCTGATTACAGGTAGGTAGCCGTGTTGGTCTGCCGTAGTTGCAACAAAATAAAAAAAAATCCTTCCAGTAGCACCTTAGAGACCAACTAAGTTTGTTATTGGTATGAGCTTTCGTGCGAATGCACACTTCTTCAGATACCTTCTTATACTTCTTATCTGAAGAATAATCCAGAGAATGCTCCTCTTTTTCAAGAGACACTGCACAGAGATATTCCTCAGCACATTAACAAAAAAGCATTGTGGTTATTCATTTATTTATTGGCTGTCCTTCACCCTAAGGTCCCAGAGAGGGCTAGAAACAATGAGAACACCATGGTGTTGATTTTAAAAGGGGGGGAGGTTCAAAAAAGGAAATATAAACATAACCCCCTCATAAAGAGAAGCTTCCCTCCCCAAGAATATAGAGTTCCAGATTTTCAAATGTGAGTCCGCTGGTTGCCACTGAGCTGGATGTTCTGCGGAGCATGCGATGAAGGGGTACCATGTGTGTATTAAAATCATCCTCGTCTCTCTCTCTCTCTCTCTCCAGCAAAAGCTTTCTCTTCCTTGGTCAGCTTTCCTGAGGGCGCCTAAAGAATTGAAGTGATCTCCCCGGGGCACAAGCCTGGGCAGTGTGTTTGGAGATCCTGGGCTCCTCAGATAGCAAGACACCCGCATCCTGTCACCCTCACTGATGGGGTCCAAAGGAAAGCAGAACAAGATGTTTGGCCCCAGCATGGCTTTAGGAGTTGCTGGAAGGAGGCGGACAAGGTGCCACCCAACTGTCTTAAGGACTCCGCTCTGGATTTGTGTAGGATTTACTCCTGAGCCGAATGGAGAATGAAACTGATGGACTATGCAGAATTAGATAAACTAACAGGAAGGATTCGAAACCTGCGGGACCAGAGATTCTCAGAAGACTGGAGTAAATTTACGGACTATTTGAAAAGTAACTGTGATGAACAGATTACGCTAGTAGGTCTGCAAGAAGTTTGGTAAGGTGAATTATTTGAAATATTGCAAAAAAGACAATGAGGAGAATTATTAGTTAAAGATCATTAAAGGTAATATGAAATTAAGAAATGCATAATAAATGATAAGAACGAAAAATCATCAGGGGTGTTGACGGAAGTCCAAAAAATATTGTATAAGATGAGAAGTTCTGTTGCATGAATGTTAATTAATATGTTAAAAACTAATAAAAATGCTTTTTTTAAAAAGGATTTATTCCTGAGCCTTTTCTTCTTCCGAAGATATCTGACAAGGTAGTGGAGATTTAGGACCAGAGTTCTCCTTCTCCTACATGCATGGGCAAGCTTCCCAGCTTGTTGAGCCCCATCTGCCCATAAATCAGGATGAATGCTCAACAAATAAATAACCTGGGACAGCGGCAGAGGAAGCCGCTCAGGCGCCTGGGGCGATGCGCTCAAGGGCAGGGCGATCTGCCCATAAGCGCGGGGTGAGGGTGGGGTCTCGGAAGAGGTCTCTGTTTCGATTTCTGGGAATGGAGTTGAGAGATGACCTAACCTGGGGAGAAAACAGTAAACACCTCATGAAGAAAGCACAGCAGAGGTTATATTTTCTGAGAATCCTCCGGAAAAATAATCTCTCAAAGGACCTGTTGATGGCTTTTTACAATTGTACTGTTGAGAGTGTATTAACTTATGGTCTGTGTGTGTGGTTTGGGAGCTGCACGGTCAGGGGAAAAACAATGCTGTCCAGGGTTGTAAAGACTGCGGAGAAAATAATTGGGTGCACTCTTCCCACTCTGGATCAAATCTATGCTTCCAGGTGTCATAAGAAAGCTGCAGAGATAGCGCAGGATAGTACGCACCCCGGAAATGATCTCTTTCAGCTTCTGCCTTCTGGAAGAAGGTACAGGGTTATAAAGACTAGGACTAGCCGCCTGAGAAACAGTTTTTATCCAAATGCGATTTTGGTTTTAAACACAGTGTAAGGTAGTCTCTAGGGATGCGGGTGCCACTGTGGGTTAAACCACAGAGCCTAGGTCTTGCCGATCAGAAGGTCGGCGGTTCGAATGCCCGCGATGGGGTGAGCTCTCGTTGCTTGGTTCCTGCTCCTGCCAACCTAGCAGTTCGAAAGCACGTCAAAGTGCAAGTAGATAAATAGGTACCGCTCCGGTGGGAAGGTAAATGGCTTTTCCGTGCACTGCTCTGGTTCGCTAGAAGCAGCTTAGTTATGCTGGCCACATGACCCGGAAGCTGTATGCCGGCTCCCTCGGCCAGTAAAGCGAGATGAGCGCCGCAACCCCAGAGTCGGCCACGACTGGACCTAATGATCAGGGGTCCCTTTACCTTTAAGGTAGTCTCTGTGGGAGTATATTGTATTTAATTATGGGCTATCAGAGTTTTTAGGGAGCTAACCAGGCTGGGATAGCTGGGATAGCAGGCTTGTTGGTTTTGAATGTCTGATGTAGATTTTTCCAATTTCATTGTTCTATATGGGATAATGACAACATTATCGTATCGTATAAGGGTGGGGCGCACCGTGGGGCCTCTGGAGTCCGCCTGCCTCCTCCCTCTCAGCCACCCTATAGCTGGGGGAGGGGAGGCAGTGGGCGGACAGTTTGGGCAACATGGAGCCTGCGTGCGCCCAAGCCACCGTGTCTCTCCCAGGAGAGACGCGTGGCTCAGGCGCGCTGCAGGCCCCGCAGTGAGTGTTGCCCGCCATTTTGTCACCCCCATCAGTGTTGACACCCAGGGTGGACCACATCCACCGCACCCACTTCCTCCACTCCTGACCTGGGAGAGTCTCTGGTAGTGTTGTGCACCAAAAGTCTCTTAAGTTCAAAGAGAGACAGAAGGCAAGGGAAGGAGAGAGTTTATGATTTGGCAGAGCTTGAAATCAGATATTCTGCTCCTAAGGTTAGGGATGGGTAAATCTGCAGGGCGTAGTCCAACCACCATATAAGGTTAAAAGGTAAAGGACCCCTGGAGGGTTAAGTCCAGTCACAGGCGACTACAGGGTTGCAGCGCTCATCTCGCTTTCAGGCTGAGGGAGCCGGTGTTTGTCCGCAGACAGCTTTCTGGGTCATGTGGCCAGCAGGACTAATCCACTTCTGGAGCAACGGGACACCGTGATGGAAACCAGAGCACACAGAAACGCCGTTTACCTTCCCGCAGCAGTGGTACCTATTTATCTACTTGCGCTGGTGTGCTTTCGAACTGCTAGGTTGGCAGAAGCTGGGACAGAGCAACAGGAGCTCACCCCGTGGTGGGGATTCAAACCGCCGACCTTCTGATCGTCAAGCCCTGGAGGCTCAGTGGTTTAGACCACAGCGCCGCCTGCGTCCATATAATAGGGTTCCCCAACATCCAGAATTTCCTGGACATAGCCGGGATCCGGCCGTTGGAAACAGTGTAAAGTCTGGGAAAATCCAGATGTATGGCAACCCATGTCAGAAGTGTAGAATTTGGTGGATTTTCTTCAAAGATTTTGCAAAAAAAAGAAAAGCTGGATTTTCACCTTTTGAAATATGGCAACCCTACTATGTAAGCTTTCTGCTACCAAATCAGGATGAATGCTGAATAAACAGGTCATCTGCGGGAACCCCAATTTTTTATATTGCATTACATTAAGGGGGAGGATTGTGGCTCCGTGGTGGAGCGTCTGCCTTGCACACAGAAGGTTCCAGGTTCAATCCCTGGCGTCTCCAGGCAGGGCTGGGAGAGACACGCTGCCTGAAACCCTGGAGAGATGCTGCCAGTCAGTGTAGACAATGCTGAGCTGGATGGACCACTAGCCCAGCTCAGTCTGAGGCGGCTTCCTGTGTTCTTATGTTCATGCTGATGTATTCATGCTGCTTGTTGAGGCCAGGTCCCCAAAACAGCGTACCAGGAAAAAGACACAAATATTTATTCTCCAACATTTCTCTAATTAAAATAGGGATGTATAATAATAATAATAATAATAATAATAATAATAATAATAATAAATTATTATTTATATCCCCCCAAAAAATATCTGGCTGGGTTAACAAGCCACTCATGGGCGGCTCCCAACAGAATATTAAAAACAAAATAAAACAGCAAACACTAAAAATTTCCCTAAACAAGGTTGCCTTCAGATGTCTTCTAAAAGTCAGATAGTTGTTTATTTCCTTGACATCTGATGGGAGGGCACCACCACCGAGAAGGCCCTGTGCCTGGTTCCCGGTAACTCCACTTCTCACAGTGAGGGAACTGCCAGAAGGCCCTCGGAGCTGGACGTTAGTGTCCGGGGTGAACAATGGGGGTGGAGACACTCTTTCAGGTATATTGGAAAAAGCAGGATATTCCAGAATCAAATCAGAAACCAGGACAGCTTCTGTAAATCTGGGATTGTCCTGGCAAAATAGGGACACTTGGAAGGTCTGAACAAATAGGTAATAAAACACAGCAGAAGTCAAACCAGTCCAAAACTAGCCATTGCCCTTGATGATTTAATTTCAGAAAGACAGGCTTGCTCCTGAATCAGGCTCACTGCTATGCTGGACAGAGTGCAGCAATTTTCCAATGAGTCTCCCTGTTCAGAGAATCTGGTTGTTAGTTACTCAAGCATAGGATAAGGACAACATGCATACAAACCCACATTTCACAAAAATAACTTCACTGTTCTTTAAGGGAGGGGCGGAATAATAGCTGAGCTGCCTCCACCCACTAGGTTGTTTCAGTTTTTAAAAGGTCTTTTTGCTTTCTGATTATTTGCAAGATCCGTTCGCTTACAGTCATAGAATTGTAGGGTTGGAAGGAACCACGAGAGTCATCTAGTCGAACCCTCTGCAATGCAGGAATGTTTTGCCTAATCTTTTGCTTGAACATACAACTCTCGTTCATTACTGACTCATTACTGACATATAAATCTTGTTCATTACTGACTGAGCAACCCACAGGGCTTCTTGTTCTTGACATATTTTAATCGCTGACCTCTGAAGCCGAAACCTGCCTTCTATGTTTATCCAAGCAGTTGCCGTGCCAGCATTAACCTGTTGATCTGGGAGGGAAGCGTTTTGTAGAAAACAGAGTGGAAAAATCACGTGACTTCTGAGAACTCAGGCCCGTTGTCTAACAGAAGGCAATATACTGTAGGCGAAAGGAAATCTTTTTGGCAGTTACCTCTGGCAACCTCCCAGTTTCAGAAAGCTTAAGAAGTTAACCATGTCAAAGTTGCCTCTGAGCAAGGAAGGAGGAGGGAGTCCATTCATTTTGCACTGGAAGCTGAACCTCCTTAAACAGTATGAGAACCAAAACATAGCCGTCGTATGCATACCTTCCAACATTTCTCCGATGAAAATAGGGACGTCCTATTGAATGATGATGATGATAATATTAATAATAATAATTTCATTTTTTATACCCCACCAGTCGGGCCAGGATCAGTGCAATATGCTCAAACCTTCTTGCCCCATGAGGAAGCTGGCTGCCGAATTCTGCACCAGTTGACGCTTCCTAACCACCTTCAGAGACAGCCCAATGTATAACACGTCGCAGTAATCTATCCTAGAGGGTACCAGAGCATAGGCAGCAGTTTTTGAGCAGAATTCAAAGTGTTGCTGCTGACCTTTAAAGCTCTAAAGGTCAGTAGGCTCTGTAGACCAGAAGGTGTGTCTCCACCCCTATCATTCAGCCCAGACACTGAGGTCCGGCTTTGAGGGCCTTCTGGTGGTTCCGTCACTGCGAGAAGTGAGGTTACAGGGAACCAGGCAGAGGGCCTTCTCGGTAGTGGCGCCTGCCCTGTGGAACGCCCTCCCAGCAGATGTCAAGGAAATAAGCAACTATCTGCTTTTTAGAAGACAGCTGATGGCAGCCCTGTTTAGGGAAGTTTTTAATGTTTCGTGTTTTATCGTGTTTTTAATATTCTGTTGGGAGCTGCTCCCAGATGGGCGGGGTTGAAATAATGAAGAAGAAGAAGAAGAAGAAGAAGAAGAAGAAGAAGAAGAAGAAGAAGAAGAAGGTGCACAGCTGGGCTACCAGCCAAAGCTGATGGAAGGCACTCTGTACCACTGAGGCCACCTGAGCCTCAAGCAACAGCAAAGGATCCAGATGTTACCTCCAAGCTACATACCTGCTCCTTCAGAGGGAGTGGAACTCTATCACTATAGACCTAACTATATCTGGCCCTGGTGCCTCAAAGCTTCAAAATCCTGCCAGTCCAGCAGGCCAACAACCTCTCTCTCACCCCTTCTGGTTTCATGCCACTTTAAGTGTCAGGAGTGCATGCAGGAGCCAGGCCCTGTGACCAATAGGACTTTGCAGGACTGGAGCCTTCCTGAGTTTGTTCTGAAGGGGCAAGGCACGGCCACACAGGTGAGGCCGACTGGTAACTCACAGCACCTGGTGGCAAGAGTCAGGAAGGGATATAAGGTCAGCATTTCCCTTCACCTCTTCACACGTTTCCTGCCTTGCTGTGTTTGGCTCCTTGACCCCTTGCTTCTTGATCCTCGGACCCTTGACTTTGTGACTCCTTGCTTCCTGACCCTCGGACCCTTGGACCCTTGGCTTCTTGAATCCTGGCTTCTGGACCCCTGTTCCTGCTCCCACCCCGCCATCTTGCCCCCGGTTCCGATGTCCCCAGCTGGGACTTTGGTTGCCCATGAACCGGACCGTGACACATGGCTTCTTCCCCCAAAGAATCCTGGAAGTGTAGTCCATTAAGGGAGTCCTGAGTTGTTTGGAGAGACCCCTGTTCCCTTCCCAGAGTGGCTTAGGAATCAATCCCTCTTCCCAAGGGATGCGTGGAATTGTAGCTTGGATAGGGGGCCTCCCTAGGACTCTCAGCACCCTTAAGAAACTATGGCTCCCATAATTCTTTGGGGGGTTACTATGACTCTGAACGTGGCCTAAATGTGGTCTCAGCACACCATAGATATTGGCAGTTTTCTTTGCAACAGCTTTCCTCCATGGTCTGTGGTCTTCTCACGAGCATCTGCTTGGTCACTGTGAGACCAGGATGGGGAACCAGATGGACCCTGAATTCTTCTTCATAGGTGCCACACATGGTTTGAAGATATCTTGTGCTGCGCTAGCATTAAATCAAAACATTGTGGTTAGATTTAGTTGGTAGTCACATTCATAGCTTCAATTAAATGAGGAAATGCACTTGCAAGAGTCCTGAGAAACTGTTGCTACAGCTCTCTTTTTCACTTCAACTTTTTGCGTGTTTTCTTTTACATGCATACACAACAAGTGTCAACAATCCGGAGTCTGTCTCAAATTCTCTTCACACCGTTGACGTCCCCGGCATGGATCTCTTTGGGAAGATCTTGCCAGCAGTCAGAGGAATTGTCTGTGACGCGTCTTCCACCCAGATTCAGGTGCTTTTAGACCTCATGTTGGAAGGAGGAGTCATATCCAAGGAATACTACCAGACGTTGCTCCACGAAAGGGACAGAGAGGATCTAGCAAGGAAGATTTCGTTGACCTTGGTGGAAAAATCGGCCATGCAATTGAGCCAACAAGGTGCTGCATCAGCTAGAAGCATGAGTAGTAAGTTTGCTTTTTCTTCCTTTATCATACACTTGCTCGACATTTTCAGTGCAGAAATTCTGCCGTCCATCCGTTCTCAGTTCTGCGAGTGATGGGATGCACTATGTGTCTTAATTATCAATGGACAGTCCTCTATTCCAAAGGCATTTCTGGGGAAAGGAGCCTTTTATTTTAAGGGCTACCCAGTCCAGTAAAGGAAAATGACCAAATACTTAGCAGGCTGTCACATGGATGATGGAGCAAGCTTGTTTTCGGCTGCTCCAGAGGGTAGGACTCTGCAGGAATTGCATTTCCTGGCATGTAGGACACTTGAATGAGTCCCTTCTGAATACTCTCTTCCACATTGTAACTTAATCTGCAAGTATTTGGTTCTTTGCTTGCAACTCTCTGAGTTCAGCAAAGCCAAACAGGATCTATTGTCTTGATACACCTGTATAGGACATTTCACAGAAACTCTGATGTCCTGAAACCGTTGCATCAACCATTCACAATCCATGAGTGAAAATGACAGGGCATTGAGTTCTGCTTCACAGGAACTTAGGCTTACTGTCGTCTGCTTTTTGCACAGCCAGTCAAACAGACAGTGGTTGCACATGTAGCACACTCCAGAAGTGCTGGTACCATCCGTGGTTTCACTTCCAAAACTAGCATCTACAAAAATTTCAAGACATCCAGTCTTCTGACTTGTGAACCTCAGTCTGTAGTGCAAAGTCCCCTTCAAATAGTGGGCTATGCGCTTCAGAGCTTTCCAATCCTGAACAGTAGGATTGTTGGCATGTCTGCACCAATGGATTCAAGTGACAAGAAAGGGGATTGCGGGGAAAAAACATTAGGAAGAAGTTCCTGGTGATAAAAGCCATTTGACAGTGGAATGTGGATTCCTTCGGAAGGTGGTGGACTGTCCTCCATTGAAGGTTTTTAAACAAAGGTTGGATGGCCACCTGCCCAGGATTCTTTCATTGTGAGCCCTGTATTGCAATGAGTCAGAATAGATAACCCTTAGGGGTTTTATGACCCTAAGAAGAGAGAGCAGGGCCTTTGAGGTTGCACATCAATGTTTAGCACCTGGAGAGCAGATGCAGAAGGCAATAGGGGTGGGTGAATCTATCAATTTCCTTCAGTTTCTCCTTTTCCCAATCCTAAATTCAGTTCTCTCCATTTCCGCACCAGGTTACGATTTACTGATTTTTAAAGTTCTCTTGAAAATTCATCATCGGATCCCTCCTGATCCACGCAAGTCTGTGTTCAGATTTCACCTACACCGCCCACATTTTTGCAAAGCAATCTTCTCTCGCTTTTCACAAATAGATGCGTTTTGTACGCATTTTACCTGAGCATCACATGCATTTCCTTTGAGCTTGTTTGGCACTTCGGCATTTGGAGAAGTCCGGATGCCAGGGGATTGGCTGTGTTTTGGTTCCTGTATTGTTTCAGAAAGCTCAGATTAGGGGCAGTTTGCTTTCGGATCCAAACTGAATCAGATCACTTCCCCATCCCTTGCAGGCACGACCCCTTTAGCCACAGCAGTGATCTGGGCACAGAGTTGGGTGCTGTAGGGACATCAGATATGGAATCACGTCTGGGTCAGGGCTCACAGCTGGCTGCAGAAGATGGGAAGATGTTGTGCCTGAGGCAGTTGAGCTATAACTCCCAGAGGAACCTCCTAGACCAGGGATCAGCAAACGTTTTCAGCAGGGGGCCGGTCCACTGTCCCTCAGACCTTGTGGGGGGCTAGACTATATTGGGGGGAATGAACAAATTCGTATGCCCCACAAGTAACCCAGAGATGCATTTTAAATTAAAGCACATATTCTACTCATGTAAAAACACGCTGATTCCTGGACCATCTGCCGACCGGATTTAGAAGGCAATTGGGGTGGATCCGGCCCCCGGGCCTTAGTTTGCCCACCCATGTCCTAGACCACCTTCTTCTTTGGCGATCCCTCATAGCCGAGTAAGATTGTCTTCCATAAACATGGTTTTAACAATGAGTCCGTAAGTGACTGTGGAGGCCAATTCTGGGCCCACACGTCCTTCCACAGTGGGGACATTAGGACCTCAATGGCCAGAGCCTGGAGAATAAGATTCATGGAGGAGAGTGCTATTGGTGGCTTCTAGGCTATGCTTCAGCTCCACAGTTGCAGGCAGCAATGCTTCTGAATACCAGTAATAATAAAAATAATAATTTATTATTTATACCCCGCCCATCTGGCTGAGTTTCCCCAGCCACTCTGGGCGGCTCCCAATCGAGTGTTAGAAACAATACATAATTAAATATTAAAAACTTCCCTAAACAGGGCTGCCTTCAGATGTCTTTTAAATATAAGATAGCTGCTTATTTCCTTCACATCTGATGGGAGGGCGCTCCACAGGGCGGGCACCGCTTGCAACAAACCACAAAAATAATGTTCTGAGTTGCGTGTTAAGCTGGGTACCAGACCCATCTCATCTCTAGAACCAGGTAGTGTTAGAAATTAATCAAAGCTTCTCATTCTTGGACTAGCCAGGATAGCCTGAGGGCGACTGGCAGGGTGATAATAATAATAGTAATAATAACAACAACAACAATAATAATATAATTTTTATTTACACACAACACAAAATCAAACAATTAGTTGAAAATACAATTTGAATCACATTTAAAATCAAAATAAAATTAAGTGGGAACCCGCGAATCATAACCGTAGGGGTAGGGAATTAAAAGTTCACAAGGCCCGGCCACTCGCGCTGGTCCCATATGGGCCGATAGAAAGAGTCATGGAGGCCACTTACATAAAGGGTCCCATAGAAATTATGGGTCATTAAGGAGGACTAAGGGGCATGGTGCAAGACTGCAAATGGGGCCCCCCTCCCTTGAGAAATAAAGCCAGAGTTTAGAATAGGGAGTTTTAGAGGGGTTAATGTGACTTAGAAGTGAAGCAGCAAGCTGGAGAGAGAGTCGAGCAGAGAGTCAGAGGTAATGTTTGATTTCTGCTTTGAATCAAAGCCTGTGGCTTTGGGAGAAACAAGACCGTATTGCAGTGTTCATAATGCTATGGAAACCCTCCATCGTAGGCTCAGGTTGCAAATAGATGTGTAAATAAGCAAAATATCCTAAAGATATCACAGGCTCTGCTGTGCCTCATTCCCAAAAGGAAACATGAACACTGGCAGGCAGGTGTGGGAGATTCCTGGTCCTGAATGAGGTAACTGTGCCCCTAAAGGAACAAGTGTGCAACCTGGGAGTCATTTTGGACCCACAGCTGTCCATGAAGTCACAGGTTAATTCGGCTTCCAAGGTGGCTGTCTACCAGCTCTATCTGGTATTCTTGCTGAGACCCTACCTGCCTGCGCACTGTCTCACCAGAGTGGTGCATGCTCTGGTTATCCCCTGCTTTGACTACTGCAGCACACCTTTGACTCGGAAACTACAACTAATCCAGAATGCAGCAGCCAGACTAGTGATTGGGAGCTGCCACCGGGACCATATAACACCAATCCTGAAAGACCTACATTGGCTCCCAGTACGTTTCCAAGCACAATTCAAAGTGTTGGCGCTGACCTTGAAAGCCCTAAACGGCCTCAGCCCAGTATACCTGAAGGAGCATCTCCACCCCCATCGTTCAGCCCGGACACTGAGGTCCAGCTCCAAGGGCCTTCTGGCAGTTCCTTCACTGCGAGAAGTGAGGTTACAGGGAACCAGGCAGAGGGCCTTCTTGGTAGTGGCACCCGCTTTGTGGAACGTCTTCCCATCAGATGTCAAGGAGATAAAGAACCTTCTGACTTTTAGAAGACATCTGAAGGCAGCCTTGTTTAGGGAAGTTTTTAATGTTTGATGTCTTACTGTGTTTTAGTTTGCTGGGAGCTGCCCAGAGTGACGGGGGAAAACCAGTCAGATGGGTGATACATAAATTATTATTATTAGTAGTAGTAGTATTATTACTATTATTATTATTTATTACATCACTTGGAGGTAGGGGTGGTATGCAGCAATAATAATTAGTCATTCTGTTGGAGTTAATGTGGGAGTGTACCGCAGGCTTCCTGAACAAAGTATGGCAAGATAAATTTGGATCACAAGCAAGAAAATAGGACCGAAAGTGAAAATAAAGCACACTCCTGCGTACTTTCACTTCTGCTCTCATGAGCTGCATGGGCGGTAAACAGAAGGTCTCATGTGGTGGTCTCTTTTTATTCCTGGGGTGGGACTGAGGCTGAGGTTTCGTGTGCTGTCTTGGCATCCAAGGGGGAAGAGCAGAGGGCTCTCCCAGCGCCCGGTAAGTTTCTGGCTTTGCAAGGTCTCCTTGCGGGAAAGGCTGTGGGTTTGTTTATTTCTTTTGCAGCGAGGCAGATTAGGAAACTAAATGGGGCTGCCTTCAAAGTTGTGCAACAGGTGGCACAGTTAATGTGTGCAGCAGGGAGGAGGATGCTTCCTGCTCTTGACCGGTGGTGCCAGAATAAAAGGGGATTTCCTATTTTGTCCCCTTTCCGGGATTTCCCCAGTATTGTGATGGCCAGTCCCAAACTCCCCACTTCTGGGTTGTGCAGACAGAGAGAGAGAGAGAGAGAGAGAGAGAGAGGGAGGGAAGGAGGTAGGGAGGGAGAGGGATCAGAGAGATCACTTTAATTAGTTCCTCTTCTGTTACACGACTGAGCTGCTTGAGCATCTCAGTTGTAAAACCTGCACCTTGCAGATTTTCGGAATGGGACCATTTGACAGTCAGCTTCTCCAAGGTCAGTTTTCTTCCTCTTTCTCATCCTCTCCACATGGTTTTCTTTCTCAAGAGCATCACCTCCTTTTCTCCTCCTGTTCCCTGCTTTGCCTACTGGAAAATCTTGGGGCAGTGCTTTCCATGGTTTGGGGGTTGGTTTGGTTTTCATTGCCTCCTCTGGGAAAGTCTATTTGAGCCACAGCAGATCCAAACAGCTGTTACTTTGCTTTCTTGTCCTCACCTGGGAAATTGCTCTCTTTATTTTGTACCCAGGGTTTTTCTGCTCTCAGAGGCACGGTTGCCTTATTATGTGGTTTTCTAGATTTGTCTTTGTTCCGGGCCTGCAGGCAGGGGCTCAGTGCTGTGGTCCTGTTGCTCAGATACTGCAAATGAGGCGTTGGCAACTGGGTGGGGTTCTTTTGGTAAGCTCGTTGGCAAGGCCTGCACCAGCCTTCGGGAGCTTGGCATGATGCCAACAGTGGGACTCACACACATGCACCCTCTGGCCAGGTCAGGACTTGGTCTGATCTCAGCAGCTGTGAGCGCCACTTGTTTCCTCTGCTGCCACCACTAGGGGCAGCATTGCTCTGTGCCCTCCATTGGGGCCCCAGACATACTTCAACTATAGATGGGTAGCAGTGCTCTCGAGTGCTCTGCTTGCATCCAGAGACCCAGTGGGAGGATGAAGGGCGCCACAAATGAGTCAGGCTGGTGAAGGGGCTCCCGTGCCCCTCCCCCAGACCCTTGATCTGGCTGACTTGCTGGTGCCAGGCCTACTTATCAGGTTCACCCTGGGGGAAAGGGTTAAATCCACTATAACAGAAGGAAGGGAAATACAGGAGGGCGTTTTCATGCCAACGGCGTTGTGCAAACACTGTGTAAATCTTGCACGGGTGGAGGGAGCGCTGGTTGCTGAATGAGCATCCATCTGGAAGGCTCCCTGCTGCTTTTCAGGTGTCTCTGATATGTTCTTCTCAGAGTAGGGTGAGGATCAAGAGTATGCTACCATGACTTAGAGCTCAGCTCCCTCCCCTTAAATTTCTGGCTCCATGCTTATCCCCTTCACCTATGGGAACCCTCAGTTCCTGTTTCCCAAAGGTTGTGAGTAGGGATATGATCATAGCTGTCAAGTGTCCCTTATTTGAAGGGACAATCCCTTATTCCAGTGCCATGTCCCGCTGCTGTCCCTTATTGATGGATGTCCCTTAAATGTCCCTTAAATAATGTTCCTTAAATTTCAAAGGAAGCAGCTCCTCTCCCTCCCTCCCTGCCGGCCAGGGAGGAGGGACAGGGAGGAGGGAAGCTCCAACTGTGTTGCTTGGCTGTGTTGCTCACCCAATAAGAAGTCTAAGAATGACTGGGGGGTGGAGCTTGCATGCCTTGTGTGTGGCTAGTTAATGCAAGCTGAGGGGGGTTTTAAATGCTGGACGCCATTTTGTTGCACGTGCTGCTGCAAACTTTGCAGTGCAAAGCCAGGCCGGGGAGCCATCTTAAGTTGAGGCTGCATAGGCCTTGTGGTGCATGTGATTCAGATTCTATTCAGTTGAACCTCTGGTTACAAAGTTGGTTGGACAGTGTTCTCGAAGCTACCAGCATGAGTTTGACCAGACTGCAGGAGGACAGGAAGACTGGAGTGCCTGGAACAAGTGAGGCCGCAGGTCCCTTATTTTGGCTGCTGGTCCCTTATTTTCAAGGCTGCTGGTCCCTTATTTTCAAATCTGTAAGTTGACAGCTATGGATATGATTTGGCTAAATGTATGGGGAGTCAGAGGGATGCGGGTGGCGCTGTGGGTTAAACCACAGAGCCTAGGACTTGCCAATCAGAAGGTCGGCGGTTCGAATCCCTGCGACGGGGTGAGCTCCTGTTGCTCGGTCCCTGCTCCTGCCAACCTAGCAGTTCAAAAGCACGTCAAAGTGCAAGTAGATAAATAGGTACCGCTCCAGCAGGAAGGTAAACAGCATTTCCGTGCGCTGCTCTGGTTCGCCACATGCTGGCCACATGACCTGGAAGCTGTACGCCGGCTCCCTTAGCCAGTAAAGAGAGATGAGCGCCGCAACCCCAGAGTCAGTCATGACTGCACCTAATGGTCAGGGGTTCCTTTACCTTTTTATAGGGAGTCAGAGAGTGCTTGTGGGTTTCCTTAAAGCACCCACCAATAATTTGAGTACCATCATGCCTATTGATGTTGCACTAACCGAGGCCAGTCCTTTGTTGTGTTTCCCTCCCCCCCCTCCTGGCGGTGAGCCAATGAGTCATTTACCGTGATAACAAAGCTTCAGGTGCTCTTATGATTCAGCAAAATGGCATTCAGAGCTATGGGCGCCCTGCTGATAAGGAAAAGTTTGATTGGGTTTGTTGCCTGTTGTGGGGTTTGGGGAGTGGGGCAACAATATGGGCTGAAAGCAAACAGTGGGGCGGGGGGGGGAATTGGGGTGAGCACATCCCAGGGGTCCACCACCAAAACCCCAGGTATTAAATTTTCTTTTAAAAAGGGGGGGGCATAAAGAAGAGCATGCAAGGGGGATTCTAAGCCCAATTTCTCAGTGTGTGGTGCCCAGTTTACAGTGGAGAGGTCCAGCCTTTGGGATGGGAAGGACATTGGATTCATTTTGCATTTGAAGGCAGGTTTCCACTCAGGGTCGTCTTTAGCATATGTGGCGCCGGGGTGCAAAGATCCTCCCAGAGCCCCCAAATTTAGGGTGGCTTGGAGGGAGGGAAGCCCGTACTGTGGTGGGTGGCGGGTTCCCTGGGCGGGAAAGGAGCATGCGCGTGGCCGGCGGAGCTGACATCCCTGGCGCCAGGGGAGAGGTTACGTCCATCTGTTGGGCTTGGCCTAAGGCACTGCCACAGCTGCGAGAGGTGGTGACGCCCCCCGCTGCCGCCCCTTGTCCTTCTTCGCAGGAGCCGCCCTGTTGCCCGCTTCTTCCTGCAGGAGCCGCCCGTCCAGCTCCACCGCGCGTGCCTCCCCGCCGCTGCAGATGCTTTCCCCCACCTCCTTCCTCATCCTCCTCCCCCAGGGAGGGCTATGCTGGGCCCAGGGGCAACCCATGAAACGCGGTCCAGGACCGGTCCAGGACCCAAAGGTTCCACTAGGAGTCAGTCCGACAGGGCCAAAGCAGGACACGAGGCAGGAAACCAGGCAAGGACAGGTACAGGATCTCTGGCATACAGCAATGTTGCTCCCGCAACCTGGGGCGAGGTCTGACAGCCTTTTATCTTTGTTGGAGTAGCAGCCGGTCCTGATCCCCCGGCGACTCACCTCCCTGTTTCGCCCAAAGGCAAACACTCCTCCTGCGAGTACTCAGGACTCTCCTTCTCTCAGACCTGAGTCTCCGCAGCTTGGGAGATATCGGTGGGTTACTAGACCCAGGGTCTGCCTCAGCCTCCCCTGACCCAACTGGTAGTGGAGCAGCTGTGATTGCCCAGCTGAAGTCAACAAGGTAATCCCCACATCTGGAGCCAGGGCAGGCTCAGGCCCCTGACTCGGCCCAGCTGGTGCTTGTTGCAGGGGAACCTGCGCAGATGGGGGCTCTTCAGGATCAGGCCTCAGACTTGGTTCAGATGATGCCTGGGGCAAAGGATCTGGTGCGGACTAAGACTCCTCTGGTTCCGAGTCCGAGCCCAAGTCCCAGGCCATCACAAGGGCTCTTGGCAGTGGCGGCGGCAGCCGGGCACACATTCTAATCATGGAAAAACACCAGGCAGGCCCCACAAATAACCCAGAGATGCATTTTAAATTAAAGGACACATTCTACTCATGTAAAAACACGCTGAGTCCAGGACCGTCTGCGGGCCGGACTGAGAAGGCGATTGGACCGGATCCGGCCCCCGGGCCTTAGCTTGCCTACCCATGCACTAGTTAAACTGCAAAATGTCCCAGTTAGATCTCTCCAGCATTCAGAATGCGACTGAATACAGATACATTTCAAATCAGAGGAGACATCGAAACGGTGTGGGGGTTTTTTGCACACACCCCTTCTGCTTTTTCCATGTAAGCTGAGATCTGTGGTTTAACGTGCTCTCTTTAATTCTGGTGGTTTGGTTTTGTTCTTCAGTAGATTTACAAAAAGAAAAACACACATCAAGGTATAAATTAGCCACAGAAAGGGGCAATCTTGTTGTTGTTGTTTACAGTGGTACCTCGGGTTACAGACGCTTCAGGTTACAAACTCCGCTAACCCAGAATTATTACCTTGGGTTAAGAACTTTACTTCAGGATGAGAACAGAAATCTTGCTCCGGCGGCGCAGTGGCAGCAGGAGGCCCCATTAGCTAAAGTGGTGCTTCAGGCTAAGAACAGTTTCAGGTTAAGAATGGACCTCCGGAACGAATTAAGTACTTAACCCGAGGTACCACTGTATTTTTAAAAAAATCAAGGCTTCTTGCCCTCTGCTCTGCTCCCCCTTTCTTCCCACCCAGGGCGGCTCTGCCTTCTGCCTGCATCTCAGTGATACAGTGGTACCTCGGGTTAAGTATTTAATTTGTTCCGGAGGTCCGTTCTTAACCTGAAACTGTTCTTAACCTGAAGCACCACTTTAGCTAATGGGGCCTCCTGCTGCTGCCACGCCGCCGGAGCACAATTTCTGTTCTCATCCTGAAGCAAAGTTCTTAACCCAAGGTACTATTTCTGGGTGAGCAGAGTCTGTAACCTGAAGCGTATGTAACCTGAAGCCTATGTAACCTGAGGTACCTCTGTAGTGCCATTGGCAGTTCGGGGTTCTTATCTTGTTCTTTCCAGCATAATTTTATTGCTGCTAATTGACTCTTTCCGTAGTCAAGCTAACCCTTGGACTAACTCTTCTCTGCTGCAAGAATGAGCTCGTCTATGTTTACCTTCTTGCTTTGTTATCAGCTAATTGGCTTGCTTTGATGCTGTGCTAAGCATCTGTGAGCTTGGGATGCTTGGCCTATTGGCCTAGGGAAGGGAGCTATCTGTAAGACTTGGATGCCTGCCACCTGCATTGGCCAGGTGGACCAATGGGAGGTTCTGGCCAAAGAGACATGTGCCAGTTTCTGTATGAGTAATGCGTTGAGACGCTTGCTAAGGCGCAGAGAAGTCACAATAAAGGCTTGCTGTTTTGGCATCCATCCCTAGTCTTTAACAGCATCAAGGTTCTGCAAGCCCCCTTTTAAGTTCTCACCTTCTTCTAACGGACCGCTCTGCTGTTTTTGACATCCTTCTTTGGCGCTCCTGCACCAAACCATCTGCACAGACCCTCCTCTTTGGGCCGGTGGACCAGGGAACCCGTGTCCGAGACACAAGGAAACCACTGCTCTCCCCTCAACCTGGCAGGGTCTTATTGCATGCACAGCACTGATAGAACATGGTCATGGGCCTCCGAGGGCACAAACGCCGTTTGTGGAACAGTACCTTCATTGAAAAACTGAAATGACTTAGAAGTTAAATATAATTAAATAGGCGTTTTGTGCTTCTGAGTGGGGTGGGGTTGTGCAATATTGATGGCTGCTTCCTGTGTGTGTGTAGATGTAGGGAAAGATTGAAGGCACAAGGAGAAGGGGACGACATGGTTGGACAGTGTTCTCAAAGCTACCAGCATGAGTTTGACCAAACTGCGGGAGGCAGTGGAAGACAGGAGGGCCTGGTGTGCTCTGGTCCATGGGGTCACGAAGAGTCGGACACCACTAAACGACTAAACAACAACAACAACAATGTATATGTATATACATATACGCACAGTGCTTTTTTCCTTAAAAAATGTTAAGGGTACTCTCATTTTCTTACTCATATTGAAATACTGCCCCTCAATGAGGCCAAACTTAGATTCACAAAATGTTTAGGGGTATGCGTACCCCAGAAAAAAGATAGATAGATGATAGATAGATAGATAGATAGATAGATAGATAGATAGATATAGATGATAGATATAGATGCGGAACCGGAACCAATAAAAGATTTGGGGAAGTGGGGAAGACACCACCAGACGCATACCCTCCAACATTCCTCAGATGAAAATAGGGATATTTCTCACTCTGTCCCCCAACTGAATCTCCCCACCCCCATTTTTGTCTCCCTCACCCACAGAACATTTCCACCACTGCTATATCAGTAGGACAAAGCACACAGACCCTCCAGCATCTGAGAAAACCCCTTAATCCTGGATTTATTTTTTTCTTTGGTAGATTTACAAAAAGAAAAACACATACCAAAGAATAAATTAGTCACAGGGGTGGCGCCATCGGTAATGGCGGACTCCCTCTGATCTGGAGGGATCAGCTCCACGGGAAACGGGTCTTTTCCGCTACGGCGAAGCGGGGACCCTTTCAAAAATCACAGGCAGATGAAGCCTGTGACCATGGGACTCGGCGGGCACCTTTAGCGCCCTCCCAACCCACAAAGGAACCCACTAACGGGCTCCGGAGCGAAGAGGGGGAAGTGGCGTGGTGCTGAGAGTCAACTGCTTCTTCCGTGGAGCGAAGCCGCACAGCCGTTGCCAGAGAGCGCTGCCTTTTTCCTGGGACAATTTGGCTTCTAAAATAATCACCCGTGAGTACTTAAATTTCGGACAATTGGACTTTAAATAAGGACTTGCGAGCAGAAAGGAAAATTGGACTTAAAAGTTTATTTCAATTTGGCACTGAAACGGGAAGGTCTAAACAGGAAGTCAGCCTTCCGTTTCTTTGTAGATAGATTAAAGCAAAGACATGGCAAACTAGAGCTCAGAAAATCGCTTGTAAAAGATGAACTTTAATCATTTAAAATTGTTGAACCCCCTTCGGAATCAGGAGAAGAGGGGGGATTTTTTCCGGACTGTTTAAACCTGCAGAAGTGAGTGTAAAGTAAAGTAACTTTCCACCGTCTTGATCCTGGAGCGGGGTGTCAGGACTGACGTTTTTTGAAGCTCATTGACCAGAGACAAACGTTTTTGACAGATAGCTAAAAGAAGAGAAACATAGTGATTCCATTGTTCCCCTTCGCATTTTAAAGGAACAAATATTGACAAAATATCTGAAAAAGGAAACTTTGTTGTTAGATTTGTCTTTAAAAGAAAAGAACAAATAGAAGTTTTCCTCCTAGAGGGAGCCTGTGAAACTGTAACCAATTCTGAATTGGGGAGCTTGCAGCTGTTACAGATTACGATCGTGGGAATAGACTTCTGACCTTGCAGGACAATGTATTCAGAAGCTCTGTTGTGTGCTCTCTGTAAAACAAGTGCCCTACTGGAACAGCTACATGAGAAGACGGACTTGATGACTGATGCGATCAGAAATTTTGAACAGGCAGTGGGAAATTATATGGAGCCCACCCAGGAATTAAATCAGGAGTGTGCCCTGACAGAACAGATGAGGGAAGAGGATGTCGCTGAATCTTGGGCGCCAGAGATGGAGGGAGCTGTGGCCCAGCAGGAACATGAGCTCTTGGATTTGACAAATGAACTTGGAAAAAGCCAGATTTGGAAAGATAAAGTTTGGTCTGGTTTGGAAATGGGGGGTTGGATAGACCCCCCTATGCAGGGATGTTTGGACTTTTCAAGTCTGGCAATGGGCCGTGAGATGTTTGGGGTTGTGGGGGCTCTTAATTTTGGAGGGATTTTGAAACATGTTCTTAAATACCACATGGAGTTTAGTGTGGACTATGGAAAAGGGGCTGATTTGTCGAGAAGGGTCAAAAACATTGGTAAGCTGGAGTTCCCACGAGTGAAAGGAGCAGGAGACAAAGGAAAATACAGCTATAAATATGAAGAAGAGCCGCGGAAGGGACATGGAAGGGACTTAAGGGCCTCGGATATAAGATTACCAGGTTAATGCGCTAGATTGATGGGATAAAAAGGACTGACAAAACCCGGGACCAGGAGGAAGGGGCGCTGGATGAAGATTGGATTGTTTTTTTTATTTGTTTTTTTATTACTAGGATTGTTTTATAAAATTGATGAATGTTAGAAAAATGTTGGAACGAAATTATTTGGCTTTAGCAAAAATGTTTAAAGAATTATGTAAGAATATTATGGTTATGAGAAGTTGGTAAAAATAAGATTTAAGTTTTAAGCTTTAAGGTTTTTTATAGTAAGATAAGATTAAAATAGATTAAGGTAATGTAATGACAGAATATTATGAAATATGGAAAGGATTTGCTGCGACAATTAACAACTAGGATACAAAAAAAGGGAGGAGGAGGAGGTCAAAGAAAGGTAATGACAGTTAAGGATTTGAGAATATTGGATTTGTTTTTAAATGTTTGTGGTATATTTTTGTTTTTTGAATTTGTATTGTTTGATGTGATTTGTTTTTTCTTTGTTTTTTCTTTCTCTTTTTCTACTTTGTTTTCTTTTGTAATTCTAAAAATTTTTCAATAAATATCATTTTTTTTAAAAAAAATAGTCACAGAAAGGGGCAATGTTGTTGTTGTTTAAATAAATAAATAAATAAATAAATAAATAAATAAATAAATAAATTCAAGGCTTCTTGGCCCCTGCTCCACTCCCCTTTCTTCCCACCCAGGGCGGCTCTGCTTTCTACCTGCATTTCAGAGCTATACAACAAAGGTAATCGCCCTGTGTTGCAAAAACAGAAAACTCTGAACAACTGCAAGCAATATGCGGCTAATACTACACTGTTAAGTGATTGCTGATCCATTGCTATTTGAAGTACCTGTAGGGACAACTTATTTGCTGACGAAGAATCAGTTCGTTATCTGGAAAAACTATTCGGCGCCCCTATCACCGCACATCTGCAAGATTTTGACTGTTGAAATGCACTGTGCCTTCATTTCAGTGTTCTTTGATATTGACGGACGCTTTCCAATTCGGTTCATGGAACATTTGTTTGATTCCTATTATTTGTGACTTGATGCAAGGATTATATATATTCTGCTTATGAATGGTGGAACAATATAATGTTATAAATATTTTGTTAGCGCATTATTAGCCGTGTGTTGCTTGTAGATGCATCTCAGAGCTGGCGAATCACACAGTGGTGGCAGCCTCACCTTCTCCTTGCTTGCTCTGCAGCAGCCACTATGCGCTGCCCAATGAAGGGAAACAGAGCGTATGCAGAAGAAATAATAATAATAATAATAATAATAATAATAATAATAATAATAATTTATTACTTACACCTCGCACATCTGGCCAGGTCTCCCCAGCCACGCTGGGCAGCTCCCAACAGAATATTAAAAACACGATAAAACATCAAACAATAAAATCTTCCCTGTTACAGGGCTGCGTTCAGATGTCTTCTAAAAGTCAGATAGTTGTCTATTTCCTTGACATCTGATGGGAAGGCGTTCCACAGGGTGGGCGCCACTACCAAGAAGGCCCTCTGCCTGGTTCCCTGTAGCCTTGCTTCCTGCAGTGAGGAAACCGCCAGAAGGCCCTTGGTGCTGGACCTCAGTGTCCACGCTGAATAATGGGGTGGAGACACTCCTTCAGGTATACTGGGCCGAGGCCGTTTAGGGCTTTAAAGGTCAGCACCAACACTTTGAATTGTGCTCGGAAACGTACTGGGAGCCAATGTAGGTCCTTCAGGACTGGTGTTATGTGGTCTTGGCAGCCACTCCCAGTCACCAGTTTAGCTGCCACATTCCGGATTAGTTGTAGTACCTTCAAAGGTAGCCCCACTTAGACTTCCGGGTCAGCGCCATTGGTGAATGGCGGAGTTCCTCCGACCGGAGGAACGGGCTCCGTGGAAACTGGGTCTTCCCGCCGCGGCGAAGGTGGGGACCCGCTAGAAATCCCAGGCAGAGGAAGCCTGGGAATGTGGGGTTCGGCAGGGCACCAGAAGCGCCCCCCTACTCTCGGGGAATCCCATTTAGGGGCTCCAGAGCGAAGTGGGGTGAGAAGCGCGGTGCTGCGAACTGACTGCTACTTTCACGGAGTGAAGCCGCACAGCCATTGCCAGAGAGCGCTGACTTTTTCCTGTGGACAATTGGACTTAAAACAAGTACCCGTGAGTAGAAACGGAAAATTGGATCAAGAAATTGCTTAATTTGGTATCGAAGCGGGAAGGTGCAAAACAGGAAGTCCGCCTTCCGCTTTTTGTATATAGACTAAAGCAAAAATTTTGTAAGCTAAAGCCGGGAAAGCTGTCAAAAAGCCTAAATTTCCTTCATTTAGAATCACCGAAGCCCCCCTTGGAAGCAGGAGAAAAGGGGGGGGAACTCTGTTTAACCTTAGCAGGAGAGGGAGTGAAGAAGGATAAGTTTCCACCGTCTCTAACCTGGGAACGGGGTGTCAGAGACAGAAACTGTTGGAGAGGTTCATTGACTGTGAATGGAATACTTTGACAGATAGCTAATGAAGAGAGACAAGTTGATTCTAATGTTGCCTTTTGCATTTTAAAGAAACAAAATATCTGAAAAACATCTGAAATATCTGGAAAATGAAAGTAACTTTCCTTTGCCTTAAAAAAAAAATGGATACAAACAGAAATTGTCTCCTCTAGAGGGAGCTTGTTAAATTGTTGCTGCAGTATACTTGAGGACCCAACATCTGTGAGATTAAGATCGTGGGAACAGTCTTTTTTGACCTTTACCAAAGATGAGCTGGGAGGAAGATTGGGTGCTTGCTTTATGCAAAACAAATGCCTTGCTGGAACAGATGCATGAGAAGATGGACTTGATGAATGAGAAAATGGATTTGACTGTTGTGGTTAATAACTGTGGACAAACAGGGAACATTGATACAGAAATCATCCAGGGACCAACCTATGATTCTTTACTGACTGGGCAAGTGCAGATGACAATGAAGGAAGATGCGGTTGCACTTCAAATAATACAAATGGAGAGACCCGAGGCCCTACAGGAGCATAAGCCGCTGTCATTGAAGATTGAAGTTGAAGTGGGCCAGGGGGAGTTTGGAGATGAGGAGATTCCTAACTTTGGAGAGACCTTGAAATATGACATTAAATACTTTTTGGATTATATCGAGGACTGTGGGGAGTGGGACTGTGGGGAATGGGCGGGCTGGATGAAGGGAGATGGAGACAATTTTGGGTTGGAATCCCCCAGAGACCTACTCCTCAATGAGAAAGGAAAGAAATTAAGAAAGAGACCAACAAAAGACAAGGAAAAGGGCAAGTATAAACAAGAAGAAGAAGAACTGCAGAAGGGACATGGAAGAGACTTAAGGGCCTCGGACATAAGGCTTCCAGGTTGAGGGACTAGATGGAATGGACAGTAAGGACTGACACGATCCGAGACCAGGAAGAAGAGGCGCTGGATGATGATTGGAAGAAAATTTATAAAGGAAACTTTTTATTTAGAATTAGCTTAATGAATATTAGGGAAAATGTTGGAATGAAACTATATGACTCTAGCAGAAATGATATCAGGAGCTATGTATATTTGAAAACTAAGATTTAAGCTTTAAGGTATTTTGGGGTAAGATAAGGTTAAATAAATTAAGGTAATTTGAATAACAGAATATGGGGAAAGATGGAAAGGATTTGTTGAGTTAATTATTAGGTTAAATTGTTAAGATATTTTTTTTAACAAAAATTGAGAAAGATGGAAAGAATTTGCTGAAATAATTAATTAAACTAGAATACAAAAAGGGAGGTGTGAGGAGGTCAATGAAACAAGCAAATGGAAATTATAGATATGCAATTTGGGATTTGTGTCTTTTCCCCCCCTTCTTTTTATTTTTCTTTTGCTGTATTGTTGTATTGGTTTTTATGTTCTGTGTTTTTCTCTTTTTTTTGTATTGAAGTGTTGTTCTTCATTTTGTCTTTTTTTTTTTTGCAATTGTGAAATTATTAATAAATATTATTTTTTTTAAAAAAAACAAAGGTAGCCCCACTTAGAGCGCATTGCAGTAGTCCAAGCGGGAGATAACCAGAGCATGCACCACTCTGGCGAGACAGTCCGTGGGCAGGTAGGATCTCATCCTGCGTACCAGATGCAGCTGGTAGACACCTGGTCACAGACTTGACCTGCGCCTCCATGGACAGCTGTGAGTCCAAAATGACTCCCAGGCTGCGCACCTGGTCCTTCAGGGGCACAGTTACCCCATTCAGGACCAGGGAGTCTTCCCTACCCACCTGCAAAGGAAGAGGGGACTTTGAGCTCATTTAGCATCCTGCTTCCTGTTATACCAGTCCTAAGTCCCGCATTTGGATCCAAGAAGCTGCTTAGGGGGTGATTCTCCAGAAGGAATTTCTTTCTCGTCTTATTTGGAGCCAACTGCCATGCAAGCTACGCTACCAAAACAATACTCAAATCGAAACGCAGAACGTTGTTCCTGTTAACAGCAGCAGTTTGTCTGTGGGCTGGGAGAAGGGAAATGTCTAAGGAGGGAGGGGGACCGTCAAAGTGGTTTCCGTCTAGTCTGGCATCCTCTTCCCCCACAGCGGCCTGCCAGATGCCGCCAAAGCTCATGCGGGGAGGCGGACCACATGTTGTGACCACAAGCAGGGCATGGTCAGGAGGCAAAGGGTGCCACCTCCACGCTAATGTTTTCAGCGTCCTCCTACAATTTAGGATTAAATGGGCACGGCATTTCATTCTTCTGAAAAGCAAAACGTGAAGCTAGCTAATGCGCCGGTTTTGCTCAAGACCGATTAGCAAACTGCCAGGGCTTCAAGGCTAGTTGGCCGCTGTTTGCACCTCGACTGACAGTTAAATGCAAAGCCAGCTCTCAGACCCTCCAAGTCTCCCTGTTTTCCAGGGACATCCCTCAGCCTGATCTTTTATTTCCCTTCCCTCCCCTTCCCCTTTTATGAAGATCACCCACTCTGAGACCCCACAGCTAATTCTCCCCAGTCTCCTCGCTGGCCCAAGTAGGACCAATTCAGCCAGCTAGCCCTGGGGATTATCTAATGCTTATTTCCCCTTAATTGATTTCAGAATTTTATTGTTATTCATGTTTTTATACTGTATTTTATGCTGCTTTTATAATTAAGTGTTTTAAATTTGTTGTTAGCCACCCTGAGCCTGCTTTTTAAACCAGGAAGGGCGGGGTATAAATAAAAAAATATTATTATTATTTAGAGAAGCTGTCCCAGTTTCTGATTAAATCCTGGAATGTCCCACTTTTCCTTAGGACGTCCCTATTTTCATCGGAGAAATGTTGGAGGGTATGGCGTTATCTGACTCCCAAGCCTTTTGAAGGCAATCCTGTATAGGGAAGGTTTCTATGTTTAATGTTTTATTATGTTTTTATATATGTTGGAAGCTGCCCAGAGTGGCTGGGGCAACCCCAATAAGATGTGGGGGGCGGGTATAAATAGTAAAATTACCATTATGGAATGGGACATCCCTATTTTCATCGGAGAAATGTTGGAGGGTATGAGCTCTCAAATGGAGAGCAAGAGAGATTGCCATATTTCTTTGTTTTTAAAAGAAATTTAACTTGGAAAGGCTTCTTCATTGTTGGATCCCAGCCAATCAGGGATCCTGCTGTGAATGTGAGGTTGTGACAGATTACTGCTGAGGCAGTGCAGTGCAGTGATCAGAGTGCTGAAAAGTTGCAGGTTCAAATTCCCCCTCAGCTATGAGCATCGTTAGCTGACACTGAGCCCAAACACTCTCATTGTCAGATAAACCTACCTTACAGGGTTGCCGTGAGGTGAAAGGGGGCAGGAGAACCATGCAGATTTCTCTTTGGATGAAGGCTATCTATTAGATTATCCATGTCAATGAGACCAAGTTGCACGCATTTAACACACCCACACATGTATATATATATATATCCTGTTTTTGAGCATTTCCCTTTAAAACACTGAGCACTGAGGCACATCAGCACCTGCGTTTTAAAAATGCACACAAATTCACACCTTTTTGTACAATTTTGACCCATGCTAGAAAAAAACACACGTCCCCAGATGTGGGCATTTTTTGAGGCGTGAGAAAAACACGAGCTAAACACGAGCAAGTCCTAACTGGTTTCAGCACTAATATAGAGGAAATGAAACAAGTTTTATTAAGCAAAGGTCGGTGTGTGTGTGTGTGTGTGTGTGTGTCTGGACGGGTGCGGGAATTTGGAAGTGTGTGGAGCGGAAGGGGACCTGTGAGCCGGGCAAATGCCAGAAGCGGCTGAATCATACATCTTCCATTTTACTGATGATGGTGGCGATGCTTTCAGGTGACACCATGGACCCAGGAGTCCTGACTGGGAAGAGCTACTTGGACCTCCTGTTCAGTGACGTCGACATTCCGGTTCTGTATAAGGAGGTGGTGGAAACAGGTGAGTCCCGTCCCCCCCCCCCCCCCGGGCGTCGTGAAGAATAATCCCTTGCTTGTTTTGTTTTCTCATCTGCCTGCCACCCCATAATTTTTTTTATTGTGAAAGCTGCAAAAGACACGTCAAGAGTCAGATAACCAAGGGGACAAGATGAAAGCGCAGAAACAATGGAAGAGGCCTTTCCAGGGCAGTTCTGCCTGTCTGCATCTAGGAAATAAAACCTGACTTGGGGTACATTGCAGCTGCTGCCCACATAAATACTCATCCTTGCTTTCACAGTCCTTCTGCACTGACCAGTCTTCTTCATCCTCTATTTTGGACTGGTCAATGGCTGATGAAGGGCTGCACAGGAAGTACCGTACTTTCCCGTCTATAAGACGCCCCCGAGTATAAGACGCCCCCTATTTTTGGGGACTCAAAATTAAGAAAATGGGGGGAGGGATTGGCCTGACTTGTTGAGCTTTTTTGGGGGGGAGGATCGCTCACCCGTCTGAGCAACGTTGACAATAACACACGTCACAGAGGCCAAAAATTGCCTGCCCGCTCGCCGCCAGCAGCCGCCAATCGCCCACCCAATTGCCGCAACGACAGCCAATCAACAGCAGCCCTTGCCGCAGCCACCAATCACCAGAACAATAGCGGCTGACAATCTCCTACTTGCGGCAGCAACCAATCACCCGTCACCACACTGAACTACCCACGTATAAGACGACCCCAATTTTTAAACATTATTTTTGCAGGGAAAAACCTCGTCTTATACAGTGGTACCTCGGGTTAAGAACTTAATTCATTCTGGAGGTCCGTTATTAACCTGAAACTGTTCTTAACCTGAAGCACCACTTTAGCTAATGGGGCCTCCTTCTGCTGCTGCCGCGCGATTTCTGTTCTCATCCTGAAGCAAAGTTCTTAACCTGAGGTATTATTCCTGGGTTAGTGGAGTTTATAACCTGAAGCATCTGTAACCCGGGGTACCACTGTACACGGAAAAGCACAGTACTTTCTGGGAGCCAGAAATCCAAAGTATTCTCTGAGGACAACCTCTGGCCAAATCAGATATTTTTGAGCTGTTTTCTCCAACTGGCTTCTTAAAGAAAAAAAAAAGGAATAAGCAAACAACAACAAAGACTTTAAAGCGAAATTACAAGAGCAATGGTAGGAACTGGGTGGAAGAGGGGTGTTGAAGAAAGGTGTATTTAAACCTCTGCCTTGACCCGTTTTCCTAAATGCCCCCCCCCCCAAAGCAGCAATGGGTCAAGAAAACAGTGGGGCTTAAGCAGGTACTCTGCCAGCAGGGATGGATGAGAAATTCGGTTCAGCTTAAACCGACCCAATTTGCATTTTCCGAGATGTTCCGCAAACTGAAACACAGCCAGCCTTTGAAACTTTAACTTCTCTGAATTTTGCAATGCAGTTGTCCCGCCAAGAAATATATATTAAAATGCATATACAAGGGTAAGGTGTGTGCGACAATACATATACTAATGAATGTTACGTACGGAAATGCATTATATCAGGGGGGAATCCTTTGCAGAAATGTGTATATTCAGGGAAATTACATGCAAAAGTGTGCCTGTTAGGTGAAATTTGCCCCTGCGTGTAAAACAGCCCACCTGTCAATTGTGTGATGTTCTAGTGGCATCTGTGATTGGCAGGTGAATTGCCCCACCCACCTTTCCATGCTGACCCACAGGGTGTTGCCAGATAAAGATCTGGTCCTGGGAGCCAGAAAAGTTTCTGATTTCTATGGGTTTTGCAGGTATTTAAGGTGTTTCTGCAGTTGATGCTTTGTGTAGTAAGATAAAAGTTGCATAGATGTTTTTGTGCACTATTAATGCCTCTTTCATTTTATTTTTTTAACTCTAGAACCTGACGATCAGGAAAACAACCCTGATGTCTTTTACACAGTGGAAAGTAATGAGAGTGGAGAGCAAGTCTGCCTGTGTGCGGACACTGGAGAGGCCTATGATAAAATAGGTAGGAAGCTGGAATTTCGAGGTTGGAGAGGAGCTGAGTGAGGCCCGGCTTGTTTCTTTGTTTGTTAGATATTATTAAATTTGTATACCACCCTATACCCCAAAGTCTCAGGGTGGTTCACAACATAAAATCACAATCAATGAATGAATGAATCTTTATTTGCGTCAGCCATCGGCCATAGCAATAAAACAACAATACAGTATACAAAGAATAAAAATAAAAAGTCAATTATATAAAATACATTTTAGGGTTTTGAATCAATAGTCAAATAGTGGATCTTATTCTAATTGCCCCAGCTAAAAACCTTGCAACCTTTGCTGTCGCCTGCTCACCTTGATCTGCCAAGAGAAAGGACACTGTGGCAGTGGCTGGGCGACCCGGAATGGACAATAAAAGAGGGGTGATAACCTCATTCCCCAAGTCTTTATAAAGAGTGCAAGCCAGAAGGGCATGCGCCACTGATTTGGTACTGCCATCTCCACAGGGACATAGGTTTCTTCGTGTGGAATCTGTTGGAATTGTCCCTCAAGTTCAGCCAAGGGCAAGACATTCAATCTTGCGAGAGCAAAAGCGCATCTATATTTCAGAATCGCTACATAAAATCACAAAATACATAGTAAAGAAAAAGACAAGAGGGGTCAGCAAACTTTTTCAGCCGGGGGCCAGTCCACTGTCCCTCAGACCTTGTGGGGGCCAGACTATATATTTTTTGGGGGGGAAATGAACAAATTCCTATGCCCCACAAATAACCCAGAGATGCATTTTAAATAAAAGGACACATTCTACTCATGTAAAAACACGCTGATTCCTGGACCGTCCGCGGGCCAGATTTAGAAGGCGATTGGGCCGGATCCGGCCCCTGGGCCTTAGTTTGCCTACCCATGGACAAGACCTTTTCCTTTTAGATCTTCTTGTTAGGATGTCTTGCAGTCAAAGACTTTTAAAACGGCGGTGTGGTTTTTAATAAACAAACCAACAATGCAAATATTACGGTTGCACAAACTACTTCTTCCCTCTGACCCAGGGATCAATGGCCACAGATCTGGGCTCAAATCTTTCAGGGGGAAGACCTGGTGTATATTTGGGGTTTAGCCTTAATTAAACATAGGGTCAGAGGAAAGAGAGGTAGCTGACCAAGAGCGTTTGGTGGCAGGGTTTAATCCTGCGGGGCTCTTCCTTCGGAAGCATCTTGCCTGTCACAAAGGAGCTGGGATTTTATTGACTACATCGCTGCATTGGTACTCCACACAGCTCAAACCTTCTTTTGGGAAGAGAGAGCCAATTCGGCAGGCCTCTCCTAAACCTTTTCACTGCTTTTTCTTTCTTTTCCCATTTGACCTCTTCTTCTTCCTCAGCAATGGCTGCTTCTCCTTTTGCCTGACAGACCCAGATCGCTCTGAGCCCCCCAATGCAACCCATGACGATCTGGGAGTGTCTCCACCCTGCTTGGGTGCCACCCTGTCCATCCCCTTTCCAGGCCTTCAGCTGAATCTAATGCACAACCTTAGTTGATATGTTTTGTACCTTCTTTTTTAACAAAACAAAACCTTACTTTTCTGCATTTGCAAGCCAAGCAGTGTACAGAAGCCTCAGGTGCTGATTGGACGAGCTGCTCTTACATCACAGAAGGGTCTCTGGTGCCCTCCAGGTTTTGTTGGACTATAACACCACCTCTGCTCCCAGCACCCCTGATGCTTGGCCATGCTTGCTGAGGCCAATGTGCAGGGATGCTGGGAGTTGTAGTTCAGCAGCACCCAGCGGGCCAAAGGTTCCCTACATCTGCGGGGAAGGTTTGAGCTTTTATTTGTAGAAGAATTCACCTGTACAGCTTCTCACTTTGCATTCTTCCCCTCTTTTTTTTTTTTTTTTTTTTAAAAATTTAGCTTCCTTGGCTGAATACGTGCTAAAAGACCAGCAAGAAAAACCTGAGGAAGATCTGTTCGGTAAGATTCTTGTGTGCCCCAGAAAAGCGTTGCATTTGAGATGCCCTCATGGCAGTCTATTTCACAACAGACTTCAGTACGCACAGCCTCTAAAGGTTTTGATGCAGCCTTGTCTAATCACGAATAAACAGCCTGTTCTTCCCTTTCTTATTTCAAACCAAACAGGAAACCTGGTTCTAGATGAGGCAGCGGCTGAAACCCCAGAGGAGGCCAAGAAACGGGGTGAGCAGGAGGTGCATCGGCGGGGTTCGCGCGGCAGCCGAGGGTGGAACATCTTGCAGTTCCTTGTTTATTTTAGGCTTTTATTTTAGGCATTTATAACCAGCCTTATGCAAATAGCCTCAAGGCAGCTTACAAAAGCAGAAGAGAATGTATGAAAACGCATGAAAGCAAGACGTTATAACAGGAGACAAAAATAATATTTATTTATTTATTTATTTATTTATTTATTTGTACCCCGCCCATCTGGCTGGGTTTCCCTAGCCACTCTGGGCGGCTTCCAACAAAAGACTGAAAATACACTAAGATGTCACACATTTAAAACTTCCCTGAACCTCACTATAGTTATTTTTAAAACAGGTGTAAGGAACCTTTGACCTTCAAGCTGTTTGCTTACTTCATAAGTCTCTAGGGGAAAGGAAGGGCTCTCAGAATCTGTCCTGGCATCAGTCCTCACCCAATAGGAATGTAATTTAAAAGCACACAGAAATCTGCAAATATCAGGGATTCTCCCAGCTGTGTGGCTACTTCCATCCCTGCTGTTCTGGCAGAGAGGAGTCACACCTACTGAAGTCATTGTGCAAGGCGCTGGGCCTTCATCTTCCTTTCTTTCCACCCCCAGGCAGCTGCTCCGATGCTCCAGAGCCCAAACGCAGGAAACTCGGTGAGTTGGGGGTTGCGTCGATAGCTGGGCTCCGCAGCGAGATAGATGTACCTAGCCAGGGCAGTGTAAAACAGCTTGCTTCTCCATTGGACGTACACAATGGGATTTGCCTCTCCAAATCTACGTCCTCTCTGCAAACAAACGCACACACAATGTTCTTATCTCGTTTTGCTGTCGCAATTATACTTGCAAATGGCGGGTGACTAAGTCGTGGGATAGGAGAGCTGAAAATAATGCCAATATTGGTAAAGGGAAAAGGGAAAGGACCCCTGGACGGTTAAGTCCAGTCAAAGGCGGCTATGGGGTTGCGGCGCTCATCTCGCTTTTAGGCCGAGGTAGCCTGAGTTTGTTCACAGACAGCTTTCTGGGTCATGTGGCCAGCAGGACTAAAATGCTTCTGGCGCAACGGAACACCGTGACGGAAACCAGAGCGCATGGAAATGCTGTTTACCTTTCTGCCATAGCGGTACCTATTTATCTACTTGCACTGGCGTGCTTTCGAATGGCTAGGTTGGCAGGAGCTGCGACAGAGCTCACTCCGTCACGGGGATTCGAACCGCCGACCTTCTGATCAGCAAGCCGAAGAGGCTCAGTGGTTTAGACCACAGCGCCACCTGCGTCCCTTTAATGCACATATATTTCACATCTGACAACCAATGCGCTCCTTTGGTTTCAGAAAGTACATGGGTAAATGAGTCTGAAAAGCCTGGGACACGTTTTCACGGCCCTCCAGCCGCTATGGTGGCTCATTTACCAGAAGTCATATATTGAGCGTTAACTCTGGAAGTGTGTACCCTATTCTGATCAAACTGAGCCTCCTGATGCATATTGCGCTCATGTACACGATTGTGCATGAGCATGCATAAGTGGCGGAGAGGAGGGAGATGCCTGTGTTGTCATAAACTGGCTGTGATACATTTTTTATGATACAAACATTTTTTAAAATAAATAAATATATAAGCCAGTCCTGAGCCTGATAGTAGCCTGGAGATGAAGTCACACCAAAACTGCCTCCCCGTGACATCGCTCTGCTTTTGCTTCCTCACTCAGGGCATCCACCGGCTCTCTGCGTCGTCAGCGGCAATTGCATCACCATCCCTCTGAGCTGCTCCCCAGCCAACACCCTCTCCTCGCCCGACTTCCACATGGAGTTTTCAGTGACCACCATCAGCCCTGCCTTCGGTATGAGAAGCGATACTTGTGGGTTTGCGTTCTGCACCCTTTGGGATTATCAGTACAGTGGTACCTCGGGTTAAGAACTTAATTTGTTCTGCAGGTCCGTTCTTAACCTGAAACTGTTCTTAACCTGAAGCACCACTTTAGCTAATGGGGCCTCCCACCACTGCCATGCGATTTCTGTTCTCATCCTGAAGCAAAGTTCTTGACCCGAGGTACTATTTCTGGGTTAGTCTGTAACCTGAAGCGTCTGTAATCTGAAGCGTCTGTAACCCGAGGTACCACTATACAGTGGTATCTTGGTTCTCAAACGCCTTGGTACTCAAACAACTTGGAACCCAAACACTGCAAACCCGGAAGTAAGTGTTCCAGTTTGCGAACTTTTTTTGGAAGCTGAACATGCTCCGTTTTAAGTGTTACGCTTCTGTTTTGAGTGCCACATTTCCATTTTGAGTGTTACTCTGAGGTCTGTCTATTTTTGCTGTTTATTTTGCATTTTTGTTCTTGCGGCTCTTTTTTTTGGTGACTATGTGGAACCCAGTTCAGCTACTGCTTGATTGATTGTGTGACTACAGTACATTGTTTATGGCTTTCATTTTAAGGATCAATGGTCTCGTTAGTCTGGAACGGATGAACCCATTTTGCATTGCTTTCTATGGGAAAGCGTGACTTAGGTTTTGGAACGCTTGGGTTTTGGAACAGACTTCCGGAATGGATTAAGTTTGAGAATCAATGTACCACTGTATTTTAAAAAAGAAGCCCACAACTGCGTAAGACATGCCAAAAATAATCGAAAGCAACAATAAGCTCAAAAGGCAACCAAACACACGTCAGCGTTCTACGTGCTTGCCTAAACAAAAGTGTTTTTAGAAGGCAGGGAGTTGCATCGTGCAGTTGCAGCCATGCTAAAAAAAAAAATAATTCTTGCAAATGTGGAACGAAGATTTTGTGGCATTTCTAACAGCTCCAGTTCCGCAGATTGAAGTGGTTGAGTGGGTATATATTGGGTAACGTGCTCTATAGTAAATAGGAACTACAGATTCCTATGGAGAAATCATCACTGACACAGGATGTAAATAAGGAGCAAAACACAGTTTTGTGTCCATCTGGCTTTTTTTCTAGGTGTTTGATGGGGAATTTGTGCAGCTGGAAAAAAAATCTGCTTAACAAAAACCCTGGTGTGATGGCCTGGGATTTGGTCTTGGAGGCTGAACCCGAGGAATCCCAGCCTGCACAGGATTCCCCGCCTCCAGAACCAGCTGAGCCAGGGCTGGGGCATGAGCCTGAAGGGTCCTCACCTGTGCTAGGTCCTCAGGTGCAGGCACCAGCTGAGTCTGCTCTGACTCCTAAGGTGATGGAGGACCCATTGCCTGCAGGTGCTCCACTCTCAGCCCCGTCAGAAGAAGCTGAGGTTGCCTCTGGGTCCGGCAACCCTCCAGCCTCTCCTGAGCTGCAGAGGCTCAGGACAGAGAGGAGGAGGGAACTAAGGTCCCGCAGGAGGAGTGCTCACCTCCAGGCCAGGAGAGGTGAGTCACCTGTGGACCGGGGCCACCCTATGCCTCGGGGCAGATAAAAGCCAGCCAGCCCAGTCCCAAGTTGTGGGAGCAATGTTGTTGGTAGCCTGTTCCTGCCTGCACCCTGTCTTGCCTCTCTGCCGGAGCTCCTGACCTCACCCGACTCCCTACCTTGGACCCAGCTTCAGCTTTGACAGACTGCCTCCCTACTGCACCCTCAACCTCGGACTGGACTCGGACCTCTCCTCACGGTTAACCCTCGGGACCAGCATACCTGGTGACTTAGAGTGGTGTGTGTATATTTTACATGGCAATAAGCATCTCTCTTGCATTCTGCAGCCTCCCCAGATGCCTTCATCTCCTGATTTATAAAATTTCCATGGGCGGAGTTACATCATCACTTCTTCCCCTGGGCTTTAACTGAAGTGCAGGAAGCCAGGGAGGCTGACTACCGAGTGCCTAAGACCAGTGTACTCACTGACCTTGTTTTTAAGGAAGGCCCTTTCATTTTAACTTAAATCAGCAGTTCTCAACCTGTGGGTCCCCAGATGTTGTTGGACTACAACTCCCATCATCCCTGAGCTCTGGCCTTGCTAGCTAGGGGTGGTGGGAGTTGTAGTTCAACAACATCTGGGGACACACAGGTTGAGAAAGGCTGACTTAAAATATATATATAATTTTTCCGCTAATCGTGTCTTAGGGCTTTCTGGAAGTGTGGGCACCCAGGGAGGCTGCAGGGTGCAGGCCACCCGAGAGATTATCTGCAGAATGGGGGGGGGACGACTCTCCCAGACATCCCTTGGCCACCTCAAAAGTAAGGTAAGCAGCACAAGAAAAACTTGGCACTCCCATCTCTGGGGATATCACTGAGATTTTCTCTCCATTCTGACCATTGCTGAATGCAGTTTCTGTCTCCGTTAAGTGATGGAGGTGTTTTTGGCACGGCACGGGTTTCGTCGCAGCATGCTGAAGCTGTGCATGGACCTGTGGAAGAGTTTGGAAACTGGAGTTCCAGCATCAGTTTGGGATTAGAGTTACAGCGTCATGTAAGGGTTGGGGGTTGGGGGACACTTTGCTTGGAGAACTGGTCCCTGTTGGCACCAGCCCAAGCGTGTGTTATCCGGATGGCGAGAACAAATATCCAAGTGAGGCCGATGCAGAAGCGTAAAAGCTGCAGGAGATCAGGTTGCATAGGAAGCTGCCTTCTCCGGAATCAGAGAATGCAGCTCAGTGTCAGATACACTTGGCCTGAAAGCGAGATGAGCACCACAACCCCATAGCCGCTGAAATATACTCGGAGTCGAGTGTGAATTTCATGCTCTTTATAGTAGCAATGAATGAAACTTACCCCAAAACGTCTAGCTATATATACATTATTTACACAATGGGCCCCGTGTGATTGGCTAATTCCGGGCTGCTCCTGTAGGCCAATCAGGTTGCGGATTCACCTTCTCCAGAAGCCTGATTGGCTGCTCCTGCAGGCCAATCAGGTTGCTGACTAACTTCATCCAGGAGCCTGATTGCCTGCTCCTGCAGGCCAATCAGGTCGCTGATTCACTTCCACCTGGAGCTGGATTGGGTAGCTCCTGTGGACCAATCAGACTGCTGCATTCTGGATCCTATTGTTCTAGGATCAAGCTCAGTACATAACAGTTGCCTTTGACTGGACCTAACCGTCCAGGGGTCCTTTACCTTTTTACCTTTATGCTCTCCAGCAGCTGCTATGCAGAGGCAGATATCATAAACTAGTTTTGTTCATTCGCAAAGCACTTAAGAGCTCTACCTAAAAAGAGCCATGCAGGATCGGATCCATAGACCATCTAGTCCAGTGTTTCCCAGCCTTGGGTCTCCAGCTGTTTTTGGACTACAATTCCCATCATCCCTGACCCCTGGGTATTGCTAGCTAGGGATGATGGGAGTTGCAGTCCAACAACAGCTGGAGACCCGAGGTTGGGGAACGCTGATCTAGTCCAAACAGTCTGTTTGCACAGCGGCCAACCAGGTGTCCCAGTGGGAAGCCTGGAAGCAGAACCTTGAGCATAACTGTGATTTCCAGTAACTGATCTTCAGAGGAATAACTGCCTCTAACATTGGAGGGAGGAGGTGTACAGGTGAAACTCGAAAAATTAGAATATTGTGGAAAAGTTCCTTCCCCACGATTGTGCTTCCTACTGAACCAGACTGAGAGACCATTTAAAGGCTCAGGAGCCCATTGCAGGTGTTATGGATTGAATAGCTACTGCACCTTTTCACAATGTTCTAATTTTCTGAGATTGTTAATTTGGGGTTTTCATCAGCTGTACTCCATAATCATCACAATTATAACAAATAAAGGCTTGACATATCTCACTTTGCATGTCATGAGTCTATCTCATATATTAGTTTCACCTTTTCCCCCCACGATATTCTAATTTTTCAAGTTTCACTTGTATCTTTGTGGTGGGGCATTAAGAGTGTTTAAGCTCAGGGAAGGGTTTTGTTTTTTTTATATAAAATATTTATTAAGGTTTTTTGACATATTACAGTAAAAAATGAAAAAGAAAAGAGAAAAGTACAAAATAAAAACAATTAAAAAACACACATATTTTCAGTTACTTATTTTCCTTTAGCTTGTTTCCCGGACCTCCTCGTACCTCCCCCTTTTGCATTCCACTTCAATTTATTGGTTCAGCAAATCCTTACCATTAGATTTTAACCCATTTATAACCCTTTTTTCATATCCTCTTAAAGCATTACAGCTAGAAACCGCTTAATTACTATCCAACATCATTCTATCATTCATTAATTTTACAATATTTCTGTAAATAGTCTTTAAATTTCTTCCAATCTTCTTCCACCGACTCTTCTCCCTGGTCTCGGATTCTGCCAGTCATTTCTGCCAATTCCATATAGTCCATCACCTTCATCTGCCATTCTTCCAAAGTGGGTAGATCTTGTGTCTTCCAATACTTTGCAATGAGTATTCTTGCTGCTGTTGTAGCATACATAAAAAAAGTTCTGTCCTTCTTTGGCACCAATTGGCCGACAATGCCCAGAAGAAAGGCCTCTGGTTTCTTCAAGAAGGTATATTTAAATACCTTTTTCAGTTCATTATATATCATTTCCCAGAAAGCCTTAATCCTTGGGCACGTCCACCAAAGGTGAAAGAATGTACCTTCAGTTTCTTTACATTTCCAACATTTATTATCGGGCAAATGATAGATTTTTGCAAGCTTGACTGGGGTCATGTACCACCTGTATATCATTTTCATAATATTCTCTCTTAGGGCATTACATGCCGTAAACTTCATACCTGTGGTCCATAACTGTTCCCAGTCAGCAAACATAATATTATGTCCAACATCTTGTGCCCATTTAATCATAGCAGATTTCACCGTTTCATCCTGAGTATTCCATTTCAACAGCAAGTTATACATTCTTGACAAATTCTTAGTTTTAGGTTCTAACAGTTCTGTTTCTAGTTTTGATTTTTCCACCTGGAAGCCAATTTTCTTATCCAAATTATATGCCTCCATTATCTGATAATAATGAAGCCAATCTCTCACTTTGTTTTTTAGTTTCTCGAAACTCTGCAATTTCAATTTGTCTCCTTCTTGTTCCAAAATTTCCCAATATTTCGGCCATTTGGCCTCCATATTGAGCCTTTTCAGAGCTTTCGCTTCCATCGGTGACAACCACCTTGGGGTTTTATTTTCCAATAAATCCTTGTATCTTATCCAAACATTAAACAGTGCTTTCCTGACAATATGATTTTTAAATGCTTTATGTGCTTTGACCTTATCATACCATAAATATGCATGCCATCCAAATATGTTGTTAATTCCACTGAACGGCATTCCTTGTCTAGGGGCAGTCCGTTCCCAGGTTTTAAGCAGCAAATTTTAGCTTCCTTCCCCCCTTTTCTTTGCAGGTAAATACAACTCAAACCTTCCCCCCTCCTCTCCTGCAATCCGGAGGGGAGACCACTTTCCAGATGTTAAGATTTAAGTCTTTTTTCCGAACGTCTCTCTATGTTTCCGCTTTACAGTCTCTTTGCTTTGAACTATATACAAGGAAGGAAGGCAGACTTCCTGGTTATACCTTCCCGCTTCGGTGCCAAATTAGCTGTTTTTTCTCCTTTTAAATCCAATTTAATCCTACTCACGGGTAGTTGCTTTCGAAATCCAATTATCCCAGGAAAAAGTCAGCACTCTCCGATAACGGCTGTGCGGCTTCACTCCGCGGAAGAATCAGTCGACTCTCAGCACCGCGCCGCTCACCCTGTCCAGCTCCGGAGCCCTTGAAAGGGTCCCTTCACAACTTGGGGGGGCGCAAATGGTGCCCGCCGAGTCCCCACGTTCACAGGCTTCCCCCGCCTGTGATTTTTAAAGGGTCCCCGCTTTGCCGCAGCGGTAAGACCCGATCCCGCGGAGCTGGTCCCTCCGAGAATCAGAGGGAATCCGCCATTAGTGATGGCGCTGACCCGGAAGTCTAGGGAGGGGTTTTGGAATGGTATTGGAACACTCTTGCAGGCCCCACAGCCTCCTCCGGCACTGGAACAGCCACGCAGCATTCCCAGGAAGGGGTCCTGGTGTTCTGGGAATCACAGCTGCTCTCTTGTGAACACCCTGTAAAGGCAAAGGGACCCCTGACCATTAGGTCCAGTCACGGACGACACTGGGGTTGCGGCGCTCATCTCGCTTTATTGGCCAAGGGAGCCGGCGTACAGCTTCCGGGTCATGTGGCCAGCATGACTAAGCCACTTCTGGTGAACCAGAGCAGCACACGGAAACGCCGTTTATCTTCCTGCTGGAGCGGTGCCTATTTATCTACTTGCACTTTGATGTGCTTTCGAACTGCTAGGTTGGCGGGAGCAGGGACCGAGCAACGGGAGCTCACCCCGTCGCAGGAATTCACACCGCCGACCTTCTGATCGGCAAGTCCTAGGCTCTGTGGTTTAACCCACAGCGCCACCCGCGTTCCGAGCACCCAGTATAGCAGAGTAAAAGCAGCGCAGACGGCGTTGAGGAGGTATCTGGGCATACCTACTTTATTTCTACTAATTACAGATTAAAGAACATAACAAACACGTATGAGAGGAGCAGGCCTCATACAGACATCATGTCTCGTCACAAGACAGAGCAGAAAGAAAAAGTACAATAGTATCAGAGACGGAAGTCACACAGACTGGCTTCCTTTCTCACGGAACAGAAAATAAACAAGAATCAGATGGTCCTTGCAATGGGAGGAGTTAATTGCTAACAAACACCACATGCCTCCTTGCTTGCTCCTCTGGAAAAGCAGAACCTCAGATCACCCTGGGACCTTCAAGTAAGGTATCTCAGGGCACCAAGGATGTTTAGAAGTGTTTTGTCTTCAGTCTGGTGGACTTCTACTTTTCACCTAGCTGCTTTTTTGTTTATGTAAATGATTTTTGTCCCCATCTCTGGGTCCGAAGTCTGCTACCTGCAAACAGTATCAGGCAATAAAGCAGCCCGTTAACGCGATAACCGAAAACGGCTCAAGAAAACAAACAAAGCAATGGGCAGCATCAGAGAAACAGGAACTGAAATCCTGCTGAAACTATGTGGGGCTGGATGTTATCATTCAGCCTGGGGTTGGTGCCAAGAGTTAGACTCAAAAGCTCATAGAATTGTAGGTTGGTGGTATTTAACACCAGTCAGATTAAATCAGATGAACAAGGAATATTCGGTGTTATGTTGGAGGGGATGCCAGGAAACAGGGAATTATGTTCACATGTGGTGGGGGTGTAAATATTTACATTATTTTATTTATTTATTTATTTATTAATTATCTGGCAAAGGGTGTTTAAGGAGATAACAGAAATCACTGGGTTAAAGCTGACCAAAAGTCCAGAGGTAGCATTATTATCAATTTACGAAGGGGTGGAAGGCTATGAAGGACTCACTCACAAATTTATTGACAGCTGCATGAATTATTATAAGCTAGGAAGTGGAAGGGGCAAGCAGAATATAAAATGGAAGAATGCTATAAAGAGGTGTGAGATATAGCTATTAATGATAAATTAACATGTGCCATTAAGGTAAGACGGGGAATATGCAGGAGGAATGATTTTGAGGAGATATGGAGGGCCTTTGTAGAATTTGTACTGTTAAAACGGAAAGTGGTTGAAACCATCACAAGAGGTGTAGAAATTTCCGGAGGTTGGGTAGTTACAATGGAACAGTCTCTGTGGCGCAGTGCACATTTTTATTCTTATTTATGGTTATTACTTTGTCAAAATAAAATAAAATAAAATAAAAAATTGTAGGTTCGAAGGGACCTTGAGGGTCATCTGGTCAAACTCTCCAGCCCACAACCATCACTCAGTGGCCTCGAACCACCAAGCTCCTGCTTAACAACCAGACGCCCTCACCTGTTACACCACCTGAGGCAGTGAAAGCACGCAGAAATACAGTCTGCATTTCCAAGCAACCTGCAATTTAGGTTCTGCCATTTGCTCCAATTCAGTGCCACTCTCCCAACTTTCAGCTCTACGTACTTTCAGGGTAGCCACTCTGAAGGCCAAGGGGGTAAGCGAGTGAGTGGGGCCTCATGAGCACCCAAGGGAGACTTCAGGGGCGCCACTGCACTCACAGTCACCCCATTGGCACCCTCTGCTTTCCACACTGCAATGCCAACCCACTGCAAGGCGGGCTTCATTCAGAACCCCGTGTTGCGGCTGAGGAGCTGGACTGCATATTGCTTTAAGGCCTCCTTGCCAAATGCACAATGAAAGGGAGATTACTTCACAGTTCCCAGCTGACAGTCTCAGCTACTCCAGTGTAGCAGCTCTCCTCCTGCTGTTCTGGGCAGCTCCCCACCACACAGATGGAGAGGGCCAATGATCCTTGCAAGGCGGGCCCTGTGTTAACAAAGAAAGAAGAAAGAAGATTCCACCTACAAGAAAGTAACTACAAGAAAGAGGATTCCACCTAAACATTAGGAAGAACTTCCTGACAGTAAGAGCTGTTCGACAGTGGAATTTGCTGCCAAGGAGTGTGGTGGAGTCTCCTTCTTTGGAGGTCTTTAAGCAGAAGCTTGACAACCATATGTCAGGAGTGCTCTGATGGTGTTTCCTGCTTGGCAGGGGGTTGGACTCGATGGCCCTTGTGGTCTCTTCCAACTCTATGATTCTATGAAAGTCACTCTGGAGTCCAGAGGGAAAGGAAATCCTGAAAGCACTTCGTTGAGGAAATGGGACAAATCAGTGTATCATTTGAGTGGAAACAAACAGAGCGGCGGCCTTGCCTTCCTTCCTTCCTTCCTTCCTTCCGGCCTTGTAAATGGCAGGAAGACATGCAATCAAACATACAGGAAGTGTGTGTGTAGAAACTCCCTCAGAACTACACTGCAAATCAGAGCACGGGAAGATCCTGCCAGCCTGCCTGGTTGCTAGTTGACTTTCACGCTAATGGAATTAACCCTTGAGTTACAAACAGAATGAGCCCTGCTGTTGCAGTTGTATCAACAGGGGCAATGGGTTGCTTCTTGCTGAGCCGATGTTGATGATCAAACCCCTCTCTCCTCATTTGCAGAGCCTCTTGCAAGCCCCAACCTGTACTACTGCCCACTCGGCGTGGAAGATATTCAGGTAGTCTTTGCCTTCGAGCCTCTCAATCAGTGCGTGAATATTCTTGCTGAGCCAGAAGGTGCCATCATTAATGCCTGTCCTGGTAAGCGTCATCATTTTTGCTGCAATTGTCCATAATCTGCACCCCTCTCTTCCCTTGTTATTCTCCCCAGGATGAGAACTGCTCTTGGTCGCAATATCAGCTTCTGGACTTGGGGTGGGACGTGACTCTTGTTGGGAGAATTGCATGGGAGGCTAGGGTTAAATGCCCTTCCATTGGGGCTGTGGCCCTGGTCTCTAAAATAAAATTTAAAGTCCTCCCCGCTTGCAAATGCAAAGGCATGATTAAGGTAAAGTTCCCTTTGGCTCTTGGAAGACATTCGTCGGGCACAGAGATCTTAGAATATTTTTGCAATCCTGCTGGGAGAATCGGCTCCGCTTTCCTCACTCTCTGCTGCCCCCCGGAGGTTTAGTGCTGTGGTAATGTAGAAGGCAAGGGACGCAGGTGGCACTGTGGGTTAAACCACAGAGCCTAGGACTTGCTGATCAGAAGGTCGGCGGTTCGAATCCCCGCAACAGGGTGAGCTCCCGTTGCTCGGTCCCAGCTCCTGCCCACCTAGCAGTCTGAAAGCACATCAAAGTACAATTAGATAAATAGGTACCGCTCTGGCAGAAAGGTAAACGGCGTTTCTGTGCGCTGCTCTGGTTCGCCAGAAGCGGCTTAGTCATGCTGGCCACATGACCCGGAAGCTGTACGCCGGCTCCCTCAGCCAATAAAGCGAGATGAGTGCTGCAACCCCAGAGTCGGCCACGACTGGACCTAATGGTCAGGGATCCCTTTACCTTTACCTTTTAATGTAGAAGGCAAAGCTTGAAGGTAAGATTACGATGCAAGCCAGGAATGAGCTTAAGGTCAAGCCTCGACCGCTGGCCAGCTTTGGGCAGGCTGCCCTAGTGCCTCCTGGTTACTGGGATGTTTGCAAAGCACCCTGGGCTAGTTGGACCCTCATCTCTTCCAGCAAGGTGCTCCTTCAGTTTGATAACAAGTGCGAACCCACAGTCTAGCTGTTCTCTTTCCCTGCTGACAGCCCCCATGCCCTATTGGTTTATCAGTCAAAAATGCATCCAGTGGACTATGGGATTCCAGTAAAAAGAATGAGTGGTTCATATCAGATTTTTGCTTGTGCATTTAAAATCCTTTGCTATTGCAATGCGAACATGGGTGCAAGGTGCAATCATAGAATCGTCGAGCTGGAAGGGTCAAGCAGCTCAGACCTCTTTACACACTGAGCTTCTCAAGTAGATGGAGATACAGCAAGGTAAACAGGTAAAGGACCCCTGGACGGTTAAGTCCAGTCAAAGGTGACTATGGGGTTGTGGCGCTCATCTCGCTTTCAGGCTGAGGGAGCCGGCGTTTGTCCGCAGACAGCTTTCCGAGTCATGTGGCCAGCAGGACTAAACAGCTATACTGGCACACTGTAACGGAAACCAGAGCGCACAGAAACACTGTTTACCTTCCCGCCCGAGTGGTACCTGTTTATCTACTTGCACTTTAAAGTGCTTTCAAACTACTAGGTTGGCAGGAACTGGGACAGAGCAATGGGAGCTCATTCTGTTTCGGGGATTCGAACCACCGACCTTCTGATCGGCAAGCCCAAGAGGCTCAGTGGTTGCGTCCTGTCCCCAAGGTGAGGGGGAATGACCTAGCTAAGCCTGGCAGGACAGCTTACTCTATGACATTAACCCCTTCATGCATTAATTAGGCTTAAGCAAGTTAGACTTAAGGCTGGTTATCGCACGGTTGGGGGACGTTACAGGGGGTTTACAGGCCTGCTGTGTTTCATTATGCTCCCGTTTGTCTCATAGATGTGGCTGTGGCTGACAAAGGACCTGAAGCCCCACCTGTTCATTCAGAGCGAGCTCACAAACGACTAGGTGAGTGTCGCTGCTTTTTAACCTGTTTCAGTGCCGAGGGCTGGTGCTGCAAGCCAGGTAATTTGAGAGTAGGAGTGGCTCACCATGGCCACAGATCCCTCATCCCTGTTTTTGAGGAGTGTCTCCAGAAGTTCCATTATTCACATCAAAACCACGCACCCGCCAAAACCTGAGAGGCCAAAAGATGGGCAAAAAAAGCACCCACACTGAGGTGTTTTTCCTGCTGCTGGTCTGGTTCATTCAGAATTTCAGAAAGCCAGATTTCCCACCTTAAGAATGACAAAGAATGAATGAAAGGAAGATAAAAGAAGAGCGCTTGCAAAACGATGGTGGACGCCCTGTTGAAAAACTGCGCACGTAAGGTCCATCTGGAAAGATTTTGTGCCTCTTGGGATGTTTTTTATGCAGCTGTTGAAATACTTGGCAAGTTCATTTAAAAAATAATAATTAATTGCAGTTTTGGTTGACCCCTTCCAAAAAGGGATTACCATATTTTTCCGTGTATAACACGCCTCCTTGTATAAGATGCCCCCTGGTTTTTTTTACAAAGGTTATTTTAAACATCTTTTTCATTTCATTGTATATCATTTCCCAGCGAGCTTTAACCTTACTACAAGACCACCACATATGATAAAAATAACCTTCTTTTCTTTTTAATCTTAGGCCCTGTGGACGCATTTCGCAGGAGGCTAAAAGACCACTTCTGGGAGACGTGCCAATTTGTGCCCATGGAGCGAGAGTTTGCCCTGGACCGCCTTTACATCGAACGCGACATGGCGCTGTGCCTTGTGGAAAGCAAGAACACTGGGAAAAATGCCGACCTGAGGCCCTGCAACCTCAGAGAGAAAGGGAAGGTTGCGGTGGGGAGCAGCCAGCTCTTTCAGCTGCCGTGGAAGAACAACCTGGGAACCAAAGTCGTCGTCGTCTTGGGGAAAGCCGGAATGGGGAAAAGTCTGCTGGTCCAAAAGATCTGCCTGGACTGGTCCAGAGGACATCTGCCCAATTACGGCTTCCTTTTCCGATTCGATTGCCGGATGCTGAGCCTCCTCCCTGAAAACCGCTACAGCCTCAAGCAGCTGCTATTTGAGCTCTCCACTGGGCCTCAAGATGGTGGTGACGACATCTACAGGCATGTTCTTCGGTACCCAGAAAAGGTCCTCCTCATTTTTGATGGTTTTGAAGAACTGAAGGACCGGGATGGCTTAATATCTGGTGTAGACAGCCTGCCCCACAAGGAGCCCTTGGGAATTGGAGGCATCCTGGCCAGAATCTTCCAGAAGAAGATTCTCAGTGGCTGCACGGTGCTTCTAACCTCCCGCCCCAAGGACAAGTTGCAGCAGCATTTATCGAAGATGGACGCGACCCTCGAACTGGCAGGGTTCTCCACGCAGCAAGCTGAGTCGTACATTGCTCAGTACTTTGAAGGATCGCCCTGCTGTGGCGAGGCGGTGGCTTTGATCAGGAAATGCCCTTACCTCTTCAGCCATTGCTATACTCCTGACCTGTGTCGCTTCGTTTGCGAGGCCGTGTCTGAAGCGGGGTGCAAGGAACTGCCTTCTACGCTTACTGGCCTTTTGGCCAAGTTCCTCCTCCAAAAACTGATGCGTTCGTCAACGCAGAGATCTTCCCCTAAGCACCAGAATATCGCCGCTTTAGCTCAGGTGGCCTGGTCTTCCGGACAGGACCACCGGAACACACTCATGAGCTACAACTTTCCATCCATGGAAGTGAAGGAGTTTGCTCTCAGCTGCGGACTGGTGGTCCCCCTCGCATTCCCAAAAGACTCGAGCAGCGGGAAAGAGGAATGTGGCTACGTGTTCCCTAGCTTCGTGGTCCAAAATTTCCTGGTTGCCCTACATTTGGTGCTGGCTAAAGAGATCAAGGACAAAACGCTCACCAAATATCTTCGGCTGCTCACCAAATCCAAGAAGTTTCTCTTCTCTTGGAGCTTGGTACCTTGTTTTTTGTCCGGCTTGCTATTTTTAGGGGGCAAACTGAGATCCTCTGTCCTTTTCAGAGAGGAGGGAGAGATGGACACCAAGAGAATGGCCGGCAAGAAGCAGAGAAGCTTCTCAAACTACGTCCGGAAACTCATGGAGCGTGATTTCCCTCCGGACAAGCTCCTTGATTTTCTCCACTGTCTCTATGAAACGGGAGATCGTTGCCTTTTGAAGGAAATGGCTTTAGAACTCAAGTGTGACATCTCTTTCTTGGGGTTTGCTCTTACCCCACCCAATGTCTACATTCTCCACTCTGTCATCAAACAAGCCAAAAGGAAGTTTGCTTTAGATTTGAGAGGGAGCGCCATTGACTCAGAAGGATTCAGACAGCTGGTCACCCTGAAGAATGTTACATCATTCAGGTATGTTTGGGGTGGTGATGTCTGTGGGTGTTGTACCTCAGCGACGGCCAAGCTCCAGGTCATGGGGCCCAGGGACCCATTGAAATCTGTGGGGTGGATTGCCGGAGGTTCCCATCTTCCGCAAAGACACTCTCAACCTCAGTGTGGCATGTTGATTCTCTGCAGGGCATCCCTCAGCGATGCCGTCCGGCTCTGGAGGCAGTTGTGGGAAGCCAAAGAAAGAGACCAACTGCAATCCGCCATTGAGAAGTTTATTGTTGTTCCGTTCAAAGCCAAGACGATGAGGGACATTGACGACCTCTGTGCTCTTGTCGACATGCAGGAGAAAATGACCCAAAGGTAGGAGGGTTTGTTCTTGTTATAGGAATTCTAAGGTCTTATATTTATAAAATAAATGTTCATAAATGTACAAGGCAAGCACATACATAAGTATATAAACCACGTATCAGAAATGGTGCAGGAGAACAATCCTGAAGCCATTTTGACTCTCCCAAATTGACCTCAAATATTTCTCTGCAAGGAGGAAGGAAATGGGGAAAGCTTTCCAATGGTCTTTGGACTGTAGGGGCTTGCACCTCCCTGTAAATACAGCCTGGCAAGTATCTGTTAAGCTGAGCACACTATCCATATGCCTAAGAGATTCAAGAACTAAGTAACGGTATTTACCATCTCAAAGGAATGGCCAGGCTACCCAGAAAAGGAAATCAGATAAGGCATTATCAGGTATCCTGGCAGACAGGAGAGAAGCAACACACTCATATTTCTGCCGGGGACCACCTCTTTCTGTGAGGTATGTATGATGTTTTTGGGGGTGGTTTGAGCTACACGGTGGGCAGTTTCAAAAGTCTCTGTAAGAGCTTGCACACCAATATTCTGGGTTCCTCTCCTCCCTCCAGAGTGAGGACCCTGTTGCAATGGTTTAATGTAGATCAGGCTTACTAGCTGCTTTGCTTCTCAATATTCTCTGGTTGGCCTCTGTTATTTTCTCCTACCGATAGAGAACCTACATAAGGACTATATACGGGCTCTTGGATACCCCATAAGGGGGAAAGGAGCAGTTTTTTCTTATAACATTCTTTTTTTGTCAGTATCACTGTATCTAAATGTATATTACTGTCAGGGACTGGACATTGAAGGAGGAATGGTGGAGACTGCGTCCCCCTTCTCCTGGACCTTCCCGAGGAGAGGAGGACAGTATAGATTTAGAACAGTGGTTTGCAGAAGGGCATGACTCTTAAGACAGAAGAGGGACATAGCTGGGAGATAATGGAAGAAAGGGAGGGGAAGCAGCAGAGCGGGCTGTTTCGGGGGGGGGGCGAGGGAGCTGCGCCGCTTTGCCAGCAGCCTTCCTCCCTTCCCTCTTCCTTTTGACAGCTCGGGGGAAGCTCCCCCCCCCCCCGGAAGCAGCCTGGGAGTGGGGGGCAACGGCACGCTGCCCACCCACAACTCCCAAGCCTCCCCCGAGCTGTCAAATCGAAGGGGGGAAGGGGGAAAGGCTGCCGGCAAAGCGGCACAGCTCCCCCCTTCCCCCGACGGCTCGAGGTAGGCTTGGGAGTCGCAGGAGGGCGGGTGATGACACCCGGGGCGGACCGCCTCCAACACCCCCCTTCCTCCACCCCTTCCCCTAGGACCCGGAGGGCATTGAAAGTAGGGGAACAGATAGCTCAGAGGCAGAAAGCACAGATCAGCCAACACAGTGATGACGTATCATAGGAGAGACGGAGGGGGTGGAGTTTTACTCGGAGGAGTGCCATTGTCCTAGAGACAGCATCCTACATCTCTCTCTGTGATTACTGAATAAAACGCCTTGGTAAGAGCTTCCTGTTTTTCCATTACTGGCAGCCTGCCGTGAGGGAGGGGGGCCACATTCCCTGAAGCCTGACAATTACATTCACGGCCTAGGACCCTCCTACCTACGAGACCGCCTCTCCCGGTATGCCCCATGGAGGACCTTAAGGTCCATAAATAGCAACACCCTAGAGGTCCCGGGCCCTAAGGAAGTCAGATTAGCCTCAGCCAGAGCCAGGGGCTTCTCAACACTGGCCCCGGCTTGGTGGAACGCTCTGTCTCATGAGACCAGGGCCCTGCAGGATCTGATTTCTTTCCGCAGGACCTGTAAGACAGAGTTGTTCCGCCTGGCCTTTGGCTTGGAATCAACTTGATCCCCTCCCACTCTTCTTTTTTCCTTTCTCCTTCTGTGATGGAACTCCTACTTAGGGACTTCCCTGGCTTTTTTTCTGGCCCACGTAAGACCAGTCTGGATAGTTAGCCTTGGTGAAGACTTGACGTTTTCATCCCCAAAAAAGTTTTTGAGTTTCTGCTGAAATGAGGCTGCATTTTAATGTTGTATTTTAATCTTGTTTTTTAAGTTGTATTTCAATCAATTGTTTTATATCTGGTGTTAGCCGCCCTGAGCCCGGTCTTGGCTGGGAAAGACGGGGTATAAATAAAATTTATTATTATTATTGTTATTATTATTATTATTATTATTATTATTATTACTACTACATGCAGAAGAGGGGCCAAGACAGATAGAGTAAGGGAACTGGAGTCCAGCAACAGCCTTGCCCTACAGTTCAGCCTATAAATTAGTCCCTGTAGTGGAGGGATCACCAACATAGTGGATGAAAGGTCAGACAAGGACCTGGAAGAGAGCAGGGTTCGAATTCCCACTCGGCCATGACCTACCTCTCAGGGTTGTTGTGGGGGTTAAATGAGGCGTGGAGGAGATTCGTGTATGCCGCTTTGAACTCCTTGAAGAAAACACGCAGGATATAAATGCGATAAATAAATGCAATCCATAGCAGGGTACAACATATCTGCAATTTCTCCTGAGACGCATGGCTTACACCCTAGAAGAAATAAGTTCTGGGGTCGGGGTTGTGTCATCTTCATCTTTTTCGAAAATTTTAAGCCCTGATCTAACCAAATTCTTATTGCTGTTTTGTTCAGCGAGGCAGATTCAGCTGGTGGTAGCGCCCGCCTCATCCCAGCCGTCGCAGAGCTTAAACAATTAGAATTCACGTAAGTAAGAGAGGGTTTTTTAAATGGATCTTTTGGTGGGTGTAAATATGTACATTTTTTTGTGGTGAAGGGTGTTTAAGAAGATAACAGAAATCACTGGGTTAAAGCTGACTAAAAGTCCAGAGGTAGTACTATTATCAATTTACGACGGGGCGGAAGGTTCGCAGGCTCACAAATTTATTGACAGCTGCACAAATGATTATAGCTAGGAAGTGGAAGGGGAAAGCAGAATATAAAATGGAAGAATGGTATAAAGATGTGTGGGATATAGCTATTAATGATAAATTAGCATGTGCCATTATGGTAAGACGGGGAATATGCAGGAGAAATGATTTTGAGTAGATATGGAAGGCGTTTGTAGAATTTGTACTGTTAAAACGGAAAGGGGTCAAACTATGAGTAGGCAAACTAAGGCCTGGGGGCCGAATCCGGCCCAATCGCCTTCTAAATCCGGCCCGCGGACAGTCCGGGAATCAGCGTGTTTTTACATGAGTAGAATGTGTCCTTTTATTTAAAATGCATCTCTAGGTTATTTGTGAGGCATAGGAATTTGTTGATTTTTTTTCTTCAAAAAATATAGTCCTGCCCCCCAAAAGTCTGTGGCAAAGTGGACCGGCCCCCTACTGAAAAAGCTTGCTGACACCTGGGTCAAACCATTGCAAGTGGCGTCGAAATTTTGGGAGGTTGGGTAGTTACAGTGGAATGGTCTCAGTGGTGGGGTGCACATTTTTATTCTTATTTACCGTATTTTTCGCTCTATAAGACGCACCAGACCATAAGATGCACCTAGTTTTTGGAGGAGGAAAATAAGAAGAAAAAAATTCTGAATCTCAGAAGCCAGAACAACAAGAGGGATCGCTGCACAGCGAAAGCAGCAATCCCTCTTGCTGTTCTGGCTTCTGGGATAGCTGCGCATCCTGCATTTGCTCCATAAGACGCACACACATTTCCCCTTACTTTTCAGGAGGGAAAAAGTGAGTCTTATAGAGCAAAAAATACGGTATTTATGGTTATTACTTTTTCAAAATAATAAATAATGATAATAAAAATGGATCTTTAAAAACCAGTTGAGGAGATGGGTCTCTTAGCAGCTATTGGTGAAAAGTGAAACCTCCATATGCTAAGGCAGTGTACCGTTGAGTTCCAGATTAACCCACAGGAGAGGGCAGTTGCCTTTGAGCTCTGCAACTCAGCCTTCATCTAGCTGTACTACAGATGATGGAGAATGCAAATCTTGTTAAAACCTTGGTCTGGCGCAGTTCTTTAAAAGCTGCAGGAATAACTCTTTGTCGGTGTTTTTTGGGACCAATTTATCTGAACTGAGTCCTGTCCCCCCCCCCCCCCCACTCATGGAACAAGGGAACAGGGTTGTAGATCAATGTTAGAACACCTGCTCCGCATGCAGAAGGACCCAGGAAAGGTTATTATTATTATTAATATTATTAATTAAATTTGTATATCGCCCTTCATCTATAGATCTCAGGGCAGTTCACAGCATAAAGTTGCCATATTAAAAACACCAAATACATAGCGAAAATAAGAACAAAAACAAAACAATAATCCCCACCTCCCACGACACATTTCAAAGAGCGTCAGGTGTCAATAATAATAATAATAATAATAAATTTTTATTTATACCCTGCCCTCCGCAGCCGGAGCCAGGTTCAGGGCGGCTAACACCAGTAAAATCAGCCAAAGGCCTGGTTTAAGTACATAAATTAACACTGAATCCATGGTGGAGGGGCACACATCACCTTGCATATAACCACACTGAGGGTGGATCTACACACAGGGGGAAAACCCCCCGCTATAAATAAGTCAGAACTCAAATTGTTATAACGGGGGGGGACACCACTATGGAAAATCGCATAGAATTTTCTTTTTGCTCTCCAGCGCCATCTAATGCTGCATGTTTATAACGCATTCAAAATGCTACTTTTGGCTAATGTAGCTGAGTCCTGAGACGCTTACTTTAAGAACATAAGAAAGCTAAGTTTATTGCAGGAAATACCTGCTTGAAAGGGGTGGGGGTGGGGAATCCTAGTTCAGCTAAGGTTCTTGCTCTTGCATCTCAGCAGCAGAGACACAAACGATGTTGCTTCTCCAAAGGGAGGCCTTGAGAACGAAGGGCAAGTGAGGTCAGCAGCCCTAAGTGTATCTGTCTAGCAATGAAGGAAGTTCAGCAAATCAGCCCAGGGAGACTGGGAGATTCCAATCTCCCCATCCCATGAAGGATGGCTGAAATCTCCAGAGAGCCATTGCCAGGCAGTGTAGAAAATGAATGAATGAATTTTATTATTATTATTGTCACAGACCAGTTCCGGCTCACTTATAGTATCAGGAAAATCATAAAACACAACAGGAATACATTGAATTGCAATTGGGAAAATACAGTGGTACCTCGGTTTACGAACTTAATCCTTTCCGGACTTCCGTTCTTAAACCAAAACCATTCTTAAACCGAGGCGCGCTTTCCTGAAGGAGGCCTCCCGGTGCCGGTGCCCTTCCACCATTTGGCTTCCATTCGTAGACTGAGGTAAAGTTTGCAAACCGGGACACTACCTCTGGTTTTGTGGAGTTCTTAAACCGAATTGTTCGTAAATAGGGCTGTTCTTAAACCGAGGCACCACTCTACTGAGTTAGAGGAACTGATGGTCCGATGTGGTTGAAAGATACTGTTTCCCCTTCTCCTACCCCTCTCCAGACATGTTTGGGGACGGGACTTGACTCAGCCCCTTGGAAAAGGCAGAAACAAACTTTGTCGGCTGTGCTTTGAGACATCTTGGAGGGGCAGGAGAAGCCAACAAGTTATTTTCTTCTTTGCTGTGCAGATTGGGTCGTGTCTGCGGCTTGACAGGCTTCCGAAAGCTGGTGGGGATCCTGGGCACGTTTCCTGCGCTGCAACATTTGGAGTGAGTGGCAAAGCGGTGGGGAGGGGTGAATGGGAGCCATGCCTCCGGTTGACGCAGATGGAAAACAAGATATACCCAGATATCGATAAAAGACAAAAAAGCTGTCGCAACTCCCTCTGTATCACCACAATATTGTTGTAAAATTTAGGGTGAAATGAATAAATGCTAGGATTTGGGCTATGGACGTAAAATGCAAGCTTGCAAATGAATTTCTGGGCTAGCTGATGCAAAGCAACAAGGCTGAGCTATCAAAAGAATAATTGAGGGACACTAAATTCCATACAAGGGAACTCCTACCCCCTTGCCCCAGGTGTCAGCAGAAACTGGGTATTTGGAAGGTTGCCAGGGTAACTGCTGGGGGGGGGCAGCAAGGGTTGCTGGGAGGAAGAAGGAGCGAGAAGGGCATCTTTGGGGGAGGCTGGATTCTGGTGCTGCTGCCTCTGAAACGACCATGCTATAAGATCTTGACTCCCTCCATACAGATGGAAGGTGTAAATAGGTGAAGAAACCCTATTTCTTAAAGCCACAACAGTCTCCGATGTGTCTTCTAATCTCCAAAAGGACACAGACCCCCATGTAGGTGCCTGGGACGCGGGTGGCGCTGTGGTCTTAAACCGCTGAGCCTCTTGGGCTTGCCGATCGGAAGGTCGGCGGTTGAAATCCCCTTGATGGGGTGAGCTCCCGTTGCTCGGTCCCTGCTCCTGCCAACCTAGCAGTTCGAAAGCACACCAGTGCAAGTAGATAAATAGGTACCACTGCAGCAGGAAGGTAAACAGCGTTTCCATGTGCTCTAGTTTCCGTCACGGTGTCCCATTGTGCCAGATGCGGTTTAGTCCTGCTGGCCACATGACCCAGAAAGCTGTCTGCGTACAAACACCGGCTCCCTTGGCCTGAAAGTGAGATGAGCACCGCACCCCATAGCCGCTTTTGACTGGACTTAACCGTCCAGAGGTCCTTTCCCTTTTCCCTTTACCAATATTGACATTATTTTCAGCTCTCCTATCCCACGACTTAGTTACCCGCCATTTGCAAGTCCCTTACCTTTACCATAGGTGCCTGGTACCCAGTGGGCTCTTGCCAATGCTCAGTCACCCAGCTTCGGTGACCATCTTTCCCTGTCATTTTTGCAGCTTGGATTCTCCCAACGAGAACGAGATCGGAGACGAAGGAGTGACTAGCCTCAGCAGCGTCCTTCCTCACTTGTCCTACCTGGAAATGTTAAAGTAAGCAGCCTGGTTTAAGGCGGGAGAAATGCCATCCTCGCTGTCACCCTTGTCCCCAAAGGAACTGAGAGCAGGTCCTCAAGTTTGCAATGCTTTCTTCCTAGCCTGTCGGGGAACAAAATAACAGACCTGGGGGCAGAGAAGTTAGCCAAAGCGCTTCCGTCGCTGCGTTCGCTGAAGACACTAAGGTGAGTGCTGCTCTTTTCATCTTTAGCATGTCCATACCAACAAAGGTCCGTATAGTTAAAGCTATGGTTTTCCCATTTATGCGCATTTATGTTTCACAGGGTGCAAAAGAAGGGCTTTGCACCTTGCCTGGCAGAGAAACCAAGCGCCTTGCACCCCTCCTGGGCAGCGCCCGCTTGCCCGTGACTCCCGAGCCTCTCCCGATCTGTCAAAACAAAGGGGGAAGGGGGCAGGAGATCTGTACTGCCAGACATCCCTGGTTCCCCTTCGGCAGCGAGCAGCTCCTGAAGCCAGCCAGAGCCAACTGCGCTACCAGGCTGGCTCCGGGCTGCAGAGGCTCCCACTGCCACATTTCCCGGGGACAGATTTGCAAATCCGGGGACTGTCCCCGGGAACCGGGGACGTCTAGTAACCCTACTCTAAGGTGCCACAAGAGTTTCTCCTGTTTTTGTTCTTTTGGAGTAGGGGCTGCAATCACTTGTCTGGGCTTGTCATAGGCTCTGGCGCCACCTAGTGTTGGGCTCCCTGGCTCCTGCCTTACCCGTTCCAAAGGGCACCAGCCTCCACCGTCCTTTTGACGATGGGAATTATAGTGCAACAATTTCAGGAGGGCTACAGTTTCTCCCTCCGCGACCTAATCCTTTTTCCAAACATCTCTGACCTTCTTTATTTAAAAATGTCAGCTCCATTGGGCAAGCCGGACTGCGTTTGCATGATTTGTTACTTGAAGATGGATGGAGGCTTTTGGATGGGTCAAAAACACACGTACGAGCAGAACTTTCTTGTAAAGCGATGCTCTGCCCTGCTTCTCATACGGATCCATGGTCACACTTGCCTTTGTTTCCTGCAGCTTATACAATAACAACATTGGAGATGCGGGGGCAGAACATTTTGCCAGAGTGCTCCCAGAGACAGCTTCTTTGAGAGTGCTTGAGTGAGTATAAAACATTTGGCCATGAAGACTTAGGGCACGTAACTCCCACAAAGAGCCAGGTTCAAGGTGCTTTCACAATGGTTGACTGGTGTCTGCTTATAATGGCTTTTTAGTGGTTATATTGCTGTAAGCGGCTTTGGTATTTCCCCCCCATGATATAATGGTATGCAAATATTTTCATAAATAAATACTGCAAGGTGCTCTGTGTGGGGTTTCCCTTCCTGCCTTCTATACTCCTTTCTTCCTCCCCCACCAGAACCTGCCCAAGCCACCCAAACCAAAACCTCACTTTGGGGATGCCCTTCTTTCTGCCCTACATGGGATGTGGGTGGGGCTGTAGTCTAAACCACTGAGGCTCTTGGGCTTGCCGATGGCAAGGTCGTTAGTTCAAATCCCCGCGACGGAGTGAGCTCCTGTTGCTCTGTCCCAGCTTTCGCCAGCCTAGCAGTTTGAAAGCACACCAGGGTGAGTAGATAAATGGGTACCGCAGCGACGGGAAGGTAAACGGCGTTTCCGTGTGCTCTGGCACTCATCACAGTTCTATGCGCGCCAGTAGTGGTTTAGTCCAGCTGGCCACATGACCCGGAAAGCTGTCTGTGGACAAACGCCAGCTCCCTCGGCCTGAAAGCAAGATGAGCGCCGCAACCCCAGAGTCGCCTTTGACTGGACTTAACCATCCAGGGGTCCTTTACCTTTTACCCTTTTTTTACATGAATCACAAACCATCATTTGCTGCAGACATCTTGTAAGGCTGTATCTTTCTGTCTCGGCTTTCCCTGTTGCATGAAATCAGGCCCCTGCTTCTTTCTGAACAATTCTCCCCCATTACATTTTTATTTATATGTATGTTTGTGTGTGTGTGTGTGTGTATACACACACATATACACACATATACATACACACACACACACACACACACACACACACAGAGTGGTACCTCGGGTTAAGAACTTAATTCGTTCTGGAGGTAAAGTTCTTAACCCAAGGTACTACTTCCGGGTTAGCGGAGTCTAACCTGAAGCATTTGTAACCTGAAGCATATGTAACCCGAGGTACCACTGTATATATATAAACACACACACACACACACACACACACATATATATATATATATATATATATATATATATATATATATAATATTTATATATAAATGTGTTTTTGACTACTGTTATTGATTTCTTTAACTTATACCCCACCTTTTCCACCAAGGAGCTCAAGGTGGCGCTCCAGATGCCTTAGCTGAGATTCCCAGAGAGCAGGGGGTTGGGCTAGATGACCCTTAAGGTCCCTTCCAGCTCTACAATTCTATGATCCTCCCCCTCCTCATTTACTGGTGGTGGTTTTGCTTTCATGGCGCTGTTTGTTGTTTTTATGTTGTGAAATGCTTAGGGTTGAAAAACTGGGAAATCTGGGGGTGGGGGATAAATGAAGTGTGTGTGTGTTTTCGTTAAATGTTTTAAATATTTAAAGCAAATGAAGTAAGGAAACTCAGGACCACCCTGCTACTGCTGAGGTTTAGCAAAGCAGAGGCGGCTCCTTTAGGCTAACAGCTGGTACGCTCGTTTCTTTCCAGCATCCATTGCAACAAGATAACGGCTGCTGGAGCTCAGTACCTGACGGACAGCTTGAGGAAATGTCCCCGCGTCCAGAGTGTGGCGTAAGTAATTGGCTGGCTTGATATCCCACCTTGATCACGCAAATGCTGTCAGCTGGGTGCTGTCCCTGGTCATATCCAAACCATGCATTTTGAGCCGTATGATACCCCTTTGAACAGTCATGGCTTCCCCAATGCATCCAGTAGACCACACGGGTAGCGTTGTGGTCTAAACCACTTGGGCTTGCCGATCAGAAGGTCGGCGGTTCGAATCCCCGTGATGGAGTGAGCTCCCATTGCTCTGTCCCAGCTCCTGCCAACCTACCAGTTCGAAAGCACACCAGTGCAAGTAGATAAATAGGTACCACTGCGGTGCAAAGGTAAACGGCGTTTCCGTGCACTCTGGTTTCCGCCAAGGTATTCCGTTGTGCCAGAAGCGGCTTAGTCCTGCTGGCCAAATGACCCGGAAAGCTGTCTGTGGACAAACGCTGGCTCCCTCGGCCTGAAAGCGAGATCAGTGCCTTATGTTTCCCTCCCCTTATGGTTTTGATCTATGGGCTAATTTTAAAATGAGACTGCATTTTTAATTACATTTTAACCTGTGTCTTAAATTGGTTTTTCTCCCCTCCTATTATGTTTTTACTGTAATTTTACTGGTGTTAGCCACCCTGAGCCCGGCTCTGGCCAAGGAGGGCAGGGTATAAATAAAATTAATTTATTATTATTATTATTATTAACCCCATAGTCGCCTTTGACTGGACTTAACCGTCCAGGGGTCCTTTACCTTTACCATTAATACACAAAACCCATGATTGTGAATCTTTTCTCTATATTATCTGGATTCCCATTCCCTTCTACCAGGGTCTCTTCCATTATTTGCATCTTACCTATATGTGCGTGTGTGTAATTTTACTAATAATGGTGGGGGAGAAATACAATGCAGGTAAACATTTGAAAGGTGAACACACTTGGCAAATTGCATGAACTGAAACACAGCCGTTTTTGAAATCTTTGCTTCTCCAAATTTTGCAATGTGGTGCCAAGTAATGTGCAGAAAGATGCATGCACCAGGATAAATGTACATAAGAATGCATATTAGTGAAAAATAACATTAAAAATACATTGCATTGGGAGGAAATGCCTTGCGAAAACGTCTGTATTGGGGCAACAGGGCATGCAAAGCTGTTTGTATTAGGAGAAATTTGTACTGAAATGCTGATATTTAATGAAGACTTTGAAAGAAATGCAAACTTACATGGAAATGAAGAGATTTGAAAATTGTAAATACAAAAAATTGAGAGAAACTGAAATCCACAGATTTGTATATCCTTGCTCAAGATAAGGGGCTTCAACAAAGCAAATTTCCTTATTCTGTTTTCTTTTCTTCAACCCCCCTTTTTCAGGCTATGGAACCCCACTATTCCCCATGGACTTCTAGATCATCTGCAGCAGCTGGATTCTCGAATCAGATTACTCTAGATCCAGCAAAACCGGGGTCAAACAAGGTTGGGATTTTGAAATGTGTAAGTATTTTGAATCAGTATTTAGGATGCTCTTGGCTCCTGCATTCTGCTCTCCTGTAAAAAGTGATAGTCCCTCTTAATGAAATATTCCTGCTGATTTCTAACCCCCCCTCAAATGACCATGCCTTTATCAGGAGTTCAATATGTGGAGCTGGAATTGTCTGCCAGCCACCTCAGATACTGTGATCAGATATTAAAACCCCCAGATTCTGCCACTAGAATAAATTGCGTCCGTATATGTAGTTTAAATGTTATTTATGTTTATATAGACCTGTGTCTGAATTCTGCTAGCACTGATCTAAGGTACAATTTGCTCTATACATTTAAAGCAGTATTATGCCACTTTAAATTGTCATGGCTTCCCCCAAAGAATCCTGGGAAATGTAGTTAGTTAGGGCCTTGTTCGGAGACCCCTGTTCCCTCCAGGGAGCTACAATTCCCAGAGTTCCCTGGGAAGAGGGAATGACTGCTAAACCAATCTGGGAAATGTAGGTCTGTGAAGGGAACAGGGGCTTCTTCACATTGCTCGGCACCCATTGCTCAGCAAACTACACTTCCCAAGATTCTCTGGGAGAAGCTGTTCCTGCTTAAAGTGGTAAGGTAAAGGTAAAGGTACCCCTGCCTGTACGGGCCAGTCTTCTCAGACTCTAGGGTTGTGCGCTCATCTCACTTAAGAGGCCGGGGGCCAGCGCTGTCCGGAGACACTTCCGGGTCATGTGGCCAGCGTGACGAAGCTGCTCTGGCGAGCCAGCACCAGCGCAGCACACGGAAACGCCGTTTACCTTCCCGCTATAAAGCGGTACCTATTTATCTACTTGCACTTAATGGTGCTTTCGAACTGCTAGGTGGGCAGGAGCTGGGACCGAAAGACGGGAGCTCACCCCGCCGTGGGGATTCGAACCGCCGACCATACGATCGGCAAGTCCTAGGCACTGTGGTTTTACCCACAGCGCCACCCGCGTCAGCTTAAAGTGGTATCGTGCTTCAAATGTACAGCGCTGAAGGGACCAGAACGCCGAATAAATTTTAAATGGGTATGAAAGCAGATCAACTAAAATGAAAATACATTATTATTATTATTATTAATTATTATTATTATTATTATTTTTAAAAACTGTTCAAGGTATCATTCCACCTATTGAAATGTGTAGTGCAGATGGGCTCTGCCTGTCACTGGCTCTGGCGCCACCTACAGTTGGAAGGCAAGGTTGGAAATTGATTCTGTTGCCCCACCCATTTTCCCTTTTAGCCCACTACAGGCATTTAGTTCCCAGGAGGCTTCCCAGGAGGGAATGCCTCTCCCTGGCTACTGCAGGTCTAATCCAGCTCTTTCTATGTCCTCTTGGCCCGCTTGAGAGGTCTTAGCAGGAAAGTGTGTTAGAGGTGTACTCAGCTAGCTTTTGCTCAGAACAAACCCATTGAAAGCAATGGACCTAGCTTAGCCACGTCCATTTATTTCTATGGGTCTGCTCCGAGTTACTGTTAGTTACCCTTAAGTCTTTGCATTGCTTCGCACTGCAGGGAGAAGACCCACGTGAAAACGTTGGCTTCAGAATGCAGACTAGGGGGGCTTTAAAAGAGGATTAATGGAGGAGACGCGGGTGGCGCTGTGGGTTAAACCACAGAGCCTAGGGCTTGCCGATCAGAAGGTTGGCAGTTCGAATCCCCGCGATGGGGTGAGCTCCCGTTGCTCGGTCCCTGCTCCTGCCTACCTAGCAGTTCGAAAGCACATCAAAGTGCAAGTAGATAAATAGGTACCGCTCCAGCGGGAAGGTAAACGGCGTTTCCGTGTGCTGCTCTGGTTCGCCAGAAGTGGCTTAGTCATGCTGGCCACATGACCCGGAAGCTGTACGCCGGCTCCCTTGGCCAATAAAGCGAGATGAGCGCCGCAACCCCAGTGTCGTCCGTGACTGGACCTAATGGTCAGGGGTCCCTTTACCTTTTAATGGAGGAGAGGGCTACCGATGGCTACTAGCCCCAAAGGCTTAATCTACTGCCGTCAAGGTTGGAGGCAGGGATGCTCCCAGATAAATGGCAGATGCTGGAAACCACAGGAGAGGAGAGTGTGGCTCTCGCACTTGGGTCCTGCATGGAGGTTTCCCATCGGGGCGTCTGAATGACCACTGTGAAATCAGGGTGCAAGACTCTTCTGATGTTACGCCCTTAATAAAAGCAAGCCAGAAAAGATGTGTGTGTTTATGACTTGACAGGCACATCCTTCCGAACGGATGACGAAGAACCTGACGTTTTTCATGGGATGCTTCATGAATGAAAATGGGAAATCGACAACATCCGGCTACGGGAGGCCTCTGTCCTGGAGGCATGGATTTGGGAAATAGCTTGACACGGTTTTGAGGAGCCACAAGAGAATGCAAAGCGCAGTTTCTGCAAAATGATCTTTAGCAGCTGAATAGACTGTGGAGCAGTGCAAGGTCTTTTTGTGTATACAGTGGTACCTTGGTTCTCAAACTTAATGCATCCCGGAAGTCCGTTCCAAAACCAAAGCATTCCACAGCCAAGGTGCGCTTTGCCATAGAAAGTAATGCAAAATGGATTGATCCGTTCCAGACTTTTAAAAACATCCCCTAAAACAGCAATTGAGCATGAATTTTACTATCTAACGAGACCATTGATCCATAAAACGAAAGCAATAAACAATGTACTGCAGTCACACAATCAATCAGTAGCTGAACTGGGTTCCGCAGAGTCACAAAAACAAACAAAAAAGAGCCGCGAAAACAAAAACGCTAAATAAATAGGAAAAACAGACACTCCAAATGGAATTTTAAATTGTATTTTTAACCTGTATTTTAAATTGTCCCCCCCCCCCATTATGTTTTTATTGTAATTTTACTGGTGTTAGCCGCCTGAGCCCGGCTCTGGCCGGGGAGGGTGGGGTATAAATAAAAAAATATTATTATTATTATTATTAAGTGTGAAACACTCAAAACGGAAGCGTAACACTCACATTGGAGCATAACACTCAAAACAGAACATGTTCGGCTTCCAAAAAAAGTTCGCAAACTGAAACACTTACTTCCGGATTTGCAGTGTTTGGGTTCCAAGTTGTTTGAGTACCAAGGCGTTTGAGAACCAAGGTACCACTGTACACACATTTCTTATTAGACCATTGTAGATTTCCCACGCCCCCTCCCTGTCTCTGTCTGTGTGCCATTTGAACACGGTTTTACCGTGTGTGCAACCTTCAGTAAATATGCATATAATCTTCAATAAATGTGTGTTAAATCTTTTAGTTAACCTCTTTGCAAGTGCCTTCTTTGATGGTTGCAGAGAGGGCTATTTATCCTAGAAACATAGCTGGAGCTGCAAATCCAACCGCAGGCAGAATGCAGCAGATCTACTGCTATCCAAGCTCAGCTTAAAAGCCTCTAATGGAGGAGGCAGCGCCTTTCAAGGTTTCTTCTCAACAATTCTGCTTGTCATTGGAGCACAATGGCTTGGGTCCTGCTGTCTGGCGTGACACAAGATAACCGCAAGAAGACATGGGAACTGAAACCGCTTCACAGATAAATGAATGAGCAACACTCTCGATCAGTTGACCTGCATACTTGTGTATTTGAAAGAGGCTGGTTATCAATATATTGCTTTTTACATTATTATTTTTTTAAACATAAGAACTGCATTTCAACACTAGGCAAAATAACGTGGGAATTAACAAGACCCCCTTCCTTTCCCAAAATTACAAAAATACTTACAAAAGCAATTCTTTCCCGTAACACTGTGTGGCAGACGCACCGACTCCCTGCAATTCTCTTCATTTTTTTATTCTTTAAAAGGCGACGTTTTGAGGGTTATGAAATGAGTTCCTGAAGCTTAATGGGATTAGGCTGGGGTTTTTTTCCCCTTTCAGAAAAGTGTGACCTGTTCTATAGCTCATCAACAGCAAATGCAGATTGTCGGCTGGGAGGCTATGATGATGGCAGATCAGATCCTGCACATTTTAGGAAGGGTGCAAATTGCAGTCCCTGTGGGCTAGTAACAACTCCGGATGCAAGTGTTCCCACATCAAACTCTTCCTTGCTTGCAGAAATCTAACATGTCAGGGAGAAGGCTCCTTTAACGACACGCAAACTTTCCATACACAGACAAACTTCGACATGGCAGAGATTTTTTAAAGCAACCATTCACGTGCATTGCAGAGTTGTACTGGTGATGCACAAGGAATGCACCAGGTCCTGAACCGAAGGTGGCTACCCTCGTGAGACCGGTCGGTGCAAACTGGGCCCAGGACCGCATGCAAGGTTGTGGGGACGGCCAAAACCAACCCTCTAACTGTGTGCAGACGGTGCAAAAATGTGCCAGTGCTCTCTTGCAATACTTCTTGAGATCTCATGACGGTTTTTCCAGCACCCCTTAAAAAAACAGGGATTGGGAGCCTTCCAGATGTGGTTCAGTGCCAACTCCCATCAGCCCCCAGCAAGCATGGTTGACGCCCAGGGGTGGTGGGAGTTGTAGTTCAGCAACATCTGGATAATTGTAAGTCTCCCCCACCATGTAAAACCATGCCCCATCCTGCTCCATCAACCACTTTAGCAGGCGTGCGGAAAATCTTTGGCCCTCCAGATTTTGCTGAACTGCAGCTCCCATCATCCCTGGGCTTTGGCCGTGCTTGCTGGGGCTGATAGGATTTGTGGTTCAGCAATATCTGGTCCCCCTCTCACCACATACCTGCTCTCAGCTTCTTATCCTGACAGTACCACCTAGCTCAACATATCGGCATCGACTTCTCCGTTCCCTGGAAGTTTGTGACGTGTGATTGGCAGCCCGGCTCACCGTTAAAAATGACCCGGCAGTGTTTCCCGTGACTTGGAAGCCCTTCTGGAATCTCTAAGCAAATTCTGATAGCTGTGCATAATCAGTTTCCTGCAGAATCATGGCAAATCCCTGAAAAACAAGCAAATACTGAGGACATCCTCAGCCAGGCTGTTAGGAAGCCCACGTTGCTCTGGAAGCCGTTTCCTCTCGCAGAGATGCAAGTTCACGACCGTGCCGTCTTGCCCCGTAATCTGGTGCTCCCAGCTTCTTTTTCACATGTGCAGAAAACGTGTGCAAATCTGGATTTCAAAAAAAGGAAAAGTAAACGTTACACAAGAGAAAAGCACGCCCAGGGAGAGGACAGAGCAGGATGAAATTAAGCAGGAAACAGAAAGTGATTTCTCCCCCTCTTTCACAATGCTCAAAGCCCGATGGGTTGCATCTCAATGTCAGTCCCATTCAGAGTAGACCTATTGGAATTAATGGAGACTACTAACACAGGCAGGGACGCGGGTGGCGCTGTGGGTTAAACCACAGAGCCTAGGACTTGCCGATCAGAAGGTCGGCGGTTCGAATCCCCGCGACGGAGTGAGCTCCCGTTGCTCGGTCCCTGCTCCTGCCAACCTAGCAGTTCGAAAGCACGCCAGTGCAAGTAGATAAATAGGTACCGCTCTGGTGGGAAGGTAAACGACGTTTCCGTGCGCTGCTCTGGTTCGCCAGAAGCGGCTTAGTCATGCTGGCCACATGACCCGGAAGCTGGACGCTGCCTCCCTCGGCCAGTACAGCGAGATGAGTGCCTCAACCCAAGTTGTCCATGACTGGTCAGGGGTCCCTTTACCTTTACCTTTACTAAGACAGGCATCTGGTTGGAGACTGAAAACAGGGTGCTGAATTAGAAAGCCTTAGCTCCAATTGAGTCGGGCTCTTCTTACTTTCCTAAAATACGTTTGTCTCTTAGGAGTAAAAGAAGCTGCCTTATACTGAGTCAGAGTAGAGAATTGTGGGGTTGGAAGGGACCCTGAGGGTCATCTAGTCCAACCCCGTGCAACGAAGGAATCTCAACTCAAGCATCCTTGACAGATAGTCATCCGACCCCCAAGGAAGGAGAGTCATGAGGGAGTCCGTTCCACCGTCAAACAGCTCTTACTGTCCGAAAGTTCACCCTGATGTTTAGTTGGAATCTCCTTTCTTGTGACTTGAAGCCATGGGTTCAGGTCCTACCCTCTGAGTAGCTCCTAGTGTTACCTACACTGACTGGCAGGGTATCAGGCAGGGGTCCCTCCCTGATGCTGGAGTTTGAACCTGGGACCTCCTTCATCTGAAGCAGATGTTCCACACCCCAGAGTTATGGCCGTTCCCCAGATAAAGCAAGATCCTACAAAAACCAGGGCATGCCATTTTAGGGTCTGAAACGTAAATGTTTGCACATTTCTGCAATGAGGGGCCTTAAAAACAAGTTTTTGGGTGTGAGGAATTCAGACCTGCTATTATTTTTGTGACTGGACAATACTTAGCTTGGTGTAAGAAGCACATAAACTGCTTTTGGAAAACCAAAGAAATTTAATTATTGATTGATTGATTGATTGATTGATTGATTGAATTTATATACCACCCTATACCCAGGGGGGTCTCAGGGTGGTTCACAGAATAAAATCAAGATATAAAACCATAAAATGCCTAGTAAAAATAAAAACACCAACCCAATACCCCCCCCACAAAATACCCACATTATTATTATTATTATTATTATTATTATTATTATTATTATTATTATTATTAATTTTACCTTCTGGAAATGCCAGGTATCATCATCATCATCATCATCATCATCATCTACCATTTGTATTGAGTTCTATGCAGTTTTACACACATTTTACTTAACAAGAAAAACTAAATTATATTAATTTAACCAAATCATCTTTTGAATCCCAAGTCATGTTACAACTTCTTAGCACCCCTCATTTTTTGAATTTGAAAGTTAAGCTATTCAACACGCCCTGATCCTGCATGGTTCTGGAAAAAAGGTTGAAATAGGAAGTTAGGAAACTCTCCTTTATCGAGTCAGACAATGGGTCCAACTATCCCAGAACTGACTGGTAGCACCTCTCCAGATTTTCAGACAGGACTCTTTCTCCACACCCTATTTGGAGATACTGAGGATCAAACCTGGGACCTTCTGCATGCAAAGCAGGTGTCCTACCCACTGAGCTACAACCCTTCCCCAAGGCTGATGCCAATTATCACAGGTAATGCAAGCAGGAGGGACGCGGGTGGCGCTGTGGGTTAAACCACAGAGCCTAGGACTTGCCGATCAGAAGGTTGGGGGTTCGAATCCCCACGACGGGGTGAGCTCCCGTTGCTCAGTCCCTGCTCCTGCCAACCTAGCAGTTCGAAAGCACGTCAAAGTGCAAGTAGATAAATAGGTACCACTCCGGCAGGAAGGTAAACAGTGTTTCCATGCGCTGCTCTGGTTCGCCAGAAGCAGCTTAGTCATGCTGGCCACATGACCCGGAAGCTGTACGCCGGCTCCCTCAGCCAGTTGTGAGATGAGCCCCGCAACCCCAGAGTTGTCCGAGACTGGACCTAATGGTCAGGGGTCCCTTTATCTTTACCTAATGCAAGCAGGTATTATTATTTTCCTATTCTGCCGTTCCTACTGTAGGAACCCATAAACCGTTTTACCCAGCTTTCCTGGAAGCTGAGTGGTCAATAACATCTTCTGTTTTGAAACCGGATCATCTCCTGCGCTTGCTAAATCTGTATGACATTGATGGATTCCCGAGGCGCAGGCAGTGCCAAGCCAAAGCCTTCTGCTTTTTATATACCCTGCATTGCAACAATTGCCACATCTTTGGGCATCGACAGATTCCTTTTAATGCTTTCCGTCTGGCCACCATCTTTCTGCAAAGTCAGTGCATTAACGGTATTTCGGCTCAAATGGCCAAAAGTGCACTTTGCGACTCAGGACAAAGGGAGGGGGTGCTTTGGGGGACCTGTGAAGAGGAACCAAATGCTCTGATGGAGGAAACGTGATGGTCAGCTCCCAGACTCACCCCACACCGGGAGCACAGCGTTGTGCAGTTCAGACAGTGCCAGATTTATGTATAAGCTAAACAAGCTATAGCTTAGGGCCCCACTCTCTTGGGGCCCCCCAAAAAAAATTAAAGGGAAAAAAAACCTGGATGTACATTTCCTAAATATAAGATAAAAAAAACAAATAAAATAAAACCTGCATACAGCAACAGTGTTTTGTGTTTGTAGGTTCCTATGATGTAAGTAATGGGCCCCACCTGCTAGCCTGCTCCCTAAAATATCACTGGTTTGCTCATTTCTATGTATAGGGTGGCGCTGTGGGTTAAATCACAGAGCCTAGGACTTGCCGATCAGAAGGTCAGCGGTTTGAATCCCCGTGACAGGGTGAGTTCCCGTTGCTCGGGCCCTGCTCCTGCCAACCTAGCAGTTCGAAAGCACATCAAACTGCAAGTAAATAAATAGGTACCGCTCTGGCAGGAAGGTAAACGGCGTTTCCGTGCGCTGCTCTGGTTCGCCAGAAGCGGCTTAGTCATGCTGGCTACATGCTCCCTCAGCCAGTAAAGCGAGATGAGCGCCGCAACTCCAGAGTTGGTCACGACTGGACCTAATGGCCAGGGGTCCCTTTACCTTTACCTTTATGTATAGGGTGCCTACATTCTGCATGGACTGGTTGTAACACTTACTTGGATAAAATACATGTTAACATGTAAATGGCTTTAGATACCTATTAGGTTTGTAAATTACCATATAGCATATATTCAACACAAAAACTAGAGACAACTTGTTATGGACAAAGGACAGCTGGACATATAAAGGGCCCCATTGCCTTCGGTAGCTTAGGGCCTCATCAAACCTACCAAATCCATAGCTGTCAACTTTTCCCTTTTCTTGCGAGGAATCCTATTCGGAATAAGGGAATTTCCCTTAAAAAAAGGGAAATGTTGACAGCTATGCCTAAATCCGGCCCTGAGTTCAGACCTAGGCAAACCATCTGAGGAAGGGGGCAAGTTTGTGACCCATCTACATTACACATTCAAAGCAGTATCTTACCACTTTAATTAAGCATTGCTTCTCCCAGTGAATCCTGGGAACTGTAGTTTAAAGGTGCCAGAGACGCAGCATGGGGGGGGGGGAGGCTACCAAGATGATCGCGCTGGGTGCAACCATTTTTAGGGGGGAGCCTCTGCAGCTGCTGCCCCGACTGGAGGTGCTCCCCTTTCCGCCCGCCTCACCGAAGCAGCACACTGAGCAAGAAGTGGGGAGGATAGGCCAGTGGTGGCCAAACTCGGCCCTCCAGCTGTTTTGGGACTACAATTCCCATCATCCCTGACCACTGGCCCTGTTAGCTAGGGATGATGGGAGTTGTAGTCCATAAACAGCTGGAGGGCCAAGTTTGGCCACCACTGGGGTAGGCCCTTGCGTCCCCCACTGGTGGTGGAGGCAGGCAGAGGGCAAGGCTCACAGCGGTGGCAGCGCCCCAGCCTGAGGAGATGCACACACATGTCCCACTGCTGCTCTGCAGCTTTGTCCGGCAGCAGCAGCAGTGCCGCAAGGAGGCATAATAAGTTCCTTGCCCTGGGCTCTGGCAACCCATGCTACACCACCGATATGGCTTGACAGGGCCGTCTCAGGACATTTTGCTGCCTGAGGCAAAATGGACAGATTGCCACTGAAGGGTGCTGAAAGTCGTTAGGACTCTCACGGAGCTCCCATTCCCAGAGCTCCCTGGGGGGAGGAAAGCGACTGGGAAACCACTCTGAGAACTGCAGTGGCATGGAATAGAGGCCTCCCAGCAACTCACAGCTCTTGAACTATAGTTCCCAGGGTTCTTTAGGGGAAGCCATGACTGTTTCCATTGGTATGGTGCTGCTTTAAACCAGCGGTTCTCAACCTGTGGGTCCCCAGATGTTGTTGGACTACAACTCCCATCATCCCTGAGCTCTGGCCTTGCTAGCTAGGGGTGATGGGAGTTGTAGTTCAACAACATCTGGGGACCCACAGGTTGAGAAAGGATGAAATATACAGTACAGAGGGGCATTGTATTGGCAAGTTAACCCTTTCTCCCCTTTGGTGTTACCTTTGTTGGGGGCGGGCACCCATGCAAGTGGTGGGCGGGGCCAGAGGCAAATAATGGGCGGAGCAACAGGTGTAACTTTTGCCTCTGCTACATTCCAGCCACACAACACTCAGAGGCATCTTCAAGCCTCTATCCAGGCAGGCAAGCATCTTCCCAGTTCAAGGACAACATCCCAGCCAGTTTAATGGACTTGAGGAGTGTCCATTGCAGGGGCAATGAGGGGGTTAGCCCAGGTTTGCCAAGCCAAGCTCACGGGCAGCACCAATGGTTTTGCAGGCACCTTTGCTGGTCTGCAGAGAGGGAAAGGTTCCTTTGCAAACATGACTTGCATCCACTTCAAAGAGGTTTCATATAAACCCCAACCAGCCAATAGGCACCCCTTTGTAATTGTCCCCTGCGTCAATGTGGTGGTGGTGGGGAGGATGGTCAGGATCTGGCCTCTGGGCCAAATAACTGAAGTGACAGCCAGTGTGGTTTTCTTTCTGATCCGGATCCAGAGAACTCCGTTTCCTGGTTACATGTTCACGACAACGCTCAATACAAATCAGTGTGCTTAAAAATATACCATATATCATGATGCTGATAGCTACATATGGAAGGGAGATCTGAACCTCATTCGTTTATGGCTTAAACTGCTTTCGCTGACATTTTAAATGGCTCCTCTCTTCATATTCTGGAGAGATACCAAGAAATGCGATAATATAACTCAAGTTTAAAGGGAAGGGTGAGGGAGCTGAGGGACGGCAAGCGAGGAGGTTGGGAGGGTTAACAGAGAGCAACCCTCCCCCAAAAAGGCAATGAAAGCAGGTACTCAGGCAAGAAGTCCCTTCTGGGTCCTGACTTGCATTATCCCACCAGCACCACCTTGCTTTGATCTGCTGCAGCTGCTTAGGATGTGCTTTAGCAGCACTCGGTCTTCCCGTCTGTGAAATGGGAGCAACAGAGGTCTACCTTGTAGATCTGGTTGGTGCAGGTGCTTAAGATATGGGGCTTAATTGCAGTTACTAAATGAATAAATAGCAAGCACCGTGCTAAAACTACGTCCATTTCAGCTGAGGGAGCAGATACTGAGCAACTAACAGTGCCGGCCTGAGGGTAAGGTAAATTTTTCACGCCATCTGAAACTGCTACCCGGAGTCAAGTGCAACTCATATGAGCCAGCTGGGTAGCAAAGGGAGAGAGAAAACAGAACTCCTTTTGCCTTGACTAGATAGAAACATCTGGCAGGTGTATAAGATCAGATCCAAGGTGTTTGGTCTTTTACTTCAATCTGAGTTTAACCTTGCCTCTCTCGACATGGCACCCTCTGGACTACAACTCCCATAAAGCCCAGCCACCATGTCGTCTGTGCCAGGGCCACAGCTCAGAGCATCTGCTTTGCATGAAGGTCTCAGGCCCATAGCTGTCAAGCGTCCCTTATTTGGCGGGACAGTCCCTTATCCCAGAGCCATGTCCCACTGCTGTCCCTTATTGATGATGTCCCTTAAATAAGCTACTGAAGGTAATGGGGCCCTTTCTATGTCCAGCTGTCCTTTGTCAACAACAAATTGTTGCTGTTTTTTGTGTGTTGAATATATGCTATATGGTAATTTATGGACCTAATAGGTATCTAAAGCAATTTGCATGCAACAAAATATGTATTTTATCAAAGTAATTGTTGATCCCTTATTTTGGCTGCTGATCCCTTATTTTCGAGGCTGCTGGTCCCTTATTTTCAAATCTGTAAGTTGACAGCTATGCTCAGGCCCCATCCACTCTCTCTGCATAATACTCATTCGGCATTTGCAAGAAATCACACTTTGAGTACCAACTTTGGTAGAATGTCAGATGAAGACGATGGATTTTTCGGAGCTAGCAGACCTGACCGGAAGAGTCCGCGACCAAGAGGAGGAGGAGTATCAGGAAGAATGGACGAAATTTAATGACTATTTAGTTAAATATGCTAAGATAAATTAATTGGAAAAAGCTTGCAAATACCAGATAGGCTTAGGATTTAAATATGTAATGTGATGAATTAATATGTTTAATGCTGAATTGGTAAGAAAGGTGTTAAGTGATTAAGTTAAGTTTATAAGAATTTTGATTTGGAAAACTGTTAAAATGATTTGCACTGAAATTCAACTAGGGGAAGTCACTTAATGTTAATAAGATTAGTTTTAATAAGGTTATGATTTATGTTTGTTTGCTTGTATGTTTGTGCGTCTATAATTTTGTGGAAATCAATAAAAAAATTTGAAGAAAAAAAGAAATCACACTTTGGAACTCCCTGCCTATTGAGGGCAGGCAGGCACCTTCACCGCACTCTTGGCACCTGCTGAAAGCTTTTTCGTTCAGGTAAACATGACTTCCCCCTAGAGAATCCTGGAAACCGTAGTTTCACCACACCAAAGCTACATGTCCCCAGAAACCTTAACGAACTACAGATCCCAGAATTCTTTGGGAGAAAGCCACACACTTTTTAAGGATGTGCGAAATGCATGGTGCGGATCTGCACTATGCACACAAAATACCCTTGCCGAATGTGTTGGGAGGAGACGGGGTTTTGCAGAAATGGGTGCCCCAGCCCCATCTTATGGGTGGGTTAGGAATGAGTGAAACTGCGCAAGCAGCCTTGTTGGGGGGGGGGGTTTCATTGCATTTTCATGGCTGGTGTTCATGTCAGATTAGAGGCATCACATAGCGGAGAGTGCTCAGTGCTAAACATGTGTTAGACAGAAGGTCGCAGGTTCAATCCAGGGATTGTCCCCACTCTACAACCCTGGAACGCTACAGCCAGCCAGTGTAGACAATACTGACCTCAATCTGACTCTGTATAAGGCAGCCTTTTATACCGAATCACGAGGAATGGGATTCTGTAGAATCGTAGAGTTGGAAGGGAATCCTGCCCACAACCATCCCAGGGTGGGCTTGAACCACCAACCTCCTAGTTAACAGCCAGACACAGGGACTCATTGCACCACGAGGCTTCTTACTTTGTATCTAGGGATAGGGCTGGCAGCCCAGTCGATGTGGAGCGCCGCTGCCAGTCCGTGTCGACAATACTGAGCTAGATGGACCGACAATCTTACCCTTTCTGTGTTCCACTGCCGTTTGGGGGGAGCACCTAGCAGTCCCTTCTACCTGGGCGCGTTTTGAACCTGCTCTGCCAACGGGGAAAGGGGAAGGTAGATAAAAGCAACCGCTTGGATCGTCATAGAGACATGCCAATATGTACAAGAGCCTCTGCCCAACAGGCGTTGCGAACTACAACTCCCATCACACACACCCCAGCCAACGCACCTGTTGTTGGGAGTCGTAGTACAAAACCTGGAGGGCGCCAGCTTGGCAGAACTCTGATATAGGATCATACCCCAACCCCCAGACCTTTCCAACGTGCAACTTCTTCCCCACTGCACAGCTGGATCAAACCGTAAAAGGCCACTTACTTCAGTGCCCCGAAGGGACCCTGTCCATCCGTGCCAACTCTGGCTCCCTCTTCCTGCCTCGTCGCTGTCTTGCCCGCCTTTAGCATGGCACCCCCAAAAGTCGGTGGCCCTCTCCCCAGTCTTTCCAGCTCAAGCAGAAAACCCACGACTGGGGCAGGCGGGGCAGAGAGCTTCCTGGCACCTTCCCAGCTGGGCTGTCCCTGTGCCCCCATCGCAGTCTACAAAGGGTCCGTCCAGCTGTGCCCACATCTGGATGCAGCGACGCTCCTCTTCCCAGCCCGTGCCAGTTGCTCTTTCGGGGAGGGGGCCCGAGTTATTCCCAGTAGCCGTCCAGCACTTCCACCTCGCTGTCCAGCTCGTAGAGTCCCAGAGCCGGGTCGGAGACCACCCCGAGATCCACCAGGGCCTGGTCCATGTCCTCGGGCAGGAAGACGATGCCGACGTTGAGGGCGATGTACTCCAGCAGGAAAGCGTAGTAGAGAATCAGCAGGTTGACGAAGAACAAGCCCACGTAGAACATAGAGGGCGGCAGCGGGGGCGGCGCATGGGGGGCCCACGGCTCCAGCTGGGTGCAGGCGGCAGAGGGCATCCAGCGTGGAGGAGGCCCGGGCCCAGCGGAGGCTGGAGACTGGGGGAGGGCAGCAGCAGGAGCAGCCAGAGGAGATCTCCAGGAATCAGAGAGCCCAGCGCCTTCGCCTGCCTGCCTGCCTACCTACCTGCCTACCCACCCCTCCTTGCAGCAGTCTGCAAACGGAAGAGGGCGCCCCCCAGCGATGCCCTTGCTGTCCTCAGCCCACCCCCCATGCCAGCGCGCCCTCCTTCTCCTTTCCAGCCTCTGCAAATCTCTACATCCAGAAGCGGGCGGTGCAAGCGAGCAACTTCGCCCTGCAGCCCCCCTCCATGCAACTGGCTTCCCCCCCCCCTCACTTTTCAGGCCTCAGATGCGCCGCAAGAGGGGAAAGGCTTTGCAGAGGCGCCTCTTCCAGCCCCCCCACCCCACCCCCGCTCCTCCGGTCTTCAAAGAAGCAAAAGCTCGCTCCCGCCCCGTTTTTTAATGGAAGGGGCTCGCTGCTCCTCCCCGCTCAGCGCAGCCCCCCTTTTCTTCCAAGGGACTCCCCCCCTCCTTCCTCTCTTTCTGCATCCACACTCCTCAGACGCATCACTTCCCTCCGCGTAGCAGAAGCAGCTGTTCCCCGCAAGTGCCAGGGGCCCGCCTCTCCCGAGCGCGGATTGGCTGGCGCCGGGGAGGGTGAGTGACAGCCGCGGGGTGGGGGGGAGAGCTTGGAGGAGGTGGGGTTCCCAGTGGGTTGCGGCCAGTCCTGTTAGGTAGGCGCCTGGACAGAAGGGTAGAATTGGAAGGGACCCCCAGAGTCATGTAGTCCAGCCCTCTGCAATGCAGGTATCTTTTGCCCAACCTGGGACTCGAACCCACAACCCGGAGATCCCAGAGTCTCATACTTGGCCGATTGAGCAATCCCGGATCAATTGTGCGCTTCCTCACATTGCGCTCGCCGGGACTGACTTCCATTGCTGATTGCTGATTCCTTGCTTCCCTTGACAGGACCTGGGTTTGTTTACTTAAATCATTTATGGATTGCTTTCCTATGATAGTGCCAGATTTATGTATAAGCTAAACAAGCGAGAAGCTATATCCTCTTGGCCCCCCCCCCCAAAAAAAAATTACAGGAAAAAACAACAACTGGATGTACATTTCCAAAATATAAGATAAAAAACAAATAAAAGAAAACCCGCATACAGGTTGTATGTATAGGCTCCTGTGATGTAAATAATGGGCCCTGCCTGCTCCCTAAAATATCACTGGTTTGCTCATTTCTGTATATAGGGTGCCTACATTCCGCATGGACGGGTTGCATGGCAACATGTGCAAATGGCTTTAGAGACCTATTTGTTGTCGTTGCTTAATCGTTTAGTCGTGTCCGACTCTTTGTGACCCCATGGACCAGATACCTATTAGGTCCATAAATTACCATATAGCATATATTCAACACAAAAAAACTGCGACAATTTGTTGTTGACAAAGGACAGCTGGACATATAAAGGGCCCCATTACCTTCAGTAGCTTAGGGCCTTATCAAACCTAAATCCGGCACTGTTCCTATCCCCAGCATTTCCCAGTGTGGAGATAAAGCGATGGGAAAGATGTCTTCTTGCTTAACTTTTTGAGTGTCTGGTTGGTATTTGCTTGTGGCTCTCTAGGCTGAGAGTGAGTGACTGGCCCAAGGTCACCCAGGGAGCTTCATGGTTGAGTGGGGATTTGAAGCCTGGTCTCCCAGATCCTAGTCCAACCCTCTAACCACTAAACCACACTGTTAACAGTAGTTATTAAGGCAGCAAAGTCCTCCCCTGCTTTAAGGTTTCTGTGACAGGCTGCTGTTGAAGATTTAAAGCAGAGCTGAGGGCCTCCTGCTATCCTTCCCAGGTGTTGCTAGACTTCAGCTCCCATCAGCCTCCAACAAATTTGGCCATAATCATAGAATCACAAAGTTGGAAGGGACCCAGAGGGTCATCTCGTCCAAACTCCTGAAAAGCAGGAATTTTTCTCCCAATGGGGCTTGAACCCACAACCCTGAGAGATTAAGAGTCTCATGCTCTGTGGACTGAGCTATTCAGGCGTGGCTGGGGCTGATGGGAGCTGGAGTCCAGCAATATCTGGGAAGGTGAATGGGGTCTCCAGCTGTCTCTCGGTCTAACCTACATTGCAGGATTGTTGTGGGAATTAAATGAGAAGGATGGGAGAGAACCATGTGTGCTGCCTTGAGCTCCCTGGAGGCAAAAGGTGGAATGCAAATTATATATAGTCCCCCTCAAGAATCCTGGGAACTGTAGTTTATCCCTCACGTGGCTGCAAGGCCCAGGACCCTTCACAAACCACAGGGCCCAGGATATTATTTTAATTTTGTGTGTGGGGATACAGTGTGCTTTAAATGTATTGTGTGTGCACATCAACCATCTTTTGCAAACCACTTGGAGGATTTCTTAAAGTCAAACGGTATATAAATTTTGTTAAATCAATCAGTAAACCCTTCCTGATTTAAAAGTCCTGGAGCAGGGTCAGGAAAAGGAAAAGTGTCATCGCCTTTCTTTAAAAAGAAAATGTAATGGCTAATATACCGTATTTTTCACTCTATAAGACGCACCAGACCACAAGACGGACCTAGTTTTTGAAGGAGGAAAACAAGGGGGGGGGGGAATTCTGAATCTCAGAAGGCAGAACAGCAAGAGGGATCGCTGCGCAGTGAAAGCAGCAATCCCTCTTGCTGTTCTGGCCTCTGGGATAGATGTGCAGCCTGCATTTGCTCCATAAGACGCACACACACATTTCCCCTTTTTAGGAGGGAAAAAGTGGGTCTTATAGAGCAAAAAATACGGTATGTCATTTTGCACCTTCTGCTGTAGAAGGAAGTGAGGGGCAGATGGGGCTTGTCGGCCTGGGAAGGCAACCCATCTAGGAGAAGGACAATTCTGATCCTATACCTCTGCTGTCTCGCGGGACATCTTCAGGAGAAGAAAAGGCTCAGAAGTAAACCCTACACAAATCCAGTGGGGTCCCTAAGACAGTTGGATGGCGCCTTGTGCGCCTCCTTCCAGCAACTCCTGCAGCCAAGCTGGTGCCAAACGTCTTGTTTTCCTTTCCTGTCGACGGAGAGGAGAGTCTTGTCGTCTGGGCGGCCCAGATCCTCCATGCACACTCTGCCCAGGGCATGTATCCCAGGGAGACCACTACTAATGCAGCAGTTTGACTTCACCCCCAGGTGCTCAAGAGACAGATGCCAACCCCTCAAGGTGGTGCCCAAATAAATAATAATGATGGGATGATGGGAATTGTAGTCTCAAAACATCTGGATCCAGGCTGTCACCAATGGAAGCGAAAGCCTTGAAAAAGGTCAATATGGAGGTCAAATGGCCGAAATATTGGGAAATTCTGGAACAAGACGGAGATAGACTGAAATTGCAGAGTTTTGAAAAACTAAAAAACAAAGTGCGATACTGGCTTCATTATTATCAGATAATGGAGGTATTTAAATTGGACAGGAAAATTGGCTTCCAGGTGGAAAGATCCAAATTAGAAACAGAATTGTTGGAACCCAAAACTAAGAATTTGTCAAGAATGTACAACTTGCTGCTGAAATGGAATACTCAGGATGAAACGGTAAAATCGGCTATGATTAAATGGGCACAGGACGTTGGACATAATATTATGTTTGGTGACTGGGAACAGTTATGGACCACAGGTATGAAATTTACGGCGTGTAATGCCTTAAGAGAGAATATTATGAAAATGATATACCGGTGGTACATAACCCCAGTCAAGCTTGCAAAAATCTATCACTTGCCCGATAACAAATGTTGGAAATGTAAAGAAACTGAAGGTACATTTTTCCACCTTTGGTGGACGTGCCCAAAGATTAAGGCTTTCTGGGAAATGATATATAATGAATTAAAAAAGGTATTTAAGTATACCTTCCCTAAGAAACCAGAGGCCTTTCTCCTGGGCATAGTCGGCCAAATGGTGGTAAAGAAGGATAGAACTTTCTTTATGTATGCAACAACAGCAGCAAGAATACTCATCGCAAAGTATTGGAAGACACAAGAACTTCCCACGCTGGAGGAATGGCAGATGAAACTTATGGACTATATGGAATTGGCGGAAATGACTGGTAGAATCCGTGACCAGGGAGAAGAGTCGATGGAGGAAGATTGGAAGAAATTCAAAGACTATCTTCAGAAACACTGCAAAATTAAGGAATGTTAGAGGGATGTAGGACTGAAAACAAGTGGTTTCCAGCTGTACAGGTTAAAGTTAATGATAGACTAAGATTAAAGATTAAGATTAAAGATGTTTAAAGAAATGGAAACTTGATATTAATACTAAGACCAAGGATCAGGTTTAAAGAAGTTTAAAGAAGTTGAAGTTATTATTTTAATTTTTTATCAAACTAAAGATTGGGATTAAAAAAGTGGAAAAGAAACTGCTGGACAAACAATTTGGTTTGGAATACAAAAGAGGGAGGTATGAGGAAGTCCAGAAAACAAGTAACTTAAAAATGGAAATGGAAAAGAGATATTGTTTTTAATTGTTATGTTTTTTGGTTTTTTTGTGTTGTTGTTTTTGTGTGTGTTGTTGTTATATCTATTGCGTATGTTTTTTTCTCTTTCTTTGTTGTTTAAAACTTTAATAAAAATTATTTAAAAAAAAAAAAAACATCTGGAGGCCGAGTTTGCCTATGCCTGATCTAGTCCTTGCTATGCAGGAATCTTTTGCCCAACGATTAAGCGTCTCCCTCCAAATCACAGCAAATAAGGTTATTCTTGCACTACCAATTGCGAATCATTCCAAACGAAACCACTGCATTGCTTTCCGAATTAATTCCGAATTATTTCCAAAGATCCGCACCGCTAACAATTCATTTCCTAGGGGGGAAGAACCCTCCTCCGCCCCTCCCTCACCTGCCTTGAAGGCCCCGCCCCTCGCGCAGGTCACAAAGACCCGCCCCCTGCCCTGCGCCGGGGACGCAACCTTCCTCGCCCCTCCCACTTCCGGGTTCCCACCTCCCACCTCCGCGCGGGGCACGCTGGGACTCGCAGTCCCCTGGCTCTACTTCTACGTATGCCTTGGCCAGAGCAGCTGCAGGCCGAGGAAAACTACTTTTCCCGGCGTGCCCCGCGCCGCGGCTCCGCTGCCGGGTCTGTGCCGTCGCCTCCGCCGGGGCGGAATGTCCGAGGGTGCGCGCGCGGGCGTGGGGGCGGGGAAGGCGCTGGGACTCCTTCCGCCTGAGAGGAAGAGGAGGAGGAGGAAGAGGATGGCGGCGGCCGAGAAGGAGGATGAGGCGGCGGCGGCGGCAGCCGAGGCCGTGAGGCGGTAGCGAGCGAGAGAGAGCGAGCTGAGAGCGAGAGAGTGTGTCCGAGCGCGGCCCTCCCTCCCTTCCCTCCGTCCGTTTTTCTCCCCTCAGGATGTTCGGGCGGTCGCGCAGCTGGGGAGGCGGCGGGCACGGCAAGGCCTCGCGGAACATCCACTCGCTCGACCACCTCAAGTGAGTGTTCGGGGCGGGAGGAGGCTGTGAGGGACTCATATGCCGGGGGGGAGGGGCCTCCAGGCAGGTGGGCTCAGGTGGACGCCCCTCCCCCACTCGCCTCCCAACTGCCTCTGGGGCTCCTGTCACGCGGGACCCACTATACGCCCCCTCCCCAAAAGCTCCTCGTTTATACGAACGCCAGGAGTTAGTCCCAGAATTCAGGTGTCTGGACTGCGTGCAGGGCCGGATTTAGGTTTGGTGAGGCCCTAAGCGACTGAAGGTAATGGGGCCCTTTTTATGTCCAGCTGTCCTTTGTCAACAACAAAGTGCCGCTGGTTTTTGTGTTGAATATTTGCCCTATGCTAATATAAGGACCTAATAGGTATCTCAAGCCATTTGCACATAACAAATAGGAGCCTACACAACACTGTTGCTGTATGTAGATTTTATTCTATTTGTTTTTTAACTTATAGTTTGGAAATGTACATCCAGTTTTTCCCCCCTTTAAATTTTTTGGGGGCCCTTGGGGCCCTAAGCCATAGCTTGTTTAGCTTATACTGTATGTAAATCCAGCACTTATGGTGTGCACAAGCAAGGTTCCTGCAATGCAGGGGGGGGGGGTGAGGCGGGCTAGATTGAAATTGAAGTACTTTACTGTCACTTGTACAATTTGTATACAGTGAGATTACACAGATTATACAGTGAGATGACCCCCGGAGGGTCCCCTTTCCACTCTAGGATTCTGCGATTCCATGAGCAGCCTTATAAGTGAACCTCACTGTTTTGTGTTCACTTTTCTGGCAGCCGGTTGGCCAGGGAGGGAGATCAGACAAGTGGAGGAGCGTTTTTTTCACTTGCCTGCTTTTCCTCTTCTTCTTCTTTGGTTTCCCTGGGTTCCACACACCCTGATCCTTTTGAAGTCAAGGTTGTGTTGGTCGGGAACTTGTTGGAAATTTCCACATAGGAATCAGTTATGCAAACGCTCACCTAAGGAGCAATTCTCTGACAGCACATTGTATTCAGACGGCAGGACCTGTGTGCGTGTTTATGTATTGGTTTATTTATTGCATTTCATATCCCGTTTCTCCCAATGACCTCAAGGTGGTGTATGTGGTGACTGGCCCCCAAAGTCGCACCCAGTGGTCTTGTATATCTTTCCGTATAAATATTTTTGTGTGAGAGAGAGAGGCTTTAAGAGAGAGAGAGAGAGAGGACACTTCAGGAAGTAACGAGGGAGAGTAATGTGCAATGCGTATGTAGTCACCTTTTATTAGTATTTATAGCCAGTGACCATTAACAATATCAGCACAAATTCTTACATGTAAAAGCACCAGTGGTCCAATAAGGCAAAGATAAACCTCTGGAATACAAATAGGATTTAAAGCATTCATTTGGCTTCTACAGATACAAAATTAGATATAAAAGATTTTAAAAATAGCAGATAATGAATCCATTCAGATAGCATGTACATAAATATGTGTCAGTGCTAGTATATACTGTATGTGTTATGTTTAATATTGGTAAATATGTATTGCATTATTCCCACCTTTTTCTCCAAGGAGCTGAAGGTGGAGTACATAAGGTCTTTTCTCCCCTCTTAATTTTATCCTCACAACAACAAGCTTGTGAGGTAGGTGAGGCTGGGCTTGAGCTTCATGACTGAGTGGCTGAGCTCTAGCTACTACTATCCATGGGTGTAGAAGAGGCCTGCTGAAGGAAAAAGTTGTATTGGGAGCTCCTTTTTTTAGCTTGGGGGAAAGTGAGTAAGGAAGGGCTATATGATGATGGTGTATAAATCATGCATGGCATGGAGATAGTGGATAGAGAACAGTTTTTCTCGATCTCCAGTCACATTATAACTTGTGGAAATCCAGTGGAGTTGAATGATGGAAGATTCAAGGCAGATAAACAAAGGACTTTTTCACATTGCACATAGTTTAACTATGGAACCCGTTTCCACAGGAGGCAGTGGCAGTCACCAACTTAGAATGCTTTGAAAGAGGATTAACCAGATTCATGGTGGACAAGGTGATCAATCTGCCTGCCCTCAGGGCCCATCCATACCTCAGCTTAATGCACATTGTTGTTGTTGTTTAGTCGTGTCCGACTCTTCGTGACCCCATGGACCAGAGCACTCCAGGCCCTCCTGTCTTCCACTGCCTCCCGCAGTTTGGTCAGACTCATGTTTGTAGCTTTGAGAACACTGTCCAACCATCTCGTCCTCTGTCGTCCCCTTCTCCTTGTGCCCTCTATCTTTCCCAACATCAAGGTCTTTTCCAGGGAGTCTTCTCTTCTCATGAGGTGGCCAAAGTATTGGAGCCTCAGCTTCAGGATCTGTCCTTCCAGTGAGCACTCAGGGCTGATTTCCTTAAGAATGGATACGTTTGATCTTCTTGCAGTCCATGGGACTCTCAAGAGTCTCCTCCAGCACCATAATTCAAAAGCATCAATTCTTCGGCGATCAGCCTTCTTTATGGTCCAGCTCTCACTTCCATACACCACTACTGGGAAGACCATGGCTTTAACTATACGGACCTTTGTTGGCAAGGTGACAAAGACAATAATGCACATTGTAGACCTCTAAAGTGACTCCTTTAATTCCCCCTTGTCCATGAGGCTTTCTCCTCCAACAATGGCTGTCCCTCGATTTCTGCTCCCTAAATCTGGAGATTGCCCTATGTTTTGTTAATCCAATAGAAGAGCTCCATCAACTGCATAGAGAATCTCCAGATTTTGGGAGGAGAAAGTATGGGACAGCCATTGCCGGAGGAGAAAGCCTCATGGACGGGGTGGGTGGGAATTAAAGGAGGCACAATCTACATTAAACCAAGGTACGGACGAGTCCTTAATGCCACTTGCCGGGAAGATAGAGAGAGTGCTGTTGTGTTCAGGTTCTTCCTACTATCTTCCCAGGGGCATCTGGATGGCCACTGTGAGTTCTGAAGTAGATGCACTTTTGGCCTGATCCAGCGGGCTCTTCTTACGTTCTTATGGATGGATGGACTGACTGACTGGAGTGACATGATTTGTATTAAGTTTATGAGGTGCCTGATTAAAAATCAAATTCTCTTGATGATGTAGACAGTAAAGGAGGCCAAATTAAAAGGAAACCATGCAACAGTTCAATAAAACCATAAATCAATAAAACCAACCCAGCAATAGGCAAGATCTAGCCATAAAGTGCATCATAGCCAGTTGCAAATTAAAACGCCAGCAGCCAATTCAGCTAAACACAGCACAGGTTGCCAGTCCAATTGCCAGTACTGTATTCTGCAGAGGCAAAACTAATATGAATGATGTTAAAGGAAAGGTGCCCATCATATCAATGACCCATCATCCAGTGGCCTGTGGGAAACCCACAAGTAGAACCTGAAAAATATTTCATAGCATTTTGCTTTCCTCATATTTATTTACCTATTTAATTTATAGAGCTGCCACATAGCAGAAGTACTCTAGGAAGCCAGCGATGTGGTGCTAGAGTAGGACTTGGGAGATCAAGGCTCAAATCCTCACCCAGTCATGACCTGGGTGACCTTGGAATCAGTCACAGCCTCTTAACCTACCTCACAGGGTTGCTGTAGGGATTAACTGAGGAGGGGGATGAAAGGAAAAGGTGGGATCTAAATGCAATAAATAAGCTCTTCTGCTTACCTGCTTTAGAAAGCTGGAAGGCCAGCCAGATGGAGAGGTCAGTCAGTCACCAACCTGGCATACAGAGATCTCCACAGGGTCACAATTGGACCTGCAAAATGTGTCTAACATGGAGAGGTGCACCACCTCTGATACTGGAGGGATTATATGGCTATCATGACTGATAGCCTTCTCTAATCCTCTTTTAAACCATCTTAGTTGGCATCCATCACCATATCTTGTGGGAGAGAATTCCATAGTTTATGTACCATGTGAGGAAGAATTAACTTTTGTCTGCCCTAAATCTTCCAATGTTTAGCTTCACTGAATGTCCCCCATTGGATTCTAGTATGTAACTTTTTTTGAATAAGGAAAGTAGAATACAGTTTACTGTTTTGTATTGAGAACACAACACATATTGTGTGTGTGTATGTGTGCATGCGTGCATGTACACATATATTTGCATGTTTGTATATATGTATATATATATATATATATATATATACACACATACACACACACACGTGTGTAGTGGTTAAAGTGTTGGGGAGACTGTGGTTCAAATCCTCATTCAGTCATGAACCTCACTTGGCGACCTTCATCAGTCAGTCTTACTCAGCTTAACCTACCTTGCAAGGTTGTTGCAAGGGGGAAAAAAGGGAGAGGATCCAGCTATATATCCAGTCTTCAGATCCTGGAAGGAAAGCTGGGATAGGAATGTAATGTAATGAACATAATTCTATTGCATTCAGCTAAGTCCTACTCAGAGCAGAGCAGACCACTGAAATTAATGGACCTAAGTTGATTAGGCCTGTTAACTTCTATGGGTTGACTCTACCATCCATTTTCACAGCACTTTACAACGTAGGAGAGGGCATCTCACTGACCTAAAAACAGTTACAGGGGAGATGAGTGTTCAGGGATGGAGGTGGAAGCAAGGGTAAATTGAGAAATGTTAACGAGTTCTACTTCAGTACCAAACAACAGGCCAGTGCCATGAGAACCTTCCAGTTTAAAATTTGACACAATGAAGAGGGAGGAGATGGGAAATAGAGACAAGGATGCATGTTTCATTAAATGTAATTATAATGTTGCATGTGAGACAGAGGCGTGTGTATGTGCACGCTCCATGATTGTGGGAGCCAGGAAGTCATGGTAAAGGCTTGTAGTGCCACCTGGTGCCTTGCTGACCTCGGCTGACCAGCACTCTGAGCTTTACAATGTATTGGAATGCATGACCTCATATGGAGTTATGTCCCCCCCCCCTCTGGGCAGTGTAACCCTATATCGTTTGTGGGTGGGTAAAAGCCTTGACCGGATGTAGGTAACGTGAGACATTGGAATGCAGCCATGCGGCTGGAGAGAACAAAGGATAATAAAATCGGAGGAGAGAGAGGAAGGAGCTTTTTACCCTCCGTCCATGGAAATATTTGCCTTTGTGTGTGTTTTTCTTTGCCTTGCACCCCAAAATGACGGCTGGTTTCCGTCAATTGGTTACCACAAGTGGTGCCCTCTCTGAGGAAGAATAAAAGGATACGGCTGAGGTTTTTAAAAGAGAAAAAAGAAGCAACTTGAAGCAAACAGTCTGAGGCAGACTAAGAGGATTTTAAAAGAAACTGTGAGAGGATTTTCGATCCAAGCAGTGCTTATCATCGGCTCACTACGTCCGGCAAGGATTGCAAGCGCTAATCATCTTAAAAAGATCCCGGTGAGTTCGATCCCTTCTATTATATTGATTTTTGAAAAATGGGCAGCTCTTTGACTACTCCCCAACAGAACTTTTTAAAAGACTTAAAATTTCTCCTCTCCTCCAACAAATTGGAAGTTCCTGAGGGTGATTTGATACAGCTCATTCTGTGCATTGATGAACATTATCCCTGGTTCCCTTTGAATGGAACATGCGAATTAAAACATTGGGACAAGATTGGTGAACATTTTCATGAGCTCCCCAACATAAGTGTTCGGATTTTAAATGCATGGTGCAAGGTTCATTACGCCATGGGTTCTTTATCACCAAAAAATATCTCCCTGGCTGCATTGCCAGCACAACCTCCAGCTTCTTTAATTCAGTCTGCTGTTCTGCCATCTGTCCCAATCCTTGCCCTGCCAGCAGCTCCAGACCCCAAGCCTCCGGACTGCAGTTCCTCACCAGAGGACCCAATCCTGCAAAAATACCGTGGTCTGGCTGGCAATAATCCAAATCTTTCAGAGGCAGGACCAGCTACCACTTTTCAACGTGCAGTCCTTGCCTGTTCCTTATCTCAGGATACCCTGGCATTCCCTGTTATTGTGCCCCCTGCTGGTGCTCCAGCAGGAACTCAAGCCCAGCACCAACCTTTTGACTTTAAAATCTTGAAAGAGCTCCAATTGTCAGTCAGGACAAATGGACTTCAAGCACTATTCACACAGGCGCTTTTGGAAGCCACATTAGCCCAGCTGTTGGTGCCAGATGACATCAAGCTTTTGGCACGTACAGTTTTACCCCCATCAGCTGGTGTATTATTTGCTCATGAATGGGAAATCGCCTGTCGTGGTTATGCTCCTGCTTTACTGCAACAAGCAAGAGGGAATAATCCAAATATTACCCTTGCAGACGTCATGGATGCCATGATGGGGTGTGAGCCTTTCGCTCAGGCTTCAGTACAAGCCACACTGCTGCAGATCTTATTGAGGGATACTGCTCTTGCTGCTAAACAAGCAATGAGAAAAATCCCAGAACCCAGTATTCAGTCAAGGTGGAGTTCAATCAGGCAAGAGGCAAGAGAATCATATTCTTCCTTTATGGACAGGCTGATTACAGCAGTAAGTAGCCAAATTGAAAATCCTGAAGCCAAACAAATAATTATCAAACAATTGGCCTTTGGAAATGCCAATGAGGATTGTAAGGTTGCGTTACAACCGATAATACACAATCCTGCCACAGACACAGCAGCCATGCTTCGCATTTGTCAGTCTGTAGGTACAGCAGCTCATCTGCTGGTGGCAGCGCAAAATAAAAACCAGCCTGTAGCCACCGATACAACGTTTCCAGCGTGGCAAACCAGGATCACCGATACCTCAGTGTGGGTAGAACGGTGGCCTCCACCAAAAGGAAAATCGGCAGCAATGGCACCATCTTGTTTCTGAACAGCTTATTTCTGAACAATTGACTTTCGGCCACATTGAACCATCTTCATCCCACTGGCTCCAGCAGACAAGGAACAGTTTGCTTTTACATTGCCAGTATATCACAATTCGCAGCCCAACCAGCGATATCAGTGGATTGTCCTGCCTCAAGGCATGCGGAACTCCCCTACACTTTGTCAACATTTTGTGAGTGAAGCATTGAAACCTTTCCGCATGCGCCACCTAGAGGTGCTGCACACAAGCTGCATCTGGCAGTATTTGCTACACCATTGTGCCAACAGGAATTTTATATGCTCAGACGGACAAGAAGAAGACTATCTGCATTATAGAATGGTTACATTTACCTCATACCCCTCCGAAGAACATTTATTCAGTAATTGAATCCACATCAGACATTGTTATCAAAGGACGTTCACGAGCAATAGCTTTGAGCGGTTTTGATGTTGCATCGATTTATTTGCCTTTTTCACAGACTGAACAGCAGCATTTATTGATCACAAATGCTGCCGTGCAAATTGCTTTGGCTGATTTTATAGGTGTCATCATTTTTAATCCTCCAAAGGATGACCGTTTGACATTTCTGGCACAGGTCACCTATGGTTTGGCTACCCCCTTGTCTCTCACACCTCTCCCCTCTGCACTAACCCTCTTCACGGATGGAACGAAAAGTAGGGGGGTGGTGACATGGGAGGAGGGAGGAAAATGGAAATGCTTATTTACCCCTCCACAGTCTTCCGCTCAGCGAGCTGAGCTAGCAGCTGTGATTCTTGCCTTTCAATCCTTTCCTACTCAACCTTTCAATCTTATTGTGGATACTCAGTATGTATATCGCCTTTTTGCTATTTTACCAATATCTTATATAACTCCTTCCTTGGATTCTGACTTGTTTTCCTTGTTTCTTTCCCTGCAAGCTTACTTCAGCACAGAGAGTTCCTTTATTATGTTGCACATCTTCGCTCCCACACATCGCACCCAGGGTATTTAGCAGAGGCAATGCAAGAGCAGATGCAGCACTGAAGAACATTTCTACCTTTTCTCTCTTTTCTGATCCTATACTAGGTCATAACACCTTTCACCTTCCTGCGAAAGCATTGGCAAAGCATTTTTCTATTCCCTTGGCCCAAGCAAGGGATATAGTTTCCCAATGTGCTTCTCAGCTGGCCATTCCTTTTGATGCTGTCAATCCTAGGGGCACGTCTGCATTGGCGTGTTGGCAGATGGATGTCACACACACACCTGTGTTGGCTCCACTCTCCAAGGTTCACCTCATGGTGGACACCCACTCTGGATTCATATGGGCTACGCCCATGAGGGGGGAAACAGTTTGGCATGTCATTCAGCACACTATCCGCTGTTTCTCAGTCATGGGTAAACCTGCACGTATCAAAACTGATAATGGTCCAGCATATATCTCTAAAACATTTTCAGAATTTTGTATGTTGTGGAATGTGAAATTAACTCATGGCATACCCTTTAACTCCACAGGTGGAAAGAGCACACCTGACGTTCAAAACACTATTGCTTAAACAGCTTGGCGGCCGAAGCATACCAACAGCAGATATCCCTTCGGCTGTTCACCAAGTTCTTTTTGTACTTAACCATATTTTTATGTCCACATCTTAGGACCCATACCCCCGCTTAATTGCATTTTAGGAAGGAGGAGGCACTCCCCTGCCCCTTGGTGGTGTACCGACGCTTGCCCGATCCCACATGGCATGGACCTGTCCCGCTGATCACGTGGGGACGAGGGTAAGCGGCAGTGGACGTCGAGGACAAGCCTTTGTGGGTTCCAGCTCGATGCGTGCGGCCATGGCGAGTCTTTAACCGCGGATGCGCCTTCCTAACCATTTGCCTTGCCATCCTTTGCTGCATCATTATACAAGGAAGAGAAGCAGACGACACAATCCAGTTGCAGCCACCATATTTCACCTTATCGGCTGGCAAGCAGCTGTCGCCTGAATCCTACTCTGGCTGGCAGCATCCACGGCTCAGCCACTCTCGAACTATAAGAACAGCATTGTTGAATAAGACTTTTAGGGTAGAAAATTATCATAAGATATGGAGGAATAATATTTTTGTACAAGATATGATTATGTTTACCAGTTTATTGCATGCTTCTAAATGTTGGTTATGTATGCACATGCCACCCTTTTGCGAGTCATTTAGGCATAATGCTTCATGGCGTGCCTGTCAATGGATCTTTTCAATTTACAAATATTATATCCCCTAAGCAATCTTTTTGGCCCCCAGTACACTTGACCCTCCATGAGCCTGCACCCATTTATTTTCAAATTAAGGAGGGGAAAGAATCATGGGGCATATATCCAAACTGTCAATATACATTGAAATTCATGTTTAATAGCTCTTGTTCTCTTACAGGAACATACAATGACCAATTTCAGTGCTATAGAAGTGACACCAGTGCATGGCTAATAAACTAGAAAGGAAGCTACCATGCAGCTTGGAATCAGAATTCTTATATTCTTGGCTTCCGGATGGAAGTTGGCTTCGACATTTATTGATTTTAGTGATCATTATAGTAGTTATTTGCATTATTTTGTGTTGCTGTATACAATGTATTCCTTCTTTAATTTCTGTATGTACTGCATGGTTCTCCAGTCCGCGGCCCGCTTCCGGTCTCACATGAGTCGCCTATCGCGCTCAATATAACCGTATTGGTACTGACATATATGACTCTGATTAAATAAATAAAGAAAGAGGGCATGTGGGAGCCAGGAAGTCATGGTAAAGGCTTGTAGTGCCACCTGGTGCCTTGCTGACCTCGGCTGACCAGCACTCTGAGCTTTACAATGTATTGGAATGCATGACCTCATATGGAGTTATGTCCCCCCCCCCTCTGGGCAGTGTAACCCTATATCGTTTGTGGGTGGGTAAAAGCCTTGACCGGATGTAGGTAACGTGAGACATTGGAATGCAGCCATGCGGCTGGAGAGAACAAAGGATAATAAAATCGGAGGAGAGAGAGGAAGGAGCTTTTTACCCTCCGTCCATGGAAATATTTGCCTTTGTGTGTGTTTTTCTTTGCCTTGCACCCCAAAATGACGGCTGGTTTCCGTCAATTGGTTACCACACATGATGACCTTGTGCATGTGACAGGCTTGTTCTGATGTTTGTTTCCTTTTATTTGTGGTGGGTGTTGGGTAATACATACATCTAACTAAACAATGTTAAGTCTCTTGCCTTGCTGGTTGTTTATTTACACACTCTCTGATATGTAGGCAATATGTTGACACTTTGTATGTTCATTTGTATTTAAAAGATTCCCTCCCCCCCCTTAGAATTAAAAAAACACCCCATAATAGCTTACAAAATTAGATTAAAACAAAAATAGCAATATGTCAATCTGGTAAAACCCTACCAGGAATAACAACCGCAAACCAAGGAATGGTGTGTGCAATTATGGCCACACATACATAGATGTGTGCATTCTCCTGGACTGTTTTTATATCGATAGGCAAGTGTGTGTGTGCACACACAAACTCTTTCACTCTACATAAATACTTCATATTATTATTATTAATTTATTACCTGCCCTTCACCTTAAGGTTCTAGGGCAGGTTGCAACAATTAAAACACAATATTAAAAGCAGTTCAAAACAACTTGCAACCACAGAAATAAAGTGGACCCTAAAAATATGCATCTTGAATGTCAGAAGCCAAGGTAAAGAGGTGCTTCTTCAACATTCCCCAAAAGCTGTATCATGAAGGTGGTAGGCGTACTTCTGTTTGTGTGTACAGACACACAGAGTATATTAGATATAATAGCCTTTTTTTAAAAAAAGCAGCTGATAAACAGAAGCAACTTGAAATTATTTAGTTGTTTTGGTGCCTGCCTTAGCCTGTAGTATGACCGATAAGAAACACAAATGGATTCCCTTCCAGGTTCTGGGAATCAAGGTGGTGTCAGTCACACCACTGGATTCCAAAGCAGCGACAGATGATGAAGTGTTTACTTTTGAGCTCCTCTCTCTTTTGACATGCCGATTTTTGAAACCAATTCCATCTTGATAGGCCTTAGAACCTATCTGAAAGCAGCTTTGCTGAATTGTCATCTACATGAAATCTGTGTGTGGGTTTCCAGGTTCGGTCCAGTGGGGATAAGGAGATTGGTGCCTTGTGTATGTGGTGTGCACTCAGGAGGAAAATATATACCCAGGATTTGACCATCTGTGATCATGAGGGTTCTGTTTTGCATGGGTTGTATGTGGTGTTCAGTATAGAATATTTGTGTATGTCTTTGTTTAGGACTGTAGAGTTTAGCCACCTGGCATGGTGAGACTCATACTTGATTGTGAGTGTTGTAGAAGGCTGAAAAGCCACAGAGAGTCCTGTAGGGTGAAAATAAGGAGGGTGAGCACATGCGGATTGATGATGTGGGTGCAGAGTTTGGGCATGTAAGGCTATGAGCTATTTCTTTCTAGGCAAGATTCGGAAAACAATTCTGACACAAAATTGTGCTGGGCACATTGCTGACTCTTGGCCTCAGTTTTCCTTCTCTGTGAAAAAAGAGCGCCGACCCATATCCCTTTTCTAAGGCCTTAGTGAGGTTGAATGACTTGCCTTGCAAGCTTGTGAGTCTCCTTTACGTGGGCATTGATTCACTGGGGTTTACCACTAAGAAAATATGCCTGGGGATTGCAGCCTCGTATTATCTTGATGCAGGAGAAGTTCTTCAGAGCATTCCAGAAGCATTTTAAATAACTCCTAGTGCAGTTGTTTGTTTAAGGTGCTCCTTGATTCATCAGAGTCGACTGACTGGTTCCCAGATAGCTATGGCTGGCTGCACCAGTGTATTGAAGCAGCCTAAAAAAAATATTGAACTGTTCGTAGACAATGGACAATTGGAAGCACTTCTCACAAGAGAGAATGAGCTCCACTGTCTTTGAGATGTAGGGATGGGTACCAACTTTGAAAGCTTTGAAAAGGACTGGACAGATTTGTCATGATAGCTGAGTGGAACTTTCCATGTTCAGAGGCGGTATACTTTGCATCTCAGATGCTGAGGACAAACAAAGGGGAAAAGCCATGTCCTGCTTGCGATCTTCCCAGAAGCATCTGCCTAGCCACAATAGAAACAGGATACTGGGCCAGGTACAGCGGTACCTCGGGTTACAGACGCTTCAGGTTACAGACGCTTCAGGTTACAGACTCCGCTAACCCAGAAATAGTACCTCGGGTTAAGAACTTTGCTTCAGGATGAGAACAGAAATCGTGCTCTGGCGGCGCGGCGGCAGCGGGAGGCCCCATTAGCTAAAGTGGTGCTTCAGGTTAAGAACAGTTTCAGGTTAAGAACGGACCTCTGGAACGAATTAAGTACTTAACCCGAGGTACCACTGTACATCCTTGGCCTGATCTATCTGTCATAATCTACATACTTACAAGTTTTACTAAGGCTTTGGATAAATCTAATTTATTATTTTGTTCAGTGTCTTAGCAATGGAAGCTTGGAGCTTGTGTAAGAAATGTAGCCTGCATCTTTGTAATAAAGTGGATTAGAAGTTCCACAGAAATGAAAAGGGCTAAAAATAGTGTCATGGTTAGTGCTGCAGGAGGTGTGGTTAAATCTGGTTAAGTAGAATCATCTGGTGCAGTTCTCTTAATTTGTCATATGAAATACTGGAACTGATTTTGTAAATTAAAAAGATCAGCATGTTGTGTAGTCATCCTCCTAAATAACACTTTTTTGCCTGAAATAGATTTGCCAAAGCATGGAGTACAGATTTCTTGAGTCTTTAGGGCACAATCAACATCTGAATTGTGATTGGAAAACCATACTGTGGTTGGTGTGGTCCATTATATGGGACCTGTTGCTGTGAGCAGCAGGCTTTGAAAGCGCAATTCTTTGGCAGACAAGTATGTATGGGACAGGCTCCCTAAAAGTAGAATGTTTGTACCATATTTAGTTTAGTTTAATAGCTGATGTTGTATCAGTTATTGTTAATTTTTATTTGCTGGAAATGGGCTGCTCTTTCCACCTGGAAACCATCTTAAAACAGGATACGCAATTGTTTTTGCAAAATAGTGTTTCATAAGCAGGGGTGGAGAACCTTCAGCCCTCTGGATGTTGCTGAACTACATTTCCCATCAAGCCCAGCCAGCATGGCCAGATGCAAATTGAAGTCCCAACAGCACAGGGAGTGCCTTTGTTCATTTGCAAGTAAAGTAGCAGAGCCATTTCAAATGGCCGCACTTCAACACGCTTGTTGCAATCAGTGTTTTCATATCTTTTTTCTCGTTTGCTTGTCTTTCAGGTATATGTATCATGTTCTGACCAAAAATACCACTGTGACTGAACACAACCGCAACCTGTTGGTGGAGACTATTCGATCTATAACTGAGATCCTAATATGGGGAGACCAAAATGACAGTTCAGTGTTTGAGTAAGAGCTTTTAAGTGTTTGCTTTTGAATACAGAATATAACAGTATGAAATATAAGCTGATACGCCACTGATGCAAGGGAAGAAGTAAAATGAGGGTGTAAATCCTACCTGTGCGTACTCAGAAAGTCAGTGGTGCTAAATCCCAAGTAAGCCCATGCTGGACTGCAACCATCGTAGCTTGATTTAAATCAGTGATGTGCAGCCCAATGCTGTGTTTACTTCTACACGGGTGGGGGAACCTATGGCCCTTCAGATGTTGATGACCACCAGCTCTCAGTAGCCCCAGCCAGCATGGCCGCAGGTTCTCAATGTCTGGTTTAAGAAGCCCCATTATGGTTTAGTGAGCTACAGGCTGGATTGAGAGCTGCAGCCTCAAATTGATCACAAAAAAGGTAGTTTCTCATTGGTACCTCATACATTTTCTAAGCTGCGGTGGACTTATAGTACAAACAGTATTGTCCTGGTTCACACGCAGTGTTAAATCATAGTTTAAATTTAAACTGTGGTTTACTAGGAATTTTCAGTGTGTTTATGCATACTGCTTAATATTGCCCTGTTTGCTCCTCTTCCATTCATGTGCTTGCCACACTGGGAGGAACAAACCAGAGAACAGGCTGATTGTGTTGAACAAACCTTGGCTTCCAACAGTAGTGCATTTGGAGAAAAAACACAATTGCTGGTTCACATGAAACGCTAAGCCTTTTGTTTTACCCCATTGTGGCAAAGGCAGGAGCAAATTGCACTACTGAGCAGCGTTCACTAGCATGCTGCTCATTTGTGTTAAACCACAATTTACTTTAAATGATAGTTTAGTGTGGCATGCAAACCAGGCCTTAGTAGGCTCTGCTTCTTTCTGGTGGTTCTGCTCTATGTTTTGCATCTGTTTTTGTGTGCTATACAACTCTTCAGCATTGCCCCAAACTCATCCTTACCTCAAAGTAGTAAAACTTTTGCTCCATTCAGATGGTGTACCATTGCCTGTTTTACGGACAGCTAAGCATTTCAGAAGTGAGGCTTGACATTTACCAGTCAATTGTACCAAATGGCATCTCCTGGAGCCAAAGAGCAATTCCCTGTGCCTGTGATGACTCGCTGGCCTCCAGTTTCCAGCCCATAATATAACATAAAACCTATTTTTAAATCTTTACTTATTTTTCCCATTAAAAAAAAAATACGTGGGGAAAAAAGTGCCTTAACCCAATGGCCATGGTTCAACACCAGCAATGGTCCCACATTCTTAAACAGGACTTGCTCCCTAGTAACTGCAGCTGAAATGTTTTGCAATAATCCTTTTAAGGATTGATTGATTGATTTCCTTCATGTAACAAATAGCAAACAAATCAGTAACAACTTTCAATGTTGTTCTAGTTTTTTCTTGGAGAAGAACGTGTTTGTGTTCTTTCTGAACATTCTGCGTCAGAAGTCTGGCCGTTACGTGTGTGTGCAGCTCCTGCAGACCTTGAACATCCTTTTCGAGAACATTAGTCATGAAACGTCTCTCTGTAAGTATGCATGCCTTCATGTTGCCTTTAACGAAATCAGCATAGTTTTGATTTTGCAGTACTAAACCTTTGCTGCCTGCCTTTCTCAGGTGGGATGGGAGGAGAGGACTAAGGGTCCATTTTCCCAGGTCAGGAACTAGGAGGTGCTACTTTGCTGTTCTGAAGATTATGAGTTTGCAACTTGCACTGGATGGTTGTTGTGTGTCAGCTACAAATTAGGGCCCTGTTGTTTGAGGTAGGGATGGCAACCAAGGCATGGAGCAATCCATAGCTGTAATCCTATGGAAATGGCTATGGCTCACTTAATATTATTAAATTGCTCTCCTTGACAGTTTATTGGGCTACACATTTCACCTCCATCACCTCCTTCCTACTCATTCTAAATCTGATAAAGATAACTTGGTTTTCATAGACTTTCTAGGTTCCTGTGGTCCAGACAAACAAACAAACAAACAAACAAACAAACAAACAAATAAAAAGCCACCTGTCTGTTTAGAGCAGTAAACAGGAAGCCTTCATTCTGAGGAGGTAGGCGGGGAAATGGAATAGAGACACGGAACAGGGAAGGAATCGTGTGATAGAAGCATTTAAAAGTTGGTGTATGCAACAAAGGCTGCTCCTTACATTGGAGAAAAGTATGCTATTAGGGAGTTGAGGCCTATTATTTGCTATGTCTTCCCTTTAAAAGGGATCTGTTACTAGGTTGAAGTCTAGATAAGAATCTAAAACTAGAGGGGGATGAAGAAACAAGATGGCATCAAAAACTCATGTGCAGACTTTTGAATGTGCTTCTAGCAGATTGATTTTTTATTGTTCCCATTGTTGCTGTCTGGCTTCTCTTTAATCCAGCCTTTCTGAACTTGGTGCCCTCCAGATGTTTCTGAATTGTAGCTTCCATCCACCACAGACCACATTGTTGTATTGACTGGGGCTGAGCATCTTGAGGTCACTAGGTTGGCAGAGGCTGTTCTAATCGGATGCTGGAATACTTTTAGGAAACATTACTTAATAGAACAATTTGTGTGAATCTCTTCATTTTTGTGCAATTTATAACGTTTGTACTGATTATGAATATGTTCCCCCCCTTCCCAGACTATTTGCTTTCCAACAACTACGTAAATTCTATCATTGTGCACAAATTTGACTTCTCGGATGAAGAGATTATGGCATACTACATTTCGTTCCTGAAAACGCTTTCTCTGAAGCTCAACAACCACACGGTTCATTTCTTTTACAATGAGGTAGGCAGAGGAACCCCTTTCAACTTGAAAATAAAAAGTTGCGGCTGCAGTGGATCTATGAAAATGAGGTTCTTAAATTGGCCCTGCAGCCAAGAGGGTGGTGACCAGGCAGGAGTCAAGAAGCTAAGATCTGTTTAGAAGGGTTTATTTTAAATACCCCTGCAAAATACTTACGAATGCATTTCACTTTGTGAAAGATGTAAGTGTAGTAGCAACAAAGAGAAATCACTAGCACATTATACCTGAATGATTCTTGGGGAAGGGAGAAATAGGGAGCAATATATGAAAATATTTATATGGCAACACAAAATAGAACATGCGTATGCGACTTAGCTATACTTCACTCGGAAAAACATATGCAGATTTAAATTAACTACAGCTTAGCTAGTGAGGGGTCAGTCTAACCTAGGACTGGGAATCTTTGGCCCCCCAGATGTTGCTGGGTTCCAACTCATATTATCTCTGGCCATTGGCGTTGCTGGTTGGGCCTGATGGAATTTGAAATCCAATAACTTTTGAACGGCCACAGGTTTCCCCAGTCCTAATATAGCCCTGTACTGTTGATGGTCTTTAAACCCAGTACTACTGCCCAACAGACTGTGGACATTAGAAGCTATCTCCTTGGACTCGATCAAAGATCTGTCCCATGAGACACTTCTTTGGCAGTGTTGCCATGGAATTAATTTTTTTCCTGCTTTTCTTTGTCCTTTATCTGCGTCTTACCAGGAGAGGGCACCAGAGCTTAAGTAGTCTGACTTGGCATTAGATTAAATGTCTCCATCTTAACATAGTATTTGTTTGTTTTTCTGTGGAAGAGGCAACATGTTGATCATTAGCTACAGCTGCTTTCACTCAGCAAATATAACATTGCAAGCCTGTCTTTATTGCAGGCATGGGGAATCTTCTCTGGCCAGTGGGCTAGATAATTATTGCCCTGTCCCTTGTTGGACCAAACTTGCACAGGTGAGCAGAGTTTCCCACCTGTCAAGTCACCCGATCATCACAGTTACACATCAGGTGGTGCTGTGCTTTGAAGCCCAAATGGTTGGGGCCGTACATGAGTTTCGCTGAGGGGCTAGAGAGGAAGGGCTGTATTTTTTGTATGATAAAAATAATTGATTTTTCACTTTCTTTCTTTTTTTTTTATAAAAAAGGTGCTCAATGTCTTGCGCTCGTGAGTGTTGCTGTTACCATTTATTGTTCGTCATGTTGCTGTTATCATTTATTGTTCTTCGGTTGCACCTTATTTTATTATGTTAGCTACCTTATTTTTCCGTCTTTAAGACGCCCCCTTGTATAATATGCCTCCTATTTTTTTGGCCTCAACATTTAGAAAATAGGGGGATTGAGCTTTTGGGGAGGACCTGCAGCAGCCCGCCAGGGCAGAGCGCGTGGCTGCTCTAGCCGGAGCATGGCCGCGGAGGGGCTGCGCCGGCTTCCCATGGCTGGCAGCCCAACCAGCCGATGGATCCTGGCGAAGGGAGGCGGCTGATCAGGCCTGGAGAGAGGGAGCACAAAACAGCAAGGTACCCTCCTCCTTAAAGGGACAGCTCCCTGCCTGTCCTGGTCAAGACAAAGGACCCTGCTTACAGCCACTGTACCATTCAGGCTTGTGCCTTCCTCCCAAACTTTTGCCTCTCTGCAGGGAGCGCTTGCAAATCGCCGGGGGTCTCTGTCGGGGGACGCGGGGAACCAGTCAATCAATCTCTCCCCACCACAACATTTGGTTCCGCTTGCTTCGCAGAAACCACTATCAACTCCCCGATCGCCGCCAGCGTGATTAATGGCGGCGATCAGGCAGCTGCAGCACAAGTGGCTGTGTGCTATGTTCTGGCGGGTGAGTGGTTTTCGGGATTCCCCCCCCCCCCCAAATCAAGCGGCCAATGCCGAAAATCGCTCACCTGCCAGAATGAAGCGTGAGCCTGAGTTTTTAAGTGGCAAATGGCCACTTGATTGTTGGGGGGGGGAGATGCCCCCCTCAGCACTACCCATGTATAAGACGAGCCTAAATTTTGAACCTCATTTTTGAGTCAAAAAAGCTCGTCTTATACACGGAAAAATCAGGTAATCTGGAAATTATCATTATTTATGACCCGCCCTTTGTCCTAAGATCCCCGGGCAGGTTGCAACATCAAAACACAATGTTGAAAAGAGTTTAAAACAATTTACATTTGTATTGAGGGACAGGATACAAATGCGTAAAACAAATTAATTCCTTGGACTTAACTGTCTTCTCTTTCAGCACACAAATGATTTTGCCCTGTACACTGAAGCCATTAAATTCTTCAACCACCCAGAAAGCATGGTCAGGATTGCTGTTAGAACGATAACTTTAAACGTCTACAAAGGTAGGTTTTCCTAAATCTGTAGCCTTAGAACAGCTAGTACTTGGGTGACAATTTTTCTGTAAATAGTGAGGCTTGAATGCAAAGGTGAAAATAAGACTTAACAGCTTGACAGGTTTACTAAACGAGAGAGAGAGAGCAAAACTATGAGTGTTGCCACTTTTAAAACTTTCATCTCTAAAAGAAGAGTTCTCCAGAATAGTGTCCCAGCAGTGAAAAGTATTTAAAGGGTTCTATAGACGTTGTGCCTGTAAGCGCCACCAGAGGTCATTCTTTGCAAGATCATGCATGCATGATACATGCTGAAGAATGTGCAAATCGTTGTGCAAATGGGGAACGTTAAGTTGCATGATCAAAATCTCTTTCTTTGAATGTTGCGTGTCTCTCTTTGTTCATCAGTGAAGAAAATGTCAGTGTGCCGTAGAATAGAATTGAGCAAAATATTTCCTGTCTCGGGAAATATGAGCCATGTTTATCCTTGCAAAGTCATAAAAGATGCTAGAATCTGAGAGGGACCCATGAATTAGGAGTTCATTTTGAATGCGCTAACTTGGCTATTGAGGTCCAACGACCAAGTTGCAAAGAATCAAGCGAAAGGGCAGGGGGAGTACTTAGGCCTGCCCCCCAAGCTACTTCCTCTCCTTTGGATACCAATAATAAAATAAAATGCTAATGTGCTGAAGGATAAAGACCCTGAGTGTCCAAAATACTTTAGTAGATCCTGGGTTTGTTTTTTTCTTAGACTCTATTGCACCAGCAATACAGCGCAATTTTACTGACATTTAAGTCTACAAACTGATGCATCTCTGCAGCTCCTGCATAAACATTTGAACAATGTGAAATAACTTCCAAGCCTCTCTGGAGATTTCAATCCTGCATCTCTTCTGGTCTTGCACCTGCATTTCTCTAGGTCTTCCCTTTCCCCACCTTTTGGGAAACTCTTCAAGAATTAAGCTGGCTATTTTTAGTTTGAGCTCTAGCAGTTAACATCACTAGAAATTCCTTCTTAGAAGTGCTGCAGTTGCCCCATATGCGCTATATATGTAAACAGCACATGTTCCCAAGTTCACCAGAAGATATTTGAGGAAGGAAAAAAGAACAGCTGATGTGTAGTAAAAGGCAGGTTTTGTAATTGGGGGAACGTTTTATCCACCGGTTTGAGTGAAACAGCATAGTGGGATCAAGTTAGAGCTATAAAGACAAGGGCAGGCTTTGCATTACGTGTCCTAAATACTGTAGAGCAGAGGATCAGAGACGCGGGTGGTGCTGTGGTCTAAACCACTGAGCCTCTTGGGCTTGCTGTCTGTGGAACAGTTCCAGACGGGAGCTGCTGCTAATCCCTTGCAGCTGAAACTGCAAAGGATTCGGTGGCACGTTTAAGAGCCTTAAACGTGGCCCTCCCAAGCGTCTCAGTCTGGCCCTTTGGACTCCCTCCAGCCATAGCCTCCTCTCTCCTCACCAGCCTTGCTTTGCAACCTCCTTGAGTGCTTTTGTTCAGCTGGATTGTGTCCTTGAACTCCATTAATGCCTTTTGCTTACCTGGATGGAGGATAGAGAGGGTGTTGGTGTAGAAACTAGCTCACTGTACAAATTTAAAATTTACATCTGTTGCTCTGCACATTCCAGCCTTTGGCGTGTGGCCCCTGGAAGGTTGCCTAGAAGGGAATGCGGCCCCTGGGCTGCAGTAAAAGTTTCCCCACCCCTTCTTTAAAGGCTCATGCCTTCCACTGTGACACACACTTATGTGAACTAGAGCCTGCACTGGCAGGTAATAATAATAATAATAATAATAATAATAATAATAATAATTTTTTATTTATACCCCACCCTTCCCAGTTCAAAAACCGGGCTCAGGGCAATGACAACAAATTTAAAACACTTTAAAACACTTAATTATAAAAAGCGCATAAAATACAGTATAAAAACACGAATAACAATAAAATTCAAAAATCAATTAGATAATCCCCAGGCCTAGCTGGCTGAATTGGTCCTACTTGGGTTACTTGCACAGGACCCCTAAACGTGGAGGCAGGTGGAGAAAATAGACCTTTATGGTTTCCTGCATTGCAGGGGGTTGGACTGGATGATTCTCAGGGTCCCGTCCAACTCTACAGTTTTATAATTCTATGATCTTCCCTTCCAGTGCTCTTCTGTAGCTGAACCCTGTGTCTGTTCCAGGGTGTGCTGCAAAGCAGCGGCAACAGTCCCTTTGACTTGGCCAGTGCCCTCAGCCAGCCAGTCCCGCCCCCGGCAGCACAAAGGGGAAACAGTGCCAGAGCCCCCACAGCAGATACATCCATGTGGAAAAGAGTTCTCTGAAGGGAGGAAGTTTCTGACAACCGCTGCCCCCGAGTTGAGTTTGGAGGCTGCCATGCCATGTCACTTGGGAGGTGGGGAGTGGGCTCAAGATGGTAGCATGCACACAGCATGGTTTTCTACTGCTATCTCCTCCTAACCTCTCTCTTCTAGCCTAGATGCTTTGTGCTTTAGCTGCTGAGCCCCTTGGAGGATGTCTCGCCATCCCAGTTCCTAACCCTGTTAACCATTGTCTGTTTTTTCCCTCCCTTTCTTCACTGATGATCCTGTGTTCCTTAATGCAGTGTCATGTAAGTCTGCTAATCACTTTGACTTTCAGCCTTATTGCTTTTATTCTTTCACTTTTGTCCAGTTCTCTAGAAAGTGAGAAATGACTGGTTTCACCTGCCTGTTTTCAGAACGATGCAGGAATAACTTAAATGTCACCTTAATGGACTTGTTTAACCTCACGAGGGACGGAAAATATGATGAACTGTGATAGATAACTTAGGCATGAAATAAATCTGGTTTGGGCTTCTGCTACTGAAAGCCAGCCTATTTATTGAAAGGGATTCGTGGGTTGTATCCAATACTAATCATACTCGGAGTAAACCCATTAAATTAGTGGACATGACTGACTTAGGTCCATTAATTTCAATGTATCTGCTCTGAGTAGAATTTATTTGATTTGCGTTTTACTTCTTTTTCGAAATGGATCTTTTAAAAGATTTCTCCCCTCCCTCTTAAGTGGACAACCAGCCTATGCTGCACTACATCCGAGACAAAACTGCTGTCCCTTACTTCTCCAATCTCGTCTGGTTTATTGGGAGCCACGTGATTGAACTGGATAACTGCGTGCAAACGGATGAAGAGTAAGCCCTGTTTTCTAACTCTCGTTGTGAGGAGGGATGTCGCCTGATCCGAGGAAGCTTAGTCCATTGTATTAAATCTGCATACATTGGCATATGCATTAAAAGAAAACAAAATCCCAGGAGGAAAGGGGAGAAGGGAGCTTGGTGCTAGCGGCCGTTCCATTGTGGCAAATGGGACACTGCCCCACCAGCCCCCATCTCTATTCCTCCAAGCCCACCTTTCCGGTTAACTGCAATAACGTATTTTTGGGGCGAGGTGGGGGTAATGTATACAATTTTTTGCTCGCCCCCCCCAACGTAGGTTCTATTTCTTTTCTTTTCATTCTGCCTTTTTGTGTCTTATTTTACTCTGTGCACTTATAATCATGTACTTTTCAGTCTTTCAGTAAGAAACAATAATTAAAAGCCTACCTTCCTGATTATAACCAGCCCAGGTGGTGGGAACTGCCTTCCTCCTTCTTTGTCTCAGTGTTGTTCTTGTAGAACAGGGAGGAGGATAGGGATATTTTTATTAATCATTATCACTATTATTTATCACACTTATTAGTTCCTTTTTATATTTATATTTCAGCTTAACGGCTTTGAATGGCTTCTGTTTTATTGTTTCAAATTTAGCGGGGTCCTTTTCCCCCCTTCTGTCCAAACAGACAGAATTTCCCTTAATGTTCTAGCAATACACTAGCTAGCACCCTCTGACACTGACTCAGAATTATATATTTTCCTGCTGGAAATTAGGGAGTGCCACCTCTTCCCAGCAGCTGTTGGCCCTCTGCATGGTTACTAGAGGCTCTGTGCCCTTGCCCTTTGGCCATGGGGCAATTAACTGCTGCAGAGAAGCTCTGCTTACGAGGGAAGGGATGTCACTCAATGGTAGAAGCGTATTATTTGCATGCAGAATGTCCCATGTTCAATTCCTGGCACTTCCAGGCACAGCTGGGGAAGACTTTGGGCTGAATCACTGGAAAGCCACTGGCAATCAGTGTAAACAGGACTGGGCTGGATGGGCCAAGACTCAAGATTTGCATTAAGAGAGCTCCCGATGTTCCTGTGTTCCCACCAGCTGCAATTATAGGTGGGATCACGACAGTCACTTTGATCCTGTTGCCGCTAGACACATCTCAAATATTTGAAAGCTTTCAGTCAAGCTGACAGAGATCTTTTTTGGACTTGTCCAAGCCAGCCATCTCTTGTTCTCCCATTAAAATTCTTATGGAATGCGTTATAAAAAGCACAGCCAGCAGCATACTTACTAATTGTGAAATAAGTCGTGTGGGACCCTGTCATCTTATTTTTATTTTGTTGGACTGGATGAGCCTCTGGGTTCTTTCCAACCCGGTGATTCTATGATTCTAAGTAAGGGGCAGTTCAGGCATGTCACAGGCATAGCAAGTGAGCAAGAATCGACTTTCCACTTAACGGACAGTTTATGGGAAGAGCTCAACTTTTGCTGAGCAAAAATATACTTCTGAATAAGCTGTAGGGATGAGCACTGATAGGTTTTTATGAGGAAAGCATGGCGGTGGCTCCAAGGGAGCACTTTTAATTCTGCTGATTGTGGAGGAACAGTTTCTCCCCAGCGCTAAAAAATCTTCAAACGGAAAACTTTGCAGGAGAGTTGGGGGTTGTAGAGGTGAGAAGAGACAGCAGAATTCTTCCTTGACATCAGGCAGGCCCCTTCACTGTGTTCTTTTTGATGCCTGCTAAAAACATTTTTGTTTAGGCAAGCCTATAAGGACATGTAGAAGCCGGAATTTCAACACCTATCTTTTTAGCTGATAATTGATAATAATAATAATAATAATAATAATAATAATAATAATAATTTTTTATTTATACCCCGCCCTCCCCAGCCAAGACCGGGCTCTGGGTGGCTAACAACCAATAATAAAAACAAGTTGATTAAAATACAATTTTAAAAGATTAAAATACAACATTAAAACATTAGGATGCAGCCTCTTCACAGGAGGAGAAAAGAAAAAGAAAGAGGGGGAGGGAATCAAACTGATTCTAAGCCAAAGGCCAGATGGAAAAACTCTGTCTTACAGGCCCTGCGGAAAGAAATCAGATCCCACAGGGCCCTGGTCTCATGATCCTAATTAGCTTTTGACTGTTTTTAAATACCTGCTTTTAGCAGCCTTTTATTGATAATTCTAATGTTCTGTTTTTATTTTGCAAATGGCTTAGAGGTTTTTATTACAATCAACTCTCTCTTTTGCAGGCACAGAAATAGGGGGAAGCTTAGTGACCTGGTAGCCGAGCACCTTGACCATCTTCATTACCTAAACGATATCCTTATCATTAACTGCGAATTCTTAAATGAGGTGCTCACAGACCACCTGCTGAATAGCCTTTTCCTGCCTCTCTATGTGTATTCATTAGTAAATCAAGATAAGGTAAGGCATTAACCATCTTTTAACAACTGAGAGGTGTCAAAAGGACAAAAATTGTTGAAAGTAGTGTTATAGGGACTTAATTGTCAGTTGCACCTTTAAGGCTGCCTGGAATAATTCTGTTGAAAGAGCATTTCTCTTAGCTCTAAAGGTATAACTGAAACCTTCTACTTCTTCTTTGCTAAACCTCGCACAGTTAGCCTTGTGTAACTGTTCCAGAGAAAGAGCTGCTGGTTCATATCTGTTACATCACCTCATTGTTTACAAGAAACCTGTTTGAACCCTTTTGCTTTTAGAGGAAAATAAAGGAGAAATGGATTCTTGGAATAAATGATTAGGAGCCAACTGCAATTTTCCCTGTGCAGAAGTTGCGAGAGAATTAGTGATAGGACATGATTGCTCTTTTACCAAGAAACACTGATGTTTTTTCAGCAACACACACTGATGAGGATGTTGTTGTTTTGTGGGCAAATACCTGGGAAGCCTCTGCTAGGAAGGTGATGCTGGCTGTTTCTTATAAAACCGCTGTGTCTTTGTTGTTGTTATTTTCCTGCTTCTTCTGAGCCTCTGGCTTTTAATTCCCCAGAGGGGCAACTGTATGTCTGCCATAGACTTCATAGCATGCACCCAGCATTTATGGATGCTGGGGGTCAACAACAATCACCTTGACCTGCACCTCCTGAAGGCATCTCTTTGGCTTCTGCTGGAAATTCCATTTAATAAATGAATATCCCGTCTTTGATGTTGGGGCAGGCGACCTGTTGCCCCAGGTGCTGTTGGACTTCCAGCAGCCAGTATGGGCAATGGTCAGGGTTGATGAGAGCTGCAATCCAACGCCATCAAGAGGGGAAGGGCCGTAGCTCAGCGGCAGAGGATCTGCTTAGTATGCAGAAGGTCCCAAGTTCATTTCCCGGCATCTCAAGGAAGGACTGAGCTGGGACCCCTGCCTGAGAAACCTTGGAGAGCTGCTGCCAGTCAGTGCAGACAATATTGAGCTAGATTGGTGGAGGTTCCACAGCCCTCATCTAAGGGGATCAAGATTCTCTCCCCACTTTTTTTTAATTACCCCACTGGGCTGAGAGGTCTGCTTCATTGTCACCCGGGGGGCTTCACTATTTGAGCCCAAGTCTGCCCAATCTTAGTCCAAGGCTCTAGCCTTCAGTACTAGCAGCAGAATGCTGGATTCAGTAAATGGTGGTTTTGATCCATCAGGGCAAGCCTGAATGGAACTTCCATGTTCAGGTGCAGTCTAGCTATGGATAAAAGATGCTGGGAGCAGACAGCATTGTGGGAGGGGGTGAGCTCTGGGCTTCCTGGTGAGCTCTGGTTGGCCACTGGTGGCAATAAGGTAGTTCTTCATTCTGCATGTGATCTGGCAGGCTGTGCTCCCAAAGGACCAAATGTGGGCTTGGACACTTGTGCTGTGCTTCCCACTAAATTGTCTGAAGCAGCCAGCTATGTGCTGTACTCAGCCTAACTAGAGAAACACTCAGCCACAATCTTTCAGATGAACTGAGACAAATCTGTTGAGTGAAGCATCTGTGCACAGTATTTGCATCCTAGAGGCAGAGAGAGAGTTGTGATGGCTGAAGGGCTGGGAGTTATAGTCCAAAACACCTGGGAGTTGTAGTCCAAAGCTTCCCCAAAGCAGCTTGGAGATTTTGCAGATATGTATTTTTAAGTGTTTTATTTCTGCATTGTAAACTGATACTAGCTATTAATTGAACACACTCACCACTTTTCTCTTGACCCTTTTCTCCTTAGGGTGGAGAACGTCCGAAAATCAGCCTCCAGGTTTCTCTGTATCTGTTATCGCAAGTACGTCTTTAAGTATCCATAGTTGGTATTTGGGGTATTGCTGATAATTTCAGGATTTTTGCGTGTGACTCAAAGTGTAGCACCAATAATACGTATGACAATTATGTAGTTGGGTCATCCTTTGGATATTTACCATTGCTATCCCATGGATGAAAAAGGGTGAGCAGGTAGATAGACAGGGAGATCTAGACTTGAGGACAGTTTGCAGGCAGTGGAAAAGCAGTTATGGCAAGACCAGGTTTACTTGGGAAAGGCTTTGCCAAGGAGCCAACATGCAAACAGAGCATTATGGAACAGCCTGAAAAGGACTGCACCACTACAGACTGCAGGGGAGGCTTCTCTAGTGGACAAACAAGAAAGATTTCTTTCAATTACATGCTGAAAGCTGATTTCATATCTTAATGATGATAGCAATGTTCAAATGACTCCTACGCATTTAGCTTTTAAGTAAGAATATCACATGACCTCAAGGGCATTCCCCTGAAACTTATAAATAGAACAGATATTTTAAATAATTTCACCACCACCCCAGTATCATAGAATCATAAAATTGTAGAGTTGGAAGGTACCCAAGCATCTTCTAGTCCAACCCCCTGCAATGTAGGAAGCAACAAAAACAAAAACATTTTTTTTCCAGGGAATATGAATGAAGCAACCGAAATGTGTACTTCATGTGTGTTGCTTTATTTTAGTTTTCATTCAGTTTTTTTGTGGGCGTCTTTCTGCTGTTGTGTGTTATTTAAGTATAGGTTCTTGTTTATGTATATATATGAATGAATATATATATATATATATATATATATATATATATATATATGATTCATGAAACACCCAACCCACTTTAATGGGAAGCTACCACCTTGCCAATAAGACTTCTCCTGGTGTGCTAGCTTTCCACTGCAGGGGATTATTGATTTGGAGAAGCCTTCAAATATGTGACACTTGTCTCCCTGCCCTCTCAAAAAAAAAAAAAAAAAGGTGGGGGGAGAGTAAATCTGCAACTCTGCACAGCCCTGTCCCAGGACTTCATTGTGCTCTTTTTGCATATTGGAATTGGCACCCCAAAAAATGGATCTTGAGGGGATTGATAGTGGCCACCCAGACATGTCAGAAAGCTGCTTGGGGTCCTCTGAGCAGCAGTTTCTTTGTAGGTTCCATCCTGACATTCTGCTTTTCTGCTGCCTCTTCCCAGGTTTTCCTGATCATACATCATGCGCCTCTGGTCAATTCCCTGGCCGAAGTTATTCTCAACGGAGACCTGTCGGTGTTTTTTTCAAAAGCTGAGCAAGACATCCAGAAGAGTTCAGTAAGTGAAAGGAGCACGTGCGCCTTTGCATCCCCAACCCCAGGTGGCCCTGGGTCAGGGTTTGTGCACCTGTTTTTGTTTAGCAAGAATCTGGGCATGCGAGGGGGCTGCTTAATTTTTGCAGCTTGTGGTATGTAACAGGTGGCCAGGCCGCTTGCGTTTGGCAGACCTTGTTCTGTTTAAAAAAGAGAGAGAAGGGGGGAAATGTTGTGAGAATGTTGACCTGATCTTGTATGTGAACTGAAATATTAAAAGAAGATATCTGTTACACATGAAAACAATCTTGTCTTCGCAGCACATTACCTCATGCTACGTCTTGCCCATTTTTCTTCAAGCGGGTTCTGTTACTAGGAAATCTGTGGTCAGAAGCTTGTGGCCTTTTTCTGCTGCAGCAGTTTTACTTCCACCAAAGCTGTTTTGCAGAATTTTCTCGGGCTTGAGGTTTTTTGTTTTAATTGATTTATTTTGAACTGCGTCTGTGTGTGGTTGGGGAAGGTGGAGGTTACGCAGGACTAAACATTGTCTTCTTCTTTTTTTAAAAAAAAATAGTTTTTCTATGTAAATGTAACCGTTCAGAAAACCGAAATGTTCTATTGCTAATTCTGGATGTCCGTTTCCTATCAGGAGACGAGAGAAGAAAATGAAAAAAAGATGTGCTCTGTACCTGCTTCACAATCTGGGAACTATATTGTGCACTGAGCAGCGCTTGTTAAGTAGGGCAGCGGAGCCCATCGGCCCCAGCCAGCACAGTCTGGAAGGTGCTGAGTTGGCCAGGACTGCAGTACAGCCTTCATTTAGCAAACAGAAAGTGGGCTTGCTGCTGTAGGACAGCGAGTGGGAGTGGTGTGAAGTTGGACTATTAAGCACAGTGCTTCAGTAAAGTCCTTCACCCATTTCTCTGATATATATTTTCTGTATATCCTGGTGCATAATTGGAAGGGGTGAAGCTATGGCCCTGCAGAGACAAATGATGTATCCCGGGGATGCCCAACAGGTTGATTGCGATCTACCAGTCGATCCCTAGGAGGTTTTGGTAGATCGCAGTCAATCACTGGCTCCTCCATCCGGCCTCTCTCTGCCCTCTAGATCACTATACCGGAAGACGCAGTTCTCGCTGTGAGGCTGACTGTTTCATTAATGATCTCTTGGTGAATGCTTTTTTTTAAAAAAAATGTTCCTTCACCCTGATCATCCCAAAAAACGGGATTTGCCTCCCTAAAAAAAGTTCAAGAACTCTGACCTGAACCCCCCCCCCCAAAACCGGACGTTCCTCCATAAAAAAAAAACTCAACAACTTAGACCTGAGTAGTTGTAGATCTACTGCCAGTTTTTAATTGTGTGAGTAGATCGCAGTCTCTTGGAAGTTGGCCGCCCCTGATGTATCCCATTTACTGCATATTACTTCAGTTGCACTCTGTGTGGGCGCCCTTGAAGATGACTCAGAAACTTCAGCTGGTCTTCGGGGCCACCCCCAGATTGTTCACTGGAGGCTCAGGTGGCTGAGAGTTCCTCTTTCCAGATCTGGACCCTTTTGCTCAGAGATGGCTTGGCCTCTGTTTTCAATGCTCATGTAGTATCCAGAGCAGATTGTTGCAATGCACTCATGCACTCTACATGGGGTTGCCCTTGAAGGTGACTCGGTGGTCAAAAATGCTGCAGCCAGATTACCGGCTACGGCTCCATTTAGAACCCACGCAATCCCCATTTTAAAACAGCTGCAATGCTTTCAAGTTAGTCCCTGGGACTATTTTAAGGTGCTCACATAATATTTAAAGCATGAAACGACATAGGCCCCAAATATCTGAAAGACCACCTCCTTTCCTACAGGCCCCGTTGGCTGTTAAGATCAATGGAGGGGGACCTCTCAGCAACTGCACTGTCCTCAGATGTTTGGTGTGTGTGCATGATCAAGCAGAGGGTATTATTTTTGGCAGCCCCTAAGATGTGCAACTCCCTCCACACTTTCACTGTATTCATTGAATACTGAAAATGCATCTCTTTACCTAGACCTCTTGTCACTTGAGCTGTATATTTGTAGGACCTACCCTCATCTTTTTGTGATTGCAAGGGTTGAAGTTTGGGTAATTTACAATAACAACAGCAGATGCCCCCACCTCCCCCCAAAAGCTGTTTGCCTCCAAATAAGAGAAACTTGTCAGAAGAAAGAGTACAGCCCGGCTAATTTTGTGTATGTGTGTGTTGTGAAACCTCTGCAGCAGGTGTGGGGAACCTCTGACTCTCCAGATGTTGTTGGATTGCAGCTCCCTTCATCTCGATAACTTTTGACTGCTGGCTGGGGCTGAACTGAGCTGGAATGAAGCAACATCTGGAGGATGACTGCTGTGCAGTTTTTGGCATTGATTCAGTGGGATGAAATGGAGCCTTCCTCACTGTAAGAACAGATGCTGCAGCTATAGGGGGGGAAAGGAGAGCAGAGAAGCAAGGAGCCAGCCCTGTCTTAACGAGAGTCTTCTGTTAGTGCGAAGGGGGTATGAGTGGCATTTACAAGCAAGGTGTCTGAGCAGCATGAGCGGTGGGCCTGGACATGAGAGGGAATGTGGAAAACAAGTACTGCATCTGTGTCTTCTTGGAGTTTTCTTTTTGAATCCTTTGTAGTGATAACAGTTTTGAGTCCAGTGGTAGAATCATTTCAGTCCAGTATATCTGAAGGAGCGTCTCCACCCCCATCTTTCTACCTGGACACTGAGGTCCAGTACCAAGGGCCTTCTGGTGGTTCCCTCACTGCGAGAAGCCAAGTTAGAGGGAGCCAGGCAGAGGGCCTTCTCAGTAGTGGCACCCGTGGAACGCCCTCCCACCAAATGTCAAAGAGAACAACAACTACCAGACTTTTAGAAGACATCTGAAGGCAGCCCTGTTTAGGGAAGCTTTTAATGTTTGATGCATTACTGTATTTTAATATTTTGTTGGAAGCCGCCCAGAGTGGCTGGGGAAGTGGCTGGTATAAATAAGAAATTATTATTATTATTAATTATATTATATATATTTTTATTATTATTATTATTATTATTATTATTATTATTATTATTATTGTCATCTGGAAGCTGCCTTACACTGACCATTGGTCCTTCTGGCTCAGTATTATTTACATGCACAGGGTGTGGCTCTCCAGGGTTCTAGACTAAAGTCTTTTACTTGGAGATGTGGTAGGATTGAACCTGGCAACTTTTGCATGCACCCTTCTTTCCCCCTGTTTTTTTACACTTCACAGGAGCAGCTTGAGAGCCACTATTTATCCCTATGAATAGATGCTCACTTTTTATTTCCTAGTAATTTGCATAGCTCAGTTGTAGAGCACACTGGTGTGTAGAAAGCCTCATGTTCAAATCCAGTTAAGGAAATTTGGAGTAGCAATTTTATTTGTGATGCTGGAAAACCCCGGCCAGTGAGATTGGGCAGCAGATGTCTGTAGAAAAAACAGAACTCATGCATGCAACAACATTTTTTAAAAATTGCATATGTATTTCAGTCAGGTGGAAGCTTGGTGAATTGCACCCGCAACTAGCTCTTTATTTTTCTTCTTCAGAGCAGCAATAACTGTTTTCTGGTTTTGCTTGAAGTGTGCAGGTGTTTCAGAGGAGCGTGCTTGCTTTGCTATGAGATGTTTCAGAAACCTGAGAAGTGTGATTGTGTTCCCAGCAAGGGGAGGTGGCACGATGGGGTGGTCTCGCTGCCTTGCGGTTGTCTTGGGTCAGTGAGTCACGTGCCTTCACAATATACACCGCATGACGTGAGGCAGAAGTCACATTCGGCACTTACCTTCCTTCCTGTCAGAATGGTTTCCACTTGTTTCCTGCCCGAATCGGATGTGGCTGGTTCCTGCTGCTTTCTGCTTAGCCTACTTTCTCTCCTTCCTGTAACCCAGAGGTGGTACTTAGCTAGCATGGTTTGGTTTCTTATTTTCCTAGCAGGTGTCCCAGCCCAAATGTTAAAAATGCACGTTTTGGTTATACAGTGGTACCTCGGGTTACAGACGCTTCAGGTTACAGACGATTCAGGTTACAGACTCCGCTTACCCAGAAATAGTACCTCGGGTTAAGAACTTTGCTTCAGGATGAGAACAGAAATTGTGTGGTGGCGGCGCAGCAGCAGCGGGAGGCCCCATTAGCTAAAGTGGTACCTCAGGTTAAGAACAGTTTCATGTTAAGAATGGACCTGCGGAATGAATTAAGTTCTTAACCCGAGGTACCACTGTAATACACTATTCATTTTGTAGGCGGAATTCAGACTTTGCTTGAAACAAAACACAGCCGTGGTTAAGGGGAAACGCCAGCTGCATTTGAACATCATGCTAAACTGCAGATAGGAGAGGTAGTCAGCTGGATTTAGTTTTGCTTTCTGGCTGGTTTCAAAACAAGCCAACTTCAAACCATGGGCTGTGAAACTGGCTTGTTAAACTTAACTGCATTTGTTGTGAACCACAATCCCCAGTCTGGACCACCTAACAAGCTGAGACTCACAGAAAGCATAGCTAAGTGCTCATCAGGGATGGGGTGCACATGAGCCCAGGGGTAAGGCTATCAGTAGCTACTAGCCACAATGGCTATGTTTTACCCCCAGTGTTGGAGGCTGTGTATCTCTGAATACCAGTTACTCCTTTAGACGTTGCATGGAAAGAAGCAATAGGCAGCTGCTGGATCTCAAAATTCCCTCGTCTAACCCTTGACTCCATGCTTCAGGTAAGGAGCGAGTCGCCTAAGTGCTACCACACCTCGCTGTTTTGGACTAGGAAACCTTTTTTGGTTCCAGTTGAAGTTCTAGACACAGGATGTTTCCAGATGACCTGTTCATTGAGCATTCATTCTGATGTGCTTGCAGGGCGGCTAGATGACGTCGTGTTAGAGTTATGGCACATTTCCCAGTGCATTTTTCTGTAACTTTCCCTATCACACAAGTCTGATATTTAGGGGAAGCAGGTTTGTTGCTCAAAACCTCCCAATCAGCTCTTAAGCATTCCACCTGAATTTGCTGGTATGTGATTGAACTCCACCCAGAAATAATGGCAGCCTGGATGTGTCCACAGTGCGAATTCTGGCATGGTAATGGTTTTCCCCAAGCCGAAGTTGGGCCGCTTACATGTTGCTGTGTGGCTCTGTAAGGAAACACCTGGAGTTGCTTTGCCTCCTGCTAAAGAGTAACGCTTACCTTTGTCAAACATTTTAGCTCAAGACTGGCATCAGATGCTTCATTAAACCTACGGAGACCTTAGAGAGATCCCTGGAAATTAATAAGCATAAGGGCAAGAAGAGGCTGCAGAAGAGGCCTAATTATAAGAACGTTGGGGAGGATGAAGAGGAAGAGAGGGGGCCAGAAGACGCCCAAGAAGGCACAGAGGGCCTGTCCAAAGGCATCAAGCCCACTGGGGAGAGTGAAGGTAAGCATGCCAGTAAATGAAAACCACAACCAGTAATTCACCAATTCCTACTGGGGGTTTATCTTGTGCACATTGGAGATATATTGTGTGGCTTGATTTGCAATGGATGATTCTTCTCTGGAGAACAGAACTTGTTTCCCACACTTGGTTAATTTTGGGTTTGTTAACTCCCTATTATTTTGTCTCATGACCTGAATACTGTCAGTTGACCCTAATAAAGGGAATGCACCTTGGTAGCTCAGTCAGTAGAGCATATGACTCTTAATCTCAAAGTCGTGGGTTCAAGCCCCATGTTGGGCAAAAGATTCCTGCATTGCAGGGGGTTGGACTAGATGCCCCTTGTGGTCCCTTTTAATTCTATGATTCTATGACGGATTGCCTTGTGACCAATGCTCAATATGGAATTCTGCCTCAAACACCCTTTGTTTATTGCTTGTAACACTTTTGTGAATCATCTAAGTTGAAACACTCTCTTGCAGAGCTATAAAAGGTAACATACAATTCACCTTTTGTTTTCTGTACCTCTATGTAAGGTGAAGTGATGTTGTACATGGTCTACTTTCCTTCTGTCTACCCCTCCTCTCTCTTTTATTAAAAAAACCTAGAATCCCTGTGAGCCATCATCATGTGTTAAGTTTATAAATCAGTAGTTAATAGGACCTCTTCACTGTTAAGATGTAACAACTCTGTTCTTAAGTGATCCTGAGTGCTCTTTCTTAAGAAAAGCATTATCAGACCAGACCAGCAGCCTTTGCAAGAATTCCAATGGGCAATAGATAAACCATTAACTTCTGACTACCCCTGAACCCTCTAACAAGTACAATCTCCCTAGAAATGTTTCTAAATGAGCTGCTGTTTCTCCACAGAAATTGAGATGGTCATCATGGACCGATGCCAGTTGTCTGTCACTGAGCAAAACATCACGGATGAGGAAAAGAGCGCAGCCGCTTCCGAAATGTCAAACTGGAACAGGTACGGGGGGAGATTTGGCACTGTCAGCCAAGCTCCTACTTGAACACTAGGTTCTCCGAATGATGCTGGGACGCCCAGCTTCCACTGTCTCTCACTCGGGCCATTCTGGCTGGGGCTGATGGGAGTCGGAGTACCACTTGTAATAATCTTTCCTGCTTTTCCTCCCTCTGCCAAGCTGCTATTTTAACTAGTGCTGCAGCTGAAGGCCAACTTGAGGCCCACGTAATGTCCAGCACACCTTCTAGTTTGAAGTGCTGCCTCTTGCATTTAAGCAGCCTGGTCGTGTTAAACGACGCTCCTGAGTCTCTGAATGGAGCAGTTCAGTCCCCTTCCTGGGAAATCTACGCAGTGGGGAACCTCTCCTCTTGCCCTTTGTAAAAGCATTGTGTACATTGGGGTGTGCTTTAGTTATAATTTGTAGGTGTTAGGGTCCTGATAAATGGCTTCTGGAGTGTTCCCCCCCAAAAAAACACTCATCACCCCCTTTCTTCCAGGCCTTTCCTTGAGATGGTGTATAATGCCCTGGAACGTGCTGAATTTGATTACTACGCTCTCTTTGTGCTGTGCCTCCTGTACGCCATGTCTCATAACAAAGGTAAGACTGAGCCCAAGAGTGGAGTTTCAACTTCCATCAGCTCTTGCCAGCATGGCCAACCCTTGGAGTGTGATTGGAACTGTAGGCCAGCCTTTTCAGGGGTGTTGTAAAAAGCTCATGATCTGGGTTTGGTCATAATGGATTGGTCAAAGCCAGCACTTTGAATTGGACTTGGAAACTGATTGGCAGCCAGTGCAGTTGGGCCAGGATCAGTGTAATAGGCTCAACCCGTCTTGCCCCGGTGAGCAAGCTGGCCGCCGAATTCTGCACCAGCTGAAGTTTCTGGACCGTCTTCAGAGGCAGCCCAACGTTGCAGTTATCTAACCTCAATGTTACTAGAGCATAGGCGGCAGAAGTTAGGCTATCCTTGTCCAGATAGGAGTGCAGCTGGGCCCCCAGCCCAAGCTGATGGAAGGCACTCTGCGCCGCCGAGGCCACTTGGGCCTTGAGGGACAGCAAAGGATCCAGAAGCATCCCTGCCACTTCTTTAGAGGGAGTGTAACCTCACCACTAACAGTGCCTCAGCCTTATCTGAATCGAGCTTCAGTTTGTTGGCTCTCATCCAGTCCATTACCAAGGCAAGACAACAGTTCAGCACCTCCACTGCCACACCTGCAGGCCTAAAGAAGAAGTAGAACTGTGTGTCATCAGCATTTTGCAGACAATGTAGAGAGTCACGAACACCTGGAACTATAGACTGTTGAGTCAAACCCACTGATCCATCTAGCTCAGTACTCTAGGCCAGTAATAGAGAGTCTGCGGCCCTCTAAATGCCTTTGGACTTCCAAATGCTCATCAGGCACAGCCAGTTTGGTCTGTGGCCAAGGATGAAGGAAGTTGTAGTCCCCACAACACTAAAAGGATCACAGGTTCTCCATTCTGGGTCTGGCGGCTTCTCTTTGAGAGGTCTTTTACTCCTCAATCACGACCTGAGATCCTTTTTCATTGGAGACGTCTGCTGTGGAACCACAGGGTTGGCTTCCTTGGGGGACCCTTGTTGGACTATATCTTCTGTCACCAGGCTTTGGCCATGGTGGGGCTAATGAAAGCTGGGATCCAAAAATCAGCCAGCAAAACACATGTCCTCTGAGCTGTGTATTGTCCTCCACAGATAGGGAGGGGCTGGCTTGATCTAATCCAGACTTTAGCTTTAGAATTCATGGTAAGTCCTGAGCTTTTGTGTGGTGAATAGTGGTTTTGTGTGTATATTGGATTTAAAAAATCCCTGGGAATCTATGACATAATCTGTTCTTGCTTACATTTTTCCCATGGATATTATTTACAGAGTATCATGGTAGTTGAGCTGCAGAAAAAACAGTAGAATTTTCAGAACAGTGTAATACTCTTTTCTTGTGGGTGACCCTCTCCTGATTTTTATTTAAATAAACATATGTATAAAACATCAGTTTCACTTCATAGGTGTTCTTAAGATTGGAGCAGCCAGTCCCTCATTTGCGCAGTGTAGGTTGAAAATGATTTTACTGGCAATGCTTGGCCAGTTGAGTTCAGGATGGGTAGGCATTAAATGGAGAGGAGCAAATTGTCCTGCTTTCATGACGGAAAGATTTCTTTGGCTATGTATAACTACGACAATCAGCTTTTTGTGCACAGGGCTTAAATATTACAAAAGGTTCTTACTGTACCATGCATTGTCAAGCAAGGATGGCATTTTGGGACAGCCTCTTCTGAGAAATTGGCTTGCTGCGTTACAGGAACAGCTTGCTATATTATCTGGCTTTAAATTACTTGGAGGCACAAACAAGCCAGTAGTTCCTTCTGTCAGCTCCATTCCCCAAATTTGTGCATGCCTACGTGCTGTGCTGCAATGGTTGTCAACCTCTTTAGGTCTCAGGACTCAATTTTCACCCCAGCCTTCTGCACAACACCCCCTTTCCCTGTTACATCTGTCTGTCTGTCTTCTGCTTCTTTCTCTCTCACTCAGCTTTCCTGATCTGGTTCCAGCCTCCATCCCCATTTTTCTGTTTGCCCTCCCTTATCTTGTCACTTTAAAAATAAATCAATACAAGAAACAGTGCTTATGCCCCCAGCAGTGTTAGAAACTCAGATATATAAGCTAGGTGCCAAATGGCTCTTTAAACCAGGGTTACAGTTGGCAAAACCGAATGTCTCGTTGCCATTTTGGGGCCAGACTGCTCGAAAGTCGTATTTTTCAAGGTGACTTTTTGGCTTCTGAAATTCATTCTGTTTGTGCAGATAAAATATAACAGGTAGGATTCTACAGTCAAGATCCAAAGATCCCCTGGTAGGCACCTTCAGATGGTGGAGACGTCAGGCGCCATCCTGGTGCCCGCGCATCGCCACTTGGTTGCAAGTGGCCGATAGGCAGGTGCAGAATGTGCATGACGAATATCAAACGTTGGCCCTCAGTTTGATTCACCTGAAGTTGGCCTACAACCCATCATTGCAGCCTTGCTTAACCTTGTGTTCTGCAGACATTGGACTCCAGCTCCCATCAGCACCAGCTAGCACAGTCAATAACCAGGGATGCTGGGAGTTATAGCCCATCAACTTCCAGTTGGGAAATGCTGTGCTATTGGGGTCTGACACACCTTCTCAAGAACATAAGGAGCTGCAAGGAATAGCCATGGTTGATTCTTTCTTTCCTTGTTGTGTTTCTGCAAGGAGTGGAGAACCTTCTGGAGCAGGAAGGCTCACCAGCTGCGATCAACTTAACACAGCTCTGCTGGGAAGGGAAGATTAGGTGGGGTTGTTGGTGAGGGGCAGGGCGATATCAACAGCCTCACTTAGCAAGGGAAGGGAGGGAGGAGGCTGGAGGAGGCAGCAAGGTGGGCTGTGCAAGAGGACAGCCAAAGAGGTAGGAGCACCCCTGAAAAAAGGAGGTTGATGGGGGTTCCGGGAAGCTCCCATGCCTGCTAGGTAAGATCCCAAACCTCTCTCCAGCTTCACTCCAAAGCAGTGTCCTTAATGCCTAGTCAGGTTTCCCCTGAATGAAGGTGCAGCCACCTGGGGAAGCATAATCTGATGAAATTTGAGACACTAGAGGAAAAACAGGAGTTGGAAGTAGCCGTACCAGAGCTTGGGACACCACAGTATTCCTATTAGAGAAAGGAGTGGTCTAGGGCAGGGGAACTCTTCTTTCTTAGGTTAGATGCTCTTCACTGCCTTAGGTTCCTTTTCTTTTGTGTGGCCTGCCTGTCTTTGAAGTAATAGCAGCATCTCACCAAGGCTTTTATGTTGTGCTTGCCTTGTTCTGTCGAATAGCAGCCTGCCGTGCTTAAGATCAACATATACTACTGATGGTGGGGGTCGGGGTGGATTCAAGGCGCTCTAACCTCTTGGTGTGTTGAAAAGACTAGTGGATCTTGAAATTGGATCAGGGAGGCCCAGATCTAACTGGCTACTCAGTTGTGAATCTCACTGGGTGCCCTTGCTCACCCACCTCCAACTCTTGTATATCCCTCATCCTCACTCCTTTTGCTGCATTGCTGGGTCAGGATAAAACAGGGTGATTCCCCGTGTACACCGCCACCCTGAGCTCTTTGCAGCAAAGGCTGAGATACAACTGTGATGAATCAGCAAGGGTTAGACCTGATCAAGCTTGTTACGCTAGTGCCGGCATCCCCAAACTTGGCCCTCCAGATGTTTTGGGACTACAGGTCCCATCATCCCTGACCACTGGTCCTGTTAGCTAGGGATGATGGGAGTTGTAGTCCCGAAACATCTGGAGGGCCAAGTTTGGGGATGCCTGTGCTAGTGGATTCTTAAACCACAAGCCCATAGGCTCGTATCCAGCTAAGCCCTACTCAGAGTTGACCCATTGCAGTTAATGGGCCTAAGTTAGTCGTGTCCGTTAACTTCAGCTTTGAGTAGGGCTAGCAGTTGGCTGCAACCCATAGACTCTGTCATGGAACTGCACTATATGATATAAACAAGCAAAGTTGTCTGTCTAGGTTCCAGCCCTGCAGCTAGACTGGATTGAAGACCTATAAACCCCAGACTATTATCTCCATTCACAAGTCTTGGCATGTTACTCAAAGTTTATACATAGATCTTCGGATAGATGAGTGAGAGCCTAGCCTTATATCAGATATAATGCCAGAATCATTCCTAAATGCAGGGAAAGAAATGCTTTCCTCTTAGCAGTTGGATTAACATGTTATTTTAGTGAGCTGCAAACAAGCATCTTGATACGTTGAGACCAGTCTTTGGCCCCCATCTGCACCATGCATTTAATAATAACAATAATTTTTTATTTATACCCTGCTCTTCCCAGTTCAGAAAACCGGGCTCAGGGTGGCTAACAACAAATTTAAAACACTTAATTGATGCAACAAAAAACAGCATAAAATACAGTATAAAACGTGAATAACAATAAATTCAGAATTCAAAAATCAATTTAGGGGGAGTCTCATACCTCTTCAAGTAGTTGTGGCTCCTCCCAAAGAATCCTGGGAACTGTAGCTTATCAAGGGTGCTGAGAGCTGTTAGGAGGCTCCCTGTTCCCCCTGTACAGGTGCAGTTTCCAGAGTCCCCTGGGAAGAGGGATTAATTGTTAAAGCACTCCGGAATTTGTAGCCTTGTGAGGGGAATGGGGACTCCTAACATCTCTTAGCTCTTTTAACAAACTACAGTTCCCAGGATTTGGGGGATGCCATGGCTGTTTAAAGTGGTATGCCCCTGTTTTAAATGTATAGTTCAGATGGAGCCCTAGCGGAATATGCTTTACTCAGCCTTGAAGTCTTTACTAGAGCCTGGATAGCTCATTTGTTTAGAGCATGGTGCTGATAATGCCAAGGTTGCAGTTTCAATCCCAATATGGGACAGCTGAATATTTCTGCATTGCTGGGGTTGGACTAGATGATCCTCAGGGTTCCTTTTAACTCTACACTTCTATGTTCCCATGGTTGTATTGAGAGTTCTGATCAATCTTTGCTGGCCTAGCACAAGGCACCTTCCGCCTGTTGTGGGATTTCAACTTTCCTTCCAACTGGGTGAGATACTCTTTAGGGTTTGTTGCTGGGATCAAGACTTAGTTTGGAGGATGTGTTATCATTGCTGTTATCTTGCTTGCTAAAAGACCACCTGGGCGGGGGACAGGTGAGGCCTGATCCACTCATTCTACTCCTTTTAAAAATAGTTGCTGACCAGGCAGTGCCCATCAAGGCAGTTTTGTAACCCTGGCAGTGGTTACCAAGGCAAGGTTGTTATCAAGATTTTGCTTTGGTCTTATCAACCCAGCAAAATCAGGGATTGGAAGTGTCAAGAAAGCGTGTCCCAGGGAGATCTCCGGGGCAGTTGGGTGGTTGAATTGGTGATGTTGATCAAGGCATTTTGTGCCTCTAAAGACTTATGGGGAGCGCTGGGAGGATTTCAGTTGCTTTTAACTTTTTGTTTCTCACTGCCTCCTCATCTTTCAAAATCTATGTGTGGGTAACTTGGGAAACTGGTGCTTTCCCAAGGCCTGGCTGCCTTTCTTAATTACTGGCTTCTTGGTTCCTTGGAAGTGCACTTTGGCAAACTGTCACATAGCTGCAATAAACACTTTTTCTGTCTTCAAAGGAATTGAGCCAGTCACGCTGGAGAGAATTCAGCTCTCGGCACTGGATGCTGAAGAGAAGACCTCGTACAATCACGTGCTCGCTGAGAGACTCATCAGGATAATGAACTATGCCGCTCAGCCAGGTAGAGGGTTTTTGTCTCAACTGCTGCTCTTTTACTTGCGTTAAAAATGGTTGAGAACGGCAAGGGGCAATATAAAATATTTAAATAATTGAAATAAACACCTGTTGTTGTTGTTGTTGTTAATAATAATAATGACAACAACAACAACATTATTTGGCTAAAAGAGGCTCTCGGAGCTGCTCATAAATATCTGTGACAGTCCCAACCATCAGGTTCATGGTCTTAGGAGATACAGTCAAACCTCGGTTAATCTGCTCCAGAAGCCCGTTTGGCTTCCAAAAGTTCAACAACCGAGGCGCGGCTTCCAGTTGGTTGTATGGGGCTTCCTGCACCCTAGCGGAAGCCGCGTCAGACATTTGGCTTCCGAAAAACATTCAAAAACCGGAGCATTTACTTCCAGGTTTTTGGTATTTCAGGAGCCGAAACGTTCCAAAACGGGGCCGTTCGAGAACCTAGGTTTGACTGTACAGTGGAACCTCGGTTTTCAAGCATCTCAGAAGCCAAACAATTCGGAACCTGAACGCTGAAAACCCAGAAGTAATTGCTTCCGTTTTCAAATGTGCCTCGGAAGTCAAACAGCTTCAGAGGCACGGTTTTTGTCCCCCCCCCCCCCCGTTGACTTTGCAGCCAGCCCTTTGATCCTTGGTTTTCGAATGTTTTGGAAGTCGGAACAGTCTTCTGGAACAGATTATGTTCGAAAACCAAGGTTCCACTGTACAACAGGGGGGAAAAAGAGATGAGGGGGGAGAATGCGGAGGCGGAGTTAAAAGTTCTTAGTTGTAATGGTCTCAGTGAATCGTTCTGTTAATCTCTAGAGAGCGCGGCTGCTTTGGCCAAATTGTGGGTTTGGGTTTTGTTTGGACTAAGCTGGATAGGCTTCCACACTACTGTAGAAGAGAAACAACAGTTCTTCCCCAGTTCTCTCCCATGCTCCAGTGTTTGTTTGAGTGCAAGAAGTGTTTTGCATTTTGTACTTAAAACATGCCACAGTGCTGAGATACTTGAATTTGACTAGTGGTGCTAAAGCGCTGGCCCGTAAAGCTGAGACGTCAGCAACTTGATCTCAACAATCTCTAACTTTTTCCTGCCCTCCCCCCCCCCCCACCCAACATACAGATGGGAAAATTCGCCTGGCTACATTGGAACTTGGCTGCTTGCTACTGAAGCAGCTGGTGATGTCCAAACATGGTAGAATTATAAAGGATGTTCACCTTGCCTGTTTGGAGGTGAGTGTTTGCGGGGTTTGGACACCTTTTTCCTCTTAACTGCTGGTATGTAAGTGTCAAAATTTCTCTGATTGCTAACAGTCCATCTTTACGAGTAGAACCCTGTCAAGGCAGCACACATAGTAAAAAGATGAAATGAAATTTCCAGAATACGTTCATTTTTTTTTAAATCTAAGACTTTTTTTTTTGCTAGCTGTTCTCTAAACCAGTGTCTGATTGGGCTGGAATCCATGCCTTAGTACAAGCAGAACTGAGAGCAAAGAGTTAGGAGTCGAAGAAACTGCTACAGCTCTGTCACCAGGGTGTGCCGAATCTGACTGCTTTGTTCCACATCATTCCATTGGTCTTTCTGGTCTCATCATGATCTTGGGAAGGGAAGGGGTAATTTCCCAGTCCTGGGAAAATTTAATCAGTGATGCTAGGGATTGAGCCTGGGACTTACTTATTTTATTGTATTTATTAGATTTCTATACCGCCCTTCATCACAAGTTCTCAGGGCTGTTCACAAGATAAAAATACAGGGCAAAAGCACAAATAAAGAGTTAAAATGAAAACGACACAACGTATGAACAGCAATATGTGGGCTGTCACTGGGTTACAGTTGCTATTGGTACATGTTAGCACCTCCTTCTTAATACGGGCAACCCCCCTGTTTACACATGTGCAACTGTGTGTACGCACATCGCACCAAACTCAGAAATGTAAACGTCACGGAAATGTTGCTAAAAGGGCAGAACGGGGTATTTGCAGGCTTTTTCGATATGTTTCAATTACCGTATTTTTCGCCCTATAGGACGCACTTTTTTCCCCTCCAAAAATGAAGGGGAAATGTGTGTGCGTCCTATGGGGTGAATGCAGGCTTTCGCTGAAGCCTGGAGAGCGAGAGGGGTTGGTGCGCACCGACCCCTCTCGCTCTCCAGGCTTCAGGAAGCTATCCGCAAGCCTTGGGAGCCCGTGGGAGTTCCCGCCGGGCTCTCTAGGCTTGCGGAAAGCAGCCTGCATCCCGAAGCCTGGGGCGCACTGAGCAGCCCCCCCCAAAAAAACTAGGTGCGCCCTATAGGGCGAAAAATATGGTACATGCAATTTCACTGATGCATGTGGTGCCTTGGAACGTAACCCCCACGTAAAGGTTGGGGGCTGAACACGTTAGAACCTTTCTGAAGCAGTCTGGATTCTGCCCATCTCATCAGGTAGGGGTAGCTGACATGGCGCCCACCATATCTTGTTGGACTCCAACTCTCGTCATCCCGATCATTGGCTGCACCGCCTAGGGCTGATGGGAATCCCGCCCCCACCAAGTTTGCCACCCCTGCACTGGAGAGTGCCGTGAGATGTCCTTCTCTTTCTTTTAACTGGCTTTACAGGGGGGAAGCAATGGTATTGGGGAAAGACATTTGCTGCTTTTAAAGCCTTATTGAAAGCTGCCCGCCACAAAGTAGAACTGAGCCGTATCCTTTTCTTTCTAGGGCGCGAGAGAAGAAAGCGTTCACTTGGTGCGGCGTTTTTATAAGGTACAGTATTCTCATGCTTTCTATGTTTCCCTAACCTCTGAATACAGGGGAAGATAGAGGGAGCCAGCAGGGAACCTTTTAAAGTACATGGTTGCCTTTTCGTAGCTTAATAAGACTAGAACCTAAGACATCACTTACTGGACAGGAATTACATGGTGCTTTCACCAGACTCTGGTAAAGCCAACATGGTGGACTCCTCTAGAAAATGTTGGACTACAACTCCCATCATTACTGGCTATCGGCCATGTTGCCTGGTGCTAATGGGAGCTGTAGTTCATCAGGGCCTACAGAGCACCATGATAGTTATCCCAATCTAGACCAAGGGTGGGCAATTCTGAGGGCCAATGAGCCACGTATAGTCAACAACACCATCTCTGTAGCCTTTGAAGTCACCTCATGCTAGCAGGTTTCTACCATAAACTATACTGGTTTATGAGCACAAAACGGAAGTGCTGCCGCTGCCTTCAGCTAAGTTTTTCTGGCCCCTGAGACCCTACCTATTTTGGTGGCGGCGGCCAGTGACTGGGGTCCTTTTGCCGCTGCTGCTGCTGCCTTGCATGTGAGTCGACCCTTAGCTGACTTCCTATTTAAAGGTCTGGAAGTTTATAAACAGGAAGATCAGCAGAAACGGCCTCTTTGCCAGGCACTCAAGCCGTTTTGTGGCGATGACCCATTTCCAAAGCTGTTTTGTTTAATTGAGGCCAGGTGCCATGTTTTTCCACATGAGGCAAATCAAGCAAGGCACCCACCAGGCGTTTAGGAATCACAGCCTTGACAGGGGGAGATAAAGAGCTGGCAGCTTATCCAGATAAAGGGAAGCTGTAGCTCTTTTCATTCCTAGTTTGGTCAAAAGTGGTCCTTGAAGAATGTGGGTAAGGTGGGAAGTTTTAAGACCATCATATAATGAGAAGCAGAGGGAATGTTTATGGAGGGGCAAATGCATTCCTCTTGTTTCCTTTTACAGGGCGAAGAAATTTTTCTGGATATGTTTGAAGATGAATACAGAAGCATGACTGTAAGTAATTCATGAGATGGCCGTGTGGATGGAGAGGGGCAAAAGGGAATGTTAACATGTCTCAGAGTACCAAACTTTAAAATAATAATAATCTGGAGGCTAAACAATAATTGTGTGCACACATGTGTAGAAATGTTAAAATACTCAGAACTCATAGATTTATAATGTGTGAAGTTATCAAAATTCCACAGCATTTGCTTATCATACATAACAACGTCTTAGACAAGGCATGGAATATCAGCACAGTGGTAAATATGGCAAATTATCATTTGGTCTGACCTCACAGGCTTTACAAGATGGAAAAGTTCCATGTACACAATTTTTTGTTGTCTGACGTAGTATAGTTAGCTAGTTTTTAACTATTATTATTTTAATAGTTAGCTACTTTTTAACTATTATTATTTTAACAACCTTTCCGCAGGAAGAGGGTGGGGAAATAGTATTAAAGGTACAGTTGATTTTAAGCTTGCGCTTGGGTTTATGTCACATGTTAAGTGTGAAATTCCTTTCCCAGCTTAAGCCCATGAATGTCGAGTACTTGATGATGGATGCCTCCATTCTGCTGCCGCCAACAGGAACCCCTCTCACTGGGATTGACTTTGTGAAGAGGCTGCCCTGCGGAGATGTGGAAAGAACGCGGAGGGTGAGGTTTTTTTAATTCAGCACATTTTTATCCCCCTTTCCCTCCCTCAAATGTGCTCAGAGGTGTGGGTGTGTGCAGAAGCCTTCCCCAATCTGGTGTCCTTCAGGTGTCTGGGGCTGCAGTTCCCATCAGCCCAGGTGACTACTGTTTCGTAGAATTCTTCAGTGTGGTGGGAGGATATATAATTGCTTCAAAAACCCATCTTATTTCGAATGAATATATGTAAATGAAAATATCAAATGCTGTGGAACAGTGCTCATGTAATAATGAAGAATTCTACAAAAGAGTAGTCAATATCCGGAATCACTGTTCAGTGTTGGACATCATATTGGCTGAATACACAAAGCTTCACAGCTTGTCTTTCATCGTACAAAGTCTGGTACCTCGCTTCATTTAAAGATTTTCAGAGACTTTTAGACTAAAGATTTCATTTTGGACTTGTTATGGTTTGAAGGAATTCTATAAAAGATTGTCTATTGAATATGTACATGGTCATCGTGTTGCCTAGACGTTGCTGACGTTCTCTTTGCAACACAGGGGTTTGTTTGTCACCTCTGCTTTCCAGCCTATCCTCTTAAGAGCTGGCATAGGGCAGAAAGGACTGTGGCTGCACTGCCCTTGGCATCCTTTCTTCCTGTAGAAGCTGCCATGGGGACAGGATCAAGGCAGCAAGCCTGTGTTCTCTTTCCCCCAGTAGTTTCGTTGTGTTTTTTGCAAGGCTTGGCTGGGAAAGAGCTAAGAGAGTGTTGGTAGCATTAGTTGCTGCCATGCCATGGAGTCCTGTTGATTAACCAGAAGGGAGAAAAGAAAGCCACACTTCTTACTCTCCTAGAAAGCCCCCATTTGCTACAAAATTTGGGAGCAACACATCCAGCTGTTCTGACATGGGTGTGTGTTGTGGTTGATGATTGCTGGCATTTGACTTCTTGGTGCAATCAGGCCCTAGATAAACAATAAGCCAGAGAGTTACAGAGGTGTCCTCACCACCACTTAGAGATCTTTAGAGAGGTCCCATGTTGCTCTTTGCACAACAGACAGGTTAAGCACACCATTTACATTTTCCAGTTGCTTCTTGACACCTCTCTGATAACATCGCCAGAAGTGAAGGGAGGATATGGAGATGCTCTGAAAAAGAAAACTCTTCTGTTTGTCCTAGTAGGGTTTGTTTGTTTCTTAAGGTGTTTGCTGGATCAGCAAACCATGTTCTTCTGACTGTGAGGCTCCTGGTGAGCTGAACAACCTGTACTCAAATAACCTTCCGTTTGGAGCTCTAGCTAGGAAATTGATTTGTTTCATTTTCTGCAGAAAACACAATACCACATAGATGTGCTTGCTTCCGTTGTATTGATGGCACACTCCAGTTTAGGCCGCTTTCATCCTTTCAGCGTACATAGAATTGCTGTATCTTCAGGGAGGAAGAAATGAATTAGCGACAACATCTTTTTTTTCTTTTTGGTCTTGAGAACTTTCTTGGAAATACCAGCAATCAAGACGGCCTTTCTAAGCTCTTCTGTTTATTCTGCCTTGTCACTTTGAGACACAGGATGTATCTCTTATCTCGTTTGCTTGCACTTCTTGGAAAGCCAGGGACCCTTATTCCTAGAACAGAACTTTGATTCCTTTTGAGGCACTTCTGATTAGCTAGCAGAGTTGTTTTCTGAAGTTCAGAAACACTTTTTTTCTTCTTCTGTGTGAGCCTTGGGCCAATCCATCCTGATTTCCAAAGCTAATGCGCTTATCTTTTAAAGCAGGCAAAGCTAGACCAGCTGTTTGAAGCTTTCTCCTTTAACCTGTCATCTCTCTGCAGAAACAAGTGGTGGTGGTTGCCTTCCTCTTCATGCCCAAAATTTGTGCTTAAAAACAAAGGTTGCATTCCAAGGATTAATTTTTTTAAAAAATATATATATTATTATTATTGCATTTTGTATATAGAAAGCCACAAACCACTTCCTTCTTGTAGAGCCCTTTAGGGCTTATTGCTTTGACTGACACAGGCGAATGCTCCAGTTGCCCCCTTTCCTAAGTAAAAATGAGCCTGGCTGAGGTTATTCAGGCTCAATTTATGATGCGAGGCTTTCACCAGAAGGTTCTCGGAAACTAGAATTGGTTTCAGAGGCAACCGCCAGGCCTGTTAGTTGCAGAAAAAACAAGGTTCAATTAAAGAAAACAAACAAACAGGTTCACTGGCTGCCAATGAATTTCCAGATACTGCCAATGAATTTCTAGATACTGCTGTTGATTTTCAGAGCCCTATATATTATCTGGATACAGAAAGCATAAAAAAACTACACTCTCCTGCAAAAAATAGGAAACCTACTCATAGTTAAAGATATTCCCTGGAGTCCCTGTAGCAGGTCCCTTCAGCAGACCCTTCAAGTAAGCCTCCTTTTTGGCCAGATGAAATCACCATTGGGTGATTATTTGCCTCCTCCTCTTCCACTGCTAGGGCTGCTAAAAAGAAATATTTATTTCCAGTACAACAAAGCCAGAGTAAGGAGTGATTCTCCATTCTCCATTAGCCTTCACCTGGCAGGGCCTTGTCTAAGATGGGATAGCAGCAGTGCCCCATGATTCTTGTAAATGTTAGAGGAGGGGGGGAAACTAGGACGCATGGTGGTCAGGAATCCCATTGCTCCCCATAGGGTGTACAGTGGCATTAAGATCTGTGTGCTATCAGCAAGCCCCACTTGCCTAGGGAACAACTGGAAGCTCATCCGATTGTTCCTCTTTGCCTCTCACATGTATGATGTTGTATGATGTCAGGTGTGGGGCAGGGGGACTTGGTATGGGGGAAATGTCCTCAGTGGCCAAATTGCCTACAGGCCAGAGGTCCCTACCCTAATCTAAGGCAGGTTTTGGTTTATTATTATTATTATTATTATTATTATTATTATTATTACTATTATTACCTTTAAAAAGAAAGAATCAGCTTTTTTCACTTGTGTTTTCAGGCAATCAGAGTCTTCTTCATGATGCGGTCCCTGTCGCTGCACCTCCAGGATGAGCCAGAGACTCAGCTGCCGTTGACGAGGGAGGAGGACTTAATTAAAACCGACGATGTCCTAGACTTGAGTGAGTAAACAGTGGCACTTGGAATGAGGACAAAAGTGCATTCTCCAAAGAAAGCCATTCAAAACCTCAGGGGGAGAAAAATAAGGATTAACAAGACAGTGCTGAACTGGAATGCCTCGCTTCTCGGTCCTGTTGGGGTTTGCTAAACCCCTCTTTTTCTCACTCAAAAAGGGAGAGAGGAGTTTTTGCAAGAATAACTTGAGTTCCCTGCTCTTCCAAAGACTGGGCCTTTGCAAAGCTGCCCACAATGCATCATAAGATCCCTATGGTTTTCCTTTGTCCCGAAGAATGTTTGGAGCCTCCTAGTTGAAGCGGTCAAGCTTAGAAGAGACTTGCAATTTTTTTTTGGAGTGGGAACAAGTAAAGAATGTTGGGAGATCTCCACACCTCTTGACTCTTCCACTCCTAGTCTCCACCCAACTCCCAAGAGCTTCTGGAGGTGACCAGGTTGTTGAAGTCTGCCATATTATCATCCTGGCTGCCTAAGTTGGGTTCAGTGGTGATGCAAATGGCGAAGCAGTTCTTAAAGTGAGGGGTATCTGAGCTAGGAGAAGAGGGCTGGTTTCCCCTCACAAATGGGCAAGTAGGGGCATTTTTTATTTGTGAGGGTCTTTATCTTTGGTTTTGACGGGAGGGTTAAAAAAACCTGTTGCCAAAGTAACACTAACTGGAAGTCATGAATACCCAAAATAGCCATACGACATTCTGGTAATGCCCCGCTCTTTTGTTATGAAAATAAATTGCGTTTGCTGGGAAATCTAGAGTCCTTGTTTCCATCTTGGCACATGCAATACATATTAATAGAAAATGTCAGTCATATTTGGTATTTCAAAGAATTAATCTTACTGTAATGGCTGTTCTAGGCAGTTGAGCCTTAAGTCAATTCATCTGGCCCTCCCTCGGCCGGCGACATTGAACAAGCCCAGCTGCTCCAGCTCACTTGAATAAAACAGCGATGTAGTTGTGAGAGATCTCAGTTCCACCCGCCCCACTGCACAGGCTTCTGGAAGAGGCATTGGTACTCCCAATCAAAATATCAGGATCTGTAGCCACAGTGAGCATGTGCTATTCCGAGATCAAAGTCTGCTGAAAGCTAAATTCCATGGTTGATGTTACTCGCACTTGGAAGATGACCCATTGAAATTAATATATCTAGATAACATTGTATGGTAGATAACTTGAGACCGGATTACCTAAGGGGCCAGCTTGCCCCTTATATCCCCGCTTGGCAACTGCACGGCTCAGATGGGGCACTGCTGAGAGTACTGCATGTCCCAGAGGTGTGCTTAGTCTGTACTAGAAATTGGTCTCTTAGTGCTGCGGCTCCAGTCCTCTGGAATTGGTTACCAACTGGAATTAAACAGGTGCCCAGCATTGTGATGTTTGGATGCCTACTGAAGACTGTTTCACGTTTTTCCTGAGACGTGACCTAGTCATATATGAAATACTAAGTGTAAATCCACGGGAATGGTTTCCTTGTTTTAAGAATTAGTATTCTTTGTATTTTATTTTTGCTGTACATCGCTTTGGTGTCCTTTGACTTGTCAAGCAGTTCATAAATTTGTAATATAAATAAATGTCAGTCCACTGATTTCAGAGGGCCTGCTCTTGAGTATGACTTTTATCACCCCATGCTAGGAATCGCTAGGAAAGGAATAGAAAGTAAATGAAACAGCCAATGTTTTAGTTCCCATATATAACACTATGTTGCAGCTACCTTTTTAAATACTGTGTACGATTCTTGACACTGTCTCAAAAATGGCACCCTAGATTTTTTTTTAAAAAGATATTTGAAATTATCTCAGGTGGTTGGCGTACTTTCCCGGTCAGGAAAAGGGAACATGTTTAGAGAAAGTGGATAGAGAAAAGTTTTTATCCTCTTTTAGAACACTAGAACTCATGAACATTCAGTGAAGCTGAATGATGGAAGATTTAGGACAGATGAAGAAAGTCCTTCCTGCAGCACATAGTTAAACTGTGGCACTCACTCTCACAGGAGACGGTGATGGCCACCAACTTGGATGGTTTTAAAAGAGAATTAGACAAATTCATGGAAGAGAGGGCTATCAATGGCTTCTACCCACAATGGCTCTGCTCTGCCTCCACAGTAAAAAGGTAAAGGGACCCCTGACCATTAGGTCCAGTTGTGACTGACTCTGGGGTTGCGGCGCTCATCTCGCTTTTTTGGCCGAGGGAGCTGGCGTACAGCTTCCGGGTCATGTGGCCAGCATGACTAAGTCGCTTCTGGCGAACCAGAGCAGCGCACGGAAACGCCGTTTACCTTCCCGCCGGAGCGGTACCTATTTATCTACTTGCGCTGGCGTGCTTTCGAACTGCTAGGTTGGCAGGAGCAGGGACCGAGCAATGGGAGCTCACCCCATCATGGGGATTCGAACCGCCAACCTTCTGATCAGCAAGTCCTAGGCTCTGTGGTTTAACCCACAGCGCCACCTGCGTCCCACCTCTACAGTGGGAGGTAGTAAAGCTTCTGAATGCCAGGGGAGAGAGCTCTTGTGCTCCACTCCTGCTTGCAGGATATTTATAGAATTTTGCATGGTGGAAACGAAGGATAAAGAAAGAATTTTCTCCCCTCCCTCTCTCATAATTCTAGAACGTAGGTTCCTCCATTTAAATGGTCTGGCAGTAGATTTAGGAGAGAGGAAAGCACTTCTTCACCCAACACAGGACGGATTCGTGGAATTTGCTACCACAAGACGTGGAAATGGGCATGAGTTTCTGCTACAAAGGGAGCGCTGAAATGTCTTGGAGTCAACACTTTGTTTTGCGATGTGCTGACAACATCTGTGCACATCTGTTAGCACAAGACGTGGAGCATGACTGTGAAATTGCTGTTTGGAGAATAGGCAACGCATTGCCAATTAGATGTTATTTAGGGAAATGTCAAGGCTGAATTGACACCATTTCTTATGGTCCTAGGAATTGTGTGCATTTGAGTTTTTAGCCTTGGTTCTGTCAGGAAATGAACTCCCTGTGCAGAATTTAAGTAAGCAGCTTGTAAGCTAACGGGAAATGTGATTATAATCTATCTGTCGGGTATTTTATATGGGTGTTCTTAAAGCAAATCAAATTGCAATATTCTTTTTTGGCTTTCAAATGTAATGGTGTCGTCGTTTCCTGCATATTGATTGTTTGATTGGTACCTGCCTCCCCCTGCTTCATTGATGCAGTTTAATGTATATTCCTGTAACCTTCCTCTGTTTTTATAGAACAATCACAATTGAGCTATGAGGCATTAAAGTGCATTTCGCAGTTCAGTTTTCCAATGTCTCTTGTCTAAACGCACACAGTTCCCCAGCCCCCTGATATTTTTGCCATTGCAAAGATTAAATATCAGATTGGTCACTTTTCCTGGAAATTCACATTATTTATAGTCTGTGGAGACTAGCCATTTTCCCCCACAGAGATTTTGCTGTAGGTTTAGATAATGGGGTGGGGGGGAGAGAGATGCTTTCATTGGTCTAGCCCGGACTTTACAACACTTTACATCACTTGGGGACCAGTTGGAGATGGAGGTTTTTCTGTGGCACCTCCTACTTGTGAGCTTGCATCCCCACCCAAAAGGCTGCTCCTATACATGCAGAGCATGTTTACGGTTGCTTGGAGCACCAGATGTCCCTTAACGAGGAACCAAAAACTATGTAGTTTGGCCGGCTTACCCCTCCTTTCCAAGGAAATGGGTGTACACTTAGCTTGGTTGTATTGCAGAAGCACAAACACATTATTTCAGTCAGTATGTAATGCACCTCTCCTTAATAGGAAGGGGACGCATCAGGACATTTTGGACTTTTCAGTTAAGAACAAAAGGCAAGTAAGAGGAGACATGATCGAGATATATATATAAATATGCATGTTGTGCAGAAACCGGACAGAGAAAAGCCTTTCTCCCTCCCTCACGGTACTAGAATTTGTGGACATCCAGGGAAGGTAAACGTTGGAAGATTCGGGGCAGACAAAAGAAACTGCTTCTTTGCAAAACACGAGTTAAACTGTGGACTTTGTTTCTACAAGTGGTAGTGCTGGCCCTCAAGGTGGATGGTTTTTAAAAGAGAACTAGGCAAAGTAATGGAGGGCAAGGATCTCAGTGGCTGCTAGCCGCGATGGCTAGACTCTACCTCAACCGTCAGAGGCAGCTAGACTCTGAATACCAGCGACTGGAAATCACAGCAGGGGAGAGTGCTGTTGTGCTTGCTTGCTTCCAGGACAGCTAGGGTTGCTGTGTGTGGGTCTCTGCGTGGGGCCTTAACACACGCTTCTCGCAGTGAGGGAACCGCCAGAAGGCCCTCAGCATAGACCTCAGTGTTGTGGTCCAGAGACATCTGGAGGGCACCAGGTTGGAGAAGGCTGTATTGAACAATGTAGCAAGAAAAAATGCGTGCAGTAGATTGGTGTAGATGTCAACAAAACTAGTTGAGAACATGAAAGCACTACAATCAAAGGTACCTCTTGAGTATATTGTTTTCTAGGAAAGTAACCAATTGCCTCTGATGATGCTTCCTCTCCCCTCCCCTCCTTTTTCCATTTCAGATAACAGTGATTTAATTGCCTGCACTGTGATCACAAAAGATGGCGGTCAAGTCCAGAGGTTTCTGGCAGTGGATATTTACCAAATGAGTTTGGTGGAGCCGGACGTTGCCCGCTTAGGCTGGGGAGTGGTGAAGTTTGCAGGTCTTCTCCAGGTGAGTGTAAAAGATGGTAAGGTTTAAAGCAGCAAGTATCATGAATCAAACCTTGTGCTCTAGGGGGATGAGGCATCAAAACAAGGTGCATCCTTGGTCACCAGTGGTGAACAAAGATTGCCTTAAGGCAGTGAGGCACAAGCCTTACTCCCAAGTTGAGCAAAACCACTCTGCCTTGCTGTGTTTCTCCTGCAAGTGGAGGGGTTTGGGGCAGACACAGGACCTTCTGAATTGTTTGCATGGCATTCACTGAGTGGTAGAGCATCTGCTTTGCATGCCGAATGCCCCAGGAAGGGCTATGAAAGACCCCTGCCTATATCCCATAAAAGCCTTTGCCAGGCCAGTGTATACAATACTGTTCTTGATGGACCCAATGGTCTGGCTCAGCTTCCTGGGGTAACAGGCAGATTACTTAATTGAGGCTTGTCCCAGCAAAATGTATTTATAATATTAATAATAATTTATTATTTATACCCCGCCCATCTGGCTGGGTTTCCCCAGCCACTCTGGGCAGCTTCCAACAAAGTATTAAAACACAGTAGTCTGTTAAACATTAAATACAGTGGAATTTATGTCTTACCTTGTGTGTCGCAGAACATGTGATTTAAATACTACTACTAGGGATACATTTTCAGAACAGGGTTCTGTGAGAAAGCATTTCTGCAATGTACGGAAGTTCCTTTCTGCCACACTTCCCTCCCTGTCAGAGTAATATTCATTGCCTTTGCTGCCTTGGCTACCTTAACGGAAAACTCTTCATGCCACATAAGTTCATTAGTAACAATGAATGCCACAAATGCGATATCAGGCATACTTAACCGTTTCAAAGCTTTGTTTACTAAACACATGTAAAATGAATGTGCCAAATTAGATCACTCTCCACGGCATTAGAACAAATTTTCCAGTGCAAACTGGACATTTTCAGGTGCAAATTGGCCCGATTTGCATAGGGATTTTTTTTCCAGGAAACCCACTGCACTGCATGCACTGCTTGACACCAGTTCTGACCCATGCAAAAGCTTCCTCCCCCCCCCCCCGGTGGGGTCAGCTGTGAGTAATGATCTGGAGACAGCACAGATTCTGAGGAGAGTTGCCTATAAGACTGTACAGCAATGCTAGGAGGCTTCCTGGAAACACCATCTGGTGCAGACGTTGCTGGACTCCAACTCCCATCAGCCTAGGTCAGCATGGCCAGTGCTCATGGACAATGGGATTTGTAGTATAACAACAGGGTCAAATGTTCCCCATCCCTCGTTTAGCGGATCCCAAAGAAGCTGGCGGATCCATCTCTCACAGCTCAGTCAGCTGGACTTTGAGGAGTGGTTCCCACTCAGAAAATTCCTTTTAACCCTAGGAATACTCAGCTGGGAGTTAGACTGACACAGCTAAAACAGGTCGAGTCAGGACTCATTTCATATGAGGCTTGGCTGGAACCTCAGTCTCTGTGCTGGTTGCATCTGTGCCTGTGTTTTGGCAAGGAATCTCCTCGTCCTCAATGCCCCTTCCTTTTGAGAACCTGAAATGTGAAGCAGCCTGAGCCACACCACTCAGTCTGTCTAGCCCATCTACATTGAAATATGCTGCTAGACAAAGGACTTGCAGGAGGGGGGTCTTACCCAGCATTCTATGGGAGATGCTGGTAAATGGGACCCTGACCCCCTCCTACATTGAACATTTTGAGCTCTGCCATTGAGCTGTAGTAGAGCCCATCCAGTTCTGTTCTCTCCTACCTTGCTAGGCTCCAACTTTATCCTTGGGTGAGCATGGTGCTGTGGCAAGAAACTGGGTCTTAATTCTATCTCTGCCATAAACATTCTTCTCTACTTTCCCACCTCCACCCCAGGATATGCAGGTGACCGGAGTTGAAGACGACAGCCGTGCCCTGAATATCATCATTCACAAGCCAGCCTCCAGCCCCCATTCCAAGCCCTTCCCCATCCTTCAGGCCACCTTCATCTTTTCGGATCACATCCGTTGCATCATTGCGAAGCAGCGCTTGGCAAAGGGCCGCATCCAGGCTCGGCGTATGAAAATGCAAAGAATAGCAGGTAACTCTCGCTCTCCGGATAAACGTACCGTGTTTCCTTGCCGCTTGTAAAGTTGCATTGCTTTACACTGGGGAAAGGGAACCTCGGGACCAGGGCCAAATGCAGCCCATCAGGCCTCTCTTCCTGGCCCTTCGGACTCTCCCTAGGTTACACCTCTCGCCAGCCCTTCTTTGCACCCTCATTGGGTGTGTGTGGTGGCTGGCTGGAATACATCATTGAACTCTGATTATGTTGCTTTGCTCCCTGGGCGGAGGGGGATAGAAAGCGTTGGGTGAGTAGAGACCTGTCTCCTTGTAGGAAAGTAAAATTTACATTCATTGTTCCGCCTGCTTTTGCTTCTGGCCTTGCCCACCACTGGCATGTGGACTCTGAAAGGTTGCACAGAAGAGAATGCTTTTGTGGGGATGAAAAAGGCCCCTTATCCCTGATTTCCGGCTTGGTAACTGAAAGCAAAGCTGCGGGAGGCACTGGAAGACAGGAGTGCCTGGCGTGCTCTGGTCCATGGGGTCACGAAGAGTCGGACACAACTAAACGACTAAACAACAACAATTGAAAGCAAAACAAGCATTGTATAGAAAAGGAGAACAATGTTGCGTACATGGTAAAAGTCTATACCTGTAACATCCATAGTAGTGCTCTGTTCATACCTGCAAGCTTAAGTTATTTACTCACATGCTGTTGCACAACTACATTCACTTTAGTGGGATTTGCACAAGAGGACTGCCCAGTGAACTTTGAACCTGCTCCCCGCTTGCTGTGCTGCCCTTAACAGCCCCCAAATCTGCTGCCCGGCATTCAAAAAATAAAAGTAAAAACAGCATGTACCATCATTCTACATGTCCATTAATTTCAATGGGCCTACTCTGAGTAGGACTAGCATGGGATACATGCTAGCATTGGTTGCAGCGTTAACATCATTAGTTTTGTAAACTTCCAAAAATGCTCAGCATTGATTCTCCAGTACCAAAAGACACTGCAAAATTGTCATCTTCCTCATAATCAAAAGTTGGCTTTTTCCAAAAATTTGTTCCCTCCCAATTATGTACTGTTTTGTTTGTTCTTGGCAACTGTCTTGTAGCAAATGCAAGGGTGATGCGGGAAGCCTGTGTCCCTCCAGATGTATTTTTTGGCTGGCTCCAATTCCCGTCAGCTCAGGCCAGCCTGGCTGGTGGTCAGGGATGAGCAGTGCTGTAGCCCATCCACACCTGCAGGACACCACATTCCCCATCCCAGATCGGAGTGAATTCTTCCCATCAAGTGTGATAATATCAAAACTCCCATTCCATGGAAAGATTGCAACAATCTGAATTCGGAGAATTGCCACAGCTGCAAGGGCCATTTATTTATTTATTTATCGTCTATCTATCTATCTATCTATCTATCATCTATCTATCTATCTATCACATCCCAAGGAATAAAACATGTGTGAAACAGTTACATATAGAAAAACAGTTAAAATACTTGCAAACACAAAAGCAGTTAAGCTTTTTTTACAGATAGAAGCTTTAAAAAACATTTAAAACAACAGCAGTACGTACGTAAAACACGTTGCAGATCTAGTGCAGAGATACCAACTGGGGGAATAAAGATCTCCATTTAGAAAGCTTGTTACATTTTGGTAACCCAGGGATAGGGAGTCTGTAGTCGTCCGGATGTTGTTGGACTACAACTCCCATCATCCCTAGGCACGGTTTTGACAAGCTGAGTTACCAGGTTCTTCAGCTGATGTAGATTTTGAAATGTGCCTTGTTTAAACCCAGCTCTCCTAGACCTTCCGGTCCAGCCTTCAAATGAAGTGATGGGCTTTGGACATAGCTCAGCTTCTGCATCTCAGCACCTGCCGTTCCGGTTTTACGACCAAGCCCGACGTGGCAGCTGCGACCCTACTGTACAACGCTCCGTGTTTGCATCTGTCGACAAGGTCCCAGGTAAGCCCTTCCTGGCTGGCACACTTTAAAAAAGGTCCTCTGTCATGAGATAATCAGCACCGTGGGAGAGAGAAGCTTGTGCCAACGCAGATTAGTGGTTTGATTTCTCTTGCTGCTGCTGCTGCAAATAAATAATAAGGGTTAATATAATTTTAAACTCTAAAGCATTATAGAAATACAATGCGTTCCACATATGGCATTTATAATCCTGCAGGATAGGCGAGTAATATGTTTCAGGTGGGAGAAGCAAAGGCAGAAAGGGAGAAACTTGCCCATGACCCTCCAAAGTTTATACCAAAAGCGAGATTCAAATTCTGCACATACTCCTTCATAGCTTAAGCCAGCTTTGCCAATCTGGTGTCACCCATGAACTCCAGCCAGCACAGTTTGAATGCTTTTCTTGATACTTTGAAGGAAGTGTATTGCAGGGCAATAAATAAAAGCTAGCTCTCGTTGCCAAAAGGAAAGCCCATCTTTATTTAGCACATCTATGGTAGGATTGCAAGAGATGGAAAAGTGTTTATCTTTAAACCTCAGCCCCAACAATTAAACCAACTCAGCCTTTAGCTGAGTTCTTGACCAGTTAAACCAATTAAAGCTTGCAGCCCTCGCAGAAAAAAGATAGATTAAGTACTGAAGTTAGCCTAATTCAAATTCAGAACAGTTGAAGTTGTTTCCCCAAATCAGCTGCAAGTTGGCTGCGTTCATGTGTGTGTACCGAGCACATAAAATCACAAAAAAGATTGAGAACAGTACATTTGCTTATAGAGGTCACGGCAGCTATCGCGTGGAAACTGTGCCGCTCTCGGCTTTCTGCTGATTAAGTTACGACGGGGTGGAGCAACTTCTACCATCTATTTGTGATTTTATGTTGTAACCACCCTGAGACCCGCAGGTATGGTGCAGTTTACAAATTTAATTAATAATAATAATAATACATAATTCTTCAAAACCTTCTGGAGGCTGCCTGTCAGCAATGAGTGGGAGCAGGTGCAAACGCGGGTGGACCAAGGAGTGTGACTCTTAACCTTTCGCACAGTAGCCTACATTCCAGGCGTGCAAGTCGGCAAACACAGACGAATCTGAGGGGCCAGATAGGGAAGCCCAGAGACCCACATTTGCCTGCAAGCCTCTGGTTCTCCCACCCCTGGTTTAGGGTAAAACTTTGCCCTAAATCTTTAATCATGCCTGAGAACTGGCACAGATGAGGACGACATCCTGGATGTGTTAAGACGTGCGGGGTTTCCTTGAAGTAATAACCTCTTTCTTTCCTCCTGTGTCAATCCACCTTTTGGTTTTGTTCCCTTTACGTGCAGAATTTGTACCTAGTGCTGTGCAGCGAATTTTATTTATGTTCTAATCCCATGCGTTCATCTTCTGGTATCTCCATCCAGTAACCTCTCAAACCACATTTACTTGGGAGTTAGCCCCATTTTCTTGCGCTTGGGGGGTGGGGAGTATGCCTAGGATAGCACTGTTAGATTTCTGTCCCATTGGCACCTTATAACTCTGTGTCTCCCCCTTCCTTTCTTGTTTTTTAATTCCTATTCCAGGCAAGGACTGTCATTTCTGCATTGCTACATAAACATTGCATAGTCCTGGATTAAATTTGATTTTAGCCTCGTAGCGCTAGGTTGCCAGTGCTGCAGTGCAGCCTTTGTATATTATTTGTGTATTTACCCAGGACACTATCCCTTTCTCATGCAGGGCTGCTCTTATCACCAACTGCCCTGTTGAAAGGATCCTGGTGACATTTTATAACATTGATTTTGTTTATTTTACTTTTTTAAAGTAGCTTAACGCTATTTGTAAACTGCCTTAAAAGGATTTGTATATTAAAATGCAGGATATAAATATTCTTTCCCCTGATATAAATATTTTTTATAATAAATCAAAAAGAATTTTGGTGTTGGGAGGAACCTAGAGGGTCATCGAACCTCCTGGCTGGGATGTGTCATTGTTGAGTGTGTGTGTGTGTGTGTGTGTGTGAATGTGTTTAGGTTAATTGAGGTGCAGACATGTGTTAGTAGATGTGGATATTGAGCGACTATACTGAGTGAACGAAATTCTGTGTTTTGGAGTTTGATATATTTTATTATTTATGGAGGTTGATCGTTTCCCACACTGCATTCAATCTTTAATATATTACATAGTCTTTTTTACTTTGTAAGTTGCTTAATTATCTTTTCTGATGAAAAGGGGTGCATAAATACTTTAAATAATAATAATAAGCGTTCTTTTTATATTGTGTATGAGTATGTGGGGTTGCTTGGCATAGATCCTGGATTTGCATCATTCTGTGACAGTTCCTGTGTTTCCAATCTGTATTGCATCCTGGGCAGAGTAAAAGTTTTGTAAAGGCTGTTAGGTAGGCATGGCATTGAGAAAGCGGACAGAGAGAAGTTTTATCCTTCTCTCTTGATGTTAAGAGCCCAAGACCATCAAATGAAGCTGGTGGGAGATTCAGGACAGACTAAAGGATGGAGTGCACACCTGAACTGTGGAATTCACCGCCACAAGATATAGGGAATTAGGTAAAATAATGGAGCATGCAGCTATTGATGGCTACCAGTCGTGACTGCTGGCATTGGAGGCTGTATGCCTCTGTCGCTGGGGACTGCAAGCAGAAGAGGGGTATTTTCTGATATCCTGCTTGTGGGATTTCCAGAGGCCACTGGTTGGCTGCTATGGGAGCAGCTCTGGACTAAATAGGCCTTTGGTCTGATCCAGCAGGGCTCTTCCTCTTTTAAGTTCTGACTTGTTTTGCAGAAGAGGTTTCAATGTCAGCATTGCTTCCAGTGAAGCCCTACCCTGAGTTATGGTGGCACCTGGAGGAGTGATTTATACATGGTCACCTCGGTAGAAGGCCTGGTCCCTTTCTGTTCTGCTGTAGAAACATTTATTCAAGGATATGGGACTGAGAAGAGGGAGCCCACGCCCCTTTCCCCAGTGATCGGTTTTACTCCTCAGGCCAAACCTGCAGGAGAGTAAGCCAGCAACTTGCACTTTTTAAACTTGTGCACGTTCAGCTTTCTGTGTGTGGCATAAAATAAAATAAAAACTAAAAAAGGGGGCAGGAAAAAAGACTGGCAATCCCACCTGCCATTGAACCCAACGGGTTTTGACTATACATGATTTGGGTTTTAGGCGCAATCCCAGGAATGTAACCCCCGCCTAAGTTGCTGGCCTACTGTGTCATACATCCCACAAGTTGATCCTGCAGCAAACATCTGAGTCACAGACTTGAGCTACGTTCAGGTGCAGCTGCTGTTTCAGGGCCTGCCTTGAGCCGAGAGACGCGCTGGTGTCAGGATGCCCTCTGTCCCGCCAGATCTGATGTGTAGCGAGCTGTGTGCACTGTTAGCTTCTACTGGTTTCTTTCAGCGGAAGTGACTCCGGCTCTTTTTAGGAGGAGGAATGTTGCATTAGCCAAAAATGAAAGTCAAGATTGCTGTTAACTTTTCTTCCTGCATTTGTATTCCACCTTGTCTCTAGTAAGCTCAAGGTGGTGTACATGGCTCTCCCTCCTCCATATTTATCCTCCCAACAGCCATGTGAGCTGGGACTTGGTGGTTATTCAGTGGTCTTCATGAATTGTAGAGATTGGAGACCTGGTCTCCTGGATCCACCTTCTGCTTCAGATTTGGGGTGTAACTGGAACAGGAAGTGGCAATGTCCAGCCACAGTGAGGTCTGGCCGTTCCCCACCTGCAGCGGGTCTGCTAACCCTTCACCAAGGTTAGAGTTGACCCCCCCTTCCTGCAGCGTGCATCTCACCAGTGCTGCAACTGGTGACTTGGCACCTGCACTTTTGAAGCTCAGCTTTCCCCTAGACTTAATTTCCTCTGTGATTTCAAAACCCATCTTTTATGATCCTTTCGCTATAGAGTGTTTTTTTAGGAGGAGAGTTGTGGCATGGTGTCCACTTGGCACTGCAGGAGGGGAAGTTCTGATAAAGGCTTAGTTGTACTGCTGCTTTCTGAACCAAGGCATGTACTTCTCAGCCCTGGGTTAAAAAGGACTGACAGCGTCAAACGTAATGTCTATGCTTCTGGCAAGTGCTCTTTGAGAGATAAATTAGCGTACCTAGCTGGTTAAGCTGTCAACTGAAGCCATGAGTGATGTGACACAGTGGAACCATGGAAAAAAGCGCAGAGCATGATAACTGGATGCAAAAAAATTGACTTCTTAAGAAGCCTGGGGCGGGGGGCGGGGGGTAGCAGCTCTTAAGGCTTCACAAATATGCTTGAAAATGTGTGGGCAGTGTTTGTTGAAAGAAGCCAGAGAAGCAGCTGAATCATGATTTTGGTGAACTAAGTCATAGCAGGCGGGGTGGGTGTCTTCAGTCTCTTTGCCTTGAGACTAGCAAAACCAAACGAAATGTATGCAAACTGAAAGCTGTGCAACTTTGCAGCTCTGATACAGGCAGCAGATTTCAGTTTTTTGTCCTGGCCCAGAACTTCAACTTTAATTTGCACATCACTTGTGCACAGCCCTGACAGCAGTCTAGACCCTAACCTGCCTGGCCCAACAAAACATGATTTAGGGATGGAAACAGGCAAGGTACAGTACTCTTGCACCTCTATCCTCCTCCTGCAGCTGAGCACTTTTCTCATTTGTTAAACCAAAGTTTTCCACGTTATGTCCAAAGGGATAAACCATGGTTTAAGCCCGTGGTGTGTAACCTCCAATTTCCAGTCTTGCCTATTGGTTTATTGGTTTATTTATAAGCATTGATAAACGTCTTAATACTTCAAAAATCTCCAAGTAGTCCTAAGTGGAAGAGGTCCTAATTTGGCCCACGAGGACATTTTCCACAAACCACTTGCCACCTGCCAATGTGTAAGAAGCAACGAGCCAGGACTTGGTTCGATTGCCGAAGCGTTTTGCTCTGCACTTGCTCACAGGTTTCCTCTATCAGCCTTTCAAAAGCGTGAGAGCTAAGCGTTGGCTTAAGGAAAATCCTGCGCATAAGACTTTCCATGCCACATGGCGCATGCTTTCGGCCCATATGGGAAGGTATGGTTTAGGAAGTTGTGCCATGGTCCGAGCAGATTGATTACATGAGAGTCAATCTCTTTTGCAAGCAGGGGCACAAAGGAAGAAACTTCCCAAAAGTGACCACGCCCACCATCATCACCACCACCACCACCACCAACACATCCGGCTTCCTTTCTGGAGGAAGAGATAGTCGAGACAACCCGCTGTTGATATTGTTGGAGGAATTCTGCAGAGTGGGAAGAATAAATAACTGTTCTTAAAAAAAAAAAAAAAAAAGCCTGAGTGGAAAATTTGATATGTACCAGAGACTTGGAACAGTGAAAAGCACAGATTGCTTTTATTAAAGGAATTGGGCAGTGGATAAAATTTGTGGGAGGGGGGGGAGAGGTTGGGTAAAGGCAGAGATTAGAAAATACAGATATTGGGTTATAAATTGGAGGCTGGGGACAGGGACCAGATGCAGAGAACATAGGATGGCACATTCTGCCTGCCTTAGCATGTGTTCTGCCGCTGAGCCGTGGGTCCTAGGCATGGCATGGGGCCATTTGGCCCACACATTGTTGCCAGTTCTGAGCCCCTCTTTAACCCTGCTGTTAACGATGCGATGATTTTAAATTGTTCCGCTGTCCTGCCCTGAGGAGTACACTCACAGTGACTTGAAGACTGGCGGGGTGGGGTGGGGGGAAATTATGTAACTAAATCTGCTACTTCGCAAGAATTTACCGAGCTGCCTGCCCGGCTGGGATACTTAAAATATCCTCATTCTCATTAATTGTGATGGTGTTGCTTTTAAAGGAAAACAATTTGAACAGGGCTGTGGCTGGGCCTGTTTTTTTTAAATTGCGAACAGGAACCCTGTTGTGTTCGCAGCAGTGTTGCACAAGACTTCCACAGAAGTTATAAAAGCCACCATAATTCATCTGGCAGGTGCTTGTCAAAGTACCTTTGCACTGCCCAATCTCTACATGATATCCAAATAAGCTCTTCCGAAGAAAAGCCGGACGCAGATAGAATGTTCTCTGTGTCTTTTGTGTAAGATAATAACAATTCCTGTTTCTCAATTAGCATTGCATTTCACTAGGTTTTATAACGCTTGGCTTTATGGTGTTAGGTTGCGGCGTGCTAATCACCTTTGAAGTTAACTGAAATAGCTGCCTACGTGGTCCGTGTGTTAACAGAGGTTTATTTTTCCTAGTACCCTGGAACCCGTCTGGGCTCAATCATAAACGAACAGCGCATTAACGTGGTATTTAGCAAAGCACTTATTGATCTGCCTGGGTAAAACGCAGAGGTTAATAGACAGACAGGTCACCTGGCTCCAGTTTTCTTTCTGCCTTTCTTGTGCAAGGCCACCATTAAAGAGCAGAAGATGGGCTGAGGCTGTCTTGAGTTGCTTGCTTTGGAACATATCTTACCCTGACACCATCATCTCACTTGGCTGCGGCCATTGCTTACTGATCTCCCGCCTGTCTTCGTTGCTGTTTTTGTAACTGGGCAGCGGCACCAAGTCAAAATTCCACTGAATCGTACAGGGAACGCTTTCGTTGGCTGCTTGGCAAAAATCGTCAATGGGAGTTTTTTCAGTGTCAGAGAAAGGTACATTTAGGCCAAAGCAGAGCAACAGGGGTAAGCGTGAAGTTGGATTACCGTCATCATTCAGACAAATGGAAATGCCAGTCCTCTGTGGTGCAGGGAAAGGAGCGTTTAAGGGAAATACTGTATTTTTCTGTGTATAAGACGATGCTTTCCGCTAAAAAAAAAAAAAAATAGGCAAAATTGGGTGTTGTCTTATACACACATAGTGAATGCAGAGGGGGGACGTGCGATTAATGGCAGCAGCAAGCAGGAAATTGGCAGCAGCGATTGGGCGGGTGATTGGTGGCTGCGGCAAGGCCTGCTGGCGATTGGCTGTGGCTGCGGCAATTGGGCAGGCGGTTGGCGGCTGTGGCGAGGTGGGCTGTTGGTGGCAGCGAGCAGGCAGACAATTGGCGGCTGCGGCAAGGTGTGCGATCGGCAGTGGCTGTGGCAAGCAATTGGCAGTGGTGGGAAGGCGGATGAGCAATTGGTGGAAGTGACCTCCCCCACCCCCAAAAAGCTAAACAACGTAATTTCTTAATTTGGGGTTTAAAAAAATAGGGGGCGTCTTATACATGGAAAAATACAGTATGTTCTGCTGTTTCCAGACCGTTGCTGTTTTGCAGGTAGGATTCAGTCACTACCAGCAAATTCCAGCTGCACAGTTAAAGCGGATCTGGCAGGCTTGTGCAAGAAACCTACTTCCAAAAAATAAACGTAAAGTAAAGTAAAGCCCGGGAAAAATGGACTGGAAAGTGCGAGGTAGGAATTGCTTGATGTGATGTCATATAACCACCCCCTTAAATCCATAATGAACCCTCGGTCAACAGTTGCCGTCATATATCCTTCTCGGAATCGTTGTGCAAACAAATCAGAATCAATGCTTAATACTTAATACTGAGGTGGTTGGGAAGCGACTTGTCTGGTGATGTGCATGAACAGAAGCGCTGAGTGGGCAGGCTCCCGGTTTCTGGGGCAGATCTTAGGGCAATGCACTGCCAAAGCCAAGGGGCTCTGTGTAGATGATTCAGGATCTGTCCTTGGAGATCCTGCCTCTGTAGGCTTGCAGCTGATAAGAAGAATTGTGCTGGAGGAAACAAAAGATGCCTTAACTCCTTATAGAAGACCATGGTGCAGATCTCCCTGCTTAGAAGAATTCTGAACCATGTTTTATATTAGCCAAAAGCACCAAGCAGCCGTTTCAGTTCAAGGCTGCAAACTGGCACACTCCCTTTTTTAAAATTGATCTCTGCTGATGGGCCCCTCCTCAGATAGGAAGCAACAACTCTCCTTACCTTTAAGCTGTCTCTGGTCCTGCAGATTCTGTCTCTCTTCCCCCACTCTGGTGCAACAGAGACCTCCTCTTGGGACCTTTGCCCTGCACCTAATGGACCCACCACCAGCTAGGCTTCTGGGTGATGTTGTGCATATTTCATCCACGTAGCATCAGACTATGGCGCTGTGGTCTAAACCACTGAGCCTCTTGGTTTTGCCGATCAGAAGGTCAGTGGTTCAAATGGTGAGCTCCTGTGGCTCTGTCCCAGCTTCTGCCAACCTAGCAGTTCGAAAGCACACCACTGCAAGTAGATAAACAGGTACCGCTGTGGTGGGAAGGTAAACAGTGTTTCCGTGTGCTCTGGTTTCCATCACTGTGTTCCATTGCTCCAGAAGCAGTTTAGTCATGCTGGCCACATGGCCCGGAAAGCTGTCTGTGGACCAACGCTGGCTACCTCTGCCTGAAGCAAGATGAGTACCACACCCCATAGGACTGGACTTAACTGTCCAGGGTCCTTTATCAGACTGTTCCCCAGGAGCCAGCTCTTATTTGGGAGATTCTGCTGCACCAGTCTGGAAGTTGCAGCGGCGTTGGGAGAACCCTATTCCGAGCCTTCTGCGTCTTCCTGGTGAGCCACAATGAAGGTGGCAAAGATCAGCTATCCGAAAACTACTAGAAGATGTTCTACAAGACATCTACATCTACAAGACAAGTCTGTTCCTGGAAGCAGTAAAAATAATCTGCAACAGGAGAGAAAATCTGTAAAAACACCCAAAACCACCACATACACAACCTTCCACATTGCTGCATTCTTGGATGTTAAAAGTTGGTGCTGTCAAGATGATTGAATGCAGAGGACCAGGCTGGCATTTAGCGCAAGAGACCAGGAGATGCCCCCCTTGGGCTCCCCTCCCATTCTTGTCAGTGAATGAACTCTTCTGAGAGTCAGCACCGCAGTGCATTTTTATGTGAGATTTAATAGGCAATTAGAGTAAAGTGATAAGGTCTAATTGCCTGCCGTTAAATTTCTTGTTTTGAGAGCCAAGGGGTTGGGAGGGGGGCATCACTTAAGCAGGAATTCCAGGGCCTATTCCAACAGCATCTTGTGTCCCCAGGATGTGACTTCCAGAACTATTCTTGCAGAAGTTATTGCCTACAATGCAGCAGGGGAAGGGCACACGCACAGACGCCACCTTTGCTGAAGGTATCCTTGCAGACTTAAGAGAACGCACAAACCTTCCCTTCTTTCCTCCATCCCATCTGCCACTAGAGAACTCCCAGCCCAGGGAGAGAGGGGGACAGCCTGGAACCCCTCTTCCAAATTTCAAACAGTCTTTGGCCTTAATTGATTTCGTAAGAACGTAATAAGAAGCCTGCTGGGTCAAGCCAAAAGGCCATGGAGCTGAGCATCCTGTTCTCACAGTGGCCAAATGGATGCTTGTGGAAAACCCTTGACCAGGACCTGAGAAAAACAGCTTTCCCCCACTTGTGATTCCCAATAAGTGTTATTCAGATGCATACTTTCTGCAGCGGTGGAGGTAACTAAAAGATGGTAGTGATGGGAGAACAGGAGTTGGAAATTATTATTATTATCAGTACCATGACTATTATTAAAAGGTAAAGGGACCCCTAACCATTAGGTCCAGTCGTGGCCGACTCTAGGGTTGCGGCGCTCATCTCGCTTTACTGGCCAAGGGAGCCGGCGTACAGCTTCCGGGTCATGTGGCCAGCATGACTAAGCTGCTTCTGGTGAACCAGAGCAGCGCACGGAAATGCCGTTTACCTTCCCGCCAAATCTATTTATCTACTTGCACTTTGATGTGCTTTTGAACTGCTAGCTTGTCAGGAGCAGGGACCGAGCAACGGGAGCTCACCCCGTCGCGGGGATTCAAACCACCGACCTTCTGATTAGCAAGTCCTAGGCTCTGTGGTTTAACCCACAGCACCACCCGCATCCCTATGACTATTATTACTATTATTTTATTTTAAATTTCATACATGCCCTCGACCATGATTAAAAAAACCCACAGCAATAAAACCAATTAATAAAACAAATTCCAATCAAAGGGAACAGAGTGGGGCCTAAAAATATACAGGCAACTCCCTGCTTGCACAGGAGTTGCATTCTGTGTCCTTGTGCACTTGTGTGGAATTGCATGGAATTGGAAACCCTATGAAGAAGTCTGCAAATGCCTTGCTCCAGCCTTCCTGCTCCCATTCCGGCCTGTTAGTGATGTTTCAGTGACGCCTTTATGACGTTTCTGTGCACATACCAGTTGCGCCTAAAATGGGAGTTGCCTGTGTGTCTTGAGCATCGAAGGCCCGAGTAAAGAAGAGCCTATTTTGCATACCATGGAAGCCATAAAATGAAAGTCCCAAATGTACCCATTTGGGAAGGGAATCTCTCGGCTTAGGGGCCCCCGCAGAGAATGCCGTCTCCAGGGCTGGCAGCACCTCTTGAACTTCTGGGGGTTGTGCAGAACTACCAAGAAGGCCCTCTCTGCCAATCTGAACGCCCAAGAGGGTCTGGAAGGCATCAGGCAGAGAGACGGAGAACATAGAATGGTGGTGGCTGGCAGAGCCCAAGAGAAAGACATGGCAGAGCCTTTGTCCCCTGTCCTAGCCCCAGCCAACCACTGAGGACTTGTGTCTTCCTGCTGCCTGCGATGCTCCCTAGTAGCCATGGATGCGGAGGCAGGAGGGCTTTGCAGACTGGGGAGGCTGAGGTTTCTTCTGGCTGCTCAATATTTTTCTGTTGGGGTTTGTTATTATCCCCACCCACTGCCTCCCTGATAGGCGCAGTGGATGTTCCCAAGAGGAACGCGTCACTTCAGAAATATAGGCACTGGCAGATGTATGAATGAAAACCTCTTTGGCAGCCTTCCATCCCTTGTTCAGAAATGATTGTTGATATCTTAATAGAGCCAAGTCACAGGATTGTTGGGAAGCTTCTTTCAGCTTAAAAGCCTTGCAGTGCCTTTTAAAAGAGCCCTGTGAACGAGAATCTTTTTTAAAAAATGAATAAATCTGGATGTCATTGATGACTGCCTTCCTCTGGGCTTGGGCAACCAGGGTTGAAAAAAAGAAAAGTTTATGAATGAGATAGCAGCAAGTGGCAGCTTCAGAGAGGACAGCAGCCCTCTCCCTGCCGAATTTTGGTGGTTCCAGTCCCGCTTGTTACCAACCTCGCCTTGTAAAATACCCATGGGGCTCCTCGGATCCTAAATGCTGCCTGGGGGGAAACTGCCAACTATTTACAGCCCTGCTTGAAAGAACTAATGCAAACCAATCCGGTCAGTGATTAATTCCTCCCGTCAAACTAGCAGTGTTGACTAATCAAGTACAAAACTAATGCATTTTCGGGAAGGTGCCTAGCGCAATGGTGGAGCACATGCCTTCCAGGGGAAAGGTCCGAGGTACACCCTCTGGCATCTCCAGGTAGGACAGGCAGAGACTTGCTGCCTGAAACCCTGGAGAGCTGCTGCCAGTCAGTGCAGACAGTACTGAGTTAGGTGAACCAGTGGTCTGGTTCAATATAAGGCAGCTTCCTATGTCCCTAAGATGGAGTGAAAGCTTCCTATTTTCCTGTGTGTGTGTGTGTATTACCTATTGGTTCTGGATGCATCTTATACCTCTACTTTCCTTATTTTTCTCGTTCCTTCTTTATTTCCTCCAAGAGCTCTTTGATTCTCCATTGTTCAGCAAACACCCAATTCCAAGCTACTTTTGCAACCCCATGCTCACTTGCTCAAACCAATCCCTCCTCCTGCCACTGAGAGATTTACCTTCTTGCAAAACGTTGCTTACCATTCCAAGAAGGGGTGGTTTGGAAGATGAATTGCCCTTGCCTTTGGACAGCCTTTGCCTTCTAAACCAGGGGTAGCCAGCGGGGTTGCTGTAGATCTTGTCATCCCTGACTACTGGCCGTACTCAAAGGGGCTGGTGGGAGTTGGAGGCCGAAAACATCGGGAGGGTACCGCCGTGGCCACCCCTGCTTTAAATCACGTGCAGCACAAGGCACGGCCCTTCGTCTTTGCATGGTTAATGGTGAGAAAGGAGCTTCAAAAGTTTTGCAACATGTGCTTTCATGTTTTGTTAATCCAGGTGTTGTCATTCCGCTCATCAGTGTCTGGTGCTAATAGAACCAAAGCTGTTTCCTCCTTGCCGTATATTGTTTGAAAACGTTGAAAATGTACAAGTGCTTTGTTCTGAGGTTTGAACTTCCTGCTCTCAAGGCTTAGTTTGCTTCCAGTTCTTGGTTGAAACTAAGCCTCCTGTTACTGGTACCCTGTTGTCTAAAGATTCCCGTTTGCCTTCCTGTAAGTTGTTAGATAAATTTGCAGCTTGTACCTTTGCCAGGAATCACTGCTTGGATTGTGGCGTGACCTCAGAACTGCGCCTCATGAGAGAGAGAGAAGATCATACAAATGTGCATCTATTCATGGAAAAAATGCTGCCTGTGTTTTAATGCTCAGAATGCAAGGTGTTTGAGGATAGACCTCGGGTGCTTGAGGGGAACCCTATTGAGTCACAAAGACACCCACATTGATCTGATTCATTATTATTTGGATTGATATTCCTCCCTATCCTGAGAGCTTAATGTACTTGTGAGCCTGTGGCTCTTCCAAAATAAGACCAGGCAAGTGAATTGTGCAGTTTCAAACAAAGCAGTTGCTCTTGAAGGCATGGGGTTTTAAGGTAGAAAACAAATGCTTTTTTTCTTCTTATGGGTCACTGACTGGTATGCTTTGGAGACGGCTGGTTGGGGATGGAAGTGTGAGTTGCGGTTTCACTGCTCATTCCCAATTTTATGTGGCTTATTCTGATGAGAAACTGACTCATCTTGGATGATCCAATCAACATTTACGTTGCCCTTTTCCATACGTTTTCAAAGCACATCCCATGCATCAGATAACAGCCCTGAAAGGTAGGTCACTAATAGCATCCCAGAGTTAATGATGTGGTTATGATGCTGAAAGTTGTGTACCCTTAGGCAACCTAGTGAGTTATGTGGCTGTTTTCGAGTTTCTTACCCACCTTTCACCATAAGAACCCCACATGGATTGCAGCAATATTAAAATGCAATATTAAAATCAGTGCAAACAATTTACAAGCATGGGGGGGAGAGGAAGCCAATAAGGCAGATGCAGAAGATTCGTTTGCATAAATCAGAGTCCAGTCTTGCGGGTCTGGGAAAAAGCAGAGTATTTGGAAGAAGTCTGAAGCAACAGGTGGCTGTTGTTTCAAGTATGGTCGAGGAAGGGCATCCTATTACTATTATTATTATTATTATTAATCAACCAACAACAATTCAGCAGAGCGGGGCAACAGCAGAACTGCCTGTTTTCAGGTCACTAAATCTTAGAGCTAGACCCACAGAAGATCTCTTGGCACAGTTGGCATCACCATTTTGCCCATACTGAATTGAGGTGGCACGGGGTGTTCATGGCTTCCAAAGTTGGCAGCTCTGACTATATTATTATTATTATCAGTGCTTTTTTTTTCCGGGGGGGGGAATGTTTAGGGGTACTCTCATTTTCCTACTCATATTGAAATTCTGCCCCTCAATGAGGCCAAACTTAGATTCACAAAATGTTTAGGGGTATGCGTCCCCCAGAAAAAAGCTCCTCCTCTTCTTCTTCTTCTTCTTCTTCTTCTTCTTCTTCTTCTTCTTCTTCTTCTTCTTCCCAAGTTTAAAGAGCCCAGTCACTGTGGGGAGGGCAGCCTTAATTATCTGACTGCACTTCCCCAAGAGCCCAGCATCTTCCCATTTGCAGAGAAGGTTGCATTAGTGGAGATAGATATATAAGAGTTGCGACTTGAGCGTAGATGTTTGTTGAACCTTTTCAAAGTTCAGGCGTACCAGGCCTCCTGGAACTCTCTGTCCAAATTACCGTAACAGTCTAGCTCTGGGGACCGAGGGGTTTGGTTTTGGATACTCTCCGATTTTTCCGCCTGCTCTGTGCGTGGAGTGTCCTGAGATAGCATCCTCTCTAGTAATGTCGAAAAGACAACTCGGCAATCAGCAGGAATGCGGAGGCCCCCAAGGGCTCCCCCCCCCCTATGATTTTTAAGAAAAAGGAAAGCAGAAAGGCAAGAGGCCATTTTGGCTCCCTTCCCTTCTTTTCCAAGCTCAAGCCAGCATTGCTCTAGCAAATTCTGTTCTGGAAAATGTGTTAACATTCCTGGGCCGGCTGACCACCAGCAGCCCTGCTTTCCCTCTTGGGTGCTCGAAAGCATGAGGCCTTCAACTTAGTAGGTGGCAGGTGTGTGTTTTGCAAGGAAGGCGATATCTGTATGGGAATTCTGTGCTAAGAAAAGTTAAATTCTGTAACTATATTAACCCAGTGCAAATTTAAAATGACACAGTTCTCTCTCCACTCACCCACCCACTTGGTTACTGTTTTGCATGATTTTATTTCCATTTTAATAGCCAAGGGAGAGAGCAAGTAGGTGTGCAATGGGCAGTAGTTCTACCCCTGACCACTGGAATCTGTGCTCTGCCTCCCTGTTTGGCTTCTAAGATTTCAGCAAGTGCTGCCCACCAGAAAGTGTTTTACACGTCTTCTCAGCCACAAGGGTGGGAAGCTAGCTTGTATTCTTTTCCCCCACAAAATTCTCAGGAAGCTGAATTTCTTGCCTTCTGCATGCCCATGGGATTGTGGCCTGTGCACAGGCCCCTGCTCATGGTGGAGATGCAAAGCACGGAGAGTTGAGGCTGAAACATATTGTTTTATTAACCACCACAAACTTTCCACTAGGCTTCATAAGAACAGCTGACTGCACAGCTGCTCCCCTAGGGCGAGTAAGAATTTTCTCCAGAAAATGACTAGACATGGAAGCAGATGCAGATTTAGGAAGGGAGTGTGGTTGTTTCTTTTAGATTCTTGACATGGCGCAAGTGACCGGCTGAGTTACTTATTTTATTCATTAGATTTCTTACCTGGCTTTAGCCATAAGGTCCCAGGACGGGTTGCAGTATAATCATAGATATTTTTTTAAAGTAGAACAGATAACAATGATAAAGAATAAGTAAAACGGTTCCACAGAACAGAAATAAGGTGGGTGCTAAAAATACACACCTCCCTAGGTAGCTCAGTTGGTTAGAGCGTGGTGCGGATAACGCCAAGGCTGCAGTTTTGATCCCTGTACGAGACAGCTGCATATTCCTGCATCACAGAGAGTTGGACTAGATGATGATCCTCAGGGTCCCTTCCAACTCTACAATTCTACGATTCCAAGTATCAGGAGCCAGGGCGAAGAGGTGCGTCACTGTGAGCACCTTGAACTGGGTCCAGAAACAAACTGGCAACCAGTTAAGTGTGGGCAGGAGAGCTAGGGGCAGTTTGTGGACGAGTAACTTGAGTAGACTTATCATTTAGCAAACCTGCTTTGTTCTCCCTTAGTCAAGCTCTGCTTCTGTGTCCAAAATATATTCTCAATAGCCTCAAGTGAGGGAGAAGCAGAACAGCCTCTTCCTGTGACTCTGGCAGTATAGCATTTTTAGGCTTACCTCTGAGCACATTTGGCGTTCTTCAGTTGTCCAATGATGATGATGATTTAATCTACCCTTCTTGCCAGCCACCAGCCTGCTCCACCTGATCTCGTGGCCTCTTGAAGCAACATGGTGATTTCCCCCATATTGACCCATATCTATCTTTCTGTCAGCCACCATGAACTAATGTACACTGATGCTTTTTGTGCTCCCAAGGTCTTCCTAAACTACATGTTTGTTTGACTGCTTCAGAGAAACTGTGGTTTTTAAAAGGATGGTATTTTCTGGCAGGCCCAGGTGCTGTTTCCTGTTGCCAATATTTTTTTATAAAATAATAATAATAGATTTTGCATCTCTCTTCAAGTAATGATGGCAAAGTTTCCATTGACCCATCATTTCTGAAATACCCCCTTCTTCAGTCACAACTCACTGGGAATAAGGATTGAGGATCTTAAATCTAGGGAGGGTCGTCCTCCAGGTAGGGCTGGGGGAGGGCCTCTGCCAGTCAGTGCAGACAATACTGGGCAAGATGGACCCAGTGGTTTCCCCACTTGTTCTTGCAGGGGTTCAAGTTTGTCTTCTAATTTCTCCAGAGATGTCTGTTGCCTTGTGCAGGGTCGTAAGGCAGCAGCAATTTCTGTCCTGTGCCCTTGGTTCATTGCTGTTTCTCTTCTGCTTCCACCAAACCTACGTCGTTTGTCTTGCTATGCAAGGATTTACATAATTAATTTTGCTGCGTTTCAGTGGAAGGGACATGTCAAAAACTCACGCAGAAAATAAGCATGCAATTACGCAGGGAAACATAAAATGAAAATCAAGAATAGTCAAAATACATTGAATTTAATGTCAGGTGGGATTGCCAAAGTATTTTTTTTTCTTGCCCCACCCCCCGCAGCAGCACATAAACCTGAATTCACCTAAGTTAAAGGCACGTAAGTTGCAGGCTTACTATAACATAAATATTTACCATAATTATTTTACCATACTTATTTTAGTTTGCAGACTAAACTCCCTGCCCCGACAATAGCAAACGCCACTTGTATTTTCTTGCATGATTGCCGTTCATGACCTTGCACAAACATACAAATTGCGGGAATTTCCATTTGCGACGGAATTTCCCAAGATTCCTAATCTTAGGTCAGGGTCAGTGGTTGTTTGCGATACGGAAAGGCCTCCCATTTACTTTCCCATTCTTCCTCGAATTTGATGCCACCTTGCACATTTATACAGGGGTCAGAGCTCAGTGGCAGAGCAAATCATTTGCATGCAGAAGCCCTGGTATCTCCAGTTGTTCTTCCATCCTTTCTTTTTTAAAGGATCCAGTAGCAGGTGGGTGGAGTGGCAAAACTTTTGCTGGAGCTCCTGCCAGTTAGTGAGATCATTAAGCAACCCAAACCATTCTTGTGTGCCCTAAGTACTGGGCAGCTGCAGCGGTGGGATAAATGCCTCTGGCTGAGTGGCAAAGCCCCCATTCAGAAGGTTCCAGACTCAGTCTTGGGCTTCATAGCTTAAAAAAGGGCCTCGGGTAGCAGATCATGGGAGAGACCTTCCCCTGCCCTGAGAACAACCCACCCGCCTTGCCCCAAAGAGCCACTGTCAGTCAGAGTAGACAGCACTAGTTTGATTAGATATGAGGGACCTTCAGGTGTCCATATGCTGTTCCCTGTTAAGGAAAATAAGCATTTGTTCTGTTGAACAAATCTCCACTTCAGTAGTTTTGATTTCTCTTAGGCAACTCTCCCCCATGATCCTTCTGGTGACAACGTTTTCAGTTTCATGCATTTCATGTGTCTTGCTATTCTCCATCTCTTTATTGCTTTTATGGCTCATCACTGGGGATGCGCAGGCAGATGTAGGAGGAGCTCATGGCTACAAAAAGTAAGGATTGATTACTTGTCAGGGGGAGGTAAGCCTGTTTCTTGTGCCAAATTTTCATGGGGAGGATGTCAGTCTCTTAAAATAATATATGGCTAGGAGTATTTAAAGGTAAACTGGGTGCTCAAACACTGCATTGCTTTAAACTGCCCCCCGCCCTCCTCAAACTCTTTTTATAAAGACTCATAGACAAGCCTTCCCCAAGCTGGTGTCCTCCCAGATGCTACAACTCGCATCAGCCCCAGTGCGACCTGTCATCTGGGAAGATGGGAGTTGTAGACCAAAACATATGGAGGGCACCAGGTTGGGGAAGGCTGTTGTAAATAATGGGTGGCAGAGGCTGTAAGACATGTGTGGCACCACCATGGTCACATGCCTGACTGTGGCGTAGAGTCAGTTCCCATATGTATGCCTGCCTGCCCAGCTCATTAGACTGCAGTCCAGTTGCATCATGTTCAGGGGTAACATTCCAGAGGCATCTCATATTTGCAAAAGTCACATATAGCCCCAGATGACTTTTTTAAAAACAAACAAACACAACCTGGCTACTAGCTGGCATGGGATGGGGGGAGGCCCTCCCTGTGTCTCTGCTGCCTTGCCTCGCTCCTCCACCAACAGGAGGAGAGGAGAGGGATGGAGGCAAGCAGAGAGAGTTGCAGGCAGAAGAAAAAGGCTGGAATTGATCTGGGATAGAGCTGCAGCCAAGCACCAGTTAAGTTTGTATGGATGCGACTTGACTATAGAGAATTGCATTGTGATGCCCTCCAAGGTGGCACTTTTGCATTTGACACACTTCCTATAAAAAGTTGGTCACCACTGCCCTAACAGAGAATTGTTGGTCCTGAAAGCATCACCTTGCAGGCAAACGCTGAACCTGAACAACTTCCTAGCAAGCTCACTAAGCCTTTTCCCTCACCTCCTGTGTGGCCTTCATCTCCTTTGCTTCCTGCTGGCAGTGGTGGCACTTGCCTCCCAGCTCTGACTTCCTGCAGACCGAACCTGCAAGCTCATGAGCTTCACGTTATCCTCACTTGTTCTCTGACATTGTACCCTGTTTTATTGCCATTCCCAACATCTAAACTTGGCATTCATTGAGATGTTCGGTATTGACTGAGATGCGGCTTGTATGTAGGTTTGCTTGAAACAAGGGATGTTTGGAAAGCCCCTGGCTGGTTATTATATCACATGCAAGGTGAAATGAGGCGCCATAAAATATATACTGAGCTTGTCGCTTCCTCTTAGATAAGGTTAGCTGTGACTTCATCCTAAATGAGGAAGGCTTTTGTGCAATTCAGAACCGAGCACTGCCGTGCGCAAGGACAAAATTTCCCTCCTGCATCTCTTTTTGTCGCTTTCTGGGTCAGCCACACCTGCTGTAGATTAGCGTGTTGTACTTTTGCAGAACTGTGAAACCAGGCAAAGTGGGGTTCCTTTGAAAATCTCTCGGAAATTTAATCCATTTTTAAATATGTAAAGTGAAGTAGTAAGGAAGTATTTAATTGCAACTCTCTGATTCCTCTTCCTCTCCCCCACCCTACCCAATTATGTGGTCTTTTAAAGCTCCTTTTCTCAGCCCATTTGTCGTGAGTCCTGGGATTCAGACCATACCCAAAAACAAATACATATTTTCTTAAGAAAAAGAACAAGCGCCACTGTCTATAACTGCACCGCAGAGTTTATTCCAATCTGGGATAGTTTAGAGTCTGGGTTGGCTTTTGTAAACCACCAGGCGCCATTGAGCATATCCTCTGAGTTAATACCTCTACAATGGTTTTGGCTTTTTTTGTAAAAACAGTAAGAAGAAAGAAAGCATTTTTTTGCAAGTTGTTGATCTATGAATAAACAATGCCTTAATAGGGAGCAGATTCGCCAGTGTCTGCCTAGTCCACAACCCTGGAGCCATGACACTTCATTGTAAAGCATTCCTGGATGGGTTGGGCAGGATTCGGAGAACCAGGGAAGCAGTTCTTGTGATCTCTGAACAATCATATTCTGTGCAACACCAAACACATGGTGTGGGTCTGGATCTCTGAAATGGTTGGTTTTCTCATGGTTTTTATCTAAAAGCATCTGCCGTGAAACCTTTCATGTGAAGTCATAGAATCATAGAGCTGGAATAGACCACAAGGGCCATCGAGTCCAACCCCCTGCCAAGCAGGAAACACCATCAGAGCACTCCTGACATATGGTTGTCAAGCCTCTGCTTAAAGACCTCCAAAGAAGGAGACTCCACCACACTCCTTGGCAGCAAATTCCACTGGCGAACAGCTCTTACTGTCAGGAAGTTCTTCCTAATGTTTAGGTGGAATCTTCTTTCTTGTAGTTTGGATCCATTGCTCTGTGTCCGCTTCTCTGGAGCAGCAGAAAACAACCTTTCTCCCTCCTCTATATGACATCCTTTTATATATTTGAACATGGCTATCATATCACCACTTAACCTCCTCTTCTCCAGGCTAAACATGCCCAGCTCCCTTAGCCGTTCCTCATAAGGCATCGTTTCCAGGCCTTTGACCATTTTGGTTGCCCTCCTCTGGACACGTTCCAGTTTGTCAGTGTCCTTCTTGAACTGTGGTGCCCAGAACTGGACACAGTACTCCAGGTGAGGTCTGACCAGAGCAGAATACAGTGGCACTATTACTTCCCTTGATCTAGATGCTATACTCCTATTGATGCAGCCCAGAATTGCATTGGCTTTTTTAGCTGCCGCGTCACACTGTTGGCTCATGTCAAGTTTGTGGTCAACCAAGACTCCTAGATCCTTTTCACATGTACTGCTCTCAAGCCAGGTGTCACCCATCTTGTATTTGTGCCTCTCATTTTTTTTGCCCAAGTGCAATACTTTACATTTCAATACATTTACATTTACAAGTCACTGGAGCAGAATGGAGTGACCTTCTTGATCATGCTTTAGCATCTCCCATGCTCAGTTCGTGCTTGCAGGTTTGGCATTTACCAACTTGTAAAGCCCTGCTTTACTTTTAGCTATGCATACTTAAGAACGTGAGAGCCTATTGGATCACGTCAAAGACCCACCTAGCATCCTGCTCTCACAGGGGCCAGCCATTGCCTCTGGGAAGCCCAGGAGCAGAATCTGAGCTTAATAGCACTCTCCCCAATCCCCCCATTGATAGTTTTATCCTCTGTGAAGAGGTACTTTCTTTTGTCTGTCCCGATTCTTCCAGCATTCAGCAGGTATCCATGAGATCTAGAGTTCTATGAGAGGGAGAAGAGCCTTTCTCACTGCTCTTTTCTCCATACCATGCATAGTAAGAAAACACCTTCTCCTAAATTGAATCAAAGTGCTCTTAAGAAGGACCTAAAACTTGTTCCTGGCTCTATTGCCTAGGCCACTGGCATGACGAGGGCATGTCAAAGAATGGCCACATTGGCTGACTGCCTTGCAGCCGCCAGATTTTTTCTGTCTAATGAAGACTTAGCAAAGCTTGAACATATGTATTCTGCAAGATAGCACTGGGGCTAAGTGGGAAGTGAAGGGTCAAAAGAATCTATTGTATAAAGTAGCTTTCTATGTGCTTATGTGTGTGTGTTTTAAAACTCCAAGTGGCGTCACACTGGCACAAGTGGTTGAATTGATTGGCTGAAGATATCTTGCTGAAGATACCCGCTTGTTCATTTCAGTGTGGCGTTTGTAGAATGCTTTGCAGGAAGTAGATTGTGTCCATTGGTCGGATTGGCCCACCTCTCCCATTCTGCCAACCCTAGTTGCTATCATTATTGCTATTAATGAACTTGGTGCTTTGCAGACTGCAAGGTGGCAGGTCCCTGTTGCAAGGAGCTAGCAATCTAAAACGCTGCTCAACTCTGTCACTCATGTTAATAGCTCCAGGAAGGGTACAGTGAGGGGTGGGGGAGTGTGATGGCAGTAAACCAACAGACTCCTGCTGCTCCTCACTACCTCCCGGTGGTCCCTGAAAGAGCCGGTGTTCTCAATTCCTTGAAGTATTCAAAAGCTAGCAGAGCAAGGACTGCCTTACAGTTCATGCCCATGTTGCTGGCAGGGCATCTGCATCTCAGTCTACAAAGGACGGGGGATATCCCTTGGCGCAGGTTCCTCGTAGAGCAGCTGTAAGCTATGGAGGAAGTGGAGACTGAGTCACAAGTCTGGATTCTCTTACGAAAATAGCAACTTAGCATGCTTTGTAGAAGCCTTCTCTGACCCGGTGCCCTCCAGATGTTTGGAACTATAACTCCCATAAGCCCCAGCCACTGCAGTCTTGCCCATGTGCTTTTCAGGCATGTGTTCATAGTCCTATGACCTACAAACAAGTTTAAAAAGCAGCAGCAGCAGCAGCTGACATTCCCAGGAACCTGAGTCCTGTACCCTGCCGTTCTCTGGAATCACAAGAGTTGCACAAGCTCGGTCATCTCATCATGTTTCCTGGACATTTTGGCTCCAGGCAGCTAATCATTGTTAAGCTACTCCTGTGTCATTCCTTTGGGACTCTTCAGGGGGTTCAGCAAGCTGCATTCAGCAGGATACGCCTGTAACTTACCTGAATGTACAACACTGCCTTGTAGGGAGGCAAATCGCTTTTTATTGTATTTAGCCATAAGCAAGGGGCAGGCTAGGGGCTGAATGTGGCCCTGCAAGGATCGCGTGCCTCTCTCCCTGGGCCATGCCCCTTCCTGGCCCTGCTTCATGCTCCCCTGGACTGTGTTTACCTGTGGGAATGCATCCTTTAATTGTGATAATGCCTCTTCCTTACCTGGATGGAGGACAGAGAGGGCCTGTGTGTGTTTCCCATGGCTGGAATGCAATCCACGGTGCAAGAACTGCTTCTGTTGCTGCACTCGCCTTTGCATCTAGTTGCACCCTCTTTTGTCTTCAGCCCCACTCACCACTGGCATGCAGCTCCCAGAAGTCTGTCCATAAGGGAATGTGACCCTTGGTCTTAACAATGTTCCCCTCCTCTGCTGTAGGTCTCCAGTGGGTGCTGGTGCCCATTGGGACTGGCAGGTGGGAGCCCAACAGTAGGTGGCGCCAGAGCCGATGGCAGACAAAGCCAGCTCATTCTAGTTCTGGCCCCATCCTCCTCCTTCCTGCTGAGTTCTATATACATGGGTATGAAAGAGGAGGAAGCTGGCAGGCGGGGACTTGCTAAGGATGGTGGGGCAGTGCCCCATTTGCCTGAATGGAATACCCAGCACCTGCATAGGCTGTTTTGGTGAAACACTGGTCCTAGTGAATGCTGGAAGTCACTAGGGGTGCCAATGAAATAAAACATTATCTTACACCAAGTCCAGACTCTTGGTCTATTCAGCCCAGTTTCTACAGGGTCGCAGGCAGAGGGAGGCCACGTTTTCCATCACCAGCTGCTCCTCATCCTTTTCAACCTGAGATGCTTCCCTGAATGCAATCTGGGGCCTTCATGCAGAGCTCTGAGCTGCCAAGATATTCGGAGAGCATTTTGGGAGCTCCCACAACCAGCCGCAGTTGGGAGGCACAATGCAGGGTTGGAAACTTCCCCAACTGAACAGGTGTCAATTTGGGACTCCAGCAGAGCACTGGATGACGATGATGAAGAAGAAGAGTTTGGACTTGATATCCTGCCTTTCACTACCCTAAGGAGTCTCAAAGCGGCTAACAATCTCCTTTTCCCTTCCTCCCCCACAACAAACACTCTGTGAGGTGAGTGGGGCTGAGAGACTTCAGAGAAGTGTGACTAGCCCAAGGTCACCCAGCAGCTGCATGTGGAGGAGCGGGGAAGTGAACCTGGTTCACCAGATTACGAGTCCACTGCTCTTAGCAACTACACCACGCTGGTTGCTTTCATATCCCATAGCCCCAGGGACCCAAGGAGCTGAGTTGGAATATATAGTTCTCTCATTTCATAAAGTGAAATGCACTTTGTTAAAAAGGAAAAAGGTCATGTTGCTAAAAGGATGCGCCTCAAGTGTACACCTAAAGAAACATAAAAGTGTTTCCACACACGATTGACTGGCGTCCCCTGCCAAGGACATACCGGTGGGTGAACCAGGCTTTACTGCTGTGTAACGTGTGGGATGGATTTAAATGTGGCAGCCTCTGAGGTTTCACAGCTAGGCTGCCCAACTCCAACCTTTGGGCATTCCTCCTGTTTGCTTGTACCTCTTCCTGGTCGGTAGGCTCAGGGATGAATGAGCAGCTTTCGTACCCAAGAATGGGAGCTTCCACTTGCTTCAATTGAAGGCTGTAGTTTGGAAAAGAACCAGGCAGTTCCCAGAGTCTTTTCAAGCTCTGCTCAAGGGAATCCTGGAATTCCTTGGAAATTTTCTCATGTCAGTCTGCATAATGGGTTCTTTCAGCGCTGTCTCCATTTATCACTCTTCATTTTCCTGTTTAATGGGATCAACAAGTTTGTTCGAGGAAAATAAAATGGGGAGTCACAAACTTAAATAAGCTACAAGTACTGTTTATTCAGGCATCTGATGACTGAAGGACACTGTTCCTGAACCCTGAGATCACTTGCTCAGAGAATGATTCTAACTGCTTTTAGAATGCTTTTAAAAAGTGTTTTGTGATTAAAGCGTTTGCCCCTCGCCTCCCTGGGCTCCTCTGGGAGGAAGGGCAGGATATCAGTTGAATAAACAAGAAATAAATAAAATTACTTTGAAATCCAATCAATCTGTGGCACCTTTCCCCTTTCTCAGCAAGGGGAGGGGGGTTTCTGCTGATCCAGACATCCCTCTTTGCTTTTGTGGAGGAGGTTAAGAAGGCAGAACAATAGCTTGAAGTGCCACAGGGAATGGGATTTACAGTATCTTTGGCTTTGCTTCTGTGGAGGAAGGGAACTGTAGCACAGTGGGTAGGAGAGAGCGTCTTCTTTGCATGCAGGTGTCCGTTCAACCCCCAGCATCTCCAGGTAGGACTGGTGAAGATTCCCTGCCTGAAGCTCTGGAGAAATGGTCCGGCTCAGGTAGCTCCCTGTTTTCCTCTCAGTTCATGAGGGGTAGGGAGCATCGTGTTTCATGATCTAGTCTACCCTGCAGGGCTAGTGAGAGCACTTTGGAGATAAGAGACGGGAAGCACGAGTGAATGGGGTATGTCTCCGTCTTCTGCAAAATGTAGAGGGTTCCATGTCAAATGGTGATACGGAAAGGTTTTTCCTGAAGGGAGAACCCCCCCCCCCCCCAATGTACTAAATCAGTGTTGTGAGCTTTCATCCTTTTCTCAGCAAAAATCATTCTTTTCCCATTTCTTTAGTAGATTAGATTCATTTCATGGAGGAAGAGGAGAGGTCTCTCCACATTTGTTAATTGTGACTTCTCTGTAGAACCTCCAGGCTCAGAGACAGTCTGCCTCTTGGCTACCAGTTGCTGGAGAGCAATGGCAGGAGAGGTGTGTTAACCTCAAGCCCTTTCTAGAGGCACCTGGTTGGCCAGTACAGGCAACAGGGTGCTGGAACTTTTTGGTCTGCAGGGCTCCTGAATGAAACCTTCACGTCCAGGGGCAGTGTATCTCCCAGTGGATGCATACAACAGGAGGTATTCGCTTTCCTTCCCTGTCCTGCTTTTGGGCTTCCTAGAGGCGTTCGGTTATCCACTGCAGGGAGCAGGATGATGACACTAGATGGACCACTGGGCTCTTCAGATGTATCCCTTAATTTACATAACAAAGCACTGAACCTCATGCAACATTTCATGGCTTTCTCTTGTTCCTGTTGGCCAGTGTAGCTTAGTTTTTCTCATTCCAGCTGATGGCACCTGTCCACAACACGTCCATTGTCCCTGTCCTTCTGTGAGGAAGTGCTTTTGTATTTCTGGCCAGCTTCCCTCTGTGTAAGCTCTTGCTTTCCCTCCCTTGCAGGTTTTGCCGTCGCCCAGTGCATCAACCAGCACAACCCCTCTCCGCTTTCATCTCCATCCCCTTCGTCCAGCGGGAGCACCGGGCGCTGTGACTCTGCCACCAGCTCCACATCGATTCCTTCCATGGTCCAGAGCCCGTCAGGTATTGAAGCCTCTTGCTCTTAGCTCCTGTAGGCTGTTTTATAAACTCTGCTTGAATCCACCTGCAGGTTTTTAAAGAGACTTCCTAATCTTAATATTTTATCTCCTGTTCTTTAAACTTGTTTTGGAAAGGGTACCCAAGGGTGGGGGGTTCAGGTGAGTCCATGCAAAAATGGGGGACAGATTATCCGAGATTTTGTTTTTCCCTGTTGTGGCTTCAGTCCTGCAAGTCAGGCAGGGGGATGAGCTTGGCAGACCATTCCTCATCAGTCTCTTGGTTCAAATTGTATGAGACAACAATATTGCTTGCTGCAGGATCTTGCGTTAAAACGCTTTGTGCCAATGCTTAACTTCTTCGCCTGCTGGAGCTCAGACCATTCCAGAATCCACACTCCCCTGACTGAAAATCCTATTCCTACGATCCCAGATAACTTAAGATCTGGCACGGCTTCTCAGTAGTAAGACAAAGGCGCTCTGCACATGCCTAAAGGCACTGTGTGTCATTTCACACATTCCTCGGCACTGAGAACAAGTTGGACTCCTGGTTCAAATTTAAGTCAAATTTGAATTTCAAATTTAATAATAAGCTGGCCAAAAAAAAAAAATCAAAGTGATCTCTCTGTCCTTTGGCACTTGTGTTTATATCCTGGTTCTTTATTTCCAATGAAATGATCTGACTGCTAAATCTAAATGTGTGCGTATGGGAGTGAAAACTAAATTTCAAGGTCATCTTTTAAGGAATGTTCATGGTGCCAAACAAGATGCCCACCCTAGATAGAGTTCAGGGATGGAGAACCTACAACCCTCCAAATGATGCTGAACTGCAGCTCCCATCATCCCTGACCATTGTTCATGTTGGCTGGGGCTAATGAAGTCCAAAAATACCTTGTGGTGGGGCACAGGTTCCCCATCCTTGCTTTTTAAGGAATTGGACGTTGTTGGCTACCAGGAACAACTGCAAAATATTGCTTCATTCCTCATATCTGGTAACCTTTGCATTTTGTGTGTGTAGTTTTAACAGCCTGATCTTAGATGCAAGTCCTGCTGTATAAATTTTGAATTGTACTCTCCTCCTTTTCCCTTCTCTTCCCCTCCCACGAGTAACTTCTTTTGCAGGGATACTCTTTTTTTGCAGAAAACCTCCGCAGGCAGCTTGTCTGTGCCATAGTGACCTTAAACTCAGCACACCTGTATTTCATGGCTATCATAAACTCTGGAAATGTACAGGCTTGTTAAAAGCAAATGCTGGCCTGCCTTCATACAAATGCATTTGCTGACAGGCTATTGATCTTCTGTAGAGGTTTCCAAGGAAGAAGAACGAGGTGATTGTGTGTTTTTCCCTCCAGCCCTAGATACTTTTGCCTTTGTGCAGAAGTTCCTCCTCCCACCCCAGCTTTATTCTCCCCACCCACACTTGATAGACGGCACTGATTTGGACTGCCGGTGGGGTGTTTGCTCCACCACATGTTTAGCCTAGTTGTGTGGGTCTTAATTAAATTAAAGCCCCCAAATGGGAGTGGAGTCAGCTGTTCCTTGTTAAAATCTATTTCCAGCAATTACTGGCAGCTCTGTGTGACATTAGCAGTCTTTAAACATGCGGCTAACAGTTTAAATCCTAAAAAGCGGAGTAGGTGTAGTATCATTGGGAAATGAAAGCTCTGCCTTCAGAGGGAGGGTTTTGTTAAAGAACTTGTATTCCTTGGAAAACCACACACTTCACGACGAGGAGTTAACTTTCCAAGCTGGGCCCTTGCCGTGATGGATATGAGCTGCTCAGGCAATCAACCTGTTTCTTCTTCTTCTTGGTTCGAGGTCACAAATACTGATTCGCAGTATCTATCTGGTGTCCCTCCGCCCCTTGGTTGCATCATGGCAACTTTCATCCCAACTATATTTTATTTCATTATGTCAGGATTTTTTATTAACTTCTGTTATCTGTTCCACTGAGAAGCAAGGGGTCTTATTTGTAGAGTGTGGCCACACCTCCACAGTTTCACTTAAAAATGTGAAATCTGGTTCTGCTCTAATCACCTGGAACCTAAACTAATGCTGAAGGCAGCAATTCACCCTTTAATATTACAAAACCTGGCTGAAAGCTGACTGCTGTATTGGAGAGGGGAAATAAAACCCATGGAGCTGAGAAGCACGGTTTGTGCTATGAAATTAAGGCTGTTACAGTTCTACTTTATCAACGCTTTGATTTATTTTAGGAACAAAGGCTTTTCTTCTCCAGAAGTAATTGTTTCTTATTTATTTATTTATTTATTTATTTATACAAATATTTATCTACCGCTACTCATAACAATTGAAACTTTTAAATAACACACAAAACAATATGATAGAGAATATTTAAAAGTTACAGTCAGAAATCAGCTAAGCATTGTGGAAAGATGCATTCTTCATTGGCTGCATAATAAGCCTGTAAGGTTTGCAGCAGGTATTTAAAAGCTGAAACAGAAGGCACACTAAGGACTCCATTTCTTGTTGTCATTAAATGAGGCTTGCCAACTCTGGAAGCAACCGGTGATGTTAGCTGACTTTAGAAGCTTTTGTCTTGGGAAGTGAGGAAAGTCCCTTCTCAGTGCAAGGATGCCATCTGCAAACCTTAAACAGGTGTGTGTGTGTGTGTGTGTGTGTGTGTGTGTGTGTTTACGAGCACTTTCATTCAGATCAAACCACGTTCCCCAAACTACTTTTGCCATCAACGCATTTCACAATCTGGGAGCCGCTGTGCAGTCCCTTGGTTGCTAAATTAGTGAAATGGCTTTGCCTGTGGGTTAAGCAATCCTTCCTCCCCCTTGTCCGCAGCACTGTCATTGACTGTGCCTCATGCAAAAGGCACAGATGAGATAAAGCTTTCGCGTTACTTCTGACGGCAGTCGGGAGCTTGCCCAACTCATTAAATAAGCAGCCTGCAGTAATTCTGACGGGTTCTTACGTCATCCCAAAGCTTACTAAGAGCTCTTCTACACTAAATTTGACCCCTCACCTTTCCACCTTTCACCAGAAGCATTGTCCTCCAGAATCCTTCCAGCTCATCCTGCGCAATAGACGCCAAAGAACTGTTGCTAAAATGTTCAAATTAGTTGCATTCTTTGTTTCATCAGTACAGCAATATCTTCCTGCCTTCCTGCCTTCCTGCCTTCCTGCCTTTGACCTTTTGGGGTAACATGCTGTAAGTGTTATCCGTAGCTTGCATCCATGACTCAGATAAGGAGCTCAGGAAAGGGCCAGGGCGCTGTTTTTCCTTCTTCTTTTAGGGAGAAAAGTTGGTGTTTTAGGAACTTCACAGTGTTCGCATTCCACACACACACACACCCTTTAAAATGCATGTGGATATGAAGAACTTCTAAGCTTCTTGCCTGTTTAAAAGGGACAGCACAGAGGAAGGCTGAGAGGGTTGTACAATGTCATGTTTGGGATGTTGTCTGAAACTTCCAACTCCTAGCAGTGCTTGATTTATAACACAGAACACAACTACTTTACAGTATGATCGTGGGACATCCAGCAAGTATAAAACAATGCAGCTACAGAAGAACATGGATCATTCCCAAAATATAATTATAAATGGGCCTCTTACATATGTACCTTAAGTATGCATATAAACTCAGTGAGATGTATGAGCTTACTTTTGCTGGGTAATCTCGTTTATATTAGGTTTAATTTGCGACAAACAAGCTCTCATCTCCTCATCAGCACAGAGAAGCCTGTCTCTTCTCTGACCTTTCATATTGAAAAACCCTCTTCACAACAACATGTCTTGGAGAACTGCAGGAAGAATAGCCAGCACTCTTGAATACTGTTTCTGGTTGTATATCCAAATTATTTGGATACCATACCATACTGCACTGAAATGTTTAAATGTTTCTTTGATCGCCCTTGAATCTTCCTGCCCCACTCTTTGAGAACCTCTGCCCTGGGGCACATGAGATGAGAATTCTGGACTGAAAAGGCACAGAGGGAGAGGATCATATTAGAGCTCTGCTGAAAATTGCTCAGCCATGAGAAAAGAAATTGCATTGCAAAACATGTCAAAGAGGAGATAAAGAAATTGGTGAAATTCTGAAGGGTGTGTGTGCCTGGTTTATATCACGCTCGCCTGCCTTTTGAGGTGGCTGAAGGGTGCTTGAGAGTGCCTTTTCTTACCTCCACCTCACTGAGTGGTCTGTGCTCCTGGGGAATATTGCCAGGAGGAAACTCCTTCCACAATACTTTTTTCAGGCAGCCTGGGGAGGTGGCAGAGTGTTGGAAAAATGTTTCCCGGGAAGGGAAAAAGAAAGAAACACGCCACCCTCTGCCACATTGCTGCAACATAGTAAGCTCAAATCCCAGCACCCACCAAGATTCTGAAGTGTCCTGAGAATGAAGGCTTTAAAAAAAGATTGTCTAGGCTTTAGGCTGTTATTAATTTATTAGTTGTTTTTTTAATCGACAATTTACCATATGGTCCCATGGTGGGTTTTATAAAGTTTGTATACTGCTGGTTTTAGCCGCTCTCCACCATACGTATAGTGTTGTTTTAATGTAATATTATTGTGAGCTGACTTAGGCTGCCTTTGGAGAGGAGAGACAGGTAATAAATTTGGGGGGAAAGTTAATTTTAAACAATCGTATCTACTTAGATCCCCTCCCATGTCGTTTCTGGTTAAGACAAACCGTCATCTTGACCATTATTGCCTATTATTAATATTGTTGTAATTTCATTTCTTTTTCTAGTCCACCCCAGGATAGTTAACAATAAAATGCAACGTTAAAACCACAGTGTGGATAGATGACCCTCGGATAGATGACAATTCCTTGAACCTATTATATAATAAATATGCAATTCAGCAGTAGACTGCCTTATAGCCCACTGGTAGAGCACCTGCCTTTTACGCCAGAGGTCTCAGGTTCCAACTGTTGCATCTCCTGGCAGCACTAGGGAAAACCCCTGTCTGAAACCCTGGAGGGTTGCTGCCAGTCAGTGTAGACAGTACTGATCTAGATGGACCAATGGGTCTGACTTTGGTATAAAGCAATGTTCTATGTTCTGATATGCTGCAAAAGCTGGAGAAAGTAAGTATTAAGCTGGCCCTGAATAAGAATAATGTGCCGGGCAATCTGATCACAACAACGAGGGAGTTCCCTAGCCAGGGTGCTGCCACAAAGAAGGCTCCGCTTCATCCACTCCCCTACCAGAGTCCCATTCACCAAGGGCACCACAAACAAGGGCCTCACTGGCAGAACTCACAGCCCAGGCATGCCATGAGAGAGGCAGTCATTCAGCAGTTTGGATTCCGCCAGCGCCTTGAATAGGACCCAGTCACTGACAGCCAGCACAGTGCTTCCAGGATTGCTGTAATGTGATCCCATCTTACGTCCCCTAAACCACAAACAGGCAGCAGTGCCCTGCACCGGCTGCAGCTTCCAGGCCGCCTTCAAGGGAAGCCCTCTGTAGAGTTCATTGCAGTAGTCAAGCCAGGTGGGGCTTATCAGAGCACAGACCCAGAGGTGGGTCATCCCCATCCAAGAAAGTAGAGTGTAGTCAGTGGCTATCAGAATGTGCTTGGGTCCTTGTTGCGAGTTTCGCGTAGGCATCTGGCTGGCCACACTGAGAGCAGGATTAGATGAGCCATTGACCTGATCCGGGCGAGCTCTTCTTAACGTTCTTATGATGACTGTCACCGCTATTGGCACTTTATCTCTGTATACATAATACGCTACTGAGTCTCCCAAGTGCTAGACAGACACTTTAGGCGTGTGGGGCTGCCATATTGCAGTCTGCCATTGCCAGTCTCCCTCGGCTTACGGAAGAGTTTCTAGTGTGGTTGGGTAAGGCTGCTGCTGCTTGGGACACACAAATTTCACTCCTCTCCCATGTCCTATGTTGTTCTTCAAGTCTGAGCTCCAACCCTCTGTAGGAAACACATTCCGTCTACACGACCCTGGTTCTTCCATCATGGCTGAATCCCACACATGACGATGTTTGTTGCACCTGTTGTTCTGTCTTGCTCTTTGTTCCACCGAAACAATGTTTTTCCAGAAATCTTCTGTGTTTGCAAAATTCCGTGGTGTTCTGTCTGTCTTTCCTCCCCGTTCTTTTTTTTTTTAATTGCTTCCCATTGGATCTTCTTTTTTTCTTTTTTTTAAAGAAAAAAAATGTGCTGCACTTAGCTTTGACTGTAATCCAAGTGCTGTATTTTACAGGCTTCCTTTCTCGAAAGGGTAGATTTATCTGACATCCTAATTTATCGCTTGCTCTGGGGGAGACGGAGCATCCTCCAGCAATTTATTACCATTAAGTGGGACAGAATATTGCTAACCCACGAGAAATCTGTAAAAAATTGCTCTTGCCTCTTTTTTAAGTGGGTCGTCGAGGTTCCCCTCCCCCCTTCCCCGTCGTTTTGAACCCGAAAGCATTCCTGTTTCCTTCCCTGGCGCTTAGCCGCTGTCATCGCCTGGCAATCCTAAGTCGAGCCAACCTGAACACGTGGCATTCTTGAGGACGGTTTGTGTACTCGGTAACGGGCGAACCTCTTCTCGGCCTCTCGAGGCTTCCGAAGAGAGCGAGACCGCAGGATGCCAGCTGTTTGTGAGCATGTTCGTGGTGTTGGTGATAGTCATTTTGATGTTTACTCTTAACACAGCCTCCCTGCAACCCCCGGGGCACCTCCTGATCTTTTGGACCGCAAATCCTGGCCGGCAGGCCTTGTGGCCCGAAACCTCTGGAGGGCACCTGGTTGGGGAAGGCTGCTATAACATGTCTTCTTCCTTCCCGTCTCTGTGAGTCCCCACCCCATGCCCTCTCCCCACCCACCCAATTGTTAATGGCTTCATGTGATCTATTGCTGTGTTTTCCTCTAGTTAGGCCTGGCAGGAAAGGACGGCGGCGGGTCTTCAGTCTCTCGGAGGCTGACAGTCACGGTGGACACTGGGTTTAGGCCTTCCGGCAGCAGCTGCAGCAGCATCAATCCTTGCAAAATCCCTTCAGGCAGGTTTCTCCTTGGATGTGTGTGTGGTGTACGGCTCCCCTTCTCACTCCCCTCGTCCTCTCCGAAAAAGAGATTACGGGGCCAAGTGAGTGTTGCTGCGATCCTCTTCCACGCATGCAGAAACAGCCAGCTGCTGTTCACAGTGCAGTATCTCACACCCAGGGTGTATAGAGGCCTTTTCCACCCTTCCTGGCTAATTCCGCTGAAAGAGAGCACCTTGGTTGTTCAGCCTGGCTTCACCCCACAGCCACTCCCTTGCTTTCTTCCTTGAAACAAAGAGCAGCTCTTCCCACTGGGTTGCGGGAAGGTTATCCAGGTCTCCACCGGAAAAGGCGGTCCCAAGGTTCAAGATGCCAGACTCCTGTATCTTTTGGCTCTTGGGTAGCGTAAGGCTCTTACCTGGCACCTGAGCTGTCGGCGGCTTAGCGTTCGGCAACTGGGAACTCGCCTGACAGCAGGTGATCAAGGGATGGAGGTGGGAGTATTTCTGCCCCCCTGCCGTAGCTTCAAGCATCAGTTCAGATAGGTGAGAATGAACCCCAGTTCTCAGAACCTTTTAGCAGGAATTGGTTCAGGCAAGCTGTGTTCACAGCATGACGGAATTGGAGTTTTGTGTTTCCTTTCAGTTTTTTTTAAATGTGTAAAGTCTGTGTTGCCGCTTTCTCTGTGTGTTGGACGCTTTTTGGCTCCCTTCCTTACAATATTGTTTGCTACCTGCTTTTATTTGCAGCCATTGTCCTTCGAGGCCATGATCAGTTTGCTTCTGTATATTTTGAGATCTGCCTTTTGCTTGCAAAGCGGGGAGCTTCCTTAGGTTCTCATGAGAATTTGAGGTACCCCCCATCCATTTCCCCATATCATTTAATGCCTATCTCAGGGCATGGGGAAACCGTGGCCCTTCTGAAGTTGCTAGACTACAACTCCCATCACCCCTGACCATTGGCCACATTGACTGGAACTGAGTCCAGCAACATCTGAAGGGCTACAGCTTTCCTATCCCTCTCCAAACTCTTTAATTTGTCTAGTTCATCTTGCCATTCGGGTGCTGTTTGGTCCAAACGCTGGTGACAGTGGCAGGGACTTCATTTATTTACCTTTCAGGGGCATTTCTCTTTTCGCCAGAGTCAAAGCAAGTAAGGATAAGCATTTCGGGACAGAAAAGTACTTTCCGCACAAACATTCAGGTGTAGAAATTAACCCAAAAGGTCTCCCTTTCCATTCTGACTTGATTTTCTCCACCCCATGCCTCTTCTTTATGTTTCGGGTGGATGAAGGCAGATAAGAAGCCTCCTTCTGTGTGCATTTTTGACATGTGAAGACTGACAGTGAGCCATACACATCTTGCAAATCTCCCATCAGGCCACTTGCAGACCTTGCATGGCCGTGAAAAGCAAGGTGTCCCTTGAATTCTGCCACCCACCACCATCAGTCCTACTTTGCAGCAGAGCTCGTCCAATTCTATCCCATAATTCTAGAGAAGAAGGCAGCTGTTGTGACTATATAGCCTGCTGCATTGAGGAATGACAGCCAAAGATTCCCCGGCCTGCATCTTCGGTTCTCTTTGAATTGCAGCAATGTGAAGGGTGAATTTTACTTTTCAGGGAAAGCTTCAGTCGATAGCATTGATCAGTCAATTAATCCTCATAGCCCAACTGAGAAGTGCTATAGAGATTGTGCTCATTAATTACTCAATGTCTCTCGGCTTGCCGGCATATCGGACAGCAGAGACTAGCATGGTCCCAGCGGATACAGATTCCAGTAGTGCAAAAGAAAGAAACCTGTCAAAGCTGTCTCAGCAGTAACCCATCTTCTCCAGCCTGCCCCCCCCCCAAACCTGGTGCCCTCCAGTTTTTATTGAATCACTCCCCACATCATACCTGACCATTGGGCATTCCATAGCTTATGGGAATTGTCATCCCACAAAACCTGGATGGCACCAGTTTCGGGAAGGCTGATCCACACCCAACACTGAACTGTGCAGGGTGATTTTTAAGAGACTATTGGCTGAGGTACATGTTCTTACACAAGCCCTTGGGCAAGAAGCTAGAAAAGACCTCTTTGCTTCTCATACACATTCTGTGATGTCCTTGCCTATCCTAAGGTCCATAGTGCAGCTGGGAGTTGTGCCCAAAATCTCTTGTAATATTATAGGTGATCCTGGGGCACAGGATCCTGGGGCCCTTTCTTCCCGTGCTGCTTCATTGCAGGCCCTAAATGTTTTATTATTATTCATTTATTCATTGTTACATTTCTGCCCCACATTTACTCCAAGGAGCTCAAGGTGGCATACACGATTCTCCCCATTTTATCCCCACAACACTGCTTTAAGGCTGTGAGACTGTGACTGGCCCGAGGTCACCCAGTGATCTTCATGGCTGAGTAGGGATTTGAACCCTGGTCTCCCGGGTCCTAGTCTGACTTTCTAATCCCTGTGCTACAGATGAACTTGCTTGTACAGTCTGGACAGTCCAGGCATGAAGGAAACGGTTAATAATAATAATAATATACCCCCACTATCTGACTAGGTTGCCCCAACCACTCTGGGCAGCTTTCAACAAATATAAAAACACAGTAAGACATTAAAAACTTCCCTGTACACCGCTGCCTTCAGATGTCTTCTAAAGGTTGTATAGTTACAGTGGTACCTTGGTTTCCGAACAGAATCCGTTCCGGAAGACTGTTCAACTTCCAAAACGTTCGAAAACCGAGGCGCGAAGGACGGCCTGCAATTTCAATGGAGAAAATGGGGGGGGGGGGGGACTCAGCGGAAGCCGTTCGACTTCTGAGGCCCATTTGAAAACAGAAGCAATTACTTCCGGGTTTTCGGCATTCAAAAACCAAAACATTCAGCTTCCGAGATATTTGTAAACCGAGGTACCACTGTACTTGTTTCCTTGACATCTGACAGGAGGGCGTTCCAAAGGGCGGGTGCCACTACCCCGAAGACCCTCTACCTGGTTCCCTATAACTTCATGTATTGCAGTAAGGGAACCGCCAGAAGGCACTCGGAGCTAGATTTGTGCAGCCGGGAAGGGACTGGCCATACCCTGGTCTCCTAATTAGTGTCTATCCACTTCCAGAGACAGGGCCTGGACTGACAATTCGCGTGGGCTCAGTTTCACAACACGTCATTCTAGTTCCCATTCTTCCTAGTGTTTTTTCCCCTTGGGCGTTAGAAGCCACAGAAGCTGCCTTATTCCCAGGTCAAGCCAATGGTCCACAGACCAGCAGTGGCTCTCAAGAGGTTCTTCTAGTGCCGAGGATTGAACCTGAGACATTCTGCATGCGAGACGTTGTACTGCTGGGCTGCAGCCCTTCTCCGTTCATTGTTATTTCCTTCTCCCACTCCCCTTACCAAGAGAATTGAACTGGCTCCAATGGGCCAGACCGTTGTCCCATCTAGCCCAGCAAGATCTACTCCAGCTGGCTCTCCTTGGCAGAGAGAGAGGCCTTTCCAGGGATGGAACCTGACGTAATTGTTATTTTAAACATTAAAAAACCATGTTCTGCCAACGACCTCCCCATTACTGAAAACTGGCTGGAGTTTTACTCCCTCCCAGCTGACTTCCTTCACATGTTTGCATTAGCCCAGCTCCCTTGCTTCTGTGTGTACATAACTCCTCCCTCCCTCCTGTTCTTGCGGAACCCCCCCCCCCGCCCCCAACCTCCAACAGACAGTACAGAATCCCAAGCTCGAGAGTAGACATTCAGAGGACCTGCAATCTGCAATCTTCCATTGCGTCCTTCCCTCTGAACCTCTGCGATCAGGCATCCCCACCACTTTGCCAGCACAGACTGAATTGGTCTGCGTTGTATTTGCATTTTCAAATTCAAGGAAACGCTGCTGGTGGTGGTGGTGGTGGTTTCTCCCACTTGCCCACTCTGAGCTGAAGCAACTCTGCCTTTTTCTCCTCTCCCTCCTTTTTTGGCACAAGCCCTGCATCTTTAAGCAGCAAAACACAAAAAACCTTCTTAAAGGGGTGGCACACCCTCCCCCCGCTACATATCTACTCTTCAAAAATGTGGGAAGGATTGGGGAGGGAGAGAAAGAGCAATGGGTGTCACCATTTCCTCTGCAGCTTTTGGTCTCTTTTTTCCTTTCCTTACAGAGCCGTGGTTTGGGGCTGCCAAGCAAAGCAAAAATTAAGTTATATTTCCCGGACATTAAAAATATGCATTGGCTTGAAGTCCTCTTCTGCGAAAATAAGCATAACCAACCCTTTACCCATGAAAGGAACTGCTGTCTGTCATTTCAACTCCACCCAGCCCTCTCATTTCCCCCACTGTACTCAAGTTTAATTCTCAGCTTCCCTCTTCCACTGCTGGTTTTGGCTTTGTAGTGTTATTGTTTTTTAAGTTATGCAGCACCCCTGCCTCTCTGTAGGATTTCTGTTAATTCTGCACAAGCAAGAGTTCCGTTTGAGAATGCCAAATCCATTGTGTCCACCACTCACTGCATTGCTTCGAGGGTCGTTCTGCAGATACCTTGTGCTGAAAGGGAGACATTGGAGTCGGTTTGCGTACGGCCAACTTGCCCAGTCTGACCTCCTGAAACAAAATGCAAACCGAAGTGCTGCCAACCGTTTGAAATTTGCGCTTCTCTGAATTTTGCAATGCGGTTCTCCAGCCAGCTAATGCATTCGAAAATGCATGTGCTGGGGTGAGATGTCCATTGAATTGTACACGATAGTGAAAGCAGTGTACAAACTGCATTATGTCAGGGGGACGCGCTTTGTAGAAATGAGCGTATGAGGCAGACTTGCACACCAAAATGTGCAAGGAGGAAATTGCACTAAAAATGCTGGAGAATATCCATGAGGATTTTTTTAAAAAATTGCACACTGAGAGTGGATAAGTTTTTAGAATAAGAAAGTGAATGATGCTGTCAGAACAGCAGGATAAAAACATTTTTGTGGGACGTGATAAGAGAGTGCTTTCTGAGGTCAGTGGGGTCCCCGGCTCTTTTAGAGGCCAGCAGTGTCGCAGGATGCACTTAGAGGAGATTATGTGCCCATCTGAACCAAAATGCCTGGAGCAGTTGTCTCTTGGGTGTCACAAAAGCTGGGGATGTTCTGCAGCAGTCACACAAAGAGAAGCATTAAGGGAAACACAGCTACTGAAATTGCATTGCTTGGTGCAGCTATTTCCCTCTCTAGTCAAAGCTCACCTGTCCAGGGCTTCTTTCACCCAGTTTCTTTCTTTATTCTGGACAAAGTCATCCATGCCTCTGTTGCTGTTCTTGTTTCCCAGAAATCTGTCTCTTTCTGCCCATGGGTCCTTGTACCCAGAAGTGCCTGGAATTGGGGGCTGCTTCTGTCAGTGGACACCCACAGGGGTCAGGGATTGCTCCCTGAACAGTATCTTCAGTACCAACCAACATAAGAGGACCGAAAGTGAGATTGTGCAGGGACAATCTGTTAAAGCTTCACAGCCCATCATTGTTTTATTTCCTTCTAAACCTGCATTACAGTTTTAAACTTCTCAGAGAGGAAAGCAGGAAAGCCTGGAGGTAAGGATGGCAATAACAGTATCACAGAAATAACCACAAAGCAGCAGCAGGCATTAAAATATTATGCCGCAAACAAGTCAGCAAAAGATAGTAAGACCTTGCCTAAAAATGCAAATCCTTATCATGCTGTATTCTCAGTTGAGAGAGCTCGTCTTCCTCTTTGGCGATCACTCATAGCCAAGTAAGATTGTCTTCCATCGAGAAATGTCTAGCTAGTTAACAGTGTTTCTCAAACTTAGGTCCCCAGCTATTGTTGGACTACAACCCCCATCATCCCTAGCTAGCAGGACCAGCAATCAGGAATGATGGGATTTGTAGTCCAACAACAGCTGGGGACCTAAGTTTGAGAAACACTGGAAGACACCTTAGGTCAGCTTTCCCCCAGCCCTGGCACCCTGCAGATGTTTTGTGCTACCACTTCCAGCAGCCTGCGCTGACGGGTTGACGGGAGTTGTAGCCTGAACCATTTGGAGAGCGCCAGGTTGAGGACGTCTGCTGTAGGTGGACCTGGTGCGTCCCCTAGATGTGCCCCTTTCCTGATCTCAGCAAACGGAAAGAGATAACAGTTGCAAATCAGAGGTCCTCTTTGTTGCTGGAGGGGCAAGGTCACATTTTCATAGTCTTTTTTCAATTTTAATTTTTAAAAAGCCCTTTGAGAGTGGAATGCGTTTTTCGAAGAAGGGATTAAATAATGTTGTCAAAACAGCAGGGTAAGAAGAATTTCGTAGGAAGAGATAAGAGAGTGAGTGAGGGAAGCCAGAGAAAAGCAAGGCAAGCAGAGTTTGCAAGTAAACACTGGAAATAAGCACTGAGTTGGCAAAATTAAAACCACAATGTTGAGTTTTGGTATTTGCATGAAGGTTCTGCAGAACTAACCCTTCTTCCATGCTGTTTTTTGTTTGTTGTTGTTTTAAGCTACAACAGCTCCTGGTTCTTGCCACGGGTGCAATGTAGTCATGTAGCACTTTCCACAGGTTAACTAGGACTAAAGTTGCACCAAAGGTCTGGGTCAGTGTCAGGCAGCTGTCTGTGTTGCTAGGGAGGCATGGGGAACCTTGTGCAACCTTTGGCCCTCCAGATCTCGCTGGACTTCAAGTCCCATCAGCCCCAGCAAGTGCATCCAAAGATCGGGGATGATGAGAGTTGCAGTTCAGCAGCATCTGGGATGCCAAATCTCCCCCTGCATCTAAACTAGGTTATCATGGAACCCACAGGTGACTTGAGGCCAGACTGTGTCTGAACTGAGATTTGAGCCCAAGCCTCCTTTTCACCACCCTGAGAAATTATGTTTGCCATGCACAATATTATCCTTTTACTGCAGCTATGCCCCACTTTTTCTCTCCAAGGAATTCCAAGTGGTGCTCAAGGCAGTTTCTCCCTGTCCCCATTTAATCCCCACAACTATCCTGTGAGGTAGGTTAGGCTGAGAGGCAGAGACTGGCTTAACGTCACCCAGTGAGCTTCGTGGCTGAGTGGGGATTCAAACGCTGGCCTCCCAGGTCCTAGTCCAGCTCTCTTTGCCGCATTGATTTCTATCTGAAGAGGTGGCCCTTTTCGGTTAATGATAACGCTCATTACACCCAGGCATAATATGGTTGTTTTCCTTCTCTCTCTCTCATTCGCCTGAACAGATGACTCAGCAGCCACTGAGCAGCCTCAGGCATCCTCTGGTCACTTGCCGGCAGCGGACGACTCTTCTGCGCACAGCTCAAAGCCTGGCAAGAGGAGCACAGAAGCGGAAACGGCCAATTTATCTCCCAGCCTCATTCCTGCCCCGCAGCCCACCATCTCCCTCATCTCAAATGACAGCACGGACACCTTGAGCGTGGAGTCCCTGACGCTGGTCCCGCCCGTAGACACGGACAGTATTCTTGCCGTCGGCGGCAATCAGCCACCAGCCGCAGAACCAGGTGTTTCCACAGAGACCGACGGACAACAAACTTAACCGTGCGTCAAACCGTGGCTCAGAGCATCGGGGACGCGAGCGAGCAAGCACTCTCCCGCGAGCAGTTGAGCCAGCGGAGGCGTCACTGGCTGCTTAGCGACGTCCCTCAACCCGTGTCCATCTGCGTCTCTTGATGAAAATTCAGCGTGCGAGGCGGGCTTTTAAAAATAAAGACGGGAGGAACCTTAAACTTCAGTGCAGGACTGGCCTTGCACGCTGGTGTTACAGGGAGGCGGGAGGAAGGAACTTAAGGGAATTGGTGACGGACGGTATTTTGGAAGTACCTGGCTGCTTCTCCCTCTTTTCTGTTGCTCGTTTTTAATGCCACTGTCACAGTCCCACCTTCAAAAGCCATGACTGCAACCGAGCAAACTAAACTCTGTCGTGATCCGAACCAGTTTTCTGTCCGTGCGGTGCTTTTCCACTTCATTTGGAGGAAAGGGCCGTAGACCAAGGAACTTTAGTAGGGTGTGTGTGTGTGTGTGTGTGTGTGTGTGTGTCCCATTTGGGCAAAACTTCCTTCTAGCCTGCTGAGTTCTAGTTTTCGTTTTGTTCGGAGGCATGAGCATTCTGTTGGGAATCCCAGCCAAGCTGGCCGCTTGTATTTATAGCACTGTAAAACTTTAATATCCAACTTGCGTGTATTCTGTGTCTGAAATAATTTTAACTTGAAGTTGTACGCACATCTGTTGGCGGGGGGTGGGGTGGTTTTGCAAGCAAACACGAGAAATTCGGGTCTTTGGCATAACTCTAAAGGGCTTTATTTGGAGGAATTGTGGGCAAAGTTTTGTGTAAGAGATTTCAGAGGAATGTAAAATATTTTAGCATACTGATGTCCTCGTTTATTTTGTGGCTTCTTTGTCGTCGTCCTTGGTGCTCTCCTGCCGCAGCAGCCTTCAGAAGGAACTTTGTTTATATCCTCATAAATAATCCAGTTCACATCCTACTGGCATTAGTTTCTGGGTACCACCATGCATTTACTCACTTCTCAAGCAGGTAAAGAGACCTGCCCTACCATTAAACAGAGTGAGGCAGCTGCCTCGGGGGGGGGGCAGATTCTCAGGGAGAACAAGCAGCAGCCCCTCACTTGTCCCCTGAGATCTCTTAAGGTAGCCAGTTACCCCAGTGAAGGATGCTGTCGTCACCAGGGTTGAAAGAAGCTTCAGGGGCCAGTTCAGTTGGATGCTTTACGTAGAATGAGAAGGCAGCCTCTAGTCCAGCGGTTCTCAACCTATGGGTTCCCAGATGTTGTTGGTCTACAACTCCCATCATCCCTGAGCTCTGGCCTTGCTAGCTGGGGTGATGGGAGTTGTAGTTCAACAACATCTGGGGACCCACAGGTTGAGAAAGGCTGCTCTAGTCCTTTGCTAGCAAATTGTTCTGTTTCACATCTGTAAAGTCCTAGCAATGTTTGGGATTCAGCAATTGAGTCCCATAAGCAGAAGCCCTATGCAAGGACTTACCCAGATGATTACCCAGTGGGGCTGTCCCCCCATGTGTCCCCCAAAATTGGGAAGGGGGGGGGATTGTTTTATCTGGCAAGCTGCAATGTTTGTCCTGTCAGAATGATAGACATAGTGCAATGTAGAATTCCTCCCAGCATTAAATCAGTTAAACTAATAGTCAAGAGCAGGGGTCAGTGAACTTTGTCAGCAGGGGGCCGTTCCACTGTCCCGCAGACCTTGTGGGGGGCCGGACTATATTGGGGGCGGGGGATGAACGAATTCCTATGCCCCACAAATAACCCAGAGATGCATTTTAAATAAAAGGACACATTCTACTCATGTTAAAACACACTGGTTCCTGGACCGTCCATGGGCCAAATTGAGAAGGCAATTGGGCTGGATCCAGCCTCTGGGGCCTTGGTTTGCCTACCCATGGTCAAGAGAATAGGACGGGACCTAAAATCTCAAGCATCAGGGGTAAAGAGGTGCATTGTCAGCAAACATTGGAAACGATGTAATGAAGGTTCCACATTGCCCCTTTGTGAGGAAGGAGTGCCACAAGTTGAGGACTGTCGTAGAGAAAGCCTCTCCTACCCTGTCACCCTTTGAACTTCTACCAAGAGGTCCCCCTCTTCTGATCTCAACACTGCAGGGAAGGATGCAATCTTTCAGATGTTTGGGGCCAAAGTCATTTAGGGCTTTGAACGCTAATGTGAAAACCTTGAATCGAGCCCAGAGACAAACTAGTACCTGGCTGTTTTAAAACTGGCATTGTATGAGTCCTAAAAGGAACCCCAGCAAGTAATCTGGCCCCTGCATTTTGGACTAGTTGAAGTTTCTGAGTCATCTTCAGCAGATGCACATTACAATAATCCAGTCTGGAAGTTAGCTGAGCGTCAAATACGGGGGCCAAGTCATCTCTGTCCAAAAGTACCCAGGGCTGGAAACAGGCAGCCTCTTTGCTGCCTGGTCCTCCAGTGACAGCCCAGGAGAACTAGCCAAGATGACTATACTCTTCCCTCCACTGGCTGAGACAGGAATGCTCCTGAAAAGCAGTTCCTGAAGACCACAGGGGGAGACAGTGTTCTTGTGCTCAGGTCATCTGAGGATCACGGCAGTTTGTAATGCAGTGGTACCTCGGTTTAAGAACAGTCCTGTTTACGAACGATTTGGTTTATGAACTCCGCAAGACCGGAAGTAGTGTCCCGGTTTGCGAACTTTACCTCGGTCTAAGAACGGAATCTGAATGGTGGAAGGGCACCGGCAGCAGGAGGCCTCATTAGGGAAAGCGCACCTCGGTTTAAGAACCGTTTCGGTTTAAGAACGGACGTCTGGAATAGATTAAGTTTGTAAACCAAGGTACCACTGTATCGTGATAATGGTTGGCCACTGCAAGAACAGGATCCTGGACTAGAGGGCCATTGGCCGGATCCAGCAGCATTGGCCGGCTCTTATACAATCCTAAAGTAAAGGTAAAGGGACCCCTGACCATTAGGTCCAGTCATGACCGAGTCTGGGATTGCGGCACTCATCTCGCTATATTGGCCGAGGGAGCCGACGTACAGCTTCCAGGTCATGTGGCCAGCATGACTAAGCCGCTTCTGGCGAACCAGAGCAGGACACGGAAACGCCATTTACCTTCCCGCCGGAGCGGTACCTATTTATCTACTTGCACTTTTGACATGCTTTCGAACTGCTAGGTTGGCAGGAGCAGGGACCGAGCAACGAGAGCTCACCCCGTTGCAGGGATTCATACCGCCGACCTTCTGATCGGCAAGTCCTAAGCTCTGTGGTTTAACCCACAGCGCCACCCGCATCCCTATACAACCCTACCTGTAATCAAAATACACAAGATGTTTTCTTTCTATTCTCACAGAAACTCAAGTCTGTTGTTTCTTCCTAGTTTGGGACTCCACAAGGTTATGCTCCTGTTGAAAAGCCTTTGCTTTGTACCAATAACCTTTTCCCTGACCCCATCTTTTGGTCGCTTCTGGTTCAAAGGCTTCTTCCCCAGAACAGACTCTTGGCAGCTTTGGCTGGGAGCTCTCTTGTTGGCGCTTCTTAGGATGTGCAGGTTAAGGGGAAATAATCTGCACGTCAAGGGCTGGGGTTGGAGCAAGCTAGAAAGTGTCCTCGGCTTCCCTCCCTGGCTGTTTTCTGTTCATTCCTGGGATATATCAAAGTGGTTAAGTCATCACTCTGGGAAGGAGCTGCTGCATTCAGATTACCAGACATTCAAGGACTGCATTCAAGGACACATTCTAGCCAGGCAAGGACCACTCAAGGAGGATGCAAAGATGGGGCAGTGAGGGGTGTGGCTGGGGACAGTTCTGAGGGCCGGACGGAGAGCTCTTGAGGGCCATATTTGCCACACACATGCACACCAGCCATAGCTTTGCTCATCAGAAGTTTAAAGCCAGGCAATGGCTGGCATTATATAAATCACATATATAAAGCAAAACAGACTGACTGGTCAACTTGAATCTGCTGGCGCTGAAGGAAAGTTTTTCCAACTGCTGCTTTTCAGTATTTCAATGACGCAAATGTTCTTGGAAATCGAGCAGGCGCAGGATCATGTCCCGAGGGGAGAGACCACCTGCGACCGTGAACTGCTTTTGGAACGGTGCCATCCTCCCAATAATCTAATGTCTGGGAGAGATAGATGGCTGGAGAACCCAAGGGCTTCATTGTTCATTTTCCTGCCTCCGAGCCAAGATCCTGTAAATCCAGTGAAGTCATGCCGACGTTCTGATGGGTGGATTTTGGTTGCATTTCATTTTCATTTCCCCTTCCTTTTGTAGCATACGGGCTTATTCTTAACATATTCGTGTTTTCTTGCACTCTTCTGTTCGAGACCGTTACAGCTGCTCCCAAAATTTTGCACGTAAGATTTGTTTCGCAGTCAAGAAACATCCAACCAATTTTTGCCCTCTAGGGTTTTGCAAACGGTTGCAATGGCCTTTCACAATCAGGCATCCTTCTCCTGATTTATAATAGCTTCTGAAAATACTTTGTTAACGCTGGCAATTCCACCACGTATACTTAAAATCTGCCCTGTTCCCTTAAATCTCCACGAAGTGGCATCTAGGGTGCTCAGAATTCTTCTGATCACAACTGGGGTATAGCACTAGAGGTTTGGTTTATTTAAAAATGTGTTTTACAGCAGCCGCTTTCATTCTGTGGGTACGCTGAACTGAATATGAATTCAAGAACTGTTCTTGGAATTTTTGGAAAGAGTCCAAGTGAAATCTAAAGGGGACTTATGATGCACGACGTTCATTTAGCAAAGTTAAGTATCCAACACATCATTGACTTTAGAAGATGCCTTGCAGACCTAGACCTGGAGCTACTATCTTATATATGGGCAGACAGAAAAGATTTTAGGGCCAAAAATAGCTACGCTGCTGTTCAAATCAATACAACCCGGCTTGTAAAGTTATGATGTGGTAATTAAGCTGTGGAATGTGATTGATCGCTCCCGGGCTCCCGAGCCAGTTGGCTCTCGAGTAAACGACCAACACTTCAGAAGTACAATAATTAGCCAGTAATTGAGTGCCTTGCCACAGATAGTAAAGTAGATTTGATTCACAAAACCGAAGGGAAGCCGTGGAGATTCTTGCCCTTATCGTCTTGCTTGCAGAAATGGCGCAAAGTTGGTTCTTGTGTGAGCCAGTGTTAGAAACAGATGTGAAAGTTAGGAGCCAAATGGCACCTTAAACCCAGGTTATGGGTGCAGCAATGGAATGTCTAGGTAAAGGTAAAGAGACCCCTGACCATTAGGTCCAGTCATGGCCGACTCTGGGGTTGCGGCGCTCATCTCGCTTTATTGGCCGAGGGAGCCGGCGTACAGCTTCTGGGTCATGTGGCCAGCATGACTAAGCCGCTTCTGGCGAACCAGAGCAGCGCACAGAAATGCCATTTACCTTCCCGCCGGAGCAGTACCTATTTATCTACTTGCACTTTGACGTGCTTTCGAACTGCTAGATTGGCAGGAGCAGGGGCCGAGCAACGGGAGCTCACCCCGTCACGGGGATTCAAACCACCGACCTTCTGATCGGCAAGGCCCAGGCTCTGTGGTTTAACCCACAGCACCACCCGCGTCCCTGTCAACAGAATGTCTAGGCCCTTTTTTAATGTAACAAGAACACAAAGCTGAAAATGAATGAACTGCCACTAAAATATTACGTTCCTTTTTCATATGGTCTAGTCCTTCCCCTGCCCACCCCCTAATATTCTTAAGAGAGTCTCTTCTCCAGTCTCCAGAGAGTAGTTGGAAGTGGGGAGGCAGAAAAAGGTCCTCTTTTCCTTCCACTCTGCAGTTATGATCTGAAATCTTAGGCGCAGTACTGCGCCCAGAGCTCAGAAACTGCTCGCACTAATGAAATTCCCTGTCGCAAAATACGCCTAGAAGAATGGGAGTTGCGAACACTGGTGTGAGCCCAGAACTTACCTTATTTTTTGCTCTATAACACGCACCAGACCATAAGACGCACCTAGTTTTTGGAAGAGGAAAACAAGGGGGGGGGTCTGAATCCCATAAGCCAGGACAGCAAGCGGGATCACTGCGCAGCGATCCCGCTTGCTGTCCTGGCTTATGGGATAGCTACGCGCAGCCTCTCCCCAGCAATGGGAGCCTTCATCCCCTGCCTGGGAGAGGCTGCGCACGGCTAAGGCTCCCCCAAGAGCCGCGCTTCCTTTAAAGAGCGCACGGAGTGTGTTTCCGGCTCTTGGGCCCTTCTCCCTCCTCGGGGAAAAGCCCCCAAGAGCCGCACACACGCTCCACGCGGTTCTTTAAAGGGAGTGCTGAGCAGAGCCTCCCGCCTGCATTCGTGCCATAAGATGCACACACATTTCCCCTTACTTTTTAGGAGGGGGAAAGGTGTGTCTTATAGAATGAAAAATACGGTACTTAACATAAGAAGAGCTCTTCTGGATCAGACTAAAGCCCCGTCTAGTCCAGCATACTGTTCATACAACGGCCAACTGGATCCCTCTGGGCACTGTCCCCACTTATGATTCCTGGCCACTGGCCTTCAAAGAGTTGGAAGAACATAGCAGTTTCTGAAGCTTCTCCATTGAGGGCTACCACATGGAAGATGGAGCCATCTAGTTTTCTCCATTTTCTTTCAGCCGCAGCATCAATCTGTGAAATGCGGTATTAGCCACCCACCTTATGGGCAGGGTGTGTGTGTCGCTACTGAGATAATGTTCTCAGAATTAAGATACTGAGACTTCCTGGCTGTAAAATGCCCCAGAATGAATGCAGCCAAGTGGAAACCAAGCCTTATGAACAGGCTTCCTCAAACTCTGCCCTCCAGATGTTTTTTGGCCTACAACTCCCATGATCCCTAGCTAGCCGGACCAGTGGTCAGGGATGATGGGAATTGTAGTCTCAAAACATCTGGAGGGGCTGAGTTTGAGGAAGCCTGCTTATGAGGAACGGCTGAGGGTATGTTTAGCCTGGGAAAAAGGAGGACATAGAATAGCCCTTTTCATTTATCTCAAGGGTTGCTCCCAAGATCAGGACCTGAACTATTAGCTTTGAGTTGCAAGAAAGGAGATTCCGACTAAACATCAGGAAGAACTTTCTCATGGTAAGAGCTGTTACCTCTCTCGCCCTTACCTAGCCGTTGTGATCTACACGACGGTCACCTCCAGACTTGATTATTGTAACTCACTCTACGTGGGGCTGCCCTTGAGACTGGCCCAGAAACTCCAGCAGGTGCAGAATGCCACAGCAAGACTCCTTACAGGGTCCTTGCCGCAGGATCACATTCATCCAGTGCTATAGCAGCAGCACTGGCTCCCGGTGGAGTACAGGGTCAGGTTTAAGGTGCTGGTTTTAACCTTTAAAGCCCTATACAGCTTAGGACCCTTGTACCTATGAGACCGCCTCTCCTGGTATGTCCCACGGAGAATGTTACGGTCTTCAAACAAAAACATCTTGGAGGTCTCGGGCCACAGGGAGGTTAGGCTGGCCTCAACTAGGGCCAGGGCCTTTTCAGTACTGGCCCTGATCTGGTGGGATGCTCTGTCCCAACAGACTAGGGCCCTGCGGGACTTGACATCTTTCTGCAGGGCCTGCAAGACAGAGCTGTTCTACCAGGCCTTTGGCCAAGGCGCAGTCTGACCCCCTCCTTCGGTAATCCTCACAGAACTCTAGCCCAATGGTTGCCATTAATTTGATTCTGAATTGATTTTAGAATGAATTGATTTTAGAATGCATTTCGATTAATTGATTGTGATTTTATGTAAACTGTGTTACTTTTACTGTTGTTAGCCGCTCTGAGCCCGGATTTGGCTGGGGAGGGTGGGATATAAATAAACTATTATTATTATTATTATTATTATTATTATTATTATTAATTATTATTATTCAGCAGTGGAATGGTCTCCCTCAGAAGGTGGTGTACTCTCCTTCCTTGGAGGATTTTAAGCAGGGCTTGGACGGCCATCTGGCATGGATGCTTTAGTTGAGATTCCTGCATCGCAGCGGGTTGGACTAGATGATCATTGGTGTCCCTTCTAACTTTTACAGATAGGTAGCCGTGTTGGTCTGCCATAGTCAAAATAAAAAAAATCCTTCCAGTAGCACCTTTAAGACCAACTAAGTTAGTTCTTGGTATGAGCTTTCGTGTGCAAGCACACTTCTTCAGATACACATACACATTTATTCCTTCTAACTTTGCAATTCTATGAATGGAACTTGTACAGCTGCATTTCTTTGAATGGGCTGCTGCAGCTCTGCCAGCCTCTTATCTCAGATCCTCCGATTTTGAGGCTTTCTCTCTCTCTCTTGTTCAAAGTGCAGCTTTTCAGCACAGGAGACAGGAGTTCAAATCCATCCACAGCCAGGAAACCTGAATTGTGGGCAGTCTCTCTCGGCTGGAGCTTTCCTCGGAAACCCACAATTGATGCCACCCTGAGCACTCTGAGCTCAGAACAGAGGAAGGAAATGACTGCTTCGCACGCAGTGCAGTCAAACAGTGGAACTCGCTCCCCTGGGAGGCCGGGACCGCCGCCAACCTAGACGGCTTCCAGAGACGATTAGGCAAATTCACGGAAAAGAGTTTGCTTTGCCACCGCAGGTGGAGGCAGAAACGCCGCTGAATGCCAGAAACCACAGGAGGGGAGAATGTTCTTGGGCTCAGGTCCTGCTTCTGGGTTCCTCACTGGCAGAGTCTAGTTGGCCGCTGTGAGAACAGGGTGGTGGACAAGAGAGGCTACTGGCTTGGTTTCCTCTTGGCTGGGGGCCATTTTCCAGCAAGGAATTGTTGTTTTTTTAATATGATTTTTATTAATTTCTTTTTTAACACAATATTTCAGCACACCAATAACAAAACAAATAAATTCTTTGCTCTACTGAGCTTGTGACTTCCCTCCATCCCTTCAACTGGTTTTTAAAATTATATATATATATATATATATATATATATATATATATATATATACATTTTTATTAATCTTTTTAACATATCATTTCCAACAGTCATTTAACGTAACTTCTTCTCTTATACAATATTTTAGACTTGCGTCAACAACCTCTGAAAATTTTCCGTTTTCTATCGCTTATTCTGCATTTCTTGATTTCTCTATTACTTTTAATTATCATTAACTATTAATCCTCTTCATAATCTTCCTTGCAATATTTCACCAAGTCCTCCTTACAGAACTTCTTGCAGTCCTACTAGCGTAATCTGTTTATTACAGTTGCTTTTCAAATAGTTCAAATATTTACTCCAGTCTTCTAAGAATCTCTGGTCACTCTTGGTTGTGTTTACTGGTGTTCTTAAATTCATCAGTGCCAGTCTTTGTCCATAGTAAGGGGCACAAAGAAATCATTTACAATGTTACCACAGGTTAATAACTTAATTTGTTCTGGAGGTCCATTCTTAACCTGAAGCTTCTTAACCTGAGGTACCACTTTAGCTAATGCGGCCTCCCGCTGCTGCCGCGCGATTTCTGTTCTTATCCTGAAGCAAAGTTCTTAACCCGAGGTACTATTTCTGGGTTTGAGGAGTCTGTAACCTGAAGCATCTGTAACCCAAGGTACCACTGTATGTTGTCCAGTTGTTAAATCACATGTAGTTCAGAAGAATACCTTCCTCTGAAATTTTTAAAGTTTTCTGCACAGTCATAATTATATCATCTGCTCCTTTTATCCCAAAACTTAGTAAGTGCAGGACATTGTCAAAACATTCTGACTCATAATTCTGACTTATAGCTCGTGCCCGTAGCCACTGCCAACCAGCCCTCTGTTGTTGTTGTTGTTTTAGACCATGACTCCCTTTTCCCCTCCGTTGGTGTGGAAATCTGAGACAGCTCACTCTCAAAGCGTGCTCACTCCCCACCCTAACCCCAGGCCACTAGCTAATTCCACACTCTTTCTGTCACAAGATCAGGCAGGAGGAAAAGGCATCTTGGGGAAGAGCCATAACTCACTGTTAGACCATCTCCTTTGCAATTCAGAAAGGTTGAATCCCCAGGTATGTGAAATCATGGAGATCCATTGAGGCCCAGCAGTTTGGACCAGAGCTTTCCGAACTTTTCATGTTGGTGACACACTTTTTAGACATGCATCATTTTGTTGTTGTTTAGTCGTGTGCGACTCTTTGTGACCCCATGGACCAGAGCACACCAGGCACTCCTGTCTTCCACTGCCTCCCGCAGTTTGCTCAAACTCATGTTTACTAACATGAGAACACTATCCAACCATCTCGTCCTCTGCCATCCCCTTCTCCTTGTGCCCTCAATCTTTCCCAACATCTGGGTCTTTTGCAGGGAGTCTTCTCTCCTCATGAGGTGGCCAAAGTATTGGAGCCTCAGGATCTGTCCTTCCAGTGAGCACTCAGGGCTGATTTCCTTCAGAATAGATAGGTTTGATCTTCTTGCAGTCCATGGGACTCTCAAGAGTCTCCTCCAGCACCATAGTTCAAAAGCATCAATTCTTCGGCGATCAGCCTTCTTTATGGTCCAGCTCTCACTTCCATACATCACTACTGGGAAAACCATAGCTTTAACTATACGGATCTTTGTCGGCAAGGTGATGTCTCCGCATCATTTTGTGACACAGCAATTCAGTTTTACCAGCAAATCGGAGGTTAAACTAACCCCTTTCCAGCCCTGAGAAGAGCGTTCACGCAACACACCTATACCTGGCAGCCGACACTTAAATGTGTCCTGACACACAGTTTGGAAAGCGCTGGTTTGGACAATGCTGAGCTAGATCGCCCAATGGTCTGACTCAAGGCCTGCTTCCCACATTCCTTCTTTTTTTAATATTTTTTTTTATTGTTTTCCAAAAAATCGACACATACATTTCAGTACATAGTAAAACATTTTTTCTTTGTTATTTTTGTCAACTTCCCGCCCCCTTTTCCATGGGATTTTAATTCCTCTCTGTAACACCCTGTCTTCTATATCTTAACATAACCACTATATAAGTCCTCCTGTTGCTCATAGTTCAAATCCTGCTCACGTATTCATCATATAATAATATTTCCTTAAATAGTCCAAAAAAGGCTTCTATTCTTCCACAAAACCTTTGTCTTTAGGTTCTCTTATTTCGGCTCACTTTGCCTGTCCCGCACAATCCATTGCTTTCCTTATCTATTCTTCTTTGATCAGTTCCTCATAAAGTGATTACTGTGTGAGGACTTTTTTTAAAAGAAAGAAATGAAATAAAATACCCAGGGCTTGCTTAGGACAAAGTTCACATAATGCCTGATTGCTTTTGAGTCACACCCATTGGCCCATCAGAATCCAAACTGGGTGGGTGTGACTCTTGGATTTCAGACAAAGGGTTGTATCACACATTAGTCATGCTCAGAGTAGATCTTTCAAAACCATTGCCTATGACTAACCAGGGATAACAACAGGATTTGACCTACTTCACAGGACTGTTGTGAAGATAAAAGGTAGGAGGGGAGGATAATGTACCCAACCTCAGGATTCTGGGAAATATCGATCATGTGAAGAAAAATAAGCATGCGTCACACCCAGTGCCGGATTTACATATAAGCCAAACAAGCTTTAGCTTAGGGTCCCACTCTCTTGGGAGCCCCCGAAAAAAATTAAAGAAAAAAAACCTGGATGAACATTTCCAAAACATAAGATAAAAAACAAATAAAATAAAACCTACATACAGCAGCTGTGTTTTGTGTTGTATAGGCTCCTATGATGTAAAAGTAATGGCCCCCGCCTGCTAGCCTGCTCCCTGAAATATCACTGGTTTGCTCATTTCTATATATAGGGTGCCTACATTCTGCATGTGCAAATGGCTTGAGATACCTATTAGGTCCATAAATTACCATATAGCATATATTGAACACAAAAACAGTGACAATTTGTTGTTGACAGCTGGACATATAAAGGGCCCCATTACCTTCAGTAGCTTAGGTAAAGGTAAAGGGACCCCGGACCATTAGGTCCTGTCGTGACTGACCCTGGGGCTGCGGCGCTCATCTCGCTTTATTGGCCGAGGGAGCCGGCGTACAGCTTCCGGGTCATGTAGCCAGCATGACTAAGCCTCTTCTGGCGAGCCAGAGCAGCGCACGGAATCGCCGTCATAAAACCTAAATCCAGCTCTGGCCACACCAGAAAAAAAACAGCGCCTGCCTTTTTAAGAGCCCCTTTAAGCTGCAACGTTAAGTTGGCCTGATATTTACAGAAAAACACCAAAACCAAGCCTCATAAAATAAACGAAAGATTCGCCTGTGTTTTAGTGCAGATGTAATATGCACATGTTTGTATGAATATTTATATTTTTGCTAAACAAACAAACAAGCATTTTGGTGCGAGTGAAATTTCTCCCCGACTCCTACAGATTGTACAATGAAATTGAGAAATAAAATAAATGTGGAGCGATTGCTTTCTTTAAAAAGCATTAGCATAGAAGCAGCAGGTAGGTCTCAAAATGCTGTTTGGGTTGCCAGCAAAAATGGGCCACCCATGAGGCCTCGTAAACCGGTTGCCTCGGGACAGCTGGGCGAGGCAGCAGAATGAATGAATGAATCTTTATTTGCGTCAGCCATCAGCCATAGCAATAAAACAACAATACAACATACAGAGAATAGAAATAACCAGTCAATTATATAAAATACATTTTAGGGTTTTGAATCAATAGTCAAATAGTGGGTCTTATTCTGATTGCCCCAGCTAAAAACCTTCTGCTGTCGCCTGCTCATCTTGATCTGCCAAGAGAAAGGGCACTGTGGCAGTGGCTGAGTGACCTGGAATGGACAATAAAAGAGGGGTGATAATCTCATTCCTCAAGTCTTTATAGAGGGTGCATGTGCCACCGATTCGGTACTGCCATCTCCACAGGGACATAGTCCCACGGAGGACCATACGGTCTTCAAACAAAAACATCTTGGAGGTCCCAGGCCACAGGGAGGTTAGGCTGGCCTCAACCAGAGCCAGGGCTTTTTTGGTTGTGGCCCCGATCTGGTGGAATGCTCTGCCTCAAGAGACTAGGGCCCGGCGGGACTTGACATCTTTCTGCAGGGCCTGCAAGACAGAGCTGTTCCACCAGGCCTTTGGCCAAGGCACAGCCTGACCCCCTCCTTCGGTAATCCTCATAGAACTCTAGCCCAATGGTTGCCTCTAATTTGATTCTGAATTGATTTTCAAATGCATTTTAATTAATTTACTGTGATTTTATGTAAATTGTGCTATTTTTACTGTTGTTAGCCGCTCTGAGCCTGGCTTTGGCTGGGGAGGGTGGGATACAATTTTTTTAAAAAAATATTATTATTACAGTTGTACCTCTGGATGCAAACGGGATCTGTTCCGGAGCCCTGTTTGCATCCTGAGTAGAACGTAACACGTGACTGCGGATCGCGTTTCGCTGCTTCCGCTCATGCGCGTGACATCACTTTGAGCATCTGCGCGAGTGGCAAAACCCGGAAGTAATGCGTTCCTTTACTTCTGGGTCGCCGCAGAGCGTAACCTGAAAACGCTCAACCTGAAGCATATTTAACCCGAGGTATGACTGTATAGGCGTTTTTCGTGTGGCATCTGTTGGAATCGTCCCTCAAGGGCAGCCGAGGGCAATACATTCATTCTTGTGAGAGAAGAAGAAGAGTTTGGATTTGATATCCCGCTTTACCACTACCCGAAGGAGTCTCAAAGCGGCTAACATTCTCCTTTCCCTTCCTCCCCCTCAACAAACACTCTGGGAGGTGAGTGGGGCTGAGAGACTTCAGAGAAGTGTGACTGGCCCAAGGTCACCCAGCAGCTGCATGTGGAGGAGCAGAGAATCAAACCCTGTTCACCAGATTACGAGACTACCGCTCTTAACCACTACACCACACCACACCACACTGGCAGTTAGGGGCAGCGGATCTGGGCCTGCAAGCAGTGTGGTTCTGCCACTGCTCCCATCACACACACAGCCTGCTAGCCTTCTTTGAGGCTTCCTTTTTTCTTCCCCCTCCACCTTTGCTGGACTTGTCAGCAGCAGCGGAGCTGTTGTCGGCAGCAGCATTCTCTGTGTTACCTCAGGCGGCCAAACATCCCGGGCCGGCCCTGGTTGCCAATGTCTTTCCAGGCCCGGAGCAGCTTTCAAAATGCATGTACCAAATGATGGATGGAAGAGCAATTTTTTGTGTGTGTTTTTTGTTGTTGTTGTTCGGTATTTGAATAATCTTTATTAATTTAAATTACACCCTTATACAAAGAATTTACAATCTCATACTACAAAAAGAAAATTAAAGAAAAAAGAATTAAGAAAAAAAATGCAGAAAAAAGAAAGAAGAAAAAGCAAATTTACGTACATTAAAAAAACTTAATCTTCCTAATTAATACTTAATTAAACACTTAAATAAAAAAGACTTCTGACAAAACGAGTCTTCCAATCATTCTCATTGTACTGTTTATACTGTTGTTTTCCCCCACACAGTTTTATATTCTTTAATATTGTTCCCGTCTACTCCACAAACGGTATTTGTTGTGTTTACAAGTATCACTCAAGTTCTGTTGTGTTTACAAGTATCACTCAAGTTCTGCTACTATGGTGTGATTGGTACAATATGATTTTTTTATAACCCTTAAATATTCTCCATTCTCCAAATATTTTCTGCTTTCGAAATGCATGCGCCGAATGATGGATGGAAGAGCAATTTTGGGCTTCCCGCAAAACGTTTTTGTCAAGCCGCTGCTGCTTCCTCTGGCTGTTGATGTGGGTCCATCTACAGTCAACTCCCAAATGCAAAACAGCTTCCTTGTTTTATTTCTAATGATGCTTTTGGAGGAACTCCAGGCTGGGTTTCTCTGGAAGCAGCTGTCAAAGGTCGCAGGGAAATGTTCTCCTGAATTGCAGCTTCCCAGTTTGAGTGTGGATTGAATCAGGCCTCCAGCCTTTACCAACAGACAGGTGACTCTCAAAGGACTGGGGTGCTGGCAGTGGCCTCCAAACACCGGAGAATTTGTTTCGATCAGAGGTGAAGGAGGCTATGATAAAATGGGCCATAGACATTGGTTACAACATTGACTTTGTAAAGTGGCAAGAATTGTGGAATGTAAATATGAAATTCACGGCGTGTACGGCATTAAGGGAGAATCTCTGGAAGATGATTCATAGGTGGTATCTCACACCAGTGAAATTGGCTAAGATTTACAAACTGAAGAATAAGAAATGCTGGAAATGTGGAGAGGAGGATGGTGAGTTCTATCACATGTGGTGGACATGCAGGAAAGTAAAAGGCTTTTGGGAACTGATCTACAATGAGCTTAAAAGGATTTTTAAATATACTTTCCCCAAAAAGCCTGAAGCTTTCCTGCTAGGAATAGTTGGCAAGGAAATTAAAAAAGAGGATAAAAATCTGTTTCTATATGCCACAACGGCCGCTAGAAATATGTTGGCCCAAAGCTGGAAAACAGAATTAATACCTACTATAGACGACTGGCAGAACAAGATGATAAATTATGCTGAACTAGCTAGAATAACAGGAAGACTAAGAGACCAGGATGACCAGAAGTTTCATGAAAATTGGAATAAATATCTGACGTATATAAGAGATAGGTATAGAACTTTGAGGACTCTGGCTGGGTTAGAATAACTCTAACAGTGTTTGGCAAATATTTAAAGGAGATAAAACACGTAACTTTAGAAATTATTTGATACTTACCAATAAAGTGAAGGGAAGTCCGAGGCTCGGCGGAGCCTAAAATAACTGTGTACTATATATATGACTCTTGTAACAGCTATGTTATATGCAACTTATGTAATCTAGACTGTATATATGTATAATTAATGAAAAATAATACAAAAGGGGGGGGGGAAGAGAATTTGTTTCGATCAGAGTCAGGGTGGATTTGATTTAAATCAAATCAATTTAAATCACGATTTAAATCACTAGTCAGTCAAGCTTGATTTAAATCACTAGAAAGATTTGTTCTTGCTGGTGTAATCTTAATATTTACAACCAGATGAAGGTTTCGTTTCCGGAATAATAAATTTTCAGAGTGGTTTTTACAGTTATATCAAAAATTACTGATCTGGTTATACTATTAGAAATACCTTAACAGGTAATCATGAACTTATTGTGAGGTTTGATAAGTTAACTGTTTATATTTGGACAACTTTTATGCTGTACTTTATTGGAAGGAGAAAAATAATCATTTCCTTAATATCAATCGAAGCAATTTAATTAACTAAAACAATAACATTATAGCATATGTATCCATGTTTGTTAGCTGATGTGGTTAAACAATATGTTTTTTAAAAAACATTAGACTGAGCTTTAGCACACATGAAAAACTTAAAACAAATCCTTATTGCCCGATGAATAGCCTTTGGACTATAATGCAACTTAAATAGAAAACTATCTTTAGAAAGATTTTCCCTCCAAAAGCATTTTATTTTAAAAATCCGTTTTAAATTTTTAAAAATCTGATTTAAATAAATAAAAAAAAAATCTGATTTATTTATTTATTTATTTATTTTAATCATTGATTTTTAGCCACCCTGAACAGAGTTGAGGGAGTTTTAGAACCACGTCCCTTTGTTAGTGCTGCCCTCCCCATTGGTCATCATCAATCAGCAGCCTGGATGCTTCTAGCCCAAAGATGGAAGGAAGATAAAATATCTACAAAAGAAGAGTGGACAATAAAACTGATGGACTATGCAGAGATGGCCACAATGACTGGAAAAATCAGAAACCAGGATGACAAAAACTTCAATAAAGACTGGGGAAGGTTTGTAATCTATATGAAAACACACTGTTAACAGTTAAAAACATTAGCAGGGTTGAAAGAACACTTGCAATGTGAAAAGAACTATGGATTTAAATAGAGTATTAGGAAAAAAAATAGAGGAAAACATGATATGCAGTGAGAAATGTTGACAAGTGGACTCCTTGGAGGGGAGGATGGAAGTCTGTGAACTCAGAGAATTCTACAATTTATTATTTTATTTAATATTTGAATGTAAACTTAAATTGTGAAAAACTAATATTTTTTTTTTAAGATCATCATCAATCAATCACTTATTATACTGTCAAAATCCCACTAAAACAGAGCACACAAAAAGTATGAGATTTATGGATGAAGGGCAGTATACAAATTTAATAAATAATTATAATAAGAGCCCAAGCAGAATGCTTGTTTGCAGTACAATATAATACAAAGGACAAAACTTACACTTATTTCAAATATTCTGTGCTACAAAAGATAACAACGTAAGATACAAATTGTAATTAAAATTAAAGCTTTGTCTTGCATGACCTTTGTGAAGAAAGGTCAAAGAAAAAAAGCCTGTTCCCAACTTATTTGCATACACCAAGGAATTTTCCAGGGAACATTCTGGTGTCCTAGACAACTAGAATTGTACAGCTGGGACCACAAGGGCCGTGTAATTCAACCTCCTGCAATGCAAGAATCTTCCACTCAAACCCATTCTTCTTATTGTTATTTATTAAATTTATATACCGCCCTGTTCCCCACAGGTCTCAGGGCAGTTCACAGGATAAAATCACAATATGAAAACACAAAATTTTGTTGTTATTGTTTAGTCATTTAGTCATGTCCGACCCTTTGTGACCCCATGGACCAGAGCACACCAGAGCACACTCCTGTCTTCCACTGCCTCCCGCAGTTTGGTCAAACTCATGCTGGTAGCTTCAAGAACACTGTCCAACCATCACGTCCTCTGTCATCCCCTTCTCCTTGTGCCCTCCATCTTTCCCAACATCAGGGTCTTTTCCAGGGAGTCTTCTCTTCTCATGAGGTGGCCAAAGTATTGGAGCCTCAGCTTCAGGATCTGTCCTTCCAGTGAGCACTCAGGGCTGATTTCCTTAAGGTTTGATCTTCTTGCAGTCCATGGGACTCTCAAGAGTCTCCTCCAGCACCATAATTCAAAAGCATCAATTCTTTGGCGATCAGCCTTCTTGATGGTCCAGCTCTCACTTCCATACATACTGGGAAAACCATGGCTTTAACTATACGGACCTTAGTCAACATAATCAAAAAATAAAAGCTGAAACAACCCATGACCCTGAGATTAAGCCTCATGTTCTACCAGTTGAACATTGCCCATCTGTTTCATTCCTCTCTACAAACGTTACATTCAAAGAAGAGGCGACCCAACATTTTGACTGTTTTGCCCCCACAGGGACACCATGAACCCTTGTATGGGACACCTGGATAAGGCCCGCCCAATATGGACCTCCCCATCCAGGTGAGCAGCAGCGACCACCCAAGAAAGGCAGAGTCTGCAGCATATCCTTCCTTTCTCACATTTAAATACCACCCTTTCCTCAAGGTGGGGTACGTGGTTCTCCCCCCTCCCCATTTTCTCCTCACAGCAACCCTGCGAGGTTGAGAGGTAGTGACCCCAAGAGGCTATGATGACCCCAGGGATACCCAGTGAGCTTTGTGGTTTAAGGAAGACTTGAACCCTGGCCTCTGAGGTCCTGGCCCAGCGCTCTAACCATGATTCATGCCTTCATGAATCAAGACTTCCCCTTCCACGCTTTATCAGTTGTTTTATCTCTCCAACAACCAAAAAAACCCAACAACCGTGTTTACAGCCGTGGGAACCTTGGCATCAGGGTGACGGAGAGGATATTGTCAATATCCCCTTGGCTTTCTTCCTCTTTTTATTCTGTTTTGGCGAAGCCGGTTGCTATTTGTGTGGCAGACATGGGAGGGGAGGGGAGAGAGATGGAACCCTTGCCCTGAGATCTTCTGAGGAAGACTGGTGCTTATTAAGAAGAGAGGAAAGCAAGAAAGAAGCCGCAAGCTAAAACCAAAAAAGAATAATAAACGCTGCTTGCGTCATTTTCCTTCTCTGTGCTTGGATACGTCAGGCAGGCTCCAACAACTACCCAAGGCAGGCTCCAACAACATGGAGGAGGCCTCTGGATCCCAGCTCTTCCTGCATTCCTTGCCCTTGCCATCAATCGCAGCTAGCATGGCCCATGGGCAAAGGATGATGGGAGATGTAGTCTGGCAACATGTAGAAGGCCACAAGTCATCGTCGTCCCCGCCACATGGGGACCTCATCTGCACTATACGGAGAAAGCAGTTGTTGTTGGCATGCATCTGTCTCGAGAGACAATGGAGTGCACTTCCAGGGGTGAAGTCAAACTGCTATGTTAGCAGCCCCAAAGTGACCTCCCCAAGGTGCAAGCCTAGGCAGTGTGTATGGGGGTCCTGGGCTGCCCAGACAACAAGACCTCCTTCTCGGCCTTGCTGAGGTGGTCCAAAGGAAAGGAAAGGAAAGGAAGAAGAAGAAGAAGAAGAAGAAGAAGATGAGGAGGAGGAGGAGGAGGAGGAGGATGAGGAGGAGGAGTTTGGATTTGATATCCCGCTTTATCACTACCCGAAGGAGTCTCAAAGCGGCTAACAATCTCCTTTCCCTTCCTCCCCCACAACAAACACTCTGTGAGGTGAGTGGGGCTGAGAGACTTCAGAGAAGTGTGACTAGCCCAAGGTCACCCAGCAGCTGCATGTAGAGGAGCGGAGACGTGAACCCAGTTCCCCAGATTACGAGTCCACCGCTCTTAACCACTACACCACATTGATGTTTGGCACCAGCTTGGCTGTAGGAATTGCTGGAAGGAGGCGTACAAGGCACCACCCAACCATCTTCAAGACTCCATTCTGTATTGTGTAGGGTTTGCTCTTCAGACTTGTCTTCTCTCAAAGATATCCCACAAGGCATCAGAGATTTAGGATCAGAGTTTTGCTTCTCCTAGATGGGCTACCAGCCCCTCACTCCCCTCTACAGCACTTGCAGAAACCGCTTTCTTGACTGTTGGACCCACACTTGGTCTTGTCCACTCAATCCACCAAAGACTGTCTTCTCATGCAGGGCAAGTCCCTAACTCACCGAGGGCTTGAGACCCATCAGCTACCCTCACCTGGTTTAGTCGGCCAGTCAAAGCCTTTCCCAGGGTGTGAAAGCAGTATCATGCTACTTTGAACAGTCATGGCTTCCTCCCCGCAAAAGACTCCTGAGAAGTGTAGTTCCCTGCTCCCCTCACAGAGCTACAATTCCCAGGGAATAGGGAAGAGGAATTGACAATTCCTGGTGTTCCCTGGGAAGAGAAATAGACCATTAAACCGCTCCTAGAACTGTAGCTCTGTGCAAGGAACAGGGGTCTTCTAACAACAGCACCCTTAGAAAAACTACACTTTCCATGATTCTTTGTGGGAAGCAATGACTAAAATGGTTCAATACTGCTTTAAATGTACAGCGGTACCTCGGGATGCGAATGGGATCCGTTCCGGAGCCCTGTTCGCATCCTAAATAGAATGTAAAACGTGACTGCACGTGCGTGGGTCACATTTTGCTGCTTCTGCGCATGCGCGTGATGTCATTTTGAGCATCTGTGCATGCGCGAGCGGCGAAAGCCAGAAGTAACGCGCTCCGTTACTTCCGGGTTGCCGCGGAGCGTAACTTGAAAATGCTCAACCTGAAGCACATTCAACCCGAGGTATGACTGTATAGTGAGGATGAGTTCAGGGGAAGGGCGGGGGTGGAAGGCTAAGAATGAATAAAGCATGCTCCAAGTTGTGGAGTTGTTGAAGCTGAAATGAATAAGGGAAAAGCGATTTAGCCGCTGAGGCAGGAGGGACGTTGAAGCCCTGAGAGGCACCTTTCTGCTGCTAGGAAACGTGGGTAACAAGGAGCCTTTTCCTTCGATCTATCCAGGTTAGGGTGGGGCAGGAGTTCTCCTTAATGAGAACTCCTTGATGAGTGTCTCCTTAATGAGCTTGGGAAACCCCAAGGAATTAAGAAATAAAATATTTCAAGGCACTCTGCCAACATGGGAAGGAGGGTTAGGCCTTCTCTGCCTGCCACCAGGGGCAGACTCTGGTCTTCCAAATTTCAGCGGCACCCTGTGCAAGGCCAACTTTTAGTGCCCACTGCCTTTTGCCTTCCATTCTCCTCAATTCACTGCATCGAAGAAGAAGAAGAAGAAGAAGAGGAGGAGGAGGAGGAGGAGAAGGAGGAGGAGGAGGAGTTTGGACTTGATATCCCACCTTTCACTCCCCTTAAGGAGTCTCAAAGCGGCTAACATTCTCCTTTTCCCCACAACAAACACTCTGTGAGGTGAGTGAGGCTGAGAGACTTCAGAGAAGTGTGACTGGCCCAAGGTCACCCAGCAGCTGCATGTGGAGGAGCGGGGAAGCGAACCCGGTTCACCAGATTACGAGTCTACCGCTCTTAACCACTACACCACACTGGCTCTCCCCTCCGCTCGGCACCTAGTTTCAGGAGCTAGGCAGAGGAGGAGGAGTGGTGGAGACCACCTCCCAATCCTGATGCTTCCAGGGAGGAGGAAGAGGAAGACGGTATAGATTTACAACAGGGGTTTGAGGGAGGTAACAGCTCAGAGGCCGATGAGGGGGAAAGTTGGGAAATAATGGGAGAGGAGGAGCAGGCAGAGCCGCAGCAACATCTGGCTGACACGTCACTAGAAAGCATTCCAGACCCTCCATCTCCCAGAACCCAGCGAGCCTTAAAAGTAGGAGAGCAAAGAGCTCAAAGACAGAGGGTACTTAGCAGCATCCGTAGAGATGATGACGAATGAGGAAGTGGGAGAGATGGGGATGGAGATTCACCCGGGACAACAAAAAAACAATGGTGGAGTGAAAGGAGGGGCTACCTAGAGGACTGTGTCTTAAAAACAACTAATGGAAAACAACATGGAATAAAAATTTTGCCACTTGCAGGTTAGCAGATATATGGACTTTGTTAAATAAGATAGTGAGTCATACACCAGTGGCTGATGGACAAGATAAGAATAGTTAAGATTGGAATGATGAAAGTGGAAAACAACAAGGAAGAAAAGCAGAAGACTAATGAAGGATATTATCTCTCAGTATCCAGAACATGGGAAGCCCCTTCTGGTGTTTGTTTTGGGTTTTTTTTGTTTTTTAATTTGGAGTGTTCAATTGGCTGTACTGTTTGTACAGTGGTACCTCGGGTTAAGAACTTAATTCATTCTGGAGGTCCGTTCTTAACCTGAAACTGTTCTTAACCTGAGGTACCACTTTAGCTAATGGGGCCTCCCGCTACTGCAACGCCGCCAGAGCACGATTTCTGTTCTCATCCTGAGGTAAAGTTCTTAACCTGAGGTACTATTTCTGGGTTAGTGGAGTCTGTAACCTGAAGCTTCTGTAACCTGAGGTACCACTGTATTTTGATTTGGTATGATTGGAATTGATTTTTCATTAATTGGACGGTTTTTAATTGAAAATGAATAAAAATGATGTGTGGTTTTTTTGGTGTGTGTTTTTTAAATAAAGCTGTTGGATGAGAATATCTGAGAAGCCCTGATTGATCCAGCCAGTGTCCCATCTTCGATCACCACCCTGCTTTCCCAGTGGCCCACCAAGATACCTGTCGGAAGCCCACAAGCAAGACCTGAGTGCAAATCGTGCTTGCCCCACTTGCAATTCTGACCAACTGATCTCCAGAGGCGCTTCTTGCCTCTGACAGTGGAGGTAGAACAAAGCCTTTGTTTCATTTCATTTCACATTTCATTTGCAATCCGCCTTTCAATATTACCAAACGGGGTGGTTTGCAACAAAATAGACAGGAAAGATCAAACACATAATAACAATCTGATCCAATACAAAAAAGTCATGATAACTTTAACATAAACAATTTATACCAAATAAAGCAATATTCAGTAATCCATTAGAATATAATAGTAAACAGTAAAATTAAAGACCAGCAAATAATAATTAAACAGTTTGCACTTAGCAGTTGCAATAAAGAATTACTGAACTATAATCAATAAAAACAAGTCACAATGCGTAAAATAGCACAAAACGATGTAAAAGGGTCAAACTGAAGAACAAGGATTCACAGCTTATAGTTGTATTTTATCTTTTAATATCCCTGAACTCCCCTTCTCTCTTCCCAGCTGCTTCTGCTGTCCTAAAAGCCATGGTCTGGGAAAGGCTCCTAGGGCTGGAGAGAGGGGCAAGGCAGGTGGGCAAAGCCACTGCCTAGTGGCCAGCACAAAGTCTCCCTCCCCTCCCCTTGCGGTTAATAGCCGCTGACATACACACCCTCCATCAATTTGCCTAAACCTCTTTGAAAGCCATCCAAGCTGTTGGCCATCGCTCCATTGGGGATTCACTCCCGGTTGGGGCAGGCAGAGATGGGTCAGGATGACCGTAGATGCTGCCTGCGTGAGTCACTGCTCAGGGCTGGATTCTTTGGAATTCAGAGCCTCGCTCCAAGCAGTAACTCATGCAGAGTCTCAAGGGGGTGAGTAAGTCTTTCCTTTCCAAGATTACAAAAAGTTTAGGGGTCAAGACAGAACACTGTGCCTACTATCTTCGATGACTGAGGTGGCAGAAGTTTGTGACTTGGCAATCTGAAGTTTCAGAAAAAATCGTCTGTGATTCATTCTGAAAAGTTGAGTGTGAAAAACAGAGAGAGATGCAATTTCCAATTTCCACAGTTTTGTTCCGAAGAACTTGTTGTACTAGTTACTTGATACTTCAACACTCCTGGGACAAATGTATGAATTGGTCTCTTTCAATGGAGATGCCTAGTATTTGTGTGCTGTTTGTACAATTCCCAGAAGCTCATTTGCACACAGTTCGGGTTTTTGACATCCTTCACTGACACCAGTTACCAAAATGGCTGTATTTGGACACCATTAGGAATGAAGGAGGAACTCGATTTGTATTGGGAGGTGAGCCTAGCGAACTCACATTTCCTGAAACAATACATGAACTGAAACCTTGCTACCTTTCAAAATTCGCACTTGTCTGAAATTTGCATTGCAGCCGTCCAGTTGCGTAATTTGTACGCAAATGCATATAATAGGATAAAGTGTGTGTAGAAATGTATATGTTGGTGGAAAAAATAACCTGCAAAAATGTGTTACGTTAAGGACACTTGCTTTGTAAAAATGCGGACGTGAGGCAAAATGGTGTAAAATATATATACTGGGAGTAATTCACACCGAAATGCTGATGAATTTCTGTGAGGCAAATATTTTTTGCAACCTTGGTGTGGAAATGTGTAGAAGTGAACGAGAATGGAAAAATAAAAACCCTGAGAGAAACTGAAGCTGACAGATTCATGCGTCCCTAGATGTCATGATAACAGTTTTCAGCAAAAGTGGGGAATCTCAGACCTAGAGCCAGAATGTGGCCCTTGTTGCTCCTCTGTCTGGCCCCCAGGTGGAAGTGTGGAACCTTAGGAAGGCAAGAGTCTTGTTATTCTCCCACCCACTTTCCCCTCTGACCCACCACTGGCATGGAGTCCGTGAGGGGATTCAGTCCATGGGGCTGAAAATTGTTCCTCATCCTTGGTTAATCCTGACAGGAGGTAGCTTATAGTCTTCCCCACAGCTCACATGTCTTCTCTTCCCTCACCTCTTTGGCGCAGCTGGGATTCCACTTTCAATTTGACCACAGTTTAGCGTTACCTTCGAACCCTAAACTCTGGCTGATAGTTACTTGTAGCCGAGCGAAACAAGCCAGCTTTATCAAACATGGTTTGACATCCAACTTTCCCCCTCAACCATAAATAAGATTAACCACAGTTTGTCAGCTTCAGGCTACGCCAACAGCTGCAGTTCATCCGAAACAGAAGCAAAAAGTCCCCAAGCTCCTCTCACAGTTCTGTCCAAGGAGCTCGTGCAGCATGGGACCACGCAAGGCCTGTTTCTTGTCCAAAGACGGTCAGTGTGGTGCAAGGCAGGAAGAGAACTTTAGGTCAAAGCTAGCGAATGTGGGAAATCTGGTTTCGTGTAGTTCCTAGAGTTCCCTGGAAAGAGGGGCTGACTGTTAAGCCGCTCTGGAAATTGAAGCTCTGTGAGGAGAGTTCTCCTAACAACTGTCAGCACCCTTAGCAAACTACAGCTCCCAGGATTCTTTGGGGCAAGCCACGGTCGTTCAAGTGGTTGTTGGCATCCGTCAGTCTCGAGAGACAACGGAGTCTGCCTCTCGGGGTGAAGCCAAACCACTGGAGAATCACAGCACCTGCTGTGGCTGCAGAGACCAGGAACTCATAATGGCTGCTTCCTGTGTTGTTTTTGCTGTGTTTACAGCGCCAACGTGACCTCCCTGGGTTGTAAGCCTGGGCGGTGTGTATGGAGGTCTTGGGCTGCCCAGATGACAAGACCCCCCCTCCCTCTTGGCCTTGCTGGTGTGGTCCAAAGGAAAGCAGAGCAAGATGTTTGGTACCAGCTTGGCTACAGGAGTTGCTGGAAGGAGGCGCACGCACACACACAACAGTCTTAGGGACTCCACTCTGGAGTTGTGTAGAATTTACTCCTGAGCCTTTTATTCTCCAGAAGAAGTGCTTTAAAGACACAATGGGGCTTTGACCTTGGTTGAGTCAAGGCCCTGCAGCCTGAACCTCCTTTAATGTCCTGATGCAATCAGCGAAAATGCTAGAGATTTCCTTACTGTTGCGTTGAACTGGAGATATGCAAAAAGGTCCCATTTATTTCCCCCAATAAAATCTTCACTCGCCGTGATCTTGGAAATGAGTCCGTGCAGCAGTGTCACCACCCTGAATTCTGTTTGCTTGAGCCTTTTTTTCTGGTCCACCACCTCCTTTTGCAATTAACTCTGCATAACTGTTTTAGCAAGGAAAGCTTATGCTGGTTTTGGAATTTGCTTTGCAGAAGTGGGCCTAGCTGGTTCTTCGGTGTTCTTGCAAGGAAGGCATTAGAGCAGTTACGCTTTGTTAAAACGGGTGTGGGGGTGTGTGTGCAAATTTTGAAACCATATGATGAATAGGGACAGAAGAAAAATTCAATCTGGTGCACATTCAAAGCCAAATCTATCAAATCCACACTTCCCGAAACACCACAAGAACCGGAACACAACCATTCTCCAAAATCTGCACTGACCCGAATTTTGTGATACAGTTCTCCAAACAAAATGTGTCTATTAAGGGAAAGATGAGGATGTTAGTGAATAGAACATGCATAAATGCACAGTATGCACCCCAAAAAATGTGTTTATCAGGGGAAACACACTCTAAAATATGCTGGTGGGTTTTCATGAGGATTAAAAAATATATATTGCAAAATTGCTGGAAAATGTGGAGAACTGAAGCTTGAAAAATGTGAGGAAACCGAAACTTGATAGATTCTCCCATCCCTAATAAGCCACAGAAGTGAATCTCGTTTCTGGAAATTCACCACATTTGATTCACAGTCAGAGCAAGCAAAACTGTTCCTTGAAGCATGGAAATGTGTTTAGAAGAGGCAGGAGTCTTTTTGAAGTGTAGCTTCTCAGTCTTCCTTCCCTGCAAGAAAGCCAATATCCAAGTGCCTTAGAAAATGGACTTAGTCTGTTGAAGGGGATCTGATTCTAAGATTTCTTCCTGAGACCCACTGCTGGTCAGAGTCCAGCACAGAGACCCAGAATCTGTCTCACTCTGGGTGGTTGTTGGACCCCCAACTCCCATCCCCCCTGACCATTGGCCACGCAGACTGGGGCTGATGGGAGTTGGAGTCAAAATATGCAGGCTAGCCGGTGCCACCGATATAGAAAGCGACAGGGCAGTGTTCTGATCTGAGATAAGGCAGCCTGAACTACCCCGCAGGGATGTTGTGTTGATAAGATGGGGGTCACATCCATCTGTCCTGAGCTCTGTGGAAAACCTGTGAAATCAAAAAACTCCTATTCATTTGTTGCAGGTTTTGGCTACGCTTATCACCCTCTTTCCGCTGTATTACACCTACATCTGTTATCAGCTGGAATCTGACTCCTCTGGCTTTTCCTGAGAAAAGAGTTTTGTTTGTTGCTGGTGATAAGGGAGGCACATTCTGAGCTGGCCAAGTTACTGGGGAAAAGAGGATGCTGTTTGCTTAGATTTCCTGTCTACTGCTGAACAAGTGTGGCTAGTTCTGGGACAGCTGTTAGAGCTTGGAGTGATTCTGCCGTTCTCTGTTGTGTGCGTGTCCTGAGATCAACTCATTTCTGAAGGCAGAGGCCACTAGAGGGGGGAGCAATTTCTACTCCTGATGGGTTACTGTTTAACCCATTACCCATTAACCCATTACACATACCATACCATTAAGGCACATTCCCTTCTTTAAAAAAAGTTAAAGACTTATATTACAGACTTATAATTTGGCATGAAATTTGGACTGTTTGGTCGTACTATAATTTGGAATGGTTTTAATGTGGTTTAATTTGGACTGTTAAAATGGAAAATTTAATAAATATTATTATTTAAAAAAGAAAAGAAGAAGAAGGATCCTGGGAACTGTAGTTCGCCCCTCAGCAAGGATGGAAGGATTTGTCCATTTTTGTTCTCTCAATCTCATTTTTCCAACATTAAATTCGGTTCTCTGCATTCTGTAGCGCTATGTGAATTGTTTGGTTTTTAAAAAAAAAAAATCTGCATGAAAATTCATCAGCATTTTTAGTGTGAATTTCTCCGAAAATAACACTTTTAGATGCAGCTTTGACTAAACCACAATTATAATTTTTTTTGCAATTTCCACAAATATTTTCATTTTTATGCACACTCTCTCCTAAAATATGCATTTTTTTTGCAAGTGTTGCTTATGTGGGCAACCGCTTTGCAAAATCCAGGCAGGTGTGAACTTCAAAGGATAGCTGTGTTTCAGTTTGCTTATTTGTTTCACAAGATCTATATACCACTTGATTGAAATGAAACCTCAGAGAGGTTTACAAAAAAAAGAAGAAGAAGAAGAAAAGACAATAAAATTATCAGTATGTTAAGTGGAAAGTGCAGCTTTGATAGATTCGGTTTTCTATGCACCCTGAAATGGATTTCTCACTCATCCCTGCTTCTCAAAGAGCTACACTTCTTAGCACCCTTAACAAACTACAGCTCCCGGGATTCAGGGTGACTCTCTGTGTGTACAGATGTACTTTCAATTAATGGTGACAAATCTATCCATTCTGGCTTCTCATTTTTCCAACCTGCATCAATTTGCAATTTCTTTATTTAAATTCCTTAGGAAAAATTTGTTGGCTTTCTTAGGCACATTTCTCCTAATATACATATGAACATTTTTGCACGTGGCACTTTTCTGATAAGCTGCATGTATACCGTCAGGGAACTGCCATCGGCTCAGAGGCGAGAGGTGGAAGGGCAGCTGGATTACAGAGAGCCTCCAAAGATCGTGGGAAGCAGCACTTCCTCAGCGGAGGAGGGAAGCCCCGCCTCTAGTGGGGAAGAGCTACAGGGCTCGGAGGATACAAGAAAGAACCAAGACACCATGCATGAGCAAAGCGGGGGGGGAGGGAGGTCCCCCTTTACCCAAGCCTTCCCTGTGCAGTAGGTTTTCACGCAGAGAGGGGAGGCGTCGGATGGGGGTCAAGAGACTACTCTGCTGGGGAAAGTTTAAGGACCGCCCACTCTCAGATTCTGCTAGTGACTGAGCAAGACATGGAATTGAGATGTTCTGCACTGTAAATGTTTTGCACCAATAATAAAGCCTTTGAAAAGACCAGTGAGGGATTTTGCCTGTTCGCTCTCGAGCAACCAAGCCGATAGGCATAACATATACCATTTTGTTTATCATTTGCCTTTTCCTGCTGACAGCCTCTTCTGGAGTAACAATATGGGAGCCAGTTGTATACCATCTAGAATCATAGAATTGTAGAGTTGAAAGGTATCCCCAGAGTTCTCTAGTCCAATGCAGGAATCTCAGCTAAAGCATCCATGCCAGATGCCCACCCAATTGTTGTAAGAATTCTAAGGTCTCAAATATAGACTAAATGTTCATAAATGCACAAGGTAAACACGCATATCTAAACCACATGACTCTCGCCAAAGGACCTCAAATATTTCTCTGCAGTAGGAGAAAAGAAATGGGGGGAGCTTCCCAATTGTCTTTTCACTTGCAAACCCAGTTAATAAAACGGCCTGAAATGTAGGGGCTTACACCTCCCTGCAAATCCAGTCTGGCAAGTATCTGTTAAGCTGAGGAGACTATCAATACAGTAGGTGTAAGTTTGTAAATAAGAGATTCATGAACTAAAGTATTTACCATCTTGAGGGAATGAACGTGCTACCCATACAAGTGAGTCCGTAAATGACTTTGGTTTATTGAATATTTACAGATAAATTGTAAACAGATAAGTACATTGGCAGGGTTATTGTAATAACCTGCAGTTTTATAAGAGTATATATTTAAAGTAGATGAATAAATGAGCAAATTAAGTCAAATTGGATATGCAGAAGACATCTGAAGGCAGGGGAGCTTTTAATGTTTAACAGACCACTGTATTTTAATATTTTGTTGGAAGCCGCCCAGAGTGTCTGGGGAAACCCAGCCAGATGTGCGGGGTATAAATAATAATAATATGTTGTTGTTGTTGTTGTTGTTGTTGTTGTTAATAAATTTAAGGAACCGCAGAAAGAGGGGGAAGGAAGTCAAGTTTTGAAATGTTAAAATGATTGTAAAATTAAGCAAATGAAAAACCTGAAAAGGATACATATTTTATTTTATTTTTAAAAAGATAGGATTGGCAACAATGGTATCATCCTCTCGGCAAGAGCAGGTTGCCCAAACTCTACCCATCCACCCCGTCTCGCCCCCACAAAATTTTCCCTGCTGCAAAAAAAGCGGGTTGTGAAAGAGCCTTGCCGAGAACATGACACGCCGGTTGTGCAAGGGTGACTTTCGTGCTGGGATTCCCAGGTCTCCCTTCCACATAAGAGTAGGCTGTTTATACTGGATCCTGGAAGCGGGAAGAGGATCACCTTGGGATCAAAAGTTCCCAAGACCACTTTGCTTCTGGAGCCAGACCACAAAGTGTAATCAAGAAGCAGTCAGTGTATACAGAGAAGCCCTGCTTTGGGCTTAGTCACGAGAGTCCCTCTCCTCGGTGTCACGGTGGCTTTACAGAGAAGAGCGTGCGAGGGAACATTGGGTCATCTTCTGCAGGCCCCATTCCATGGCTCATCTCTGGAGAATAGGAAGCTGATTCATGCAGAGTAAGGGAGCATTGACCACTCAGGGCAGTTCTGGCTAAATGTGGCTCTGCAATGTCCCCAGCTAAGCTCACTCCCTTACTTATGGCTTCAGATTCTTTGGAAATAGGGACACCAGGAGTTGAACCCAGGGCCTTCTGGGACATAGGAAGGCCATGCTGTTTACCAGGCATGGGCAGGGCCAGATTTAGGTTTGATGAGGCCCTAAGCTACTGAAGGTAGTAGGGCCCTTTATATGTCCAGCTGTCCTTTGTCAACAACAAATTGTCACTGCTTTTTTGTGTTGAATATATGCTATACAGTAATTTATGGACCTAATGGCTCTCTAAAGCCATTTGCACATGTTGCTATGCAACCAATCCATGCAGAATGTTGTTGTTTACTCGTGTCCGACTCTTTGTGACCCCATGGACCAGAGCACGCCAGGCACTCCTGTCTTCCACTGCCTCCCGCAGTTTGGTCAGACTCATGCTGGTAGCTTCGAGAACACTGTCCAGCCATCTCGTCCTCTGTCGTCCCCTTCTCCTTGTGCCCTCAATCTTTCCCAACATCAGGGTCTTTTCCAGGGAGTCTTCTCTTCTCACGAATGGCCAAAGTATTGGAGCCTCAGCTTCAGGATCTGACCTTCCAGTGAGCACTCAGGGCTGATTTCCTTCAGAATGGATAGGTTTGCTCTTCTTGCAGTCCATGGGACTCTCAAGAGTCTTCTCCAGCACCATAATTCAAAAGCATCAGCCTTCTTTCTGGTCCAACTCTCATTTCCATACATCTCTACTGGGAAAACCATAGCAATAACTATGCGGACCTTTGCTGGCAAAGTGATGTCTCTGCTTTATAAGATGCTGTCTAGGTTTGTCATCACTTTTCTCCCAAGAAGCAGGCATTTTTTTTTAATTTTGTGACTGCTGTCACCATCTGCTGTCACCATCTCTCACTGCCTCCATTTCTTCCCTTTCTATTTGCCAGGAGGTGATGGGACCAGTGGCCATGATCTTAGTTTTTTTGATGTTGAGCTTCAGACCATATTTTGCGCTCTCCTCTTTCACCCTTATTAAGAGGTTCTCTAATTCCTCCTCACTTTCTGCCATCAAAGTTGTGTTATCTGCATATCTGAGGTTGTTGATATTTTTTCCGGCAATCTTAATTCCGGCTTGGGATTCATCCAGTCCAGCCTTTCGCATGATGAATTCTGCATATAAGTTAAGTAAGCAGGGAGACAATATACAGCCTTGTTGTACTCCTTTCCCAATTTTGAACCAATCAGTTGTTCCATATCCAAACCAACTGAGCTATCGACCCGTGTTCCCTTCACAGAGCTGTTATTCCCAGAGTTCCCTGCTAAAGCACTATGGAAAGGATAGTTACAGGCCGAGTAGGCTGAGTTGCAAACTTAGTTGGTCTCTAAGGTGCTACTGGAAGGAATTTTTTTATTTTGTTTCGAAATGATAGTTCTTTGAGGGGATTAGGGGTCACGTAACAACTCTCAGCTGACTGGCTGGTGGCTGGAGAGGGCCGTCCAACTTCTCCAAAGCATCTCCAAAGCTCCTGCTGCCGGCCATTTTCAATTTCATAAACTGCCTAGTCAGGGCAAGAGTGGCAGTGGGCCCAGCCAATCAGGCATCACCTTGGGTGTTGCCGGACCAATGAGAACAGCAACCAATGGGGTGAAAGGCCTGGCCTCCCCTGATGTTAGCCATTTTTAAAAATTAAAATACCCGGCAGCTAGAATATCAGTGGCCAATGCAGCCCATCATTTTTAACATTTAATTTACATAGCGTTTGTTTATATCCTACTTTATATTCCCGAAAGGCTTTCAAAGCACAGTGGGCAAGTCCACCCTTTGTCCACTAAACCGTGGTTCGATACCTGAAGGGAGTAGGCTGAGTTAACCGAACACATTTTTCTGCCAGTGGAAGCCTGTGGGGAAATTGCTCAACATAACATATGAAATCTCCAGGGGTAGGGGTGGAATCCGCCCATTTATTCCAGAACAGACAGCTCACTTTTTAGGAATCTTGCTTGATCAGAACATCCCACTTGACTGGGATGCAGGGAACCCAGTTAGGTCTTCCGTCCCAGAGAAGTTCCTCGCTTGCATCACAGACAAAGCTTGAGCAATTTGCCAAGCTGGTTTCTGGAAGATTTGCACATTCTGGGGGTGGGGGTGGGGAGAAGGAGGAGAAGAAATAATTGCAACCCACCCCCATCCCAACCAATCAAATCTGCACACACATGATATGGTGTAATGCAGAACTGTGATGATTTTGACACTATCGGAGTAGCTGAGCATTAGGGAAGGAGGTGGGGAAGAACCAGGAGTTCCCCATCACTAGGAAATCTCTAAATGTCTTCCTCCTCCTCTCCATTCTTCCCCAGAAAACCCCTACTATGCAGGAAGCTGATGGGAGGAACGGGAAGCCACCGAGTTCCTCCCAGATATTCACACTGACAGCTCTAATTCTCAGGTTCTGCATGCTGCCTGCAGAGACATCTTTGTTCTTGGCTTAAATGAGGGGCAAGGACCCTCTAGCTCAGGGGTCAGCAAACTTTTCCAGCAGGGGGCTGGTCCACTGTCCCTCAGACTTTGTGGGGGGCTGGACTGTATTTTTTAAAAAAGAAAATGAACCAATTCCTATGCCCCACAAATAACCCAGAGATGCACACATTCTACTCATGTAAAAACATGCTGATTCCCGGTGGGCTGGATTTAGAAGGCAATTGGGCCGGATCCGGCCCCCGGGCCTTAGTTTGCCTAACCATGCTCTAGCTCTCCAGATGAGGAACGGTTGAGGGATTTGTGTGTGTATGTATAGCCTGGGGAAGAAGGAGAAGGAGAAGGAGAAGGAGAAGGAGAAGGAGAAGGAGAAGGAGAAGGAGAAGGAGAAGGAGAAGGAGGAGAAGAAGAAGAAGAAGAAGAAGAAGAAGAAGAAGAAGAAGAAGAAGAAGAAGAATTTATACCCTGCCCATCTGGCTGGGTTTCCCCAGCCACTCTGGGCGGCTTCCAGCAAAATATTAAAATACAATAATTCATCATTGCCTTCAGATGTCTTCTGAAAGTCAGATAGTTGTTTATTTCCTTGACATTCCTTGGCATTCCACAGGGCAGGCGCCACCACTGAGAAGGTCCTCTGCCTGGTTCCCTGTAACCTCACTTCTCACAGTGAGGAGACTGCCAGAAGGCCCTCGGCGCTGGACCTCAGTGTCCGGGCTGAACAATGGGGCTGGAGATGCTTCTTCAGGTATACTGGACCAAGGCCAGTTAGGGCTTTAAAGGTCAGCACCAACAATTGACTTGTGCCCGGAAACGTACTGGGAGCCAATGTAGGAGATTGAGAGGAGAAAGGCTAGCCATCTTCAACTATCTCAAGGGCTGTCACCTGGAAGAGGGAGCAAGCTTGTTTTCTCCTGCTCCGGTGGGTAGGACACAAACCAATGGATTCAAGTTCCAAGGAAGGAGATTCCGACTAAACCCCAAGAAGAAATTTCTGACAGAGCTGTTAGACAGTGGAACGGATTCCGTCGGGAAATGATGTACTCTCCTTCCTTGGAGGTCTTTAAGCAGAGGTTGGATATCAGAAAGTTCTTGCCGATGTGCTTGCTGAAAAGCAGGATGAAAAGTTGCAGCTGAACCATTGAATTCTCCTGCAAGTATCATTTTGGTGAAGGGAGGAGAAGGCTGTACACTCCTGCTTTCTGGCTCCTGTGCTGTGGTTCAGCTGCGCTTAAGGGGATGCTGTTAGCGATGGGCCGTGGTAGCAATTATTGTGTGAAGCTGTCTGCGTGTGCGTAAGGGAGACGAACGATGATGAAGCCTGTTTTAGTTCTATGTAACTAAAGCCTTGAAAGGTCTCTGGAGCCCCATCAGAGGCACTTTGAAATGAACAAACCAGGAGAAGGAGTGCTGAGCTTTCGCGGCAAACCGGCGCTCATTTTCCTTCCCCTCTTGCTTCTGCTGTGTTGAAAGCTAACCAAAATAATATTGACCATTGCCTTTGAAATTGTAGGAACATGGGAAGCTGCCTTATATCAAGTCAGGTCAGTATTGTCAACACTGGCTGGCAGCTGCTCTCCAGGATTTTAGGCAGGGGTCTTTTTTCCAGCCCTACCTGGGGATGCTGAGGGTTGAGTCTGGGGTTCTTTGCATGCAGGCCTGATACTCTGCCCCTGAGCTAAGGCTGCCTCTGAAAACAGAATAAGACTCTAGTCCTCAATATAGGGCCAACTTTGAAAGGAAGTTTCCTTGCACCAGTTCAGACCATGTATTGCTTTATTTGTTTATAAGAAATATTTATAGACCGCTATTCATAAAAGATATCTAAATTCCCTGGCAGGTTTTGATTGACCCCTGCATGACAGTAGGAAATTTTTTACAAAACCAAGACAATCTGAGACAATTTAGGAGAGACAATGGAAAGTGTTCAGTTGATAATATAACCCAGGAAAGATGTTGAGGTGATCAGAAGTCATAATAGAATCTGATTTTTTTTTGATTTTTTTTTTGTAATTTGTATTGATCTTGGATTGTTTCTGTTGATTTTTTTTGCAAAATTAATAAAGCATTTAAAAAACATAAAAGATGTCAGAGCGGTTTACAAATGTGCAATAAAACCATATTAAAATGTTTATTTAGTTACCGGTATTTCATAAAAAAATTACACCACTTGGATGTTAAGAAAACCATAAACCACACTCACGAAGCAGTTTCGAAAGAAAACTTTACAAAGTAAAAATGAGAACGCAGCTAACTATTGTGTGTGACAACTGCTAGCAGTCTTTTGCAGCAAGGTTGTAGAAAGAGGGGTGCGTCTGTGTGCAAAGGTAAATGCTCCACCCACTTTTGCCTCTGGCCTCACCCCCATGGGCATGTGTCCCCCATAAGATAGCCCAGGAAGGAATAAAACCCCCACGTGGAAAAAGGCTCCCCACTCCCAGTGGCGTAGCATGGGGGAGCCAGAGGGGCTGTTGCCCTGGGCACAAAATTGTTAGAGGCGCAGAATTTCAACACCCAGTGCTGCCTCAATACAGCTTCATGCTTCGATCGCTGGGCTCCCTTGAAAACGGCTTCTCCATGCGAGCCAGGAAGTGATCTCTCTAGACAATGGAACGAGTCTTCTTTTATGATCTCTGCGGCTGAGATCTCCCGTATGACGTGGAAACCATGAGGCAATTGAATACGCATGCCCATTTCCCTCCCTCCCACACCCGCTCTGGGCACTGGCAACCCATGCTATGCTACTGCCTGCTCCTGATTTATAGGGCCTTGTGAAAAGCAGAGAAGACTTGAAGCCTATTCCGTTGTTGATTTATCAATGCATGAGCTCAGCAGGGTGCAGGGACCAGACAGACTCCCAGATTAATTCATCTTAAAGCAAATATGCTTTTGGAACCCCGTCAAGGCTGCTCATCACAAGCTATTTGTAAAAACTCGACGGCTGCCTCTTCCTTTGCCGGCTTTTCATCAAACAACCAGCAGCTCTTGAGGCTCAGTCTTCTAGCCACCAGCATCGAGCAAAGGAGCATCTTTCATTGCAAAAGCCTGGAGCAAGGGCCTTTTGTCTGCTGTGTTGCAACATGACACCCTTCCTCTCTGCCGATTTCCTTGGAAAGGAGTCCTGGGGCATCCATCACAGACTGTAGCATTCACGTACAGTCTCCCTTCCACCACCGTCCCCGCCAATGCACGGAGATAAACACATGAAAGTATGTTTTTCCCCATTGTAGATTTCTTAGGGAGAGGCTGGGGAAACAGCTGCCAATTTGGGAGGTGCATTCCCTGAGAAGCAGGCTGATGCAGGAGCGTAATCCAAGTCATCTTCCCACTTCTCGGTACCGCAAAGGACGTCCTGTTGATGCATTGCAATGTTTTTTGTTTTTCCTTTTAATGCTTCCTAATCCTTAGTTTGTGACATCTTGAGCAAAGAACAGATTGTCCAGAATGTTGGATTGAAAAAGAAAAAGAGAAAAGAAAAACTTCAGAAACCTCAAAAGTCTTGGTTGGGGAAAGGAAATGAGTGTCGTTTGTGGCTCAGTCAGCACCCAACTCTCTAAAGTGTGGCCCTCCAGACCTCTCTACCTGGCCCTCAGAACCTTCCCCAGGCCACACCCCTCTTCTTTGGCCACACCTCTCAAGAATCTGCTTTGTACCCCGAGTGATTTTGCCTGGCTGGACTTACTTCCTTGAATTTTGTAGGTTCATCTTTCATTACATGCGGTATAGAATCTCTCCAGCATCGCTGTTGTTAACTGGAGTGGAGGAGAAGATGACTCTTGAGCTCAGCTCTCCTTCAGCAAAGAACACATACTTCCGTCTCGCCTAGAAATATATTTGCTCGGCTCTGGGTATTTTTCTTCTTCTGCTGACATGCCTGGGAGGCATGAATTCCAGTTGACCCCAGGTAACCAATCCCAGGTCACTGCTGCCTGCCAACGCTGCTCCGTGATGGGTCCATTAAGCCCAGGCTCGTCGCCAGCAAAAATGTCAAACAGAGTCCTGGTGATGTTTCACTAGAGAGGTTGGCAGGATCTTGGAAAGAGAGCAGCTAGCCCCAGTCAAAACCCATCTGTCTCCCATTGGAACTGGATGGTCTGTTGCATGACCTCAGAGTCACTTTCACCATGAAACCTCTGATAGATTTGGAAGATAATTCGAGGGAGGCTAACCTTGCTGCCGCCACCAAGATCTGAGGAGGAAACAGGCATTTCCCTGCCTTTTCCTAACATGTCTAAAATGTTTAGATGATGTGAGCACAGACGTGACTTTCTGGAGGACCCTTGGCAAAGTTGCCACCTTGTTTTACCTAACTCGCTCCCAAGCTTTTTGAGTCAGGGTGGTACAGTGGTTAGAGTGTCGGACTAGGACATGGGAGACCAGGGTTCAAATAATAATAATAATAATAATAATAATAATAATAATAATAAAATTATTTATACCCTGCCCATCTGGCTGAGTTTCCCCAGCCACTCTGGGCGGCTCCCAATCAAGTGTTAAAAGCAATACAGCATTAAATACTAAAAACTTCCCTAAACAGGGCTGCCTTCAGATGTCTTTTAAAGATAGGATAGCTGCTTATTTCCTTCACATCTGAAGGGAGGGTGTTCCACAGGATGGGCGCCACTACCGAGAAGGCCCTCTGTCTGGTTCCCTGAAACCTCACTTCTCGCAATGAGGGAACCGCCAGAAGGCCCTCGGCGCTGGATCTCAGTGTCCGGGCTGAACGATGGGGGTAGAGATGCTCCTTCAGGTATACAGGACCGAGGCTGTTTAGGGCTTTAATCCGTGTTGGGCCATGAATGAAACTCACTGGGTGGCCTTGGGCCAGTCATGGCCTCTCCGCCTAACCTACCTCACAGGGTTGTTGTAGAGATTAAATGAGGAGAATCACGGAAACCACCTTGAGCTCTTTGGAGAAAAAAGTATGAGACATAAATGCACGAACCAAACACCAACCAAACACCCAAGCAATTAAGCAGGAAGACATCCCCCCCAAAAAAATTCACTTTATCTCCATACTGGGGAAAGTGGCGTCTGCAAAATGACTGTGGTCTTAAAAGGTGAAGGAGCAGGACAAGTGAAAGCGGGGGTGGGGAGTTGGTAACCGTGTCGCCAGGTGTACAGCTGGCACACAAGGCAGGGATTGGGCTGGCGCCAGGCTGAGCAAGGGGGATATTTATTTTCGTAGTCTTCAAGGGATATGCTGCCTGTTCCACAATCGCAGAAAGTACACAAGAAAATCAAGACACGGCAGCAATAACCACAAACAGCTAAAACCTGGTGAAAGGCAGTGTGATAAATTTATCAAGAGAAGCTTTCATGTTATTTAATTTTTTTTCACATTTGCATTTTGAGCGCTGCAGAGTTTAGGCAGCCCTGTTTAGGGAAGCTTTTAATATTTGATGAATCATTGTATTTTAATAGTCTGCTGGAAGCCGCCCAGAGCGGCTGGGGAAACCCAGCCAGATGGGTAGGATATAAATAAATTATTATTATTATTATTATTATTATTATTATTATTATTATTAGGGCTGTACACCGAAGGACCTTCAGATGTGCATCTCCAGGAGCCACATATCCAAACAGGTAGGGCTGCAATGCTGAATCAATTACTCTGCAGCAGCCAATGGGATGCCCTCCAGACATGGTTGGATACAACTCACAACCTGACTACTAACTATGGCAACTGGGACTGATAGGATTGGGAGACCAATATTGACTGGAGGGCACCAGGTCGCTAACCCAGACTAATCAGTCAGATGAATGGCTTTTGAACACTTTTTACCATCTCAAAACATTCACTTAATAATGCACATCGGATTTTTTGAAAAAGTTATGATATAAGAACATATTAAAACTGGAGAGGGAAAAGCGCCATCATTTTTCGGCCCTGGACATGGGCTACTTCAGATATTGGTGTCTGATAATGGGCCACATTAATCTAAAAACTGGCTCAGATGTTGGTGGTGATGACAAAAAGGAGGGAAGTCAAAGTAGACTCAGCATTGAGGTGGGCAGAGAGATCTGTGCGTGTGCCATGGTGTATGGGGTGGGTAGTGACACCCACTTTTGCCATGTGGCCCCTAGAGCATGGGTTGGCAAACTAAGGTCCGTGGGTCGGATCAGGCCCAACTGCCTTCAGGATGCAGCCTGCGGACGGTCTGGGAATCTCCACGTGGATCGCCAGTGTGTGCGTTCTTGTTGAGATTTCCATTCCACCTCAAGGAGCAGATGTGTGGAACTGTTGCGTGCCGCATGTCTGTTTACATTCCAGCACAGCTTGCTGGGAACTTCCGTTGTGTATAGCTTTTCCTTTTCCTGTTCTCTCTGAGAAAACGAGAGAGAGAGAGAGAGAGAGAGAGAGAGAGAGAGAGAGAGAGGCTATGTTTCTTTGTCCTGATTTATGATTAATAAATCTGTAGTTGTAGTATGCTTCCACAAGCCTCATGCCTATCTGTGTGCGCAGTTTGTGCTGCTGATAGTGTGCCCTGGCTCTGAAGCCCGGGTCACTGATTTATGTCGGAGCAGAGGTCGATGGAAGGAGTCAGCCAAGCTGGGGCTTGCCAGCTGGCCTCCCAGCCCTCTGCATGTCAACAGTTCTTTCCCTCTCCCTCCCTTGGCGGCGGTGGCAGCGCCTCCTCCCTCCCTCCTCCTGGTTTCTCCCCGCCCTGCCTAGAGGAGGAAGGGGGCTGGGCTTTGTTGGTGTCAGCAGCAGCAGCACTTGAGCGGCCGCCATTTTAAGCAGCCCCTCTCTGGAGCCCTTTTGCATGTCGCTCATCGTCCCTCCGCCGCCGCCAGTCCCTGCCGCTCGCAAGACACAGATAAGCAGCGACCGGGGCTCGTGGTGCTCTTGCATCTCCCCTCCCCCTCCAAATAGTCTGGCCCCCCACAAGGTCTGAGGGACAGTGGACCGGCCCCCTGCTGAAAAAGTTTGCTGGCCCCTGCCCTAGAGGGTTAGCCAAGGGTGATTCTGACCTTCAGGACAAAAAAAAAAAAGGTTAGTCAACCTCGCGCTACAGTCTTACAAACTGCCACTGTCTAGGGATGGGTGAATCTGGGCTTCTCTCTGCTTCTAATTTTTCCAGCCTTAAATTCAATTCGCCACAATTCTCCACCAGCTTGATAATTCTTTCTAAAGCCCCTGTGGAAACTGCCCAGCGTTTCCATGCAAATTTCTGTGGACATGCGCATCTTTGCGAAACGACTATCCCTTTCTCGTGTCCCTCGACTTCTAGACCTTGCTGCTGAGCCTGTACTGATATTAAGCCCAAACAGAGATCTCTGTTAGAATTCCTGCTCCGTGATTGCAGTCATGGGATTGTTATCTATCGCATGACGGTATATGTTTTGACTCCACAGAGTGGGAAGTGACGGAGACAGGATGTTTGTGTTACTGTGTTCCGTGAAATGGGACTATTGTTCTTTGTTCTTTTTGCTGTCTGATGCTAGAGAGAGAGGGAGCCATGTTGCAGTGCTCCGTGTGTGTTTATATGTAAATAAAGTAGATTAGCCAAAATGCTGAGTTGCTGTGGTCTGTCATGAAAAGCTGTGAAGACTCTGCGGATCCCTAAGTGTGCCGATGTCTGTTGGCATTAGTCGCTGTAATGTTCCGGCTGAAGAAAGCTTTTGAAGCTCCCGAACGATCAACCAGGAGGAAGAGAACATGCCAGTCTGGCATGTGTCTCTGCCAGGGTCCTACTCGAGTGTAGGCTGAACTCCTGACAATCTCCTCCTAACTTTCAAGTCAGAGTCACTCCTGTGGTTTGGGGGCAGGCTGGTGGCATTAAAAAGAACATAACCTTACTGTGGTTACAGAGGAACTTGAAGTGGGTCCATGGGTGCAGATCAGACAGAATAGCGCCAGGAACACTTTCTGAGTAATGTTGACATGTGTGATCAATGATACTATAATACTGTCGGTGGAAGGAGAAGGAGGATGTATGACTAGCAGATTGTTGTTGATCTTAAGTTGGTGACTAACTGGTGAGGTTAGTCAATTAGCTGGCCAAGGAGCCAGGAGCCTGCTCCACAGAGAGCCCCCCTGCAGTGCTGCAAACGTTATATTTACTGCTGAATAAACAAGGCTGTTTTTCAGAAGCCTGTCTTATTTACAGGGAACGCAGCACACCATCAGCAAAGCTGCAGTCATCTTGTTAATCTGCGAAGCAACTTGCTGCTCTTAGCTCAGTGACTACCAAACTTGGCCCTCCAGCTGTTTTGGGACTACAATTCCCATCATCCCTGACCACTGGTCCTGTTAGTTAGGGATGGTGGGAGTTGTAGTCCCAAAACAGCTGGAGGGCCAAGTTTGGCCATCACTGTCTTAGCTCAACACCTCTCTGCAACCTATCTCCTATAATCATCCATCCATCGCTCCCACACAGCAAATCCGGTCCTGGTCTTACGCAGGGGTCTCTAACCTGGTGCCCTTTTGCCTTTGGGGAGGGGGCTGGTGGTGGTCCATGCATAGGATGAAGTGAGCAGCACTGGGGGGCTGTGGATGGGCCTTTTCAGTGGTGGCCCCACATCTGCAGAACAAGAGGTGTCTTCCTGCAAGCGTTGTTTTCTTTCAGGAAGCAAGCGAAGACCTTCCTCTTCCAGCAGTCTTCCAGATGAGGATATCAGTGACTGAACTATCAGTGGATCTTTCGACAATGCTGCTTATTGCGATTTGAATTTTAGCTTTTACATTTTATGGAGGTTTTGCTTGTTCATTTAGCCAAATCAATAGCCTGCTTGATTGAAGGAGCAACCCGAAGCGGTTTACAAAAATATAAAACAAAACTTGAAAGTTCCTGATCAAAAGAAAAACCAGTTAAAAACAAGTATGCAAAAACATTCAAGAGACTAGTTATAGTTTAAAAAGTAGCTTAAAACATAGGTAATCTCTGCATAGGCATCAGGTTTAGTAATGACTGGGCTACAGTAAGAAGCATCAGTACCTTCCATCTTCTTCTTCTTCTAATAATAATAATAATAACAGCAACAATAATTTATTATTTATGCCCCGCCCATCTGGCTGGGTTTCCCCAGCCACTCTGGGTGGCTCCCAATAGAATTAATGAGAATAAGAATAAAAAAGCAATAAAACATCAGACATTAAAAACTTCCCTAATGAAAAAACTAGAGGGGATGCTAAACTGTGGCCTTCAAGAACTTGCTGGACTACAACTCCCATCAGCCTCCAGCCAGCATGGCTGATAATCTGGGGTGGTGGGAGTTGTAGTTCAGTGACACCCGGAGGGACACAGGTTTCGTGCCTCTGATATAAAATACCCATTAAATGGTGCCAGAGCCAGGCTCTGCAATTGAGGCTTACAGATCCATTTGTCCTGGGTCTGCAGTGGGTGGCAGGCAGCAACCCTGCTACCTAGCTTAGCAGTGTGGTTAAGGCCAGAGGTGCAAGGACACATATTTTGATGGGGAAGAGTCCGGCTCTCTCAGTCTTCACCCAGAGGTTGTTGTTGTTTAGTCGTTTAGTCGTGTCCGACTCTTCGTGACCCCATGGACCAGAGCATGCCAGGCACTCCTGTCTTCCATTGCCTCCCGCAGTTTGGTCAGACTCATGCTGGTAGCTTCCAGAACACAGAAGAAGAAGAAGAAGAAGAAGAAGAAGAAGAAGAAGAAGAAGAAGAAGAAGAAGCGTAGTTTGGATTTGATATCCCGCCTTTCACTCCCCTTCAGGAGTCTCAAAGCGGCTAACATTCTCCTTTCCCTTCCTCCCCCACAACAAACACTGTGAGGTGAGTGGGGCTGAGAGACTTCAGAGAAGTGTGACTGGCCCAAGGTCACCCAGCAGCTGCATGTGGAGGAGCGGAGACACGAACCCGGTTCCCCAGATTACGAGACTACCGCTCTTAACCACTACACCACTGACCCACCATCTCGTCCTCTATCGTCCCCTTCTGCTTGTGTCCTCCATCTTTCCCAACATCAGGGTCTTTTCCAGGGAGTCTTCTCTTCACATGAGGTGGCCAAAGTATTGGAGCCTCAGCTTCAGGATCTGTCCTTCCAGTGAGCACTCAGGGCTGATTTCCTTCAGAATGAATAGGTTTGATCTTCTTGCAGTCCATGGGACTTTCAAGAGTCTCCTCCAGTACCATAATTCAAATTCACGCAGAGGTAGCAGAGGGGAAATACCTTCCCCCTGAGTCATTTGCAGTGTCCAGTTTCTGAGTGTTCTTTCGTTGGCAATTCTTAGCTTTCGTTTGCTCTGAAAACTTGGGTGAGTAAGATTGCTGGAGAAAAGGGGGAGGGGGAGAAGAAATTTGGCTGGTTTGAAAACCGCAAAACAGTGCCCGGTTAGCTTTCATTTTCCTGGAAAAGGGGAGACAGTAAGCAAACTCAAAAGCCTGTGGTCAACTTCAAGAGCAAAGGATTGTCAGCTGTGCCCCAGCTGACGGAGGGCTTAGGGTCCTGGTAGAGATGGCAGGATCTCTCGGTTTCGATTCTTTCGCTTTCTCATTTTCCCAACCTTGATTTCTCCAGCAACTAGAGATTCCCTTTTAAAGCCCTGGCAATAATTCACCAGTGTTTCAACACAGGCTTCTCTGAATGTGCCCATTGTTACGAAGCAACCGCCCCACCACCCTCTTAGATAATGCATTTTGGGAAGTTGTTTCCACTAAACCATGCATTTATATGCACAATTTTCTGCGGCGTGTGCATTTGAATACCCACGACTCTTCTGCAGAACTGCGCTGCAAAAAGTAGGAGAAGTGCAAATTTCAAAGGACAGCTGTGTTTCGATCTGAACGCTGTTTCAAATGTGCAAAGTGCAAATTATATAAATAATCATTTGAATGCGAACTGGGTTGTTTTCTTTTTCTTTCTTTTTTTTAAAAAAACCTTCATGAAAATTATTCAGCGTTTCAATATGAATTTCTCCTAATAATTTTATCACAGGATCTGGGTCAGTTCATATGGGGAGAGATGGTCTTTGAGGTATTGGGGCCCAGAGCCGCAAAAGGCTTAATGTTAAATCTAACCTTAAATTTTGTTCTCTCCATCTCCCTCACAGGAAAGGTAAAGGGAGCCCTGACCATTAGGTCCAGTCGTGACCGACTCTGGGGTTGCGGTGCTCATCTCGCTTTACTGGCCAAGGGAGCCGGCGTACAGCTTCCGGGTCATGTGGCCAGCAGGACTAAGCCGCTTATGTCAAACCAGAGAAGTGCACGGAAATGCCGTTTACCTTTCCGCCGGAGCGGTACCTATTTATCTACTTGCACTTTGACGTGCTTTCAAACCGCTAGGTTGGCAGGAGCAGCAACCGAGCAACGGGAGCTCACCCTGTCCTGGGGATTCGAACCGCCAACCTTCTGATCGGCAAGTCCTAGGCTCTGAGGTTTAACCCACAGTGCCACCCGCGTCCCGTCCTCCCTCTCAGTAGGTGATTTCAAAAAGAAAAGAAAAGAAAATGAAAAACTGCATGAATATTCATGTTCATTTCCCTATGCAATCTTGCCTAATGCCCACAATTCTTTGGCAAGAAAGTCCCCCTAAGAAAATGCATGCTTGTGTATTATTTTCAGGAACACGAGAAACTGCCTTATCCTTAGTCAGACCAATGACCTGTCCAGCTCATGTTTGTGCGCACTGACTAGCTAGAGATGTCAGGCATTGAACCTGGGCATGGTCGTAGTGGGGAGGGGGAGGGGACGATGGCCCTAGGCATATTTTTCTGGAGTGCTGCTCACACTGCCCTGCCAGCCCTGCAAATTATTCAGATCAGATCAGATGCCAGCATTGCAAAGCAAAGCAGCTCAGGGCTGGCATCACTCTGGTGGCATCGACAGCAAGGACCGGGCTGGCGCAGTGGGCTCCATTCACCCTCCATGCCCCGTCCCTCTGGCACATGCACGCACCCACCCCGGGCACCAGCAAACCACGCTACACCACTGAACCTGGGACCTCCTGCATTTCAAACAGGTCCTCCCTGACCCTTCCTCTCATTTTCACGAATGCACACACTTTTTTGTGCACTCCTTATTTGGGGCATGCATTTTTATTTTTTGCTTGGAGAACTGCATAGCAACATTTGGAGAAGTGCAAATATCCAAAAGCTAGTTGGGTTTCAGTCCATACATTGTGGTGCCGATGAGACAGGTTTGCATTTGGATGAGGACCGAACGAATTTCTTCCTCTTGTGACCTGCTGTGCCAGGAGGTGAGCAAGCTAGCTTATGGGGCTCTCAGGGGTATCTGCTGCCCTGCTCTCCCCCATCACCTGCTGTCAGAGCCAGGTGTCAGTCATGCCCAAGCAGCCTTAAGCAACTTAGATTTCTCAAGTGTGGGCTTGAATCCAGCATTCTATGCACGAGACGCTTCACAAGCAGCTTTCGTTTCCCTTCAAGTCTCCCCAGCTCCCAACGGTCTCTTCTGTTTTGAAATTTTAGGCTGGCAAATACACAAGGGGGTGTGTACGAACAGCTCCAATCCCCGGACTTAGCTAGGATGGGCAAGTCAACAAATCCTGTTATGCCAAAGGCTCTGTTCTCGACGAGCCTGGGAACTTCTGCGAACACGTTAAGTTTCACTTTCAGGTTCCTGGAACTTGCGTTGGACAACCGCAGCTTACAAGGACAAAACATCTGCCGGGACAAAGATATCTGTGGCATTCCCTTTCAAATGGTGCACGGATACCAAGATCTGCAAGAAAAACACTGATCTCCTTTAAATATGAGATCATAGAACTATGCTATGAACTCCAACATTGTTCATCCTCATCCCTTCTTTAATCGTTTGGCAAAAACGCTGCTGCATTTTGAGCACACGTTTCGCTTAAAATGCACATTTTGCTTTGCAATGTTTTTGCAAGCACTTTCCTCTAACTTAATGCAACCTTGTATTTTTTTTTTAATGCACATATGCATTTTTGCACGTGCCTTTGAAAATGATAATTTCCTTTAAATTTGATAAAATATGAACCGAACCAAATTTCTTCCTCATTCCCTCCATCCATCTAATGGAAAAGGACTAGGAAAACTTTGCTCTCCTTTTCTGCACTTTTGGCAGGATCTTATAAGCTCGCATTTAGCTTGCAGGATTCATCTGGCGGCCTTCAACCGCTTACAGGTGAAATCTTGCCAGTTAAATGCACGTAAGATGCGATCGTGCTGTATCTATTTTGCAAAAGTGGTTTGCCTTTCTGTCCAAGTGTACGCTACAGGTTCAGCTGCCTCTTGAGATCTCGTTGCCAAATTTGGCACGAGGGTCCCTGAGGTGGGTGCGGCAATTTTCATCATTGCTGGGATGCTCAGCAGTGAGTAGGCTTGAAGCTCCAGGTGGGCAATGCACGCAGCTTGTGCATGCAACTTGCATGCGTCAACCTAGCAAGAGCTGGCTGCAAATTACATTCATCCCTCAAGTTGAATGTGCTTCGGGTTGAGCAGGTTCGAGTTGCGCTCCGCGGCAACCCAGAAGTAATGGAGCGCATTACTTCCGGGTTTCACCATTTGCGCATGTGCAGATGCTCAAAATGACATCATGCGCATGCGCGGGAGCAGCGAAACGCAACCCGCGCACACGCAGACATGCTGTTGCATCTTGCGTTCCATTCGGGATGCGAACGGGGCTCCTGAACAGATCCCTGTTTGCATCCCGAGGTATTACTGTATAGCATGCACAACTGGGGGGCAGGAACCTGCCTTCCTCCCCTCTCCCAATTAACCTCCAGGGGCTGCCCCATGACATCATCAGGAGGCATCCCTGGGTCTCAGGTTTGGGCACTGAAATCTCAGGGTCTAGGGTGCTCCTGACCTGACAACCCTAAGCATGTCTACTGTGTCTCCCCCCCCCCTTTTTTAACCACTGTTTCTTAAACTGATGCACATTTGGGCAGGCATAAAAATTGGCTGTGTTGGGGGCACATCAAGCCCTCTGGGCATGGGGTTTGCCACCTCTGCTCTGTTGAATCAGGGCCCTACTCAAACATTAAAAACTGCACAATGAAGGAGTGCAACATTTGCTTAAGTTTGGGGCAAAGATGAGAGGGAGCCACCCTTTTGCCCTTCACTGGAATTCTATTTTGAAACCGTTCTTGCTTAAACCTGCCTGGGTATACAGTGGGCATGGGCTTTGGGGCGTGCCCCAAACAGCGGGAGTTGAAGGCAACTCCCTGGCCCTCTGTGCCCACATCTCTGCGTGGTTATAAATAACCCCACGATTTCTGTGAAAAGGAAATGTTTGTTTTTCTTTTTGCTCTCTGGCAGAAGGCCACACAGAGACACACACCCTTCTGGCTCACGGCCAACTTCCCTTAGACATCCTTGAGATCCAATTCAGGGATTGGTGTTGGGCAAAAAGGCAAGATTGTGCCTGGCATTCTGGGTAGGAAAGAAAGAGGAAAAGAACCAGGGAGCTAAAAAAAGCTAAAGGAAGAAAGAAGATAAGCCAGAAACAAGATAAGCTGAAGATAACAAACTGGGGTGAGGCATGGATGAGAGATTCAAGACAGTTTGCAAAGGCAAAAATACCTGATCTGCACCTTCTGAAACAACCTGCGAGCCAAAATGCACCCACACTCTGGCATTTCAGCTTCTCTGAATTTTGCAGTGATGCTCCTCAGCCAAGCACTGCGTGCAAAAATGCACCACGCACTGGGGTAAATTGTGCATAAAAATGCATATTTTGATGCAATGCAATTTGCAAAGCTGCGTTATATGGAGGAAAATATGCTTTACAGAAAGGTGCCCATTAGGCAAAAATGCACACACAAATGTGTGCACATCTGGGGAAATTTGCAGCAAAATGCAGGTGAATTTTCATAGGGATTAAAAGTATATATATATATATATATATATATATATATATATATATATATATCGAACGGATGTGAAAATGTGGAGAAGTGAAGAGTGGGGGGGAAATAAGAAATCAGGAAAAACAGATTTGCCCATCCCTATGGCTAAAAGCAAAGGGGGAGCAGATTCCAACCCAATTCACTTTCTCTTGCACCCAGTTGTAGGTCAGTTCCATCCCATCCCATGCAGATTTTCCAAATGAATGCACAGAATGTTGCATTTAAGTCATATGCCTGATTACAAGCATTTTATTGTGTTTGTGTATTTCTTTAAATAGAGATTTCCCCCCCCAAAAAAATCTTTTATATTGTACTCTATGTGCAATATAAAAAATGATATCCAGTAAAACAAATTTGTTGTTGTTGAGTTGTTTAGTCGTGTTCGACTCTTCGTGACCCCATGGACCAGAGCACGCCTGGCACTCCTGTCTTCCACTGCCTCCTGCAGTTTGGTCAAACTCATGTTTGTAGCTTCGTGAACACTGTCCAACCATCTCGTCCTCTGTCGTCCCCTTCTCCTTGTGCCCTCAATCTTTCCCAACATCAGTGTCTTTTCCAGGAAGTCTTCTCTTCTCATGAGGTGGCCAAAGTATTGGAGCCTCAGCTTCAGGATCTGTCCTTCCAGTAATCACTCAGGGCTGATTTCGTTCAGAATGGAGAGGTTTGATCTTCTTGCAGTCCATGGGACTCTCAAGAGTCTCCTCCAGCACCATAATTCAAAAGCATCAATTATTCAGGGATCAGCCTTCTTTATGGTCCAGCTCTCACTTCCATACATCACTACTGGGAAAACCATGGCTTTAACTATACGGACCTAAAATCAACAAAACAGCATTATAAAAGCTTATATAAGCAAAATAACATCAGAGATTGGGAGATTCTCTAAGACATTAAATCAGGCGCCAATCTTAAGGGCCAGGAAAAGCCTGGGCAAAAAGATAAGCCTTTACAAGACGTCTGAACTCTGAAGCAACTGATTGGATTACTGCTTGATGTATTGCAGAGAGCAGAGTCTTCCACAATGCTGGGTAAGAATAGAAAATGCCTAATGCCCCAAGTTCCCCCAAATATGCATTTTCAGTGCGTTTCAATGCCTTGCCATTGAGCATACAGTTTGCATAAGCAATCAAAATAAAATTCATGCCCCGAAAGCCTTTGGCACAAAGTCCAGGCCTAACCCTGTAGTTTCTTTCCATTTCTCTTGGCAAGTTCTGGACGACTGACCTGAGTCAGTCCACTGTGAAAAGCAGACCCAATGAATTTCTCCTCTTTTCCTGCTGAGAACAACCTGTCTTTCTCCTTCTGTTTATAGAGAAGTTTTGGAATAGCTTGACTTCGCTTCCACAGAATAGTTTAATACGCAGACAGAACGTCGGAGGAATCCCAGCCAAGTGATACTAAACACACCTTTCCTGAGGCTAAGCAGATTTGGGATCTGGTCAGCGTCTGCATAAGAGGCCGCCTAAGCAATCCAGACCAAGTTGTTGCCTTGGAATTCCATGGAAATGGCAGGAGGGCAAGATGTGATTGCAATATCATAAATAAGGCGAGCTGCCAGTCAGCCATCATCACCTTGATTTGACTAGCCCAGGGTTTTGCAGCTTATCAAGCTGTCATCAAACCCAACCCGAATTCTTAGGAACTGAGATGAAACAAAACTTAATTGGTTAAATTGTTTAAGTCATGGTTTAAAAAGTGAAACTCTGCACCTGAGAATCCTAATGAATAGTGGTACCTTGGTTCTGGAATGGCTTGGCTTCCTAACAAATCGGCTCCCGAATGCCGCAAACCCGAAGTGTTCCAGTTTGCGGACGTTTTTTGGAAGCCGGACATCCGTTTCGGCTATCGCCATTGCTTCCGGGGCCAATCAGCCAATTGGAAGCCGAGCCTTGGTTTGCGAATGTTTTGGAAGTCAAACGGACTTCCGGAACGGATTGAGTTTGGGAACCAAGGTACCACCGTATTGTGGAATCATCTTATTAAATGCAGAGGTTCCTCACTGGCAATGGAGGTGCCCTCTGCCCATGCCTTGATTTCTAAAATCCGTAGTGCAGTTTTTCGCTCCATAAGAATCTTTCCCACCCCTTTTGGTCCCCCTTTTGACCTCCACCCTAGACCTTTATTCACTCTCAGCACAGTCCCATCAGCCCAGGGGGTCATAAAAACACAAGAAAAGCACTGCAGGATCAGGCCGATAACCGGTCTGGTGGGGCATCGTGTTCTCGCAGTGGCCGGACTTAATGCTCCAATGAGAAACTAGCCAGCAGGACCTGAGCACAAGAGCCCTCTTGCCTCTTGTGGTCTCCAGCAACTGTGGAAAGCTGGCTTCATAGAATCATAGAATCATAGAATCATAGAGTTGGAAGAGACCACAAGGGCCATCGAGTCCAACCCCCTGCCAAGCAGGAAACACCATCAGAGCACTCCTGACATATGGTTGTCAAGCCTCTGCTTAAAGACCTCCAAAGAAGGAGACTCCACCACACTCCTTGGCAGCAAATTCCACTGTCGAACAGCTCTTACTGTCAGGAAGTTCTTCCTAATGTTTAGGTGGAATCTTCTTTCTTGTCGTTTGGATCCATTGCTCCGTGTCCGCTTCTCTGGAGCAGCAGAAAACAACCTTTCTCCCTCCTCTATGTGACATCCTTTTATATATTTGAACATGGCTATCATATCACCCCTTAACCTCCTCTTCTCCAGGCTAAACATGCCCAGCTCCCTTAGCCGTTCCTCATAAGGCATCGTTTCCAGGCCTTTGACCATTTTGGTTGCCCTCCTCTGGACACGTTCCAGTTTGTCAGTGTCCTTCTTGCTTCAGGCATCAGACCAACTCTGCATTGCAAAGATGTCTGCAAACGAGACAGGAAGGCTGGCAATATCAACACTGCCACGTGGGAATCTCTTGCAGACAACCACACTGCTGGGAGACAGACAGTCAGGTTGTGCATCCATAGCAGTGACAAGAGAAGGAATGACAGCTGAGAGGAGTACAGAGAGAAGACACTCCGTGGTGCATCTGCAGCAGCATTCGTTCCAACATTTCTCCGATGAAAATAAGCGGTGAAAGATGGAGGGCACAAGGAGAAGGGGACGACAGAGGACGAGATGGTTGGACAGTGTTCTCGAAGCTACCAGCATGAGTTTGACCAAACTGCGGGAGGCAGTGGGAGACAGGAGTGCCTGGCGTGCTCTGGTCCAGGGGGTCACGAAGAGTCGGACCCAACTAAATGACTAAACAACAACAAACGGTCAGGGGTCCCTTTTTATCTAGCTGCTATACTCAGGGTAGACTGACTGAAATGGATGGACCTGAGTAACTGAAGTCCACCGACTTCTGTGGCTACACTCTGCAAGTTGCGTGTATTCCAAGTTGCCATTCTTCTTTGGATGGGACCTCGCTCATTTTCCATTTCAGATGCTCCCAGCTCTTGACCTGTTGGTACAATTCTCTATTTCTCAAAATCAATTCAACAACAACAACAACAACAACAACAACAACAACAACAACAACCCTCCTAACACAAAAATCCATTACAGTTACTACCACCCTGAAAACTTCATTCATTTCAGCAACGTAATGGGGGAATTGCTGTTACACAATTTTATACAGTTTTGTCAGTGATAAATCCTGGCTGATCTTCTTCCTGAGGCTGGATCCCAATCTGCCCACCCCCCTGCCCTGTGCTAACTATCCCAAATGATATTTCAATTTCTCCAAGTTTCTTTGCAGCATCAGCATAGAAGGCTCTTCTATTGGACGCCGGGGAGGAGGAAGACGCAAGCATTCTTGATTGGAACAAGATGTTAAAGGCTAAACAAACCGTTTCGCAATAATGTTCCCCTTTCAGTTACACACTCCATCTGGCTCAAGTTACAAAAATATCACTGGGAGAGGGGAACCTGTTTGCATTCGTCACACCGACATCGCAAGAGGCATGATTTGCCAGAGTCGTTCAAGAGGGGCAGCGCCGTGTAGTGGTTAGAGCGCTAGACTAGGACCTAGGAGACCGAGCTTCAGCCATGAAGCTCACTTGGGTGATCCTGGGCCAGCCACTCACTCTCAGCTTAGGCTGTCTCGCAGGGTTTTTCTGAGGGTAAAATTGGGTGGGGTGGAGCACTATGCATGCCACCTGGAGCTTTCCTTGGAGGAAAGGTGGAACATAAATGCAGGCTCACATCCCTCAGAGGCGGACGTGGAGTTGGCGTTATTTACGATGTGCTGAAAGGGGCATTGTTGCTTTCGTACGAGGCTCAACGGCTCAGGGACCTCTCCATTTCCCATGCCACAGAAATGAAAACATTGGCACAAGGCTGATGAAGTTGGCCGAGGGCCTTATCCAGAGCTGTTCGATGGGCAGGCAGTGATTCAAGCGCATTGCAAAAGCATTTCCTGACCCCTTTTTCTTGGCTTTTCCTGTGGGTCAGCTGCAGGGCACACTCGTTGCATAACAGGGATGCCTTCCTGCCTTATGAAACGGCAGTACCTCGTATCCCTTTAACACCTGAAGGGTTGCAAAGCCTCTGCAAAGCTTACCGCGGCCCCGGCATTCAGCAGCAGCCATGTGAAGGGACAGCGAACTCCGTACGGGTGGAGAAGCGTTTTTGACTCAAGGGGTGCATTCCCTTATAAGCAGCCTTTTGGAAGTGCAACAGCAGGGATCATTCAGTTTGCAGCCTAAGGGTTAATGGGGAAACAGAAGCAGGAGAGTGGAATGAGGGAGGCCAAGAAGCATGAGATGAGTCTGGCTGGTGAAGATTCACGGGTGTCTCCCTCTACTGCTGCGACAAGCTCCCTTCCCTCCTGGTCTCCCAGAACCAGAAGAGGCATAAAAAGGGCGGAGGATAAGTTGGCTGCATGCAGGCATAGTCTCCTATTGCCTGGGGAAAGCCCTGGAGAAGAGGGGGCTTAAATAGCTGTGAGGAGGCGGGGACCTTCAATCTCAGCAAGTGATTTCAAGAAGAAAGACCCACCAGATCTGTGAAGATCGTGCTTTTGCTAACCAAGTGTTAACTCCAACTTTGAGCAGTGTGATTTACTGCTGGCTCGCTCTTTGACGCCAGAGCTGGACCCATAACAGCTAGCCAAAAACTCTCAAAGAGAGCAGGAAGCAAGGACAGGGAGGGCTGTGGCCTGGTGACAGTTCCAAGGGCCAGATATATAAGCCTAAGGGGCCACATTCAGCTCCTGGGGGCTGAAGTTCCCCACCCCTAAAACAGCCCTTGGGCCTAATCCAGAGCAGCAAATCTTGTTCTGGGGTACTGTCTAGGGGCTTTGGTTGGGAGAGGAGGTTGTTGTTCTTGCTGCTGTTAGCTTTTTGTATCTTCGTTTTGGATCTTATGATTCATGTGGACATTGTTCAATTTGGTTGTGATTTTTTTGGATGTTTTGTCTATGACTACTTTTATTATGTTTGTAGTTATGTATTTTTTTTCTGTCGCAAGCCGCTTTGAGCATGGTTTTAAAAATGCTCCCAGGCAACTTCCTTGGAAGAGCTTAAAGAGATTGTCTCTACCCATTAAACAGTTCAGTAACTTTGGACAGCCATTAAATGTTCTGAGGAAAGAACACGGATATAAAACAGGGGCTGGGCTATGTGCCCTTCCTGCCCGTGGCTCATGTCAGCGCATGTTGAGCTCTCCAGCTCTGAAACCATTTATTAGACTCCACCATTCCTGTAAGGCCCCATCTTGAATTCCCAGAGGATTCTGGGAACTCTAGGAACTGACAGACCTCAGCACCCTTAACAAACTACACTTCCCATAATCCTTTTGGGGAAGCCGTGGCTGTTTAAGGTGGTATGGCGTCCAGATGGGTCCTAAGTCACAACCCCTCCAGCAACAGCCAGGGTGGAGAACCTTTTCTGAGGGCCTCATGGCAGAAGTGGGCGTGGTCAAAGTGGGCATAGCCAACACACATACCTACATGCTCAACCCAGATATAGAGTGGATACTGGCAGAGGAGGAGGAGTGCAGGGGGAGTGCACCGCCCCCAGCAGCGCGATCCCGGTGGGGAGCCATTGCGGCGCCCCCCCCCGCACTAGGCACCATGCCCCTGCAAGTGGCATGCCCCACCCCCAAGACGCGCACCACACCCCTGCGGGCAGCGCACCCTGCCCCCGCCTGCTCTCCGCCCCCCCCCCCAGTGCCAGAGCATGAAGCTCCGCCACTGAGTGAACATGCCAAAACTGGAGGTGTTTCCTAGCAACCAGTCAGAACGGCATAGCCCTTGCTGAGGCAACTAGTGCTCTGATTGGCTGTGTAGTCCTGAGGAAATTTTCCCCTGTACGCTTGCTTGTTGCATCTTTCCCTGCTATGAACAAATCCTGACCTAAGGAAGAAAAGCAAAACCTCATGGTTTGTTTCTCAAGTTATGCGCTGTTCTTGTTCATTTTGCTGAGCAAAGTATTATCAGTTTCTTTTCTCTCTGGACTGCATCCATGCTATCAAAGCGACCTCTCTAATGACAAGCCTGCTTAAGTGACCATTTCACCCTTATTTTCTGTGGACCTTCAGTTACAGGGCTAAGATTTTACTCATGTAAAAACACGCTGATTCCCGGACCGTCCGTGGGCCGGATTTAGAAGGCGATTGGGCCGGATCCAGCCTCTGCGCCTTAGTTTGCCTACCCATGGCTCAGTCCAAAGGTGACTGGTGCTGAAACAACATCCAGATCCTGCCTCCAGCTTAAGCTTTGAATGGAGCTGTCCAGGGCGCTTGGACCTCTTTCCTGGCTGGAACCAAGACCAAAGCTGTCTAACTGGTGGCCTTCCAGGTGCTATTGTACGCCCCACTCCCATCAGCATTGCCAATGGTCAGGGATGATGGGAGTTGTAGTTCATCAGTCTATGGAGGGCCACAGGTGTGGCTCCTGCTCAGGTGTGCACCTCTTGGGAAAAAGTACATGCACAATCTGCAATACTGAAGGGATTTGAGGAGGCGGGTGTCTCAGGGTGCCCCATTATCACCCGGAGCCAATGCTTGGCTGGCTTGAGCTTCTGCGCTGGCGCTGAGCACCCAGACCGTCTGGAGCCAAGTCAACCTATTTTATCAGCTGGGATCTCATGTTAGCCTAAAACTCCATGCTCTCTACCTGAAGCTGTCGCAGACATTAGTTTGTTCTGCAGCTTACTAAGCAGGTTGGTGGCGGTTTGCTTCAGGTGCGCGACGGATTCTGGCTGCAGCTACTCCTCAAACATTGTTTTCCTTGGCAAAGCTGCCAAATTGCTTCACCTGCTGTTTCTAGCTATGTTTACCTCCGTTTTCTTTCGATAATCACTTTCTTTTCTTTTAAGGGATTAGCCTTGCACCAGGAGGGAGGGGAGGGGAAATAGGATCCGTTTGGTATTGTTTACATCGGCTGCGGCACGCAATGCGAGCCACACTGACATTCGCTTGAGCTTGCCAAACTTGCATCGCCTGTCCTAGAGGTCTTGCACCGACTTGCAAGGCCCTGAGCACGGCTGATCTGAGCATTTGCGGGAAAGGTTTCTCTTTTGCTTGGAGGAAAGAGGAAGGAAGGAATAGGGGACGTGACAGGTCTGTAAAACTGGGTGGATAAAGAGAACATTTTCTTCCCAGGAAATTGAGCATGGGATCTTCTGCATGCAGAACAGATGGTTTGCAACCGAACTATGGCCCTTTCCGTCTGCTGAGGGTTGGACCAGATGAGCGAGGTGTGATTTGCTCTATGCATGGAAAGACATTAACTAAAGCAGTTGTCCTTTTTGTTTGCGGATATATTTGAAACACACCATTGCTATAATTGTGCAATGCACAACATTGGTTGGTACCTTGTTGCAGACTGCAATGGTGCAGTTCCTCCTGGAGCAACAACATTGCACCACAGTGATCCTATATTATTTTTATTTCCCTGCTTGCAATCAAAAGAATTCACAGGGCAGTTGTTATGGAGAATAAATCCTACAAGGAAAGGTTGCAGGAACAGAGCATGTTTAACTAGGAGAAGAGCTTTTAAATCAAAGGTGGGGAACCTTTGGCCTTCCTTTTTTTATATAATAATATTTATTACTTTTCCAACAATTTAAGCACACACAAAAAAAAAGAAAAAAGAACAATACAATACAAAAACACTACATAACACATTAAACTAACAGAACAAAACAAAAACAGTTTAAAAGACATCAAACAATTTCAATATCTTATCTTTCATTCACTTATTTCCACGACCTCCTCGCACCTCCCTTTTTGTATTCCACTTCTGTTAATTGTTTCAGCAATTCCTTTCCACCTTCCTCTGTTTTCTATCCTATAATTATCTTAACACAATCTAACCTTATTTTTTCCTTTAATACTCTATTAATCTATTTATACTTAATTCCTTATAACATTTCTACTAAAGCCATATAACTTCATTCCAACATTTTTCTAACATTCATTAATTTTACAGTATTTCTGTAAATAGTCTTTAAACTTTTTCCAATCTTCTTCCACCAACTCTTCTCCCTGGTCTCGGATTCTGCCAGTCATTTCTGCCAGTTCCATATAGTCCATCAACTTCATCTGCCATTGAACCTTTGGCCTTCCAGACATTGCTGAACTATAACTCCCAACATCCCCAGCCAGCATGAGCAATGGCCAGGGGTTATGAGAGCGGTAGTTCCTCACACCTGCTTTAAACGTCTCAAGGGATGTAGAAGAGGGCAAAGACTTTTTGTCCGCTCCCCCAGAAGGCAGGATGAGATCAAATGGGTTTACATTACGGGGGAGTAGATTTGGGTCAAATATATTTTGTACAGGAGCACAAATTTGGGGTCAACATTAGGAGACAAGAACGATGAGGCTGGGTAAGGGTGAAAAAGGTAGCTTACTGCTGCTAAAATACTGTAAATAAATGAACTTTTGTGCCATGAGGGAGAAACCCTACCCAGTTTTCACTGCACAAAATAAAACACAGCCATCCTTCGGAGTTCTGGATTCTGCAATGCAGCTCTCTGACCAAGCAGTGCGCACAAAAACACATATACTAAGGGAAGATATGCAATGAAATGCATTTGTTAGTTAAAATAGCATCCAAAAATGCATTACAGTCATACCTCGGGTTACAGACGCTTCAGGTTGCGTTTTTTCGGGTTACGGACCTGCTGAAACCCGGAAGTACCAGAACGGATTACTTCCGGGTTTCGGGGTTGCGCATGCGCAGAAGCACTAAATTGAGCTTTGTGCATGTGCAGAAGTGCCAAATTGCAACCTGCATGTGCACAGATGTGGCGCTGTGGGTTGCGGACACTGCGGGTTGTGAATGTGCATCCCACACAGATCACGTTCACAACCTGAGCGTCTATGAATGTCCAAGAGGACTTTAAAGCAAAGAAGAAGAAGAAGAAGAAGAAGAAGAAGAAGAAGAAGAAGAAGAGGAGGAGGAGGAGGAGGAGGAGGAGGAGGAGGAGGAGGAGGAGGAGGAAGAAGAAGAAGAAGAAGAAGAATTCAAAGACTGATACAGAAACATGGAAAATTGAGCTCTGGGTTGGAAAAAGGAGAAGCTAAATTGGATATCCGTAGCAACCACACCATGATTTCACCCAGCTTCTGGGTCTGCAGAAAACAGTCGAGACCACATCCTGTAGGCCCCTGAGCAACCCTGACTCGCAATTAATTTTTCTTCAGAGTTTCTCAGGGACCCTTAAGAACCATAAAACACTTTCATTACAGGGCGGGGGAGGAGGATGTGGGGAAGGATGAAGCGAAAACGGGGCTGACCAATATTTTCCACACCGCTCTGAATGCAAACGGTGCCTGAGGGTCTTCTTCCCACTTGGTGAGAAAATATCTGACTGTACCTGTGAATGTGTGGTGCAGGGTATGCAAAACGGGGAGGGGGGAGGCTGCCGCTGGGAAACCAGTCAACACAGCAAATTCCTGGTGTGGCTAGCCATTCGCACAACCCTACATGTGTTGTGGTTTGTGCTGTTTCCAATGTGGTGGGTTCCTCCGGATGTTGGGGAGGGAGATCATTGAGTCTGCAATCCCCTTTAGATCTTTCCGAGCGCAGTGGGACTTATTTCTGAGTGAAAATGTGCCAAAACAGATTATACATTTCAAGGAGTATCCTATCATGGCTTCCCCCCAAAGGATCCTGGGAAGTTTCATTTCCTTAAGGGCGCTGAAATTTGTTAGGAGATTCCCAGTGCTTTTTTTCTGAGGGTACACAGGGGTATGCATTCCCCGGAACATTTCGGGAATCTAAGTTTAGCCTGGTTGAGGGGCAGTATTTCAATATGAGTAGGAAAATGAGAGTACCCCAAACTTTTTTTTTTAGAAAACAAAGCACTGGTTATTCCCTTCACAGAGCTACAAATCACAGGGTGGATTACTAAACCACACAGGGGAACTGTGGTTTCTAACAACTCTCCATTCTTAAGGAAATCAGCCCTGAGTGCTCACTGGAAGGGCAGATCGTGAAGCTGCGGCTCCAAGACTTTGGCCACCTCATGAGAAGAGAAGACTCCCTGGAAAAGACCCTGATGTTGGGGAAGATGGAGGGACAAGGAGAAGGGGACGGCAGAGGATGAGAGGACGAGATGGTTGGACAGTGTTCTCGAAGCTACAAACATGAGTCTGACCAAACTGCGGGAGGCAGTGGAAGACAGGAGTGCCTGGCGTGCTCTGGTCCATGGGGTCACTAAGTCGGACACGACTAAACGACTAAACAACAACTCTCAGCACCTTCAGAAAACTGCGGTTCCCAGGATTCCTTGGGGGAAGCTATGGCTGTTAAAGTGGTTTAAGGGTGCTTCAAATGCATAGAGAGGATGTGGCCTGTATCTGGTCAGAACACGGAATGGGAGTGGGGCGCCATCTTGTTCTTTCCCTCAGGTGATGAAAAGTCTTGGCCCTGAGGAAAAGGAGGGTGAAAAGGCAGAGGCCAATGAGGAGAGGCTGGCCTGAGGAGAAAATAGAAGTAGAAAATAGAATCTGAGGGCCAGATAGAAGCCCAAAGGCCCACACTGAGCCATTAAGGTTCTCCATCTCCGCTGAACAGGATGAGATAACCTCAAAAGCTTTGTCATCCTCAGAAATGGTTTATTTGTATGAAATTGTTACAAAACCAAAATGCACAGGGTGCAGCAGAGAAATTGGAAAGCAGGAACATGTCCCAAAAAAGGAATCACGCAAAAAGTAATGGTGATGATATTTAGACGTACTAAGTGCTCAAGAAGCTTCACATTAGCTCAGCAATCCATGCAACAGTCCTGTAAGGAAGGCCAGAAATATCATCCTCCACATCCATTTCGTGTTTCTCTGCATTTCTGGGGCACATTGTGGTGAGAGCCAGGATGGTGTAGGGGTCAGTGTGTCGGATTAGGACCTAGGAAAGACCTGGGTTCAAATTCCCACCTGGTCATGAAGCTCACTGTGTATAACCTCAGGGCCAGTTTCTGCCTTTCTCAGCCTGGCCTACCTTGCAGGGGCAAAAGAGGAGGAGGAAGAACCATGCATGCCACCTTGAGCTCCTTGGAGAAAAAAGCAGGATAGAAATGCAATAAAAATAATAAAGATATTTAAAACACAGAAGGGCAAAGACATCCCTTTCCATGTTCTCTTCTCCCTTTTTAATGGGATCAGTTTTGATGCAGAAAAGACCTGCAAGGAAATAGCTGTGCAAAGCAACTTCAGAATAAACAAGGGAGGTTTAAGCAGCCTGGGAAAAGTTGGAGTCCTTGTACGAGCTGATGAAACACCAGCCGGTTCTTTGTGGTGGCGAGGCAAGATTTGGCCACCCGGCAGAGTGTGCTAATTTCTGGGCAGGGTGAGCTTTCCCAGCGAATTTTCGCAGAGCCTCTTAATTGACAAGAAGCCATTTTATCTGTTTACCTATCCAGAAGAGGGCCAAGGGCATCTCACCTGCCAACACCTGGATATTTAATATTGGCTTTCTGTGTGAAGCTCGTTGTGGCTCGTCCCATCTCAGAGGTCACATAGGGTGGCAGTTTGTTCACAGGCATTGGTGCGCATAGTAGAGAGCATGGAAAAAGGCATATCTAATTCAGCACACTGTTTTCAACAGTGGCCAGCCTGTAGGAATCGGGGGGGGGGGCCAACACACCATTGGCGTCAACACACCATTTGAATAGCAATGCCCATCACCTTTTGAGGGGGCCCAGTAAGGTAAAGGTAAAGGGACCCCATCGTTCTGCCCGGATGCTGAGGTCCAGCGCCGAGGGCCTTCTGGCGGTTCCCTCATTGCGAGAAGCAAAGCTACAGGGAACCAGGCAGAGGGCCTTCTCGGTAGTGGCGCCCGCCCTGTGGAACACCCTCCCATCAGATGTCAAAGCGATAAATAACTACCTGACATTTAGAAGACATCTTAAGGCAGCCCTGTTCAGGGAAGTTTTTAATCTGTGATATTTTACTGTATTTTTGGTTTCTATGGAAGCCACCCAGAGTGGCTGGGGAAACCCAGCCAGATGGGCGGGGTACAAATAATAAATTATTATTATTATTATTATTATTATTATTATTATTATTATTAGCCGAGGGAGCCGGCGTACAGCTTCCGGGTCATGCGGCCAGCATGACTAAGCCGCTTCTGGCGAACCAGAGCAGCACATGAAAAACACTTTTTACCCTCCCGTTGGAGCAGTACCTATTTATCTACTTGCACTTTGATGTGCTTTCGAACTGCTAGGTTGGCAGGAGCAAGGACCGAGCAACAGGAGCTCATGCCATCACGGGGATTTGAACCGCCGACCTTCTTCTTCTTCCTCTTACTTACCTATTCTTTAAACCAGCCCTCCTCGGCCTAGGGTCCCCAGATGTCATTGGACTACAACTCCCATCATCCCTAGCTAGCAGAACCAGTCGTCAGGGATGATAGGAGTTGTAGTCCAGCCACATCTGGGGACCCAAGGTTGAGAAAGGCTGCTGTAAGCTAACGCACACTCACATTACAAAGAACTCATAAGCCACTTACCCCCAGCAGCTAGCAGTGTTGTAACTAGACATTGGGGGGGGGGGACCTATCAGGAGTGGACCCGTGGCATAGCATGGGAGGGCCACAGGGGCATTTGTCCCGGGCACAAAATTGTTAGGGGATCAAAATTTCAACCACCAGTGCTGCCTCAATGCAGCTGTGGGCTTCCACCACTGGACTCTGTTGAAAACAGCTCCTCCATGCGAACTAGGAAGTGACCTCTCCAGACAACGGAATGGCTCTTCTTTTCTTATCTTTGTAGCTATGATCTCCAGGGTGTCGCAGACACCATTAGGCAGTTGAATGTGTGTGTGTACTCCATCCATTTCCCTCCCTCCCACCCACCCCCCTCCGCACAGCCCCTGGGCTCTGGCAACTCATGCTACACCACTGACTGCTTTGCCACCCTACTAGAAAAGACATGGGTGGCGCTGTGGTCTAAACCGCTGAGCCTCTTGAACTTGCCGATCAGAAGGTCGGCGGTTCAAATCCCCATGACAGGGTGAGCTCCCATTGTTCTGTCCCAGCTCCTGCCAACCTAGCACTTCGAAAGCATACCAGTGCTAGTAGATAAATAGGTACCACTGTGGCGGGAAGATAAACGTCGTTTCCATGCACTCTGGTGTTCTGTTGCACCAGAACCTGTTTAGCCATGCTGGCCACATGAAAAGGATATATCAAGAACTCTGGCCAAAAGTTTCAATATAAGGAATAATTCCTACTCAAGAGTTGAAATGAAAAACGTGTGTATTCTGCTAAGAATAACAGTTTGAAGCTAGTAGATTTAAACACAACGTATAAGTATGATAGTTTTAAAGTAATGGTAAGTTTGGATACAACGTTTAAGTGCAGAAATAATGTCGTTTCAAATATACAATGATATAGTACAAAGGTACATGAAATACCAGTGCACAACAATTGTTTTATACAAGTCTCAATAGCAGTCAAAACGAGTCCACATTATATAAAATTAGAATAAAGAATAAAGAATGAAGGATCAAATGGGGCCAAAAAGGAGTATCCGGAGTGTGAATCAGATGTACGGTTCAGTGGTGGTAACCAGGACAGGGCCCTGTTTCGGAGTACACGCCTTCTTCAGCTCGGTTTTTTTGACGACTATAAATCTGTTGGAAGTCTGTATCATTTAGTTCTTTTATGTTTCTATTTCGACATGCGTCTTAGATAATTGCATCCAAGTTTTCTTGCGTTTCTCTGTGCGCACAGAGAAACGCAAGAAAACTTGGATGCAATTATCTAAGACGCATGTCGAAATAGAAACATAAAAGAACCTAAATGATACAGACTTCCAACAGATTTATAGTCGTCAAAAAACCGAGCTGAAGAAGGCGTGTACTCCGAAACAGGGCCCTGTCCTGGTTACCACCACTGAACCGTACATCTGATTCACACTCCGGATACTCCTTTTTGGCCCCATTTGATCCTTCATTCTTTATTCTTTATTCTAATTTTATATAATGTGGACTCGTTTTGACTGCTATTGAGACTTGTATAAAACAATTGTTGTGCACTGGTATTTCATGTACCTTTGTACTATATCATTGTATATTTGAAACGACATTATTTCTGCACTTAAACGTTGTATCCAAACTTACCATTACTTTAAAACTATCATACTTATACGTTGTGTTTAAATCTACTAGCTTCAAACTGTTATTCTTAGCAGAATACACACGTTTTTCATTTCAACTCTTGAGTAGGAATTATTCCTTATATTGAAACTTTTGGCCAGAGTTCTTGATATATCCTTTTCAATGCTGGCCACATGACCCGGAAACCTGTCTGTGGACAAACGCTGGCTCCCTCAGCCTGAAAGTGAGATGAGCGCCGCAACCCCAAAGTCACCTTTGACTGGACTTAACTGTCCAGGGGTCCTTTACCTTTTTGTTAGAAAAGCTAACAAACAAACTGAAAATAGCACAGGGTTAAACAAAGGAGGATGCCTTCACCTTGGTGTGGCTACCCTTTTTTTACATATAGAGTGGTACCTCGGGTTAAGTACTTAATTCGTTCTGGAGGTCCATTCTTAACCTGAAATTGTTCTTAACCTGAAGCACCACTTTAACTAATGGGGCCTCCCACTGCCGCCACGCCGCCGGAGCACAATTTCTGTTCTCATCCTGAAGCAAAGTTCTTAACTCGAGGTACTATTTTTGGGTTAGCTGAGTCTGTGACCTGAAGCGTATGTAACCTGAAGCGTATGTAACCCGAAGTACCACTGTACAGGCTTACAAGACAAATACCAATTTGCCTCAACAGCATACGAATCGATGAGGCTAATCTGACTCAATAAGAAGAAGAAGAAGAAGAGAAGAGTTTGGATTTGATATCCCGCCTTTCACTCCCCTTCAGGAGTCTCAAAGCGGCTCACATTCTCCTTTCCCTTCCTCCCCCACAACAAACACTCTGTGAGGTGAGTGGGGCTGAGAGACTTCAGAGAAGTGTGACTGGCCCAAGGTCACCCAGCAGCTGCATGTGGAGGAGCGGGGAAGCGAACCCAGTTCACCAGAATACGAGTCCACCGCTCTTAACCACTACACCCCTACTCTAACACACAAATAAAAATAACCAGCTGCAGCCAACCATGCCCTGGGCCCTCTGGCCTCTTGCACCACCAGCAAAATCAAGATTCCTATTCACGCAACGCTGACACAGAAAGCTCTGCTCACACACTGTGTAAATGATTGTTTACTGTCTCCCTCCTGCTTCTTCTTCCTCCCCTCTGCCTCCCCACTTCTCTTTTCCCATCCCATCCTGCATAACAGCAGTATTGTCTCACACTGTAGAAAGGACCCTATGATCTGTAAACAGAGGCACTGTATGTACTTTTGTTACCCCAAAAAAATCTTCTAATAAAAACATGGTTTTGATATATACAGGGGTACCTCGGGTTAAGTACTTAATTCATTCTGGAAGTCCGTTCTTAACCTGAAACTGTTCTTAACCTGAAGCACCACTTTAGCTAATGGGGCCTCCTGCTGCCGCCAGAACACAATTTCTCTTCTCATCCTGAAGCAAAGTTCTTAACCCGAGGTACTATTTCTGGGTTAGCGGAGTCTGTAACCTGAAGCGTATGTAACCTGAAGCGTATGTAACCCGAGGTACCAGTGTGTGTGTGTGTGTGTGTGTGTATGCACCCCAAATGCTGCAACCTTTCCTTCTAGAGTTGTTCCATCCCCACGATCATTCCGGCTGCCCGTTTCCTGAAGCCTTGGGAAAGACTGAAGTGTTTCCCACAAATCCCTTCGTTCAAATCCCTTTTTTAAACTAATCGGTGATTACTTGCAGCCATTGTTTCCCCTCTTTGTTGACTTTCATACGGCTGGAATTGAGCCTCCTGTACAAAAGTAAGATTACTCCTTAATCCATTACTCCTTAACTCCCTTTGTGTTGGCCATGTGGCCCTCAAAAGTCCCCTGAGGAAGGAATGTGGCCCTCACTCTGCTCCCAGCCCCTGGGATAAATGCTCAAGAAGAGCCCAGCTGCGTTGTACCAAATACACCCAACTCATTCCCCCTGGAAAGCTCCAAAAACCTCCTACTTTGGCAACTGATAATTGAGGTAGATGATGTCTGAACTTGGAGGCTCCATTCAGTCATAGTGTGGCAGTGCCCAGTTTGCCCTAATGGACTGCCCCCCACTGCTCTGAATGCAGCAATTCTGGGTACGACCAGCTGCAAACACCAGCATTCGCACGACAACTTTTGTCACTGCTGCGTGGGGAAAGGAGTGTCTGGGGTGATCACACCCGCTTTTGGCTGCAGCCACCAGTGGAACGTGGCTTCCAGAAGGTTGCCCATGAGCAGAATGCAGCCCTCAAGCTAAAATATTTTTTAAAAAATGTTCTTGCTATATGAATAGAAATGTAAGGCTGTCGTCACGCAGCCCCCATCGGAGGACTTGCTGTGCCTCATCGCAATCGGGGATTTGCCTGAAATCAAAGCACACACACCCCATTGGAGGACTTGCGGTGCCACACCACAATCCTGGATTCATGAAGTCAGGGGACCGGAGTAAAAGAGACGGCAGGTTTCGAAATGGCAGTTTTAAACAACAGCAGATGTTTGAGTGTAGTAGGAATGGAGAGGCACAGAGGGGCTATGGGTGTGCTGAAAGAGTTGCGAGGATATGGGTGGGTCTTGAAGGAGCTGAGGGGGCTTGGGTGCAGTGTGAATGGAGGAGGTGGGGGTTGGCATGGAGGGGTGAAGGTAGGCAGGGTAGATGAGCAACACAAGCAGCGGTGGGAGCGCCTAGTCGGCGTCACTGAACTAAATGGACAAAGTGCCAAACTCCGCTGCCTATGACTCTGTGGCTTCCTGGCTTATTTCCTAGAAAGGAGCCCCTTGCAGAGAAAACACAGCGCCCTGCTCCAGAGATGAGAGATTAGATGGCCTTCCCAGAATGCTTTTCTTTCAGAGAAAAGGGCTGTGAAACTCTTATCTGGTTAGAACGCAGAAGGGAGGGGGAGAAGGTTTGATAAACAGAAAAGCTAAATGGGGACAGGTTGTGGCGGGTGACTAGGAGGGAGCACAGAGGAGAAAGCGAAAGCTACCGAAGGGAGGAGAAAAGGGACCGTTTACAGCAAACAGCTGCAGAGTGAAACAGAAAGCGACCCTGTCTTGCAGTCACACACACACACAAAAAGACAGAGGTCATCTCAAGGAGAGTCGCATTTGAGTCCATTCAAGGGAGAAGCGAGCAGCAAAACTCTTTATTTTTTAATGCATTTGTGGAGGAACTGCAGGAAAAGCAAAGTGAACATCAGGAAAGAGAGAGAGAGAGAGAGAGAGAGAAAGAAAGAAAGAAAGAAAGAAAGAAAGAAAGAAAGAAAGAAAGAAAGAGCCCACATCGTTGTCCAAAGAGTTCTGCTGGTTTAAATGGCTTGGCCACGCCAACCATTTCCATGTTACAGCTTGAAATTATTTATCTGATTGCAAGTTCCCTGAGTAGCTTATCTGACCGACCGGCCTGTGATATATCTCCATTGTGAAATACCACATATTGATTCCAAGAAACACCCTCCCCCCATTTTCCCAGTTTGCTTGTCAATAGAGGCTCTTGCCCTGTGATGCTTTGGGAGGAAAAATATGGACGTGAAGACAGAGCTGAATAGCTATTATTGAGGAGGCTGGTTTTATTTGCTCCTGGGGATGCTGTTGTGGCTGACATCATTTTCTGGAACGTGGGCTGGAGGAGTCTCAGTGTCTGGTTCTCTGGGAAATGGGCTGTGTTTCACCCCTTGACCCCTGGGATGGGGGTTCAGTGGCCAGGAGTGCCCACCTTATTGAGCGCATCCAAGCAGGGAGACGGGACCCATTAGTCACGTTGTTTATTATAATTTAGTGCTCGCTCTTGATCTTTCCCCTTCTGATGTATAAAACTTACATAATGCCAATGGAGCAAAGAAACAAGGGAAGCGATAAAATCACTGGAACCAAGTTGTGCAACTCAGCAGAAACAATGGGCCTAAAATTAAAATTAAAGAAATATAAGACGCGAGTGATGAAGGAGATAAGAAATGGAAAAGGGAGAGCAAGTCCCCAGAAGGATGAACTCAGAGATGTGAAGGACGGTGGTGAACAGCCAGATTACTCCAAAAAACCCAACCCTGTACAGTATAACTTCATCCCCTCCGACATTTCTCCAATGAAAGTAGGGACATCCTAAGGAAAAGTGGGACATTCTGGGATCAAATCACAAAAACTGGGACGGCTTCTGTAAATCTGGGACTGTTCATGGAAAACAGGGACACTCGGAGGGTCTGGTTGTGAAACTCTGATCTGGTTAGAATGCAAAAGGGAGGCGGAAAGGTTTGATAAAGCAAAAAAGCTACCTGGGGGGGCAGGTCGTGGTGGGTCACTAGGAGGGAGCACAGAGGAGAAAGCAAAAGCTGTCAGAGGGGCTGTTTACAGCAAACAGCTGCAGAGTGGAACAGAAAGCAACAGTGTCTTACAGTCTCTCACACACAAACACACAGGTCGTCTCAAGGAGAGTTGCATTTGAGTCCGTTCAAGGGAGCAGCTAGCAGCAAAATTCTTTTTAATTCTTTTTTTTAAACACACCGTTATGACATCTTTTGCCTAACAACAGGAGCGGCCCTGCCTGTTTATGAACCGACCTGGAGACTTCAGTCATCATCTGAGGACCTTGCTTCCTCCATGAGATGTCCGGAGGGTGGCAACACAATAACAGGGCCTTTTCTGCAGTGGCTCCTCATTTGTGGAATGCTCTCCCCTGGGAGGTTCGCCTGGTGCCTTCGCTACATATCTTTGGGTGCCAGGCAAAAATGACCAGGGAGGCCTTTGGCCTTTAACTACCTGTGGCTTTTAGAAGTATTTCTATTTTCCTTTCGATTTTAATGTATTTTGGGGGTGGGGGTTGTCTGTCTGTTGTAAGCTGCTTTGGGTTGCCCTGGGCAAGATAAAGTGACTAGCATATAATATTAATATTAATATGTAGAAAGGATGTGGCAACGCTGAGAGTGTTGAAAATCCCTTGCTGTTCCACATGTACCCTATAGCTGACACAACAGCTGCAAATGGCTATTACTGGAATTCAGTGGTCCGAAAATATGATGGATTATAGGAAAAGGGCCCTTTGCCGACCTGCCTTTGGAATGAACCTGGCCAGTTTTGAGTTATAATCATATTTTTTTGAGTCCTTCAGGGCAGGAGAGTGGAGCGTTGCTGCTCAAAACAGCCCTCCGAATTTGTCTGAAGCCTCCTACACTTGCCCAAGTCCACCCCCAGTTTCTAAGAATACTTTGTGGTACTTTCAGCTTTTCCGTCTCTTGTCTCTCCAGGAAATATTTTGGTGGCTTAATACACCAGCCAACATCTTTGAAGTGTGAATCTCTCGTCAAAAGGTGTCTCTTTCTCTGTGACGCCTCGGAGGGCAAGGCCTCACAAACGCAAAAAATAGCATTAGCGATGAGAGATGCCGTTTCACCTCGAGATTACACTTCACCCCACACCACCTCACTCATTTCGGGATTCTCTTTCTCCTCTTTATCTGACAGCTGCGGCCTTCCCTAATGCTTTGCCCAGAGAGACAGTGTGGTGCAGTGGTTAGAGTGTCAGGCTAGGACCTGGGAGAGGCCACTGGGTGGCCTTGGGGACCAACCACTGCTTTTCTCAGAAGAAGAAGAAGAGTTTGGATTTGATATCCCGCCTTTCACTCCCCTTCAGGAGTCTCAAAGCGGCTCACAATCTCCTTTCCCTTCCTCCCCCACAACAAACGCTCTGTGAGGTGAGTGGGGCTGAGAGACTTCAGAGAAGTGTGACTAGCCCAAGGTCACCCATCAGCTGCATGTGGAGGAGCGGGGAATCGAACCCGGTTCACCAGATTACGAGTCTACCACTCTTAACCACTACACCACACTGGCTCTCAGCCTAACCTACCTCACAGGGTTGTCGTGGCGATTAAATGCAGAGGGGGAGAACCATATGCAACACCTCAAACCTCTTGGACGAAAAGGTGAGATATAAATGCAATAAATAAAACAAAAATAACATTCTAAAGCACTGTTCCTCAGCCTGGTGCCCTGCAGACATTTTGACTCTGCCAGTTTTGGTTTTTCTCTCTCACCCCCCCCCCCAATCTTAACTTTAATTCTCCACCTTTCCTCACCAATTCAGCCTAATAAGCACATTTTTGCAAATCAATTTCCCCTCATATAGTGCACGGTTACATGCTTATTTTACTAATATATTATTATTTTACTAGTATAATATGAGCAGTTTTGTACATGTTGCTTGGCTGGAGAAGGGCACTGTAAAATTCAGAGACCTGCAAATCTTGAAGGATGGCTCTGTTTCGGTTTGCCTCTTGTTTCAGAAAGTGAGACTTAGTACAGTGGTACTTCAGGTTACATACGCTTCAGATTACAGACTCTGCTAACCCAGAAATAGTGCTTCAGGTTAAGAACTTTGCTTCAGGATGAGAACAGAAATCATGCTCCGGCGGCGCAGCAGCAGCAGGAGGCCCCATTATCTAAAGTGGTGCTTCAGGTTACGAACAGTTTCAGGTTAAGTACGGACCTCCAGAACGAATTAAGTACTTAACCCGAGGTACCACTGTAAAGGCTAACTGTATAAACTTTCTCCTACCTTACTAACTACAGCACTCATCAGCCCCAGGCTCACACATCTTGCCGTGTGCTTGTGTGTTATCTGGGCACATTCTCCAGGGTTTCCTCCAAGTAATCGGAGACTGTGCCTGCATTTAGCCAACCTCTCCTCCGCCCTTTTCATGCCTCTTCTGGTTCTGGGAGACAAGCGGGGAGGGGAGCTTGTCGCAGCAAGAGGGAGAGACACCTGTGACTCTTCACCAGCCTGACTCCTCTCTGCCTCTTGACCTCCCTCCTCTCCTGCTTCAGCTTCCGCCTCTGATTCTGGACTGCTCTCTGCTACAGACTCTCCCCGCTCACTAAGTCCTGTTATCCCTTCAGCTTCCGACACCTCCTCCTCCCAGTCTTCTCCCTCTGACCACTCGCCATCGTCCCACCACCACTCCCCAGGCTCTGAGCCTTCTACCCTTGGGGGTTCCCCAGCTGGTTCCTCCCACCATTCCTCTGCGTTCAACCAGTCCATGACAGATGAGAGGTGGGGGGAGGGGGATTTGAGCATTGCACCGGGCGCCACTGGAATTTGAACCACCAAGGTCCACCATCGCTAGATGGACCCGATGGCCTGGCTCAGTATAAGACAGCTTCCTGTGTTCCTAGTATTTGTTGTTGTTGTTTAGTCGTTTAGTTGTGTCCGACTCTTCGTGACCCCATGGACCAGAGCATGCCAGGCACTCCTGTCTTCCACAGCCTCCCGCAGTTTGGTCAAACTCATGTTGATAGCTTCAAGAACACTGTCCAGCCATCTCGTCCCCTTCTCCTTGTGCCCTCCATCTTTCCCAACATCAGGGTCTTTTCCAGGGAGTCTTCTCTTCTCATGAGGTGGCCAAAGTATTGGAGCCTCAGCTTCACAATCTGTCCTTCCAGTGAGCACTCAGGGCTGATTTCCTTCAGAATGGATCGGTTTGATCTTCTTGCAGTCCATGGGACTCTCAAGAGTCTCCTCCAGCACCATCATTCAAAAGCACCTGTTCTTCGGCAATCAGCCTTCTTTATGGTCCAGCTCTCACTTCCATACATCACCACTGGGAAAACCATAGCTTTAACTATACGGACCTTTGTCGGCAAGGTGATGTCTCTGCTTTTTAAGATGCTGTCTAGGTTTGTCATTGCTTTTCTCCCAAGAAGCATGCTTTTTTAAATTTTGTGACTGCTGTCACCATCTGCAGTGATCATGGAGCCCAAAAAAGTAAAATCTCTCACTGACTCCATTTCTTCCCCTTCTATTTGCCAGGAGGTGATGGGACCAGTGGCCATGATCTTAGTTTTTTTGTTCTTGGTATAGGAAAGGGTCATCGTTTAGCGGCAGAGCATCTCTCTATAGGCAGAGCTTTGCTGTGTCCAGGCTTGTGAAGAAATATGGAAATGATCCCACTTTACAGTCAGGAAGACTGAGGCACATAGAGAAAATGTTGCCCCAAGGACACGCACAGCGAATCCATGGCAGAAGTGAGGTCAGCCCTTTCCTCAACTCCTCAGCTATCTTTGCCCATCTGCTACATTACAACCTCTGGAATTTACCAAAGAAGGAAGTGCGATTCTTGCTAGCCAATGAATCAGAGAAGTGAAGTTGAGTTAGTAATAGTAGCCAGACAATTCATTGCAAAAGAAGAATTTGGGAGAAGTGAGGTAGGGAGTTTCCACCTTTTGCTTTCTTCCCGTCTGTCAATGTGATACAACCATCAATGGTGTATTCATAAGAAAATGGATGTTTCCCCCCACTCCTATTGTTCCTTTAACTGTAAAAGAGAAATGAAAGACTGAACCAGACCCGTTTCTGGCTAAAGGGGTGTTATTTTTAAAAGGAAACCAACCAATTTGGTTGAATTTTGAGATCCTCTAAGTCACTGCCGCCTCAAGACGTGTGACCCTCAGCATGTGTCTGGGGTGGAGGGTGTTCTGACTCCCAGGCCTTCGTCTTGGGACAAGAGTGCCGCAGGCTGAGTCGTGTCAGGCCCAAAGCAAAGGCTGCTTTCTAAGCTTGGAGACAGAGCTTTCCTGTCAAGAACATGAAATGTCATTGTTTGGGGAAGGGCTGGGGCTCTGTGGAAGATTATCCGCTTTCCTTTTTGTGCATGTGTGTGTTTTGATCTTCATTGGTTTCAAAAATACATCACAGATAGCCTTCTCCATCCGAAATATACACGAAAGAAATACTTAAGTGTTGGAAATAAAGTAAAGTTGTACAGTGGTACCTCGGGTTAAGAACTTAATTTGTTCTGGAGGTCCGTTCTTAACTTGAAACTGTTCTTAACCTGAGGTACCACTTTAGCTAATGGGGCCTCCCGCTGCTGCCGGAGCACGATTTCTGTTCTCATCCTAAAGCAAAGTTCTTAACCCAAGGTACTATTTCTGGGTTAGCGGAGTCTGTAACCTGAAGCGTCTGCAACCTGAGGTACCACTGTATAATGAAGTATTGAGGCTTTCCTCCAGCCCAACATGGGTCCTCTGCATTTCTGTATTAACTGCATATTGAATAATACCTAGTTTATATTTATCCGTTATTTCCAAAAGTTGTGTCACAATGCAGGAGTCATTCAAGGCCTGCCCAAGATTTCAGGTGTTTACAGTGATCATCTAAGTATTGTCTACATTTATCCCACTTTCTGTTTCCATGATGAAAGGCCCGGGTTCATTCCCCGGTGTCTCTCGGTAGGGCTGGCAGAATCCCTGCCTCAAATCCCAGAGAGCTGCTATCAGTGTTGTGTAGACGACACTGAACTGCATGGGCTGGTGGCCTGACTTGAGGTACGTCAGTTTCTGACAGTACAAACCATTCAGCACTGAAATGGACCCCCTCAGAAGGTGGTGGACTCTTCCATAGTGGACGTTTTTGGGCAGAGGTTGGATGGCCACCTGCCACTGATGTTTTCGTTGAGATTCCTGTAAGTCACGGGAGGTTGGACTAGATGACCCTCAGGACCCCATCCAAACTTGACAGTTTTATGATTCTGTGTTGTCAGACCACATCAGCCCTAGCCATATGTCAAGCTGGCTGAAGCTGATAGGACTTCTAATGACACCAGGAATGTCACAAGTTGCCAACCTCAGGCTTATTGTGTTGGACATTTTGCTTCAAATCTCCACTCAGCCACAGAGTTTCATGGGTGGCCTATTCTACTTCACAAGGTTGTTGCACGGATAAGGTAAAGGTAAAGGGACCCCTGACCATTAGGTCCAGTCGTGGCCGACTCTGGGGTTGCGGCACTCATCTCGCTTTATTGGCCGAGGGAGCCGATGTACAACTTCCGGGTGATGTGGCCAGCATGACTAAGCCACTTCTGGCGAACCAGAGCAGCGCACAGAAACGCTGTTTACCTTCCCGCTGGAGCGGTACCTATTTATCTACTTGCACTTGACGTGCTTTCAAAATGCTAGGTTGGCAGGAGCAGGGACCGAGCAACGGGAGCTCACCCCGTCGCAGGGATTCGAACCGCCGACCTTCTGATCGGCGAGCCCAAGAGGCTCAGTGGTTTAACCCACAGCGCCACCCACGTCCCGTTGCAAGGATACTAATAATCATTTATTATTGATACCCTTCCCATCTGACTGGGTTTCCCCAGCCACTCTGGGCGGCTCCCAACAGAATATTAAAAACACAATAAAACATCAAACATCAAAAAACTCCGTAAACAGTGCTGCCTTTAGATGTCTTCTAAAAGTCAGATAGTTGTTCATTTCCTTGACATCTGGTGGGAGGGCATTCCACAGGGCAGGCACCACTACCAAGAAGGCCCTCCACAGGGCAGGCACCACTACCAAGAAGGTTCCCTGTAACCTCGCTTCTCGCAGGGAGGGAACCGCCAGAAGGCCCTCGGAGCTGGAGCTCAGTGTCTGGGCTGAACGATGAGGGTGGAGACGCTCCTTCAGGATTGAGGCTGATTAGGGCTTTAAAGGTCAGCGCCAACACTTTGAATTGTGCTTGGAAACGTACTGGGAGCCAATGTAGGTCTTTCAGGACCGGTGTTATAAGAATGCAATAAGAGCCGGCTGCATCAGGCCAGTGGCCAACTGAGTCTGGCACCCTGCCCTTGCAGTGGTCAGCAAGATGCCCTTTGCAAAGCCCAAAAGCAGGACGTAGCAGCCTCTTCGACTTTGATTCCTAGACATTCAGAGGCTTCTTGCCCCGGAAAGAGGATAAAATGGGAAGAGGGAGAAGGGCAGCTGGCCATGAGTGTTTTCTTCTGTTGCTATTTTTTAAAAAGCCTAATACCGTTTCAACAAGATGGGGGCAGCGAGTGCTTATTCAGCTTATTGCCAGTTTCCGTTTTGGTGGGCGACCTCCTGTCATGAGAGGGAGAGGCGGAAACCCCTCTGTTCATGGGATTCTTTGACAAGGGAAAGTGGAAGATCCAACTCTGAGCACCTTTCTCCAAAGATGAGGAAGTGAGCTCAACAAGGGGAAGCATACTTTTCCGGGAAAGTCTTGCAGCCCAGTGGTAGAGCAGATGTTGAAGTTCCTGGGTTCATTTTCCAGCATTACCAGTGTTATGTACTGAGTTGAATAGGATCCAAAAGGCAGCAGTCTGATTGGTCCTAGAACAATAGGGTCCACAATGCAGCAGTCTGATTGGTCCACAGGAGCCACCCAATCCAGCTCCAGGTGGAAGTGAATCCGCAACCTGATTGGCCTACAGGTGAATCCCGGAATTAGCCAATCACGTGGGGCCCATTGTGTAAATAATGTATATAAAGCAGACATTCTGAGGGGAACTTCCATTCCTCCTCACCACTATGAGCTGAATAAAGAGCATGAAATCCACTCTTGACTCTGAGTATATTTCAACCAGTTAAAAAGAGCAGGTAGCACAAGGCAGTGAGCCTCATGCCTGGGTGGACCCAATGCGGCCCTCCAAGTCTCACTTTCTGGCCCTCGGGACTCTCCGCAGGCCATACCCCTCACTGGCCCTCCGCCGCTCCCTCCTTGAATGTTTATGCCTACCTGCAATGTGTCCTTGAGCTCTGATAACACCTCTTGCTTGCCTAAACGGAGCATCAGGGAAAGTGTGTGCGAAAGGGAAGCCACCACAAAAAAGGCCCTGTTCTCGTGTTGACATACTGATGTCGGACTGTTTCCTGGACTTATTTCTGGATCATGTTTTGCAGATCGGCTGATTCTGCGTACTTGACTTTAGGTTGAATGCTCCTCTCTTGGTGGGGAGGGGGGAACTTGCTCACCTTGGAAGAGAAAGACCCAGTTTGCTTGAAGACCCTGAAGCCCTGCCACCAATCAGAAGAGACAACACTGGGCCAGACAGGCCAATGGCAGCTTCCCATGCGTTCTCTCCAGCTAGGCCCTATGCAGGGTAGACCCACTGAAACCAATGAGCCCAACTTAGTCATGCCTGTTAACTTCAATAGGTCTACTCTGAGTAGGGCTAACATTAGATAACAGCACTACTGTTCAGTTTCTCGACACCCCACGGTGCACAGAAGCTTCCAACCTTTCCTTGGCATGAAAATTCCTTCGATCGTTTCTCTTTCTCTTTTCAGAACTTTGGCCACTTCTCTTAAATTCTCTTAAATTCTCTGAGAGCCAAATTACGCAATAGTCTAAAGTGTGTGGTGACAATTTCGGTGTCCTGGTTCTTTTATTGCTTTTATTTTTATACAACAGTCCTGCTGTGGAGGTTTCTAACCTCCTCACGTCTCGCCAACACTGCAGCCCCTACTAAAAAACAACACAAACACACACACACACACACACACACACACACACCAATACACTCCTGCTCTTTGCAAAAACACTAAGGGGCGGTGATTTAGCAAGACTAAGAAACCAAGACCCAGAGCTAATGATTTTGGTGTCGATAAAACGTACCGTATTTTTCCGTGTATAAGACGATGCTTTTTGCTATAAAAAAACCCCCGCAAAAATTGGGTGTCGTTTTATACACGGATAGTGAATGCAGAGGGGGAAAACGTGTGATTAATGGCAGCAGCAAGCAGGAAATTGGCAGCAGCAATTGGTCGGGTGATTGGTGGCTGCGGCAATTGAGCAGGCGATTGGCGGCTGTAGCGAGGCGGGCAGGTGATTGGCGGCTGAGGCGAGGTGTGCGACCGGCAGTGGCTGTGGCAAGCAATCAGCAGTGGCGGGCAGGCGGGTGAGCGATTGGTGGAAGTGACCTCCCCCACCCCCCAAAAAATCTAAACAACTTAATTTGGGGTTTAAAAAAATATGGGTCATCTTATGCATGGGGGTGTCTTATACACGGAAAAATACAGTAATTTGCAGATTGTCTTCAAGACACTTTTGAAAAGCCCTGGGTCAGAAAAAGACCGTTTGTTGTTGATTTAAGATGACAATGCAAAGTAAACAGCCGAGCTGGGTAGAAAGCGAAAATGACTGTTTTACTGGAAAACATTAAGGGTTTTTCCAGGCTTACGGACTTTCGTGGCAAGGCAGGAGAGATACCGGAGCCAAAAAACCTGGCTAGGGGGTATAGGATAGCACAGCAGGGTTTTGCTTTTGGCGGAGTTGCCAGATGACCGTAATCTGAGCAAATTGGGCCGAGGTCATAGCTGTCAATTTTCCCCTTTTCTTGCGAGGAATCCTATCGGAATAAGGGAATTTCCCTTAAAAAGGGGGAGAAACGTTGACAGCTATGGTCGAGGTTGGTTTCCACGTTTTCCAAACAGGCCCAGCGATTGTCAAGATGCGAAAAGGCTATAGAAGAAGAACGAGAATTTGGGCAGAAAGCCTGCAGTGAGGAACCACGTTTCTTGCAGGCTTGCTCAGGGGCGGGAAAGCTTCACACCCCAGCCAGAGTGAATGGAGATTGTAGAGAAAGGGAATTAGCAACAGCTATCTATCTATCTACAGTGGTACCTCAGGTTACATACGCTTCAGGTTACATATGCTTCAGGTTACAGACTCCGCTAACCCAGAAATAGTGCTTCAGGTTAAGAACTTTGCTTCAGGATGAGAACAGAAATCGGGCTCCGGCGGCGCAGCAGCAGCAGGAAGCCCCATTAGCTAAAGTGGTGCTTCAGGTTAAGAACAGTTTCAGGTTAAGTACGGATCTCCGGAACGAATTAAGTACTTAACCCGAGGTACCACTCTATCTATCTATCTATCTATCTATCTATCTATCTATCTATCTATCAATTCAGGGTTCGTGTAAAAGCTGCCTAAATTCTACCAGTGCATTTGAGAGTGAAGAAGGGCTGTTTCCCAGGAAGAGAGAACTGAGTCACAACAGCCTTCACTTCCTCTGGAGTTTTGGGGGAATGTGCAACCTCAGAGGTGAAATATGTCCTCCTCCTGAATGTCAAATATGTAGGGATGTTTAGGGAGGCAGGAGAGGATATATTATTTTATGATATCCTTCCTAACTTGTGTCAGCAAGTTCTATGACTCAGCAGAGTTGTTAAACAATGTCCCTTTTAAATTACACAGCGGTTAACTAGTTGCAGGCTCGTCTCACTATTTAGGATTCCTGCTTTTCCTTTTTATATCCCTCCTTAAAAGAATAGACACGACCGTCTGGTTAAAGTTAACATAAAACTGGTTTACTTACAATCCTCCAGTTCACAGTAAGATCCCTGAAGGCAGACTTAATTTACAGAAGAACATATAACTATGTGAACTGTGCCATAAGGAAAATAGTCTCAAGTGACTGCAACTCAGCAGTCACTTCTCCTAACTCTTAGGAACACAAAATGGAGAACACACAGAGCAGAACATGGAGGCCATGTGCTCCTCTGTCCAAGAAGAGGCCATACCCACATTAAATCACCTGCAAAGGAGGTCTGTCCCAGCTCAGGAGGAACTAGGAAGTTTTCTCCTGAGTGAGACAAAGCATTCCCCAGCATGTGCATTGTAGGAATGTTGTATTTGACTGCAATGCGTTTTTACATCCCACAGGATAAGCTCCCAGAACGATGTTCTCCACACCATTCCTGTCCCTACTGGGTGTGGGGAGGTGTCCACAGCCACCAATAGCCATGTATTTGCTATCACAGAGATGGGGGACAGAAATTTTGTTCCTTGGGATGTTGAAAGAGTGGAAATAGAGCAAGAGGAGGAGGAAGGGAATACTCTGCATTTATGAAACATAGGGGCAGAAGGTGGGGAGAGAGACTGTTCTCCATGGTTGGGCCCATGTAGGAGGGCCAGAGGTGGTCCACCATTTTTCCTGCGTTCCAAGGGTCACGGTTTAGTTATTGGGGCTCAGGAAAAGGTACATGGGACACACACAGCTCTGTCCTCCATCGGAAGGATATAGGAGGAGGAACCAAGGGGGTGCCCCAGCATCTGCCACCTGAGGAAGTCACCTCAAGCTGCCCAATGATAGGACTAGGCCATGCATTAAAGTGTTGGGTGAATCAATTTCGCTTCCGGTTAAAATTTCCTGAAGAGCAAGGGCTGGGTGGAAAGGTACATCAGAGGTCGCCGAGCTGTTCTGCCACTGAGCGGATTTGGAATTTTGAGGTAGCGTCATGGGCGCCAGCCGCAAAATGGCTGCCGCAGGGTCTGTGGCATGGTACAAAATGGCCGCCACATCTAAAAGAGCAGAATCAGAGAACAGGACCACGGATTGGTGTGTTGACATGCTCCTTGCATCTCCCCCCCTTCAGTGGGGCAGGGGGAGTCAACTGTGTTAGGCACGGCCACCCTCACACTTTGAACTTCTGGCCTACTCAGAACCAGAAAGAAGAAGGATGCCCAGTCCTGTCACACAGTGAAATGTGGGCATGTTTCTAGGGATGCATTTGATGCAGGAGAGGCCAAGACACTGCAAGCAGGAGCCAAGCAGGAAGACCCAAACAGTCTTTTAGTGCATGGTGGATTTTTGAGGGGTTATTTACTGATGGTACTGGTGGGTACATTGAATGCATGTGGGCACCACATTGCCAACCCCTGTCGGGCCTAGTAAACCTCCTGGATTCCCTGCAACAGAAGTGGAACTGCAATGCATAAATAAAGAACTGCTTTTCTGAGTGAAACGAAAATTTCTTTGGAAAGACCAGGGGAGGGAATGTGTTAGGAGCGGTTCCAGAGAAACTCCGATGCTTTCTGCTTTATTTATGTAGTATGGCTTCTGTTCTCCTCTGGCCAGAGTACAAACAGGATCTGGCACACATCCTACAGCTGCCTTCTTCTTCCTCCGACATGCCAAAGGCAATGAAAGGCATTTCCTTCTACCAGAAAGGGGAAACTGTTTCAGGAACAGATTGCTGTGCAAACCGGAATGAGTGAACAGCCACAGCTCAGGGACTGGTTGGTGCCCATTGAGATGGGCAGGGCAGAAGGAGATGACTCTGGAACCAAGGAAAGGCAAAGCTGGAATAAGACCAAGAAGGAGGAAGCTGATAGTCAGTGGGCCAAGGCTGTACTGAGAAGTAGAGTTGTCATGCCAGCGGCATCCCAGACCCTGAGATTTCAGAGCCCAAACCTGAGACTCTGGGGAGGCCCCTGGTGATGTTATGGAGAAATCCCCTGGAGACGGAGGTTAACTGGGAGAGGGGAGTGTAAGAGGGCAGAACCCGCTCCAGAGGGTCTATGCTATAATTTACTGCCAGCTGCTGCCAGGCTGAAGCATGCAAGCTGCATGCACAGTCTTCTGAATAATTCTTAAAATTAAAGGCTCCCTCGGCCACCTAGAGATTCAAGCCTTCTACCCGTCACCTGGAGGGGGTCATGCAAACCTGGAGGCTTCTGGTCAGACCTAGAGTCCTGACAGTCCTAGTAGGAAGGCAGACAGGTGGGGGCTGACTGAGGACCAGCTGAAGCAACTCCTACTAGTTATAGGACCAACTCCTACTAGTTATAGGACCAACTCCTGCTGGTTATAGGCCAGGGCTGGGGAATCTGGTGGCTTCTAGATGTCGGATGCCTCCACCACCCCATCAGTCCCTCCCCAGCCAGCATGGCCAATGGCCAGGGATGATGGGAGTTGTAGTCCTGTGGAGCTTTCCATCAAAACTGATAATCCAAGGTTCCCTGAACAGCAGAGGGTTTGTTTGTCTCCGGGGATACCTTCTACGGAAAAGTCACTTTGCTGAAACTGCGAGCTTTCAAACGACGCATCGGTGCAAGCGAGCAATTAAAGGCCTCTCCAAATAACCGGTTTATTCCCTTGTTCATTTATTTTTAAGCATAAAGTTTATTGATTTTCAAAAAAAACCCAGCATGCAAACAATAAAGAAGCAAAGCACGATAACTGTGTGGAGCACATTATGGCAGCTGGAATAAAACGAACAGAAGGCTTGGTCCGCTTCTGCAAATGTCATAATAAAACAGAGTCGGCAAGAGATGTTTTGGAAGTCAGAGCACATATCAATAAGGTAGCGTCGCCACATAGAGGCAGGTATTGTTGGGGGCCTATGAAGTGTGTGGTTTTTATTTATGAAGCATGCAAATCGGTATCAAAATGGTCTTGTTTTCAAACGCCACCATGAAGTCTCCTGTGAAGCTCAGTTGAATGCTCAGCCAAGGCCATGCCCCACACTAACCCAAACCATCTATCCCTAGAAGAGCTTGATACAGGCTTCCAACTAGAGGTGCCAACTTGCAGAGAAGATTGGGGGGGGGCAGACAATGGTGTTGGGGCGTTGTGCAGTGTCGGGGCATCGGGAGGAGCCAGGGGACAGAGCCAAACGTGGCGGCAGCAGGGCTTCGGGAGCTCATTGCCCCCCCAAAAAATTGGGGGGCAAAAGAGCTGGTCCCCTAGGAGCTGGTGCCTTTGCTTCCATCATTAGGCAATGTTGCACCTGGCTGCAGCCAGCAGCAGAGCTAGCAGCTCCTTGCGAACCAAGTGAGGTATCTCAATTGCTTTCAATAGCCAAGAGAGCTAATACTGGATCAGGGATTACAGGCTGCAGAAAGGTCTGTGAATATAGTCAGCCGATAAGCTGTTATTTTTTCCTTACTGTATTTATCAGAGTATTCCTCTACTGCCTTGTCATAAACCCGTCAAGGCGGCGCAGAATGTTAAAACATAATTCTGCCTTAAAAAAAATAGAAATACAGATAGTCATTAAGGTCACCGAGTAATCAAAAATCCCAATTAAAACAGACACAAAGGCTTGTCAGCATAGAAGGGTTTCCAAGAGACGCCTGAAGGTCAAAAGTGACAATGCCGCTCTGTTGCGCAGTCCTCTTGTACTCATACAAAACCCTGCAGAGGTGGGAATATAGCCAGTCTAGCTGAGCCGATTGTTCTGATTTGTTTGTGGGGAAGGTTATACAAGGATAAAATCCTGCAGTCATCCTGATTTCCCAATGGGTTGTTTATACTGTACATCGCCCCATTAATTATTCCTTCATTCCTCACTTTCCTAACTGCAAACACACCCTGTTTCTTTGTTTAAGTAGATTTGTTGCAATGCGGTGTTAGGCCGCTTTAATTGCACAAACCTAAATTTCATGATATGTGCTTGAATCCCTCCCGCACAATGCAGACAGACCACGTTGTTTCCAAAAGCATACAATGCAGCAGGTGTTTCCTTTGAGGCACAGTGAAGAAGACGTGGAAATCAAGTGTGCCGGAAGCGCTGTAAGAAAGGGATTGACTCAGCGAGGGCCTGCCCTACCATTAGGCAAAGGGAGGCAGCTGCTTCAGGCGGCAAACTATTTGCGGCAGGGAGAGTTGGCGAAACCTTGGAGGACAGAGCTGCGTGGCTGTCCAGTCTGTTCTGCACTTCCTAAGCTAGCCTGCTGGCTTCAGGTGGGGCTGAAGCCACCAGCGTGGAAGTGAAGCCCCATCTGTAACAGAAAGCCCTATCTATAACTTCAAACCAGTATGGCTTTCCCCAAGGAATTCTGGGAACTGTAGTTTCTAAAGGGTGCTGAGGCTTGTTAGGAGACCCCTAGTCCCCTCATGGGAATAGGAGTCTCCTAATAGCGCTCAACACTCTTAACAAACAACAGTTCCCAGAATCCTTTGCAGGAAGCCATTGCTGTTTAAAGTGGTGTGACTCTGCTTTAAATCTGGAGCGCAGATGGGGCCTAGGATTCGACAGCCAGTCTGGCTGGCCTCTGTACACAGAACTGGGGATTGGAGGGGGGCGACTTCTTGTCCTTTGCCTCGGGCAGCAAAATGTCTTGAGCGGCTGCCAGTCAGTGTCAACAATACTAAGGTAGATTCCTTTGTCAGATCCGGCCCATTATGCAGGCATAACTAAATCAGAGAGCCAGCATTCACCTTCTTGGCCATTTTCCCGTTTGTTGTTGGCAGGATGTCTCCCCTTGGAAAGCTCAGAAGCTAGTCTGGAGGTTTATTAATCGAAGAACTGGGTCAAACTCCAGATTTATCTGGATCACTCTCTGAAAGGGGCTATGAGGTAAAATCTCTCTGAAAGCATAAAAAGGAAGGAAAGAATTGCCTTCTTAAAACAGCCTGAGCCCTTTCATTCTCATCACATCTGGGCTCGCCATTAAACAAATGATTTCTTGTTACAGCTGAAATAACCCGTCCCAGATTTCATTTGTCAGAGAAGTTCTTTGGGGTTATTTTTTCCTCCTGCCAATGCAGAGCAACAGTGAGATTGAAGCAACGTGATTTCAAGACCAGGAACCATTTCATTAAGGGACCGTGGGCCTTGGTACACAGGGCCTGATCCTGCTAATGTTCAGCACTTCTAAGGCTGGCTGTGATCGCAGCCACACAACACCTTTGAAACACTCTTATACCATTATAGAACTTTACGCAGTCATGGATTCCTCCAAAGAACGGCTAGCAGTGGGAATCATTAGATTCAGGGTCAGTGCACAGTGACATTCGCACCATGATGGTGCCACCTTAAACAACCATAGTTTCCCCCAAAGAATTATGGGAGCTGCAAAGTTCTGGTTGGATGCAGGGAGATGGTGTTAGGAAGCAGCTGGGGAACCAGCAAGGGAAGAAGGCTCAGAGACCAAGGAGTGGTGGTGGGACAATGATGAGTGGTCAGAGGGAGAAGACTAGGAGGAGGAGGAGGAGGAGGTGTCAGAAACAGGGTTTAGCGGGCAGGGAGAGTCTATGGCAGAGAGCAGTCCAGAATCAGAGGCAGAAGCTGAAGCAGGAAAGGAGGGAGGCCAAGAGGCAGAGATGAGTCTGGCGGATGAAGAGTCACGGGTGTTTCCACCTCCTGCTGCAACCATCTCCCCTACCTGCTGGTCTCCCAGAACCAGAAGAGGGCTGAAACAGGTGGAGCAGACTGCACATAGGCACAGTCTCTGATTGCTTGGGGAAATCCCTAGCAAGGAGGGGAGTTAGGCAGCTGGGGGGAGGCAGGGACCTTCAGTCTCAGCAACAGCTTCATGGGGCAAGACCTACTTGAAGAAGAGGATCCTGTGCAGAAGAAGAAGAGGATCCTGTGCAGATCCTGTTTTTGCTAATAAGCAGCTACTTCCACTTGCTCAGTGTGATTTACTGCTGGCTCACTCCTGTCAGGTGCTGTGTTGTTAGGAGACCTCTATTTCCCCCACACAGCGGCAGTTCCTAGAGTCCCTTGGGAAGAAGGGTTGATTTCTTAAACCACTCTGGGAAGGAGGAAAGGCGTCTCCTGACAACTCTCAGCACCCTTAATGAACTACAGTTCCCATGGTTCTTTGCGGTGGAACCCAAGCCTCCTGAAAGTGGTACAATGGCGCTGTTAGATGTATAGTGGAGATGGGACTTGCATGTCTCCTCTTTTTAGCACACACTGTGTGCATTTCTAGTAAAAGAAACATAGTGCCCCTAGGTTGTACTTCTGACATAGATTGCTTCCAGACCTGTTTATTGAGCCTTCACCCAGATCTGTTTGCACAAAGTTAGCTGGGAGGTGAGCTGGTGTTACATGAAGCCAATGTTGTCCTGTCCTTCCCGGTGCAATCTTCCTGTCACTTTCCTTACTGCAAGGAGTCTATTGCTGCTGTTGGTTCGGAGCGCTGGTGGAATGGGTTTGCTGCACAAGACTGCCACATCCATTTGAATTGCGCAACCTGAATTTCCTAGCAATTAATTGAATTCTACCGAAAATAGCAACTGTCTGGGGAGGCCTCATAATCATACTGTCATTTCCTGGCTGCCAAATTGCAACATTTTGTTGTTGTTGGAGAAGGGCAATTGCTGAGAGTCCCCTGCCCTGTCTGTGGTGCTGCCCTTGGCGCTGGGTGAAAGGTGATTGACTTAGGACAGCCTTCGTCTGGAGGACGCTGAAGACAATGACTTGTATCAGTCCCAGGCAGCACAATCATCAAGGCTTTGAGGGTCCTGTTTCTCAACCCCCTTCCCAAGTGCCATTTGGTAAAACTCTTGGAAACCATAGGCATTTATATATACTTTACCTTCTTTGGCTCCATGATCACTGCCCATGGTGACAGCAGTCATGAAATTAAAAGACGCCTGCTTCTTGGGAGAAAAGCAATGACAAACCTAGACAGCATCTTAAAAAGTAGAGACATCACCTTGCCAACAAAGGCCCATATAGTTAAAGCTATGGTTTTCCCAGTAGTGATGTATGGAAGTGAGAACTGGACCATAAAGAAGGCTGGTCGCCAAAGAATTGATGCTTTTGAATTATGGTGCTGGAGGAGACTCTTGAGAGTCCCATGGACTGCAAGAAGATCAAACCTATCCATTCTGAAGGAAATCAGCCCTGAGTGCTCACTGGAAGGACAGATCCTGAAGCTGAGGCGCCAATACTTTAGCCACCTCATGAGAAGAGAAGACTCCCTGGAAAAGACCCTGATGTTGGGAAAGATGGAGGGCACAAGAAGAAGGGGATGACGGAGGACGAAATGGTTGGACAGTGTTCTCGAAGCTACCAGCATGAGTTTGACCAAACTGTGGGAGGCAGTGGAAGACAGGAGTGCCTGGCGTGCTCTGGTCCATGGGGTCACGAAGAGTCAGACACAACTAAACAACAACGACAACTTTTTATTAATATATTTGTATGTTTGTGTCCACCTTGCTCCCATGTTTCCACGTTGGAGGAGCCTTGCTCAATCACGCAAAGCAGATGCCTCGAAGGGAAGCCTGAAAATAGGATCTGAGCACAAAAGCACACTCCCCATTTGTGATTCCCAGCGCCTGGTACTCAGACAGAGACACACCTGCTGCAGAGAGAATCAGGGTGCTGGCCCCTTGGTTCTCAATACTTTTCTCTTGTTCTGAGTCATAGAGTTGGCAGGGACCCTGAGGGTCATCTAGTCCAACCCCCTGAAATGCAGGAATCCTTTTGTCCAATGTGGGGCTCGAACCCACAACCCTGAGAGTGAGAGCCTCATACTGTTAGGGACTGGCCCCCAAGGTCACCCAGTGAGCTTCATGGCCAAGTGAGGATTCAAACTCTGGACTCCCAGGTCCTGGTCCAACACTCTAACCACTACGCAACGCTGCCTCTCCATTAGAATTCTCCACTCTGAGAAACCCAGAGCTCCCCCAGATGACCTATTTATTCAGCATTTCTCCTTCCACAAAGCTTACACGGAGGTTAGACTATGTCCAGTTTGCATTGAGCGATTGTTCTGCTTTGCTGGCAGAGAAATTATATGAGAAAACAAGTATCCATCTTAATTTGCTAGCGGTACATGTGTACATCTTCCCATTAATCATTTGCCCGTCCCACACCTTTCGATGCATTTCCTCATTCCTATCCTAATCACGAAAGGTCTGTTTCTTTTTTCAAAAGTGGATTTGTTGCCATCGGAGACAGAGCATTTTAATACTGTTTAATTGTGCAGTTCCAATTTCCCTGTATTCCTGTATCCCTCTGGCAAAATCTGGAGACCGACCCCAACCAAATTTTGTAGTTGCGATGGAGAGTTTTGGTTGTTGTCTGTGTGTCTTTTCTTTAAAAAGCTCTAGAAATCCAACAATTGCTCCTCTGAGACAAGATGATTGCCTTTGACCTTAGACCCATTTATCAAGGAATTGCATAATCTGTTCTTGGAGAATCGCTTCCTGCAGCCAAGAGTGAACATCCAATGTTGGCTAATGTAAACAGAAGTTACCTAAGAAAGCAGGAAGTAATAAATAAATAAATAAATAAATGTACAAATGGTTCGTCACTTCTTATAAAACACCATGTTATCGATTCGTTTCCTATTCTCCGGTTCAGGGGAAATTGCAATTTAGCAATTTCCTTGGGAATAACCGTACCAGAGATTCCTGCTTGCTTTGGGTTAATCCATTTGTCTACAACAGTTCCCGTTAACAGTGATGAAGATGTCAGTTTTCAAGGCCAGGGTTTCAACATGACAGCCCTCACACCAACTGGCTTTAGCCAGCTAGGTTGTACTCAGAGTAGACCCATTGAACATCCATCAGAAAGTGAGCAGAAATTGCCAGTTTAATTCACACCAACTGATACAAGCAGAAATTCCTATCAATCACAATTGTGCCAGTGAGATGGTCTTACACCATAGATGCCGACTCAAACACTCAGATGTACAGAACCAGGATTCCTACAGATGTCACATAATATCTGTTTCATGTTTATAATAAACCAATTTTTGTGTTTTGCAGCATCTGGAACTTGCTGCCTGTTGATAGACAGGTAGACAGGTGCCTTCCCTGTCATTTTTTCAGCATCTGCTAAAAACATTTTTGCTTAGGCAGTAAAGGTAAAGGGACCCCTGACCATTAGGTCCAGTCATGACCGACCCTAGGGTTGCGGTGCTTATCTCGCTTTATTGGCCGAGGGAGCCGGCATGCAGCTTCCGGGTCATGTGGCCAGCAGGACTAAGCCTCTTCTGGCGAACCAGAGCAGTGCACGGGAATGCCGTTTACCTTCCCGCCGGAGCGGTACCAATTTATCTACTTGCACTTTGACGTGTTTTCGAACTGCTAGGTTGGCAGGAGCAGGGACTGAGCAACGGGAGCTCACCACGTCACGGGGATTCGAACTGCCAACCTTCTGATCGGCAAGCCCTAGGCTCTGTCGTTTAACCCACAGCGCCACCCGCATCCCTCTTTTTTGCTTAAGCAAGTCTACCCAAATATCTAGAATGTTGCTGGATGTTTTCACCTGGGTGTTTTAAGCATATCGTTGATTTTGTTTTTGTATGTTTTATTTTTAAGGTTGTTGTTTTTTTACCAATTATTTTATTGTTTTATTCTTTTTGTGAAAGGGGTTTTAATATGTTTTTAGTTTGCAGTTGCTTTTAATTTTCTTTAAAAAGTCTTAAATAGTTGTACAGAATGTTTTATTGCTTCATTCTTTTTTCAAGCCGTTGTGTGTGTGTGTGTGTGTGTGTGTGTGTGTGACATACTCAGAGTCGAGAGTGGATTTCATGCTCTTTATTCAGCTCATAGTGGTGAGGAGGAATGGAAGTTCCCCTCAGAATGTCTGCTTTATATACATTATTTACACAATGGGCCCCACGTGATTGGCTAATTCCGGGATTCACCTATAGGCCAATCAGGTTGCGGATTCACTTCCACCTGGAGTTGGATTGGGTGGCTCCTGTGGACCAATCAGACTGCTGCATTCTGGACCCTATTGTTCTAGGACCAATCAGACTGCTGCCTTTTGGATCCTATTCAACTCAGTACATAACAGTGGCAATCAAATTTAATGATAGGAATGAAATACTATTTGGCTTCTTAAAGTCTGCAATGTCAGTGTTTGAAAAAGGAAAAAGGCTCTTGCCTCCTTTGCCTGGTCCTCGGACCCTAGTCGGCACAAAGAAAGAAAGAATACTTTGCAGAATGCTGCTTTTATTCTTAAAATCTTCTTCTCCAACCACGACCGACAGCTTTTACACACACCAAACTCAGCCAACTTTCAACCATCCCAACCCACACACAGTCAATGACCACTCTATGTCAGGTATATGTAAGTAAAAGGTTGCATGAGTCATGCAGGCTTTACCAATTAATTGTAGGCCGCTGACTCATGCTGACTCAGTTCCTTTTGTATTAAAGAAACAGCAGCTAATTTTAAGCCGTGATACCCCTTCTGTTTCTTAAATGCAAAAACATATACAGTTATACCTCTTGTTGCGTTTGCTTTACGTTGCGGCTTTTCGGGTTGCGAACACGGCAAACCCGGAAGTGTATACTTCTGGGTTTCGGCGCGCGCATGCGCAAAATTGTTCTACATGCTTTGTGCATGCGCAGAAGCGCTCTATCACGCTCCGTGCTTGCACAGAAGCGCTACTTTAGTTGTGGACTTTTCAGGGTGCAAACAGCACCCCAAAACGGATCGTGTCCACAACTAGAGGTACCACTGTATACACTATTTACATGAACCCAGTTTTGTCATCAATTCGTTATGACATGTTGCTGACAAAGGCTTGATAAACAAATCGGCTATATTATCTTGTGATTGACAATACTCCAGTTTGATTACCCCATTCTGTACACAATCTCTAACATTTGCATGATGAATAGCAATATGTTTTGATGCGGATTTCATTATTTCTGAGCTCGCTAATGCAATGTACGATTGACTATCTTCATACACTTGGATGGGCAAATCTACTTTACAATCTAGGTCTTTTAGTATCTGGACAAGCCACATGATTTCATTACATGCAAGTGACAGACTCCCATATTCTGCCTCACAGGATGAGGTTGCGACAAATCCCTGCTTCTTTGACCTCCATCCTATTATGGAATTGGCAAACATCATTACCATCCCGCTTGTGGATTTTCTGCTTGCTACGCAGCTCCCCCAGTCCGCATCAAGAAATACTCCTAGCCTCTCATCTTGTGTACTAGATATCTTTAAACATACACTTAATGTCAGTACTGGGTTTAGATACACGTTGGCTCAGAACATTTGTAGCACACGCAATGTCTCGCCTTGACCACTGGCTCAAATACAACAGTGATCCTATTTTTGAGTGGTACAACGTAAATTATTACGTTCTTTTCTGCATTGTTTTTGACTTTCCTTGCACTGAATTTAATTATGTCATTAACTGCGGTTGCGATCGGGCATAAGCAGACAGCCAGACAAATAGCATGGGGTTTAGCAGAAGCCGAACTGCAGCTGAATGGAAACAGTGCCAGCTGTGATAAATAGAGAGTGGGACTGAAATCGCTGCCTCCTTACATCTGTAGGTGTCATGGACTAGTTGGACACAGGGAAATGATGTTAGGAAGCAGCTGGGGAACCAGCAAGGGAAGAAGGCTCAGAGCCTGGGAAGTGGTGGTGGGACGATGGTGAGTGGTCAAAGGGAGAAGACTGGGAGGAGGAGGTGTCAAAAACTGAAGAGGTAACAGGACTTAATGAGCGGGGGGAGTCTGTAGCAGAGAGCAGTCCAGAATCAGAGGCAGAAGCTAAAGCAGGAGAAGAGGGAGGCGAAGAGGCAGAGATGAGTCCAGCTGGTGAAGAGTCATGGGTGTCTCCCCATCCTGCTGCAACAAACTCCATTCCTCCCTTGTCTCCCAGAACCAGAAGAGAGCATGAAAAGGGCAGAGAAGAGGGTGTCTGCATGAAGGCGCAGTCTCCTTTTGCTTGGGGAAAGCCCTGGAGAGGAGGAGCCTTAGGCAGCTGTGAAGTGGCGAGGACTTTCAGTCTTGGCAGCTGGTTTTCATGGTGGAAGACCGTCAGGAACGAGCTGCTCTGCTCATAAGGCGTGACCTTCAGCCAAGCTTGTGGAGTTCATGCTTTTGCTAATAAAAAAGCTCTACTGTCTTTTAAATCAGAACCAGTGAAGGCGGTAAAGGTCCTGTGTGAGTGTCTGGAGGCGGTTGGAGGATGGATGGCAGCTAACAGATTGAGATTGAATCCTGACAAGACAGAAGTACTGTTTTGGGGGGACAGGAGGCAGGCGGGTGTGGAGGACTCCCTGGTCCTGAATGGGGTAAGTGTGCCCCTGAAGGACCAGGTGCGCAGCCTGGGAGTCATTTTGGACTCACAACTGTCCATGGAGGCGCAGGTCAATTCTGTGTCCAGGGCAGCTGTTTACCAGCTCCATCTGGTACGCAGGATGAGACCCTACTTGCCCACAGACTGCCTCGCCAGAGTGGTGCATGCTCTGGTTATCTCCCGCTTGGACTACTGCAATGCGCTCTACGTGACCCGGAAACTACAACTAATCCAGAATGCGACAGCTAGACTGTGACTGGGAGCGGCCGCCGAGACCACATAACACCGGTCTTGAAAGACCTACATTGGCTCCCAGTACGTTTCCAAGCACAATTCAGAGTGTTGGTGCTGACCTTTAAAGGCCTAAATGGCCTCGGTCCAGTATATCTGAAGGAGCGTCTCCACCCCCATCATTCTGCCCGGACACTGAGGTCCAGCACCGAGGGCCTTCTGGCGGTTCCTTCACTGCGAGAAGCCAAGTTACAGGGAACCAGGCAGAGGGCCTTCTTGGTGGTGGCGCCCACCCTGTGGAAGGCCCTCCCACCAGATGTCAAAGAGAACAACAACTACCAGGCTTTTAGAAGACATCTGAAGGCAGCCCTATTTAGGGAAGCTTTTAATGTTTGATGCATTACTGTATTTTAATATTTTGTTGGAAGCCGCCCAGAGTGGCTGGGGAACCCCAGCCAGATGGACAGGGAATAAATAATAAATTATTATTATTATTATTATTATTACTATTATTATTATTATTATTTTAACTCCATTCTTTGAACTGTGTGATTGCTGGCTGGCACACTCCTGTGACAGCAATCCTCATTACACATTCTTATATGCACTAATAAGACAATCAGTGGTCCAGTAGCAAGCCAATGCCTGAAATTTTCTTAATTTCAGTCCCAAGAGAGGCCCACGTTAGGCAGGGGTGTGTTTGCGTGTGTGCAAGTGTGTCTTGAACACCAGGTGCTGGGACGAACCCTGTTGCCCCAGGAGAACCTATGGTTCCACCCGGGTGCCTAAACAGAGAGACGCTTCCTCCATTTACATACCACACCAGGAAGACTCGTCATAACCCTCTTAGAAATTGATTTTTGTGTACATGCAAACAGCTGGGGGATTGTTAATGAGGATGCACATTCAGCAGCAGCTCTGACTAAGCAGCAGGTGGTTTGGATGAACTGAACCATGCAGATCCGGGAAACCGAAAGTACACAGCAGGGAGAGGAAGGTCTGGGCTGCATTCAGACAGCACTTAATTTCCCTGACATTTAAGGACCTGGCGATTCCTGTGTTTTGCGTGACCCTTCTTCGTGGGACGCAAAAAAATTAAAACCCACTTCTGGAAACTCAGCGGAATGTCATTGACATTTGGCTCTCCTTTCCATGTTATTTGCTTGTGGGAAAAGAAATCCGTTTGCAACGCTGTCAGTCCGAAAAACCGCAGGGAGTTTTGTGTTGCAATTTCATGTCATGAAATTTGGACTGGTATCCTAGCAGACGGTCCTTTCCTGCCATTTTTATTTTGGTGTGATGAGGCAGTGTATCGATCAAAAAACCCACAGTTCCGTAATGCAACTGGTAAAGCCATATTACCAGTTATCATTTGGGATAGAAGAGATAGCATAATAATCAGGAAATCCCATGCAGTAATCCCCACGTCTGAATGCACCGCTAAAGTCAGCCCCTTCCCTCCTTGCAACGTGGCTTCTAGCCATGATGGCTATGGTCTGCCCTGATGATCAGAGCCAGTGTGGTGTAGTGGTTAAGAACGGTGGACTCGTAACCTGGTGAACCGGGTTCGCGTCTCCGCTCCTTCACATGCAGCTGCTGGGTGACCTTGGGCTAGTCACACTTCTCTGAGGTCTCTCCGCCTCACTCACCTCGCAGAGTGTTTGTTGTGGGGGAGGAAGGGAAGGAGAATGTTAGCCGCTTTGAGACTCCTTCAGGTAGTGATAAAGTGGGGTATCAAATCGAAACTCTTCTTCCTCTTCTTCTGAATACTGGTTGCTAGGAACCATGGGAGGGCAGAGAGCTCTTGTGCATCAGATCTCTCCTTGTGTTCTTAGGATCCTAGTTTCTTTCCCCATTCGAACGGAGCAGCAATAGCTCAAATTACGTTCAAGCATTTTGGAAGAATCCAGCTCTTCCATTTCACACGGGATCTCAGTGGTCTAGAGAAAGCTGTACACAGCACTGTGCAGATGGTTTTGTAATCACAGCATCAGAAAGACAGGCAATGCTTCCCCCCCTCCCTTATTTACTGGGGTGGCTTGTGGTCAGAGTGAGGAAAACACACTTTTTTTTTTTACAAGATGGTTCTCTGCTGCCAGCGAAGCTCTGAGAAAGATCTGAATTCTAACACTGGTGGAACAATAGGGGTGTGTGTGTGTGTGTGTGTGTGCGTGCGTGCGTGCGTGCAGAATTGTTCTGGAGCCTCTCTCTCTCTCTCTCTCTCACACACACACACACACACACACACACACACACTGCATCAGTTGCTTCCCGGTTCACAACAATTCAGATAATATGTGTTATGTTTGGGCTGAAAGACAGGGTAAGGATGTCAGCACAGGAACAAAGAACGCTGCCTTCTCCTGAGTCCGAGCCTTGGTCAGCTAGTTCAATATTAGTCTACATTGCCTGTCCCCAGATCTTTGGAATTTCAGGCACGGAACATTTCCAGCCCAGAGAAACTAGGGATTCAACCTGGAGCCTCCCCTATGCAAGGCAGATGCTGTACCACTGAGCTACAGGACGTGCTTCAAAATCCAAGTTACACGTAGCAAGATGGGCTGGTTGGGACGGAGGTTGTATCTAATGCTAGTCCTACTCAGAGGAGGCCCATTGAAATGAATGGACATGGCTAGCGTATCTCCAGTCATTTCAGTGTAGGATTAGCACTGGATACCAACCCAGAGTCGTCTTCTCTGTAGGGTAAATATGAGATGGAGTCGAGGGCTTGAACTGGGGTTCCAAGAAGCCAGGTTCTGACCTCCTGCATGCCATGCGCCAAGCCTACCAGACTGAACTCTATGGTTGGGGGGCTTCAGTGCCTACTTGAACATTCTGTCAGCTGATTCCCAACAGCCAATCCCTGCCCACTAGGCCCTATTAAACCCCAACCTCATCCCTTGCTCTTCAGTTTGAGGAGCTCATCTCTGGTGTGAGGGCGCTGTCTAAACTCTTGCAGTGCTGATGTGGCACCTCTGGGTGCCATGGTGCTGTTGACATTTCCCACAAAGCCTTTTTAAAAAATTTTTAGAAACCCTGCCAACACACATGCACCACCTGCTTGGTCACGAATTGGTGAGGGTGGTGGCGTTTCACCTCCTCTCTTAAAAACTACATAAAGTTGAAGGAGGAAGTTGGAAGTGTGACTCTCTCTCCCACTTCCTCTTCCAGCTCTATGTGCTTTTCGGGGCTCAGATTAGCTCTGCGAGGTCCAACTTGTACCCGGATCCCTTGAAAATGCAAAATGTGTGCACGGGCATGCAACCTTTCTTAGTCTCTTGAGGTGATGGAGACGTGACCAGACAAGGTGGTACCCACAACACTCATTCAGAAATCCAAATATGCCTGTAGGGCCGATGAGGATGGTGGCCCCTGCTTTAGTGAATTGCTGGCGTGCAGTTTAACCCCCCAGAGGCAGATTTAAGGGAGTGCAGCCGGTTCTTCCGCACTGGGTACTGAGCCAAGAAGGTGCCCACAGGAGACACTTTAACAATGATGCAGAACGGAAGGTGGCAGGTTGCGGGGGCAACAAATTTTGGCGCCGCTGAAATTTGAGGGGCGAAAGTCCGCCACTGCTGACCCCTGCCTGCCTGCCTGCCTGCCTGGTTTTATTTGATTTTATTTCTTTTCTTTACTTCATAACCTGCCTCCAATCCACTAGGGTGGACTTTCGACTCCGAAATCCTACGGCCAGGAGCTTGGCTCCGACTGAGGCTTGATGTTCTGCTGGCGAAGCATCTTTTCAGCAACAACCTCTGGGCAGCGTAAGAAAGGAGGGAGGGCATCCTGGGGTGAGGGCAGCAAAGCCAGTCCCTTCCCCCGCCCACACCTCATCACATATACTTTCCCCCCCCCCCTTCACCCCTCAGCTGTCTCTCGCTTCTCAGAAAGGTTTATAGTTACTTATCTCCTTGGCTTGAGGGAATAACATAAGTCTATCCACATGGGCATTTCTCCAATGAAAATAGGGATGCCCTAACATACGCTCCAAAATTTCACTGATGAAGATAGGGACGCAGGTGGCACTGCGGGTTAAACCACTGAGCCTAGGGCTTGCCGATCAGAAGGTCGGTGGTTCAAATCCCTATGACGGTGTGAGCTCCCGTTGCTCGGTCCCTGCTCCTGCCAACCTAGCAGTTCGAAAGGACGCCAAAGTGCAAGTAGATAAATAGGTACCGCTCCAGCGGGAAGGTAAACGGCGTTTCCGTGTGCTGCTCTGGTTTGCCAGAAGCGGCTTAGTCATGCTGGCTACATGACCCGGAAGCTGTACGCCGGCTCCCTCGGCCTATAGAGCGAGATGAGCGCCGCAACCCCAGAGTCGTCAGCAACTGGACCTAACTGTCAGGGGTCCCTTTACCTTTACCTTTTTACCATACCCTCCAAAATTTCACTGATGAAGACAGGGATATCCTAAGGAAAAGGGCGACATTCGGTTTCTGAGAAGCGAGAAACGGCAGAGGGGTGAATGGGGAGAGCATGTGTGTTGAATTCAGGGGCATTTGGAAAGGGGACTGGCATAAACTGCCTCTGCCTACGTAAGGAGGGCATCCGGGGGGGTATCAATGCCGTCGGGGGCAGATGCTTTTAAGGTATTTGCTGGCGTTTTCGATTACCGCAAGTGAGCTGAAAACCAGATCGTACGGGATGTGAGTGAATTGAGAGAGGATTAAATACTTGCTGACGGGTATTGATGGCTAGGTACGGTCAGTGTGTGTGTGTGTGTGTGTGTGTGTGTGTGCGCATGTACTGTCTGACAGAATGTGCTTCTCTCTCTATTTTAACTAGAGAAAGAAAGAAAGAAAGAAAGAAAGAAAGAAAGAAAGAAAGAAAGAAAGAAAGAACAGCAGCATCATTCGCAGGAACTGCAAACTCAATTCTTGTAAATGACCTCAGTCATAACAGGATTACTAAGACCACAGGTTTGAACCAGCAAAGGAAACTCATTTTCTTTGCACAGCAGCTTTTATGAGGGATGCGAAACTGCCATGGTTTGGCTGAGGACAGAGGTGGCCAACGGGTGGCCCACAAGGACCCCCTCCATTTCCCCCTTTCTCCTTTCGTCACCTCCCCGCAGGCAGGGCTGACGCCCTCAAGTGGTTGCTTGTTTTCTTCCCTAGCGAGGATCCGATGACAACCTCAGGCAGAAGTTTGACGGGCAAAGTGTTTTCCATGGCTGTGCCTCTGTGCTTGCAAAAGCTTTCCTTCCTGAGTTCCTGCCTCCCACAGAGCCTTGGTGGACACAGGCATCTTGCCAGGGGAGCAAAACGGTGATAGTCGTATCAGAGATGTTCCCCACGCTTAACACTAAATATGGCACATGGTTTCAAAAGTGCAAAGGTCACAGGGTCAGCCTGGAGATCAGTAATAGAGAGGCTTTTTCAGTGTGGGTGGGGCCAGAGACAAAAGCAAGTGGGGAAATTAATGTAAATTCTACCTTGGTAGAGTAGGCTAGTTTCTGCACTTATCCACACACCCCTTTCTAGCCTTCAAAGCAAAGAATATGCATTCTTATTCTGATTACCACTACTACTATTATTTCATCTCCCACATAAAATTGAATTGAATTTTATTATTACGGTCACAGACCAGTTCCGGCTCACTTACAATATCAGGAAAATCATAAAACACAACAGGAATACATTGAATTGCAATTGGGTATAACAGAGACAATTCAGATATAGCGGCAGTTAAAAATATATATTAAATCTTGATCACTAAAATATAACCTAAAATTGTCATTTAAAGCCTTAATCATTTTGGTAGTACAGCTTGTTCCCTAAGTTTTATGGCAGTCACACAGAATTTGGCCACCCTGAGCGTGATCTCTAGATCCTTGTCCTCTACCAGGAATTTTAGACATAAAATTGTTGTTGTTGTCTTTATCATCTTTATCTTTATCTTTATCTTTATCTTTATCTTTATCTTTATCTTTATCTATCTTTATCTTTATCTTTATCTTTATACTGCACCCGTCTGGCTGGGTTGCCCAGCCACTCTTGGGAGGTTCCAACACATATAAAAGCATAATATACTGTATTTTTCCATGTATAAGATGTATAAGATGCATCTGATGGGAGGGCGTTCTACAGGGCGGGTGCCATCACCGAGAAGGCCCTCTGCCTGGTTCCCTGTAACCTCACTTCTCGCAGGGAGGGAACCGCCAGAAGGCCCTCGGGCAGTGGAACTCAGTGTCCAGGCTGAACGATGGGGGTTCAGAGGCTCCTTCAGGTATATAACTCCCATTATCTCTGGCCTTTGGGCAAGGGCTGATGGGAGAAGTCTAATGATGGAGGACTGCAGGTGGGAATGGGGTAGAGATTTGATCCAGTTCACATTCAAAGGTGACCATTCCCCATTCGCACTTTGCAAAACAATACGAAATGTGAGTCGTCTTTCAAAATTTCACACTTCTCCAAATTTTGCAATGGAGTTCTTCAGCCAATTGATGCACACAGAAATCCATATACGGGGGTAAAGTGCGCATTGAAATGCATATGGAAAATAACATAGAAAAATGCAATATATTGGGGACAGTTGTTGCAACAACAACAAAAAGTGTATATTAGGCCAGATTGCATACACAAATATGCAATTTGTATTAGGCGAATTTTGTACCCAAATGCTGATGAATTTTTGTGAGTTGTAATCAAATAGCATCCAATAGCAACATTCAAATATCTCAAGGGCTTTCACATGGAAGAGGGAGCCAGGGGCGTACGAAGTGGGGTGCGGAGGGGGCAGTCCGCCCCAGGTGCCACTCGGAGGGGGTGACAAGATGGGCCCTGCCTCCCCCCAGCTGTAGAGCAGCCAAGGGCACACACAGTCAGTATGGGCGCCACTTGCAGGGCATCCATACAGGCTGCCACTCTTGCACACTGTCTATATGGGCTGCCTCTCACACGGCGACCGTACGGGCTGCCGCATGTGCGCACTCTGTACAGGATTGCCGCACATGCGCAGTCTGTACGGATGTCGTGCAAGTGGTAGCCCATACGGACGTTGCACGTGCGCCACTGGGCGGTTTGCCCCGCCCCTCAGTGTCCTGCCCTTGGTGCCGGAGTGGGTTCCTCTGCCACTGGAGGTAAGAAGCTTGTTTTCTCCTGATCCGGTGGGTAGGACACAAACCAATGGATTCAAATGGTAAGAAAGAAACAGTGGTACCTCTGGTTGTGAACAGGATCCATTCTAGAGGCCCATTCGCAACATGAAAAGTCCGCAACCTGAAGCGCCGTATCTGTGCAGGTGCGCAGCGTGATTTAGCGCTTGTGCGCATGCGCGAAGCACAATTTAGCGCTACTGCACATGCGCGAGCAGCGAAACCGGGAAGTAACCCTTTCCGGGCCGCCGCGAGACGCAATCTGAAAAAACGTAACATGAAGCGAACGTAACATGAGGTTCTGACTGTAGACATTTGGAAGAAATATCTGACAGTGAGAGCTGTTCGACAGCGGAACGGTCTCCCTCAGCAGTTGGTGGACTCTCCTTCCTTGGAGGCTTTCAAGCAGAGATAGGATGGCCATCTGTCGTTGATGCTTTAGCTGTGATTCCTGAGTTGCAGGGGGTTGGACTAGATGACTCTGTGGGTCCCTTCCAACTCTACAATTCTATGATGCTTTGGTTCTACTTGGGAGTCATAAGCAGGGCAGCCGGGGAAGTGAATGACAAATTACATTTGGCCCCGTTCTGTTCTCTTCTGAACTTCCCGAAGTTCTGATTTAGCTTCCCCAGCTCGGTGTGAACCAAAAAGGTTCAGGAAAGAAAGAGGGGGTTAATCCATACCAGTGGCAATGCACAGTTTTGCAATTAGGCTAATATACTGAACATGGTGGAAGAGGGCACTGCGATTAAGTAGACTCCCAGGGAAGGAAGTGGCTTTTTATCACCCAGATCAGAATATTTATGAACCTTTCTTCGCCTCTCATGAAGTTATTGTATCTCAGGTAAGGCGAAAAGCAAGGCTTGCTTTCCCGGCCATGATTTATAAGAAGGATGGGAGGGGTTTCCGTGTCGCTGGTAGAGCAGGCCTTGCCTCTGCCAGAGGAAACATCCTTACAGGTCAGGAGGGATCAGTCGCGCACGTGGAACAAAGGAAGCTGAATCAGACCATCGGACTTCAGTGCCAGGCGGTGTCTCTGCAAGGCAGGACACTCTCCAAGCCATGGCTGCAGTTGCTGGAGACTGAGGCTGGGATCATCTGAGAAGATGCTCCACCACCTTCCTCTAAAATTAAAGTAAGGTTCTGGTCCTCATGGTTCTGTGTAAACAGCTAAATTTGGCAAGGCCACAGAAAGCTGCTTTGCTCCGAAGTCAGACTGTTGGATCCATCTTAGCTTAGTATTGCCAACACTGACCGGCAGCGTCTCTCCAGGGTTTTGAGCAGGAAATCTTTTCCAGCCCTGTCTGGAGTTGCCGTTGGGGATTCGAACCTGGGACCTTCTGTATGCAAGGCAGGTGCTCTCCCCTGCTCATGTGGTTGCTCAGGACACCTGCTTTTTTAGGGGCACAGCAGTGATGCAATGTGCAGTCAAAAGGGAGTGCGGCCTGGCAATATCGCAGAGGATCTCATGCGCTCATGTGCAGACTTGAGATTTAAATTACTTACAGGTGCTGCTGGCCGGCTCAATCAATTTCCTTTTCTCTCTGTTTCTCATTTTTCCAGTCTTAAGTCTCCCACATTTCCACATCAGTTTGCGGATTTATTTCAAAGTCCTCCTGAAAATTCACCAAATAATTCCTCCTAATGTATGCCGTATTGCCCAATATACAGATCTTTTTACAAAGTGAATTTCTCTAATATAATGCCATTTAAAAAAGAATTTCCACTCATATATACATTTTTATGAATAGTTTAACCCGGTCTAATACATTTCCATACACATTACTTGGCCAGAGAACCGCGCCGCAAGATTCAGAGAAGTGTGGTTTCGAAGGATGGCTGTGTTATCCCTTTGTGTGTTGTTTTGGAAATTAGGATAAAACGCTTTGCGAAATTATTCAGTCAAAATTGCATACGTGTGCTTATTAGGAGAAAGTTGCTGGTGAATTTTCATGAGGACTAATTATTCTGAAGTCACAAATGGATGTGGAAATTAACAGAAATTAAGACTGGAAGAGTGAGAAAAGGGAGGTGGACTGAAATGGATAGATAGGCTCATCACTAGATCAGATCTAGTCAGCATCAGCGTCAGATGGGCAGAAAACGCATTTGAGGCTGTCAACACCCTTTTCTTTGGTTAGGAATATGTGGTGTCTGTGTCAGCCAGCAGTTTAAGCACGAGAACTCCTCCAAACGGATCCCAAAATGGGATCCCAAAAAAGGGAGGCATCTCATTTGTCTCCCTAACTGCATTCTGACACCCGGCCGTGCCCCAGGAATGAACTTAGGTGACTGACAGGTCATTTTCGCTGATGACACTAAAAGGCTCATTTGGGCTCCTTGCCTCTTTTAATGGGAGCGTAAAAGACACACCATGCCTTTGATTTAAGACTTGCCTTCCGCCCCCCGCCCAACCTGTCTGCTTTCTCCTGCATGTTAATGACATTCTCTCGGGCACAAATGAAAAGTTCAAAAGTTCTCTGGATCTCCAGGGAGGAAGTGCCCTTAAGGCTCCAACCCAGCCTATATTTCACCTGAATTTTCCAAACAAGAATTTCATAGAATCACAGAACTGTAGGGTTGGGAGGGACCCTGAGGGTCATCCAGCCCAACCCCCCTGCAATGCAGGAATCTTAACTGAAGCATCCATGACAGATGGCCCTCCAACCTCTGCTTAAAAACCTCCAAGAAAAAGAGAGTCCACAACCTCCAGAGGGAGACTGTTGGCTTCAAAGGAACCGACAACGCAGGTGGACTCACTCCATCAGACTGGGCTTCACTGCTAAATAAATTCTAGGTTTTCACGAAACCTCTTTAAAAAAAACATTCATTTTTCTTTTTCATTCATTACATACATTTCAAATTCTTAATGTTATTATATATTCCTCCATCCCTCCCTCCCTCCCCTCCTAGGCTTCCCACAACTTCTGGTTTGTTTCTCTTTTCACCCATTTTGCTATCTCTTAACAGAAAAAGTTATTACAGTGGTACCTCGGGTTACATACGCTTCAGGTTACAGACTCCACTAACCCAGAAATAGTACCTCGGGTTAAGAACTTTGCTTCAGGATGAGAACAGAAATCGTGCTCCGGCGGCACGGTGGCAGCAGGAGGCCCCATTAGCTAAAGTGGTGCTTCAGGTTAAGAACAGTTGCAGGTTAAGAACGGACCTCCAGAATAAATTAAGTACTTAACCTGAGGTACCACTGTAATAACAATACTTTGGCCACCTCCTGAGAAGAGAAGACTCCCTAGAAAAGACCCTGATGTTGGGAAAGATGGAGGGCACAAGGAGAAGGGGACGACAGAGGACGAGATGGTTGGCTAGTGTTCTCGAAGCTACCAGCATGAGCTTGACCAAACTGCGGGAGGCAGTGGAAGACAGGAGGGCCTGGCGTGCTCTGGTCCATGGGGTCACAAAGAGTCGGACACAACTAAACGACTAAACAACAACAAAACCTAAAGACATTAAAATAACAGTAAATACGCTATCATCTTTCACTATCTTCTAAACATTTTCTGATGCTATTAATGTGAATGATACTGGGCACTGAGGCCTCAGAGGATGAATTGGACTCCCCACAAGTTGAAGATTTTGAGGCGCTGTCAGTCAGAGGCGGAGCTAGCTGCTCTGGCAGCCGGAGCGGCACACATGCTGTGCACCCCAGGGCTGGGCAAGCATCCCAGGGGCGGGGCTAGCCGCCCACGGGGGCAGGACTAGCTACCCATGGGGGTGGGGCAAGCGTCCCAGGGCACAGGGTGAGCGTCCCAGGGAGGCGCTGCCTGCAGTGAGCAGCAAGCGTCCCAGGGGGACAACTCCCACGGCAAGCATCCCAGAGGGGTGGGGCAACGATGTCACCCCCCCCCCCAGGGATGACACCCAGGGCGGACAGCACCTCCCGCACCCCGTTCTTCCACCAGTGGGCAGTGTCCTCTGGAACCTGCGCTTAAAATCCCCTTCAGGAGCTCTCTGGTTGGCAGGAAACCTGACAAAGAATGCTTGGAGTTGTGGAGCCACCACCACCCAGACCCCGACAACAGCAACGCTCAAAGGTCTGGGTTGAAGAGCGATGAGATGGCGTGCATTGACAAACCCAGTTTGTGAGTAAAGGGTCTCCTCAAGAGTAAAGGTAGGGTCTAGGGCCAGCCTTCCTCAACCTTGGCTCTGAAGCTATGGTTGGACTACAACTCCCAACATCCCTAGCTAACAGCTCAGGGGTGATGGGAGTTGTAGTCCGACCATAGCTACAGATCCAAGGTTGAGAGTCCTACATTGCAGGGGGTGGAGCTGGATGACCTTTGGGGTCCCTCCCAACAGGCCTGGAAGACTAGAGTTCATAAGTTCTCCTTCAGGAGCGATCTAGCTGCGGGAAACATCAGACGTAATCCAAACCCCACTGAGACACGAGTAGATACGGATGAATTGATTAATAACCAATGAATAGATAAATGAGTAACAACATTGCTCTTTAGCCCATCTTTGCAAACCCAGAATGTTTGTGCAGGAAGGAACAGGATGCACACATTAGCGATCTCCGGCCCTGGACTTTTCCAGCTCCAGGGTCTTTGGCTCCCGGGTAACTCATTGAGCCGAATTCCTAGGAAATGTTGCATAATAGAAAGCTGAAGGGCATTTGTTGTCTCCAGATCTCATTATAGTTGGCTGGTGCGAGGCAGTGGGGGGTGGGGTGGATCATAATGTTTATTTTGTTAAAAGGCTGGCCGTGGTCCCAGTGGGGCTTATGGAAGAAAAGGGGGGGCAAACCTCCTGGTATTTCATTTTACGCTTTTGCTATTGGAACATGGGAAGCAGCTTCAAATGGAGCCAAACCATTGGTCCATCGAGATGAGTGTTGTCTTTACAGGTGGGTCTCCAGGTTGTGGGTCTTTCCCAGCCTTACCTGGTGATGCAGGGGAACTAACCTGGGACATTCTGCATGCAGAGCAGGTGCTCTACTGCTGAACTACACCCCTTCTCTGCTGCAATGGGAGTTTCGTTTCTCCCATCATTTCAGAAGATGCAGATTTGACAGATGCGCCTTTAAATGCAAGCTGAATTGAATTTCTCCTCTTGCAGCCCTCTTCTTCCAAAACAAGCAGCGGAGGGAAACTTTAGCAGGATTTTAGACACATTGGAAAAGGAAGTTTCAGATTTGAATGGTATACGCTGGCTGGGTCAGTGGAGACAGGTATTCTGACTGTAGCCCCACAGGTAGGACCTGCCAGCAAAGAAACTGAAACTGGTGATGGTTTGAAGGTACAGTGGTACCTTGGGTTAAGTACTTAATTTGTTCCAGAGGTCCGTTCTTAACCTGAAACTGTTCTTAACCTGAGGTACCACTTTAGCTAATGGGGCCTCCCACTGCTACCACACGATTTCTGTTCTCATCCTGAAGCAAAGTTCTTAACCCGAGGTACTATTTCTGGGTAGCGGATTCTGTAACCTGAAGTGTATGTAACCTGAAGCATATGGAACCTGAGGTACCACTGTACATCAAGACAGTGGTAGGTCTGAACTCGCAAAGTTCCCATCGGATTCGGTAGCTAAACAATTATCAAGGTTGGAAATTGAGCTCAGAGTCCTCCTTTCGCACCAGTACAGATGCTCATTTCGCATTCGTGACCTAGGCTTCAGATCCAAGGCTACTAATGGATATGCCGATAATCTGCTTGCTACCTTCCAAGGAATTGATCTTGGGTGTGCATGGAGGGGGGACCCTGTATCCCCCTTTGCTATTCCCCAATTAACTCATTGACCCTGAACTCTTGCTACACAGGGAGCTAGCTGACTGCATTGGCTCTTGGGCCAGACCAGCACTAAGTTAAAAGCCTGTGACTTATGAGGCTGGCAAGACAACAGACTCTCTGGAAGTGGGATGCGGAAAGCAAAATGACCCAAAGGCTACATTGAGCTTGCCAATTCCGGTGCTCTCAGTTTTGTGTGGAACAAAGCGCAGGAAGCCAACATCTTTGCTTATGTGTTACTTTTTACAAGCCGATTGTCCTCCAAAGACATTTGGAGCAGCAAACAGGGCCTTCTGCTACCTGCACGATGACCCTGCGAGGTAGGTAAGGCTGAGAGGAGGCAACAGGCCCCCCTGGTCACGCAGAAGGTTTTTCAAGCAGGAATTCAGACCTGGGCAGTGTGTATGGCGGTCCTGGTCTGCCCAGACAACAAGACCACCCCCCATCTTGGCCTCGCTGATATGGTCCAAAGAAAAGCAGAGCAAGATGTTTGGCACCACCTTGGCTGCAGGAGTTGCTGGGATAATAATAATAATAATAATAATAATAATAATAATAATAATTTATTATTTATACCCCGCCCATCTGGCTGGGTTTCCCCAGCCACTCTGGGCGGCTTCCAACAGAATATTAAAATACAGTGGCCTGTTAAACATTAAAAGCTTCCCTATGCCACTAGGATTCTCGTGGCCCAAAAATGGAAAACCCAGCAGATTTCAACTTTAATGGAGTGGCAGACGAAATTGTTTGAATATGTCGAACTGGCGAAAATGACTTACAAAATTTGATACCAAAAAGTAACAAAGTTTGAAGAGGAGTGGAGTAAATTTGTTGTGTACATACGGAATAACTGTAAAAGTTTAAAAACTGTAACAGGGCTAATATAAATCTTGTGACGTGGATAGAGTGTGTAAATAAGAATCTGTAAGAGAGGATGTAAATTGTGAAAACCGAAGTGGGGAAGGAAGGAAGTCCGGGCGCGAAATTGCGCAGGGTAAATGAGAAGATACAAAAATGTTGAATGTAAAAGTTTATGTTTTATTTAATTTTGTTTTGTTTTTGAAAATCAATAAAAAGCATTATAATAAAAAATAGATAAACATTAAAAGCTTCCCTAAACAGGGCTGCCTTCAGATGTCTTCTAAAAGTCTGGTAGTCACCACCCCACAGCCTCTCCATCCTTTATCCAAGCAAGCAAGGGACATTAGCACAGTTCAAGCACACCTTCCAGCCAAGATGGAGAACGCAGAGGTGTGTGCTGCAGAGAATCTTGGGGGGCAGCATTTGACACACACACCCCAAATCTGAGACTCCCCACTCCTGGATAAGGTGGTGCAACCGCTTACTCTCCCTCCCACCCACCCCCAGTGCGTCAGAATGGAAGCCACAGGCTGCTAATTCATTGCTGGGAAGTTAATCTGCTCTGTGGTTTCGGCTGCCCTTATTCTTTAAATGCACAGCTGACGACGGTGCAGTTCTGTGCATTTTGCAGCCCATGCACTTACGTCCACGTTAATGGGCAGAGAAACCCAAGCAGCTGCCTAATACCGAACCAGGCCACTGGTCCATCCAGTCCAGGATTGCTTGCACCAACTGGCAGCCTCTCTCTACCCAGAGATGCCCGGGATTCGATTCCAGGATCTTTTGCGTGCAAAGCAAGTGTTATTCCCAGCTGTGTAGGTGGACAGTGCAGCAGAGCTCACTGGTTCTGAAACTGGCAGCCTGTCTCCACCAGGTAGATGAGGGGAGATTCAGCCACTCCTCCTCCTGAACCCTACGTAAATTTCCATTTGGTTTGTCCTTATGCTTAAAAAAAACCAAAAATCACTTTGGTGTGCTGCTATTTTCTTCTTTTTTATTTTGCTTCTCTTAGCCACTCTGAGCATCTCCGTAAGGAGAGGGAAACGTGGATTTTGTATTTTGTTATAAAATAAAAATAATTATAGAGAGAGATTTGCAAGGCTGCACACACAGAGACAAGCACAAATGCCGTGGATCAGTGAGAGACCTTCTATTCAGGGGCACTGTGGGCCTGAAATGTTTGCAGGTTCTAGACTGCAGGATCCTCCCGATGTTTTTTGCTCTGTGCAACCTGCGGCCTCCCAGAAGGTCTTGGACTCCATCTCCCATGAGCCCTTGCCAGCGGTCCGGGATGATGTCACCAGGGCAGGTCCCTCGCCCCTGGTGCAGTGGAAGGACGGGCAGCCCCTTTCCCTTTTCCTCTGCAACTTACTGAACTGGCAAATGTCTGTTCCCAACGGCCTCTGCCCTGAGCCAAGCCCTGCCTGTTTCCCTGGAAATCCCTCCAAGGTTGCAATCCTGACCCCACTCACCTGAGAGTACGTCCCACTGAATGCAACAGTACTTCTGAGTAGATGTGGCCAGGCTTGCGTGGTAAGCTACTAAAAGTCACTGCATCCAGTGGCAGCGAGTTCCGCAGGCGAATGGTGTGAACGTGCCCTTCCTGGGGGAAAGGGCAGTAGCTACTAAAAGTCACTGTATCCAGTGACAGTGAGTTCCACAGGCGAACGGTGTGAACGTGCCCTTCCTGGGCGAAAGGGCAGTAGCTACTAAAAGTCACTGCATCCAGTGGCAGTGAGTTCCGCAGGCGAATGGTGTGAACGTGTCCTTCCTGGGGGAAGGGGCAGTAGCTCAGAGGTTAGAGAATCTGCTTTGACTGCAGGAAGTCGCAGGTTCAATCCCTGGCACCTCCAAGTAGTGGCTGGGAAAGATTAAAAGCCTGGAGAGCTGCTGTGAGTCAGTATAGACAATACTGAGCTAGGTGGACCCAACTGTCTGATTTGCAGTGTCCTTATTAATTTGTGCCTTTTACACAGAGCCATGAGAACCTTACTTTAATTTTAGGGGAAGGACCATAGCGCAGTGACAGAGCACCTATCTGCTTCCCAGACAGAAGGTTCCCCTGTGACATCCCCACATAGGGCCTGAAGTCCCGGGGAGCTGCTGCCAGTCAGTGCAGCCAGCTCCACACTGGATGAAGAACTGGTCTGACTTCCTTTGTTCCTCTGTAACATCAATCATGGGGGCTGCCCTACTTTCCCTGCATCTTTTCCAGCTGTGTGTTGTGCAGTGACTATTTGCAGTATTCCTAGCGCAGCCACAGCACGGATTTATATAACAGCACGACGATACTGGCAAGTTTTATTTCCCACCCCTTCCTTAAGGATTCCTAATATGGCCTTCGCCTGTTACAGGACTGAGTCAACAATTCCCTTTCCTGGCCATTGACCACCAGGTCAGACCCCCCCCCCAGCAGTGTGCATACCAAGTTAGGCAAATTTGGGTATCATTTCGTTTCGTTTCGTTTCTCCCTTCTTCTCCATTCACGGAGTTTGGGGGGGGCAGAAACCAAGCCTTTTGGACCAGATTTCAGCCAGCCTGGAGTTTCAAAACACCCACTTCTCGCATGGGTGAAAACTCAGGAGGCTTAGGGAAGCTTTTAATGTTTGATGTTTTATCGCTTTTTTATTATTAATAATATTCTGTTGGGAGCCGCCCAGAGTGGCTGGGGAAACCCAGCCAGATAAGCGGGGTATAAATAAATCATCATCACCATCATCATTATCTTACAAAGAGCCCTAAGGGGGATCTCTCTTTTTCTCTCTCTCTAAAGTGGGTATATAGGGAACAAAAACTTATATAGGGAAAATAGGGAACAATTCTTAATCTTTTGTTGGAAGCTGCCTAGAGTGGCTGGCGAAACCCAGCCAGATGGGCGGGGTATAAATAATAAATTTATTAGTATTAGAACAACAGCTCCAAATGAACCTAGGAATCTGCCTTGCACTGACTCAACTGATGCCACAATCCTCATGCTAACGTTTACTGCACGCTGCCTTTTGCCCAGAGGGTCCCCAACCTTTGCCCTCTGGAACTGTATGCTCAGCGCAAAAGCGCACGCATGGAGTTATCCCGCTGCCAAGTTCCTTGCTCTCTTCCTGAGACTGAGCATGCCCAGCCAGCCACAGCAGAGGCCATGCACCCTGCGACAGATGGGACCATTGGAAGCCGTTTTGCTCCAAGCCAGGTGGTTCATCCATCTAACTCAGCTGGCAGTAGCTGAGCAGCTGTCCTACCCCTTGGGCTTCTGGTCCTTTGAACTGGAGAGGAACCAAGGGCCTTCTGCAAGCGAAGCAGGTGTCCTGCCGCTGAGCTAAGAGCCCTCCTCCCCTCCAAGCTTCCCACAGGGTCTTTCCAGCTCTGTTAGCGCAATTCTACAACTGGAGGTGTCAGGAATTGGACCTGGGAATCTTCCGCATTCTGGGCTCTTATTGTACGTTAGGCGTGGGGAACCTTTGGCCCGCCAGATGTTGCTGAACTACAACTCCCATCAGCCCCAACGAGCCCAGCCAATGGCAAGGCACGATGAGAGCTGTGGTTCAGAAACATCCCATGGGCCAAACGTTTGCCCCACAACTGCTTTAGGCGCTCTGAACTTTGCCTCTTTGAATCAACCTTCTCCACCAAAACGTGGTTAGACGACACCTCGCATCATCCCTGAACATCCGTCACAGCACTTGTGAGTGATGGGAGCTGGAACTCAAAATACCCAGCACACACTCTGGGTCAGGAAGAGCCTCTCTAAATATTTTGCATCGCCAGGTCTTCACTGGAGGGGAGACGATGGTGTCAAGATACACCTTGAGATCTGCGTCAAAATAACATCACCTGCAAACCCACATCCTGCCAGCTTGAGACTGTTGTGGAAACTGGCTACATAAAAAGGACCCTCGGGTTGTTTTGTTATGCGTTCTACCATTCGCACATCCCCAAATGGGAATTTATTAGCATTCCACGTTGTTGTTGTTTTTGCAAAGAGTGGGAAGGAAGCTCTGGAAGAACACTGGACATGTGCTGCTTCTATCTGTGCCAGGGGCTTCTGGGGACATTTCAGAGGTCTTCTCCACATGGTGGATGTAGCACTGAGAAGCTGTCCCCAGGAGCCATTGCGTTTGTCCTTTGGACAGTGGCCAACCTGCTCTCTGCTTGTTATTTGCCATAGATGAACTGGACAGAAGACTTCCAGGTCTCCACCAAACGTTACCCTTCCAATACATGGAGAGACCAGGCAATGGAATATCAACATGGCTCTGTACTGCAGTGTCGGCCATAAATTTAGAAGGAGCCTCCCTTTAGAGCAGAGCTTCCCAACCTTGGGTTTCCAGCTGTTTTGGGACTACAACTCCCATCACCCCTGACCACTGGCCCTGCTAGCTAGGGATGATGGGAGTTGTAACAGCTGGAGAAACTCTGGCTTTAGAGCACGGGTTGTTAAGAGAACTACATGGGGCCACCATAGCTTTCAGAGCACCGTCTCCTTTATGAGACCACACTGACCACCAAGCAATGTCCTGCAAGGAGTTCCGTTCTTTGTGGAAGCGAGATACTCCTGGTACATTCCGCCTGAAGCTGAGATAGGGCAGCCACCTAGCAGGGATGCTGTGGAAGTGGTTTGACTTCACCCCCAGAGGCGCACCCCATTGTCTCTTGAGACAGGTGGGTGCCAACAAACAGCAGCTTTCAAGCACTGGTTGCGGGTTGGACTAGATGAGGGATTTCCAGGACCCACTTTTGACCCAAACATGCATTTGGGGACCCATTTCTTAATCTCTTGCCATCTATTTCCACGGTGGCAGTGCTCCTGCTTCACTGTTGCTCCTGTTAAACCACCTTGGACCAACTAATGGATCCCAGCCCACGAATTGAAGACCAGTAGACTAGATTACCTGGGAGGTCCCTTCTCTCTCTAGGGATTTTTGTTATCCATGAGCAGGGCCTTATCTCCAGGGACTTGGACAAGATCCAGTTGGCTAGGTCCAGTTTCAACTTTCAGAAAAGACCTTTCTAATACCTCCATGCAGAGTCAGTGATTATAGAATCATAGATAATGGTTGAGATAGAAGAAAACCCCCATGCAACACAGGAATCTTTTGCCCAGCGTGGGGCTCGAACACACAACCCGGAGATTAAGAGGCTCACACTCTACCGACTGAGCTACATCCCAGGCGTAGTTCTTTTCAGAGGTCAATGTATTATGCTGCTTTAACGTGCAACTCTCAAGTAAGTGACTTGATATTATCTCCAGGAAAAGGGGGAATTGCTCTGTGCCCAAAGGAGAGTCACAAATGAAGTCAGAAGCAGATAATGAAGCCCTGGAGAACATCTAGGCCCCAGATGTTGCTGAACTACAACTCCCAACATTCCCAGCCATTGGTCATGCTGGTTAGGGCTGAAGGAAACTGGAACACAGCGACAATGGGAGGGCCAAAAGTTCCCCAAATCCTGCCCAAATCTGTGGCCTTGCAAAAACTAAATACCCAGAGCCCACAAAGAGACTAGAGTACTGGGGTTTTTTGCAAAAACTTTTAGAATAAGGTTTATTACCCCGTTTAAAAAAATAGATATAAAATAACAGCACGTTCTGCCCAGCAGAAAACATTATTGTCAAGACTTTCCCGTAGCCTCGCTTTGTGCAAACAGTTTTTCAGTTATGAGTTATGTAAACATTAGAAGTCAAGTGTTCAAGTTCCACCCCTCCTCCACATACAGTAGAACTGCTACAAAAATAAGATATGTTCACGACTGACACGTTTCCAAAAATCCCGACGTCTGCCTGCGTGGCTGCAATCCACACATCCCAACAGTCACTGCGCCAAAGCCACTCCAAGCTTTCCGTCACAACCGCCTCTTCACCCTGAACAGGGCTCTCCGCGAGCGAGCGGATCGCTTCCGCCCGGCCCTCAAGGTCATAGCTGCGCGCTATTTTAAAAGCGGCAACAGACGAGAGCGACCTCTGGGGACTTGGTTTCCTCCCCCGTTGTCGCCTTTCTCCCAGCCGCACTGGCCGATTTAATGCAAACCCTTTACAACTTGAAAGGGAACGATTCCAAGTAATCCTTTAAGACCGGGTTGAGAGGGATGCGCCTTAAGTTCTCTCTGCCGTACGTCGCCACGATGTTTTTCCGGCAGAGTTCCTGCAAGGACCGCATGCGCTCCTTGCGCAGCGGGGCGACCAGGGCTTTCCGCGGGGAGCTGACATAATGCTCCAGCAGCTGGAAGAGACAGTCAAACACCTCTTTGCTGCCGTCCAGGCTGAAGCGGCCAGCTTGGAAGACCACACGGATGCTCGTGGGTCCCGTGGCAGTCTTAACGCTAATGGTGAAGAAGCAGTTCTTCTGCCGGCTGTCCCGGATGAGGAAGGTCCCCAGCGGCTCGCCTTTGAGTTTCTCATGGGCCACGTTGACCGACAACGGTCCCCAATAAAACCCGCACTCATCCAGCAAGGCGCTGGTGCGAATGATGGTGCTGAAGTCCGCCTGCGAGCGAAAGGTGTGGAAGTGGGTGTCCCGGGGAGTGGCGCTGGCACAGCCGAGAGCGTGAGGGACTCGGGCTTGCAGTGTGTCCCGCAGCGGGGGCTCAAGTCGACACCTCAGGCCTGTGGCGATCCCATTCTCAGGCGTGACGCTGCTATGTGCTACCATCCTACAGACTGGGCCCGCCGGTGTGGTCTTCCATAGCCTCCGGGGCCTGGGAAGCGCTACTGCGATGGGGCTCTCCTGCAAGGCAAAAGAAACAAGCCACAAATCAGGAGAAGGTCTACCAGGAAGGAACAGCCTCTTGAGAAAAACCACAAAGCTTTGGCTGATCTGCCCTAAGTAAAGACAAGACTCCCGTCTGAGCGAGCTCATTCATGTCCTCCTCTCTCTCTCTCTCTCCTTTGAAAAGGGAAAAAAGAGCACCAGGCTAAGTAACGTTTACACATGCTCGCAAGTGGTTTCCTCTCCTCAGCCGCAGAATGCATCAGAGGCCCACTGATGGGAACCGCCGGTTCAGAAGCCCGCCTTTCCCATCAGTTGATTAAACCCGATAGCGCTGTTACTTACACAGCGCTAGAATTTATCTCCGAGGCTGCTCTCCGTCCAGGAACAAACTCACCCCACACACAAAAAAGGTGTCACTTCCGAGTAAATTATTTCACCCCTCCTGCCCCACCGTAGTAAGATGATGCAGTCCACGCTCTCCCTTTTATTTTTTCCAGACCCCCGTTAGTTTTGCTCTGAATGTTTATGAAGAGAAAGAGGAGGAGTTTTCAGAGAATTTTATATATGTCTCTTTCTGAATGAATAAATGCAGGGCTCTAGAACAGCGGTTCTCAACCTGTGGGTCCCCAGATGTTGTTGGACTACAATTCCCATCATCCCTGAGCTCTGGCCTTGCTAGCTGGGGTGATGGGAGTTGTAGTTCAACATCTGGGGACCCACAGGTTGAGAAAGGCTGCTCTAGAAGAAGGGGCTGTGGCTTACTGGGGCAGCTGTATGCTGCAGTGGGGAGGAGAGTTGGAATCATATAATTGCTGGAAGGACACCCCAGGGTCATCTAGTCCAACCCCCTGCAACGCAGGAATCAGTGTGGAGTTGTGCAAGAGAAATGTCCCTGCGGATCATGCCCCACCATTCCTGCTCTTGCCGCAGCCTTTGCTGGCCTGGGACTCCCCCCTCCAGATGTTTCTGGAGCGCACCTCCCATCCGCACTGCTTTGATGGCCGAGGCTGGTGGGAGTTGCTAGCCCCAAACATCTGGAAGCCCCCAGATCAGCAAAGGGTGCTCCACTTCTGTGTTTTGAAGCATGGGAACTCAGGAAAGAGTGGGGTTTCTCCAGTTTGGGAACCAAATCCCCCAGAGCAGAACACAGCTTGCCAATATGAATAGATTCTTTTGTGCAAACCAAAAATAATAATAACGTGCGGTTTGCCCGCTTGCCAAATCACTGAGTAATCCTAGATCGCCTTCTTGAAGAAGTGCTCCCCCCCCCGCTTCGCAGCCCCCCCATCTCATGGGATCTTAAGGCTATAATCTCCCCATGCACACACAAATCAACCCCTGTGAACTTGTAAAGCATTATTCCACTTGCTCTTAGACTCTCTCTCTCTCTCTCTCCCTCTTTTTTAAAAAGAAGAATTGCTTTAAGTGGTCCAGTTTAAATGGCTTCCTATTATTGATATATCTTCAGCATCCACCGGTGGGGAGGCAGGCAAAGCCTTTCCCCAGCCGAAACTGCTTGTAACTGCCAGGGATGAGTTCCTAGCCTCCAGCATCCACTAACCCCTGACAGCTCATGGGTCGATACATCTCCTTCACCTGCCTTGACCTTCCTGGCAAGCATAGATTTTAGGATTTATCCCCCCCGGTCAGTTTATAGATCTCGGTTGGCACGTCACTGAGAATGCACAATGCATTCTCAGAAATCTGAGCCTCCCAGGTACGCCTGGAGGTCTGCAGCCGGTCAGATTCTGAGATTCTGAGTCGTCCATAACGTGACACAGACTCTCTAATTGCTTCCAAGTTGAGGGGAAGCAACAGCTGGCATCTGTAAAGGCTCCATAAAGTGCAGGATTCGGATCTCGCTGCAAGACCGGTGTCAGCAACTACCACTGCCAGGCAACGATGAATAATATTAGGAGTCATGAAAATTTTACGGGACCTCACGAACGGGAAATGACTGATCTGACAAGGCGCTGAGTTGGCAGCTGGTTGCCCCGGGACCACCGTAGGCTCAAATAGGATGGAGCAGGAAAAGAACGGGGGGGGGGCTTACCTCAACCCTCTCCACCTCACTTTTCGGCACCCAACATGCTATCACAAGCAAAGCGATCTGGATCATGTGTTGCGATGCTACCACAAAGGTCTCCCATCCATGCCCTCCAATTCTGCAACATTCTTTCTTCTCCAAAGAGCCTTGTGCAACTCCAAAGCTTGCTTCCCTTAACCTGCCCACAAAGGAGCCCTGTGTCACTCAAAAGCTTGCTACTTTGCTCCTGGAAACGGCCTGTGTGGTTTTATTTTATTATATAGTATTGTAATAAATCTGTAAAAGGCCTTGCCTTTGAAAGAGGGCACAGGGAATATTTGGGGCAAGGCAAACACGGATAGATTATACTGCAGTAGGTGGTTCTTACGCATCACAGGTACATCACTGTAATCCACATACTAATCCTTTTCTGGACAAGCTTTGAAGAGAACATTTAACTGCCATATAGTTCATCTACATACTGAGGATGAGGTTAAGCCTGTTCCTCCAGAATTTTAAGGGTTTGGGGGAGGGAAGGGGGAAGGATAAAAGGAGCGAGCCATATCTACCAACACCTCATTAAATCTGCAGTAAGACTTCTACAGAAGTTTGGCACAAACTTCCTAAACAAGGAAATCTTCAGGCGAAGGGGCAAAGGAAAGGGAAAAGCAGTTTGGGAAGAGCTTTGTTTTCGTAAAAACAAACGAAGGCGCCCTCCTCAAAAGACCTCTCTCTCTCTCTCGCCGTCGCTCTTTTCCCCACCAACCTCCGTTTGGGAGGAACCGCGGGCCGCTTGCGTTTCAAAGCCGTCACCCTAACGCAAGCAGACGCGAGAGAGAAGACCGAAAGAGAGACGTTTCAAGGCGGCGCCTTTTGAAGCGGCGCTCCAGATCTCCGCGGCTGCTCCGCTCCCCATTTGCTAAAGGTCGCTGCGATCCGTTTCGGGTTGGGTTTTTGTGTGTGTGGGTTTTTTTAAAGTGCGCCTGGTGTTTTTTTCTCTCCAAGCTGCAATCCTGCGCTTTGGGGAGGGGGGCGCGTTTCCTTCCAAGCAAAGCAGCTCTGCTTTTTATTTATTTTCTCTTTTTTTGGTCCCCGCTCCCTAAAATACCCCGGCACCTAACTTCGCCTTCCCCGCACCAAAATGTCTCCAGAATCCTGCTCTGCCTCCCCCCCGGGGGTTGGAGGAGAGAATCGGCATCTCTGCCTGGCGCAACCCGGAGCGTCCGCCTTACCTCGGGGACGCGCCGCTGCTTCTTAACCCGAGGGGACCGGCACTCCTGAGAAGGGTGGCCGTCGCCGCCGCCGCCGCCGCAGTCGCTGCTGTCGCCTTCCAGCGCCCGGCCGTGGCACCGCCTCCGCTGGGAGCTGCTGCTGCTGCTGCTGCCCTGCCGGGGCTCGGCAGCCGCATCATCCGCTCGGGCCGCCGCGAAGCCACGTCGAGGGGCGCTGCTGCGCGGGACCGAGGCTGCTGTTCCTGTCGAGGCCGCGGCCGTCTCTCCTGATCGCCGCAGCTGATGGCTTTTTAACCCGCCTCCCTCCCTCCCTCCTCCTCGGTGCTAGCACCGCCCTCCCTCCCTCCCTCCCGCGGTTCTGCGAAAACACGTGCCTGCGCCTCTTCGCCGAACACTTTCGCTTTCCGTCCCGGCAACATCAAAGGCGCCTCTGGAGGGGAGGGAGCTGGAGGGGGCGCGGACGCGCAGGGGGCCGGGGCAGGGCTGCAACCCACCTTTACCTGCAAGCTGCGAGTGCCGGATTTACGGATAAGCTAAACAAGCTATAGCTTAGGGCCCCACTCTCTTGGGGGCCCCCCAAAAAAATTAAAGGAAAAAAAAACACTGGAGGTACCTTTCCAAAATATAAAATAAATATAAGATAAAAAACAAAGTAAAACCTGCGTACAGCAACAGTGGCAGATGGCTTTTCTATTAGGTCCATAAATTGCCATATATAGCATATATTCAACACAAAAAACAGCGGCAATCTGTTGTTGACAAAGGACAGCTGGACATAGAAAGGGCCCCATAACCTTCAGTAGCTTAGGGCCTCACCAGACCTAAATCCGGCCCTGCCTGCAACCCCAGGGGTGCAAACCTTGATGAAATTTGGGGGGGGGGAGAGAGCAAGGCAGGTAAGCCCTGCCCCACACAATCGATCGCATATCGCACTATTTGAATGGCAATGCCCATCGACAGAGTTGGCTCCTATGCGCCCCCCCCCGTTTCTCCCCGGCGCGCCTAGCCCAGAATTCGGGATCCGGCGCGACGGCTCCTGAGCGCGTGCAGAGTGCGTTCCCTCACCTCCGCGGAGAAGCTGCTGCAAGCGGGCTGGCACCAGTCTGGCATGCCACCGGTCTGTGGCACCGCGCGAATCCTTGCAGCCCTTTTCCGTCGCCAGAGAGGTGCGCACTTACTCGGGAGTAATCGCCGTTGCACTCGGCGGGACATGCCCCGGGTGGATTTGCAGTGTTTGTTTAGTAGGGGGCTCCGAGCTGCGACTGCAGCCCTCAAAAGAGGTAGCAGGTTCTCCTGGCCGAAGGGGGACTTGCTCCCGAGTAAAACCTACTCCGGGTTTGGGCTCCCCGGGTTATAAATAGAGGGTGTTTTCAGCGCTGCCAGGCGCCCGTGCGCATCTTTCTGGCGTTGTACGGCGTAAGAACAGGTTGAGAGGGGCTCTGAGCACGTGCAGAGTGCGTTCCTTGCATTCAGAGAGCCGCAGCCGCTCCTCCCAGGGAAGCTTGCGCCTGCGCCAGGGAAGTGCCATAGAAATCCACTGAGATGTGCAGGATAATTGAATAGTAGCCTAGATGCATGATATCTCAGTTGGTTAGAACGCAGTGCAGATAATGTCAAGGTTGCAGGTTTGATTCCCTAATGGGACAGCTGCATATTTGGGTTGGACTGAGATGATCCTCAGTTCCCTTCCAATTCTAGAATTAAGAGCAGGCACCATCTGACTTCCATGTAAGCAAATCAGGAGGATGAATGTTCAATAAATAAATTTAATTTAATCTCATTTTTAAAAAAATGTTATGGAAAGAGATTGTTTTTAAGTTCTATAAAAGGAGGGTCTCTTGCAGAAGGCGGCTTTCTGTTTGAATCTGGAAGTTCTCCCGGTTAGGGAAGGACTTCTCTGCAGTTTTCAAGGAGCAAGAGGAAATGTACTTTGCACATGCATAGAGAGGTCCTTTCAAGTGTTCATTTAAAATACGTGTGTGGTGTTGTTGTTGTCCTTGAAGAGAAAACTACTCCAGGGTGGTTTCTAGAAAAGCACAAGCCAATTTGTTCATAATAAAACATCACCAGGCTAGCGATTAATAATAAAAATGGCCTGAGATTACTAACGCCTGGCAAAACCAGCCTCTGAGCAAGTGATGTGCAAGACAATGAGGGGAGTCTGTTGTCTTCATGGCCCAAAGTGGACCATCAATTCTGCTGGGCTGGGATTCAGAAGCAGGCCACCCAGGATCCTCAAGGTAGCCCTCATGAGGACTAATAGCAGTTTATATTTCTTTCTCATAGCGTTTTTATTAGGTCTCCAACAATATGTCAAAGCATTTCTCATCATGTACAATTTTTTTAAGCATACAATTTTCTTGACTTCCCAGCCCACCTTTCCTGATATTTTTGCTCCTTTTTATCAGCTGTTTTATAACATATAAAAGGTAAAAGGTAAAGGACCCCTGGACGGTTAAGCACAGTTGAGTTTGACTTTGGGGTGTGGCACTCATCTCCATTTTCAGGCGGAAGGAGCCGGTGTGTCTGCAGACAGCTTTCCGGGTCATGTGGCCAGCATGGTTAAACTGTTTCTGGAGCAACGGGACACTGTGACGGAAGCCAGAGTGCACAGAAATGCCGTATACCTTCCCACCACAGCGGTACCCATTTATCTACTTGCACTGGCATGCTTTCGAATTGCTAGGTTTGCAGGAGCTGGGGCAGAGCAGCGGAAGCTCACCCCGTTGCGGGGATTCGAACTGCCGACCTTCTGATCAGCAAGCCCAAGAGGCTCGGTGGTTTAGACCACAGCATGCATTTTTATTATCTAAACCCCGCTAATGTTAAATCTTTCAGTAATCAACTGCTTATATTTCAAATCCTGCCTGCGACTTCATATGTTGGTGATAATTGGATGGGTAATCCATCTGCATTCCTCCTTAAACACTTCGTCATTTTGCCCTCTTAATTTGGCAGTTAATTTTGCCATTACAGCATATTCCATGCATTTCATAAGCCATTCCTCCTTAGTTGGTAATCCTTTCTATTTCCACTCAACCAGTAGCCATTTATAGACCTTGTGGTTGGCATCCGTCTGTCTCGAAAGACAATGGAGTGTGCCTCCACGGGTGAAGCCAAACGGCTGTGTTAGCAGCACTGAAGGCGCAAGCCTGGGCAGTGTGTCTGGAGCTCCTAGGGTGCCCCCAGGACAAGACCCCCCTCTCAGCCTCACCAATGGCAGGCAGCATCAAAGGAAAGCAGAGCAATGCATTTGGCCCCAGCTGGGGTGCAGGAGTTGCCAGAAGAAGGCGTACAAGACACCATCCAGCTGTCTTAGGCACACACTGGAAACTTAAAAAGGTAAAGGACCCATGACAGTTAAGTCCAGTCGTGAACAACTCTGGGGTTGTGGCGCTCATCTCGCTTTACTGGCCGAAGGAGCCGGCGTTTCTCCGCAGACAGTTTTTCCGGGTCATGTGGCCAGCATGACTAAGCCGCTTCTGGCGAAACCAGAGCAGCGCACGGAAACGCTGTTCACCTTCCCGCCAAAGCGGTACCTATTTATCTACTTGCACTTTGACATGCTAGGTTGGCAGCAGCAGGGACCGAGCAACGGGAGCTCACCCCGTCACGGGGATTCGAACCGCCGACCTTCTGATTGGCAAACCCTAGGATCAGTGGTTTAGCAACTTAGGTTGGTGCGATTAACATGGATTTTAACATGTTCCATTTTCCTAGTGCAACAAATCAGCGTTATGAACGAAATTGGGCTTCTTGCTGTTAGGAAAGTGGCAAGGAAAAGTGTAATGTGAATGGATATTTAATGGGATGATGCTCATTCCCTGCAAACAAATTGGATTCAGTGCTCCCTAGTCTCACTTCCGTGTATAAGTTTTGTGAGGGATGAAGGCCCAAGAAACAGGTTGTGTGATGGAGCCCTTGTTTCCACCAACAGGGCCCATTTTCTGTTGTTCTCAATGGACCGCAGATGCTTCCATGGGCTTTGGATCAATGAGCAGCTATTAACAAAGACATCCGAGAATGGAACCTCTGCATCCAGAGGGCAGTCTACCTCTGAACGCCAGGTGTTGGGGACAAGCCACAGGGAAGTGATGTTGCCACGACATCCCGTTTGCTGGCTTCCTATCTGGCTGAGGGTTTTTTGGAAATCAGACTGCTGCATTTGATCCAGAAAACCAATCATTAACCGCCTCTAAAAAAGGACAGGGTGACTTTCTGCTTAGTGGAAAAAGGGGGAGATCTGCCCCTTGCTGTCTAATTGTGCCCCTCAAGCATCACTTTCTGTTCTTCAGAACTAAGGACCCGATAAGTCCAATATAGATCCAAGAAACCAGACAGAGGCAAAGAAAAGGAAAGAGAAACCAGGTCAATTTATGCTCAGAACTGCAGATTCTTGGAAAGCTTTGAGCCATTCAAAACTATCATATCAGTCCCTGCTGACAAATATCACTATATGTCTGTTCTTAAATTTTTTTCTCTTTCTGTTCATGCAGGAGTGCCAGCTTGGTCCCACGACTGTGGGTGACCGGGGCAGTGGGTGCCAGGCAGCGTGCATGGCCCTGGTGCCGCAATTTGTGGGTGCCCGGCCCCTTCATGGGGAATTTTGTGGGCGCTTGGGCCCCCAGGGAGCTGGCACCTATGTATTCATGGTGGGAGTAGGGCGGCCAATAAAGCGAGATGAGCGCTGCAACCCCAGAGTCGGCCACGACTGGACCTAATGGTCAGGGGTCCCTTTACCTTTACCTTTACTACCTGGGGTTAAGTACTTAATTCGTTCTTAACCTGAAACTGTTCTTAACCTGAAGCACCACTTTAGCTAATGGGGCCTCCTGCTGCTGCCGCGCCGCTGGAGCACAATTTCTGTTCTCATCCTGAAGCAAAGTTCTTAACCCAAGGTACTATTTCTGGGTTAGCGGAGTCTGTAACCTGAAGCGTCTGTAACCCGAGGTACCACTGTATTATTCTTAGTCATGCTGAAAAAGCAACACTTTCTAGGGCAGTGGGTGGCCTGACAGCATGAGCTGTGTGTTCGGCCACTTATCAAATGCAGACAAAGGGTGTTTGGCTATTTTAGCAGCCTAAGCATATCGGCTTCTGCTTGTTCTTTAGAAGCAAGTTCCTGGTCCGTAAGGATGCCCAGATAGGCTTGTAAATCTCTGAGCTTTGCTTGCAGAAGAAAAATTGGGAGCCAAGGCAGAGGGCTTAGCAACACGGTGTTCATTGACCAGGTGACCTGAATGCCCCACATAGTTCTCCTGCGTGACAAGTTATGCAATGAAAACCTAATATCTAAATCTGGATGTCAGTCCCTCTAATAGCCAACTCAGAAAGCGAGTGCCGTGGACTATATGGAACTGGCGGAAATGACTGGCAGAATCCGAGACCAGGGAGAAGAGTCGGTGGAAGAAGACTGGAAAAAGTTTAAAGACTATTTACAGAAATACTGTAAAATTAATGAATGTTAGAAAAATGTTGGAATGAAGTTATATGGCTTTAGTAGAAATGTTATAAGGAATTAAGTATAAATAGATTAATAGAGAATTAAAGGGAAAAATAAGGTTAGAATGTGTTAAGATAATTATAGGATAGAAAACAGAGGAAGATGGAAAGGAATTGCTGAAACAATTAACAGAAGTGGAATACAAAAAGGGAGGTGTGAGGAGGTCGTGGAAATAAGTGAATGAAAGATAAGATATTGAAATTGTTCGATGTGTTTAACTTTTTGTTTTGCTTTGTTAGTTTAATGTGTTAGTGTTATGTAGTGTTTTTGTATTGCATTGTATTGTTTCTGTAGTGTTTAAATTGTTGGAAAAGTAATAAATATTACATTTTTTTAAAAAAAAAGCGAGTGCCGGCCGCTGGTGGTGCAAACACTGAGCCGCTGGGAAACAAAACCCAAACCATGGAGTCGGTAATGAATGAAACAAAGGGCAAAAAGGAGAAGGTGAGGGTTCACTGCAGCTTTGTGTTGCAGTTTGCACTTTCTGTTACTGCCGCAGGCCACAGAACTTGACTTCTCTGCATGCAGAAGGAGGGCTGCCTCCCAGGGCTTATAGAAAAAGAGGGTCTGGCGCAGCAGTGTGGCTCCAATGAAACAAAACACCTGAGAATTATTTCCTGGGTGTCCCATAGCACGGCCTGTGTGTAACTAGTGTATATGGTCCAGAATAGCACTTTCCATCTTTGGAAGCCTAACCACTTGCCAGCTCCTTTGAACAGTTTGATCTGACCATCAGATGGCTTGCTGGGAAAAGCGAATCGCGGAACAGCTGCATCGCAGATCCTGTTAAGAGACTATGCATTGGTGAGAACATCTCAGTAACCATAAAATGCTCAGAAGTAGGCAGACACCGTGTCCGTTGTGATCAGGTGTGCCAAGCAGAAACTGAGATTGAAAGTGTTTCTGCTAAGAGAGTTTAGATGAGAGGAAATGTGCTTCAGCAGATGAGAAGTGAGGCCATTCATTCCCAGAACATGCTGCGTTGAATCCTAGAAGAAAGAGAAAATGAGAGAAAGCCATTGAGTGGGGAACCTCAAGCTCAGTAGCATAAAATCATAAAATTGTAGTCCAACCCCTTGCAATGCAGGAATCTCAAGGAAAGCATCCCTGACAGATGGCCTTCCAACCTCTGTTTAATTATCTGTTTTAGGATTTTTCCTGGCATCAGCGTCAAGTTGACTGGTCAGCAGTAACCTGGTCTTCTCCCCCCCCCCCTTTTGAAGATAACATTTGACCGCCTTCAGTCTGCAGGCACCTCACCTATTCTCCAATAATTCTCAAAGATTAGAGACAGAAGCTCTGAGATTACATCTGCAAGCTCTTTTAGCCTGGATGCAGCTGGTCAGACCCTGGAGATCTAAATTCATTTAAAGTAGCCAGGTGTCTCCCCCATCCCCCCACCATTTTTCCTTACCTTGGGCTGCAGCTCCCTCCTTGCATCATTTATTCTGTTATCACCAGGTTGAGCACTGCTTTTGGGTGAAGACAAAGTAGGTGTTCTCTGTCCCTCAGTAGCACTTCTCCATCTTCTCCACGCACAAGACCTACCGCTTTGTTCTTCCTCTTGCTTCGAACATAGCCAAAGAAACCTGTTGTTATTACAGTGGTACCTCGGGTTAAGTACTTAATTCGTTCCGGAGGTCCATTCTTAACCTGAAACTGTTCTTAACCAGAAGCACCGCTTTAGCTAATGGGGCCTCCTGCTGCAGACCGCGAGAGCACGATTTCTGTTCTCATCCTGAAGCAAAGTTTTTAACCCGAGCTATTATTTCTGGGTTAGCAGAGTCTAACCTGAAGCATCTGTAACCTGAAGCGTCTGTAACCTGAGGTACCACTGTATTGCTAACCTCTCTTGCAAGCCTGAGCTCATTCTAAGCTTTAGCCCTCCTGACCTTCTCCCTGCGACTGTTGGCTACTCGTGTCTACTCCTCCTTTGTGATTTCCCCTTTCTTCCATTTCTTATACTTGCCATTCTTAAATCTCAGCTCATCTGCAAGCCATACCGGTTTCCTTAGATGCCTCCCGCTTTTCTTTCTTGTTGGTATTGTCTGCATTTGCGCCTTCAATAGTCCACCTTCAAGAAACTCTCATCCATCTTTGACCCCCATCTTTTTGGGTGTTTCTGACCATGAGATCTCTCCCAGTAGCTCCTCAAGCTTTTTGAAACCAGCTTCCTTAAAGTCCACTGTGCACGTCCGACTGCACTCAGCTTTCCCTTGCCTCTGCGTCATGAAACCCAAGTAGTGGTACTAAATTCAGAAGTGATGGGTCCCTTCTAAGATTATGCCACCTTCTTAGATTATACAGTGCTGTTATAATTATACAGTTATGCAATAATAATAATTATGGATGCTTGACTCATGCACATCTTCATGTCTTGCCTTTCAGCTAGATCTTTTCTCTCTTTCTCTTTCTCTCTCTCTCTCTCTCTCTCTCTCTCTCTCACACACACACACACATACACACAGTTTTATTGCAGTCACAGACCCAAAATACACACTACAGCAATTCATTCATTCAACAGTATATATCAACAGTTATTAAGGTGCAAGAGTGGCCTTACTAGCTGACAGAGGAGCATAAGCCTAGGGTTGTCATATTTCAAAAAGTAAAAACCAGGACACCCCCGAAAGTTGTTTTTTTTAAACAAATCCCAAAATTGTTGAGCTTTCCCCCCCCAAAAAATGCAAAAAACCCAACCCCGTGATTTTTCTATTGATCTGCCTAAGATCCAACACAAGGTGCTGCCTTTCGGAAATTTCCCTGGGTTATCAATTCCGCCATTCAAATCCCGGTAATGTCTGGGAAAATCTGGATGTCTGGCCGCCCTACTTTAGCCTGTACATGTTGATTTCTGATTCTGACTGCCTCTGAGAGGAATTTTGCGGCAGCCAGTATCGATCTAATCCTCAAGAAGAACATGGTCAAATGACTTGGTGCGCTTCAACATCTATCGGAGTGATTTGTGCCTTCTGTGAAACTTCATGGTCCATAGCAGAACTTGCATGCCATTCTCTTGAAACTTGAAGCATTTTGTGTTTTTAAGTGTTCCTAAATGCTTGAACAAACTCCTTCTCCACAGTGACCCTAGGAGCCCATCCTCAGTGACTGACTCCCCTCTATTCACCCTGATTGTCGGGATACTTCTCAATGGCTAAAAGGCTCCCCTTTGAGAGCCAGTGTGGTGTAGTGGTTAAGAGCAGTGGACTTGTAATCTGGTGAACCGGGTTCGCTTCCCCGCTCCTCCACATGCAGCTGCTGGGTGACCTTGGGCTAGTCACACTTCTCTGAAGTCTCTCAGCCCCACTCACCTCGCAGAGTGTTTGTTGTGGGGGAGGAAGGGAAAGGAGAATGTTAGCCGCTTTGAGACTCCTTCGGGTAGTGATAAAGCGAAATATCAAATCCAAACTCCTCCTCCTCCTCTTCTTCTTTGATGCTCTCGGATGCTGGAGGAAGGGACGCTGTTGCAAAAATGATAATGGGACTTTGATCCCCCACACCTCTGGACCGCTACACCACTGTTCTCCAGGCCGCAACCCTCTCCCCATTCCACACCCCACACCATCCTTGCTTCCCATCCTCTCCTAGCGGATTTTCCTGGCTGGAATGGTTCCTTGAGCTCTGATAATGACTCTTGCTTGCCTGAATAGAGGGCAGGAAGCAGAGTGTGGAGTAGAAACTTAGCCTGCTATGCAATTTGCATTATTGGTTACTGCACCCACCTTTGTCACTGACCCCCACCCACCTCTTCTGTGTGGCCCCCAGAAGGGTCTGTGGCCCTCGAGCTGGAAAGGTTGATGTAGAGCATTGGGTGACAGATGTTCAGAAATGCGTGGCATTACTTTCAGCAGCCAGAAGCATCATAGCCAGACACTGGAGAGACCTGTCAGGAGTAAGCATGGACCAATGGTACCAAATAGTATGGGAAACAGCCCTACTAGAAAAAGTAACCAATAAACTGAAACTGACACGGGGACAAATAGAAGAATACACCTCCCCTTTATCACATACACAGTCCAACAAGACAATGACAAAAATCCACCAACAGCATACAAATCAGTATGGCTAACCTGATCCAAAACACCCACCCACCCACCTCACTCACACACAAAAACAAAGACCACCACAGCCAACCACAAATGAATAACCACACCCTAGGCCAACCCCAACCTCTCTCACCACCAAAGGAACACAAGCGAACAGCAAAGAACCTGCACAAGCAACGCTGACACCAAACCCTACATATAGTAAGTGAAATAGAAACATCGCCATCCGACCCCCCACCCCATCTTCCCCACCACCACCTCTTTCCCACTATTCTTCCTAATGTCTCAACAAATGAAACTGATTTGTAAAAATGTTACATGGGGGGGGGGGGGGGAAATACGAGAGAGAGACATTGCAAACACTTTTGTAAATCAAGAAAATCTTTAATAAAAAAAGAAAAGAAATGCGTGGCATCATTGCGCCGGTGGAAGAGGAACCGCTGTTTCGATAGGAAACACAGCAAACAGCAAATGGGAGGAAGGCAAGGCAAAAACAGGTGAGTTGATAAGCGAATGGGACTTTTCAAAGCTTCTGGCAATGAGATAAGATACTGGGCAAGGCACAGGCAATAGCTGAGCTGGAACGGCTATAAGGAACATGTCCAAATCTCAGGGAAAAGAGGGGAAAACCTCAGGGCATAGGCACGATCCTGGCATCTGAGTCATGGGATCTAAGCTCTTCCCAGATGCAATCGAGTTTCACCCTCTTAGGTATTTTTGCAGGGGACTCCCCCATCTCGTAATTGTCCTTTGCGACACTTGCTGAGTCAATCAACTTATCTGAATCAGCTTGACCGAAATTGAGGGCTTGATTTATCTGATCTATCGCTTATCTGGCTGGGGAAGGGCCCAGGGCTCAGAGCCCAAGTTCTGAATGCAGGTCCTGCCCCCAGCCAGCAGGTGAGAGGCTCAAAACTCTCTTAATCAATCTTTGTCTTGTTTTGTAAGCTAAAGGGAGGCATCCTGGCTGCAAATCTCCAGTGGGGGCCTGGCATGGAGGCAAGGGGTGCAATTTACTCCCTGATGGATTTACATTTCCAAAATGCCCCACCGCCCAGATGTTTTTAGTCCCATGACTATTGATAGAAGAATCTCTCGATTTGAGCTCTCTCAGTTTCTCATGTTCAACCGATCTTAAATTCGCTTCTCCACATGTTGCAGAAATCTACAATATTAAAATCCTTGCAAAAACCCTTCTACATTTAGTGTACATTTCTCCAAATAAACACAAATTTATGTGCATTTTCGACGTAATGCATGCATTTTGGCAAGCAATTTCCCCGAATAGAATGCATGTTTTGCATGGTGTTGTGTGTGTTTTTTTAACCTAATATCTTTATTTTAATGCACACTATCCCCAATATACAATAATACAATAATATACCCTATATAGAAGGATCTGGCAACTTCTGTTTCAGTGTATCTGAAGAAGTGTGCTTGCACACGAAAGCTCATACCAAGAACTAACTTAGTTGGTCTTAAAGGTGCTACTGGAAGGATTTTTTTTATTTATCCCCAATATATTCATTTTTGAAAACATTTTTGGGCGGTGGCAGGGGGTCGGAGAACTCTATTGCAAAATTCATGTAATAGTGAATTTTGGAGGAAAGCTGTTTTTCAGTTCTCATACTACGGAGCTACCTTTGAAGGTGACTGAGAAACTAATCCAGAATGCGGCAGCTAGACTGGTGACTGGAAGTGACCTCTGGCAGCATATAACATCGCTCCGGAAGGATCTACATTGGCTCCCAGTACGTTTCTGAGCACACTTCAAAGTGTTGGTGCTGACCTTTAAAGCCCTAAACAGCTTTGGCCCTGTACACCTGAAGGAGCGTCTCCACCCCATCTTTCAGCCCCGACACTGAGGTCCAGCACTGAGGGCCTTCTGGCAATTCCCTCCCTGTGAGAATTGAGGTTACAGGGAACCAGGCAGAGGGCCTTCTCAGTAGTAGTAGTAGTAAATTTATTTATACATACATACCCTGCCCATCTGGCTGTGTTTCCCCAGCCACTCTAGGTGGTGTTCAACAAAATACTAAAATACAATAGTGGCGCCTGCCCTGTAGAACGCCCTCTTGTCAGATATTAAGGAGATAAAGAACTATTTGACTTTCAGAAGACATCTGAAGACAGCCCTCTGTTGAGAAGTGTTGAATGTTTTACTGTGGTTTTATAATTTGTTGGAAGCGGTCCAGAGTGGCTGGGGCAAACGAGTCAGATGGGTGGGGTACAAATAATAAAATTGCTGCTGTTGTTGTTATAAGCATAGGCAATCAAATCTGTAGAGAAGGACAAATCCATACCATCCTTACTCCAGGCAAGCAAGAGAGGCCTGGGCTTCCCTACACATTTAGGTCCTCAAGCCTAAGATTCCCCACTGCTGGTTTAAAAAGAAAGATCTCCAAGGAGGCTTTGACATTGCCCACCAGCAGCTTGCATCTGTATAGTGAACTAAGCAGGTGGACGGCTCACCTGCTGGCAGCCTTCCACGCTATGGCGAGACGCACTGCATGTCGACATGTGCAAACATCGTGCAAATCTGCACCTTCATTTGCCCTCCGTCTTGGGGGTGGATAACTTGGCTACTTCAGTGGGGCCGGTCTCCTGACCTTGCATAAAGCGCCTCCGTACGCTGAGCCCTCTGCCCCCCCCAACTACCAAAGGTCCTTTCCTATTAATGTGCCCTGTGATCAGCAGAAGATTCAGATCTGTTTACCCTTGCAATTCCCAGAAAGCATGTGCTCTCGTTGCACCGGTTCAATCTCTGCAAAGGTTTCGCTTTTGCTTTCCGCCTGAGCTCTCAAGAGGACAAACAAAGATTTCACAGGCAGCATTTAACAGCAGAGATGGCACGAGCTGCGTTTTCCCCATCTGACACCTGGCAGCAGCTGTTCATTCCCTTCGGACTGCAGCAAGAGGCAAAAAGAAGTCCATAGCATCAGCTTTCAGCAATCCCTCTCCTTGAACTGTTTCCATCCTGGCTTCTTATTAAGAACTCAACTTAGCTTTAAGAAGCGACGCCTGGTTTGGCTGCTTTTCCTCTTCTCTCCCCCTCCCTTTTTTCCTTTCATGCTGTGTCTTTTAGATTGTATTCCTGAAGGCAGAGTCTCGTCTTGTTTTCAACTGATCTTACATCTCTGGGAGGGCTTTTTGGCTAAAGAGCTCACATTTGCGTGCGTTGGTGCTTCAAATAAATAAACACCCCCTCGGTCAAAGAGCTAGGTGCTAAGATTCACACCATCTGCCTGCCACCATTAGACCCTCTCTGCCAGCAGCAGAAATTGAAAGATGCCCTTATAAAGGGGAGAACATCCAGGATTTTAGCATAGCTTGCTCTTGTTGTTATCTTTTCTTATTGGGTGCCCTTTGCAGCTCTTCAAACCGAGACGCGCAGGAGTACACCCATCTCTTTTTGGGGAGTTGACCTCAGATGCCCTCCCTTGCATTCAATGTTTCCAAAGAAGATGGTTTGTTTACAATGCAAACAACTGGGCCACAGGTTACTCATCCGTTCTGAGGAATCTGGATCTCTTCCTTTCTAAGAACAACATGTTGCATTGACTAAAAGATGCCGTTGCACCCTCCCCAAACACCCTCCCACCTTTGCACCCAACATAATAGCATAATTTATTTGGGCTGCCCTAGAGTCTTGTAAGGACCTATTGGCTAGCGCCAGTAACATCACAGGTGAACAGCAGCGCTCCTCTCCACAGGCCTGCTCCCTACTGATGACCCTTTTTTTGTGCAAGGAAGGAACATCCTCAGCTTCTGTCCTTGAGATCAATGGCCACTGAAACAAACCAGAAATCCAGCTGCAGGCAGAAATCTCTTTCCAGAGACATGTTTCTTGAGCAGCCGTTCTGATTTGTTCAAATGCAAATGGGCGCTTTTCTGAAGAACTGTTTCCCAAGAGGCGCCTCTGGTAAAAGAGGCTGCAGAAAACCAGCTTCCCCCTCGACCAGTTACAAAGAATGGACAGGCCTCGAATGCAAAAGTCCTTTATCAACTGCTGTGCATGGTATCAGTTCCAGATGGCTGTCACCATCTTGAATTCTAATGAAAGCCCTATTTGGGTGGAAGCGGCTTATCAAAAAGCCCAGGGAGATGCGGAGTGATAGATCATTTGAGAAGGAAAGGGGAGGGTTTGGTTCTTGTGGTCCTTCCTGGAAAAAGGTTTCTCTGGCTGCAGGTCTGGGCACTCCTGCTGGGAAGAAAGGCCCCGTTGAACCCTGCAGGACTCCTTTCCAAGCAATCGTGCACCAGCTCTTGCATCTTCAAAGAGGGCTTGTTCAAGGCTGCCCCGGCAGATATGGACCTGATTTCCTGTGCAAAACGGGCAGCTGAGCTCTCAGCCCTTCTAGGTTAAGACAGGAAGGATTTCAACAGGTCGTCTCTTCCAGGCATTGGTGCAACTTGCATTCTGAGAAATCTCAGGCCATAACAGCCCAGCAGGATCAGGCCTAGTCCAGCATCCTGTTTTCGCAGCGAGCACAAAGATGTCCCAATGGGAAACCCACAAGCAAAATCTGAGTGCAACAGCACTGTCCTCACTTGCGATTTCCACCAACTGATATCCAGAGCATGCTGCCTTTGTGGCTGGTGGCCCCTTTCCTCCATCAATGTTATCCTCTTTTAAAGCCATCCAAGATGGCGGCAAATCTGTTTGGAGCGAATTGGACAACGCTGGGTTTCAGGATGATAGCCAGGACCCTCGGTTTTAATATCAATTGTTCCGTTTGTGGGGTGCTGCAAACGTGGGGTTTCCGCTGCAAAACTCTTGCCAAACTTTGGACGCTCTTGGGTTTGGGGACATCAACTACGAACCCCGGGTTTGAGGTATCAGTTGTTCGGTTTGTGGGGCGTTGCAAAACACGGGGTTTTTGCTGCAAAGTGCTGAAAAACCATCCCTAACATACCTTTTCACAGCTGCCACACACTGGGTCAATAACTTAATTGAGCAATCCACTGCAACCCCAAAGTCTCGTTACCAGTCAGCTACCACCAGCTCAGCCACGATTAGCCTATATATGCAAAATTAGGATTTTGTGTCCCAGCATGCAACGCTGCACACCTCTCTACGCTGAACTGCATTTGCTGACGTAGTGTAGTGGTTAGAGCAGGGGTAGGCAACCTAAGGCCATTGGGCCGGATGCGGCCCAATCGCCTTCTCAATCCGGCCCGCAGACGGTCTGGAAATCAGCGTGTTTTTACGTGAGTAGAATGTGTCCTTTTATTTAAAATGCATCTCTGGGTTATTTGTGGGGCCTGCCTGGTGTTTTTACATGAGTAGAATGTGTGCTTTTATTTAAAACGCATCTCTGGGTGATTTGTGGGGCATAGGAATTCATTCATCCCCCCCCCCAAAATATATATATATATATATATATAAAATATTTATTGGGGTTTACAATAAAAAATAAATATAATAAACAGTATAACATATATCTTAACATAATTTCACATTTTCTTTGGACTTCCTCACATCTCCTGCTCCCACTTTCATCGTTGTAACTTTTTGCCAGCAATTTATTATCTTATTTACATTCTTATGTCCCATCTGTATATTTATAATCTTATAATTCTCAAAAGGGTTTATATTTTCTCAATCTCACTTATTATCTTAAATTATCTAATTTGGTGGTGCTCAATTATTTATTAAATAAATAAATAAAAAATACATAAACAAAAAAATATATATATAGTCCAGCCCACCACATGGTCTGAGGGATGGTGGACGGACCCACGGATGAAAAAGGTTGCTGACCCCTGTGTTAGAGTGTTGTGCTGCGGCCCGGGAGACCTGGGTTCAAATTCCCACTCAACTATGAAGCTCACTGGGTGACCTTGGACCAGTCACTCACTCTCACCCTAACCTACTTCACAGGGTTGTTGTGGGAAGAGAGAACCATGGACACTGCCTTGAGCTTCTGGAATGAATAGGTGAAATATAAATAATGATAATGATTCATAATAATGCTACAGTCCATTTGCCTAATTTGGAGAAATCTGTTGGGAGCTCCCCACAATCACTTTTTGTTTCAACCGTCCAGAAACCAGCACCTGTTGAATTTTTGCCTGCTCTGCAGATGTTATCGACGCTGAGCCCCTGCCCGCAGATAGGCGCCTGAAGATCTGGGACAGATTGTTCCAATGCAGCAGACCGGATCGCGGTGCGGGTTTTCTGGCCGCTGATTGGCTGTGGCGGTTGTGTGTTCTTCCCTCCGACGTATCGCCTCCTTTTTCTCGAGGGAGGTCTGCTTAATAAATATCTCTACTTCCAGTGATTCTTGCCATCAAAGCTGTTTCCTGAACTTGGTTTCTGATCCTCTTGAGAGATTGAAACTGTGGTTTCTGACTTTTTCTGAAAAAGTTGATTTCGGGGAAATTGAACCACACGCATATGAAACTGTAGAATATCAGCTCTGCCCATGGACCGCCGAGAGGGGTCCCTGATTCCTCCCAGCTCCCAGTTTCTCAGTAGAGACAGAGACGGGAACAACTTGTTCATGTTCTGTTGATGCAGTTGCTTGGGGTTAAAACAGCTCAAAGGAAAGTCTAGGTCTCTGTTGGGTATCCTGAGATAACATCATAACACTCATTTAAATCACTCATACATCACTTTTAACAGTCATGAATTCCCCCCAAAGAATGCTGGGAATGGTCGTTTGTTAAGGGTGCTGGTATACTATTGTAATAAATAAAATAAAATAAAATAAAATAAGACTGCAAAGTGATGGCAGCCAATAGCCATTGGGGCTGGTAGGGTTAAGCAGTGTTAGAAACTGAGATATGCAAGCTAGGCGCCAAACAGCTCCTTAAACCAGGGTTATAGTCGCCAAAACTGAATGCCTGGTTGCCATTTTGGGGCCTGGCAGCTCAAGAGCTGTATTTTTCAATACGACTTTTTGGTTCCCGATATTCGTTCTGATTTTTCAGATAAAATATCGCTGATAGAATTCTACAGGATGTGTTGCTGGCGGGTGAAAACAGTCAAGGTCCAAGGATCCCCGGTTGGCGGAGATATCGAGCACCATCCTGGCACCCAGGCACCTTCACTGGGTCGCAAGTTGCCCATAAAAGGTAAAGGGACCCCTGACCATTAGGTCCAGTCGTGGCCGACTCTGGGGTTGCGGTGCTCATCTCGCTTTATTGGCCGAGGGAAGCGGCGTACAGCTTCTGGGCCATGTGGCCAGCATGACTAAGCCACTTCTGGCGAACCAGAGCAGCGCACGGGAACGCCGTTTACCTTCCCGCCTGAGCGGTACCTGTTTATCTACTTGCACTTTGACATGCTTTCAAACTGCTAGGTTGGCAGGAGCAGGGACTGAGCAACGGGAGCTGACCCCGTTGCGGGGATTCGAACCGCCGACCTTCTGATTGGCAAGTCCTAGGCTCTGTGGTTTAACCCACAGCGCCACCCGCGTCCCTACACACAGCCATAGGGTTGCCATATTTCAAAAAGTGAAAATCCGGACACTGAAGTTGTTGAGCTTTCTCTCTCTCCCTCCCCCTTCCCACCCAAGTTGGTTTTTGAGCTATTTTTTAGCAAATTCCCCCCCAAAAAAGAGCAACACTTCCAACTTGGGTTGCCATACACCCTGGTTTCCCCAGATATTTTAACAGGTTTGTGGAAATTCCACCTGGACGCTGTTTCTGGCAGATGAATTCCAGATATCTCCGGAAGATTCTGGGTGTATGACAGCCCTACACAACCATACTTTAGCCTGTTTTTGGAATTCTCTGCCTGGGCGGAAGCAAAACCCACTCTGCCCTAAACCGACGCAGATTCGACAGGAAGAGCTTGATACTAACATGGCTCAAATTGTTAGAGAAGTACAAGACAGTTTTGGGGGACAGGGGGTGGGCTGGTGTTGAGGACTCCCTGGTCCTGCATGGGGTAACTGTGCCCCTGAAGGACCAGGTGCGCAGCCTGGGGGTCATTTTGGACTCACAACTGTCCATGGAGGTGTAGGTCAATTCTGTGTCCAGGGCAGCTGTTTACCAGCTCCATCTGGTACGCAGGCTGAGACCCTACCTGCCTGCGGACTGCCTCGCCAGAGTGGTGCATGCTCTAGTTATCTCCCGCTTGGACTACTGCAATGCACTCTACGTGGGGCTACCTTTGAAGGTGACCCAGAAACTGCAATTAATCCAGAATGTGGCAGCTAGACTGGTGACTAGGAGTGGCCGCCGGGACCACATAACCCCGGTCCTGAGAGATCTGCATTGGCTCCCAGTACGTTTCCGAGCACCATTCAAAGTGTTGGTGCTGACCTTGAAGGCCCTAAATTGCCTCGGTCCAGTATACCTGAAGGCGCGTCTCCACCCCCATCGTTCAGCCCGGACACTGAGATCCAGCGCCGAGGGCCTTCTGGCAGTTCCCTCACTGCGAGAAATGAGATTACAGGGAACCAGACAGAGGGCCTTCTCGGTAGTGGCACCCTCCCTGTGGAACGCCCTCCCTTCAGATGTGAAGGAAATAAGCAGCTATCTTATCTTTAAAAGGCATCTGAAGGCAGCCCTGTTCAGGGAAGTTTTTAGTATTTAATGCTGCATTGTTTTTAACACTCGATTGGAAGCCGCCCAGAGTAGCTGGGGAAACTCAGCCAGATGGGCGGGGTATAAATAATAAAGTATTATTATTATTATTATTATTATTATTATTATTATTACACGAGTTTCTTAATCTCAGGGTCGTGGGTTCGAGCCCCACACTGGGCAAAAAATTCCTGCATTACAGGGGGTTCAGCTAGATGACCCCTGGGGTCCCTTCCAAGTCTATGATTCTATGATTCTGTTATTCTACTCTTGTGTGTGTTGTGCCCCAATGAAGCAGGCAAGCAGGTTGTGCACACAAGCACAAGCACACAGCTGCAGCTGTTGTACCACATACAAATGTGGGGAGCGCCGGCAGTTGCAAATCCCCTTTGCCACACATTTTTGGCCCAGCCGAGCGACGGCCCGTGCAGTCATCCCGGCAGACATATGCAAAGCGAGCGCGATGAGCGATGCGGCAGAGATTTCCTCCTGTGGCTTTGCCCTCTCACTGCCCCCCCCCCCCAGCTTGGGAAACAGAGAAGCAGCCCATCTGAATCGATTTGCTTATTTCTGGGGCTTGTCTTCCGAGGAAGCGCCGCTTTTATCTGCAGTGCTTTGCAAAAGTTCCCATAATTAGATACTTGGGTATTACTCAGCTTCCAAAGAAACACACACAGACACATGGTTTTGTAAGAAGTGGCAGGCAAAGGAGGCCTGTTCACCTCTTGCCATCTGCTGGACAAAAGTCTCGTACGCCAGAAGTTCGCTTTTTCTAAAAAGAGAGGGGTGCGGGGAATGAAATGCTACTTCAAGGGAAGGGAACAGTTTTATAAATAGAGTTAACATTCCCTCAGTTTCTCAGGAAGAGGAGTTGGTTGCTAAACCACTCTGAGCATTGTAGCTCTGGGAGGGGAAACAGGGATCTCCTAATAGCTCTCAGCACCCTTAACAAACTTCGGTTTCCAGGACCCACAGCAGCCAAGTCCTGGTTGGCATCTGTCAGTCTTGAGAGACAATGGAGTGCACCTCTGGGAGTAAAGTCAAACCACTGTGTTCGCAGAACCAAACTGACCTCCCCAGGGCACAAGCCTGGGCAGTGGTCAGGGATGAGGGGAGTTGTAGTCCAGCCTCTGGGGGGCTGCAGGTTCCTCAGCCCCAGTCGACCCTCGACTGGTCAGAAGCTGGTAAATGCTTTGTTGCTGTTTAGTCGTTTAGTCGTGTCCGACTCTTCGTGACCCCATGGACCAGAGCACGCCAGGCACTCCTGTCTTCCACAGCCTCCCGCAGTTTGGTCAAACTCATGCTGGTAGCTTCGAGAACACTGTCCAACCATCTCGTCCTCTGCCGTTCCCTTTCTCCTTGTGCCCTCCATCTTTCCCAACATCAGGGTCTTTTCCAGGGAGTCTTCTCTTCTCATGAGGTGGCCAAAGTATTGGAGCCTCGGCTTCAGGATCTGTCCTTCAAGTGAGCACTCAGGGCTGATTTCCTTCAGAATGGATAGGTTTGATCTTCTTGCAATCCATGGGACTCTCAAGAGTCTCCTCCAGCACCATAATTCAAAAGCATCAATTCTTCAGCAATGATCCTTCTTTATGGTCCAGCTCTCATTTCCATACATCACTACTGGGAAAACCATAGCTTTAACTATACGGACCTTTGTTGGCAAGGCAATGTCTCTACTTTTTAAGATGCTGTCTAGGTTTGTCATTGCTTTTCTCCCAAGAAGCAGGCGTCTTTTAATTTCGTGGCTGCTGTCACCATCTGCAGTGATCATGGAGCCCAAGAAAGTAAAATCTCTTACTGCCTCCATTTCTTCCCCTTCTATTTGCCAGGAGGTGATGGGCCCAGTGGCCATAATCTTAGGTTTTTTGATGTTGAGCTTCAGACCATATTTTGCGCTCTCCTCTTCCACCCTCATTAAAAGGTTCTTTAATTCCTCCTCACTTTCTGCCATCAAGGTTGTGTCATCTGCATATCTGAGGTTGTTGATATTTCTTCCGGCAATCTTAAATCCGGCTTGGGATTCATCCAGCCCAGCCTTTCGCATGATGAATTCTGCATATAAGTTAAACAAGCAGGGAGTCAATATACAGCCTTGTTGTACTCCTTTCCCAATTTTGTGATCCGCAATATTAGTGGGCACGATGAACATGTGTAATCTGTTGCTTTCAGTTCCTCTCATTTCCCCACATTTCCACATCGGTTTGCAATGATTAAAAATAACAAAGCCCTCATGAAAATTCATCAGCATTTATTTGCTATATATATATATACATACATACTATGCTTAACCCACACATTTTTGCAAAGCAATTTCCCCATACACCAATATACATTTTTATGCACACTTTACTCTATCCGCTGCATTTTTTGCACACATGACCCGGGCTGGAGAGCTGTGCTGCAAAATTCAGGCGTGTGTGCATTTCAAAGGATGGCTCTGTTTCGGCTCACATACTTGTTTCAGGAGGTGCAAATGACGTCGCTTCACCTTTCCGTATGATTGGAATAAAATATCTCCCCGAGAGGATGCTTCAAACAATCCCCAGTGCGCTCAAACACCCCTAAGCTGCAGGGATTCTCCATAGGTTGGCTCCCGCAGCTGTAGCGTCTCCTTGTGCTGGTGAGTGGGCACTCCAGGCTGCGCACTGCATTGGCTCTGGTCCACAAAAACACACACACTGTTTTGAGTGTGTTTTTGTGGCCGGAACAAGTTACTGAATTGTGCTTACGCATCTTGGCGGCCTGGATAGAGAGATGGGGCACGCACAGCTGTGTATTGAAACCTCTGGCTTTTGAGTGCTCGAATGTGATTTGCCCAAAGATGGAAGGAAGAAAAGGTCTCAACGAAAGAGGAATGGCAACAGGTACTATTGGACTATGCAGAAATGACAGAGCTTACCAGAAGAACAGGAAATCGTTTATTGACTACAGTCATAAAAAGGTTAAGGGACCCCTGACCACTAGGTCCAGTCGCAGACGACTCTGGGGTTGTGGCACTCATCTCTCTTTATTGGCCAAGGAAGCTAGCGTACAGCTTCCGTGTCATGTGGCCAGCATGACTAAGCCACTTCTGGCAAACCAGAGCAGCGCACAGAAACGCCGTTTACCTTCCTGCCGGAGCGGTACCTATTTATCTACTTGCACTTTGACGTGCTTTCGAACTGCTAGGTTGGCAGGAGCAGGGACCAAGCAATGGGAGCTCACCCCGTCATGGGGATTCGAACCACCAACCTTCTGATCAGCAAGTCCTAGGCTCTGTGGTTTAACTCACAGCACCACCCGCGTCCCATACTTGCCTCTTACCTTTGCACAAAAGGGATGCATTCCATGATGAGAAGCCAGAGGTTTCTCATATATATAATATTTTTTATTTATAATAAGTAATAATAATTGTATTTATAATTATAATTATAAAATTATAAATAATTTTAAAATAATTTTATTTATAATGTTCATTTTACAACAAACGAAAAGCAAAAAACAAAAACAAAACCCCCCTCTTAAAAATCAAGTTATTACATACAGTGGAACCTTGGTTCTCGAACATCTTGGTACTTGAACATTCCAACTCCCGGTGGGAAGGTAAACGGCGTTTCCATGCACTGCTCTGGTTCGCCAGAAGCGGCTTAGTCATGCTGGCCACATGACCCGGAAGCTGTACGCCGGCTCCCTCGGCCAATAAAGCGAGATGAGCGCCGCAACTCCAGAGTCGGTCACGACTGGACCTAATGGTCAGGGGTCCCTTTACCTTTAAGAGGCAAGTTTGTTGCTTTGCCTGTTCTGCCTCTGGCACAGTCCACCCCTGGCATGTGCCCAAGTTAACCATTCCCACCCTCCGAACCAAAGGACGGGGCAACGGCGGTGATGAACGGTGGCAGTTAAGGTTGTCAGTGAAATATTCTGCGTCCTCCACCCTTGCTTTTCAGTTGCCAATGAGAACAGAGCGAGGCCTGAAAGATCCCGAGAGCTCAAGGCAAAGTCCTGCAGTTGCAAAAAGGTGACTTTTATTATTTTTGCGCAGTTACCTTTTGCAAAGATGCAAAAATCCATCTGTGGGGGGGGGGGGGAATCAAAACGAAAAACAACCCGGGCTGTGACATTTGGAAGGGGAAAGAGGGGCGGGGTCTGCAAAATTCTGCACTGTTTGAAAAATTGTTCAAAGTGCCTTGTTAAATTAAGCTCTGAGAAAGAGGAAGAGGGAGGATGGTTAAGACTCATGAGTGGGCTTCATGCTAATAAATCCATTTTTAAGTGTTTTAACGTAATTATATTTCAGGCAGGGATGTGAACTCATTAAAGTTGCCTGTAATATACTGTGAGAACAGTGTGTATCCTCCAGAGGTTAAATGAGCATTTAATCTTAATTACAACTTCCAGTGAAGGGTAAAATTACAGAGGGTCCTGCAGCCGGTTTAGCTCTGTGCAATGTGGAAAAGCAGGCTAGGATTCTAAGACATGGAGCATGGGCTGTTTGAACTGGGCATCACCCTCTTAAATTGTTTTCAAACACAATCTGTTACCTTTTTTGTTTCAGCCCACCAGAATGTGTTGCCTGTGAGTCCCTGAATGTTCAAAACTCTGTCCTAGCCTCTGGGCTGACTCATTGCTGGGTTTCTTCAGAAATCGTAGAATCATATTTACACTTCGCAAAAGGTAACACAAGCCAGCCACTGAAATTCACTCTCCTCCAAACTTTGTGATTTAGTTCTCCGGCAAGATGGTGCATATGAAAATGCACAAACAGTTGCACCTTGGTTCTCGAATAGAATGTGTTCCGGGAGTCGGTTCAACTTCCGGAATTTTTCAAAAACCAAGGCGTGGCTTCCGATTGGCTGCAGGAGCGTCCTGCAGCCAATCGGAAGCTGCACTGGATTCGAAAACACTCACTACGAGTTCCAAGGCGTTCGGCAACCGAGGTACGACTGTACAGTCATACCTCATGTTACGTTTGCTTCATGTTACGTTTTTTCAGGTTGCGTCCCACAGCGACCTGGAAGGGGTTACTTCTGGGTTTTGCTGCTCGCGCATGCGCAGTAGCACTAAATCGCGCTTCGCACATGCGCACAAGCGCCAAATCACGCTGCACACCTGCGCAGATACGCTGCTTCAGGTTGCGGGCTTTTTATGTTGCGAACGGGCCTCCGGAACAGATCCCATTTGCAACCAGAGGTACCACTGTATATGGGAAAGTGCAATATAATTGCGCCTGTTGTTGAAAACAAAATGCATTACTTTCAGGGAAATTGCATGTGAAAATGTGCATGGATCGGGCAGAACTGCATAGAAAAATGTGTGCATTGAGGAGAAATGAGTATGAAACTGCTGGCCAATTTTCATGGGGACGCTTTATGTGAATAAATAAATAAATAAATAAATAAATAAAAACTGTGTCTCCGCTTTCAATTCACAGAGTCTTATTAACGGTTTGTTAACATTCGGTATGAATTTGGTTTACATTCGGTCATAGACATTGGGGCATAGCTGTCAAGGTTTTCCTTTTTTTAAGGGAAATTCCCTTATTCCGAACAGGATTCCTCGCAAGAAAAGAGAAAAGTTGACAGCTATGCGTTGGGGAGGGTGGGGAGAGGGAGAGGGGAGGGATAATGATCTCCCCTCATTTTCAAAACAAATTCTTTTTATTAAAGAATTTTGGGGTGACAAAGGGACATACAGCGTCCCTGCTTTCAATTTGTAGAGATCTTTCTGCAGATCATTCATATTCAATGTGAGGCGCTAATGTTAGAGACAGCATAAAGTGATGGGGGGGGGGAGAGAAGGGGGAGGAACCATAAGAGCTTCATTAAAGTACCAAGGGTATTAAAATCCAAGGCCATTAAAATGAAAAGTTGTGTTTGGGCGCCCCCTCTCTGCAATGCCATGAATTGCACTGGAAAAGGAAAAGAAAACAGGACCGTGCTGAATGTAAGAAAAGAAACCTCAAAATAGAGCTTTCCAAACTGTGTGCTGCAACACGTTAGTATGTCGGCTGCAGTTTGTAGGTGCGTCGCGCGAACGCTCCTCCTGGGGCTCGAAAGGGGTTAGTTTAACCTCTGCTTTAATAGTAAAGCTGGGTTACTGTGTCGCCGCATGTCTAAAAAGTGCGTCACCAGCATGAAAAGTTTGGAAAGCTCTGCCTTCAAAGATCCCTGGTTCCTTTAGGGATGAGTAGAATCTGTGGCTCTCAATATATTGTTGGACTCCGATTCCCATAATCCCTTCTCATTGTTCATGCTGGCTGGGGCTGAAGGGAGCTGGAGTCCCAAAAACATCTGCAGGGCCATAGATTCCTCGCCCGGCGACTTAGCTTTACAGTTTCCAAGAGGCTTTCGAGCCTGAATTTTTAGTGCTGTTGCAGGAATTTATGTATAGGTTGGGGGGGGGGTTGCCCCTCCAGCAGATATCATGCACATGCAGCCCACTACCAAAATGAGCACAATCACTTTTGTGACTTTTGTGATTTGTCCCCACAAAACACTTCATCGCAGTTTCTTCCTATCTATTCAAAGGGCCTTTGATACCAAATGAAAAGAATTCACTGATAAATGTATCTATGTACTGGCTCACTGGGAAGACTTCAGAAATTCATATAGACATGTGAGCTCAGCTCCTCAGCAGCCCCTCTGCCTGAGTGATAATCCCTGACATCCTGATACCTGAGTGCCAGACAGGTAGCCATTCCAGAAATAACAAACCCAGTTGAAGACAAAAGGGTGTGATTAACTTGGCTGGGAAACAGGGAAATGTAAAGATCTCTTTTGTTACACTTGATGGGTGTTTGGTGGAAGGCAAGGAGAACCATGGGGCAGGGTCCAGGATGCTCAGATTACTGCCACCAGACCTCTCCTTTCATGATGTAACCATGAAGTATTAGTGATGTAGTTTGGGGGGGGGTGTAACATGGGGATTAGCAGCTAATAAAAGTTTGGGTTCTCCTTTGTTCGGGGCTTCCATCTTGTTCCACCTGGTGGCAGGTGGGAGTCCTGTAGCGACAGTCTTCAATAAAGACCAAGCCTACTGGCTGCTGTTTTGCTCTGGTATTCCTGGCTGGTGTCCTTGTTTTTTGTCCAAGGGAGGCCTCAGATTTCTCCGTTAACAGTGTGCACAAAATGTGTCGAGGCAGCACAGCCCTGCTGAGCTAGAAACCGTTAGATGGATTCAGAGTGTAGCCTGCTGATCTTTGCATGAAGGGCGTTATACAAATTTCATAGAATCTTAGAAGAGACAGAAGGGACCCAAGGGTCATCTAGTCCAACCCACTGCAATGCAGGAAAATTTAATAAATTTAATAAATAATAAATAAAATAGAGCATGTCAAGGTAGGGCTGGGAATACCCCCTTCCTCGGGTTAAGAACTTAATTCGTTCCGGAGGTCCGTTCTTAACCTGAGGTACCACTTTAGCTAATAGGGCCTCCTGCTGCCGCTGCGCGATTTCTGTTCTCATCCTGAAGCAAAGTTCTTAACCCGAGGTACTATTTCTGGGTTAGCGGAGTCAGTAACCTGAAGCATATGTAACCTGAAGCATCTGTAACCTGAGGTACCACTGTACTCCACTGCCCTCCTTTCTAACCACCATCAATGGCCTTCCCCTCCATAACTCTGTCCAATCCTTTTTTGAAACCATCCAAGTTGGTGGTTCATGTTCTATGGCGGATTTCTCCAGGTAAGCCTGAGTTCTCTCATTATGAGAGAATCATTCGTTCTCTCTCTCTCTTACACACACATCTCTTCTTACCACCCACAATTTTAGCATTATAATTTAAGACAACAAAGGCTGTCACTAGGTGTGTCCGACGCCTGCTTCCTGAATTAGATGCCCACATGAGCACAAATTACTAGCTTTGTAGCATGAGCCACCTGCCTCTAATGAATGGGGGAAAGCTGTCATTGGCCACTGCATAGCCCTGTTATCAGTCATGTGCCTTCTCCCTCGTGCAAATCAGCCGGTTGGACAAGATGCTCCCAGGATAGATACTCCTGGCAGGAATTCTGAGATTGCCAGGAAGCTCCCGCTAATCTGTATGACACAGAATTGATCGTGGGAATCCCGTCCAGGGCCATGCAACTTAACACCAATCAAAGGGTGATGAATTGCTTTCCTTTGAATCAATCAAATCTAAGCAAACACTTGCATTAGCAGACAGTCAAATGTATTTATTTTGCCCCACGTTGGGCAAAAGATCCCTGATTGGACCAGACCTTCGTGGTCCTTTCCAACTCTACAATTCTATGATTCTGTGAAGTCTTTGATTCTATCACCACCACCATTTTATTATTTATACCTCGCCCATCTGGTTGCATTGCCCCAGCCACTCTGGCCAGCTTCCAACACATATAAAAAACATAATAAAATATCAAACAGTGTCCTGATACAGGGCTGCCTTCAGATGTCTTCTAAAAGTTGTGTAGGGCCCAGGGCAGCAGACACACTAGCAATAAAACATCTAAAAATAATTTTAATGCAGGTGCAGACTGGGAACGGTCTGCTCTTAAGAGACTGATTGAAAGAGGAAAGTCTTCAGGAACCACTGAGAAATTCAAGAGAAATTGTGTCTATCTAATATTCCAGGAGAAGGTATTCCACAGGCTTGAGGTGCCGCAACACTAAAGGCCCATTTCCCATATTGTGGGGAACAGACCTCTTGATAAGATGGTATCTATAAGAGACCCTCACCTGCAGAGCACAGGGACATATAGAAGACACAGATTATATGTGTGTGTGTGTGTGTGTGTGTGTGTATTGTTAGGCAGGGTTGCCAAAATCTGCACTTCTGACATGGGTTGCCATTCGTCCGGATTTTCCCAGACATTTCAGTGATTTCCGCCCGGACACAGTTTCCAGTGGTCGAATCCCGGCAATGTCTGGGAAATTCCAGACATATGGTAACCCTATTGTAAGGAGTTTAAGGGCTCAGTCTGGGTTATTCATCATCATCATCATCATCATCATCATCATCATTTATTATTTATACCCTGCCCATCTGGCTGGGCAGCTTCCAACAGAATATTAAAATACAATAATCTATTAAACATTAAAAGCTTCCCTAAACAGGGCCGCCTTCAGATGTCTTCTAAAAGTCTGGTAGTTGTTTTCCTCTTTGACATCCAGTGGGAGGGCGTTCCACAGGGAGGGTGCCACCACCAAGAAGGCCCTCTTTAGTCTTTAGGTCCCTTCCATCCTGTATCTCTGAGAGTGGAATGTTTAGGAGGGAGCCTGAGGAACCAGTCAAGCTAGTTCCTTTGTTAAGATAATGGTTTTGGCTGGCTAGTTAAGTGCTCTGATTTAACATATCCAAAGGAGCTGCTCTGTTGCCGTGGAGACAAATAGGAGGACCTTTCCCCACCTCACCTGGCACCCTAGGGTGCAGAATGAAAGGCCAAGGAATAGCTGGGTTCGGGAGAGTTGTGTGTGTGAGTTGAGCTGAAGCTGGAAGCTTGAGAGACAGAAACTGATGGCTGCCCCACCAACTCATAACTAGATGTACCTGAAAGATAATCTCCCCTTTATTCCTACTTGCCTTTTCTCTGAACGAAATAGTTCCAAATGCTGCAAACTTTCCCAGAGTCCCTCTGTCCCTGCCTTCAGCAAGCAACCCAGTTCTCTGAGACTCCTTCCCGTTCATTGATAAGTGATTGGTTCACTGCTTTGTTGCAATGGCCGGATAAAGTACGTGAAGTTCTCTACTGGCAAAAAGTTATATTCCCCTTGCCTGCTTTTGCTCAGGAATCTGTTTACAAAAACAACTGAAGACAGTTGAAATGCGAGCATTGCCGCTATTATTTTAACAATTCTGAAGTGCCGTGTAAGTGCTAAATGGTGGAATCTACGAACATATAAGAAACGCTGTGAAAATGCTTTTTAAAAAAAAGTTTTGAAAAATAAAATGAATTTCGCATAGCTCACTGTCGCCATCTTGTGTCACATTTGCATATTGCACTTCACAACACATTTAAAACATTTTATTTGCAGCTGTATAGCTGAGTCCCTTGTTTTTGCTATGGCTTCTGTGACTTCATTGCTGTAGTTGAGAATGACAAGTGCTGTCGTTGAGTCAAGCACCATCGTTGGTAAATGAGCGCAAGTACTTTAGTGAAACAGTAGGTATACATTTTGATAATACCTAGGTATATAATAATAATAATAATAATAATAATTTATTATTTGTACCCCGCCCATCCGGCTGGGTTTCCCCAGCCACTCTGGGCAGCTTCCAACAAAGATTAAAAATACATTAAAATGTCACACATTAAAAACTTTCCTGAACAGGGCAGCCTTCAGATGTCTTCTAAATGTCAGGTAGTTGTTTATCTCTTTGACATCTGATGGGAGGGCGTTCCACAGGGTGGGCGCCACCACCGAGAAGGCCCTTTGCCTGGTTCCCTGTAACCTCACTTCTCGCAATGAGGGAACTGCCAGAAGGCCCTCGGAGCTGGACCTCAAGTGTCCGGGCTGAACGATGGGGGTGGACACGCTCCTTCAGGTATACTGGGCCGAGGCCATTTAGGGCTTTCAAGGTCAGCACCAACACTTTGAATGGTACTCGGAAACGTACTGGGAGCCAATGTAGGTCTTTCAAGACGGTGTTATGTGGTCTCGGTGGCCGCCCCCAGTCACCAGTCTAGCTGCTGCATTCTGGATTAGTTGTAGTTTCTGGGTCACCTTCAAAGGTAGCCCCACGTAGAGCGCATTGCAGTAGTCCAAGCGGGAGATAACTAGAGCATGCACCACTCTGGCGAGACAGTCCGCGGGCAGGTAGGGTCTCAGCCTGCGTACCAGATGGAGCTGGTAGACAGCTGCCCTGGATACAGAATTGACCTGCGCCTCCATGGACAGCTGTGAGTCCAAAATGACTCCCAGACTGCACACCTGGTCCTTCAGGGGCACAGTTACTCCATTCAGGACCAGGGAGTCCTCCACACCTGCCCGCCCCCTGTCCCCCAAGAACAGTACTTCTGTCTTGTCAGGATTCAACCTCAATCCATTAACCGCCATCCATCCTCCAACCGCCTCCAGGCACTCACACAGGGCCTTCACCGCCTTCACTGGTTCTGATTTGAAAGAGAGGTAGAGCTGGGTATCATATTGATATTGATATATATGTATTTTGTTATTCTAGCTTGATCAAAATTATTTATTATTTCATAGCAGGTAGATAGTTAAGAGCTTAGGCGGTTTCAGCAGTGGGTGCTGGGCGCCCCCCAGAATTCGGCGCCCGGGTGCCCCGCACCCCTTGCACCCTCGGGAAGACGGCCCTGGATGAGGCACAGTGAAACAAAAACACTCGTGGAGGATGAAGAGCAGAACTAGTAAGGGGTGTGGCCTGAGAAAAGGTTGCGTGTGGCTGGGGCGGTTCACAAGGGCTGGATAATAGAGGCTTGGCTCCTGCGCCTGAGGTTCCCCACCCTGGAATAAAGACGCCACACTCCCTTATTATATAGCAACTAGCCAGAGGCTCTGGGCTTTAGGTGGTGCACAAACCATACATTTAAAGTGCATGACTTTCCCCCAAATAATCCTGGGGACTGTAGTTTAAGGGTGCTGGGAATTGTAGCTCTTTGTGGGGGCAAGCTACAATTCCCAGGATTCTCTGGGGGAAAGTCAAGTGCCTTAAGGAAGATTTCAATCTGTGTGTGCAGCCTTATATACAAGAGCAATTGGGGGGGGGGGTTGATAATAAATGGCTTCTGTAATGTTCCGAAACAATATATAAGTTTATGGATATTAATTGGAGGGGGGGACAGATAAGGCTACATCTGCAATAATGTGCAAAGGACCAGCCCAAGACATCTTGCATCTCACTGTGGTGTAGTGGTTAAGAGCAGTGGACTCGTAATCTGGGGAACTGGGTTCGATTCCCTGCTCCTCCACATGCAGCTGCTGGGTGACCTTGGGCCAGTCACACTTCTCTGAAGTCTCTCAGCCCCACTCACCTCACAGAGTGCTTGTTGTGGGGGAGGAAGGGAAAATGAGATTTTTAGCCGCTTTGAGACTTCTTAGGGTAGTGATAAAGCGGGATAGCAAATCCAAACTCCTCTTCTCTTCTTCACCCAAGACTGATCAAGTTTACTTATTTTACCTGAGGCAGAAATTCCCATATGCGGCCTCCCTGGCAGTAAAAATGCTGTGGTGATAAACTGAATGACTAATAATTTGCTTTTATTTTGTGACATCTAAAAGCAGCTGCCTGAGTAAGCCCATCTGCCAAATGACAGGTCAGACCCTGAATAGAGGCCTACCCTGCACGGTTGTTGTAAGGCTTCTTGAATCCATGTGGAGATTTTCTTTTTATGTAAGATACTGTTGTGAGTTGCGGGGTGTGTGTGTGTGTGTGTGTGTGTGTGTGTATAGCCTACATGATACCCGAGTCCTTTCCAATTCCTGCGGCCCTAGATCCAGCAAGGCTTAAAATCAACGCCGGAGTGGTCCCGCACACATTTACTCAGAATTAAGGCCTGCAATGTTCAATGAGGCTTGTTGTTGTTGTTGAGTCGTTCTTCGTGACCCCCTGGACCAGAGCATGCCAGGCACTCCTGTCTTCCACTGCCTCCCGCAGTTTGGTCAGACTCATGTTTGTAGCTTCGAGAACACTGTCCAACCATCTCGTCCTCTGTCATCCCCTTCTCCTCGTGCCCTCCATCTTTCCCAACATCAGGGTCTTTTCCAGGGAGCCTTCTCTTCTCATGAGGTGGCCAAAGTATTGGAGCCTCAGCTTCAGGATCTGTCCTTCCAGTGAGCAATCAGGGCTGATTTCCTTCAGAATGGATCGGTTTGATCTTCTTGCAGTCCATGGGACTCTCAAGTCTCCTCCAGCACCATCATCATTCAAAAGCATCCATTCTTCGGCGATCAGCCTTCTTTATGGCCAATGAGGCTTACTCCCGTGTAACTGTGTTGAAGTGTGTGCACCCAAGCTAGGCTGGAAGTCATTCGCATTCTGTCGGGTACACAACGCTTTAGAACCGCTCAACTAACACCAGCACTTTTGATCCGGAAAAGTAAGGCGTGAAAAGGACAGAATTCGGATTGTACTGCCCCGATTCCTCCTGCTCTTTTCTTCTTTGATCTGGGCCGTTTCCCAAGTCCCGCCCCCCCCCACGTCATTCAAAACATTCCATTGAGGGAAGGAGGGAGGAATCAAAAGGGAAGAGAAGAGACACAAAACTTTCAACGTTCCAAGAGCCGCGTTCCACCGGCGCTGATTGGCGGAGTCCGGCGGAGCCGCGTGACCCAGCAGCCAATGGGAGTCCGCGCAGAGCCTGGTTGTAATGTTTCGGATCGGGCAAACGGGGCGAGCCGGTGCGAGGACTTTGCAGCCTGTTTATTTTTATTTTTTTTGATCCGGAGCGGAACCGGAGCAGGAAGGCGGGCGGAGGCTGTTGCTGCTGGCGCGACTCTGCTTAAGTGGGGGGAAAAAAGAAAATACAAGGTGAGCCAAGGGCTGGCTGGAGCTTTTGCCCGCAATCGCTTGGACCCCCCTGAAAGAGCAGGCGAAAAGGGAAGTTGAGAGGGGAACAGAAACCTCGCGGGGGGGGGGTTCCCTTAAAGATTCTTTTATCTTTAAAGGTCTTCCCCCCCCCCACCGCCGCCTTTCACTATGGATCCACTCAGAGTCACTCTTGTAGCCTCTGAGAGCTCCCAGTTGTTGTTTTTGAGGGGGGGGGACCTTTAAAGATAAAAGAAAGAAGCCTCGCTTTCACCCCTCCCCTCCCCCCCACCCTCGGGGGGGCGTCTTTCCCCTGCCATTTGTACGCCCCGCTGGACTGAATTACGTACATTTGCATTTATTTCTCACCATTTCCCCCCCCTTTCAAGAAGCCCAAGGGTTGCGTACGTGATCCCTCCCCCCCCCCCATATCTATTCCCCACAACAGCCCTGCGAGGTAGGTGAGGCTGAGAAGCAGGTGCTGCCCCCCCCCAAGGTCACAACCTAGGGAGAGCTTCATGGCCAAGGAAGGTTCGGACCCTGAGGAGTCCCATTCTCTAACCCAGCCTTTCTCAACCTTGAATTCGCAGATGGGTTTTTTGGACTACAGTTTTTCCATCATGACCTAGTGAGAGGAGCCAGAAGTCGGGGATGATGGGAGTTGTAGTCCCAACAACATCTGGGGACTCCGGGTGGAGAAAGGCTGCTCTAACCACTACACCATACTGCTGTAGAGCAGCTTTCTCTGTGGTCATTTGCACTGCCTCTCCCCATAAGTGTGTAGTTTTGCTTGTGAACATGGTTTGGATGTAAACTGACCTGCTGTATATGAGATGAAAATTTTCATTTTGAATGATTTCCTTTACTCTTCTCCTCCTGCATTTCATAATAATAATAATAATACTTTATCACTATCCCAGAAATAGCTTTGATCGCTGCATAAGTTAAAATAGGGGCTCTTCCCTCCCACCAAAAAAAAAAAAAAACCACCTCCCCAGTTATGTCTAGCAAAAAGTTCTGTACAACTGGGGAGTCTTTACATTGGAGGCATCCACCCACAGATGTCAACAATATCCTCCCCAGAGCATCTTTTAATATTGCGTGCTGAGTGTCCTCTGATGAAGTGCAGAGTAGATTTTCGGCTTTGTCTGCCCTGTATGTTTAAAGCAGTATCATGCCATTTTAAGCAGCCCCCAAAGGATTCTGGGAGCTGTAGTTTGTTATGGGTGCTGGAAGCTGAGAGACCCTTGTTCCCCTGCAAGAGTTTCCTAAGAAGAGGAATGGACTGGGAGTTGTAGTTTTGGGAAGGGTACAGGGGTCTCCTAACAACCCTCAGCATCCATACCAAACTACAGTTCCCAAGATTATTATTTGGGGGAGACGGACTGCCACAAGTATTTAAAGTGGTATGATACCACTTTGCATATATGGAGGCATTAAAGTAAAAGTGGGCCACATTTTGGGAACAACGACAAGGGACCCCATAACCTGTTGGTGGGCTTCTGAACGAAAATTATTATAGACTACCCTTTTAAGCAACTCACAGGGATTGAAGCTGGCAGATTTACAAGAAAATGCAAAACCCGTCACAGTGCAAAACTACCCCTACACTGCTGAAGGCCTCTAAATATCACTTTGGGGGATAGCAGGTGAGATAGATTCTGCGCTCTGCTTGCAGACTTCCACTGGGAGAACAGAATGCTTGGCCTGATGGGCCGCTGGTCTGATCCAGAATTCAGTCTCTTCTTATGTTCTTAACGCCATTGTAAAATTGCAAATTGGTTTCATAGAACTGTAGATGCGCTCTACGTGGGGCTACCTTTGAAGGTGACCCGGAAACTGCAATTAATCCAGAATGCGGCAGCTAGACTGGTGAGTGGGAATGGCCGCCAAGACCACATAACACCGATCCTGAAGCATCTTCAATGGCTCCCAGTACGTTTCCAAGCACAGTTCAAAGTGTTGGTGCTGACCTTTAAAGCCCTAAATGGCCTCGGCCCAGTATACCTGAAGGAGCGTCTCCACCCCCATCGTTCTGCCCGGACACTGAGGTCCAGCTCCGAGGGCCTTCTGGTGGTTCCCTCACTGCGAGAAGCCAAGTTATAGGAAACCAGGCAAAGGGCCTTCTCGGTGGTGGCACCCGCCCTGTGGAACACCCTCCCACCAGATGTCAAGGAAATAAACAACTACAGTGGTACCTCAGGTTAAGAACTTAATTCGTTCTTAACCTGAAACTGTTCTTAACCTGAGGTACCACTTTAGCTAATGGGGCCTCCCACTGCTGCCGCACCACGATTTCTGTTCTCATCCTGAAGCAAAGTTTTTAACCCAAGGTACTATTTCTGGGTTAGCGGAGTCTGTAACCTGAAGCGTCTGTAACCCGAGGTACCACTGTATTTTACTTTTAAAAGACAACTGAAGGCAGCCTTGTTTAGGGAAGTTTTTAATGTCTGATGCTGTATTGTTTTTAATATTTGGTTGGAAGCCGCCCAGAGAGGCTGGGGAAACCCATCCAGATGGGTGGGGTATAAATAAATTATTATTATTATTATTATTATTATTATTATTATTATTATTATTAGTTGGAGGGGACTCATGGGGTCCTCTAGTCCAACCCGCTGCAATACAGGAATCTCCAGTAAAGCATCCATGGCAGACAGCCATCCAGCCTCTACTTAAAAACCTCCAAGAAAGGAGAGTTCGCAACCTCCCGGGGGAGACCGTTCCGCTGTCAAACAGCTCTTGCTGCCAGAAAGTCCTTCCTGATGTTTAGTCAAAATCTTCTTTCTTGTAACTTGAAACTATTGGCTTGGGTCCTACTCTCCAGAGCAGGAGAAAACAAGCTTGCTCCATCTTCTTCTTTATTTTTCTTAAATTTTATTTATTTCAAATTTTATAAGCAATACAAATTGAAAGAAATCAAACAAATAATACCAAAGTAAAGAAGAAAGAGGAAAAGAAGGAAGAAAGAAAAGAAAAAGAAAGAAAATAAGAAGGCAAACAATATTATTTTTCTTATTGCTTTCTCCTTCTTCCACGTGACATCCTTTTAGATTTTAGAAGATGGCTATCATCTCTCCTCTTGTCCCAGCTAAACATGCCCAACTCTCTCGACTGTTTCTCATATGGTTTGCTTTCCAGACCCTTGATCATCTTGGTCACCGTCCTCTTAACACCTTCCAGCTTGTCAATATCTTCCTTAAAATGTGGCACCCAGAACTGGACATAGTATTCCAGGTTTGGTCTGGCTAAGGCAGAATAGAGTGGTACTATTACTTCCCTTGATCTGCATGCTATACTTCTGTTGACGCAACCTAGAACAGTATTAGCTTTTTTTGGTACTGCATCACACTGTTGACTCATGTTGAGCTTGTGGTTTGCTAAAACACCTAGATCAGGCATCCCCAGCCTGCGGCCCTCCAGATGTTTTGGCCTACAACTCCCATGATCCCTAGCTAACAGGACCAGTGGTCAGAGATGATAGGAATTGTAGTCCAAAACATCTGGAGGGCCGAAGGATGGGGATGCCTGACTTAGATCCTGTTCACATGTACTGCTGGCAGCTGGTTCTTCCTGCCTAAGTGTGGAACCTCACATTTGTCCCTATTGAAATTCATTTTGCTCGTTTGGGCCCAGTTTGAAATTCAGAACAAATGGACTCTGGAGCAGCGAGGTCCCTTTTAAACCGGTGACACTTCCTGAGCCAGAGTCCTTCACCTGCTGCAGTTGTATGCTGTTATTTTCATCTGCTTATCTTAAGGAAGTACAGGTCATCCTATTAAATTAAGAAAATTCTGAGCAATTTACACACTAACAAGGACATGGGTAGGCAAATTGGATCTGGCCCAATCGCCTTCTAAATCCGGCCCGCAGATGGAATCAGCGTGTTTTTAAATGAGTAGAATGTGTCCTTTTATTTAAAATGCATCTCTGGGTTATTTGTGGGGCATAGGAATTCGTTCATATTTTTTTCCAAAATATAGTCCGGCCCCCCACAAGTTCTGAGGGACAGTGGACCGGCCCCCTGCTGAAAAAGTTTGCTGACCCCTGAACTAGGAATATACAGGTAGAAACAAATAACAGACTTTTAAAAATGTTGGGGTGGGATTTGCTGTTCCGATGACGTCCGTCGCCAGTTTCCCCCACCTACAACTCGGACCAGACCCATGGAATTTAATGAGCCTAAGTTGATTATGTTCATTAGCTGCAATGGGTCTACAGTGAGTAGGGCTAGCATTGGCTCCAATCCTGAACATCCCTGCAACTGTTGCGTAGGGCGCTTTTGAAAAGCGCTCCGCAAATATTTAAAAAGTAATTGTTTTGGAGAGGAAGTTGGTTTGGAGGAGTCCAGAATTGCTTAGTGGGATGTAGAAAGCAAGCTGACATTCTTTCCCTCCCTGCACCTTCTGACTTGCAGTCTCCACCCACCAAAACTTCCAGTTCCTCTGTGACTCAGGCTTTGTTTTGTAATGTTTATGACCAGCTGTTCTACTTAAAGGAAGGAAGCTCTTCCTGGCCGTCTGCCTCCTGGATCCGTCTGTGTCTGAGTCTTTTTACGTTGGTGTCAATAGCAGAAGTTACTTGGTGTTTGTTGTGGGTCGATTGCCATTTTTATTTGGAACATTTTGTCACATTTGCACCATACAGAGGTAGTTTGTTTCTCAAACGCCTTGGTACTCAAACAACTTGGAACCCAAACACTGCAAACCCAGAAGTAAGTGTTCCAGTTTGTGAACTATTTTCGGAAGCCAAACATTCTCTATTTTGAGTGTTACGCTTCCAATTTGAGTGCCACACTTCCGTTTTGAGTGTTACACTGAGGTCTGTTTGTTTTTGCTATTTATTTTGCATTTTTGTGGCTTTTTTGTTTGTTGATGTGACTGTGGGGAACCCAGTTCAGCTATTGATTGATTGATTGATTGATTGATTCATTGATTGATTGAGTGAGTGGCTGCAGTACATTGTTTATTGCTTTCATTTTTATGGTCTCGTTAGATAGTAAAATTCATGTTAAATTGCTGCTTTGGGGATTGTTTTTAAAAGTCTGGAACGGATTAATCCAGTTTGCATTACTTTCTATGGGAAAGTAATGTCAACTAAATTGCAAAGGGAGCTTGTAATTGGATTTGGGAGAGTCTATGGCTCTCCTTTGGAAGACTCTTGCCAGCACTGCTGGGTTGGCGTTGGTTGAGTTGGGCCCTTTGCACGCTCTCCGTGGTCCTTCTGCGTGTCTGTGGCAGCCACATGTTCTTGCTTTCTATTTTTAACCTATGGTGTTTATTTTAAGTGTTGTTGGGAAAAAAAGTTTTGTTTTTAGAAATATCCAAGACGTCCTTGAATCTTGCAAGGCAGCGACTTTGGGCAGGGAGGGGCATATTGTTACTCTCTTTGTTATTGTGGTATGTGTTCTGCTTTTTTATGCTGCGATCCTTAGGATATAAATTTAATAAATAAAATGACTATATAGATAAGTTTAAATGGCCAAAAGTGAATGAGAGAGAGAGAGAGAGAGAGAGGGAGTGTGCGTGTGCTTTTTATTAGTTTTCTTACTTAAGAAACGCACACAATGAATTAACAAAAATAACAAAATATTAACAACAGAAAAAACATACTTGCATCCATAAATCCCTTCAGCCTTTCTCAACCTGTGGGTCCCCAGATGTTGTTGAACTACAACTCCCATCACCCCTAGCTAGCAAGGCCAGAGCTCACGGATGATGAGAGTTGTAGTCCAACAACATCTGGGGACCCACAGGTTGAGAACCATGGCAAGTTAAATGGCCAAAAATGAATTTAGTTTAGTGGCTTTTTTTCTCCACTCTGAAGTTTATTCGGAAATAACATAGCTATACAGGGGTAGCTCAGTCGGTAGAGCATGTGACTCTTAATCTCAGGATCATGGGTTCAAGCCCCAAATTGGGCAAAAGATTCCTGCATTGCAGGGGTTGGACTGGATGACCCTCAGAGGTCCCTTCCAGTGCTACTCTTCTGTGATTTTATAGCAACAGAGGAAGCTGCTTTATATAGAGGCAGATCATTGGTCCATCAGATTGGTGTCAGACCAAAGTCTCTCCCAGCCCAACTTCGAGTTGTCGGGGATTTGAACCTGGGGGCTTTGGCATGCAAGGCAGATTCTCTGCCCCTGAGCTACGGATCTCTCCCAAGAAGTCTCATTCAGTTCTGTAGGTCTTGCTCCTTTTGGGATTGCTGTGTAAAGCTCTGCAATGATTATCTACATGCATAAATAAATAAAATAATAAAAATAATAATACTACAGTGGTACCTCGGATTACATACGCTTCAGGTTACATACCCTTCAGGTTACAGACTCCGCTAACCCAGAAATATTACCTTGGGTTAAGAACTTTGCTTCAGGATGAGAAGAGAAATTGTGCTCCGGTGGCGTGGCGGCAGCGGGAGGCCCCATTAGCTAAAGTGGTGGTTCAGGTTAAGAACAGTTTCAGGTTAAGAACGGATCTCCGGAATGAATTAAGTACGTAACCAGAGGTACCACTGTAATAATAATAATTATTATAATTTTTTATTTATACCCTGCCCTTCCCGGTTCAAAAACCGGGCTCAGCAAATTTAACAGCAAATTTAAAACATTTAATTGTAAAAGCAGCATAAAATACATTATAAAAACATGAATAAGAATAAAATTCAAAATTCAGAAATCAATTTAGGGGAAATAAGCATTAGATAATCCCCAGGCCCCAGCATCTTTCGTTTATGCCGGCAACTGGGCATTCATTGCATGAAGATTCGGTCAGCTATAGAAAAGTCTTTGGGTAGGGGGAAAAATTCTCATTCCTGTCTCTACCCCTGCACCCCCCTTTGTAGGAAACGATGCTAGAGAGCCTCTACGATGAATGACGCTGAAAGGAAACAGTTTGGCTCAGTGGAAGAAGAAAGGAACCACTGGAAGGAGCTGGCTGCGAAATACAAGCAGTGGTAAAGAATTTAGATGTCCTTCTGTGATAAGGGCAAGGTGGGGGGCTTTGCAACCCCGAAATGCTCACTTCTGTGCCATTGCTGAAATTGTAAGCCCCTCAGGGCAGGGACCAGTTTCCTTATTATCACCTGATTCCCTGACCGCAGCAGCTTAGGCCCCAACTGCATTATACATTTATTATACCGCTTTAAGCGGTCATGGCTTCCCGCATAGAATTTTGGGAGCTGTAGTTTGCTCAGGGGCAAAGAGTTGTTAGGAGAACCCCTGTTTCTCCTCATAGTGCTACAGTTCCCGGAATGGTTAGTGATCAATCCCTCTTTTCCAGGCCAGTGGCTGGAACCAAACTGAACTTGGCTTGCCTGTACGTCAGGAACCCAGAGGGGAAGTGAACCCTTTAAATTTGAAATTAGCAAGTTCTCTTCCCCGCCCCCTAGGGCTGTGGATGTGTGTTTTGAAAGCGGCGTGAGGCGCTCTCCTCGAAATCTCGGGAGCCAAGCGAGATTCGCAGCGGTTACGGGTGGGGACCGCCGGAACCCAGGAAGCGTTTTGCAAAACGCAGACCGGCTCCTCGATTTAGCCGGTTGCGGAATCCCATCTTTCGGCGCGGAATCTGGGTTGCGTGGCGAGTTCCCGTCCCCCCCCCCCGTGGAAATAAAGACACATGACACAATTAAGGTTAATGGGCTAAAACAGGCCACAACTTTATTGGTTACAGGTGATGAGCGGTATTGGCTTAGGCACTGGTCCTAACCAACTATATCCGGCTTCAGCCCATCCGCTGGAAGTCCAGGAAGGGTTAACCCCCAGTAGGGGGAGTCCTGCTGATGCACATCAACTAGGAACTCTCCCGGGATCACTGATAGGGGGCTTGCCTTAGGCCCTCACCTCCCTAGGCTTCAGACAGGTCCATGCCCCCCGAAATCCTTTATCGGACTACCCTTCAATATGTGGGGCAGGTGATGGCGCTTCCTCCCCTCTTCCATCTACAAAACAATACCAATACCAATGCCTAATACCCAAAAAGTTGTGATGATTTGCTACGAGGTAGGCGAAAACCAAGTGGCTGGTGCCAATTTGCCAAGTGGGAAAATTCCTACCAGGCCCCTCAATGGCAACCAGCCAAGGTCCATAGCAAGGTCAAGGAATGAAAACCTTATAGGGCGGGAGGGTGGGAAAAACAGGAACAGATGGCAGGTGGGAAAGAGGGAGATCCCTGGCCATGTCCTGGTTTAAATAGGGCAGGCCACACCCACAGAGCCAGGCGATTGGCTGGCCAGGAGGTGACGCGAGCGGGAATCCCCCCAATCGCGCGTTGGGGCCCTGACGCCCACAATCCCACCTCCTCTGCAGGGCGGAAGTGGCTTTGCGGAATTTGTAGCGGCGAGGAGGGTGCTGACTCTGAGCCTGGCTTTGTCGCCCCCTCCAGCGCAGAGAACGCCCAGGAGGAGCTTCGCGAGTTTCAGGAAGGGAGCCGCGAGTATGAGGCCGAACTCGAGGCGCAGCTGCAGCAGGTGGAGTCACGGAACAAAGACCTCCTCTCGGAAAACAGCAGGCTGAGGATGGAGATCGAGTTGGTCAAGGTGAGGCGTTGGAGCCTCCAGGCTCGCAGCAGTTATACCACTGTGTACCGGTTTTCTGGGGGGCAGAAACCACGAGGGTGGGTGTGTGGATTCCTGCCTTCCTGCGGACGTCCGTGTGGCGTCAGATTTTGTTCTATAGTGGGGAGCATGATGCTGATCTAGCCAGACCTTCAGTCTTGAGTTGTGTTAGCTCAGTTGGTTAGCGCATGATGCTGATAGTGCCAAGGTTGCAGGTTCGAGCCCACCTTGGATCAAATCTACGCTTCCAGGTGCCATAAGAAAGCTGCAGAGATAGTGCAGGATAGTACACACCCCGGAAATGATCTCTTTCAGCTTCTGCCTTCTGGAAGCAGGTACAGGGTTATAAAGACTAGAACTAGCCGCCTGAGAAACAGTATCTATTCAAATGCGATTTTGGTTTTAAATGCAGTGTAAGGTAGTCTCTATGGGAATATATTGTATTTAATTATGGGGTATCAGAGTTTCTAGGGGGCTAACCAAGCTGGGATAGCAGGCCTGTTGGTTTTTGAATGTCTGATGTAGATTTTTTCAATTTTGTTGTTCTGTATGGGACAATGATAATAAAGATGATCGTATCGTATTGATCCCTACACGAGGCAGCTGCATATTCCTGCATTGCAGGGAGTGATGGTCCTCAGGGTCCCTTTCAACTCTAGATTTCCATGAGTCTATGATCCTGCAAAGGGACGCGGGTGGCGCTGTGAGTTAAACCACAGAGCCTAGGACTTGCCAATCAGAAGGTCGGCGGTTCGAATCCCTGCGACGGGTTGAGCTCCCGTTGCTCGGTCCCTGCTCCTGCCAACCTAGCAGTTCGAAAGCACGTCAGAGTGCAAGTAGATAAATAGGTACCGCTCCGGCGGGAAGGTAAACAGCGTTTCCTAGCACTGCTCTGGTTCGCCAGAAGCGGCTTAGTCATGCTGGCCACATGACCCGGAAGCTGTACGCCGGCTCCCTCGGCCAATAAAGTGAGATGAGCGCCGCAACCCCAGAGTCGGTCACGACTGGACCTAATGGTCAGGCGTCCCTTTACCTTTAGTGAATGCAGATATTTTTTAGGGGGGCTGAGCTCTGTGTGGGGTTTGGAGTGTGAGTTTGGTCCAGCCAGGTCCCTGACCCTCCTGCTTTGGGGAAGACCTGCTATAAAAAGATAGAGACATTACAGCGTAGGGGTTAGAGCGTTGGACTAGGACCCAGGAGAGACCAGGGTTCAAATTCTCTCTTAGCCTCAGGCCAGTCGCTGCCTCTCGCCTGACCTACCGCGCAGGGTTGCTCTTTGGGTAAATCCTGCACATTCTCTTGAATTCCTCAGAGAAAAACAGCGGGGCAGGAATGCAATAAATAAACGAAAGCCCAGGGTGGGGTGGGGCTGAATGGATGTGGTTTATCCCTGCCTTGCCCCAAGGCAGAAATGCTTTTCCGCGGGAGGCGAAGCTCTCCTGACAATTGGCTCATTCATCCATCCGAGCCAACGAACAGCATCATCGCCCAGGAAGGGAAATGACAGAGGGGCTATTGATTCTCTGACCAGCTGGTGCCAGTTCCAGCTGGGTGGTGGCAGAGCAGGCCAGGTGCCGGGTGCGAATCCCGTGTTCAAGGGTCGGCCTTCTCCAGCAACGGGCTCCGAGGACGTGAGCCAGAATCTGGGTAGCCACCCGAGAGCTTGCCAGGCCACCCAAGTGTGTGTGTTTCTCAGGACTGACCGCAGAGTTTGCAGCAAGAGGAGTATGGGGCAAAGGAGCATTTTTCCTGCAGAAATCCCCATGTCATCACGTAGGGACTCGCTGTTGGGCAGGGCCAAGCCAGCCCTCCATAAACTGCATCAGTCGGGCCCAAAACAGAGAGCCTTCCCCACTTTGTTTTTTTCGGCTTCTGTGTTCTGAGGGTTTTGGGGTTTTTGACTTGGAAGAGACTGTAAATTCTTTTTTGGCGATAAAATTAATTTGCCCATTACTCATTACCTTCCATTTCTTACCGGTACAGTGGTACCTCGGGTTAAGTACTTAATTCGTTCCGGAGGTCCGTTCTTAACCTAAAACTGTTGTTAACCTGAAGCACCACTTTAGCTAATGGGACCACTGCGCTGCCACCACGTGATTTCTGTTCTCATCCTGAAGCAAAGTTGTTAACCCAAGGTAATATTTCCGGGTTAGCGGAGTCTGTATCCTGAAGCGTCTCTAACCTGAAGCGTATGTAACCTGAGGTACCACTGTATTGCAAAAGGTGTTGCATTTAGCTCAATCTAAAAAGCACGATGGGTTGAAAATGCAGTCAACATTAAGATAACTTAAACAGTGTAAATATGTTTTGGTGGATGTAATAAGGGAACACCAAATAATTCAGTTTTGTAAAATACAGTGGTACCTCGGTTTACGAACTTAATCTGTTCCGGAAGTCTGTTCTTAAACCGGAACCGTTCTTAAAGCAAGACGCGCTTTCCCTAATGAGGCCTCCTGCCACCGGTGCCCTTCCCCCGTTCAGATTCCGTTCTTAGACCGAGGTAAAGTACGCAAACCAAGACACTACATCGGGTTTTGCGAAGTTCGTAAATCGAATCGTTCGCAAACAGGACTGTTCTTAAACTGAGGTAGCACTGTATGCAGTGATTTATGAAATGCAAAATAAGAAGGGAAGTCATTGATGTATAAAGGAGTACAGTGGTACCTCTGGTTGCGAACGGGATCCATTCCGGAGGCCCGTTTGCAACATGAAAAGCCCGCAACCTGAAGCGCCGTATCTGCGCAGGTGCGCGGCGTGATTTGGCGTTTGTGCGAGTGGCAAAACCCAGAAGTAACCCTTTCTGGTACTTCCGGGTTGCCGCGGGACTCAACCTGAAAAAACGTTACATGAAGCAAACGTAACATGAGGTATGACTGTACTTTCGATTGTAAAACAGAAAATACAATAAAAAACTATCTGTCTGTCTATCTATCTATGAAATTCCCTCTGCATTTTCCCGCAGAGGACTTTCTGGGAGCTAGCAAGGGCCGCACTGGAGCCCAGGTTCCCACAGTGCTCTTGGATTTGCTAAAGCTAAGCAGGGTCCGGCGTGGTTTTAGATTGGAAGGGGGACCCGTGCTTTGAGATTCCTGCGTCACAGGGGGTTGGGCTAGATGACCCTCGGACCCCTCCCAACTTTTACATCTCTGTGATTCTGCAATTAGGAGAAGATCACGACCCAGCACTCCGAAGGCTACCAGCAGATCTCCACCCTGGAAGAAGAGCTCGCCCAGACGAGGGCTGTCAAAGACCAGCTGCAGAAATACATCCGGGAGCTGGAGCAAGCCAACGATGATCTGGAAAGAGCCAAGAGGTACTGACCCAAAGGGGGTTCCCCTGTGGTGGATAGCAAAGCCCAGCCCCCCCCCCCAGCGTTTGGACAGGACCTTTCTTAGCCTAGGGGCCACATTCCCTTGTCAGGGGCTTTCTGGGGGCCGGGTGCGAGGTGGTTCAAAGCAAAAGCTGGCAGCTTGCTGGATTGAAATTTGAACCCAAGTCTTCTCAGCCCTGACCTCGGTTCCTTTATTAGGTTGCTGAGTTTGCCTGTTCTAGCGCAGTCTTTCTCCTTCTCTGCAGAGCCACAATAATGTCTCTGGAAGACTTTGAGCAACGCATGAACCAGGCCATTGAACGCAACGCCTTCCTGGAGAGCGAGCTGGACGAGAAGGAAAACCTCTTGGAATCGGTGCAGCGGCTGAAAGATGAAGCCAGAGGTTAGGAAAGGGCTGGGTGGTCGTTCGCCTCCTCTTCTTTTTTCTTTTCTTTTTAAATGAAATTTATTTGGTTTTTCAGATTGAAATTTTGCAATCCCATATCCAACATACAACGTAAAAACTAGATTCCAAGGAATCTCCTGAAGTTCCCTCCTCTGCTTTGTGGGTCCTAACTGTTAATCATTTCCTCCTGCATCTTTTATAATACAGTGGTACCTTGGGTTACAGACGCTTCAGGTTACAGACTCAGCTAACCCAGAAATAGTGCTTCAGGTTAAGAACTTTGCTTCAGGATGAGAACAGAAATCGTGCTCCGGCGGCAGCAGGAGGCCCCATTAGCTAAAGTGGTGCTTCAGGTTAAGAACAGTTTCAGGTTAAGAACGGACCTCCAGAACAAATTAAGTACTTAAACCGAGGTACCACTGTAATCCAGATCTGTTCTCCCTCCATTGTATCCAAGATTCACCCTTAAGCTACAAGTGATATTCCAACCCTATTAACAATTTTAACTGTTTACAGTGGTCCTTAGGATAAGTTTTCCCCAACCCTCTCCTTGGCTTAAGGCAAAAAATTCATCGCAAACCGCTTTCTCCTGAGTAGCACTATTGGTTTGTCTAGCTCAGGGTTCCCTCACTGGCTCGCAACCCTCTCTCCCGGGTTCCAGGCAGAGAGTCTCTTCCCAGCCCTGCTGGGAGTTGAACCCACTGCCTGCAAAGCAGACTCTCTGCCTGCACTTCCATTTTTATCCCAAGGAGCACAAGGGGGCGGCCGTGGGTCTCCCCTACCCCCCCAATCCCTGTTTCATCATCGCAACAACCCTGTGAGGCAGGTTAGGCTGAGAGACACTGGCGACCCAAGGTCACACGGCGACCTGCGCAGCTGAGCAGGAATTCGAACCCAGGTCCTAGTCCGACACTCGAACCCTTTGCTGGCTCTCCTTTGCGCTTGGGAGGGAAGAGGCTCCTGGGGAACCCCTTTCCACCCTAAAGGGATGGATCCTTCAAAAAGAACTGCCGTTGCTGTCCATTTCCCCCCTTACAAGAGAGAAAAGCCTTCAGGTGCAACCATCAGATTTGTGATTTGGGGGTGTCCCCCTTTTTTTAACCTAACTGTGCCAAACGAATGGGAAGAGAACAGCGGCTATCGCTGTCCGTCATGCCCCTCTCCCCTTCCCTTCCAGACTTACGCCAAGAGCTGGCTGTGCAGCAGAAGGAGAAACCACGGGCCTCTGTAGAAGATTCTCTGGAAGTAGATCGGATGGACACAGCCGTCCAGGCCACTTCCTCTGTGCCTTCCACCCCTGTAGGCCATCGGGGGCTTAGCACTGGAATGAGCACCCCAGGAACACCCAGAAGAGGTATGTTTTGTTATCATTATTTAATTTATATACCCAGTTTTAAGACGCAACTCCCTTTTTAGCCATCTAATATGAGGGCTGAGTTGTGCAACAGCTCCCCCTTGTGGGCACTCGAAGTAGCGGCTGCACAGTGCGTTTCAGTATACTTTAATGTGGCCCAATTAACTCTACAGTCGTACCTTGGAAGTCGAAGGGAATCCGTTCCGGAAGTCCATTTGACTTCCAAAATGTTCGGAAACCAAAGCTTGGCTTCCGATTGGCTGCAGGAAGCTGCTGCAGCCAACCAGAAGCCGCGCAGGACATTCGGGAAATCATTCGGAAACAGGAGCGCTCGCTTCTGGGTTTTGATCGTTTGGGAGCGGATCTGTTTGGGAGCCCAAGGAGTTTGAGATCCAAGGTATGGCTGTAATAAGACTGGGAATTAGGGCAGGGTGTGTAAACGGTTGCTGAAGAAGCGCTGCAGGTTGGGAAGTGGAAAGGAAGTAAGATTTCACCTGGATCCGTTCCTTCAACTCCTTCTAAGCCGGGGATAAGGATGTTGTGGCCCTCCAGATTCTCTTGGGGGTCCAGTGGTGCTTTCACATCTTCTGAAAAGAGGATTCGTGGTGTGTTAGCTGTCAGCAAGAGGAGAATGGCTTCTGAGCCTTCTTACACTTGAAAACCTATACCTGTACACCCTTGTGCAAATTAATTGAAACAAACAATGTATTTTATTGTACAAAACTCACATATACACATACAGTGGTGCCCCGCAAGACGAATGCCTCACAAGACGGAAAACCCGCTAGACGAAAGGGTTTTCCGTTTTTGAGTTGCTTCGCAGGACGAATTTCCCTATGGGCTTGCTTCGCAAGACGAAAATGTCTTGCAAGTCTTGAGATTTTTTTTTCGCTTTCCCCCCCCTTTATCTAATGTGCTAAGCCTTTAATAGCCTTTAATAGCCTTTTAGCAGCTAATCCGCTAAGCCTTTAAGCCTTTAATAGCCGCTAAACCGCTAATAGCGCTAATCCGTTAGCCGCTAATAGGGTTGCTTCGCAAGACGAAAAAACCGCTAGACGAAGACTCTCGCGGAACGGATTAATTTCGTCTTGCGAGGCACCACTGTACAAAACTCATGTATACATATATTAGTAACGGATATGACCTCCGCTGTTTTTAAGCAGCATTTGAACACGGTTTGGCATCGAGTCTACTAGTTTCGAACAGTCACTGTTGATTTTCGGATCCCTGTACAGTGGTACCTCGGATTACATACGCTTCAGGTTACAGACTCTGCTAACCCAGAAATAGTGCTTCAGGTTAAGAACTTTGCTTCAGGATGAGAACAGAAATCTTGCTCCGGCAGCGCAGCGGCCGCAGGAGGCCCCCATTAGCTAAAGTGGTGCTTCAGGTTAAGAACAGTTTCAGGTTCAGACCTCCGAAACGAATTAAGTACTTAACCCGAGGTACCACTGTACCACACTTGAATCAGCGCCTGAATGAGCTTCTCCATAGTCGTACAGTCTAGAGCACAGAGGCGACTTTTGCATATAGCCCACAAATTCTCAACGGGATTTACGTCCGGGGGAATCCCTAGCCAATCAATTACCTGTATTTGCTGCTCTGTCATGAATTTCTTCACCACTTTCGATGTGTGACAGGGGGCTAGCTCCTGCTGCAATATCTCAGTACCATCAGGATACCTCTTTTCCAGCTCTGGAATAACTCTCTTTCGTAGAACCTCAATATATTGTGGCGAGCGCATCATTCCTTCTGTTGGCTGCAGGCTTCCAACACGATAATGATCAACTGACTTTCCATGTTTGTTTTGAGTGCAGGATTGCTATGTTTCAATTAATTTGCACAAGTTGAGGGCTAGTCACTTGCTGAGTCAGCTTACGTTCCAAGGGTGTGGAATTTCTGCCTGGCGCTACTTGTACTATTTGTGTGAATGAAGATATCCTTTCCTAAAGGTCTTGAGGACAGCTACAGCGCAACTCCGCTTACACCAGCTGCCCGAATATCCGTGCTAAACATTGTGGGAGATCTCCTCCGGAAAGTTGGGGTGAGTACTTGGGGCCCATTTGCCATGGCCCTGTTTGGAATACAGGGCCTAGTGAAAGTTGTAGAATGAAGGACATTTTAAGAAATGAGCCCGGATCCAAGATCACTGTGTAATTATTTTTTGGAATTATAGCCCACCTTTTATCCCCTCCAGGGAGATCAAGGTAGCTCACTTCTTTTTCTTCCTTGCCCTCTATAAGCCCTGGTCAGCAACTAGATTTGAATCAATAGCTCTTTTTTTTTGCCTTTTTAATAATAATAATAATAATTTATTTATACCCCGCCCATCTGGCTGGGTTTCCCCAGCCACTCTGGGCAGCTCCCAACAGAATATTAAAATAACCTAAACATTAAAAGCTTCCTTGAACAGGGCTGCCTTCAGATGTCTTCTAAAAGTCTGGTAGTTGTTTTTCTCTTTGACATCTGGTGGGAGGGCGTTCCACAGGGCGGGTGCCACCACTGAGAAGGCCCTCTGCCTGGTTCCCTGTAACCTCACTTCTCGCAATGAGGGAACCACCAGAAGGCCCTCGGCGCTGGACCTCAGTGTCCGGGCTGAACGATGGGGGTGGAGACGCTCCTTCAGATATACTGGGCCGAGGCCGTTTAGGGCTTTAAAGGTCAGAACCAACACTTTGAATTGTGCTCGGAAATGTACTGGGAGCCAGTGTAGGTCTTTCAAGACCAGTGTTATGTGGTCTTGGCGGCCGCCCCCAGTCACCAGTCTAGCTGCCGCATTCTGGATTAGTTGTAGTTTCTTGGTCACCTTAAAAATGAGAATGTTGCTGGGACCGCCACGGGTCTGTTTTGTGGGGCGAAAGCTGGCAGATCCCCTCCCCCCCGGTGTGAGATCCCAATGTACACACCTTCCATGTACCCCCCCCCCAAAAAAAACTCCAGTGTGCTCGGAGAGCTCAGTCAAGGGTCAAGGGTTTGCGCCCCACATTGGGCAAAAGATTCCTTCATTGTCAGGGGTTGGAGTCGATGATGCTTAGAGTCCCTTCCAACTCCGCAGTTCTGTGAAAACTGATTTGCTCGTGAGCCATTCAGACCTGTTTCCCTACCTGACCTGGTCCATGCCAGATAGCGGATATGCTCTCTGCCTCCCCCTCTCTCTTTCCTTGGGCTTCCGATCTGAAACTAACTTTGCCTTTGCTTCTAGGCCCTGGAATCAAAGCTGGCTTCGTGTCAGAACTTGGTGTACGACCGGGCTCCGTACCGAAGCCCCGCGCCCCCCCAGGTCCACATGGTACATGATAGGCGGCTGAGTGGCCCCTACGGACCCCCGGGGTGAGTGTTTGCTTTCCCGTCTTTGGAGAGTCTTAAGTCAGGGCTTGACAGGGGGCGGGTTCGAGAGAGATGGTCAATGTGATTTGTCCGGTTGTGGAGTCGAGGTTGCAGGGAAATGGCTGAGAGCTCGATGAGCTGGGAGGGGAAGACTGTGGGAGGTTCAAGACAGGCAGAAGGAAGTCCTCTGTGCAGCGTGGAGTTTAGCTGTGGAACTCCCTGCCACAGGAGGCCACAAGGGCCGTCAACCTAGATGGCTTGAGAAGAGGATTAGGCAGATTAACGGCAGGAAGGCTGTCAGTTACTACTGGGCTCAGAGACTATGGTGTACCTCTGTTGCTGGAGACAGAAGTGCTCCTGAATATCAGTTGCTAGAAGCCACAGGAACAGGAGAGAGCTCCTGCGTTCAAATCCTGCTTGCCTAGGCTGGATGGGTGGGATCCAACAGGCTCTTTTTAAGTTCCTAGGGTTTAGCAGAGCATCTATTGTGTTCACGAGTGGAGGCTGGCACCCATTAGGGACTAGTCAGGTTGCAGGCAGGGACGCCCTGGTCTCCCAGTTCTCCCAGTACATGGCAACCACACTGGTGCTCAGGCAGGGGAAAGAGAAAAGGGAAGGCTGTGTTTTCAGCCAGTCTGCACATAGGCTATCGAAAGCCCTTTTAAATGTGTTGTGGAACTGGGAATTAATTGGGTTGCTTTTATTCTATATTTTGTCTTTTGTATATTGTCGTTTTATGTTGTGAACTGCCCTGAGATTTACGGGTATGGGGTACAGAATACAGAATTTAATAATAATAATAATAATAATAATAATAATAATAATAATAAGCTGTGGAAGTGCCGTGGTAGCTGCTGAGATAAATTTGCACCTTGGAGGTGTGTTTGCCGTGGCAGCTTATTCCTGGAATTACCTCTACAGAGGGGTGTGGGTTATCTGGTATTTTGAGCTTTAGCCAGCAATAGTTTAGTATTTTAACTTGCTTTTGGATGAGCTGCGGTTTATAGCTGTGGCCCCCTCGGCTCAGGTGGGGAGGGGAATATACCATGTGGAGGATTCTGGGACAGGTTGACTCTCCTTATCTGCAGCTGGAATTTGGAAGTGCTAAACCAAAAAGCTTTAAACTTGCTTGCTTGCCTTTGCATAATTTTCACTCTTCCCGGTGCAAGCCTTAGGCCTGGATCTGTCTAGCAAAGGGTGTCCATCCAGGTGATACTGGCTGAGAGTTGCTTGTTTTGCTCACTTGCTCATGTCAGCAGAAGAGAAGGCAGTGTTATGTAACTGGGCTGGGCCCGTTTTTAAATGTTTTGGCGCATTACATAACCTAAATTGCCCAAGCTTCCTCTCCAGTTTGGCTGAAATCTCCAACACATCTACTTGCCTGAATACTTGGTGGCGCTGTGGGTTAAACCACAGAACCTAGGACTTGCCGATCAGAAGGTTGGCGGTTTGAATCCCCACGACGGGGTGAGCTCCCGTTGCTCGGTCCCAGCTCCTGCCAACCTAGCAGTTTGAAAGCAGGCCAGTGCAAGTAGATAAATAGGTACCGCTCCGGCGGGAAGGTAAATGGTGTTTCCGTGCACTGCTCTGGTTCGCCAGAAGTGGCTGAGTCATGCTGGCCACATGACCCGGAAGCTGTACGCCGGCTCCCTTGGCCAATAAAGCAAGATGAGCGCCGCAACCCCAGAGTCGGTCACGACTGGACCTAATGGTCAGGGGTCCCTTTACCTTTACCTAGGCAAGGGGGTCGGATGGCACCTGTGGGTGCAACGACGCCTTTGAGGTCTTCTCCTGGTACCCCTAACACATTTGGGGCCCCTGCCCCTTTGGCCATGGGGTGGCAAGCTTGTGAGGACTCCTTTTCTGCCTTGGAAAGGACATAGAGCCGAAGGAGGGAGATCGAAGAAGGACGCTCTTTCCCACTTCCTTTTTCAGCTCTATATCCTTGTCAAGGTTCAGTTTGCTTCTCCCAGATTCAACTTTTCCCCAGATTCCTTGGGGAAGTCGAGTTTGTGTGCATATTTTTCTCTCTTTCTGATTCTTGGGGAAAGGAGAGAGGAAAGTGATCCGAGACAGCCCACAGCACTCGCCCAAAAATCCAAATGTGCCCATAGACCTAAAAGGGTTGGTGGTGACCCCTTACCTGGGAAATTCCAACATTTAATATTGGACATTTAATATTAGCTAATTAGAGCCTCCATGTTGGGGTACAGTCTACCTGCAAAAGAGCAAACCTGTTGGCACACACAGCAGAGGTGGGGGCTCTTTCCTTCAGGTTCTGCCCAGTGGCGGTTGGAAAAGGGATGCTAGATTAGATTGGATCTCGAATGAAGCTGAGCCTTTCCCAGGCTCTGTCCCCCTCCAGATATTTGGTGGACAACACTTCCCATCATTGCTGACCACTGGCCACGCGGGCTGCCGTTTCTGGGAGTTGGAAGTCCACAATATCTGGAGGTCTACAGGTTGGGAAGAGTTGCTGGGCTGCTTTAGTATTGTGTGTTTGGGAAGCAAGGCTAAAACCCATTCCTGCTTGATCAGTCACTATTGCCATCAAAACAATGAGGACTGGCATCTTGGCTGTTGAAACCTAATATTTCCTCCTACCCTTCACAAATTCTAGTGCTTCCTTACTGTGTTTCCCCCGGCTGCCGTAAGTCATAACCCCTCTTGCATTTGTATGCTTAATGCCTTTTCCTTCCCTCCACCCCACCCCTGTTTCAACAAGATGGTTAAGAGGCTGGATTTAGGGACGCAGCCATCAAATCTCGCAAGGCCAATGGGCCTTCCTCCGCAAGGAGTAGTTCAGATGCTTCTCTGAGGAACCGCCAGCCCAGAGTGCCCTGCTCCTGTGTGGTGGAAACTTTGGTTTCTTTTCCTGCGTTTAATGTGAATACTAACACTCGCTTTTGGCCACTCACTTGAGATAGGAGACTTGTAGAAATGCAGTTGTACCCAGAGACCATTAACTGCATCTTGTTCCACCAGACTGGGGCTCGTCCCCACCCCACAAGCCTGGCGGTTTCTGTGATGCAGTAGATCCACACACAGAAGACTTGCTTGGAAGATCCATCACTAAGACCTGCGTTAAGGCCCTGGCTGGGATGAATGACACCAGGAACTGTAAGTCCCAGAACGTTGGATGGAGCCACGTCCCATTGCACCGATGGAAAGATGAACTGAACTCCTTCAATCTAGCAGATAATGCTGTGTCTTCTGCTAGAAGATGGTGGATGGTATCCGTGTCGCATCAGAGCCAATCTTCCACCGGAACGCAGCGTTGCTGGGCCATAAATCTTAATAACAAATCCAGCTGGTGAAGGGAAACGGCTGCTTAGGAGAAGTTTTCTGAAGGGGGCAAGATGTTTCCCTTCCTTTTTGTCTGCCCACACTTGGTCCTGAAGTAATGTGAGGCTGTGCTTAGCTGGGAGATCCCCACCAGGAACCATTTTCCTTGACTAGAGGATTTTAAGCTTGGTTTGACAGCCGAGCCATCTCAGCTCGTCAAACGCCTTTTGTTAAGTGCTTCCTGCAATTGGAGCAAAGTCACACCACCTCTTACTTTGCCAGCGGTGGTTTGGGACGGTGGTATTTTTAAAAAACACACCCGCACACAGCCCTTATTTCCTCTTCCAAACGTGCAGCTGGCTTTAAGAGGTCCTGCATTTTTAGGGGGGAAACGTGCTTAAGAATTTGAAATCTCATACATTGATTTTGCATTGTTGTTTATAAAGTTTTGGAATTCAAGGTCTCGATTGTGTTTGTAAAGAAGCAGTGCTTGCATTGCATGGAATCTGGGGGGGGACTGACATGGTTGGGTTAAAATTTCCCATTATTCTTTGGTCCACTAACTGAACTCGTCGACAGATGTGCAACCCACGTCTTTTCAGGAGCCTTGGGATTTGGGGCTGTGGAGAGAAATCTCAGATTCTACCCTTGAAATATGCAGTGTTGTTGACTGCAGAATTTAAACATGTTGGAAAGTCCTTTGGGTGTTGGGACCTGTCTGCATGAGGAGGATAGTGTTTTATGCCATTGGAGGGGTAAAAATTTAACAACATTGTTCCTTTTCTTTTTGCCCCCATGTGTTCCCAGCCCTCCCCTGCTATGGCATTCCATCACCAGTTAGAGCCTCTTAAATCTTCTGGATACTTACTTTTGGAAACTCTTATTTTTGTTCTTTTGACGGAGATGGAGTACACATTTTACAGTTTAGTGTTCAGTTGGCAACACTGCGCTGCCGGAAGCTCACCCGAAAAACACCAGTCAGAATTGGAATCCATATTGGGAGCAGGCTTGCCCCATGAGGTTTCCTGTGACTGTTTTAAAACAGAGCAAATCTCTCGTCCTCTTTGCAGGCAGCTTAAAAGTTTCCTGCCTAAAGCTGGGGAACTCTGCTTAAACCTAGTACCTTTCCCTCTGCTCACATCAGGCAGACAAAACTCGAGAGCAGCCCCAGTGATTTTATAAACCTTTATTAGTGTGTATTTAAGCACAAAATCCATCTAGAACAATAACAGTTGATTTAGTACTCTTCATCCCCCCCCCAAAAAAAAGTGATGAAGAAAGGCACTTTGATCTTGTGAACTGGGTGGAGGGAGTTGGAAGAGGGGGGGGTGCACAATCTGGGTGGGTACCTGAAACTTTACCAAGGAGAAGAAAGGGACGGGTAGCGAGATTAGGGAAGAGGCCAGAGGCCCAATAGATTTTTGTCTTGCTGTTGTTCTATAATAAAAGGGGGGTGTTTTTGGTCACCCTGCCCTGTTGCGTTAGTCCCTCGGTGAAGTACATTCGCTCTGGAATGATGCCCGGCAGCGGGCAAAAAGAACAGCAATTCTGCAACAGCTAGGAGGGTTGGTGTGTACATTGGAGTAAAAGGCAGCTGTGCTCTCATCAAGGCCTCAAGGGAGGTGTCAATATGTCTTTGGGATCAATAAAGCAGCATACAGTGCTACAATTACCCCTCTTTTATACCCCCCCGTTTTGTTTGTTTTGGTGCAGAGTTAAAATCAGCAAGCGTGTCTTTTAAAACAAATTTTTAAAAAAATCATTATTATTCACTGGCTTTTGTTCCGTTGAAATCCCCATCCCGGGCGTCCGCTTCATCTTCCGACCCTTCGGCGTTTTCGATCACACGACGGCCGCCGCCGCCACCCCCAGATCGGCGCGAGGGGGCGAAGGAGGACGGCTCGTTCCCACGCCTGCGGTTAAAGGAATGCGAAAAAAGAAGGGAGGAAGAAATGGGAATCTAGCAGTTCGTTGGAACTTTTCCACCACCCCTGGCCCTTAGAAGCAGGGAAAGGTTGAAGGTATAAGCCAGGGGTTGCCAACCTGGTGCCCGTGCGCGAACAAGATGTCTGGAAGATTGCCCTCCCTCTCCCCGCCCCCCGTAATGATGCTTGAAAGCAGAAGTCTGTGATGGTGTGTTTCCCCCCGGTTTGCAAATGCACCCCCAAAGGTTGGCAACCCCTGCTTTTAGCAGGCTGTTGTTTGCAAGGCAGCTCTACCCACTAGGTCAATCTGCTTCCTGGTGGGGGGGTGGAGGGTTAGTTGGCTGGCTGCGAACAGGGTTAAAAAGCATCGTTCTTGGATCAGGTGTGGGGCTACGTGCTCAGCTTTTATTCTGACATAGAGGGGTGGGGTGCAGCTACAAGTGATTCAGGTTGTTATAAAACACCATGAGGACAATCAACTTTCTGCTTGGAGTGATGATGCCAGAGGACTAGGCGAAGCTGAGAATGGGGTGTGGTGGGGGCTGAAGGCAAAACTATACCTTCCTTTTCTGATGGCAGACCACCTCTGACTCCAGAATTTTTTTCTAACCTTTCTCAGTTTTGAAACAAAGCTGCCCCCCAACATCTCTTGGGGGCTTTTAAGCAGTGGTTGGACGGCCATTTGTCATGGAAGCTTTAGTTAAGATTCCTGCATTGCAGGGGGTTGGAAGGGACCCCCCCCCTCCAATTCTGCCATCTTGCAGCAGACAGTTCCATAAATCCATTATGCATTTTGTGAATCTACCGCAAGCCAGTTTAATTTCGATGACACACACTCTTCTAGCACTGCTCTTTTATCTGCTTTCTCCCAGATATTCCTCATTCTTTAAAACCTCCACTGAGTCACCCCTTTGTCAACCTCCCCCCACTGCAAAAAAAACAACAAACCCTACAGAACCCCAAATGTTACATAGCCTGTTCTTAGGTTGGAGCAAGTTTTCAAATGCCATGAGCATCTCAGTTACATTTTGTCCCAGTCTTACAATATATACAGGGAGGGTGGGATGGGTGCGAATGAATGGTTATGTCCACACCCCTGTGCCTATTGGGAAGAGGAAGAGGACGAGGACCAGAATCTGTGTGGCAACAGCTAAGCAAAGCACGATTGGTTTCCTTGCAAAAAGAGAACCTACAAATATTACAGAATGCAAGTGGTTTTCCCGGGCTTTCCGTCAATGATTGGCAGCAGAAGGAGCTCAGGACACCTGAGCAAGTTCCAGAATTGAGCAGCTCAATACTGCTAAGACGGTCCCTAGCTGTGGTTGGGGGTGTGCATATCCCTAGCTTAGTGCTTCGCTGTTTTCCGTGCAGAAAGGGTGCAGGTGACACACAACACACAACTCAGCGGTGAGTTTCTAGCCTTCAAGGCAGGACAGTGCATTTTGTTTTGGTGCCAAGTGAATGCACACGGCGGTCAGTTAACAGTACTGCACCCCCCAGTTCTCAGGCAGTTCCTACAGAAAAGCAGCCCAGAGGCAGTATGCTCAGGCATCGTGATACATGACTGTTGCCTGGAATGCAGTGCGCCCTTCTGCTCACACCGGCAGAGGGCTGGTGCTTATGGTTTTGCAAAGGCAGCGAGCATTAAACACGATCGAGAGAAGAGAAAGTTGGGAAGGAAGGCTATGCCAAACTCTTAGCATTTTGTGAAACGGAGCACAGATTTGCAGATGTTCACGAAAGAAGGGAGGGAGGGAGGCAACGAAGCAAAAATCTGTAATATTTGTCTCTTTTGCTACAAGACATTGACATCTAGATATCCAAGCCTTCAGAGTTTGCAGAAATCTCACATGGGTTTTATTCGGGACAAAAAGAAAAAGAGGGTGGGGGACTGGGATTTGATTTGATTTTTTTTTTACAAAACACAAGGGAACTGCAAAGATGAAGGCATGGTACCTGCTCAGTCACTGTGAAGGTTCTGGGTTCCCTCTGAAAGAGAGAAGGTATCCCAAGCAGTTAGCTGAAGGAGACACTCAACATCTGTTTGCAGGAAGGGTTATTTCCAAGTCATTTATTGGTTTTTGTTTTAAAAAAAAACCACTCTGTTCATGCTCTGCCGGAACAGCAGTCGGGAGCCTCTGGTCCACAGGCCTAATTAGCCTGATTAGGAATCCTAGTTTGGGCCTCTCCAGGCCACCCCTACCCATCCCACGTCATATGAAGTCATGTGAGGGTCATGTGAAGAGACAGGTGCAAAGGAGCAAGCAGGGGTCTTAAAAGACACTCCCAATTTGTCCTTGGGAAGCAGAGTTTCTATACAGGGCCATTTAAATAGGAATTTGCTCCTGGGTGGAGCTGATCCCTGCTGATACTGAGCCCAGCCGTTCGGTGCTAACCTCCAGCCGCGCTCAGAGCAGCTGAGATCTTCCTTTGCACCAAGGCTTGAGCTCAAGCAATGCTACTATGGAGAAGAAGTTCACCTGCAGTCCAGGTGATTGGCAGGGGTCGTACAGCCACATTAAAGTGGCTTGCTGGGAGAGCTTAGGGATCTAGTCTGCTGCCTGGAAAAGGTTTCTCCATCCCAATGCTAGATGGTAAACCTTTCTCTCTCTGTGTTTTGTGTGCTGCTCTCTTAATTGCAGGAGGGGGTGGAAGGGTCTGCCCATTTTGGTTCTCCCACTTTCTCATTTTTCTCCCATCTTAAACTCGGTGCTGCACATTTTGCAGCAATTTCCATTTTATAAAAAATAAAAAAAAACCTCGTGAAAACTCATCAGCGTTCAAGCGCAAATTTCTCCCAATAAACACATTTTAAATACGAAATTTTGACAAGCCATCTCCCTTAATATAATAAATTTTCCCTGCTATCTTCGTTTTTACGCACGCTTCCCTCTAATAGATGCATTTTGGGTAAACGCTGCATTGCAAAATTTGGATACGTGCAAATTTTGAAGGCTAGCTGTGTTCCGGTTTGCATGCTGCTTCAGAAAATGCAGACTGGGTAGATTCAGCTTTGAATGTACATAGAATTGGGATTTCTCCTTGCTAAATGCAAGAGAAAACAGGCAGCGGAGAGGAAGAAGGTAGCTGGGGCCCTAGGATGCTGCCTTCTACGAATCAGACAACTGGTTTGCAGAGGCCTGCCGAGCTCACAGGTTGATGTCTTTCACCGCCTTGGCTGAAAATGCTTGGGACTGAACCTATGACTTTTTGCTTGCAAAATGGGGGCCTGACCCCTGAGCTATGGCCCTTCATAAATGACCCCCCATCCACTCCCACAGCCAGGGCAGAGAGGAGCCGCAGGCTGTGGCATCCTAACTGAGCCTTACGGACCAGCTCTCTCATATGTGCCAAGCTCACTCTGTGGGCAGGGAACAGAACATACAGAGGAGCATTGACAAACTCTTAAGTGGGCAATTCCATACACCAGAGTCGACACCCATCGGAGAGGCAGGACCTTTTTCAGGCAGAGGGCTGTGTTCCCACATGCGCAACCTTTGGGGGGGGGTATGTCAATGGTGCATTCTCCCCTCTGCTCTATGGCGCTACCGCAAACGGGAGGAGGTTGTGGCAGAGAGCACTCACCTGAGCTTGTTCTTCAAGGCGGTCACCTCCCGTCCCATGGCCTCGTTGCTCTCGGTGGCTTCGTCCAGCTCCCGCTGAAGTTTCCTGCGGTTTGCGTTGATGCGCTGGGACTCCTCCTCGGCCTCCTCCAACTGCCTTTTCAGCTGCTTGACGCGAGTGCTGGCCTTGTCAGCCTAAAGGAAGACACCAAGGCAAGGGGGGCGTTGGATGGGAGCCCAGAGTTGGCGCCCTCAGCCAGCCTTTTGGCTGCTCAAGCTTTCCTGTATAGCTGAAGCCCTAGGACCCACGTACCTACGGGACCGCCTCTCCTGGTATGCCCCACGGAGGACCTTAAGGTCCACAAATGACAACACTTTAGAAGTCCCAAGTTGCAAGGTGGTTAGATTGGTCTCAGCGAGGGCCAGGGCCTTTTCAGGACTGGCCCCGACTTGGTGGAACGCTCTGTCACAAGAGACCAGGGCCCTGCAAGACTTGAGATCTTTCTGCCGGGCCTGCAAGACAGAGCTGTTCCGCCTGGCCTTTGGGTTGGACTCAGTCTGACCCTTATGTTTTCCCTCCCCTTACGGTTTTGATCCATGGGCTACTTTTAAAATGAGGCTGCATTTTAAATTGCCCCCCCCCTTATGTTTTTATTGTAATTTTACTGGTGTTAGCCGCCCTGAGCCAGGCTCTGGCCGGGGAGGGCAGGGCATAAATAGAATTTTATTATTATTATTATTATTATTTATTATTATATACCTAAAGGAGCATCTCCACCCCCCATCATTCAGCCCTGATGCTGAGGTCCAGCTCTGAGGGCCTTCTGGAGGTTCTCTCACTGGGAAAAGTGAGGTTACAGGGAACCAGGCAGAGGGCCTTCTCGGTAGTGGCACCCGCCTTGTGTAACGCCCTGCAGTCAGATGTCAAACAGATAAACACCTATATAACTTTCAGAAGACATCTGAAAGCAGCCCTGTATCAGGAAGTTTTTAAGCGTTGGTCTTTTACCATGTTTTTATATTCTGCTGGAAGCTGCCCAGAGTGGCTGGGGCCACACATTATTTGTACCCTAGCTATCTGACTAACACTCATCATCATCATCATCATCATCACCATCATATTTAATGTAATGTGCAACTTTTTGGGCCAAATTACATCATGAAAATTAGGGTGCATTTACACTTGCCAGAAAATACTTTTTTTTTGGTTTCAGGGTTTTGAAAATTGAGATGCGTTTGGATTGATATAAAAGATGCAGGAGGAAAAGGTTAAATTTATAAGGACCCACAAAGGGGACGAGGGAAGTTCAGGAGGTTCTTTGGAATCTTGTTTTTATGGTGGTTGTTGGATAATTGATTGTAAAATTTTAAAGCCTGAAAAACTAAATTTTCAAAAAAAAGAAAGAAAATTGAGATGCGCATTAGATTTGATGTCACATTAGATTCGCAAAAATATGGTATTGTTCCCTTTCATTCTCCCCCCTCCCCAATAATCTTTATTAGTTTTCCGGTTGCATACTCCACATACGCATAATGTGTTGCATTTTAAATTTACATTATACTTGCTGCTAAGCGCTGACTTCCCTCCTTCCTTCTTCTGGTTTTTTATATCACATATAATTTTATCGCATTATTTTCATCCATTTTGTATATTGTTATTCATTTTCCATATTTGTCCATAGTATATCCATAAACAAATAAATCCTCCTGTTTATACAATTCTTGTTGTCTGTCTGTATTCATTTACAATGACTGTTAGTTATATTACTCTCCTTATACATTTTGCTTCTTATTATTTTCACTATCCATCACTTTCCCGTTATGAGGTTTATTTCCAATTCTACTGGTTTCACTATTTCATCTTATCTTTCCTATATACGACATACATTTTCCCCATTCTTTTTGAAATGTTTCCTCGCCCTGTTGTCTAATTTTCCCTGTTAATTTGGCAATTTCTGCATATTCCATTACCTTCTGTCGCCATTCTTCTACTGTTGGTATTTGCTGTTGTTTCCAGACCTGGGCTAGCAGTAACCTCGCCGCTGTTGTTGCATATAGAAACAATTTGTTCCCTTTCAGCCTTCCAGCAAATCCTTCAGATCAAGCCCTCTTCCCACACTGCCTTCTGGTTTGACTTCTCAGCTAGCCCACGCCACGTGACACATCAACACACCTGGTCTTTGTACTGTTCTGCTTGCTTCCTTTCATCCTCAACCTGCAACAGGACTTCCTTGAGCTTCTTGTCTTTCTGGCGCAGGGTCTTCGCTGCTGTTTGCTTTTCTCTGTGGATCAATGGAATTGAACGGGAAGGTTAAAGGTACTAGTTCTCATGGAGGAAAGTTGTGCCTGGGAAGATGCACATGTGGTGAAGGAAGTCAGAGGGAAACTGAGCAGGATTCAAGGGCAGAAAATGCAGTTCTCTGTTAAAATCTTTTCAGCTTCTCTAAGGGATGAAATTGCTTTGGATTTCAGCTTGGACTGTGGAATATCAGTAACTGATTCTGCAAAGGAGCCCTTCCAGTAATGTCTAAAGGAAAGGGGAAAGGGCACACCACAATTTGCACTCCTGCAGGAATATTTTTTTAAAAAATAATAATAAATAAAATAATGTTTTAAAATAATAATATAAAATAATAAATGGTGGGGAAACTCCCCACAAAGTATGTTTATGTATGTGTGCACACACATATATGGTAATGCACAAAGAATTTCTTTTTTAACTATTTTGGATATTTTTATAAAATCATTCAAAAGTATTTCCCAGAAGTTAAAGCAGTTCATGTTGTTTAAAAGCACACTGCTTATATTTGCATATTTTAAATTTCATGCAGATATTCACAAGCACACCTCCTGAGCAATAACAGATTATGACATATTTACGTCCAATTCCAGCACGCACCCCTCCTCTCAGCAACTGCCTGCTGGGAACTTTTGTCCCTCTACAACAAGGAAGGGGCAGCCTAGTTGTAGCTAGACTACAACTCCCCTCATCCCAGACTATTGGGCCAAGCTGGCTGTGGCTGATGGGAGTTGGAATCTGACTAACCTCAGCTGCTTGTGTCCAAATCAAAATCCCTCAGCCCAGAAACCTGTATTCTAGGGTTACCAGACATCCCCAGTTCCCGGGGATAGTCCCTGGATTTGCAAATCTGTCCCCGGGAAACGTGGCAGCGGCAGCCTCAGCAGCCCGGAGCCAGCCTGGTAGCGCAGTTGGCTCTGGCTGGCTTCAGGAGCTGCTCACTGCTTGCTGCCACTGCCAAGGGGGAACCGGGGACGTCTGGCGGCACAAATTTCCTGCCCCCTTCCCCCTTTGTTTTGAAAGATCGGGGGAGACTCGGGAGTTGCGGGCGGGTGGGCGGCCGTTGCCCAGGAGGGGTGCAAGGCGCACGGTTTCTCTGCAAGGCAAGGCACAGAGCCCTTTCGCACCCTGTGAAACATAAATGCACAGTTTTTTAAAAAACTGGGCAACAGCCAGCCGCCCGCGACTCCCAAGCCTCCCCCGATCATTCAAAACAAAGGGGGCAGGGGGCAGGAGATTGGGGAAGGCTCGGGAGTCACGGGCGTGTGGCTCGCCGTTGCCCAGTTTTTAAAAAACTCTGCATTTATGTTTCACAGGGTGCAAAAGGACTTAGCACCTTTATACAATATGCATGTGTGCTTGGGCCCAGGGTCTTTTGCCTCACTACTGACTCCCTGTTGCTACTCAGCTTCCCCCCCCCAAAAAAAGTGTCCCCGGATTCATTGAAAAACATCTGGTAACCATACTGTATTCTCCCATATGTGGGTGAGCCTTTTTTCCCCCCCGGGGAGTAAGTTTTTTATTTGTTTCAGCTACAGTATTACAACAGAATTTTGCAACTAAACCTTAAATATATTATTTAACTTTTTTTAAAAAAAATTATTTAATCATTTTTTCAATACAAACAACAACCAAAAAAAATATACAACAAAAACCACAATAACACTGATTTGAGTACTGATATACCTATAACTACACCTTTTTAACAATATTTCCCCACCTCTCCTCCCCCTACTTCCCACCCCTGTCTGCCTTGTCACTTAAGTATTCCTTCCAGATTTCTTCATATTTATCCATTCTTAATTTGCGTTGATATGCAATTCGTTCGTAGGTAACTAGTCTGTCCATATTGTCAATCCATGTGCTCAATGGGATCTTTTTGCGGCTCTTCCAATTCATCAAGACAAGTTTTACATCCCTTTTTTTTGACCCCTTGTAATCTCCCACGTTTCCGGTATATAATTTAGAATTAAATTCAAATCCCCTAAATAACAATTTCTTTTTATTACTCTAGCCTATTATTTTTGAGCCTGTGCTCTGGGACGGGATTTGGGATGCAGAATCCCACAGCTGCCAGTACCTGGATTCCTGTTCCAGCTGTTCCTCCAGCTGCGCAATCTTGGCTTCCAGGGCTGTGATCGTGGCCTTGAACTTGGATTTGACGGCTCCCTCCATCTCCTGCAGTTTGGATTTCAGCTCCTTGTTCTGCCTCTCCAGCTGCTGCCGGGCGCTTTCGTTCTTCTGCGCCGCGGTGCGCTCAGAGGCCAACTCGTTGTTCAGCTGCTCGGACTGGAACCGATAGATGGGAAAGATCAATCAAAGCGGAGCGGGGGAAACAAGTCTGATTAGGGGTGGCCAGCCTGTCCTGTTCAGTTGCTCTCTGGCCCCATCTGCGCCAAACATTTAAAGCAGGATCACACCCCATTAAGCAGCCATCAAAAAACCATGGGAACTGTAGTTTGTTAAAGGTGCTGAGAGCCTATAGGAGACGCTCCCAGAGCTACAGTTCCCAAACTTCCCAGGGAAAAGGGTTTGTCTGAGAACTGTAACTGTGTGGAGAATAACAACTCTCAGCCCCCTTCCAAAAACTACATCTCCCAGGATTCTTAGAGGGGGAACCATGGCTGCTTAAAGTGGTATGATGCCGCTTTAGTGCAGGTGAGAACTCCATTTTCCCAATCTTTTGCTCCATTTCCAAAATCAGATTGCTTTCTCTTTTTTCCGTAAGAGACCGCACGAAATTCCTTAGCAATCTTTGTGCGAATTTCTCCAAACACACCTGCTTTTGCAAGCAAGTGAGCAAAACTGCATGCATTGGGATAAGTGCACACACCAAAATGCTTGCAAATCTTCAGGGGGCCTCCCTTATATCATTAACCCCAGTTGGTGCATGTACAGGCATACCCTGGGAGATCATTGCGGGTTTGGTTCCAGACGGCTGCAATAAAGCGAACAATGCGACAAACCGAGTTGCATAATTCTTTTGGTTTCCCAGTGCATAATCAAAGTTATGTTTGCGCTATACTATAGCCTGTTAACCCGGATCCCCACAAGGAGCAACATCTGTGGGGTGCAATAAAGCAAAGCGCAATAAAACAGGGTATGCGTGTATTGGATTTGAACTAGGTTTTAACTACATAATCATTTTAACTGTGTATATGTTTGCAATATTCATATGTATGTTTTTTAGTGAGTCGTGAAATCGTTTTTGAGAGGCTTCATGGGAAGCGGTTCACATATGAAATAAACGTCTATAGATTATATATTAAAGACATTTTTCTAGTACGTTATTTTCACCAATCTGCAAAATTTTTGTGCATGCTTTCCTCTCCTATGTGCTTTATTGAACTATGCATTCTTTTGGATGGAGAAATGCATTGCAAAATGTGCAGAGAAGCATGGATTTTGAAGGATAGCTGCATTTTGGTTTGGGAAGTTGCTGAGTGGGGAATCTGTTCTATTTCTCGTTTGAAGGAGCTGTGAATAGCAAGCAAAATTATTTTTTGCTTACTTTTCTTGCAACTCCCATCCTCCTTGCAGAAATCTAGGTGTCTGCAACATACCTGCTGGACAGCCTTGCGGAAACGGTCGCTCATAGCTTCCATGTTGCTCTGCTCCTCTTCCAGCTCCTCCTCTAGTTGGGAGATCCTTGCTTCAAGGCGCCGCTTCTCATCCTGGAGGCTGGTCCTACAATCATACGGTGTCAGGGGCTGGTCAGAATCGGACGCCAGAGACTGCTCTGACTCCGAAGATGGGGGAATGCAGACACAGACAGAGCAGTCTCTAACAGAGAATGGAGAATTTGCCCCCCTCTTCCTTCAACGTTCCCAGCAGCCATTCAATGTCAGACTGCAAAGTCAGGGGAAGAGTTGGACAGCTTTGAGATAGTAGCTAGGCAACCAGGAGGGAGGGAGCGTTTGGGAGACACTTCATTCAAGAGTGGTGGGTAATTCCCTCCCCTCAAACTCAGAGGTCTGAAAGGGTTAAGGAACAACAGAAGCACAGGGGAGGGAGAGCTGGCCGTTGGCACGCTTCTTGCTGTGGAAGGGGAGGTGATTCAGAGTGAACAGCTGATATCCTGATGGAGGGTGGCCCAAGGCTGCTCTCTGTATATCGATGTAAATAAAGGACTATAAACCTGTCAGCTCGTTAATTCTTATCGGAAGCTCCCAGAGAGAAGGGGAAACTCCTGTGCCTGCCAAAAGATGCACCAAGTCCTCTATTTAATTTTCATTTCTTTGAAATTTTGACACCAACTTTTCATCCCCAAAGACCCAGTCAAATAAGCAAGGTATAATAATAATAATCACCATTGTCATATTTGGCGAGGGTGCTGTGTAAGGCACCTTTTATACTTCTCGTGTGGACAAAATAGCAGCAGTGAGTGGAACTGGGCACATGGTTCTAGTAGCCTCCAAATCCCGGCCAGGAACTTACTTACCTCCCAGAAGCAGAACTTGCCAGCTCTTCAGCCAGATCGTCCTTCTCCTGCTCAGCTTGTTTCCGTGCCCGTTCCGCAGCTGCCAAATCCTGCCAAAGGAGGCAAAATTGAGCCCCTCACTCGACAAAGCAAACATGGCTACTCTAGGTTCCAAGGCTGGGCGGAAGTTAGATCTACTCATATACCTCTGGGAGATTTGCAGTAGATCGGCAAGAGTTTCCAACTTGCAAATAGCAACTAGCAATAGCAAAAACTAAAATAAGTTCTACCCATATTAGATTAAAGGTAAAGGGACCCCTGACTGTTAAGTCCAGTTGCGAACGACTCTGGGGTTGCGGTGCTCATCTCGCTTTATTGGCCGAGGGAGCCGGTGCACAGCTTCCGGGTCATGTGGCCAGCATGACTAAGCCGTTTCTGGCAAACCAGAGCAGCGCACGGAAACGCCATTTACCTTCCCGCCAGAGTGGTACCTATTTATCTACTTGCACTTTAACGTGCTTTCAAACTGCTAGGCTGGCAGGAACAGGGGCCGAGCAACAGGAGCTCACCCCGTCACAGGGATTCGAACCACCAACCTTCTGATCGGCAAGCCCTAGGCTCTGTGGTTTAAAACACTTGGTGGGGGACAGAAACCAGGAGTGGCTTTTTATCGTGGTACGGGTCACAATTCCCTGGCTGAACAAGTGTTCCTTAGAGCAGGAGAGGTCACACATGTAACAATTGGTTGTCCTCATAACTTGGTGTTTTTTTTTACATGTGGTGAACTCTGGCTGAACGTATGAAACAGAGTTCCCTGGGCCGCATCAAATGTTCTCTGCTCACTAGCGCAAGGGCCCGTCTGCTAGCGGATGGCAGTGCTTAAACGTTTGCAACAAAGAAATCCAGTGCAACAGTTGTGTTAGTGGAAGCCTGCTGGTTCCCGTTGTGCAATCTGTTGCACAACCTTCGGTAAGGCACTTGCGTTTTTCCTTCTGCAACAACCTTCCGCAAGTGCAAGTTTAAAGGGCCTTTAACTTAGCAGAGTGTGGCATTTGCCCTCATATGTGTGTGACATCATACTGGGTTCATAGGGAAAGTCATTGTAAAATGACTAACCAACTGGAACCCAGGGAGCAGAGTTAACTGTGTATAAGGTTGAAGCACTGAGGTATTTTTAGGAGAGTTAGAGTTGTTGAGAAGACAGTCTGGAGTTAGAAGAGACAGATAAGAAAAGTCTGTGGGTTGGGCTAGTCCGGGGGGAGAGAGTTAGAGAATTTGTTAAGAGAAGCCAGTCAAACAGTTGAGATAATCAGCCAGAAGGTATTAGGAAGGTATAGGCCAGTAAAGAAAATAAAGTTAAGATATTGACAGGAATAATAATCAAAAAAAGATATTGACAGGAATATTATCTGAGAAGCCATAAATTTGTTAATGTTTGTAAAATAAACTTGTTTTTTTTGGTTCACTTTTAACAACAGACTGGACTCAGTGTTTTACCAGAGAGTAACTGGTTGGTGGCAGCGGGGAAGCGAGCACAGTGGTGGCACAGGGATCAATAGACCGTTAAACGTCCGGAGACCCTGTGTGATCGCCACACAGAGCTACATTAGATACATGGTAATGTTCATAAGTGTACCAACCAAGCACGTACATAGATCAGCACAGGAAGACCGACCTGGAACCATTTTGATTCCTAAACTGAGCAAATGTTTTCTCTGCAAGGTCAAAGTGGGAAACCTCCCCATTGTCTCTTTCCTCACAAATCTCGTCTTAAGGGCACATTTAAGATATGAATAGGGTGTGAGCCTGTGACCTGGCCCAGGAATGAAGTATTTATCATTACAAAAGACTGGCCAGGCTCCCCAGGCAATCCAATCAAGTAACTTGCCAGACAGGAGATAAACAAGGACAGGCGAAAAAACAACATTCAAATTTCTGTTTTAGACCACCTTTTCTGTGATGTAGGTATGGTGTATCGGGGGTGGTCTTAGGTTACACCCCTTCTGTGATGTATGCATGATGTTTCTGGGGGTGGTCTTGATCTACAGGGTGGCAATTTCAAAAGTCTTTATAAGGCCTTGCGCGCCATTGTTCTGGGTTCCTCCTCCTTTCCTGCGTGTGAGGGGAGCACCCTGTTGCAACAGATCAATAAAGATCAGGCTTACTAGCTGCTTTGCTTCTCAATATTCTCTGGTTGGCCTCTGTTATTTTCTCCTACCGATAGGGAACGTACGTAAGGACTCTATGTGGGCTCTTGGATACCCCATAAGGGAAAAGGGCAATTTTTGTTTACAACAACCCTTAACTGTAGCCCTTGGGCAGACGCTGAGCTACTCCATCCCTCGAGTTCTAGCCAGGACCCAGATTCTCCAGTTTACCTCTTGAACCTGCATCAGCTCAGCCTCCAGATTTTTGGCTTTCTTCTCGTTTTCTCGGGCTGTTGCAAAGACTTCTTCCCGGGCAGCCCGGGCATCGTCCAGTTCACGCTGGAAGTCCTTCATCTGAGCCTGAGTAAGAAGAGACACTGGTTTAGGATGGAGCCTCATCCGCATTCAGGTTCAAATCTTTCTCAGCGTCGCCCTCCACCTGATGGGATGTTTCAAGGACCAAAGAAGAGAGTCTGAAGTTTAAGAAATAGGTGATTAGGGTGCGGGGGGGGGCATGATAATAGTTTATAAAAGGATGTGCAGTGTTGAGTAGGGATCACACCAATCTATCCAGTTCTCTCAATTTCTGCAGAAATATGCAATTTATTTTAAAAAGTCCTCACGAAAATTCAGCATTTTGGATACGATTTCTTTTAAAATATGCATTTGTGTGCTATTTCCCCTCCAGATCTACACATTTGTCGCAAAGAAATCTAATATAACACTTTTTTAGTACAGTCGTACCTCGGATCCTGAACACCTCGACTCTTGAACAAATCGGCTCCCGAACGGTTGAAACCCAGAAGTGAGTGTTCCGGTTTTTGAACGATTTTCGGAAGCTGAACGTCTGGCGCAGCTTCCGATTGCTACCAGAAGCTGAGCTTTGATTTCCAAACGTTTTGGAAGTCGAACAGACTTCCGGAACGGATTCTGTTCGACTTCCAAGGTACGACCATACATTATTACTACTAATATGTGCATTTTGATGCACACTTAATCCTGGCACATGCATTTGTGGCGCACATTACTTGGCTGAAGAACTGCATTGCAAAAATTTGGAGAAATGAGAATTTCAAAAGGTGGCTGCGTTTCGGTCCATGCATCATTTCGGAAAGCAAGAATTAGACAGGCTCGATTTAAAAGGCAAACCGAACTGAATTTCTCCCCCATCTCACTAGGTTTGGAGGGCCCTTGGGCAAGACACCCTCCAGCTCCCCCCTGCCTCAGAGAGTCTCTCTCTCCTCACTGCAGTGGATCTAAGAGGCTCTCGTCCTTTGGCCAAGAGTCTCCACCCCATCGTTCTGCCCAGACCCTGAGATCCAGCTCCGAGGGCCTTCTGGCTATGAGAAGCCAAGTTACAGGGAACTAGGCAGAGGGCCTTCTCAGTAGTGGCACCCGCCCTGTGGAACACCCTACCATCAGATGTCAAAGAGATAAATAACTACCTGACATTCAGAAGACATCTGAAGGCAGCCCTGTTCAGGGAAGTTTTTAATGTGTGACATTTTGATGTATTTTTAATCTTTGTTGGAAACCGCCCAGAGTGGCTGGAGAAACCTAGCCAGATGGGCGGGGTACAAATAATAAATTATTATTATTATTATTATTATTATTATGCCCCTGGCAGACACCCAACTCTCCTGGGTGAAAGCAAGTGGGTTGCCCTGACCTGGAGCTTCCGCAGCTGCTTGATGGCTTCGTCCCGGGACTTGTTGGCGAAGTCCAACTGGCCCTCCATGTCCTTGATGTCCACCTCCAGTTTCTTCTTGGCGGCGGCGGCCAAGCCCCGTTGCTTGCGCTCGTCTTCCAGTTCCACTTCCATCTCGTGGAGCTAAGTAGCAGCAGGGAAGCAATTGGAAAAGGTTAAGACGTGCGCTGTGGGTTGAGCTAGATGACCCTCAGGGTCCCTTCCCGCTCTGCAGTTCTACGATTCTGTGAAAGGCATTGCTCAGGGACTTGCAGCTAAATGTGTGGAAGGCTCGCAGTGCTTCCTCAAACGGTAAACATTCTAGGGGGAGAGAGCGGGGCAGTCTTTGACAAGGTCCTATTCTTCAACCACTTTTTGGGAATATCTATCTATTTAAGAGCTGTACAATGCAGAGGTGGTTGCGAGCGATTAGTAAAAAGGTAAACCCCTGATCGACTCTGGCGTTGCGGCGCTCATCTCGCTTTACTGGCCGAGGGAGCTGGCATACAGCTTCCGGGTCATGTGGCCAGCATGACTAAGCCGCTTCTGGCGAACCAGAGCAGCGCACGGAAACGCCATTTACCTTCCCACCGGAGTGGTACCTATCTATCTACTTGCAGTTTGATGTGCTTTCAAACTGCTAGGTTGGCAGGAGCAGGGACCGAACAATGGGAGCTCACCCCGTCGCGGGGATTCGAACCGCCGACCTTCTGATTGGCAAGTCCTAGGCTCTGTGGTTTAACCCACAGTGCCACCCACGTCCCTTGCAAGCGATCAGGTTTCCCCAAAAGGCCTATGGGTTGTAGATGCTGTCCAGCTAAGTTCATTCGTTCGTTCATTTTTTCAAAGCATTTATAACATGCTCTTTAGCCAGAAAAGCTCACAAGTGGTTTACAGATCAAAAGAAAATAACATGGTCCTTGCCCTCAGGTCTACATCTGAAAAAGGAGATGGCACAAAAGGAAACAAGGATGGGGAGAGAAGAGGAAACGAGCACAGACAGGCCCCAAATATCTTAATATTTAAACTAAGGTTACCAGATTTTTTTCAGTGAATCCGGTGACACTTTTCAACTTCAATAGGAATTATAGGATTTTGTCAGGGGACTGATTTGTAAATCCAGGGACTGTCCCCAGGAAACGGGGACGTCTGGTAACCTTAATTTAAGCGGCTTTTATAATGCTGAGCTTGGATGGAAACAACTTTTTAAAAAGCAGTTCATAGGAGCTGCAAAACTGCAGCCGCTTGTTTGTTTTGCTGGTTAAGTCCATGCTGCAAAACTATGTTCTCCTCCCCTGTCCACACACACTTCCATATTGAGTTCTGCTCAGTAGGTAGTATCTATCAGAAGCCATTCATGTTCAGATATCTTCCAGCCATCAACTGGAGGAGGCATGTTTAGGTATTGGACAACCCAGCGCCTAGATTCTATGATGGTCTTCCTCAAGCTGGTGCCCTCCAGCTGTGGTCCAAAACTCTAGAATACCCCAGGCCCTGTGGGGAAAAGGTCTCTTTACCCTCTGAGGCTACGAGAAGATAGGTGGTGAAATGGAAGCTCATACCTGCTTCTGCAGCTGCCTCCTCTTCTCTTCGTTCTGCTCATCCCTGGCTTGCAGGTCTCTTTCGAACTGTCCTTTCAGCGCTTGCATGTTCACCTCCAGCCTCAGCTTTGCATCCTCCGTTGCCTGGAGCTCGTCCTCCAGCTCCTCCAACTGGGTCTTCATCTCTTCCACCTGCTGCTCCAAGGCCCGTTTGGATTTCTCCAGATCATGGACCTGTTTGGAGCAGGAGGCAAAAAGGCAGGCCGAGTGACGAGAGAGGACCGAGGGGGGAAACTCACCAGCGGTGAATGAATAAATAAGGCAAAAGCAAAACCTGGAAATGTGATGACTGGGCTCACTTGGAAAGAAAAGTCACTGCAAACTGATAATCAACTGGCAAATATATGCACGTGTGTTTTTACAAGATGCATGTACTGTATTTTTCGCTCCATAAGACACACTTTTTTCCTCCTAAAAAGTAAGGGGAAATGTCTGTGCGTCTTATGGAGTGAATGTGAAGTCGATCGCTGGCTCCCTTTCCGGCCCAGGCCCCTTGCCCAGGCTTCCATTGTTGAATGTTCTGCAGACGGAGGCTGTTTGTTTCCCCAGCGACATGTGACTGGCTGATTAGATTATCTGTCTGGAAACTGTAGAAACGGTTCCCTTTCCTTTCCTAAAAAAGCTGCAGAACTGTGAATTGAACCCCATAAAAACAGGATTTTCCCCCTTTGCAAAATAAGCTCAACAACTTTGAGCTGATGCTCAAAAAAAGGAGCTTTTCCCCTTTGCAAAAAAAGCTGCACAACTGTGAGCTGATCCTCAAAAAAACGGGGCTTTCCCCCTTTCCTCCTCTAAAAACTAGGTGCGTCTTATGGTCAGGTCATCTTATGGAGCGAAAAATACGGTAAACGAATTGTTTCAGGCAGATCAGGAGACCCTTCGAGGGAACTTACGTTCTTGCCGACATCATCTTTGGAGCTCACGAGATCTTCCATCTCCGCTTTCAACAGCTTGTTGGTTCGCTCAAGTTCTTCCTTTGCTTCCAGGGCCTCCTCCAGAGCCCGGGAGAGAGACAGGGCCTTCGTCTCCTTCTCCCGAGCTTCAGCCTCTGCACGGTCTCTTTCTTCGGCGTATTTGGAAGAGATGTTCTTCTCCTCTGCTAGCATCTGCCAAGGAACAAGATGCTGGTAAGCTTCGGGTCTCAGCAAGGAGGCCATTGCTTTGATTCAGGGGCAAGAGGGCTTTCCAACAGCATAACAGCTCAGAGAAGTTGACTGCTTAAGGGGTCATATAAAGAAGGAAATCATCATCAAAGCCCAAGATGCACTGGACAGGAAGCAATAAAGGAAAGCTGCAAGGAGGAAGCATTTAATTAACATTGCAGGGGGGATTTCCTAAACAGGACCTATATGTTAAGTGAATAACATGGAAGGGTTTGTTGTCTTGGAAACAGGCACTGCTGGCTAAGACAGCACTATATTAAGTGCTGTGCAAAACCTCAGTAAGCAATAAAGGCAACAAAAGCTGCAAGGAGGAAGCATTTAATTAACATTGCAGGGGTCCCTTTCCTAAACAGGACCTGTTTGTGAGTGAACAATATGGGAGGGATTTTGCTGTGGGAAAAGTTATTGCTGGATAAGGGGCACATCAATGGCAACCCAATCCTATTAACGTTTCGGTCACTCTGGGCACAGTGGACAGCACAGAAAGAGAGCATGCAGGGAGCTGGGCTGTGATGGCCTGGGAATCTGATTCAGAAGCTGAACCTGAGGAGTCCCAGCCTGCACAGGAGTCCCCGCCTCCAGGGCCGGCTGAGCTGGGGCAGGGGCTTGGATCTGAAGGGCCTGCACCTGTGCCGAGTCCTCAGGAGCAGACACCAAATGTATCCACTCTGGCTCCGGAGGTGATTGAGGACCCATTGCCTGCAGGTGCACCTCTCCGAGCCCTGTCAGGGGAAGGTGAAGCTGCCCCTGGGTCCAGTAACCCTCCAGCTTCTCCTGAGCTGCAGAGGCTCAGGGCAGAGAGGCGGAGGGAACTAAGTGCTCTCAGGAGGAGTGCTCGCCTTAAGGCCAGGAGAGGCGGGTCACCTGTGGGCCAGGACCACCCCTGGCCTCAGAGGAGATAAAGGCCAGTCAGCCCAGTCCCAGGTTGGAAACCTGTTTCTGCCAGCACCCAGACCTGTTCTTCCAGAGTTCCTGACCACACCCGGCTTCTTACTTTGGACCCCACTTCCCCCTTGGTGGACAGTCTCCAGACCCTCGGCCCAGGACTGGACTTTGACCACGCCTCACGGTACCCCCCCCCCCCCCGGGACCAGCACATGGGCTCTTGCCTGGTCGAACTTCTTCTGCTTCTTCTCCAAGTTGGAGACCAGCTGGCGCTGGTTGTCCAAGTCGACCACCAGGTCGTCCAGCTCCTGCTGAAGCCGGTTCTTTGTTTTTTCCAGTTTGTCGTACGAAGCTGCTTTCTCCTCGAACTGCTGCGTCAGGCCTTCGATTTCCTTCTGGAGCTTCTTCTTCCCTTCCTCCATGCCCTCGATGGTGCTGACGTACTCCTGGAGCTTCCGCTTGGAGTCAGAGAGCTGCAGGTTGGGGTTCAGAGAAAGGTAAGCCCTCGTGACACCCAGCACCCCAACCAACGCAGGTGCAAGCCCCTTCCCCGGGAATGGGCGGAATCAGCTGATCCAACAGTATTGTGGGAATGTAGAGATGGGCCCATGTACCCATCCAGCTCCCTCCTACTGGCCCTCTGTTTGGGGTTTCTAACAAAGACGGGGAAGCTGTGGCTCTCCAGAAGTTCCCATCATCCCTGATCACTGGGCTCCCATTATTGCTGAGAGCATGATAAAAGTCATGGATCCCGCTTGTTGTCGTCAGGGGCATACCTAGGGGTTTGGCAATGGGCGACGTGAATGTGAGCCCAACCTTGCCTTGGGTTTTCTGCACAGTGAGCCGTGATCTTTCAACCTGGAAAATGGGAATTTAAAACAGCCTGCCGCACAGCGGGGGTGCACGGTAAGAACCCGAAGGGGTTCTGTTTTGGTTTTTAAAATCCAAAGTGGATAAATTCAGCGTAACTACTGCAATATGCTCTACGTGGGGCTACCTTTGAAGGTGACCTGGAAACTACAACTAATCCAGAATGCGGCAGCTAGACTGGTGACGGGGGGCGGCCCCCAAGACCACATAACACTGGTCCTGAAAGACCTACATTGGCTCCCAGTACGTTTCCGAGCAAAATTCAAATTGTTGCTTTAAAGCTCTAAACGGCCTCGGTCCAGTAGACCTGAAGGAGCGTCTCCACCCCCATCGTTCAGCCTGGACACTGAGGTCCAGCGCCGAGGGCCTTCTGGTGGTTCCCTCACTGCGAGAAGCCAAGTTACAGGGAACCAGGCAGAGGGCCTTCTCGGTAGTGGCGCCCTCCCTGTGGAATGCCTTTCCCATCCGATGTCAAAGAGAACAACAACTACCAGACTTTTAGAAGACATCTGAAGGCAGTCCTGTTTAGGGAAGCTTTTAATGTTTGATATATTACGGTATTTTAATATTTTGTTGGAAGCCGCCCAGAGTGGCTAGATGGCCAGCCAGATGGGCAGGGTATAAATAATAAATTACTATTATTATATAGTAATGGTCAGAACCTGCACGGTCAACGTTGAAATGTGCCTCTCCAGGTTCTGCTTCGCTTCCATCTCTTCCTCCAGCTGGTCCTGGATGCTGTTCTTCTCATCCTCCATCTGGCGAAGCTTTGTGGACAAGTTGAGCTTCTGGCGGGTTTCCTCCTGGAGCAACTCCTGGGGGCAGCAAGAAAGCAGAAGCCCTTGCTGGTGAGTCTTCCCCAAGAACCTCTCTGAAAACCTCAGTTTGGCTTGCGGTGGTACTTACCTGAGTGTCCTGCAGCTGAGACCCCAGAGTCGCCACGTCCTTCGTCAGTTTGATGGTCTTGCCCTCTGCTTCGTTCAGCAGCCCCGTCACGTTCTCAACCTCCACCTGGAAGGCAAAGGAAGAGCAAAACAAAGCAGTGTTCGGATCAGCCTGATCTGCACTCTTCTCACAGGAAATAATAATAATAATTTGCTAGGCTCCTTCATCCTTTTTTATTTTAAAAAAAACTACAGAAATAGAAAAAGGGACACTGCATCGTCACCTGCAGCTTGTGGACTTTTTCGTTCAGCTCTGTCCGGACGCGCTCCCCGTCTGAAAACTTGGACTGCAGCTCCTGCAGCTGCACTTCCAGCTTCTTCTTCTTGTTCTCCACCTCCTGCTTGGCCTGGTTGAGCGACCGGACCTCGCTGCTCAGGTCGGCGTTGTCCTTCTCCAGAGTCTGCTTGGTCTTGTCCAAATTGGCTTTGGCCTGAAAGCACAGAGGACGTTTGGTGTTTACGTACCCAAGAAGGGACCCAGAGTTGACAAGTCTTCCAGCAGTGTGACAGCCACAGATCTCTTGTATACGTCAATTTCACCACCGTCCGATCACACTTCTTTAATCTGACACACTGGGTCAGTGCGTCTGGCTATAAAGCAGAAGGTTGGTGGTTGAAGCCCATCCTATGGGCAGGATTCTTGCAGGGGTCCCTTCAAACGCTACAATTCTATGATTCTATGAATGTTTTGGGGACCCGTCCTATTCGTGTGACCTGGGTTTCTTTTAGACTATTTAAATACAGTCGTATCTTGGTTCTGGAATGCCTTGTGACTCAGACATTTTGGCTTCCGAACACTCCAAACCCAGAAATGAGTGTTCCGGTTTGTGAACGTTTTCTGGAAGCCGAACGTCCGACGCGACTTCTGCAGCTTCTGCTTGAGTGCAGGAAGCTCCTGCAGCCAATCGGAAGCCACACCTTGGTTTTCGAACGTTTTCAGAAGTTGAACAGACTTCTGGAATGGATACTGTTCAAGAACCAAGGTACGACTGTATGGTGTTTTAAATTGTTCAAACCTTCCTGGGGATTATATGGTGAAGAAAGGGTATGGAATAATATATCAGCAGCAGGTTTTTTTTGTTTTTTTGACATCCAATATCTTTAATGCTCACACCTGAGACAAAAACGTGCAGTGTAAAGTAAAGTAAAGCATGCGCAGATTATGTTGCTATCAAACCCGTTACCAGAAACGTTTTGGAATTATGTCTGTCTATTCATTCTGTCTGTCCTGAATTCTGCAGCATTCAGGACACTTCTGCATTTAAAACACTACGCCCAGAATGCTTAGATTGCAGCGGGCACTGCGAGTTGTTAGGAGACACATGCCCACACCCCTCACAGAACTACAATTCCCAGAGTTCCATGGGAAGAAGGGTTGATTGCTCAACCACTCTGGGACAAAAGGGTGCATTAAAATGCACAGCGCAAGTGTGAGCTCCGTTGCACTGGGTGGCCCTGAGTTCTAGTCTCCTTGCAGGAGTCCGAGCAGTTCGCAAATCCTGGCTCTGAAAGGGCACAGCCATCCCCAAAGCAATGCCCTGAGTTTGTTTATATATTCGCTCGCTTGCTTGTTACCCGTTTGAATTGTTCCAGCTGCTCCGTCAGCTCCTCCACAGCCTGCGTGTGCTTCTGCCTCATCTCTTGGACCTGAGCCTCGTGGGTGCGGGTCTCCTCGTCCAAGGCTCTCTTCAGGATGGTGACCTCCTGCTCCCGCTTTGCTCTGAAAACAACAGAGCAGGCGTGATTTTTGTTTGCCATCCCAAACCACATTATTTGGGGATACAGCCGGCTCTGCCGTCGCCTCCAGGCTGGGAGGGTTGCAAATGCATTCCAGGAAATTTAAAGAGGATTTGAAGTCCTCTTGCGCCCTATTGCAAGAAGAACCATACGCGGCCCTCAGGACCTTTCTATGTGGCCCTCGGAACCTCCCCCTGGCTACGCACGTCACTGGCCTCACTTTGCACCTAGAATGGTGAGTCATTTTGGACTCACAGCTGTCCATGGAGGCGCAGGTCAATTCTGTGTCCAGGGCAGCTGTCTACCAGCTCCATCTTGTACGCAGGCTGAGACCCCACCTGCTCGCAGACTGTCTCGCCAGAGTGGTGCATGTTCTAGTTATCTCCCGCTTGGACTACTGCAATGCGCTCTACGTGGGGCTACCTTTGAAGGTGACCCGGAAACTGCAATTAATCGAGAATGCGGCAGCTAGACTGGTGACTGGAAGCGACCACCAAGACCATATAACAGCCGGTCCTGAAAGACCTACATTGGCTCCCAGTACGTTTCTGAGCACAATTCAAAGTGTCGGTGCTGACCTTTAAAGCCCTAAACAGCCTTGGTCCAGTATACCTGAAGGAGCATCTCCACTCCCATTGTTCAGCCCAGAGGTCCTGAGGTGCAACCCCAAGGGCCTTCTGGCGGTTCCCTTCCTGCGAGAAGTGAGATTCCAGGGAACCAGGCAGAGGGCCTTCTCGGTGGTGGTGCCCTCCCATCAGATGTCAAGGAAATAAACAACTAGAAGACATCTGAAGGCAGCCCTGATTAGGGAAGTTTTTAATGTTTGATGTTCTGTTGTGTTTTTAATATTCTGTTGGGAGCCGCCCAGAGTGGCTGGGGTATAAATAATATATTATTATGATTATTATGATTATTATTAGCTGGCAGAAAGCAGAATGAACTTGACGGGGCAGCCCCCCAGTTGCCCTGCCATGCACCAGCTTCCACCGCAGGGATGGTGTCCACTTTCCGCTCCTCTCCCGTCCTCACCTGAGCTCCTGCTGGGTGGCAGTGCTGTCCAGGGTGTCTTCCAGCTCTGTCTTGAGAGCCTCCAGCTCCTCGCCCAAGTCCCGCTTCTGCTTCTCGGCTTTGTTCCTTGCGGCACGCTCAGAATCCAAGTCCTCCTGGAGGTCAGAGATGTGTGCTTCCAGCTCGCGGATTTTCTTCAGGGCGTTGTTTTTCTGGCCCGTTTCGTCTTCAAGCCTGGGAGGATGGGATTTTTAGAAGACTTTTTTTAAAACAAAAAAATTAAAGGAACCAACTTACTTAGCGGTAGATAGTTTGTCATTAAAGGCACAGATTGCTCAATCCGGTCACTACAAACTCCCCCATCCCCACATATCTCCCAGAACCAGAAGAGGCATGAAAAGGGCAGAGAAGAGGTTGGCAATGTGCAGGCCCAGTCTCCAATTGCCGGGGGGGGGACGTGGAGAGAGAGGGACGTAGGCAGCTGTGGGGAGGCAGGAACCTTCAGTCTCAGCAACTGATTAATGGGGCAAGACCTACCAGAGATGAGTTGCTGTGCTCATTAGGCCTGACACTCCTGTACAGAACATGTTTTTGCTAATACAGTGGTATCTTGGTTCTCAAACGCCTTGGTACTCAAACAACTTGGAACTCAAATACAGTACTGCAAACCCGAAAGTATTGCAGTTTGCTAACTTTTTTCGGAAGCTGAACGTGCTCTGTTTTCAGCGCTATGCTTCCAATTTGAGTGTTACGCTTCCAATTTGAGTGTTACTCTGAGGTCTGTCTGTTTTTGTTATTTATTTTGCATTTTTGTTTTTGCAGCTCTTTTGGTTTCGTTTTTGTGACTGTGCGGAACCCAGTTCAGCTACTGACTGATTGAATGTGTGACTGCAGTACATTCTTTATTGCTTTCATTTTATGGATCCATGGTCTCGTTTGAGAGTAAAATTCATGTTAAATTCCTGTACTGGGGGTTGTTTTCAAAAGTCTGGAACGGATTAATCCATTTTGCATTACTTTCTATGGGAAATCGCACCTTGGTTTTGGAACGCTTTGGTTTTGGAACGGACTTCCAGAACGGATTAAGTTTGAGAACCAAGTAAAGAGTTAACTCCAACTTGCACGGTGTGATTTACTTCTGGCTTGCTCCTGACAATGTGGCCTTGGGGATGAATAGAAGATTTCCCACCCCAGGTTTAACTACAGACACCAGCGGTCTAACCCGGGACTTTCTAGATACAAAGGAGATGCTGTGCTACCCCTGAGCTATTGCAGGAGTGTGACTCACACTCCTGGGAGCTTCTTTTGGTTTCACCCAGAAGGACAACAGAAGCATGCAGTGGTTTCAGCAGAGAGGATAGTGTGTCCCACCAGCAACAGCAAATCCTTCATCATGCAAACATGATCCACGAAGAAATAAAGAAAATATTATGAATATCATATAGTAAGAGGCCAGAGGCATTCCTTTTAGGAATTTTAAATGACAATATTCCAAAAGACAAAACTAAATTTTTCTTATACGCAACATCGGCAGCAAGAATCCTGGTGGCTCAGTACTGGAAAGGGAATCAGTTACCCACTAGGGGAGAGAGGCTATGTAAGCTCTCAGAATACTTAGAATTAGCCAAATTGACAGACATAATAAGACAAAAACCAAAAAGTGAAGTAAAAAAAGAATGGGAGTGCCTAAATGAATACCTCAAAAGTCAAGGTTCAAGGGCAGAAATCTGGCTGAGTCTGGAATAACCTTGGTAAGTGAAAGGATATGAAAAAAGGATTTATATCTAGATGTTAGGATAGAGATGATAAAGAAAACAGGAAAACAGGAAGACACAATGAGAGATAAAGGAAGTGCTGTGGGATTGGAGGAAGTCAATGTCTTGTTGTTGTTGTTTTAGTGTTTATATTATTAACTTGTAAGATACAGATTATTTTTATTTGTTGTTGTTTTTAGTTTTTGAATGTTGATTTTTGTGTGTTGTGTATTGTTATTTTTTTATATCTTTCGTGTTGTTGTTGTTGTGTAGAAAATACTAATAAAATTCATTTAATTAAAAAAAAATCCTTTGTCATGCAACCACAGTCCTAAATTACCAGCCATCAGCTGGGGCACCTCAAGGACTTGTCCCCACCTGGCCAGGGCCGCCTGGAGCTCCTCTTCCTTTTTGGCCAGCTGCATCTTCAGCTCCGCAATCTGGGCTTGGAGATCTGCGATCTGCTCGTGGAGGTCGCTCGAGTCGCCCTCCAGCTTCCTCTTCATCTTCTCCAGTTCTTGCCGGCACTTCTCTTCTTTCTTCAGGCGGACTTCCAGTTCCGAGATCATCGACTCGTGCTTGTTCTTCAGCTTGGTCAGGTTCTTGGCTTTCTCTTCCTCTTCTGCAAGGTTGGTGGTCAAGTCGCTTATCCTCTCCTCGAGAAGTTTCCTTTCCTATGGAGGAGAAGAGAGGGAGGCACACACAAAAACAATCAGAAATTGCATTTAGTTTGCATGAACTTACTTAGGGAAAAAACTGGCATTGCTAAATGTGCCACATAATACTCATTTGTGAGAACTCACTGCCTATTAACATCAGACAGCCACTTCTGCTGTACTCTTTTCAGCACCTGCTTAAAACCATTTTGTTTAGGCAAGTCTATCCAGACATGGGGGACGCGGGTGGCACTGTGGGTTAAACCACAGAGCCTAGGACTTGCCGATCAGTAGGTCGGCGGTTCGAATCCCCGTGACGGGGTGAGCTCCCATTGTTCGGTCCCAGCTCCTGCCAACCTGGCAGTTCAAAAGCACGTCAAAGTGCAAGTAGATAAATAGGTACCACTCCTGTGGGAAGGTAAACGATGTTTCCGTGCGCTGCTCTGGTTCGCCAGAAGTGGCTTAGTCATGCTGGCCACATAACCCGGAAGCTGTACGCCGGCTCCCTCGGCCAGTAAAGCGAGATGAGCGCCGCAACCCCAGAGTCGGTCATGACTGGACCTAATGGTCAGGGGTCCCTTTACCTTTACCTTTACCCAGACATGGATGCCTCTATCCATCCATTAGACCTCCCAGTATGTTTCCGAGCACAATTCAAAGTGTTGGTGTTGACTTTTAAAGCCCTAAAAGGCCTCGGCCCAGTATACCTGAAGGAGCGTCTCCACCCCCATCGTTCTGCCCGGACACTGAGGTCCAGCACCGAGGGCCTTTTGGCAGTTTCCTCACTGCGAAAAGCTAAGCTACAGGGAACCAGGCAGAGGGCCTTCTCGGTAGTGGCACCCCCCCTTTGGAACGCCCTCCCACCAGATGTCAAAGAGATAAACAATGACCTGACATTTAGAAGACATCTGAAGGCAGCCCTATTCAGGGAAGTTTTCAATGTGTGACATTTTGATGTATTTTTAATCTTTGTTGGAAGCCGCCCAGAGTGGCTGGGGAAACCCAGCCAGATGGGTGGGGTACAAATAATAAATTATTATACCATTATTTATTTATTTATTTATTTAAGATATTGTCTCACTCGCCTTCACCACAAAATCCCAGGGTGGGTTGCAGCCAGACATATCGCACAATATGAAAACCCCCATTTCAATCAAACCAAACGACATTGTGTCAGACAGCAGAGGTAATCTCGCAAAAACGACACGCAAATCTTCACCGTCGAAGGCCAAAGAGGAGCTTCTTCAGCAAAAGGGTGGTATTCAAGGAATCTGTACTTCTGGCTGTGCGACAGAACATCACCGCCTTCTCCTCCCCCCCTAAATCTTCTCTCAAAGGTTGGGGAGGACCCTCTACAAATTTAGGAGGTGCACAGTGAGGGGAAGTACTGCTAGGCAGCCCAGAGTGCTTGCACTTGCAGAACCTTTTAGCTGGACACAACTCTTTGTAATGAAGGTGCTAGGCGAGCCTCTGCAGGGAGGGAGTTCCACATTTTGGGAGCTGGCACAGAGAACGCCCTCTCCCAGTCTGCCAGCCCCCATGTTTCTGTGGCTGGCAGAACCACCAAGAGGGCACCCTCTGCCCCTCTCAGTTGCTTAGGATTTCAGCAGGTCTTTCCCTCACCGCCACCTCTGCACTGGCTCTAAAGAGCAGGGCCTGGTTTGCTCAGCAGCACGGACCTTTGTGAGTTTGTTGTTCTGGTCGTCCATCACCAAGATGTCGTCTTCCATCTTTTTGATCTTGGCCTCCGCAGTTACTTTCTCCAGCTGCAGCTTCTGTCTGGCAGCTTCCTCTTCTTCCAGCTGATCCTCAAGTTCCTGTTTGGGGGTTCATGGGAGGTGGAAGGTAAAAAAAGGGGGGGATGTGAAGTTTATGCATTCATTTGCTTCTTCAGATACAGTGGTATCTCGGGTTAAGAACTTAATTCGTTCTGGAGGTCCGTTCTTAACCTGAAACTGTTCTTAACCTGAGGTACCACTTTAACTAATGGGGCCTCCCGCTGCTGCCGCACGATTTCTGTTCTCATTCTGAAGCAAAGTTCTTAACCCGAGGTACTATTTCTGGGTTAGCGGAGTCTGTAACCTGAAGCGTCTGTAACCTGAAGTGTCTGTAACCTGAGGTACCACTGTATTTTAAGCACCACCTGTTAGGCTAGCATGTGATATGGCAACTGGGGTTGGATTAAGACCCTTGTATTAAAAATATTATATACATATATATATATATATATATATATATATATATATATGTATATATGGTGAGTGTTTTAAAAGAAGCCCTGTGGAACATGTGTACACTTTTTCCACAGGACTTCTTTTACAGGACTCACTGTGTGTGTGTGTGTGTGTGTGTGTGTGTGTGTGTGTGTGTGTATTAGGCTGAAATTAAAAGTAGCTTCTTTCTACATTCGCTAGATGACTACTTTCATGGGTTGGGTTTTTATATGAAATATCAAAATCTTTCTATAATTTTTTTTGCGTGTGGCTCTGCTTTACTAGAGCTTAGTCTGCCTATTGGGTCATCCAGCCCTGAAAGTACTACCATCAAATCCAGCACACACACACACACACACACACACACAATATATATAAACAGAATTAGAATCAAGCCCAGCAAGTAGTTGTCCAGTCAAGGAATTGGCACAGCATTGAGGGGAAAGCAAGCTTCTAGTCCTCATTGGTGTGAAAATGAATTTGCAAGTGTGCCTTCACCGTATGCGGAAGGGACTCTCTCCAGGCCACCCTCCCACTCAGTGGGTAGAGAGCATGAGACTCTTAATCTCAAGGTGGTGGGTTTCAGCCCCATGCTGGGCAAAAAGACTCCTGCGTCAGAGGGGGTTGGACTAGGTGACCCTCGTGTTCCCTTCCAATGCTACAATTCTATAATTCTACTATAATTATATTCTATAATTCTACTATTAATCTCTCCCTTCCCTGCCCCTCAGCAGCCCGCTCTTCCTCTCCATTCTCCAGCCAAGCCCATTTCCTTGCAGCAATGCTTTTAAGTCTCCCTCTGATCTCCCAGCATGAGAACCCAGTGGTGGTGTAATGGTTAGAGTGCCAGACTAGGACCTGGGAGAGACCAGGGTTCAAATCCCTGCTCAATTCGGTCTCTACAAACTCACCCCTCCCCACATGTCTCCCAGAACCAGAAGAGGCATGAAAAGGACGGAGGTTGGCAGTGAGCAGGCCCAGTCTCCAATTGCTGGGTGGGGGCACGGATGGACGTGGAGAGGAGAGGACTTAGGCAGCTGTGGGGAGGCGGGGACCTTCAGTCTTGGCAACTGATTAATGGGACAAATCCCTTCACTTGGCCATGAAGCTCACCAGATGACCTTGAGGGCCAACCTACCTCACAGGGTTGTTGTGGGGGATTAAATGAGGAGGGGAGGTCCATGCATACCACTCTTGAGCTCCATGGAAAGGGGGAAAGGTGTGATATAAATAAATATATAAATGGTGATGATGATGATCATAAATTTAAAGCTCGGGTACCAGCATTTGCTGCTGCATCTTCTTCTTCTCGGCCTGCAGCTGCTGCCCGCGTTCTTCCTCCTCCTCGATCCTGGCCTCCATCTCGTGGAGAATCTCCTCCAGCTCCTGCTTCTTGGCGGCCAGTCGGATACGCATCTCCTCGGCTTCTGCGTAGAGCTCCGTCTCGGCCTGGAGCTGCTCCTGAAGTTGGTTCTTTTCTTCAGACAGCTGGCAAAGGACAACAGCAAATGTTAAAATTCGGGCCAAGTGGTTTCTTTACCCGAAGGCAAACTCGTTGTTATCCCAAACTAGGCGTCATGCACCCAGCGTTGCTCAGGAATTTGAAGGGGAGGAAAAAATTAGCAGAGTTTGGAAATAAGTGGTTAAATTTTGAAAGCCTCAGTGCACTATCTTGCTTCAAAATGGCTATCCAGGAATAGCCAAAAATGGCTCCTTGATCTCAGAAACCATCACACCCCATTGGGCTGAAATCAGGGCAGGTGTGAAAGGTTCAATCCCTCGTCTTGATTCGAACCTCTGCTTGAATTTGCCTGTCCTAGGGAGCAAACACCAGTTCTGGGCACCACAATTTAAGAAGGATATTGATAAACTGGAATGGGAGCAGAGGAGGGCGGCCAAGAAAATCAAAGGTCTGCAAACCAAGCCTTATGATGGACAGCCTAGGGAGTCGGGTTTGTTTAGCCTGGATAAGAGGAGACTGAGAGCAGGTATGTTAGCCATCTTCAAACATCTAAAGGGCTGTCACAAGAAAGATAGAGCAAGCTTGTTTTCTCCTGCTCTAGAGGGTAGGATCAGAACCAATGGCTTCACATTACAAGGAAGGAGATTCCAATTCAACATCTGGAAGAACTTTGTGACAGTAGGAGCTGTTTGACAGGGGAACAGTCTCCCTCAGGAGGTGGTGGATTCTCCTTTCTTGGAGGTTTCTAAGCAGAGGTTGGATGGCCATCTGTCATGGATGCTTTGGCTGAGATTCCTGCATTGCAGGGGTTTGGACTAGATGACACTCAAGGTCCCTTCCAACACTATGATTATGTGAGCACCTAACCTGGCAAGGAAGGATCCGGGCCCTTTGGGTTGAAAGGTCAAGGCACCCTGCAAGCTCACCTGGCTGTGCTTTTGTTCCAGTTCTTTCAACTCGCTCTCGGCTTTGATCTGCCTTTCCTTCACCGCCTTGAGCTCTTCATCTTTCGCCTGCATCTCTTCCTCTTGGCGGGTGACCTGTAGCAGTGGCTTCACCTGAAAGAAGAGAATTTCTATGGTCACTTCGGGAAACACGCTGCCTGACCCCTCCACACACACACACACACACCTGAAAAAGAACATAGCTTGCCTTCCCTAGTCTTTCCCCCAGGGAACCTTTTATTGGGAGCAGACTGGGAGCTATAGTCCTCAGAGAGCAGCCTTTTGGAGGAAGGCTGTTGCGTGGCGAGTTCCCGCCCCCCCCAGTGGAAATAATTACACATGACACTATTATTAAGGTTAATGAGCTAAATAAGGCCATATTGGTTACAGGTGATGAGTGGTATTGGCCTAGGCATTGGACCTAACCGACTATATCCGACTTCAGCCCATCTGCTTGAAGTCTGGGAGGGGTTAACCACCAGCAGGGGGAGTCCTGCTGATGCACATCAACTAGGAACTCCCCCCGGGTCACTGCTAGGGGGCGTGCCTTAGGCCCTCACCTCCCTAGGCTTCGGACAGGGCCATGCCCGCTGGAATCCTTTATCAGACTACCCTTCAATATGCGGGGGAGATGAGGGCGTAACCTCCCCTCTTCCATCTACAGAACAATACCAATGCCTAACCGCCAATACCCAGAAAGTTGGGGTGATTTGCTACGAGGTTGGCGAAAACCAAGTGGCTGGTGCCAATTTGCCAAGTGGGAAAATTCCTACCAGGCCCCTCAATGGCGACCAGCCAAGGTCAAGGAAGGAAAACCTTATAGGGCGGGAGGGTGGGAAAAACAGGAACAGATGGCAGGCAGCAAAGAGGGAGATCCCCGGCCGTGTCCTGGTTTAAATAGGGCAGGCCACACCCCCAGAGCCAGCCAATTGGCTGGCCAGGAGGTGACGCAGCTGGGAATCCCCCCAATCGCGCGTTGGCTGGGTTCCAGCCGCCGCGCGCATGGTGGGGCCGTGAAGCCCGCAACTCCACCTCCTCCAAAGCCCTAGGTAGGGGCAGCCAAGAAAGGCACCTACTTTGGTGAAGAGTCTCCACCACTGCCAGTTCCTCAGCTTCAGGTAAGCAGCACAATTCCTTTGGATGACCTTCATGGCGGTTAACTGTTGCTGCCTCTTGGCAAAAGCCCTGATCAAAAAGAGAGAAATATACAGTCAAACCTCAGTTTTTGAATGTATCCGTTGAAAAACATTCCGGTTTTCGAACACCGCAAACCCAGAAGTAAATGCTTCGGTTTTCGAACATTTTTCGGAACCCGAACATGCGATGCGGCTTCCTCTGATCTCAGGAGCTTCCGCCGAGTGCAAGATTCCAAGGTCTAGCTGGGCACCTGCGCGTCATGGAGGTGATATTTAGGCTCATTTGGGCTAGCTTTTTGGGTTTTATTTTGGTTTATTTGGAGTTCTCTTGCAACCAATTTGATTTTGTGACTGTGCGGAAGCCAGCGCTGAGTGAAATGGATAAAAGCTGCAAAGCCAAGAGAATGGTTAACAGAATAATAATAATAATAATAATAATAATTTATTTATACCCCGCCCATCTGGCTGGGTTTCCCCAGCCACTCTGGGCAGCTTCCAACAAAATATTAAAATACAGTGGTCTGTTAAACATTAAAAGTTTCCCTAAACAGGGCTGCCTTCAGATGTCTTCTAAAAGTCTGGTAGTTGTTGTTCTCTTTGACATCTGATGGGAGGGCATTCCACAGGGCAGGCACCACTACTGAGAAGGCCCTCTGCCTGGTTCCCTGTAAGTTCACTTCTTGCAGTCAGGGAACCGCCAGAAGGCCCTCGGCGCTGGACCTCAGTGTCCGGGCAGAACAATGGAGGTGGAGACGCTCCTTCAGGTATACTGGGCCGAGGCTATTTAGGGCTTTCAAGGTCAGTACCAACACTTTGAATTGTGCTCGGAAACGTACTGGGAGCCAATGTAGATCTTTCAAGACCCGTGTTACGTGGTCTCGGCGGCCGCACCCAGAACAACATTAGATAGTATCATTAGATAGTAAAAATTGCTGTTTTAGGGGTTGGTTTTAAAGGCCTGGAACCGATTAATCCATTTTGCATTACTTTCTATGGGAAATCGTACCTCAGCAACTGGTACAACACGTGCATCCCAGATATCTGTTACACCCTCACAAAAGCATGTTGGCATGGGACAGTCTTAGTGTTGTGTCTTGCAGTCCTACTCAAAGGAAACTCCCCAAATTAATGACCAATGTCCTTTCATTTCAGTGGGTCTGCTCAGAAGATGACTAGCACTGAATACAACCCTTAATCATCCGTGTAAAACACCCCACCCAGCTCCGTATAGGGAAGAGCAATTTTGATCAGCAAAATGTCCAGTAAAAGGGACTTTACTTAGGGCTTCTGGTTACAGGAACACACCCACCAGGAGTCTGCAAATAGTCTGCCCTGGAGCAGGAGCTGAAGTGGGAGGAGCCTGGTAGTTTTGCAGACTTTCCCTTCTGACAATGCTCTGCTCTGTGCAGACTGGCTTGCTTGCATGAGCTGTTCAAAAGCTCTCTGTCCTTTCGGTGGGCCCATAACATAGGGCACCTGGTCCAGCAAAGTCACACCACTTGTGGGAGTGACCATGCTTGATGCTTGTGATTCTGCACCTCCCACCCATCCTAAGTTTTGTTTTGTTTGGTTTAGTTGCTCTTTGGGAAACAACCGTACTTTCTTGCCAGGTAGCCTCGGGATTGAGCCTGGAAAGTAATGATGACGTCTGTGATCTTCAGGTCCCTCTCCTCTTCCAAATGAGCCAAGACGCCAGTTCTGAAGAAGATCTTGCTCTGCCCAATCCTGTACAGGTTGGGGTCAAGTTCCAAGGCTTTGATCTATAGAGGTGGGAGGAGACACCAATTTGTAGTGTTCGATTAAAAACCAGATATAAGCTAACCCTCCACATAAGCTTTGTGCAAGCAAATCGGGACGAATGCTCAATAAACGGATCATCTGGGGGAGACTGCAGAGCAACTCAATGTGTGTGCGTTTTAAACAGTATGTATTTATTTATTTATACAGCATTAGAGCACCACTGTATAAATGAATTCTGGAATACGGGGTGTATTTAAAAGATACGTCCCAAAACATAGAGTTGGTCCGGAGTGGAGAAAATGAAACATCTTAAGGGAAACCCTGGAATGCCGAGAAAAAGAAGGAAGAAAACAAAGAGGTGAAAGGAAGTCCGGTCATGTTGGAATGTGGAGCAGGAAAGTAACAGAAGACAAGAGTCATGCAAACAGGGACATATAGCAAAGGGTGAAAAGGCTTTGCTCACCATGAGTATACATGCTTGCTTTCCATCCATAAATCCTTTCGGAATGGCATTTGCAGCAAGAATTTCATAGCTATGGGCAAAGCACATTGAAAATAGCACTGAATTCTGCAACATCTGAATACAGGCGTGATCCAAATCATGTAAATCCTTGGGTATGAAACATGTACCATGGAATAAAATGTATAATCTCTCGCGCGTCTGAATTACAATTCATCCATGAACCTATTAATGTCCATAATTTGATATTTATTTATTTATTGGCACATTTTTGGGGAGAATCCTTGCTAATTTACTTCTTCCATTAGTTTGCGATTTATCTAATTTGGGTTTTGCAATTCCATTCATATATCCAGCCGATATAAGAGAAATACAGATTAGGTAAAAAGTTAATCAAAGTATATCAGACAAAAATGGGTAAACTGGGAGAAAAGCACACTAAAATGCTGATGAATTCTTAATAAAATAAAAAAAGGAAAAACGTGGAGAACTGAAGATTGGGAAAAGGAGAAATTGAGGGAAACAAAAACTGACAGATTTGCCTGTTCCTAATTAAATCCTTCAATAACAATCCTGAGCTCCGATGCATGGAACAAACTGATAGCAACAGTGATCTTGCACAATTTCCATTCCTTTCAAAAGAGATGATCTTGGTGAATTGGAGCCTACAGTTTCATTTTGAGACCATCCATACTCCTGTAGCTTTGTCATGCTACAGGAAACCAAGCAATCTGCTCCTGCTCATGTTCAAGTCATGCAGCCCAGTCACTGAGATGCCTAGACCCAGGTCTGATTTGGGGAACTCTTGCACAACATCTCCCCCCCCCCCCAATGAAATCCTTATCGCTCCTTGCAAGCCTCTTACCGCTGGCGGAATTCCTGGAAGACGATTCTGTTAGGGAAACCCTGGCGACAGATTCGGATCCCTTCCAAAACACCGTTGCACCTCAGTTGCTCCAAGACCAAGTGAGCATCTAGCTTCCCGGCCTGTAAAACAGGGAGACATTCTTTTATAATTCCATCACCCAGCATAGGAAAGGGGGAAGGAGGGCTTTGCAAAATGCCCATTTTTACACTTCTGGAATATATAAGTGAATAAGCTTCAAAACCAGAGCAGAGAATTCTGTCTAGAGGCTTTTCTACACTAAAAACTAGTGGCTCTGAAGGAGCAATTATGTGAACCATAGTTTGGTAAAATAATGGGATTCCTCCATTAAAGATTCTCAGCTGCACATGCACAGTGGAAACTAGTCCATTAGGGCAGGGGTGGGGAATGTCTGGCCACGAGGCTGTTCTCCCTAAACCACACACTTGTTCCATTCCTGGCATCATATGTGGCATCGAGTGCATGAGCTCCTGACTGTTCCTTTCCTAGAGTAAGACATGCTTGCTGATGGGCAAGCATTGCTTTATTCCAATAGCAACAATTGGTTTCCAACTGAAACTGCTGCTAAAGTGAAGAGTTACTCCCCAGGTCTCTCCCCAGACAAGTTTCCCGACTCCAAAGGCCACATCCTCTCACTGGTCCTAATCTGTACCCTCTCCTCAAGTGGGGAAACCCAGCCAGATGGATAGGGTATTCTTATTATTATTATTAGGCTTCAGGTTTCATTTTTATTTTGGCGAATTACATGGCTGCTTTCTAGTTGCTGTCTTTTCCATCTTGAAAACAGTTTGGTTTAATATTATCGTTGTGGTTTCAGTTTCTTGTTCTCAAATTGCTCTGGGGGCTTTTCTGAAGCATAAACAAATACAGTGATACCTTCAAATGTCTCTGTTGACGAACATTTGGGTTTTTGAACGCCGTAAGCCCGGAAGTAAATGCTTTGGTACACACCTCAGAAGTCGAACATGCCAAGCGGCTTCTGCTGAGTGCAAGATCCTGAGGCCTAGCTGTTAGCTACTGAGTTTTCAGTTTTCGAACGTGTCAGAACTCCAATGGTCTTTCGGAACGGATTACAGTGGTACCTTGTTTCTCAAACTTAATCCGTTCCAGGAGTCCGTCCGACTCCCGAAACCGCTCAAAAACCACGGCACGGCTTCCGATTGGCTGCAGGAGCTTCCTGCACTCAAATGGAAGCCATGTCAGATGTTCAGCTTCCAAAAAATGTTGCAAACCAGAACACTCCTGGGTTTGTGGTGTTCGGGAGCTGATTTGTTCAGGAGCCAAGCCGTTCGAGTACCAAGGTACCATTGTACGTTCGAAAACTGAGGTAGCACTGTACTTGGAAAAGGAGTGGATGTGCTCGCTCTCGGTGCCAGCAGAGTACTGACCCTTTTTTCGTGATTTGGGATGATGCAGCGGACGAAGTTGGGGCTGGTGTTCCTCAAGGTGGTCATGAGCTTCGTCAGCTGCTCCTTGTACAGCTGCCCAACCGTCCGGAACATGCCCTTCTTCGTCTTGGAAGCGCTAGGGAGGGAACTCTCCGTCATCTTGGCCATCTGGTCCAGCCCCACGATGCGGTCCACTGAAACAAAGCCGAGACTATACATTCAGCCTTTAGAGGAAGCCTCAGGGGCAGAGGAGCTGTTTGGCGTGAAGAAGGGCCTATGCTCAATGGACGGCATTGCATGCTTCATGTCCTTACCATCTTTCCAGAGATCTGCCACAAACTTCTCGGAGGACTGGTTCAGTAAGGACGTCACGTTGTCGTTCAAGGGATCCATGTTCTTGGTCAGCCAGGCGGTGGCGTTGTAGTTAACCTTCCAGGAAAAACAAAAACCCAGCATGTGTGAGTCACTGCAAGTTGTCACTTGGCAACTTCCAGCAGGGGCAGATCTGGGTAATATGGCACCCTGTAAAAGGCGAAAATTGGCGCTGTGGGTTAAACCACAGAGACTAGGACTTGCTGATCAGAAGGTCGGCAGTTCAAATCCCCGCGACAGGGTGAGCTCCTGTTGCTCGGTCCCTACTCCTGCCCACCTAGCAGTTCAAAAGCACGTCAAAGTGCAAGTAGATAAATAGGTACCGCTCCAGCGGGAAGGTAAAGGGCGTTTCCATGCACTGCTCTGGTTCGCCAGAAGTGGCTTAGTCATGCTGGCCACATGACCCGGAAGCTGTATGCCGGCTCCCTTGGCCAATAAAGCGAGATGAGCGTTGCAACCCCAGAGTCAGCCACGACTGGACCTAATGGTCAGGGGTCCCTATACCTTTTACCAGCCCTCCCTCTGTGAGTCTACCTCAGAGGTCAGCAACCTAAGGCCCATGGGCTGGAAGCAGCCCATGAGGGTCACTTAACCGGCCCATGAGCCTGTTGACATTTCCATTCCACCTTAAGGAACAGGCATGAGATTGTTGCATGTCACATGTCTGTTTACATTCCAGAACAGTATGCTGGGAAATTCCGTTTGTGTATAGCTTTTGCTTTTGCTGTTTTCTCTGAGACGACATGAGAGACATGTTCTGATTTATGTTTAATAAATCTGTAGTTAGAGTATGACTTCACAAGCCTCACGCCTATTCTGTGTGCGCAGTAAACTCTGCTAAGAGCGTGCCCTGGCTTTTGAAGTCCGGGTCGCATGGGCCAGTGGAAGGAGACGGCACAGCTGGGGCTTATCAGCTGGCCTCCTGGCCCTCTGCTTGTCAACAGAGCCACCCCCGAACCGAGCCGCCCACTTAGTAAGTCCCGTGCGCTGCGCTAAACCTCTTCCCCGGCTCCGGAAATCAATTCTGCACATGCCCAGACACTGGAAATCACATCTTTGCATGTCCACAGCACTGAAAATCGCTTCTGCGCATGCCCAGACGCCAGAAATCGTTTCTGCACAGGTGTGATTTTCAGCATCTGGGCATGTGCAGAAGTGATTTCCGGCACCGCGGACATGTGCAGACGCGATTTCTGGCATTGCACTGCGCCGGCCCGGCCCACAGAGGATCTCCGCAGGAGTGATCTGGCCCACACCCAGGTAAGCCTGGTCTACCTCCTCTCTGCCATTGTTGCCAACTGCTGATGCTCCACTGCCCCATCACTGCTACCAGACAGAGTCATTGAGGAAGCAGGCAGCAGGAGCTGAGTCTTCCGCCTTTTCACCTCTGCCGTTATTTGCTTGCTCATTACCCTCCAGGCCAGAGCAAGAGGTAGGTGAACAAGCAAGTTGCAACAGTGAAGAGGAAGAGCAGGTGTAGGGGAATTGTGGGGGGGGGGGGCGCTACAGCAATGGCCTGCCCATGCCAAGCCTTTGCGCTGTTCCTGAGTGCTTTAGCCTGCGGGCAGGGAGGGGGCAGCATATGTAGGGCTGCCATATGTCGGGGTTTTCCCTGACACATCTGGGAAACACTCAGCAAAATGAAGTCCAGGCGGATTTTTGCTGATTTAGCAAAATGTCTGGGGAAACACAGACCTACTATGGCAAGTAGGGCTATTTTCCCCCCCAAAAAATCAAAGGGAAGCAACCCTAAGTATGTGCACTGTTAAGAAATTGTCACAAAAGATGATTGGATATGTAATTTAAGCGAATTTATAGAATTAGCAAGATTAACAGCAGCCCTAAGACTTCAGACAAATAAAAAATTAAGATTAGAATGGCAGTGTTTCGAGGAATATATGGAAAAACACTGCTCTAAAAGGAATATTTTGATATGCATGGATTAAGTATGTAAAGTATAAATGAGAACAATAATTAGAAAGGGTTATAAAGTGGTGCTTCAGGTTAAGAACAATTTCAGGTTAAGACTGGACCTCCAGAATGAATTAAGTACGTATCCAGAGGTACCACTGTAGAGACTTGAAAACACAAAACTGGTTGAAGGAATGGAGGGAAGTCATGAGCTCGGCAGAGCAAAAGGTTTTTTTGTTATTTGTTATTGTAATGTAGGAAATATTGTGTTAAAAAAGAAATTAATAAAAATTATATGAAAAAAAAAGACAATATTCAAATTTGAACCAAAGGAAGTTGAGTAGCGGTGGAGGTAAGTCACAGGGGTATGTAGGGTTTGTGTCTGTAGTATAGGGGTATATGTATTTTTACTTTTTGTATCAGTACATGTTAGTTTATTTTATTTTCATTTTTTGTATCATTTATTAAGAATAAATAAAATTTAAAAAAATTAAAAAAAGAAAGAAATTGTCTATTCGGATGCCCCTGTCCTGCTCCTTACCTTTCCTGCGTAATGAATGATAGAGAACTCTGTTTTGTCCTTGAGTTGCTTCTGCTTTTGGAACTTGGGGTGGTTGCCTTGTTCGTTACCCAGCTTCTCCACAAAGGAGGTGTCCGTGGCCTTGGGGAACCAGCACTCCTCATCCAGCAAGGCCAGGACACCAGGGGGGTTATTCTGAAATGGAGAAGAACAGAACGTCATCAGATCACCTCTCGGGAGAGACCTTCCCAACATACTGGGCGTTGACTGCTGAAATTTACTGTCGTGCTGGTGTCCATTTGGTAAAGAGCTGGAAAGAAAATGGTGTTCATTTGTTTAGAGGAGGAGTGGGGAGTCTGGGGGGGGGGGACAGACGGGACAGATCATTGTCTCCTCAAGCCCTAGCAGGTCAAATTTGACAGGTGGGCAGGTTTGCCATCTATCATTGATATCAGGTGATGCTGCGCTTTGAAGCCCCAATTGTTGAGACCTCAAAGTGCAACGCAGGGCTGTTTGAAAGCCCTTTTGCAAACAGTTCTGCACTGCTCTTTGAACCTCCTAAACCAGCTGGTTTTAGGATGGTTAAAGAGCAGTGTGGGGTTGTTTGCAATAGGTCTTTCAAACAGGCCCGCACTGGGCCTAGAAACTCCAGTTTTAGAGGTTCAAAGAGCAGCATAGGGCTGTTAGAAAGTCCTTTTGCAAACAGCCCTGCGCTGCTCTTTAAACTCGTGTTCTGTTAAACCATGGCCACAGAGATAAAAATTAACGTAGGAAATTAAGAGCAGCCCTCCTGGGTGAGGTGAAAGGCCCATCTAGTCCAGCATTCTGTTCTCACCACTGCCAAACAGATGGCTCTGGAAAATTTGCCATAACTGATTAAAATTAGCCTCTGGATGCCAAATGCTTCCATTGATCAATTGATGGATTATACCCAAGGTAGCCAATCCTCTGTGATACAATGCTAAGGTGTCAGTGTGGTATAGTGGTTAGAGAGGTGGAATAGTGCCTGGAGAGCAGCACTCTTCCTTAGCCCAACCTACCTCAAAGGGCTGTTGTGAGGACAAAATGGGGAGAGGGGAAGAACCTTGTATCCCACCTTAGGCACCTTGAGAGAAAGGTGGGATATACATTTTGTGTGTCTGTGTGTTAAAAATAAGAAGTCAAATTTAATACTGAGAAATTTAGCAAGTCACACTTGATGCAATAGTTTAAATTTAATGAATTGCTTAATTTAATTTAATTTAATTTAGACCTGACCAGACTGTAAGAAATTCTGAAGAGTTTGGATTTGATATCCCGCTTTATCACTACCCTAAGGAGTCTCAAAGTGGCTCACAACCTCCTTTCCCTTCCTCCCCGACAACAGACACTCTGTGAGGTGAGTGAGGCTGAGAGACTTCAGAGAACTGTGACTAGCCCAAGGTCACCCAGCAGCTGCATGTGGAGGAGCAGGGAATTGAACCCGGTTCACCAGATTACAAGTCCACCGCTCTTAACCACTACACCACACTGGCTCTGTGAAGATGGTTGTAATGGGTGAATGGTCAACCAGATGTTCTAGACAAAGCAATCTTACTGGTCTTTCGATCAGCTCAATGCAGGGCTGCAGGTCCAGTCCAAAATCAATGAAGTTCCACTCGATGCCTTCCCTCTGGTACTCTTCTTGTTCAAGGATGAACATTGTGTGGTTGAAGAGCTGCTGGAGCTTCTCGTTGGTGTAATTGATGCACAGCTGCTCAAAAGAATTGACCTGTGGGGGGGGGGGGAGAGAAAGCAGGGGTGAAGCAGCAGCCATATACAGGGTTAATCTTCCTAAATCAAGGTAAGACCAAAACAATTGGAGCTTTTAAACCTTAATAAACGAAGACTACTCGTCTTTTTTTAAGGGACGCGGGTAGCGCTGTGGGTTAAACCACTGAGCCTATGACCTGCCCGATCAGAAGGTCAGCGGTTCGCATCCCCGCGACAGGGTGAGCTCCCGTTGCTCGGTCCCAGCTCCTGCCCACCTAGCAGTTCGAAAGCACAAAGTGCAAGTAGATAAATAGGTACCGCTCCGGCGGGAAGGTAAACGGCGTTTCCATGTGCTGCTCTGGTTCGCCAGAAGCAGCTTAGTCATGCTGGCCACATGACCTGGAAGCTGTACACCGGCTCCCTCGGCCAATAAAGCGAGATAAGCGCCACAACCCCAGAGTCGGCCATGACTGGACCTAATGGTCAGGGGTCCCTTTACCTGTACCTTTATTCGTCTCTTTATAAACCTACAAGTTCATAAAGTTTATAAAACCAACAAGTTTATAAACCCACAAACAGTATGGACAGGACCAGCCCTATCATTAGGCAGAGTGAGGCGCGTGCCTCAGGGTTGCCGGAGAACAGCAGTGAAGTGTTGGAGGGCAGAGCGGCAAGTGCTGAACAGTCTGCCTGCCCCCTCTGAGTGAAGCCCACCACCACCATCTCCGCCAGAGGATGCTGCCCCATTGGACCAGCATCGAACAAGATTCAGCTCCAGTCCAGTTGGCTTCTGTACAGGGAACTGAGGACAATGAACCATGCCCTTCACCTCAGGCAGCAAAATGCCTTGGACCACGGACAAGGCCTGATTTAGGTTTGATGAGGCCCTAAGCAACTGAAGGTATTGGGGCTCTTTATATGTCCAGCTGTCCTTTGTCAACAACAAATTGTCGCTGTTTTTTGTATTGAATATATGCTATATATGCTTTTGAATTCTGGTGCTGGAGGAGACTCTTGAGAGTCCCATGGACTGCAAGAAGATCAAACCTCTCCATTCTGAAGGAAATCAGCCCTGATTGCTCACTGGAAGGACAGATGCTGAAGCTGAGGCTCCAATACTTTGGCCACCTCATGAGAAGAGAAGACTCCCTGGAAAAGACCCTGATGCTGGGGAAGATGGAGGGCACAAGGAGAAGGGGACGACAGAGGATGAGATGGTTGGACAGTGTTCTCGAAGCTACCAGCATGAGTTTGACCAAACTGTGGGAGGCAGTGGAAGACAGGAGTGCCTGGCGTGCTCTGGTCCATGGGGTCACGAAGAGTCGGACACGACTAAACGACTAAACAACAACAACAACATATGCTATATGGTAATTTGTGGACCTAATAGGTATCTAAAGCCATTTGCACATGTGGCCATGCAACCAGTGCATGCAGAATGTAGGCACCCTATATATAGAAATGAGCAAACCAGTGATATTTTAGGGAGCAAGCGGGGCCCATTACTTACATCATAGGAGCCTATACAACACAAATCACTGTTGCTGTATGTAGGTTTTATTTTATTGGGGGTTTTTTATGTTATATTTTGGAAATGTACATCCAGGTTGTTTTTTCTTTAAATTTTTTGGGGGGCCCCAAGAGAGTGGGGCCCTAAGCTATAGCTTGTTTAGCTCATATGTAAATCTGGCACTGACCATGGAACACAAGAAAATGAGCTGGCCTTGATTGAGGTCAGCTGCTCCAGTTACCTTGGGTTGAATAAAGGGGGCATACCTCAAAAATCTCAAACCCAGCAATGTCGAGGATTCCCAGGAAGGATGCTCCCTGTCTCTTGGTCTTGTCCAGGGCTTTGTTCACCCGGCTCAGAATCCAAAGGAAGAGGCGTTCATACGTTGCTTTGGCTAAGGCCTCTATTGCAAAATCAGCCTGTTGAAAAAGTTAAATGGAAGCAAGACCAAAATCAGTGAAGGAACCACAGCCAGATTTTATTGCATGGCAATCATTGGTGTCTGGGCTGGGGGAAATTCCCATTGCCTGGGTGCTGGGTCTTTTGAAGACCAGGACCAGAACGGAGGAAACAAGGGAAAGAAGGCCATCGTTACCTGTTCCTTGGTCTGAGCTTTCTGAACAACATCTCGGCCAACCTTGATTCTTGGGGTGAGTATTGACCGGGTGAAATCTGTCACATTGATACCCATAAGGTGGCACACTTTTTGTGCAGCTGGAACAGAAGAGATTTGAAATGTCGTTTTATACTACAGATCATGGAGAAATTCAATTTTGGTTGCGTTTGAACAAGAAGCTACCTAATTTGCACTTTTCCAACCAACGTGGGGGACGAAAACACAAAATCCGCTGTGCCCTGAATTTTGCAATGCAGTCCCTCCAACCAACGTATACCAAAAAATGCACATATTGGTGAAAACAGCATACCAAGGCGTATTATATTCGCAAAACCTGTTTGTGAAAATGTGTAGGTCAGTCAAAACTCCATACAAAAATGTGTTTGTTAGGATACGTTCTCACTCAAATGCTGGTGAATTTTCAGGAGGGTTCTTTATAAACAAAACCCCCCACACCAAAACCGCTGCAGAAATGTGGAGAAAGGAATTTAAGACTGGAGGGGGGGGGGAATGGGAAAAGTGGGAAAACCAAAACTGACTGATTTGTGCACCCACTATTTCATACAGCACCTTCCCCCCATTTGAGTTGCAAGTAAGAGATGTCAGATGTACCATCAGAAAAGCAGTTTTGTTTTCCATGAGCAGCTGAATATTGATATACAAGTTTCTTCTGTTGGGTACAGGCCATGTGTGCATGGCTGCTTGTAAGCTATACATGGTCCATTTTTGCAGGGGGGCGAGACTCACAACAAGGGCAGAAATCTGAATCCTGCACAGTCCTTTGTCATACCTGTGTTGTCTGGCATTGAAGCTTGATCTGTGTTCCTCTCTTTCTTGAAGACGATGTTACCAAGCTGGAGAACGGATGAGACGACTCTCAGCATCGCTGCGCGGGTGTAAAGGAGACATCTTTAAGAAGCTTGAACATATATACAGATTTGTACTCCGCTCTGTCAACAAGGGGGCTCAGAAAAGAGTTTTCGCCCCACCACAGTCCGATGGAAAGGTCTGTTTTACATTTTGTACCCAGAATGAATCCCTAAGCTTCCAAGTCCCAAAGATGAGCGAGAGCCAATTGGGTGCCTCTCTCTCATACTCAGAATTCCAGGTTACAACCCTATGGCCTGTTAAATGCTGTGCATTATGTTTTTATTATTATACTGCCTAAATTATGTTCATAATGTTGCACACCACCCTGGAATCTTTGGATAAAGGGTGATATATAACTGAAGAAATACTTAAGAATAATACTAATAATACAATGTTTACACGTAAAATTAGTTTATGTTCGGGTTCCTCTATTTCAGAAAGTAAAAACCAGGACACCCCAAAAGTTGTTGAACTTTTTTTAGACAACCTCCAAATTTGTTGAGCTTAAGCCCAGAGTTCGCCCTGCCCACAATTTATTTCTGAGATGTTTACTCTCGCATCTTTTATCTCAAGATCGGTTGCACACACTTCAAAATCTGTCTGGAGGATACTGCAGACAGCAGTAAAATTTCTGGGCCAGTAGGTGTCACCAGACTGAAAAACTACAGACACTGTGTTCCCTTAGGCACCAAATGCAGTTAGAGAGCCTTAAAGAAAAGAGGGAGAGCATTTGGAAAACAACCATGGCAAACAATTCATCTGACTGATTTCTCCTCTTCATCCAGTCATAAAACATTTTCAACGCAGCTGCCGCTTCTCTTTATTTACAAAAATAAAAAAATAAATCCCAATCCGAACTCCCATGTCCTGATCTCCTTGCAGCTCTCTGCTTGGACGTCAGTGCTTGGAGGCCCCCTAAATCCTAGCTTTAAATGGTCATCTGTCTGGTACTTCCTGGCTGAAGTTCAAATCCCTTCTGCTGAGTTTGTGCAGAGTCCTGTCACAGGAATGCTTAAAAAGTTTATCTTTCCCTCGCTGCATCTCAAACATTCAGAGCCCAGGTTTCCAGCTACTGCTCTGTGCTAAAAAAATTATCAACGGTGTTGAATCTGCAGAAACACTGCCTTTGAAAAAACAACAATTCTAATTCATTCTTGATGGTGATCATACATGATCCAGGTAGGGCTGGGAGAGGCCCAAACCCTGCAGATCTGCTGCCAGTCTGTGTAAAGGTAAAGGTAAAGGGACCCCTGACCATTAGGTCCAGTCGTGACCAACTCTGGGGTTGTGGCACTCATCTCTCTTTATTGGCCAAGGGAGCCGGCGTACAGCTTCTGGGTCATGTGGCCAGCATGACTAAGCCACTTCTGGCGAACCAGAGCAACGCAAGGAAAAGCCGTTTACCTTCCCGCCAGAGCAGTACCTATTTATCTACTTGCACTTTGACGTGCTTTCGAACTGCTAGGTTGGCAGGAGCAGGGACTGAGCAACGAGAGCTCACCCCGTCGCAGGGATTCGAACCACCGACCTTCTGATCGGCAAGTCCTAGGCTCTGTGATTTAACCCACAGCGCCACCCGTGTCCATTGCCAGTCTGTGTAGACACTACCAAGTTAGATGGGTCAACAGTCTGACATGTTCTGTGGCAGTGTCCTATGTTCAAAAAACTCATTCATTCGGCACAAGTTACTGATCAGAGCTGTGCAAATGATCAGCGGTAGATGAGAAATCAATGGCAATTAAATTTGTTTCTCATTTGCAATCTAATAATAATAATAATAATAATAATAATAATATTTAACTGTCCAGGAGTCCCTTATCTCTTACTTTACCTCGACCAGGTCAGGCCATCAGTTCATCTAGCACAGGGATGGGGAATGGGGTAGTCCTCTAGACCAGTGGCATAGCATGGGGGAGAAGGAGCGGTTGCCCAAGGCACAAAATTTCAATGCCTAGTGCTGCCTCAATACAGCTGCATCCTTATGTCTCTGGGCTCCACTGAAAATGGCTTCTCCATGCGAACCAGGAAATAACCTCTCCAGACAATGGAACAACTCTTATTTTCTTACCTCTGTGGCTGCGATCTCTTGGGTGATGCAGATGCCATTAGGCAGTTGAATGCACATGTGTACTCTGTCCGTTTCCCTCCCACACGGCCCTGGGTGCTGGCAACCCATGCTACGATACTGCTCCAGATATTGTTGACCTTCAGCTCCCATCAACCCCAGCCAGCATCATGGATGGACGGGGATGATGGGAGCTGGTGTCTGGCAACATCTGGAGAGCCACGTACTTCCCATCCCTGATCTAACCCAGTATTTTCTGTGCCAGATATAGCCAATCTGTTGCCCTCCCAATGATAGTGGACCACAAGTCCTATCCCTGCCCCCCGGTCTTTGGCCATGCTCGCGGAAGCTGTAGTTCAACAATGTCTAAAAGGCACTATGTCTTTGGTCCTCATCCCTTGGGTCGAAACCCATTGATATGAGCCGGGTTGTGACTATCACCAAGTGAATAGATGGTAAAATATAGAGAAGCCAGTTTCCAGATCTGGGTTAAAGTTGGGTCCCATATCTGAAAAGGATGAGGTCTAGGCTGATTAGTAGCACGTCTTCAGGAGAAGTCTTTAAAATCACCACTTAAAACTTTTTCAGCTTTTGCAAGGAGCATATGTCTTCCGAGGCAATTCCCCTTCTGCTTTCAGCTTTTTGCAACAGGCCTTTCTGCAGAAGGCGCTGCCATTGCACACTTCATACATCATCAATGCCCTTTCCCCTTGCTTCTAAATAGTGGATAATCAGGAAGAAGAAACCCAGAGGCTCTGTGGAATCTAGTTGCAGACCCCACCCATTTGTGGGTTGGTGGTTCCTCCCCTCCCTAGTCTAGGCCTCCATTAACAAAATAATCTCCCCTATTGCACACACCATCCAATTCCACGCTACCCACAAACCATCCAACATTTCACAGGTGGAAACAGGGACGTGGTTATAATAGAGAAAGCAGTAAATTGCAAGCATAATTCTGGTGAACAAAAATCCCCCCAACAGTTACTAGAATAGTTGCTAAAATAAACACTCTCAGGCATTGAAGAAGTGCAGAGGAAGCTTGAGAAGGTAAAAATAAATACTACAAACGTAACGTTGGAAATCACAATCCTCTCTCTTCAATTTTGCTTCAAGGTATCTGAAACTAATCCTACAGCAAAGCTAATTTAAGCCTGGAAGCTCAATGCATATAATTGGACTGCTCTCTATATCAGCTTTGCTAAAAGGCTCTTTTCAAATACCTTCATGCAAAACCTGGATCCAAATGCCACTATTCCCATGAAATACAAGACTCCCCAAAAAAGATGCAGTTCACCAGACTAAATCAGGGTAGTTTTAAACATCCATCACCACTCACTCAAATATCCATCCTGCACTGGGTGACAGATTGTTGTTGTTTTCTGGATACAGAAAGAAAATAAATGTATAAAGCACATTTCTTCCTTACCAACTTGCTCTTCCTCATTGAAGCCCATAATACCCATAGCTTCCAGGGTCTCCTGGAACATCTCATCGTCTTGCTGAGAGGGAATGGGCACGTAGCCATTAGACAGGAAAGTGTAGTTGTTGAAACCTTCGAGCAGCAGGTCATCTAGAGAGTGAACAGTAGCAGAATTGAGACGAGCCAGCGCTATAAAAGAAAACTGCAGGCTTTTATGCCTCTTATAACAAATTCTGCACGTTTTAATGTAATTTATGTCCTCCCCGTCATACTGCAAGCGGCTTTGTGTGGGTTATAACCTCAAAAGGCAGCCCATGAAGCACATGCAGAGATGAAGGGTTGTAGCCAACTCGGTCCTGCTCAGAGCAGAGCCATTGAAACGAATGAACCTAACGTGGTCCCTTTGGCCCTATATATGCTGCTGTAACATCCACTCTCTAGCCCAACCTTTCCCAACCAGGTAGCCCCCACCCCAAAGCCCACCCTGCCCCATTATGCCCCTGCCCTGCCCACTTTCCCGGCCACTTCTGGGTTGCTGCAATGCGCGCATGTGCAGTTTCACATCAGTTGGATGTGCGTTAATCAGTTGTTGCCTGCACCAAGTCAGAACCAATCTTCCACCCATCTCAGTATTTTCTGCACTGACTGGCAGAGGCTTTCCAGGGGTTCAGGCAGGGAGTTTTCCCCAGTCTTGCTTACGGATGCCGCTGGGAACTTCTGCATGCAAAGGAGAAGTTCTACCACTGAGATACAGCCCCTCCCCGACGGTTCGAAACAGAAGCTGTCACTGCCAGTGCCTTACTCTTCATTTGTTCCGTGGCTCCAGCGAGCAGGTAATAAAATATGTGGAAGGTCCTTTCATCTCGGGCTTGCCGGATGGCCCGGGACTTTTCCAGCAAATCTGTCGGCAAATGTTAAGTAAGCAAGCAAGAAAGCGAAACTTTGGGTGTTTTTAAATATTGGCTCTGGAGTTTCCACTACTTGCCGTAGTATCCCTTGCATAGGTTCTAAATGGTTTCACTTGTGCACGATTGCTTTGTTGTCGTTGTCAGATCTCCACCTTAAGTGCTAATTTAATACAGCGGTACCTTGGTTCTCAAACTTAATCCGTTCTGGAAGTCCGTTCCAAAACCAAAGCGTTCCAAAACCAAGGTGCGCTTTCCCATAGAAAGTAATGTAAAATGGATTAATCCGTTCCAGACTTTTGAAAACAACCCCTAAAACAGCAATTTAACATGAATTTTACTATCTAACGAGACCACTGATCCATAAAATGAAAGCAATAAACAATGTAGTGCAGTCACACAATCAATCAATCAGAAGCTGAAATGGGTTCTACACAGTCACAAAAACAGCCACAAAAACAAAAACGCAAAATAAATAACAAAAACAGACAGACCTCAGCGTAACACTCAAAATGGAGCACTTTCAGCTTCTGAAAAAAGTTTGCAATTGAAACACTTACTTCTGGGTTTGCAGTGTTTGGGTTCCAAGTTGTTTGAGTATCAAGGCATTTGAGAGCCGAGGTACCACTGTAGTGGAAAGCTGGGATATGTAACCTAATAAATTTGTTTTAATAAAGAGCCCCATTGCAGGCCAGCCGCATCTGGCCTCCTCTCCCCTCAGCCGTCAACTGGGGGCAGCCATTACATCAGACCATCTCAATGGGAGAGATGGGAAGCAGAAGATTCACTCCATCACTTTCCCCCCAAAAGCCCATCTCCATCTCGCATCTTCTGGTCCCTGAACTGTGACAGCTGTGTCATTATAAGAACTGCTTTAAGAATTGCTGCCTGAGTTTGATTTCTCCACCTCCTCTTTCCTCCCTGACCCTTTTCCTTGTGCGTCATGTTTATTTAGACCAGGGTTTCCCCAAACTTGGGTCTCCAGCTGTTTGGGGACTACAACTCCCATCATCCCTAGGTAGCAGGACCAGCGGTCAGGGATGATGGGAACTGTAGTCCAAAAACAGTTGGAGACCCAAGTTTGGGAAAACCCTGGTCTAGACTGTGGGCGAGGACTGTATTAATGGGTTGTATGTGGGAGCTCCTTTTGACTCAAGAGCAAGAATCATAGAATCATAGAATCATAGAATCATAGAATCATAGAGTTGGAAGAGACCACAAGGACCATTGAGTCCAACCCCCTGCCAAGCAGGAAACACCATCAGAGCACTCCTGACATATGGTTGTCAAGCCTCTGCTTAAAGACCTCCAAAGAAGGAGACTCCACCACACTCCTTGGCAGCAAATTCCACTGTCGAACAGCTCTTACTGTCAGGAAGTTCTTCCTAATGTTTAGGTGGAATCTTCTTTCTTGTAGTTTGGATCCATTGCTCTGTGTCCGCTTCTCTGGAGCAGCAGAAAACAACCTTTCTCCCTCCTCTATGTGACATCCTTTTATATATTTGAACATGGCTATCATATCACCCCTTAACCTCCTCTTCTCCAGGCTAAACATGCAAGGTATAAATGCTCTCATATATATATATATATATATATATATATATATATATATATATATATATTACAGCAGCATCTTTGAATTATGGTGCTGGAGGAGACTCTCGAGAGTCCCATGGACTCCAAGAAGATCAAACTATCCATTCTGAAGGAGAAGGGGACGACAGGCAGGAGGCAGTGGAAGACAGGAGTGCCTGGCGTGTTCTGGTCCATGGGGTCATGAAGAGTCGGACACGACTAAAAGACTAAACAACAACAACAACATGTGGGAGCTCATATATCATAGCAGCATCTTTCAGAATCTAAGCCAGAGAGAGAGATTTCCCATTTGTGCCAACCTGATTTTATTTCAATTGAATGTCCCTGGGGCTGAACACAGGACTATCCGTATGGGAAGAGGAAGCCATTCCGCTGTGACATTACCCCTCCTTTTCCGAAAACATACCCTGCATGGACAAGACAACTTAAAAGTCCTTTCTGGAGATGTCATTGGCAGGAGTGGAGAACGTCGAAATATGGCCCTTGGGACTTTCCCAAAGCCATATCCCTCATCAACTCTGCTCCACGCTCTTCTTAGGCACTTTTGCCTTGCTGAGATGTGCCTCTTTCTTGCCAAGATAGTGGATGGAGAGGGTGGGGGTGAGCTTATCTGGTTTTTACATGGCTGGAGTCTCATCTACTGACCTCCTACATTTGTCTCTGGCCATGCCCAGCACCCATAAGTTTCCCCATGACAGAATGCAGCCCTCAGGTTCCCTAATCTATGGCAACATCTTGTAGCAATGAGTTCCACAGGTGAGATGTTGGCCCCGCTTCTGGCTTTCTGCTTTGCTTCAGCTGTGATGAAGTTAATGAGTTTCTCCCTGATGTTCCTCCTTTTCTTCTGTCTCCCCACTGCAGATATTTAAGCCTTCCTGTATAAGGGAGATGCTCCTTTCCTGTGTCTCCTCCAGCTCTACAGAAGTTTTGGCTTTGCCAATGACTTCACTCATTTGCTTTCGATATTTATGCAGAGGATGACTATGGGGATGAATCTGCTCATTTGTTTGTTTCTCTGTTTAAACAAAGCGCTTTTGCACAAACACCACCCCAAGGAAAAAAAGCTGCTGGCAGCCACTACTGCACGAAAAGCAAATTTTTGCTGGAAATGTTGACATTTCAGCTTGGTTACTGGGAGCGACCACCAAGAACACATAACACCGGTCTTGAAAGACCTACATTGGCTCCCAGTACATTTCCGAGCACAATTCAAAGTGTTGGTGCTGACCTTGAAAGCTCTAAACCAGGGGTCGGAACCTAAGGTCCATGGGCCACAAGCGGTCCATGGGGGTTGTTTAACCAGCCCATGGACCCCCGCTGCCCACTCAGCTCCCATACGCCACACTAAACTGGCATGGAGCAGAGCGGGGACTGCCTTCTGGATCAGGCCCAATTGCCTTCTGGATCCAGCCCGCGGACGGTCCAGAAATCACCACGTGGATCGCCAGCGCGTGTGTTCTTTCCCTCTCCCTCCCTTGGCGGCGGTGGCAGCGCCTCCTCCCTCCCTCCTCCTGGTTTCTCCCCGCCCTGCCTAGAGGAGGCAGGGGGCTGGGCTTTGTTGGTGCCAGCAGCAGCAGCGCTTGAGCGGCCGCCATTTTAAGCAGCCCCTCTCTGGAGCCCTTTTGCATGCCGCTCATTGTCCTTCCACTGCTGCCGCCACCAGTCCCTGCTGTTCGCAAGACACAGGTAAGCAGCCACCGGGGCTCCCAGGGCTCTTGCATTATTTTCCCCCCCAAAATATAGTCCGCCCCTCCACAAGGTCTGAGGGACAGTGGACCGGCCCCCTGCTGAAAAAGTTTGCTAACCCCTGTCCTAACCTATTCTCTCCTGTGGCTTAGTGCCCCCACTCTGGGTGGCCAGAAGGAGCTACTGCTGCTCCTCTGGAGTCAGCTGACCCGAGGAACCACGCTGGGTCCAACACCTGCACCTATATATCTGCTGCTTCTGGAATGCCTCTTCCTCCTGATCTGGGGATGAGGAAGAAATTTGGCATTTTGATTCACCCTTTCATGAGAACCTAGCTAATTCTTGCCCTCCCCAAAGCGACGCACAAACTCAATCAGCAGCCATTCGAGATCTGCACCATGAACGAAGGCAGCAAAGCTGCCAGGATCAGCCCCAAACAGAGACAACCACATCAGATCAGCCTCCTACCTCCTCTCCCCACCTGGCCTTGGAAATGTTTGCCTTTCTCAGGCACAACTCTGAGCTCTGAGTACAACTTTCTCGCACTCCTCCAATTCCATCCCGCGTGCCAAAAAAAGGATACAGGTTTCTATGTTTGCTCCCACGATGTAGCCGGTTACGTCAAAGTTGATGCGGATGAATTTGCCCTGTCGGTGATAAGAGAAGACGGCTTTTGATACCTGCTAGCACAACCTGAGAATTATAGGCTTCCCCAGGCTAACTTAACCAGAATGGAATTGGGATGGGGTTAGCTTGAAGGGATTCTGCACAGAGATATACAGTGGTACCTTTGGTTGTGAACGGGATCCGTTCCGGAGGCCCGTTTGCAACCTGAAAAGAACACAACCCACAGCGGCGCCTCTGTGCACATGCGGTTTGTGATTCACCGCTTCTGTGCATGCGTGTGACGTCATTTTGCGCTTCTGCGCATGTGCGAGCGGCAAAACCTGGAAGTAACCCTTTCTGGTACTTCCGGGTCGCCGCGGGATGCAATCTGAAAAAACATAACATGAAGCAAACGTAACATGAGGTATGACTGTAGTTCCAAAACCATTTTTGGACACATGGGCAGATCTGAATTTTTGAGGGCCACCCCCTCTGGTCACTCCGCTTGCCCTCTCATAGATCAGCTCCCCCAGCTGCCCAGATAGAACGTGTGCGCATGCAGAGTTCGGTTTTCCCCGAGGGATCTGCGTAAAAGTTGGAAGTGAGCCTCAAAAAGACCATAGAGCTGAAAGAGGAAGTGGGAAAGAACATCATTCTTCTGATTCCTCCTTCAGCTCTATGTACTTTCCGAGCGAGAAATGGGTAACTCTCACCACCTCATGACCAAGAGGGCAGTGAAGGGGGTCCCCTGGTTTCGTGGGTACCAGACGAAGACCTTAAGGGGGCCATTGCACTGGGGGGCACACTGGTAACCCCTCGCGTGGCTGATGAGAATTGTGATTGCAGCTGTTTTTCCGGATTCAAGCAGGGATCTCCAGCTCCAATTGTGCTTATTTTCCAGAGACGGTCCCAGTTTTACAGAAGCCATCCCAATTTCTGATTTGAGACAGGAACGTCCAGCTTTTACTTAGGACATCCCTACTTTCATTGGATAAATGCTGGAGGGTATGGGACAATGGATATGCTTTAAAGCACTGTGTCATTGAGATCCATACACCTTGTAGCTTAGTTTCCCGGAGGCAAATGAATGCACTGGGCCCAGTGCATTCTTGTTGGCACCCCATAGCTCATAGTCAAGTCCCACTTGGTCTATACATTTAAAGCAGTATTATATCACTTCCAACTTACGAATCGGGAAGAGTTGTCGTTCTTCACGGTTTTGGCATTCCCGAAAGCTTCGAGGATGGGGTTTGCCTGCAGCAGCTGTTTCTCCAGCTCACCCTAAAACGGATTCAAACACCATTATCCTCAGAAAGAAGACAAGTCTCTCCACCGTAAACAATCACACACAAGAGGCATACAGAGGCTTCGGCCCAGGCAGGTCCAGCCTTGATTCCCTCCCCTGCAGATAATCTCTTTTTTAAAAAAATGCATGTATATTGTAATGCATGCCGCGCAGGGCTTTCTTTTGCTATGGGCACCCCAGTCAGGATTCTACTACAACACACACAGCGTAAAGAGGTGGGAACCACAGCACTGGGTATTTTATACCAGTCTAGCCCTCCATACTTTGCTGGACTACAATTCCCATCATCCCTGGCTATTGGGGCTGATGGGAGTTGGAGTCCAAGAACATCTGGGGAGGCCATGAGTGTCCCATCACCCGTGCTTTGCACATTCCAGTCTACAAGCATTTTGGAGATTATCTCTGCAAGGGATGCGAATGAGAAGCCTGAAGCAGCCTGCAGTAAAAGGCTGAGCTCTCTGTTTCTTCCTGCTCCTTGTTTAGCCCGGCGCTGTCCACCGAGTCTCCTTTGGATGGGCAAGGCAGCTGGTTGCTGCAGATGAAATCCTTTCTTCAGATAGCCACAACGGAGGGCAACACAACTCTTTTCACTGTGTGTCCAATGCTCCATCAAAGGCTGGCCGTGATGTTTCTGGAATGGCCTGCTAAGAACTCTTCCCTTCCCCTCAAACCCCGGACCTAGAGTGTTGAAGCATTTACTCAGCAAGGGGACAATGCTGTATATTAGGCAAGGGAAAGAAATGGCCAAAAAATAAAAACCTGAAAGGTAATGCAGCACAAAGCAGATTACGCCGCATCTATTAATCATGTTAAATGCAGGGCTTTTGAAAAGGTTGAATATGACAATGCATTATTTTGGGTTTTTTAAAAATATCCAGATTCCCCAACCCCTGTGCAAATGCATGCATGCAGTTACACACGGATGATGATGATGATGAACACACACACACACAAGCCATGCAATGTATCCAGGCAAACGCTAATTAAGCAAATTCTGAAAGCAATGACAACAGGCCAGTTAACGGATTTAGGTCAAAGAAAGAGGAAGGCGGAATATCGGAGGCGAATCCACAAGAGGCATACTTTGCTTTGGGCTTCTAAACGGTCTCCTCCACTCATCACCTGTGGTGATTATGAATCAGCTCCAGGTGACTAGATAGCAAAATTTCCGTGAACTGGAAGAGAACGGTTTCCTTTTTTTCCTTTCAAGCTGTCAATATGGGCGAATAACTACGTTTCATTTCTTCGCCACTAGGCCAGTTGTTTGGGGAGGAGTGGACAGAGGGAAAAGTAACATCTGTAGACTTAGCTGCCAAGCTATGCTGTGCAGAACAGCTGTTCAATTGGCACTTCGCTTCTGGAGTTTTAGTCAAGTCATTCTCTGTCAAGAGCTGAAGGAATACTGGATCATTTCTGAAACCAGAACTGAACTTTCAAAATTACTGATGGACAAGGAGCCCCACATGTGAGGTTTCCATTGTCCTTGGGGGGGTGCTTTGTGAAAGCACCAATCAAAAAGGCCTCTGAAACCTTGGAGATCAGAACTAGGGTTGTGTCCACACCATACATTTAAAGCACACACATTTCCCCAAAAAGAATTCAGGGAACTGTAGTTTGTTGAGGATGCAAAGGGCTACCATTGCCAGAACCCTTAACAGACTACCATTCTCAGGGTTCTTTTGCAGGGGAGGGAATACACTTCAAATGTGCCCTAAATGTATGGTTTGTACACAAGCTAGAGGTCTCTGCCATGTCTCACTCAGCTGCTCTTTCCCGCATAACTGGCGCCTATCGCTGCTGCAAAACTGCCAAGTCTGTATTAAATAAATTCCCAAAGTTTAAAGCTTAATTCTTTTGCATGGCGATTGTTACAACCTGGCCACTTTGAAGGCATGCGGAAGGAGGTTTGTTGCAGGTGTAGCACAGGGCAGGCAGCAAGCAATGTCAAAAAACGAACAGCGTGCAAGCAGACCGGGATGATGTCAATCAACTACCACACTGTGATCCTTGGGGAGAGTAAGGCACTCTTTCAAAAGCGGTCCAGTTTGAAGTGCATCACCACTCGGGGCTGCTTCCTCTCGAAACAACGCTTCTGGCCACAAGTTTGCTCTTCCGAGATGTGTTGGAAAGAGGAAACGATTCCAGTGTGCAAAACCGAGCAGTGCTACTGGGAAAAGCTACTCTCGTGGCCTCAGTTCTCATGAAGACTGTGATTCTGGGAGCAAGACCAGCTGAAACCCAGACCGCTAACTCTGACGATGGTGTGTTTGAGATCAGGGCATTGGGAAAACATACACATGAACACTATTGTTGCCCTGAGCCATGAGGGATCTTGTCACATCGAACCATTGGGTGATTTCTTCTAGAAGGTGGAGTGCAAAAACACCATGCAGATCTACACTCCGTGCCTTTGTATACACACACACACACACACACCAAATAATCCAGGTTACTCACGTAAGCAAAAGATGGACCTTGCTGCAGTCAGATAACACGGCATAAAACAGTTGTCAGTATCATTCCCGTCACATCCCGAAATACTTTTCTTTAAAAAAGGTGTTTCCACCTGAATTCACAATCCACAGTGGCAGGTGTTTATATGTATGTATGCATGTATATTATATATGCAAACAGACACACAACACACCTCCTCAAGGAAAATAAAGGCAGAAGGACCAACCTGTGGATCTGCACTGGTACGTTTAGATATGACCTAGATCCAAACAAATAAATGTTTTGCTCGGGGGCAGGGAGGAAATATAGGTGGTAGATTAGTCTTAAATTGAGCTCTCCACTTTTTCACATCAACCTGCCATTTTTCTTTTAAGCCCTCGTGAAAATTCATCAGAATCTGAGTGCGGATTTCTTCTAACAGGTGCATTAAAAAAAAAAAATCACTTCTGCCAAATGCAACATATGCTGGGATCTTACTGTCACCAATATTGGCATATATTGCATGTTTTACGTTTATGGAATGCATTGCTGCACACAGGAGCTGGCTAGGGAGCCACACTGCAAAAATTTGGGGAAGTGCAGATTTTGGAAGGCACCTGGTTCGCATCTTGTTTCGGAAAGGGAAGATTGGGCAGGTCCATGTTAAAATACGCAAGCTGAATTGAATTTCTACGCTGTCCCTAACTCCCAACTCCCATCTCCCCTGACCATTGGCCATATTGGCTGGGGGCTGATGGGAGATGGAGTCCCACATCATCCAGAGAGCCACAGGTCACCCCGCAGGCCTGATGGAAGGAAAGGATCCAGCCCTGTCTCACCCATAAGCTTTAAAGATGGAGAGGGGACTTCCACATTTCCCCAGCATCAGCAGCTCCCCAGAGGAGGAGCCGCATATGGAAAGCTATGCGCTCTTCTCCTGCCTGCCTGCGCTTAAGGAGGGGATGTCAAACAAATAGCCCTTTTTCCATAAACACACAGGGGTTGTGACATAACTGCATCCTCTCAGTAATATGTCAGCAATTTGGCAACGAAAGGGATGCAGAAAATGGCCTGAGCTGCAAAGCAGCCGGCCTGGTCCAGGTACCATCATTCGCTAAAGACTATCCCAGTGCTCCCCTAGGAGACATTCGCATTGTTTTTGTTTGTCGAGACAGAACAGGCTGCTCCAGAAAATCCTTACCGTGATGCTGGTGTCCTTCTTGCCCTTGTGAGAGGAGGCCACGACAGCCAGATACTGAATGACTTTCTTGGTGTTTTCCGTTTTGCCGGCACCAGATTCCCCTCTAAGGAGGAAAGGAGAGGAGAGAGGGAAGGTAGAATTGCATTTCTCTCCCACCACTCAACAATCAGGGAAAGGGAAAAGGTAAAGGACCCCTGGACAGTTAAGTCCAGTCAGAGGTGACTATGGGGTTGCGGCGCTCATCTCGCTTTCAGGCCGAGGGAGCTGGTGTTTGTCCACAGACAGCTTGCCGGATCATGTGGCCAGCAGGACTAAACCGCTTCTGGAGCAACAGAACACCGTGACAGAAACCAGAGTGCACGGAAACACCGTTTACCTTCCCACCACGGCGGTACCTATTTATCTACTTGCACTGGTGTGCTTTTGAACTGCTAGGTTGGCAGGAGCTGGGACAGAGCAACAGGAGCTCACCACATCACGGGGATTTGAACTGCTGACCTTCTGATCGGCAAGCCCAAGAGGCTCAGTGGTTTAGACCACAGCGCCACAAGCTGAGTGTTATTCTGCTTCCACTAGGGGAGAGGGAAGGAGGGAGGGAGGGAGAGACAGACCCAGCCAAGACGAAGCCCATTCATTCTGATGTCTGCTGGCCCCCAGAGAATGACCACTCCCCATATTAAATGGGGGGCACCCTTTGTGTGGTCACATGCAGCCCCCTGGACCCTTTGCGGCACTATTAGCACAGGCTTGGCTTCGCCTTCCCCAGGTGGGATACCTGGAGGTCTCCGCCTACCTCAGCCAGTTGCCCAATCCCACCTGGGGAGGCGTTGCCACGGTGATCAGACCAGGTAGGGGGAGGGACCACCTGCCCACACAATAGGGGGAGGATCTTACCTGGGAATCGTCAGTTGGCTCCAAAGCTTCTCCCACCCTACCCACGCTCAGTTAAGACTTATTTGCAGGTTAACCTTTTCTCCACAGGTACGTGGGCGCTGCTACGTCAAGGTCGCGGTTGAAGGGCCGGAAAGGAATTCTCCTGCATTGGCAGGTTTGCCTTTACCGTAGCAAAACGTCACAACTTTGGCAGTATCAGGCCTTGGGTGGAATCCTTAGTGTATCTTCCCTAAATGGGGGAGGGCGTTCAGTGGTGACCCACGCCCCCCTCCTCTTTGCGGTGGCAATACCAGGGTTCCCTTTAAAAGGGTTGTTTGAGGGGAGGCTTTGGCCGTGCGCCTAGAGGTTGTCATTGCTCTCCCCTGCGACAGCGGCGTAATGGGGACAGGCTGGCTCTGCTTGAACATATGTTCAGCCCATCCCCCCCCCCATAACCCTGATGTTCCCCAGATCGCCGGTGGGGGACTGGGAGGGATAAACGCCCACTGCCTGAGCCAAGGTCTACCCACATCTGAAACATAATAAAGTTGTGGCCAATTTTAATCCCATAGCACGTTGTCTTGAGTCTTTATTCCACACGGGGGCCGCCCAGGGTTTGGGGGACTCCGCCTGTCCATGCAAATGCTAGATTAAACACACATACTTAATTTTATTATATTTACTGTACTCAGTGGAGTCAACCATTACTTTAGGTTGTTCATATTTATGAGTTTGCAAGATGAGAAGGGCTGTTTAGGGCAGCCCTGTTTAGGGAAGCTTTTAATGTTTAATAGACGATTGTATTTTAATATTTTGTTGGAAGCCGCCCAGAGAGGCTGAGGAAACCCAGCCAGATGGGCAGGGTATAAATAAATTATTATTATTATTATTATTATTATTATTATTATTATTATCATCATCAACCCTGCTGATCTCCATTTTATCCTCTCAGCAACCCTGCAAGGTAGGTTAGACTGTGAGACAGTAGCTGCCCCAGAGTCACCCAGTGGACTTTGTGGCTAAGCAAGGATTTGAACCCTTTTCTCCCAGGACCTAGTTTAGCACTCTAACCACTATTCCACACTGGCTTTCATACTGCTTGCCACTTATCCAATATTAAACTGAGAGAAGTAAGGAGTCCTAAAGGGCTGGAGAGCTTTTTGCCTTGGTTCCAAGTTCCTTCAGTCTTGAATGCACATCTTTTAAAATATTGGGGGAAGGATGTGGAAACAACACGAAGACATAGATAGCTATCGCAGGAGTGGATAACCAAGCCTTAAAGCTTACTCATTTGTCTGGGATGTCGTCCAGGGGTTTGGAAATATGCACAGCTGGGTGCTTGGGCTTACAAATGTTATTTCACATTATCTCTAACCTGGCCCTCAGTCCCTGCCTGGCCCTTGATTCTCTCCCTAGGGCTACATACTCTTCACCGGCCCTGCTCTGCACCTTCCTTAAATGTTTTTGCCTGACTGGAATGTGCCCTTCGACTCTGAAAATGTCTCTCGCTTGCCTGGACGGAGGACCGAGGGGACAGGGTGTATAGAAAGTAGCCAACTGTACAAAGGCAACATTTACATTTGTTGCTCTCCTTCAGGGGTAGGCAACCTAAGGCCCATGGGCCCACGGGGGTCATTTAACCGGCCCACGAGCCACTTCCGAACCAAGCCACCCGCTCAGTGAGTCCCCACGCGCTGCGCTAAACTGGCGCAGCACGGCACAGAGACTCGCTTCCGCGGCACCGGAAATTGCATCTGCGCAGATACCGGAAATCACACAGATCTCCACTGAAGTGAACCAGCCCAGGCGAGGCAAACCTTGCCAACCCCTGAGTCTCCTTGCTCCTGCCTCAGACCCCGCCCACCACTGCCATGTGGTCCCCAGAAGCTTTCACAGAAGGGTTCATGGCCCTCAGTCTGGAAAAAAGTTCCCCGTTCCCATCGGAACAGTAACTAAAAGCAGGGACAAGATGGTTGCATCCAGGAGAACGGTCCCCAATTAATTTGCCTCCCCAACATCCTCTTGTATTCCTGAAGACACAAACACATCAAGGAAGCAAGTACTGCTAAGGGAACTGATGCATTTTCTTTTTTTCTTTTTTTAAAGGAAGGACATTTGCAGAGGAGTTAAGAGTGAATCTGCCTGAGGTTCCTTTGATCTTGGAGCTGTTCCACCAACTTCGCTCTGCTCAATTCCTTTTCCTAATTAGGAGGTGCCTCTTCTCAAACGCCGGCCCACAGATAAATGTCCATGCGACAGCCTCACATGCGCACCCGAGAGGAGGAAGGTAGGAGGGTGCTTGGCATTGGCACCAAGCCTTAAGAAGGCTAGACGCTGTTTCTTCCTAGGGTGCTGTTCCGTGGGGGAAGCCACGACAGTTTTAAAGTGCTGCAAGACTACTTTAAGGGCAGTTTGTTAAGGGTGCCGTAAGTTGTCAGGAGACCCTTCACAAAGCTACAATTCCCAGAGCTCCTAGGGAAGGAGGGCTGACAGTTAAACCACTGTGGGAATTGTAGCTGTGTAGCAAACTACAGTCCCTAGTAGGAAAGCTGTGACTTCTAAATATATGGTATGTTGCTTAAAAGAAACGCAGGTGGTGCTGTGGGTTAAACCACAGAGCCTAGGACTTGCCGATCAGAAGGTAGGCAGTTTGAATCCCCGCGACGGGGTGAGCTCCCATTGCTCGGTCCCTGCTCCTGCCAACCTAGCAGTTCGAAAGCACGTCAAAGTCCAAGTAGATAAATAGGTACCACTCTGGCAGGAAGGTAAACAGCGTTTCCATGCGCTGCTCTGGTTCGCCAGAAGCGGCTTAAGTCATGCTGGCCACATGACCCAGAAGCTGTACACCGGCTCCCTCAGCCAATAAAGCGAGATGAGCGCCGCAACCGCAGAGTCGGCCACGACTGGACCTAACGGTCAGGGGTCCCTTTACCTTTATGTTGCTTAACTGGTGCCTGGCTACAGCATCCCCATTCCTCTCAAACAAACTAAGGAAAATCCCCACAACACTAAACAGGTTCACACAGACCATGCTTAAAGGAAGGAGAAGTAGGTAAACTGTCCCTGACCCCATCCCCACTAATTCCCCTGGCACACCACCCATTATTCCACCACGCAGCACAAAACCTCCCGATAAAAACCTGGCAAGCCAAAGGCTTATACAGTGGAAGCTCGGGTCGCGAACGTGATCCGTGCGGGAGGCACATTCGCAACCTGCAGCATCCGGAATCCTCAGCGCCATGTCTGCGCACATGCGGGTTGCGATTTGGTGCTTCTGCGCATGCACAAAGTGTGACTTAGTGTTTGTGTGCATGCGCGAGCACCAAATCCCGGAAGTAACCTGTTCCGGGTTCGGCGCGATGCACAACCCGAAAACGCACAACCTGAAGCTTCTGTAACCCGAGGTATGACTGTACTGCCTAGAAGACTTCTACAAAAATAACAAAGCCATATCAACACATCGACGAAGAATTGATGCTTTTGAATTCTGGTGCTGGAGGAGACTCTTGAGAGTCCCATGGACTGCAAGAAGATCAAACCTATCCATTCTGAAGGAAATCAGCCCTGAGTGCTCACTGGAAGGACAGATCCTGAAGCTGAGACTCCAATACCTTGGCCACCTCATGAGAAGAGAAGACTCCCTGGAAAAGACCCTGATGTTGGGAAAGATGGAGGGCACAAGGAGAAGGGGATGGCAGAGAACGAGATGGTTGGACAGTGTTCTCGAAGCTACCAGTATGAGTTTGACAAACTGCAGGAGGCAGTGGAAGACAGGAGTGCCTGCCGTGCTCTGGTCCATGGGGTCATGAAGAGTCGGACACAACTAAACAACAACAACATCAACACAAAGAGATACAAGACAAACTAGGGGCACCCAAATGCCCTGGCTAACACACCACCAACTGGTGCCTGGCTGTCGCTGGTAATGAGACCAGAAGGACCATTGGTCAGATCCAGCAAGGCAATGCTCTTGTGATCTTAAGGGAGGACTTGTGAGCTCTCTGTCCAGGCCCCTCTGAAGCAAACAGCTCCGGGGCAGGATAAACTCTGCCTAAGGACCCAGCCTCTTTCTTCAAATGGATTCTTTGGGGGGGATGATGAACCCTGATCTCGCACAGTTCCAAGTCTGCCTGCAGCTTCACATGGGGCCCGAAGCTGAAATATGTGCATGTTTTATTGATAAAAATTAAGTGTTCTGGGAACGGCTCCAGACTAAACATGCCAGTTTGAAGACATTTGCGTAAAAGGCTTTCACATAAATCTGCTTTACATCCTTGCTTTTGGGAAGACCAAAAGCGTGCTTAAAAAAAAAATACATTAACTTCACTTATTATACTTTAGCCATCCTTCCTCTTCCACTGAATTTCCTTTGCCCGAGGGCAGGAACGGTTTGCCGGAGACCCTATTTTTCCCTCCCCCAGTTTTGAAATCAGAAATCTGCTAGGCAGACTGCCGCATCACAGCAAGGATCCCCTTGTTGGATCCCCCTGAAAGGGCCCATCTAATCCAGTATCCTGTTTCTCAAGGGGGGGGGAGGACAACAACTAGATACCTCTAGCAAAACCAACAAGCATGGCATGAGAGCATGTATTTTAATATTCTGCTGGAAGCCACCCAGAGTGGCCGGGGAAACTCAGCCAGATGGGCAGGGTATAAATAATAAATTTATTTGTTGTTGTTGTTGTTGTTGTTGTTGTTGTTGTTGTTGTTGCCAGCCAAGCAACTGCTGCTCAGATATAAACTGCCTTTAAACATGGAGGCTCCACAGCCAATCGCTTACAGACTGCTGCTATTTCCGAGTGACGTTATGGCCTATTCAAATTGCACAATCATGGTTGACAAGCCAACATTCCCACTCCCCCCCCCCAACCCAGACTTTTTGCAGTAAGGAAAGTGATGCAGAAAATGTGTGGAATGAGGCTTACTTTGCACAGTGCCCTCCAGCCTCCCAGCAAACAAATCAAGGTGAATGCTTAGCAAACAGGTAACCTGGAAGAGGCTGGTATCTTAAAATCTCCATGCGGCTGCCAATAATATTTAAATATTGCATCATTAATGTTACAGTTCTGTGCCTTCGCCCAGACTTTGCATGAAAAAGATCTCCAGGCTGATTCTCAGCATCTGCATTGAAAGGGACAGGTAGAAGTTGATGCTACCGGAGAGCTGGGGAGATCTGCTGCCCATCAGTCGGCAGTACAGGACTCAACGGACAACTAACTTGCTCTAAAGCAACTTCCTCCATTCCTAAGTAAATTGACCGAAGTGTTCTGTGAGCCCAAAGTAGCCACTTGCTAGAGAGGTTGGCCACTGCCCCTCTGAGTGAATCAGTACTCTGGCCTATCCAAAAACACACCCAGACTCAGCGCTTCTTTTCTGAGGGGTACACATACCCCTAAACATTTTGTGAATCTTTGTCCATTTACTGTATTTATTTTTCCCAATTTGAACTATAAAACAGGGATTTTCTTGAGTACAGTGGTACCTCAGGTTACATACGCTTCAGGTTACATATGCTTCAGGTTACATACGCTTCAGGTTACAGACTCCGCTAACCCAGAAATAGTACCTCGGGTTAAGAACTTTGCTTCAGGATGAGAACAGAAATCAGGCTCCGGCGGCGTGGTGGCAGCGGGAGGCCCCATTAGCTAAAGTGGTGCTTCAGGTTAAGAACAGTTTCAGGTTAAGTACGGACCTCCAGAACGAATTAAGTACTTAACCTGAGGTACCACTGTACCTCTAAACATTTTTTTCTAGAAAAAAAAGCACTGCCCAGACTGCAGACTCACAGAGAAAACGCTCCTTTGAAAGCGGATATTTCCTTTAAAACAAAAACATTAAAACAACCTACTACTACTACTGAATCTACTTTTAGCTGCAAGAGTGAGGAGGTGGAGGTGCCTCCCATTTTAGTTCCCAAACATCAAAGCGCCTTGGAGTTTGGAGCAGCGGGCGCTGAGCATTTCTGGCAAGCTATACCTGGAGCTTGTGGTCAACTGCTTGGCAGCAAAGGGTTTGCTATCCAACATGTAATAAAATCTTTCCTTGCTCACTGATATTGCCCCAGACGGCAGCATCACCCCACACACCTCCCGTTCACAGTCCATTAAAACGGAAAGTAAACACAGGGCACGGGTGAATCTGTCAATTCTGGCTTCTCAATTTTTCAGTCTTAAATTCAATTCTCCACATTTCCACATCAGCTTGCATTTTTAAAATAAAGTCACCATGAAAATTCATCAGAGTCTTAGTGGGATTTTCTCCTAATATCTTCCTATAGACATAAAAACGCAATGCTGTCATCAGGCAGCCTCCCCTGGAGGATGTGTAGTGCCACATCAGTCTTGGATTAGCATGAAGTCAGAGCACAGCCCCTGTTGGAGGATTTGTAATGTAGTTCCCAGAGTTTTTTAACAGTCAATCCCTCTCCCCACAGAACTCTGGGAATTGTAGCTCAGTGATGGGGAACAGGGGTCTCCTGACAACTCTCAGCACCCTGAAAAAACTACAGCTCCCAGAACCTTTTGGGAGAAGCCACAGCTGCCTAAAGTAAGGTTACCAGACGTCCCCGTTTCCTGGGGACAGTCCCCGGATTTACAAATCAGTCCCCTGACAAAATCCATCTATTTAGGAGGAAGTTGAAACGTGTCCCCGGATTGATTGAAAAAAATCTGGTAACCGTAGTCTAAAGTAGCCTGGTACTTTGAACGTATAGGGCAAATACACACACTGCACACATATTTTGCAGAGGGCCTTCTCGGTAGTGGCACCCGCCCTGTGGAACGCCCTCCCACCAGATGTCAAAGAGAAAAATAACTACCAGACTTTTAGAAGACGTCTGAAAGCAGCCCTGTTTAGGGAAGCTTTTAATGTTTAATAGGTTATTGTATGTTAGTGTTTTATTGGAAGCCGCCCAGAGTGGCTGGGGAAACCCAGCCAGATGGGCGGGGTATAAATAATAAATTATTATTATTATTATTATTATTATTATTATTATTATTATTATATCATCATCCATCCAGGCAAGCAGGGGGCAATATCACCGTTCAACGACAAATTCCAGCCAGGGGAAAAGTATTCAAGGATGGCGAGAAGTGCCTGGGAGCGGTTGTAGCCAGGGGAGCATCCTGATGGCGAGTCAGAGAAGATGGAAGAACAACATTTAGTAACTGACCGCAGTTCCCCACCTCTGTTTTAGTGCCATCAGAGTGCCCAGTGCCACACACTTAGCAGCTATGCAAAAAAAGGAAGCAATTTTTCAAAAGCATGGGGGGGGGAATTAACAAGCTCCCACAAAATGGAGCTTACAAGCTTAAAATGGGAAAGACAACAAAGGGAGGTGAGTTGGGTAGACAGACAGCTCAGGGCGCCTTTAAAAACAATTCCAAACCTATAGGTTTTGGTCCAGAACATGCTATTCAGTCTAAGAGCTACACATATGTCAACTGATAATATTGGTTGTACTCTCTGCAAGTGAAAATGTGAGCAGAAATCGAAAGGTGTGCATGATCAAACTGGTTCTACTTACGTGCAAAGAATGGACTGGTCTTCTCGATCTGTAGATAAAGAGAAAACAGGTATTAAGTCTGGGATATTCAAGAGTATGGTGAGTTATTTGGGCTTGGTGTATAGAGTACCTACCATTTCATATAGAAACGAGATCTGAGTCACAGGAATGCAGCAATCTTCAAAAGAGTTTATTAAACATCTACTAGCAACGTCATACTGGGCATTGCTTAGGAATTCAAAGGAACTTTTTTAAAATGTGCATTTTTGAAAAGTTCAGCCCACCATCTTCATTCAAAATGGCATCCCACTGTATCCAAGCAGAGGCCAAATCCTGCTCCTTGATCTCAAGAGCCACCGCACCAAACTTGACCGCAATGTCTTAAGAGGTGCCAAAATGCATAGCAAGCAAACACCTTTCCAAAATATACCACTGCTTATTTGTTACACAGAAGCAGAAAGAAAGCCATTTTGGCCAAACCATGCCCACGTGCCCTATATGCAACATCACATATGATGTGTGGTGCAGGTAAAGAGAAGGCTGGGCTAAAGGGATTTACAGGTACACCGATGGTTTCTGGCACTTTAAAAAACCTCCCTGCGCTGCGCTTTGTAAGCAACAATCAACTGAGTGCCCATGATGTCATTGTGGCATCTGGTGATTAGCATGTGGGCAGCCACGCCCACCTGTCAAACTTGGCCCAGGGGGGACGGATGGGAGAGATAAGGATTCCGATCCAATCCCCCACCCCTGTGCTAAGTGGAGATGCCAAGAGCGGAACTGAATACCTTCTAGCACCCATTGGGACTGTTAGGGCAAAAAGCAGGGAGGTCAACAGTAGGTGGCACCAGAGAGCCCACGACAAGCAGAGCCATCTGATTCTAGTTCTGTTCCCATCTTCCTCTCTGCTGAGTTCTACAAGTGGCAACACTGAGACTAAAGAGGAAGAGGAGGAAGCTGAGAAGCAGGGGCACTCCTGGACCAGTTGGAAGTCGGGTGGCAGGCAAGAGGGAGCTTTTGGTAGGTGACACATTTGTCCTAATGCACCAGCCATCATGGGCAAAGCCAGTGACCTAGCACGGAGTTTCTGCTTCTCATGACTTCTGAGCATCCGGACAAGTCTCTGTATCACTTGCCAATCTTGTGCATCAGGGGATCAGCATAAAACCAGAGGCGCCACAATGCACGCACAATACTTTTATTTTTATCACACTCCCTAGGTTAGCAACAATGGACATCTTGGTTTTTGTCCTCTGGGATGACACTGAAGACAAAAGGTTAAAGATTCAAGTTGTTTCTATTTCAAAAATAGAAACGGTCAAGTTCCCAATAGAACGGTGGTTCTTTAAACTGGGGTCCCCAACAGATGTGATGTTTTTGGACAGTTCCCGGGGCTGCCACAAAAAACAAGAGAGAGGAAACTGACGTAACAGCAACGTAGGCCAGACTGCAATCCCTCTCTCTTCCTACACTCTGGGGCTGCATATACACCATACATTTAAAGCACATTCTCCCCTGCCCCCAAGGGTCCTGGGAACTGTAGTTTACCTCTCACACAATCCACAGCATCTTCATTTTAAAAAACCTACAGTTCCCAGGATTCTTTGCAGGTGAGCGGGTGTGTTCTAAAAGTATGCAGTCGGAATGGCCAAGCACGGAACAGAGAGCAAAAGGGGAAGCGTTGTTTTGTAGCAGAAAGGTGTTTACCGCATCTATCAACTGACAAACTTCCTAAGAGCATGGAACACACACAGATCTGCTAATATAACTTCAGGACACATCCAAAGCTCTGTATGCTTCTGGAAGGAAATCTCTGTGATCAAACTACAGTTGTACCTTGGTTTTTGAACAGCTTAATTCTCGAACGTTTTGGCTCCCAAACGCTGCAAAACCGGAAGTGACTGTTTGCGAACTATTTTTGGAAGCCAAACATCTGATTGGGCTTCCACAGCTTCTGATTGGCTGCAGGATGAATGTTTTGGAAGCCAATCGGACTTCCAGAACAGATTCCGTTTGACTTCCAAGGTATGACTGTACAGTGGTACCTCTGCTTGCAAACGGGATCCGTTCCGAAGCCCCATTCGCAACCTGAGCAGAACGCAACCCGCGTCTGCACATGCGTGGGTCGCGATTCGCCGCTTCTGCGCATGCACGTGATGTCATTTTGAGCGTCTGCGCATGCGCGAGCCACGAAACCTGGAAGTAACCCGTTCCGTTAATTCCAGGTCGCCACGGGACGCAACCTGAAAACGCTCAACCTGAAGCAAACACAACATGAGGTATGACTGTATAGTGGTACCTCAGGTTAAGTATTTAATTCGTTCTGGAGGTCCGTTCTTAACCTGAAACTGTACTTAACCTGAAGCCACTGTAGCTAATGGGGCCTCCTGCTGCCACCGCGCCACTGGAGCACGATTTCTGTTCTCATCCTGAAGCAAAGTTCTTAACCCAAGGTACTATTTCTGAGTTAGCGGAGTCTGTATCCTGAAGCGTCTGTAACCCGAGGTACCACTATATAAGTTTTTGCACACGCTTGAATTTACCCCAGCTGGCAGCCTCGGAGAGAGTCCTCATTAAGCTTTTCCTCAGTTCCAGGCTCAGAGTTCTGCTCCCTCCTTTTAATCCTGCTAATCACCCCTGCTGACAAATTTAATTGGGTGCACTTAGCAGAGAACGAATTCCACTCGGGCTGAGCTACGCCAACAGTCAACGCTAGAAAGGAGAACGGCCGGGGAAATTAAGCAGGGGCATGTCAAAAGTTCTGACAACACAGTTGGGGGACGGGGACCAAAGGCATGGCAGTCCCTTCTCCTCAATGGTCTTCTTCCCGGGTGCCCCACAAGTGTTTTATGCACCCCATGATCCAGGATCTGCTTGCTCCATCATGTGACATTTTTGGGTAGACATTGGGGGGGGGGCCTGGGCTGGACCTCAGCCCCAAATGTCAATCTATACAGCAGAGGAGACATCCAGCGCAGCCTCTTTTTCCTCCCTAGGTGATGACTGAATTAAATGGTACCACTTTGAAAGCACAAGCTTTTCCCCAGCATCCCACGCTTCCTTCTTCGAAAACAACATCGTTCTTTTGGACCCCCCCCCTTCCTCCTCCTCCTCCAGCCTCTGTTTGCACCCCCGCTTCCCTCCCGGAGGACCAGCTTGCTCTGCTTAATCGCAGCCTTGAATCGGATGGTTTATCACAAGGAAGCGACTCTGAGCTGGCAGCTTGACCATAAAAGGAGAAAGCAACAGAATCGGGCATCCTGGCCTGCAGCTTCTTGACATTTTATTATGGGCTGGTCTCCCTGAAGGGTTTCTGCATGTTTCCAGTGCAGTTGGGGAGAGGGGGAGAGAGAGAGAGAGAGAGAGAGAGAGAGAGAGAGAGAGAGAGAGAGGACGGCAGGAAGAAGACCTCTTACGGCTGCTGCCATTTGACTACCAACCAGGGATAGATGGACCCGTCAATTTCGGGCCCTATCAGCCTCTCTGATCTTAAGTTTGGTTCTCCGCGTTTCCCCAGTTAACAGCTTTTGCATTTTGTGAAAAGTCATTATGAAAAATTCACGAGCATTTAGTCAAATTTATCCAAATATACAGACGTTTGTAAACAACTTTGTCTCATATACAAATGCATGCAAAGCCATTTTACCAGCCCCAATGCATCCTTTTTAGTACGTTACCTTCGCTAATATATGCATTTTTAGGCACACTTCACTGCGGGATGTGTACTTTTACACCCCTTACTTGGCCAGAGAGCCTTATTAGAACGTTCAGAAAAGTGTCCATTTCGAAGGATGGCTGTTTTTTGAGTCCACATATTGTTTTGTGAAGTGCAATTAGGTCAGGTTCACCTTTAATTTGAATTTCTGCCGCATCCCAACTTACCATGTCAACAGTGGGATGGAGAGGGAAGAAGGAAAGGGACAAGAGCACAATAAAGAAAGTGATGGGAAAATGCACTAGGAAACGGGTGGTCACAACTATGTAGCACAATGTCATATAATTATCTTGCAAACAAATCAGAATGAATGCTCCATAGATAGCTCAAGTTGTCTAATCTCCCAACAAACTCTGGGCAAATGAATCAGGATGAGCAGGCCATCACTATATGAGGACACCAGTCTGATATTTTTATGGGAGGGAAATACGTCTATAAATAAATAAATCTGGAAGCTCATCTGAAATAGTCCTAAAAGCATTGGGCAGTGGCTGGGGGCGGGGTTCAAGGGTATACCATAAATTTTGGTTGGGCAATTAAAATCTGTGCTCTTTTGATCCTGTATGACGAATCCACCTTGTTGTGGTTTGGAAAGTGACAGGTATAGGCATTGCAAAGCATGGCATGGAAGATTAACAGAAAGACGTATAAACTCTGCGCAAGCAAATTGGGACTAATGTTTGTTGTTGCATGACCTCCCCGAAAAGAAATCTGAATGAATAAAGGCCGTAGTCTAACTTCTGCATAAGCTTTGTGCAGGCGAATCAGGATGAACCCTGAATAAACAATCTGCCTGGAAGAAAGACAGCCTCTGTAAATTCGTCTAATCCCCTCTTAAAGCTGTTTGAATTGTTGGCATTCAAAACATTTTGTGAGAGCAAATCCCATAGTTTAACTACATACTGGGTGAAGATGTCTGTCCCAAATCTCCCATCATTCTGCTCTCATTGGATGGTCCCACTGGGCACTGGGATTATGAAAGAAGGAATTTCTGAAGGTGGTTGGGGGATGGATGGAGGCTAACAGATTGAGGTTGAATCCTGATAAGACAGAAGTACTGCTCTTGGGGGACAGGGGGCGGGCAGGTGTGGAGGACTCCCTGGTCCTGAATAGGGTAACTATGCCCCTGAAGGACCAGGTGTGCAGCCCAGGAGTCATTTTGGACTCACAGCTGTCCATGGAGGTGCAGGTCAATTCTGCAACCAGGGCAGCTGTCTACCAGCTCCATTTGGTATGCTGGCTGAGACCCTACCTGCCTGCAGACTGTCTTGCCAGAGTGGTGCATGCTCTGGTTATCTCCCGCTTGGACTACTGCAACGCGCTCTATGTGGGGTTACCATTGAAGGTGACCTGGAAACTACAACTAATCCAGAATGCGGCAGCTAGACTGGTGACTGGGAGTGGCTGCCAAGACCATATAACACCGGTCCTAAAGAGAGTTTGGATTTGATATCCCGCCTTTCACTCCCCTTCAGGAGTCTCAAAGCGGCTAACATTCTCCTTTCCCTTCCTCCCCCACAACAAACACTCTGTGGGGTGAGTGGGGCTGAGAGACTTCAAAGAAGTGTGACTGGCCCAAGGTCACCCAGCAGCTGCATGTGGAGGAGCGGAGACGCGAACCTGGTTACCCAGATTACGAGACTACCGCTCTTAACCACTACACCACACTGGCTCTTCACTGGCTCCCAGTACTAGATTCAGGTAGGTAGCTGTGTTGGTCTGACGCAGTAGAAATATATTTTTAAAATTAAAAAATTGTCCAGTAGCACCTTAGAGACCAACTAAGTTTGTTCTTCATATGAACTTTCATGTGTATGCACACTTCTTCAGATATATTTCTACTGGCTCCCAGTACGTTTCTGAGCACAATTCAAAGCATTGGTGCTGACCTTTAAAACCCTAAACAGCCCCGGTCCAGTATACCTGAAGGAGCGTCTCCATCCCTATCGCTCAGCCTGGACAATGAGGTCGAGCTCTGAGGGTCTTCTAGTGGGTCCCTCACTGCGAGAAATGAGGTTACAGAGGGAACCAGGCAGAGGGCCTTCTTGGTAGTGGCACCCTCCCTGTGGAGGGTGATAAAGAACTATCTGAAGGAGATAAAGAACTATCTGAAGGCAGCCCTGTATCAGGAGGTTTTCAACACTTGATGTTTTTATTATATTTTTAGATATGCTGTAAGCTGCCCAGAGTGGCTGGGGAAACCCAACCAGATGGGCGGGGTATAATTATCATCATCATCATCGTTCTCCTTTCTCCACACCTAAGATAATTTTAGACACCTCTACCATGTCCATCCCCATTGCTCACTCCCCCCCCCCAAAAAAACCTAAAAAAAACCCCCACGTGATTTCCTCATAAGGCAGCTGTTCTAGACCAGTGGTATAGCATGGTGGGGTGGGTCACAGGCCACGCTACGCCACTTCTCCAGACCCCTGATCCTTTGAATCTAAGCATTTCCTGTATTCTACAGCATCCTTTTCTGAGCAGAACTGTACCCAGTATTCCAAATGTGGTTATATCATATAGGTAAAAAGGTAAAAGACCCCTGGATGGTTAAGTCCAGTCAAAGGCGACTATGGGGTTACGGCGCTCAATTTGCTTTCAGGCTGAGGAAGCTGGCGTTTGTCCACAGACAGCTTTCCAGGTCATGTAGGCAGCAGGACTAAACCACTTCTGGCGCAACGGAACACAGCAGTACCTACTTATCTACTTGCACTGGTGTGCTTTTGAACTGATAGGTTGGTAGGAGCTGGGACAGAGCAACGGGAGCTCACCCTGTCGTGGGGATTTGAACTGCCGACCTTCTGATCAACAAGTCCAAGAGGCTCAGTGGTTTAGACCACAGCGCCACTCGCATCCCATCACATATTACATCCAGAGCAATAGTCCCCATTTGGCTGGTTTCCTCCCTTCCTGCAGTTCCATATTAAGAACATGCAGATATAGAAAGCTGCCTTATGCTTGGCCAGGCCATTGGTCAATTTAACTTAGTACTGTTTACACTGACTGGCAGCAATGGCTGCCCAGGGTTTCAGGCAGGGGACATTCCCAATCCTATCTGGAGATGTTGGGGACTGAATCTGGAACATGCAAGGAGGATGCTCTACTGTTAAGCTACACTCCTTCCCCAACTGCTCTCTGGAGGCAAAGAGGCTGCGTTCAACACACAAACTCCAGAGACCACTTTAACTAGGAGGAAGTTACATGTTTACTCACGGAGCAGCTGCATTTGCTGCGTCTGAACAAAAGGACGTAACTTTAAGCAATGCTTCTGAGCATCGTGCTGGAGACTCACACAGCTGTATATTTTTAGCTGCTTAATTAGACTTCTGTGTTTTATACGCATTCGGATCCTTTAAAACCTTCCAGTTGTATATAGCAGTTGTTAGTATATCTTGGCAGTAAATCTATGTGAAGGATAGCAGCTGAAACAAAAAATAAAAATTAAACCGAGTGAAAATTACAACCGTAATTCAGACACTCAGAGGAGGGAACTAGGCAGAGGAAGCAAAACAGCCCCAGTTCGGAAGCTCAAATGTGCTCAACCTGTTTGTCCGTTTTGAAGCGCCCGAATGCTGACAAATGATGAAACAATCCAGATGTAGGCAGGGAAAGAAGGGACAAAGCAGAGAGCAAGGGGGGGGGGGAGTGGAAGATGGAGATGGACAGAAGCAAAACAGAGACTGCCCATTTTTTGGCAAGCTTATTTCCTCTTGGCCAAATCAAGACCCATTCTATAGAAGTTTCCCAAACATCCAAAAGATGAAACGCATTTGCTGTTGTGAATGTTGCCTGCACTTGGAGGTGGGATTGGGGGAGAAATACGGTTTCGGTTGCATTTTAACAAGAAACGGCCTAATTTGCACTTCTTGAACTAATGTGTGAACCAAAACACAGCTCTCCTTTGACATTCACAATTCTCCAGGTGACACAGAGATGCATTAGGGGAAATTCGCTGCAAAAAAACCCCAAGTATCTCAGTTAAAATTGCATGCAATGTCTTCATCAGGAGAAACTCACGAGAAAACTCTGACAATTTTTCATGAAGATGTTTTTGATTTTTAAAAACAAATTGCACACTGCTGCAGAAATGTGGGGAACTAGATTTAAGGTGGGGGTAGTGGAAATGAGAGAAACTGAAATGGACAGCTTCATCCTTCCCCAGTTGGAGGGTGAATTACTTGCAGAAATATATACATTAGTCAAAACAGCATAGGAGAAATTTGCCATTTTTCTAAACTGAAAAAGGCCCATAAACTGTAGCTCAGGGGTAGGCAACCTAAGGCCTGGGGGCCGGATGTGGCCCAATCACCGTCTAAATCCGGCCCACGGATGGCCCAGGAATCAGCATGTTTTTGCTATTTATTTTGTGTTTTTGTTTTTGAGGCTTTTTCGGTTCATTTGTTTTTGTGACTGTGTGGATCCCAGTTCAGCTACTGATTGAGTGAGTGAGTGAGTGAGTGACTGCAGAAGTGGATAAAAGCCCCCCATCCAAACAATGACTATCATCAGTGCAGGGAAGAAAAACATTAAATTTTCATTTTTATCATCTACAATACTGTCTTATTTATTTTATAGTACAGTACATTGATCATTGCTTTCATTTTATGGATCAATGGTCTCGCTAGATAGTAAAATCCATGTTAAATTGCTGCTTTAGGGGTTGTTTTTAAAAGTCTGGAACAGATTAATCCATTTTGCATTACTTTCTACGGGAAAGCGTGCCTTGGTTTTGGAATGCTTTGGTTTTGGAAGGGACTTTCGGAACGGATTAAGTTTGTGAACCAAGGTACCACTGTAGAGCAAGTCTCACTGAAAGCCTTTCTGGCTAAAGGGTGGGGTTGTAAACATAGTTAATAAAAAAATAAATAAAATAACTTTTGCAATTCATCAGGGAGTCACATAAGGAGGAAACACTCTCTTGGGAACCTCAGCAGCAACCGGGGCGCCAGATGCCACAGTCCCGATGGCTCAAGTTCTGGACTTTGTCATCCCTGCAGCCCAGCACTGGCAGTGCTGACTGGCAGCAGCTGCCTTATATGTTGGGCAGGAGTCTAGAAAGATGAAATTCACAAATGCACCAGAGGTGAGGCTGACAAACATGGGGATTCTGAAGACTTCTAGCTACTGGGAAAGGCCAGTTCAGTCGCAGGGCATCTGGTCTGCATGCAGAAGATCCCAGGTTCAGTCCCCGACACCTCTGGTCTGAAACCCCGGATGATTGCTGCCAGTCAGAGTGGACAATAAGGAGCTTGATGGGCCAATGGTCTTGACTCAGTATAAGGCAGCGTCTGATACTCCCATGTTCCCAGACGGCAGAGTGGCTGCCTCCACCAGTCCACGGGGAGCACCCCTCCATGCCCCTATTAGCCAAAACTATTTGCGAAGCATTCGACCCTGCCCACACGCCTGGCCCAGACGGGCAAAGGGAGAGGAGCGTTCCCTTTTTGAGTCAGATGGTGGATGGCAGACAGTGCCAAAGGATTCCTAGGAATGTTTTTGCAAGCCCGCCTTGCCCCCAAGTCATGAAGCAAAGACAGGAGCTAGGGCTAGCCCCTTACGGTGCTCAGGGTGGAAAAGGCAAACCTCAGGAACTGGCGCAAGGACTAGGCATAAACGGATCTGGCAATTTCAGTTTCTCCGTTTTCCAGTCCTAAATTCAGTTCTCCACATTGCTACACCTGCTTCCAGTTTCTTTTATTAAAAAAAAAACCTCAGGGAAAATTTTCAGCATTCACATCTTCTCTAATATTCACATTTTTGCAAGCAATTTCTGCTAATATAGTGCATTTCCTGTGTTACTATCAATGATACATGCACTTTCCAAGAATATACACATTTTGCTCACTTTACCAGTACCAGTACCAGCTCCTGCAGCCAATCAGAAGCCACGGAAGCCCTGTCAGACATTCGGGATCCAAAAGAACGTTCGCAAACCGAAACAATCACTTCCAGATTTGCAGCATTCAGGAGCCAAAACGTCCGAGCTCCAGGGCATTCGGGATCCAAGCTATGGCTGTATTGTTTATTCCAATTGGCAACAGGCTGAGAGAGATCCTTTCCAACTCTGCTACCTCCTGAGATCCCTTTCAATGTGATCATCGGCAGAGGCCCTTCCCCATGTGCTACCTCCAAGGGAGGCCTGGAGGGTGGCAATTTGTGCATGGGCTTTTTAGTGGTGGCTCCCCATTTGTGGATTGCTCTTTCCAGGGAAGCATACCTGCCACCATCATAGTCAGCTTTTAGGGATGAAACTAAGACATTCTTGTCTGTCCAGACTTTTCCTCCTTATCTTGGACCACACTGTAGTGTGATTTCTGGCCTGTTTTGTGGCGGTTATCTTTACCTGAACACAGGATTTGTCCTTGTTATGGTTGGATGAGCACTTTTTAGAAAATTTGCTCTGCTGCATTTTCCTGATGTATTTCAAGGTTCTTTTTTTGTTAATGATTGGCAAGCTGTTTCGTATTCCATGGGCTCATAAGTCCCTTTGAGCCATCTTCTTGCAGAAAGCAAGGAATAAATGCAAATAATCATGGAACCCGGGACCTTCTGAATGTAACGCATGTTCCCTACCACTGTGTGCTATGGGTCCATCGGCGTCAGAGACCTTATACCACAGCCAGACCACTACTCCATGTAGCTCAGTGCTGTCTGCTCTGACTGGCAGCTTCTCCCCTAGAGAGAAGGACCTCTGGCGATGCCAAAAACTGAACCCAAGACCCTCTCTGCAGGGGCTCCACCAAAGTGCTATATCGCCCATCACTTTCTGGGGCCTACTTTTGGCCAGATAAAGTTGGCACAACATTTTCCACGTGGTATTTATTTTTGTGACACTTAGAAACAAGTTGCCCAGCCTTACCTTGCATCATACTCCTGTAGGCTGTGTCGGCAATGGCATAAATATGTGGGGGCATCTCGTGACGTTTCTTCCCTTTGTACATGTCGATAATCTTCTCTGAATAGATCGGCAGTTGCTTGTATGGGTTTACCACCACGCAGAAGAGACCTGAGTAAGTCTGTAAAGGGAGTAAACGTACCAACAATGTGACGTGGGTTTTGTTTTTTTAGAAGCTCCCTACATTCCCTTACGTGGGTGGTGCTGTGGTCTAAACCACTAAGCCTAGGGCTTGCCAATCGGAAGGTTGGCGGTTCGAATCCCCACTATGGGGTGAGCTCCCGTTGCTCGGTCCCTGCTCCTGCCAACCCAGCAGTTCGAAAGCACACCAGTGCAAGTAGATAAATAGGTACCACTGTGGCAGGAAGGTAAACGGCATTTCCGTGCGCTGCTCTGGTTTCTCCAGAAGCAGCTTAGTCATGCTGGCCACATGACCCAGAAAAACTGTCTCCGGACAAACACCAGCTCCCTCGGCCACTAAAGCGAGATGAGCACCGCAACCCCAGAGTCATTCACGACTGGACTTAACTGTCAGGGGTCCCTTTACCTTTACCCTTAATAGTCCTTTCCTTTCCCCCCTCAACAGAGCTGAAGTTTGGTGAGGGGAGGTAAAGAATCGCTAGCAACATTCTCAACCAAATTACAGTACCCAGAATCCTTTGGGGGGGAAGCCATGACAGTTCAAGGGATATGAAACTGGTCTAAGTTAAGAGTGTGTGGGGTCAACCAAAATGATCAAGAGGATGGAACAACGAAGGTTGCAGTGTTGGGGGACGTTTTAGTTTAGAGGAAAGGTGTGTAAGATGTAATGTGAAAGCGGACTCTCCAAGTGTCCCTATTTTCCAGGGACATTCCTGGATTTACAGAAGCCGTCCCAGTTTCTGATTTTACCTCAGAATGTTCGTTTTTACTTAGGATGTCCCTATTTTCATTGGAGAAATGATGGAGGATATGGAGTTATGCAACCCCCGAGCCAAGGAGATAAGAAGTGACTCTCCAACTTTTAGGAGACATCCGAAGGCAGCCCTGTTTAGGGAAGTTTCTTAATGTTTAATATCTTACTGTGTTTTTATATGTGTTGGAAGCCGCCCAGAGTGGCTGCGGCAATCCAGTCAGATGGGAGGGGAAGAAGAAGAAAGAAGGAAGAAGGAAGAAGGAAGAAGGAAGAAGAAGAAGAAGAAGAAGAAGAAGAAGAAGTCCCTATTTTCATCAGCGAAACATTGGAAGGAACGTTATAGAAATTTATAAAATTATGCATGATGCAAAGAAAAGAAAGTTTTCTCCCTCTGTCATAACACTAGACCTCAGGGGCATCCAATAAAGCATAGCTGTCAAGTGTCCCTTATTTGAAGGGACAGTCCCTTATTCCAGCACCATGTCCCGCTGCTGTCCCTTATTGATGGATGTCCCTTAAATGTCCCTTAAATTTCAAAGGAAGCAGCTCCTCTCCCTCCCTCCCTGCCGGCCAGCTTGCATGCCTCATGTGTGGCTAGTTAATGCAAGCTGAGGGGTTTTTTGAATGCTGGACGCCATTTTGTTGCACGTGCTGCTGCAAACTTTGCAGTGCAAAGCCAGGCTGGGGAACCATCTTAAGTTGAGGCTGCATAGGCCTTGTGGTGCATGTGATTCAGATTCTATTCAGTTGAACCTCTGGTTACAAAGTTGGTTGGACAGTGTTCTCGAAGCTACCAGCATGAGTTTGACCAGACTGCAGGAGGACAGGAAGACTGGAGTGCCTGGAACAGGTGAGGCCGCAGGTCCCTTATTTTGGCTGCTGGTCCCTTATTTTCAAGGCTGTTGGTCCCTTATTTTCAAATCTGTAAGTTGACAGCTATGCCAATAAAGCAGAATGTTGGAAGATTCGGGACAGACAAAGATTACTTTTTCACACACTTCATAGTTAAACGATGGTAGGGTTGCCATATGTCCAGGAAAACCTGATCATGTCCTCTTTTGGGGAGGCAACATGCCCATCCAGACGGATTTTTACATTTTAAAGCAAATGTCCATTTTGGGGGGCTCAGGCTCGGCCTGCGCGGCCACACCTGCACCCACACGCCTATTTCCACAGCTCAAGCTAGCAGCGTCTTGGGCTGTCCTATTTTTTGCTCTTCAAGATAGGGCAACCCTATTTATGGAACTCTCACCTGCAGGAAGCAACAAGGGCCACGACCCTGGCTGACTTTTAAAAAGGACTGGTCAAATGCATGGAGAATAAGCAATCGGTGGCTGGTAGCCAGTTTGGCTAAACTTTGCCTCCACCGACAGAGGTGTGATGCTTCTGAATAGCAGTTATTGTAAACCACAGGAGGGAAGACTTCGTCTTGTGTTCGAATCCTGGATGTGGGTTTCCCACGGGCATCTGCTTGGCCACTGTGGGAAGAGGATGCTGGAACAGATGGACCACTGGCCTGATCCAGGAGACCTCTCCATGTGTGTGTATTTGACTGAGTTGACAATCGCATTGTCACCCATTTACTGCAGTCCAGTCAGCAAAGGACTCTTGCAGCTAAATAAACCTCTTTCATTTTTTTTGTATCACAGCAATTATGCACAGCGGCAAACAACTTGATACCCGCACCTACAAGATATAGGGGTAGCCAAGCAGTGGCCCCTCCAAAGGTTCTTGGGCTCAAACTCCCAGCAGCTCCAGCCAGCAGTGCCAATGGTCAGGGATGATGGGAACCGTAGCCTAACAATATCCAGAGTGCACAGGTTAGCCAGCAATGCTTAAGAACATAACAAAGGCCTGTCCCGCAACTACAGTTCTCTTTTCCCATGGCTCCGTTTAGACACCACGGCTAGCCTTGCCCTCTGCGAATTTGTCCGATCCCCCTACTAAAATGGGCTGCCGCCATCACTGTTTCTTGTGGCAGTGAGTTCCATAGTTCAACTACATGAAGCGGTGTCTGTCCTGAATTTCCTATCGTTCAGCTTCGTTGGAGGAGCCCAGTGGGTTCCAGGGAGGGAGTTCGATCATGTCTTTCTCCCACAGTAGAATTTTACCATCACACATGTCAGGAACAACACAGGCCTATGTTGCAACATGAGAAGCTTAAGATCATTGCCAACAGTAAGAGCACAGATACTGTTCTAGGATAACCATGCAGGTTTTTTTTTTTATGCACTACTTCACACATTTTTTTCAGGGGTGACCCCTGACATATATTTCCCCCACATCTTCCTCCCTTCTCTCTCTCTTCTTCCCCAAGCATCTGTGCAAAATTTGGGATCAAGGCACCTGGTTCAGGCACCCACCGAGGGCATTTCTGCAACAACTCCAATTCTCTCCACCGCCACCCCCAGTTTTCTTAATCTCTTATTAAAGCTCCCAAGTATGTAATTATACAAAAACCATCCGAGGCTGACCTTTTAAATCAACTCACTATGTCCTTCAGCACAGATCTGAAGCCTGGGGTTTCCCTTTCTTGACCATATTAGGAGACGGCCCAAACTTTTCACACAAACTAAACACTTTATATGGCATGAAAGCAAATGCAGAAATATCTGTTGGCAGCGCTGAGGACCAGAACAGCTCAGATGCCCTGGGCTGAACTGCATAGGTTCAGTAAGTCCGTAGCAACTCATTATTCAAGGCTCTGTTTTGGCTCTGAAGGGGGGTTTGCTTTTTTTTTTTTCCTCCAGAAGAGCAGAGTACATCCTACCTTCAAGGACTGCCAGCCTACGCTGGGCCCGTTTACTGAATCAATCCAGCCTGGGCAATTGTCACAGCTAAATCCACAATGGCAGGTGATGAGGGCTTTAGCTCGCCTTACTTGCAAGCATCCCAGAAATATCTTGCTGGCTGCTCCGACTACACTAAACAAACCTCTTGGTCCAATCCACAAGGGGCTGGACTAGATGATCCTCAGGTCCCTTCCAACTCTACAATTCTGTGATGGTTGGATACTCCCATTCTATGTGTACATTCTATGTGTATAATAATAAATTATATATGCATCTTAAAAAGCAGAGACATCACCTTGCCAACAAAGGTCCGTATAGTTAAAGCTATGGTTTTCCCAGTAGTGATGTGTGGAAGTGAGAGCTGGACCATAAAGAAGGCTGATTGCCGAAGAATTGATGCTTTTGAGTTCTGGTGCTGGAGGAGACTCTTGAGAGTCCCATGGACTGCAAGAAGATCAAACCTATCCATTCTGAAGGAAATCAGCCCTGAGTGCTCACTGGAAGGCCAGATCCTGAAGCTGAGGCTCCAATACTTTGGCCACCTCATGAGAAGAGAAGACTCCCTGGAAAAGACCCTGATGTTGGGAAAGATGGAGGGCACAAGGAGAAGGGGACGACAGAGGACGAGATGGTTGGACAGTGTTCTCGAAGCTACCAGCATGAGTTTGACCAAACTGTGGGAGGCAGTGGAAGACAGGAGTGCCTGGCGTGCTCTGGTCCAGGGGGTCACGAAGAGTCGGACACGACTAAACAACAACAAATTGTTATTATTATTGCACAGCCTCAGTCTGGCCTCAGGCACAGTTTTAGCACTGAAACAGACTTGGTTGCCCTGCCTGGTGACCTTAACAGGGAGAGAGACAGGGTTGCACATAGGCTTTTAACACCATTGAACATCACAGGTTTTGGATGCGGGGTGTGTTTGTGTGTGGTGTGTGTGTGTAATTTTACTGCTTTGCTGTTTGCCGACCAGCGGAAGGGCATGATAGGTGTTTAATTAACAAACAAAACAAAACCCAGCAGCTCCCAGTCACCAACTGAAAGGCAAAAGCCTTTGGATCCAATTCAAGGTGCTCACTTTAGTATTTAGAGCCCTATACAGCTCAGGCACCAAATATGTGAAACAGCACTCCTTTCTCTACCGACCCTCTTGGGTGCTGCTACTGGTCAAGTGGTACTTCCACCGGCCTCCGAAGCTCAGAGGGGGGTGGCCTGGGAAAAGTTAATTCTCTGTGGCAGCCCCTAAGATATGGCAGCCATCTTCAAATATCTGAAGAGCCGTCACATGGAAGAGGGGGAAAGTTTTCTTTTGAAGGGTAGGACTCGAACCAGTGACTTCAAGCTACGAGAAAGGAGATTCCAACTCAACATCAGGAAGAACTTTCTGAAAGTAAGAACTGCCCAACAGTGGAACTATCTCCCTCAGGAGGTTGTAGGCTCTCCTTCCTTGGAGGACTTCAAGCAGAGGTTGGAGGGCCATCTGTCATGGATGCTTTGGTTTAAATTCCTGCATTGCAGGGGGCTGGACTGGATGACCCTTGGGGTCCCTTCAAACCCTACGAACCCTAAGGCCTTCTCGGTGGTGGCACCCGCTGTGTGGAACGCCCTCCCACCAGATGTCAAAGAGAACAACAACTACCAAACTTTTAGGAGACATCTGAAGGCAGCCCTGTTTAGGGAAGCTTTTAATGTTTGATGTATTACTGTATTTTAATATTTGGTTGGAAGCCACCCAGAGTGGCTGGAGAAGCCCAGCCAGATGGCCTTGGTATAAATAATAAAATTATTATTATTATTATTATTATTATTATTATTATTACGATTCTAGGATTCTATTATTGTAAGCTGTGGGTTCCCTCCCCAGAGAGGTCCTCCTGGCACCTTCACTACACATCTTCTGGCTACTGGGTGAAGACACACCTCTTTTTGACACTTGAGATCTGTATTTTCAGGACCCACCTCACCTTTATGATTTAAAGCTGTTTTAAACTGTTTTAGATACCGTGTTGTGATGTTGTGACCTGCCTCAGGGCGAGTGACAAATCGCCACCACAATAGGTGGCGCATGCAGCCCACGGACCAAACGCAGACTTACGTAAATGAGGCCAGAGAAGTATCTCTCTCTGAGGTTGTGCAGGACGGAGGCTTCGTTGAGGCAGGTCAACTCGGCCATGTCTTCCACCTTGGAGAACTTGGGGGGGTTCATCTTCTGGATATCATCCTTGCTGCAAGTCACCTTCTTCCCATTCTCCGCTAGCTCCACCAGAACCTCGTCCCCTTTCTCCTCCTTGATGCTGGCCGCCTCAAAGCCATGCTTCTCGGATGGGATCCACACGAGCTTTTTCGCCGACCAGTCCGCCTGCGCCACTGTGCTGTTGAGGATGTTCTTGTCCACAAAGAGGAACTTCTCGTCATCGCTCAGTTGGCCTTTCTGTGCCATTTTGACTTAATGGGCACCTGAGAGAAATAGTTTTTAAAAAAAAAAGTTTTAAAATTATTGTTGTTGTTATCATTATTATTATTATTATTATTAATTGAATTTCTATACAGTGGTACCTCAGGTTAAGTACTTAATTCGTTCTGGAGGTCCGTTCTTAACCTGAAACTGTTCTTAACCTGAAGCACCACTTTAGCTAATGGGGCCTCCTGCTGCTGCCGCGCCGCCGGAGCACGATTTCTGTTCTCATCCTGAAGCAAAGTTCTTAACCTGAAGCACTATTTCTGGGTTAGTGGAGTGTGCAAGCTGAAGCGTATGTAACCTGAGGTACCACTGTACTGCCCTATACCCGGGGGTCTCAGGGCAGTTCACAGAATAAAATCAAGATATAAAACCACAAAATACATAATGAAAATAAAAACGACAACCCAATAGCCCCCCCCCCCCGCAAGAATAAAATATTTTTAAAAGGGCATAGGATGTAAATCGGATCAATCAAAGGCCTGGTTTAAAAGGAATGTTTTTGCCTGGGGCCTAAAGGTATGTAATGAAGGCACCAGGCAAACATCCCTGGGGAGAGCATGCCACAGATGGGGAGCCACTGCAGAGAAGGCCCCATTCTCGTGTTGCCACCCTCCAGACCTCTCGAGGAGAAGGCACACGAAGGAGGGCCTCAGAAGATCATCTCAAGGGCCGGGTAGGTTCATATGGGACAAGGCGGTCCTTGAGGTATGGCAGTCCTGAGCTTTTTAAGGCTTTATAGGTCAAAACCAGCACTTTGAACTGGGCCCAGAAACTAATTGGTAGCCAGTGCAGTCGGACCAGGATCGGTGTAATATGCTCAAACCGTCTTGCTCCAGCAACAAAAAATAATTTTGCACAACTTAGTTCACCAACCTGGTGCACACTCCAGGTGCTTATGACTACAAGCCCCATTACTGTAGCTGGGATGGCTCAATCGGCAGAGCATGAGTCTCTTAATCTCAGGGTCGTGGGTTTGAGCCCCGTGTTGGGCAAAAGATTCCTGCATTACAGGGGGGTTGGTCTAGATGACTCTGGTGGTCCCTTTCAATTCTATGATATTCTTCTTTTATGTTTATTAAGTGTTTGGGGGAAAACCTAATAAACTTTTCAAGTCCATCGGGACGGAAAACAATCACGATGAACTATGGAGGAGCATTAAGATATTTAACATGGATATTTCAAACCATTCAATCTCTCCAAAGGTTTCTGTGTATTTGTGAGCTTGGTCCTCTCTGTACAAGAAGAAAAGGTTGCCAAGAGGCAACAGAAGGATAATGGGTCGAATTTCTCTTTGGCGGCACGTAAATGAGACGTCTGTTTTTCTGCTAGTCCAACAGTTCAAACACCGGCATGGCCATCTTAAGTCTTTATGAGATACCCGCTTCTTTTTGAGATAGTGACACATTGTTGAGAAGGAGGGTGTCTTGTGCGATGTGGCCTTCACAGCCACGAGCGCCGCTTCAGCATGTTTTTAAATTTATTTGCTTTATTAATTGAATCTGCAGCCTGCACTTGGGGTTTTCTCTTTTGAAAGTAGGACCTACGCCACACAAACTGTCACCGAACAGAGTGGGAGGGGGGGTGGCCGAAAGAGATCGCCTGGCCGCCTTCCTTTTAAACTGACCGAGCTTCAAAGGCGAACCCAGATCCCCGTAACTAAAGAGTCCAAGTCGTTTGCAAAGCTCCCTGGATCTGTTTGCGAGAGGTCCACGTAGGCTACCATATATGGGCATGTTCTGCTCATTACTAGCCGATCAGCCAAAAAAGAAAAAAAGGAAATCCAACGATAACAAGTTCAAAACAAATACCTTTTAGGGAATAACGAAGTCCTTTGCCATGTCGGGCAATTAAAAAAATGGTACCGTTCGTGTCTGAGACAGCGTGGCTGATGAGTCTAATCAGACAAGTCGATATTTTGAGGAGGACAGGACCTGAGGGGGCCACCATCAAGAAGACACTGGGAATTAACGCTTCTCTCAAAACCTCGACTTGCATGTTTGGTGCCGAGTTAGCAAAAGAGAGGCGTTTTTCGGACGGATGGTTTTTGCCCTCAGTGTTTTTTGAGGTTCTTTTCTCTCACAGATCTGTCCTCCCTTGCAGGGTGGATTTTGCTAGCCGCTTCAAGCAAGCACCGGGTTTGGGGGGGTGCTCCTGAGGCAAATTTGCATATGCTAAGGTATGCTAATTTGCCTCTGGGCAAATTAAGATGGCAGGCAGCTGGGGTCTTGCCAGCTTTGCAAGTGCGCCCGGTCGCCCTGTAAACAAAGTAATAAAAAAAGAGAGAGTTTTTACAAAAGAGAGGGGAAAGAGGAGGAGAACATGCCTCTGATGTACTCCCTGACAATGCTCCTGTTCTGAGGCACTGTTTAATAACGGGCACATCGGCCATTATGCAACGTATTTAAAGGAATATCCTAGCATTTGAACAGTTATGGTTTCCCCAGCCCAAAGGACCCTGGGAACTGTAGTTTGTTGTGGGTGCTGAGAGTTGATTGGAGGCCCCCTATTCCATGCACATCCCAGCTACAAAATCCACAGTGTTTTCACAATTAATCCCTCTTCGAGGGGAACACGGGGAACTGTAGCATTGTGAGAGGAATAGGAATCTCCCAACCATTCTCAGCGCCCTTAACAAACTACAGCTCCCAGGTTTCTTTGTGGGAAGCCATGACAGTTAAAGTGGCATCACAGAGCTTCAAGTGTTTAGTGTGGATGTGGCGGAGGATTACACAAAATGAATCTTTTAGGTGTGCCTCAGGTGCTACTCTTTTCAAGTGTGCAACCTAAAAAGAATTAAATGAATGAAGGAGAAAAACACACACCAGTTTGTTTCTGGGCCCAATCCAAGGCGCTCATGTTAGCCTTTAAAGCCCCAAGCAGCTCAGGCCCTGAATACCTGAAAGACATACCCTCCAACATTTCTCTGATGAAAATAGGGACGTCCCATTCCCTAATGATAATTTATACCCCGCACATCTTAATGGGTTGCCCCAAGCCACACTGGGCAGCTTCCAACATATATAAAAGAATAAAGCATAAATAACAACAACAACTTCCCTAAACAGGATTGCCTTCAGACGGCTCAGGGGTTGGATAACTCCACACCCTCCAACATTTCTCCAATGAAAATAGGGACGTCCTAAGGAAAAGCGGGACATTTTGGGATCAAATCGGAAACCGGGACGGCTTCTCTAAATCAGGGACGTCCCTGGAAAATAGGGATACTTGGAGGGTCTGCCTGAAAGACCACCTCCTTCCCTACAGACACCTGAAATGTATATTTTTAGGGCCCACCCTAGTCTGATTGTAAATGACCTATCTGATTTCAAACTCACATTTTTACATTGCTGTAACCTGAATGTGGGGGGGGGGGGGAGGACAATGATGATGATGATGAGAATAAGAATATAGCCACAGTGCTAAGAGGGAGACCTGGGAGACCCGAGTTCAAATCCCCACTCAGCCATGAAGCTCCCTGGGTGACCAGTCACTGAACCACATAGGCCCCCTTGAGCAAAAGGAGAGCTATCAATGCAGTAAATATATAACAAAAAGTGGCTGCAGCTTCTTGTCAATGGGGAGCTCATCTGCAAGCCCCGCTGTGGCCATGTAACAGCGTGTGGAATCGCCCTTGTGGCGAGTGCATAGAAGGCTTGTGAGCATCATCTGCTACAAACCCGAAGGCTGTTGCTTTCCTTTACTGCCATCTACTGACTTTCCCCTTCCTTTGATTTGAAGCCTTAATACTTTCCTTTGCCTTATTTGTCCTTCTGAGGATGAAACAAAACAAACCAGTAACCAAATGTCACCAGAAAAAAAAGGACGCCCTTGGAGCTGCCTCAGCTCCTTCTGGACAGATCTGACTTTTTAACCTTTTAAAAACCAAAAGGAAAAAGAAAAAAAACAGGTTTTTGCTTGACTATGACCATCTCTCCTGTAAGGTAGGGCCTTATCATGCATGATAACGAAGGGATGGGATGGGGTGGGGGGAGAGAAAGCCAATTCAGTTTACATTGAAAGGCGACCTTAACAAATACACATTTTCCTAAACCAAATGCAAACCGAGGGACAGCCACCAATCAAAACCCTCACCCTTCTGAGTTTTGCAGTGCAGTCTTCCAACCAAGCAGTGTTAGGATAAAGTATGCACATATTAGTAAATATTATGCGTATATTTGTCAACGCTGCATGCAAGAAATGTGTTTATTCTGAAAAATCAGCACTAAAACGCTGAGGTTTTTAATTTTTTTAGGCAGCAAATTGTTGCAGAGGCACAGAGAACTGAATTTAGGGGGGAAATGAGAAACTAAGAAAACTGAAAATTGATAGATACTCTCATGCCTGCTGACAGCCTTCCCCAACTTGTTGTCTGCCAGATTTTATTGGACTCCAACTCCCACCGGTCCCAGCCTTCATGTCCGATGGTTAAGGTGGCTGGGAGTTGTAGTCCAACAACCTCTGAAGAGCGACAGGTCAAGGAAAAGCTGGTATTTATGCCGCAATCCAAGATCAAACGAGTAGATGGCTTGAATACATTTGCACTAAGATCTCCGATTCATTAGGGGAATTTGAACCATCTGTGGGACTCATTCATCACTGTAATAACTGGCAACAAATCCTTTCTCATGTCAGTAGCTTGTTAAAAGGCAATTTGCCAAGATGAAAAATGTCAAAATTCAGTTACCTGCCATGAATGATTTCTCAGCATATATTTTCTTTTTAAGAAAGCTGCAGCTGAATCTCTGCTTCTTAAAGCCTTGTATACCATAATTAACTCTGCAAAGATTTTCATTCTTAACCTTGTCCCTCTACATGAAAGGCACACCTTGCCTCCGAGTGGTTTTGGTAAGAACAATTACTTAGCCATTTAAGAATATTACACCCTTCCTCCTTACAAATTGCATTTAAAAAACAGACAAAACCCACCCTAAAAAAAGCAGTAGCAAATCTCCAGGAAGCTCAGCACACTGGGAATCCCACCTGCTAAAGAAAGTTCTATATGCCAAGCCATGGCGGTTTCTACATCTGCCCCAAAGGAAACTTCCTAACTGCATCTTACAAAGAGGAGCAATTAATTTCAGGCTGATAGCAGGGCTCGCTTTGAACTCACAGCAGCGCTGGCTTAAGCAGGAGAATTCATTTGCTGTCAAAAAGAGTACTTACAGGGGTCCAATTGGGAAAGCAGAAAATGTCTTGGGAGAGTCCGGAACTGATACTGCTAACAGCTGGGGCAGACCAAGGCTGCTCTCCCTTTGCAACCTCCCTATATAGAGGCGGACTGACTCCCATGGGGAGGGTCCCCAGAGACCGCCCCCTGCTGGAAAACCCTGGCACTACCTGGGGGGGGGGCCCTAACAAATAAAGAAACTGTCTGTACATTCTCAGGTTCAGTTTTAAGCTGCGGCTAAAACAGATCTGACTACCACCTCCCGATAAATTGGGGTTTCTGTCTTTTGTTCGTCATGGCTTGCGGGAGAAGTTTGTGTGATGTCTCAGAAATTATCAGACTCCTCTCTCACGCTCACTTTTTAATAAGCCATTTCCCAGAAATAATGGAAGGGGGGGTGTTATTTGGTCTGCAAAGCAGCAATATGACCCTTCTTAACCCCTTCTTGATTTCTCATGTCTCTGGGTTTACAGCAAAAGTGGGAGAGAGGGAGAGAGAAAGAGAAGCATCAGTTAGGAAGGATTAAGTGTGGAGACTCCCAAATTTCCCCCCTTGCCATAAAAACAGTGTTATCTCTCATCGGCCTTTTGATGTCCGGCTCAAAACATAAGAGCAAAGTATGCGCATTTCCATGAGAAGGGTCTCTTCCATGGAAGTGGGAGAGGGAGACGAAAGGTCCCTCTTCCCAAGCCAAGCTGAGCCCTGGAAAGAGAGGTCTCCCCACATCTCCCACGTGTTTATGTAACATTTGGGAACCTTGGGCCGTTTTAAGCCTGGCCTGTCTCTGGGGAGCGAAGGGGTCGTTTTTTTCCCAGCTCCTGCCCCAACCAGCTCTCCGCCGAAGCGGCTGTTTTGCAGGGAATCCCAGCCTCCTGAGAAAGTACTGCACATAATTTATATATATAAATACCTCCCTCTGTCCTTAAATGGGAAAAGATAACTGTTAAATGGCTTGTGGCATTGGAGTGTGGGGGGAGCAGGGGGGAAAGAGGGAGGGAGGGAGGGAGGATGGAATGGGTGCTTCCAGTGTTGTGGAAAGAAGAAGAGGCAGGCAGGACCAGCTGGCAGAGGAGGAATGAAGGACAGAGGTGCCTGCAGCCAGCTTTGGGGAGAGAGGAATCTGGTCCTCATCAAGGCCAGCAGAAGTTTCAAAAACAAAACAAAATTCTATGCATTCAGACTTCCAAACTCTCTCTCTCTCTCTCTCTCTGCATCTCCCTTGCCTGGACCTGGGCTTCTCAGACATCCCAAAAAGGGAACGCGAGGATCCTCCAGGAATTCCCATCAACATACCGGATACAAAATGCCCCACATGCAGCAGCAGCAGCCTAAATATGGAGCCCCATGTCAAAAGCAGAGGACCGATGGACCGGGGTGGGCGGGAGACGCAAAGAGTTTTGCAGGAACCAAAGGTGGAGGAGTTCTTGAGACACAGCAAGGCTTGCTAACTTTTGCGGGAAGTTGCTGTGGACCACCAGGCCAGGACTGCGTCTGCACTGAGCAGAAGTGGTTCCTGAGTTTTCACAGCAAAGGATCTTTCCCAAGTCCTACCTGTAGGTAATCCCTTGGTCCATCTGGGACAAGTCACTTGATCTATACTCACCTGGGCCCAAAGAAACACAACCGTCACCCTTCTCTTCCCCGTTTGACCCTGAACTTCTTCTCAACGTCACCACAGCGATCCTTTATTTAATAGCACAGCAATGTTATCGATAACCACCATGGTCCCATGCCTTTGCTTTTCTGTTAATGCCTTTGCAAAATGCTTGTTTTGAAACTCTGCACAAAAAGTATTTTTGAAAAAGTCCATCTAGCTCACACGGACTGGCAGCAGCTCTCCAGGCAGAGAATCTTAGCCTCAGCTGGAGAGATCAGGGAATGAAATTGGTACCTTCGACATGCAAAGCAGGGGCTCTGACACTCCCTCCCAAAATAAAGGAAGATTCTAGTCTTCCTTGTGCAGACTTAAATAGAGTAATAGGAATATAGGAGGAGCTATCTTTCACCAAGTTGGAACTTGGAGTCAAAGAGTTGTAGAGTTGGAAGGGAACCCCGAGGGTCACCTAGTCCAACCCCCTGCAATGCAGGAATCACGACTAAAGAATCCATGACAGATAGCCATCCAACCTCTGCTTAAAAACCGCCAAGGGAGGAGAGCCCACCACCTCCTGTCAAACGGCTCTTACTGTCAGAAAGATGTTTAGTCGGAACCTCCTTTCTTGCAACTTGAATCCATTGTTTTTCGGGTCCTACCCTGGTCCAGAGAGACCAGGGTTACGTAGACCTAGATTGGCAGCATGGTGCCTAGAGACACCCCCAAGTGTTCCCGGGACCCCTTCCCCTCTACACATACACACGCTGAAATTAGGCATGGGATAAAAGCCTTCCATTGTCTCCAACTCAAGGCTTTTCTCAAGCCTAACAGATGCGGAGAGGTGAGACTGGCCTTCCTGCAATTCTCGCATTTCGCCTATGCTTTCCAAGTAGCTCATTCCCCCTCCCAACCTTAGGGTTTTGAAAACCACACTTTTTCCAAACTCAATAGCTGGCCAGGGATGGAGTGTGAGCATGTACATGCAGGGTTGCTGCGCATGAACGATGCCCATAACACTCCCCTTTGGTTTTCAGGTGTGTTCATGGGCCCCGCAAAAGGTTGAAGACCCCTAGCCCACACTGACCCACTTCAACCCTCCGGGTTTTCAGACTGAGGTTTTTCCCTGGAGATGCCAGGGCTCTGGAGCCGATGTTCTCTGCTACTGAGCTATGGGCCATTCCGTTCCGTGGTGCTACCCTAAACAATGGCTAATGGAAGGTCCATCCCAAGGCCAGAGAGCTCTGCTGTCCTAGTCTTCTCTTCCTAAAAGATGCCAGCTGTTTGTAGGTGATGGACATCACTGCTGAGACACACTGCCAGGGAGGATGTACGAAACTGGGCTGGGTGGAATCATACAGGAATATGCAGGTGGCCCAATTGGGAATTGAACCCGTGACCTTGGGGTTATCAGCACCACGCTTTCACCGACTGAGCAAACTGGCTCCACACTGCATCTTCTGAAGCAGTTTTGGATGTCGCAAAAGCCCAGAACTGCAAAGAGAAACGAGGGACTCAAAAAACAACAACCACCCTCCATTTATGCAAACTAGGAGAAATCACCTTCTGGCCAAGTTTTCAAGTTATTGCTTTGTAAAGCTGAATGCCCCCTTCGAAAAAGCACGCAACCCGACTGTAGCAACCACCTAAAAAAAAAAAGAAGGCTGTGTGGTGCTCTCCCTGGAAGAGTTATAAAGCTTGTTTCGTAACCATCTGCACCTCTCAATGGTCGTAGCTTAAAAAGGAGTGGAAATTCTTTCCCATTCTTTGCGTTCACGTACATCCAGAGGCTGCTGGCAGACAAGTGCGCCTAACAGAACAAAGAGTGGCAGATGATTTATAGGGCGATACGGAGCTGAGCTGGAAAGCTTGAGGACGATTCATTGCAGGGCAAGGGCCTGGGGCATGCAGGTCCACAATGAAAGAGAAGCAGAACACAAATGCCCTGAATAAAAAACAAGGCATCTAGCTGTGGCCTGGAAGCTGAGCTCACTTACCTGCGTGTGGACCGTCTAGTTGATGCTGGAGTCTACGGGACTAGGACAGCTTCAGGTTTAAGTCGGGCAGCTTAGGGAGATGGCGAGCTGTGTCATCAGAGCAGAACACCAAGCAGAGCCAAGTAGCAATTGCCAAGGTCAAGCGATTCCGCCCTCAGATGCCAGCTCTGTTCAGATGGGCAGCTGAAAAGTGCGGCTGGGCGATTTGAAAGCATCACCTGTCAATGCTTTACTGAGGCTTGCTGCTGCTAACGGGGTCCGAAATCTCTCAGAAGAGGGCCTCTCACTGCTGGCATCAGAGGGGAAACCCCTTGCCCAGTTCTAGACAAGATGGTGTAGAGAACAGGCAGGGGATGTTCCTCCTCACCGTCTGCACAGATCCTAGATGGTGGGTGGGCAAGTACAAGGGGTTTCTTTAGACCAGTGTTCTTCAACAGATGCTGTTGGACAAAACCAGGCATAGGCAAACTCCAGCCCTCCAGATGTTTGGGACTACAATTCCCATCATCCCTAGCTAACAGGACCAGTGGTCAGGGATTATGGGAATTGTCCTCCCAAACATCTGGAAGACTGGAGTATTGTTCTGCTTCCCTTTGGGCCGCATAAGTGAGGGTCTTATCATCTGGGCAGCCCAGGACCTCCAGACACACTGCCCAGGCTTGCGCCCTGGGAAGGTCACTTCAGTCCTGCTAACGCAGCGGTTTGACTTCACCCCCAGAGGTGCACTCCGCTGTCTCTCAGGACAGACAGATGCCAAGAGCAATTCCCATTAGCCCTAGCCAACTTAGCCACTGATCAGGGATGATGACTGCAGACCCAAGGTTGAGGAACTCTAAAACATGGGTAGGCAAACTAAGGCCCAGGGGCCAGATCCAGCCCAATCGCCTTCTAAATCTGGGCCACAGACGGTCCGGGAATCCTCGTGTTTTTACATGAGTAGAATGTGTGCTTTTATTTAAAATGCATCTCTGGGTTCTTTGTGGGGCATAGGAATTCGTTCATTCCCCCCCCAAAAAAAAAATATATATAGTCCACCTCCCCCCCAAGGTCTGAGGGACAGTGGGCCGGCCCCCTGCTGAAAAAGTTTGCTGACCCCTGCTCTAAAACCTAAAACCTCAACTACTCATGACATCAGCTACTGTAGCATGGGATGGCTCCTCCTGAACAATCCCCTCCTGGCAATTATGACATTTATATCACATCCTTCCTCCAAGGCTGGCACACATGGTCCTTATCCTCCCACCTGATTTTATCTTGCAACAAACCAGGGAGGCCAAGATACAGGGGAGCCTCCTGGGGAGATTCAGGGCTGAGTGAGGATTTGAATCCAGATCTCCCAGTTTGCAACGTGAAGCAAAAGACAAGGTGGCCCTCCTTCCTAATTCAATGTACAGAAGCCAGCCTGACAGCTGAAACTGTCAAGCACTGCAAGACGCACATAGTTTCCCTTTGGCAGACAGGATCCACCAGGTCACCTTTCCCTCAACAGCCATTCCATCAGACTGCCGGGGGCAGGGGGGAGAGAGATGGGAAGCAGAAGGCTCCCCCAGGCATCTTCTTACCCCTGCACTATGCAAATTGGTTGTTATAGGAACCACCAGTTAAGAATTGGTGCCCGAGTTTGCATTTCCCCCCTCCTCTTCCCTCCCTGTCCCTTTTCCCTTGTGTGCCGTGGGTTGTTTTGTTTTTTTAGACTGGAAGCCCGTATGCTGCAGGCATCCACGGGATCAGAGCAGGCTCGAAGAAGAGCAAAGTGGAGCAGTCTCAAAGGAGGATTCCTAACCAAATGGAACAGCATCCTGAGCAGCTAGCTGAACTGGAGACAATCACAGAGCAGTCTTGTTGCAGCTGGTAAAACACCTTGGCAGAAGACCGATCCAAGGAAGGATTGGGGGTGAGGCAGGGGTGTCCAGTTATAGGAAAGAATATTCCTGATGAGTACAGTGGACGCTCGGGTTGCAACCGTGATCCATGCGGGATGCACGTCCGCAACAGTGCATCTGCGCACGTGCGGGTTGCAATTCAACACTTCTGCACATGTGCAACCGCCAGAACCCGGAAGTAACCCGTTCCGGTACTTCCAGGTTTTGGCAGTCCGCAACGTGAAAAAACGCAAGCTGAAGCGTCTGTAACCCGAGGTGTGACTGTATTAGCTCTGACACCAAAGGGTGCTCTCTTTAAAGAAAGGGCTGGGCAGAAGGAACAGTAGAACATGACTTCAAGTAGCAAGTTGTTACACACATAATCAATGCAAGTTTCAGCCGTTTCTGGAAAATCAGGACTTGCCATCAGGTGACTAAGGTGTTCCTCCTAGGGAAAGAGGGAGAGGTTTCTCAGGAAATGAACGTTAATCCAATTCCTCAGGGGAGATGCTTGCTGGAGGCTGCTTCCACTCCTGTCTCAAGTTCATTAATGCTAAATAAGGTTGTCTGCTTGCATTAGATATGGTTGGGAGTTCTGGAGACCAATTAGGCTTGCACCTATCAATCTGCATAATGGGGTCATATTACTGTGAGGACATTCCCCTGAACCGCAGCTACTATGGGAGAGGATATTTGGCACGAACCAGTGAGGTTTCCTCTGACGCTTAGGTTGAACTACAGTAGCTTTCTCCAATTCCTTGCAATGGTGCTGCCTTCACTGCTTGAAGAAAAGCAAAAGCAAAATATCTTGGGGCATATGCAGAGTGCCAGCTGAAACAGAGATTCTTGGTAACACAAGGGGGGCTGGTGTTACCCACAACATAGAGAAACGATACCATTGCTAGCTGAGATTTGCAGCAATGCTTACACAAGAGATAGTACTTTCCAGGCTCAAAGTGTGGAATCTAACCAGAGTTCTTGTGCCCCCGCCTCCCAGAAAACACAGCAGTGTCAAGTGGAATGCCCGCTTCACTTGTTCTGCAAAACAGACATCATAACTTTGTTGCAGGCTCAAGTTTCTATCTAGCCACTGAACTCCAACCATCTGAGCACTGAAGGTCAGTTTTCCCAGCCATTCAGACCCAAAAGCACATCTCGTGAAAGTGGCTTTTGTAAAGCAATAAATGATATCGGGGGACAATCATCCTTCAGCCAGGCAAGCAGAAAAAAAGAAGAAGGAAGAAAGATTACTACATGTTCAGTGTTATTGCTTAAAAGCAGACTGATGCAATATGAAATGCAGTATGCCAACTTTCTAGCCTCTAAGGGAAAAAAAGTGTATGTGTAAGAAAAAGAAACTATTGTGCCTAAAACTGCACAGATCCTTGTGGGGCCAGGGAGGGGGCACACTTTCCTAGAAAGTAAGTGACAACATAGTTTTAGGCCTCAATCCTAGACAGCCATAGCCTGGGTGAGGAAAAGGATGTATATGGGCAGAAGTTTTTTGAAAGTTCCAGCTTCATGGGAATGGCAAGCTGCTGTTCCATTTTGAAGCAGGTCAGCTTGATGATGATGATAAAATTATTATTATTATTATTATTATTATTATTATTATTATTTGTCTGTAGCCTGTCCATCTGACTGGGTGGCTCCAGCCACTCCAGCTTCAGTAAAAATCCATGAAATGCCCCTTCCGTTGTGTACAGAAAACTTCCCCTTGTCCAGAACTAGTCTTATACAGGTTTCCTTTGCGTGTGTCTCTTAAAATTATTCCTGTGAGCGTGCCAGATCAGATAGCTAAGCTAAGTACTTCACTAAAGCACAGGCAGCTGCAGTTACTGTAACTCACAATAGAACAGAAGAAATGTTATATATGGGTTGGATTTGATCTGGTTAGCCATCATTAATCTACACCCTGTCTGAGGGCGTTTCCTAACCCAACCTTACATTTTACTCCCCTGTAAAGTGACAAATCCCCCCAAAGAAGCCTGAATGTTTGTGAGCATTCCATGACATCACAGCATTTGCTCAGCCAAGGGTGGCTTGGGAGAGCTGTTAGCTGAACACTGTATTCTTCCTATTTTACATATAGATCTTAATTTTTATCCTCGTTTCTGATTGCAAATTTTGTCAAATGAGAGACCAGAGAAAGCAAACTGCCCTCAATCATAACACTACAGTGCTGCTCCAATGAGGAAAAGCAGCTAGGAGCTCAAGTCTTTTATCCTACTGCACCCAAAATTTCAATATTGGCTTGCAGGCAGTGCTTAAACCAGAGTTTCCTAGTTTGGATGCCACAGGAAACTGTGGTTAGGAAATCAGGAAGTCTCTACTCAATCAGGGCATGTGAGAAGAGGAAGCAAAGGCAGAGACATAAGCTCAACAGCATTACATCTGCACCATACCCATAACTTGGTCCAAAATCTATATAATATCCTTAAAGGTACCCCTGCCCAACAGGGCCAGTCATGACCGACTCTAGGGTTGCGCGCTCATCTCGCTCAAGAGGCCGGGAGCCGGCGCTGTCCGAAGACACTTCCGGGTCACGTGGCCAGCGTGACGAAGCTGCATCTGGCGAACCAGCGCCGCACACAGAAATGCCGTTTACCTTCCCGCTATAAAGCGATCCCTATTTATCTACTTGCACTTAGGGGTGCTTTCGAACTGCTGAGGTTGGCAGGAGCTGGGACCAAACGACGGGAGCTCACCCACGGGGATTCGAACCACCAACCTTACGATCAGCAAGTCCTAGGCACTGAGGTTTTACCCACAGCGCCACCCGCGTCCCTTTTATATATATATATATATAATATCCTTAGCTGAGACTTAACACTGTTCTTTGCTGAACACTGGAAAACACTTCAGGATTGCAGGGAAGGCTGAAACATTTCCTAAAATAACATGATCCCATTTCTGTAATTGTTAACATCAATTATTGTAGAAAGTCCCTATCGTTGTTGTGAAAAGTCCCTATTTCCACCACATAAGGATTCAATTATCGGACACCCTCGCAAGTCAAAGTTTAAGGCAAATTATCTTGTATTCGCCTTTGACTGTGTCGACCACAGCAAACTATGGCAAGTTCTTAAAGAAATGGGAGTGCCTGATAATCTCATCTGTCTCCTGAGAAATCTCTATGTGGGACAAGAAGCTACAGTTAGAACTGGATATGGAACAACTGATTGGTTCAAAATTGGGAAAGGAGTACGGCAAGGCTGTATATTGTCCCCCTGCTTATTTAACTTATATGCAGAATTCATCATGCGAAAGGCTGGGCTGGATGAATCCCAAGCCGGAATTAAGATCGCCGGAAGAAATATCAACAACCTCAGATATGCAGATGACACAACCTTGATGGCAGAAAGTGAGGAGGAATTAAAGAACCTTTTAATGAGGGTGAAAGAGGAGAGCACAAAATATGGTCTGAAGCTCAACATCAAAAAAACGAAGATCATGGCCACTGGTCCCATCAGCTCCTGGCAAATAGAAGGGGAAGAAACGGAGGCAGTGAGAGATTTTACTTTTTTGGGCTCCATGATCACTGCAGATGGTGACAGCAGCCACGAAATTAAAAGACGCCTGCTCCTTGGGAGCTCCCAGTAGTGATGTATGGAAGTGAGAGCTGGACCATAAAGAAGGCTGATCACCGAAGAATTGATGCTTTTGAATTATGGTGCTGGAGGAGACTCTTGAGAGTCCCATGGACCGTAAGAAGATCAAACGAATCCATTCTTAAGAAAATCAGCCCTGAGTGCTCACTGGAAGGACAGATCCTGAAGCTGAGGCTCCAATACTTTGGCCACCTCATGAGAAGAGAAGACTCCCTGGAAAAGACCCTGATGTTGGGAAAGATTGAGGGCACAAGGAGAAGGGGACGACAGAGGACGAGATGGTTGGACGGTGTTCTCGAAGCTACCAGCATGAGTTTGACCAAACTGTGGGAGGCAGTGGAAGACAGGAGTGCCTGGCGTGCTCTGGTCCATGGGGTCACGAAGAGTCGGACACGACTAAACGACTAAACAACAACAACAAATCTTTTATTCATTTACAAAGAACCAAAAATAGAATTCAGTATGACACTGAGCTGAAACACTGGATGCTTTTAATTTTTAGATCCCGGACCCACCAATAGCCCAAACCTGCTCCCCCCCCCCCTTTATTTACCATTTATCATACCACGAAAATAAATGGATTCTGACCCTCCAAGAGAAGATTGATGCTGTAAAACTGTCACAGTTTCTTACGTTTCCACACTAACATATCCCTCCTTTTACCAACAATATACCTTGGACTAGAACAGTAGAGGAAAACACAGCACAAAGATTATTAGAAAGGTCACATCTACAAAATACTGTAGTCCTTACCCATTTTACCAAACAATCTTGAGAACTTTGCACAGTAACAAATAAACACCTGCTCTGCATTAAAGACACGTGATGGTTTATTTCATCTGTTTAGGCCCCGTGAACTCAACATATCTTCAAGCTTTGGGCCGGCTATGAATCCTGGCTCCGCAGCAGCGCCTGAGAATTAAAACAAAGATATTGTGTTGCATTTCAACATGGACAGCCATGTGGCAGGGAGAAATGTAAGTAATGCCAGCTCTTGAGTGGATTGTTCACAATAATCATATTTTCTTATGAGATCTACTTGGGATGAGCTGAACCTACAGATCACATCACTGGCCAACCAGTTTTCCTGTATGGAGGCCAAAAACCTGCTTGGAAAATTGCTTCCAAGTTGCAGAAGAGTCATACTATGCTCTTCCACAACTCCTGCTCATTTAAGCTAGGCTTATGCAAGTTATCTTTCCAGTGAATGGCACCTCTCATCCACTGTTTCCTGACAGGATAAAAGCAAGTCTTGTGCCTTTGCTTCTGCAATCCTGTGCACACTTACTTGAAAACAAGTCCCACTGAATTCAGGAGGACTCACTTTGAGTATAGAATCACACTGCCAACAGCTCTTGCAATACTAATTTGGGTGAACCGCGTAGCAGATCTCCTCTGTGACCAATGTTACCCAAACATCCCAATCAATAATATGCCATTCTTCAATACAGATTCTCAGAACAGTTTCCAATATAAACAAAACAAGTAACTACAGCAGTAAGACACAACAGCAACCTGCACAGGTTAAAAGCCAAAGTAAGAGAAGAAATCCAGAATGCACTTAAAAGATAATAAAGTCGGCACCAGGCAAACCACTCGAGGGAGGAAGTTGCAAAGCCCAGAAGGCACAGCAATGAAAGCTCTCTCCAGCTGCCATCAACATTGACTCCAACAATGATGGGACCCAGTTTTGAACCTCCAAAGCAAATCTTAACAACATGGCAATTCATGTAGGACCGGGGCGTTTATGTCCCTCCATGCATTGCTGGACTACAACTCCCATTGTCCTTTGCTGGCTGGGGCTGATAGGAGTTAAAATCCAACAACATCTGGAGAGCATCAGATTCTCCATCTTAATGCAGGAGGAAGCAGACCCCAAGGTGGCCAGGTTTTATGTTTGGTTATGTCTCAGTGCCAATGACAATGTATGCCAGTGTCAGAACAGTAACTTCTCTTTCCCTTGAAAGTAAAGTTTATTTGCAAGCCCCTCTCAGGGGTGGCAAACCTGTGGTTCAGAATTTTTTTGGTGTTCCAACTCCAATCAGACTTTGCTGGCACAGCCCAGGGATTATGGGAGTTGTAGTCCAACAACATTTGGAGGACCATAGGTTAAACACTCCTGCATTATATACACTCCCACACACCCTAACCAAACCATACCCATTTGACTCCTTTCGTTGGCTGGTTCGAAACTTGTAACGAAGGTGCTCTAGGGAATGTATTGCAGACCTTTTCTTCATTACCATGTAACAGCTGGTTTATAATTCCATACAGAAGTGGCCTGTTAAAAAATGGGAGGGAAATGTTGAGTAGAGAGAGCTGAAGAAACAAGGGGCAAAGGATTTTTAGCCACTCCCATTTACTTCAATGGAACTTGCACAGGGGGAATCTTTGCTGGACTATGCTTGAGAATTTCAGCAAAGAACAAACAACTGCATATGATCGTGCAGTGGTACCTCGGGTTACATAAGCTTCAGGTTACAGACTCCACTAACCCAGAAATAGTACCTCAGGTTAAGAACTTTGCTTCAGGATGTGAACAGAAATCGCAAGGCGGCTGCGCAGCAGCAGCGGGAGGCCCAATTAGATAAAGTGGTGCTTCAGGTTAAGAACAGTTTCAGGTTAAGAACAGACCTCCAGAACGAATTAAGTACGTAACCAGAGGTACCACTGTAACTCAGAAGCAAGGCCGTCTGGGTCCAAGGAAACTGACTTCTTTGTAAGCACTCTTTGGAGGCACACTTACAGCATAATCTTATCTACTCAGAAGTAGGCTTATTGAACTCCACAGGACTTTATTCCTAGGTAAGTATGTATAAGATTATAGCTTTAGCAATTTACCATAGAGCTCCTGAAGTGTAAGGAAAACATTATATGTGTCGTCCTGCACATATATGATTAAGAATGTATTCATCATATATCAACACTTAAGGCATTCAAAATCCAGAGGGCGTTTATAGAACGAGAAGATATGGACTATGTCATCTTACACTGATCTGCTGTTTGGATCTTCAACTATATTTAATTCATTAACAAGAAATTCTCTGTCCAATGGAACTTCAGGCTGGCCAGACTCTGAAAAACAGAACATGTGAACATTAAGTCTTCCCAATCCTTTCTGAACTCGGATTCACAGAATCATAGAATTGTAAAAGTTAAAAGGGACCCCAAGAGTCATCTAGTCCAACCCCCTGCAATGCAGGAATTGTATGTACCTAGCTATTTTAGTAAGCCCCATCACGCATAGCTCGCAAACAAATCACTGTTCACCAGCCACAAATCTCCATCCACCCAGAGACACATTTCTGTAGGACTGTAACTTCTGTGATTTTCATTTCCATATTCATTATTTATTGGACAGTATGCATGCAACAGAGAAAAGGAAATAGGAAAAAGGCTCACCTGCTGTTAGAACAGATGAAGCATATTTGTATTTGTTGAACTCCAAGTATTCACGGATCAGTTCGTTGATTAAAAGGTTCTCATGGGACAACGATGGCCGTGGTTCGCTTTGGTCATCCAGCGCGTTGAAAACTTCAGCTCTGATCCTTGCTTTGATCTGTCCCAGCGTACCTCTCTTCTCCAGCGTGTCTGTTAAAACTAGTGAGTACAAAACCAGGCAGCTTTCCTATTAACTATAAACCCAGCTGTAGCTGTTCCAAGGGTGAAAACAGACAAACAAACAAACAAACACATCCCCCCCCAAAAAAGAGAACAACTGACAATAGCTAAGCCTTTAGTTCTCATAAGCTGCATTGGATGGAAGCTAAGTTTCATTAGAAATGCTGGACATTTAAAAAAATGCAAATTAACAAAGAAGAATGAGATCGTCGTCTTTTTGTAAAGCAGACAGAATTAAATATGCTTCCTTGTTGGCATGATAAAACGTATCCCCATCAAGTCCATGACAGGCAGCCAGGCAACAGGTGCAGAAACCCACAACAGAATAGCAGCTGCACCAGGTGAACTTCCACCAGGTGAACTTCCTAAGCTCTTAAAGGCTTAGGAGCAGAGCTGGGGGAGGGCAGACACACACACACCCAGTGAAAAATAAGTTTAAAACAAGTGCCCCCCCCCTCCTCGAACCAGGACAAAGGAAAAAGAATATTCCCGCTTCCCTTTACCTGCTTTCAACTCTGTTATGGTCGCCATCTTGGAAGGGACAACCGGAGGCGGAAGTGGGAAGGGAGAAATAACCGAAAGTTCCCGGATATAAACAAACCGGCTTCTCGGTCTCTAAGGCAACCTCAGGCGCAAAGCACGCGTGCGCATTAGGGATGGAGGAGCGCTCGCCTCCCTCCCCCCGGCGGCGTTATCTGCTCTCCACTGGCTGCGCGCTCAGCCAATAAGCTCATCGGGAACCTTTAACCCTTTTCTTTCCTCGGGCTTGGACTTTTTCCTTGGCGTGGAAAAAAAATTGCTGGTTTACTAGTGAATGCTAATAAATTCTGCCCTCGTTGCCCAACAGCATCCGTTGCTGCATGGAAGGCAGATGTTCAACAGGTGATGCTGTGCCCACCTTCCTTGCAGTTCCACGCTGGAAATAAATTCTCTACCTGTTGGACTTCTTACTTGTCCTGCAACCATTAAGGCTTAGATGCCTTAATGCGTGTCCCGGTTTGCAACCTTTTTTTGGATTACAACCCATTGGGGGGTGGATTACAAACAAATTTTATTTGGAGGCCCCATTGGCGAAAGCGCGCTTTGGGTTACAAACTGTTTTGGACCTCCGGAATGGATTATGGTAGTAAACCAAGGTACCACTGTAGTGGGTCAAGACCCACCAGGTGAATGCTGATGAGTTTAATTATTAACCTTTGACACTTCCCAGGTCACATCTACGTTAGATAGCCATAGGCCAGTGGTTTTCAACCAGTGCACTGTGGCACCCTGGGGTGCCTTACATGATACAGTGGTACCTCAGGTTACATACGCTTCAGGTTACATACACTTCAGGTTACAGACTCCACTAACCCAGAAATAGTGCTTCAGGTTAAGAACTTTGCTTCAGGATGAGAACAGAAATCGTGCTCCAGCGGTGCAGCAGGAGGTCCCATTAGCTAACAGTTTCAGGTTAAGTACGGACCTCCGGAACGAATTAAGTACTTAACCTGAGGTACCACTGTATTACCACTATAGTCAGGGGTGCTGCAGGCAACACTGCCCTCGGTCCCTTTTTCCTTCCCTCCCTCCTCGGATGCCCTCTCGCATCTCTGCCTCCCAAAGGTTTGTGCGGCTGCTTGCTTCACGTTCACAATTTGGGCAGTCGGGCAACTAAGTCTGGGGGCATCCTTTTTCCAGGTCCCTGTGGGGTGACGTGAGGGGGCACTTCTCTTTGGGGCAGCGGGGGGGGGGGCAGTGGATCAGAGACTGTGTTGTCAGCAGCTGCTACCTGGAGAGCTCCCAAGAAGAGGGGGGAGAGGAGAGGAGGCTGAGGGAACACTCCACAAGGGAGGGTGTTTTGCAGGCAAGGGGTGACATAACTGGGATTTTGAGGCTTGGAGCATGTTTCCCCACAGGGGAGCCGCAGAAAGGATGTAGTTGGTCAAGGGAGCCGTGCACTCAAAGAAGTTGAAAACCTCTGCCCTAGGCAGCTGTTTTCTATGTTGTACACTAGAGGGCAATGGTACATGCATGTGTTTATTATTGGCATGTTTTTATTGTTAGCCATAGTCCTGAACATCCCATCTTCTACCTGTAACTATGTTTTCTTCTTCTTCTTCTTCTTCTTCTTCTTCTTCTTCTTCTTCTTCTTCTTCTTCTTCTTCGGCTGGCTTGGCAAATAAAAAAGAAGAAAATCCCAAAATACAATCAATAAAATAATATTGGAAGGAAAAGAAGTAGAGAATCCAAAAGAAATTAGAAAAGGCTTTGTAAATGTTTATAAACAGTTATACAAAAAAGCTGGAAAGGAAAATATAGATAGAATAGAGGAATTTTTGAAGCAAAAAGGAGTGCAACAAATTCCGACGGAAAAGAAAGAGCAACTGAATGAACTAATAGAAATGGAAGATACTCCATTTATTTTATTTCAGGCAGGGGAATTACAATTACAAGAGCTCGGGACCAAAAAACGAGCATCCTAATTTAGATCAGCAGGATGTTGGCGGGTATGCACTACAGTGTGATCCTAGCTAATGACCAAAAGCCTTGTCAACATCCTTCTTAAATTGTGGCGCCCAGGATAGGACAAAAAAGAATGTCTTAGTCTCATGCTTAAAAGCTGACTATGATGGTGCCAGGTGTGCTTCCCTGGGGAAAGCATTCCACAAACGGGGAGTATGATCTCTGAGTCAGGACCTGACAGCCCTGCTGAAGGGATGCAAAAGGTCACTTAGAGTGTAATCTTAAAGGTATGCCAATTTTTTTAAAAAATCCCTTTTAAAAGCTTATGGAGGTGCTACATATTTTCTTTATTATGCCAATTTAGCAGGGGCAGCTTTTCCTACTTTTTCCTGCAGGCATCCCTGCATTAAGAATGCTTGCATGAGGACAGTTCAAGAAGCATCTGGGAAGCCTATGGTCCTCTAGATATTGTTGGACTCCAGTTCCCATCATCCCTGCTCATTGGTGATGCTGGTTGGGTTTGATGGGAGTTGGAGTTCTGGAGGGCCATGGGTTGCCCATCTCTGCCTTATGCCAAGGAACCTAGCAAATTGTCTGAGTTTAAGCAGGAGAGCTTCAGTTGATTTCCTCAACTCTTAGAATCATAGAACTGAAGAGTTGGAAGGGACCCCAAGGGTCATCTAGTCCAATGCAGGAAACTACAACATCCATGACAGGTGGCCAGCCAACCTCTGCTTAAAATCCTCCAAGGAAGGAGAGTCCACAACCAGCCAGCGTTGATGTAGTGGTTAAGAGCGGTGGACTCATAATCTGGTGAACCGGATTTGCTTCCCCGCTCCTCCACATGCAGCTGCTGGGTGACCTTGGGCTAGTCACAGTTCTCTGAAGTCTCTCAGCCTCACTCACCTCACAGAGTATTTGTTGTGGGGGAGGAAGAGAAAGGAGATTGTGAGCCACTTTGAGACTTCTTAGGGTAGTGATAAAGCCGGATATCAAATCCAAACTCCTCCTCCTCCCCCTCCTCCCCCCCCTTCTTCTTCTTCTTCTTCTTCTGCTTCCAGATCCTTGATCATCTTGGTTGCCCTCCTCTGCACACATTCCAGCTTGTCAACATCCTTCTTAAATTGTGGCGCCCAGGATTGGACACGGTATTCCAGCAAATCTGGACTTGCCAAGTCCCAATTTGCAGTGAGGGTATCTTTAAATGAAAAAGAAGGAAGTGATCATCTTGCATATGTCAAAGAGAGTGAAAGTTGCTGATTAACCACAAATGCAATTCTGGTTTGTCAGAAGCTGCCTTAACATCCGGGTTCAGATATGTAACATCTGTTACTAAGGTGGGGGGGCATTAATATATGATACTGTTCCAAATCTGGGGTAGTAGAGTTTGCGGGGTGCAAGGGCACCCATCACTGCAAGAGTTAGTGAAAGTTATACATTAATCCATGGTAGAGTTTAGATAATATTTGCGGGTAATGAAGGGAAGATGCCGGGCCAGTGAAAAATACAGGATGAACCAGTTCTCCTGTTCAGAAGATCACTTATCATGATGCAATTAAAAGCACAAGGAGAGCAATTGACCATGCAAACGCTGCCCTTCCCTCCGACCAGCTCAGTGTTAGTTAAAGGTAAAGGTAAAGGGACCTCTGACAATTAAGTCCAGTCGCGAATGACTCTCGAGTTGCCGCGCTCATCTCGCTTTACAGGCCGAGGGAGCTGGCCTTTGTCTGCTTCCGCAGTCAGTTTTTCCAGGTCATGTGGCCAGCATGACTAAGCCGCTTCTGGCGAACCAGAGCAGCGCACGGAAATGCTGATTTGCCTCCCACCGGAGCAATACCTATTCATCTACTTGCACTTTGACGTGCTTTCGAACTGCTAGGTGGGCAGGAGTTGGGACCGAACAGCGGGAGCTCACCCTGTTGCGGGGATTCGAACCGCCGACCTTCTGATCGGCAAGCCCAAGCGGCATAGTGGTTAGCAGAAGACAACAGCAGAATTGAGAGGGGGTGGGGTTGCTAGGGTAATGGAGGGGCATGATGAAACACAGGAGGGAAATGTGCCCTTTGGAAATTTAGAGATTGGGTGTTAAGAATGAGGATGACTGGATGAGCTGATGAGGAGGCCAGAACCATCTTGACAGGCTAGGACACTGGTATGGAAACGGTGTGCACTTTGCCCTGGATTCCAGTGTTCCCCTGCTGTGGGGAACAAGCCCCTCTTAACAGGGGTGCCAACTTCAATACAATATTGGGAGGACCCAAGTAAGCTCTGCATAATCGATCAAATGGTGCACAGACACCATTTGAAAGGCGACACTCATCAACTCTGTTTTTTTTAAAATATTTTTTATTAGGAATTTCAACATGACAATTTATCAAAAGTACATCATCCTCATTTCTCCCCCCCCTCATTTTTCCCCTCCACCCAAAATATAAAAACCCACCCTTCCACCCCAGACTTCCCTCAGCTCCTCTCTCTGGTTTCTCAACATATATTATTCTCTGCATGTTATAAAATTGTAAAGATCTTCAGTTTGTCTGTCTGTATACAGTGGTACCTCAGGTTACATACGCTTCAGGTTACATACGCTTCAGGTTACAGACTCCGCTAACCCAGAAATAGTACCTTGGGTTAAGAACTTTGCTTCAGGAAGAGAACAGAAATCGCATGGCAGCGGCACAGCGGCAGCAGGAGGCCCCTTTAGCTAAAGTGGTGCTTCAGGTTAAGAACAGTTTCAGGTTAAGAACAGACCTCCAGAACGAATTAAATTCTTAACCCGAGGTACCACTGTATTACCAATATAGTTTGTGAATGTTTATTCGAAGATGCTCATCAACTTTGAGGGGAGGGCAGCCTCCTCAAATATTTTATGGAGGGCTGAAACCCCCTCCGTCGGCTCCTAAGCCTCTTAAGATGTCATGCTCTGAACTCTTTCCAAAGTTAGACCCAGGTGTAAACACGGGTACAAGAAACCGTATTTCTTAAAGGCACTAGTTTCTGCAGTGCCTTGATTTCCCAATGTAAACCTAACCATTGGTGAGCACCTGGAACCCCCTGGAATCTTGCTACTCCTAGGCAGAGATTGGGGTGTTGTGCAACCTCTGTAATAATACTTAGTGAGAATGGAAACGTGGTAGGAAAAATGAGCATTCCTTGTAAATTAATGGTGGACCAGCAGTCAAATCCAGGTGTCGCCCTCCCTCAGAAATCTCTCTAAGCCACACATACCTGCTAGCCCTGTTGTTTTTTTTTTTCATGGCTGAAATGTGTCTTTGAACTCTGCCAATGCCTCTTGCTTGCCTGGAAAAAGAGGGGTATTGGAGTGTAGAAATAAGCCTACTGTACAAAGATAACATCTGCATTCATTGTATTGCCCACTTTTGCCTCTGGCCCTTGGGCCGCAGAAGATTGTCAGAGCAGCAGGAAATAAGCTTGCTCCCTCTTGCATGTTACAGCCCTTGAGATATCTGGTAGATGGCTATCATTTCTCCTTTCTGTTTCCTCGTTTCCAGGCTAAACATGCCCAACTCCCTCAAGCGTTCTTCATAAGGTTTGGTTTCCAGGCCCTTGATCATCTTAGCCGTCCTCCTCTGCACGTTTCGACTTGTCAATATCCTTCATAAATTGTGGTGCCCAGAACTGGACACCACATCCCCACAGTATTCCTGATGAGCCACAACCATTCCCCATTACTATTACTATCCATTTTAATTTGCTTAATCTCTTTTTAAAGCGATTGAAGCTAGTGCCCATCAACACATAAGATGTTCCATAGAGTGAACCTATGCCATGTCAAATGCTGTCTGTCCTGAATCTGCTGCCAAATTATTCACTAAAGGATCCTAAGTTAGCATAGGGCAGAATGCTTTTCACACACATTTGTGTCTACACTGATCTCATCAGCATATGTTGCCTAATAATAGGGCTGGCTAGTGCCTTTTTTGGTAAAAAATGTGGTGCTGGTACTCATATCTTGATAAAAGATATTGCCAAAATGGCTGCCATGGGCAACAAAAAAAGAGAGGACAGTACTTTGTACTGCTGAGTACCATTGAGGAAAAGAAACACAGGGGGTGGCATATTTTAATGGCTTGTCATGAATTCCAAGTCTGTGTTATTTTACTGGTATGCTGGAAATTGCTTTGTGATGAAAAGCTGTCAGAAAAATAAAACAAGCCACTCAAATCTCAAGAACTCTTTTCTGAGAACTTGCTGCTAAGGGTTAGAACTTGCTGCTAAGTGACACGTAGGAAACGTGTTGAGGATTGAGGTGACACCTAAAAAGCTGTTTTGTGTCCACCTCAGGAACCCAAAGCAGCGTACGAACGCCAGCCTGTGGAAAATTTATTTTCCCGTAAATGGTGCCCTGTGGAAACTCCGTGAGCTATGTTTGTTGGAAAATGTCAAAGAATGGATGGCTTTGTTTAGGAGTCTTGATCCGTTTGATGTTAATCGCACTTGATCCATTCCCGCCGCTCTGACTCTGTTCCTCAGCTTTCCCTTGGAAAAGCCGTTATTGTTCGTCAAGTTTATTGTTGAATTGGCAGCTGGCCTCTTTGGCGTAATGGTTTCCTTGTAAAACTTGTTTTCTGTGAGCACCAAGTTCATCCTCGGATTGAATTTGGCTCGTATAACTTATTGTATGGGCAGAGTTGATAAGGTGAGGCAGAGGTGTGCCTCAGGCGGCCGATTTGGGGGAAAGAACTGGGTGGATAGAACTGGACTGCGAATGCAGGTGGCGGTTCTCCTCTGTAACCCCACAGATATGGATGAGAGATGTGCAAAAGGAAAACTGGGCTATATTCAACGTAGCTACACTGGAGCCTGGCAGCACTCCTGGCTGCAGTTAAATTCTTACCAAGCCTGTTTAGGGCTTTAGAAATTGGCATATTATGGGGCACAATCCCCACTGAAACTAGGAGGATTCTGCTCTGGGTATCCATCTCCCACGTCACTGGCTTTAAACCCTGAGGTTTATTATGATGTTCATATTGTTCACCAGCCATACTGAAGCCTTGGATGATGCCTTCCTAGAGCAAATTACCAAACATTCAAAAAAGGAGAGCTATAGTAGTCATGGGAGACTTCAACTTCCCAGATATCTGCTGGAACTCAAACTCTGCCAAGGATGTAAGGTCCAACAAATTCCTCAGTTGCCTTGCTGACAATTTTTTTCCCAGAAGGTGGAAGAAGCAACAAGGGGATGGATCATCTATCTTAGACCTGGTCCTCACCAACAGGAAGGAACTGATTAACAAAGTGGAAGTACTCGGAAACTTGGGAGAAGTGATTGTGTCCTCCTGGGTTTCATGATAGAGAGGCAAGGGAAAGCTGAGTGTAGTCAGACATGCACTCTGGACTTTAAGAAGGGCAAGTTCAAAAAGCTTAAGGAGCTACTGGGAGAGATCCCATGGTCAGAAATACCCAGAGAGAAGGGAGTGCAAAATGGATGAGAGTTCCTTAAAGGTGAAATATTGAAGACACAAATGCTGACATTTCCAACAAGAAGGAAGTGGCGTCTAAAGAAAGCAGTGTGGCTGCATAAGGAGCTTACAGATGCGCTGAGATTTAAGAAGGGAATGTATAAGAAATGGAAGAAAGGAGAAATCACAAAGGAGTATACACAAGTTGCGGGGAGAAGGTCAGGAGGGCTAAAGCTCCGAATGGGCTCGGGTTTGCAAGAGAGGTTAAAAATAAAAATAGAAATATTTATTTGGCTATGTTTGAAGCAAGAGAAGAACAGGCAAGTAGTAGGTCCTCTGCATGGAGAAGATGGATAAATGCTACTGAGTGACAGAGAGAAGGCAGAACTACTCAACACCTGCTTTGCCTGCCTTTATCCAAAAAGAAAGCAGTGCTGAACTTGGTGATAACAAAATAAACCATGCAATGAGGGAGCTGCAGCCCAAGATAGGAAAAGAGGTGGTAAGGGAACACCTAGCTACTTTAAAAAATATAGATCTCCAGGGCCTGGTGAGCTACCCCCAATGGTACAAAGGATCTTGCTGATGTAATCTCTTTTTATTTAATCCCCGGCACCCCAAGAATAACATTCTTTTTAAAAAAAAAAAATATTTATTAAAGTTTCGACATATTACAAAAATAAGAGAAAAAAGTAAAAAGAAAAGAGACAAGAAACAAAAATAAAAATACAAAGTAAAAACAGTTAAAAACAAGTCAGTCTTTTCCTATCTTATCTTTCATTTGCTTGTTTCCCTGACCTCCTCACACCTCCCTTTTTTGTATTCCAATTCAATTAGTTAGTTCAGCAATTCCTTTCCCTCTTTAATTTTATCTTAATCTTCTATCTCAATATATTATATCTTTAAATTATCACCTGTTAACATATTCCTTTGTAACATTGCTGCTAAAGACCACTTAACTTCAATCCAACATCATTCTAACATTCATTAATTTTGCAGTATTTCTGTAGATAATATTTAAATTTCTTCCAATCTTCTTCCACCGACTCTTCTCCCTGGTCTCGGATTCTGCCAGTCATTTCCGCCAGATCCATATAGTCCATCACCTTCATCTGCCATTCTTCCAGAGTGGGTAAATCTTGTGTCTTCCAATATTTTGCGATAAGTATTCTTGCTGCTGTTGTGGCATACATAAAGAAAGCTCTGTCCTTCTTTGGCACCAATTGGCTGACTATGCCCAGGAGAAAGGCCTTTGGTTTCTTCAAGAAGGTATATTTAAATACCTTTTTCATTTCATTATAGATCATCTCCCAGAAAGCCTTAATCCCCCAAGAATAACATTCAGTGCCACAAGATGCAGGGGGTGCTTGGTTGAAATTTGATCTTCTAAGCACTCTTATTCAAGCAATACACAATAATTTCAATGACACTTTCAATCAGTGCTATTTTTCTAGAAAAAGGGGTTTTGGAACTCACCATAAACACCCCCCTTGTTCTCTTATAATAGCAATGGCATTCACCTGAGAGGTGCTGGGACTGAGTTCTGGTGAGTTCCGGCTGAAAAAAAGCCCTGCTTTCAAATATTATTATTAGTAGTAGTAGTAGTTGTAGTAATAGTGGTAGTGATAGTAGCATTTTCATTCTACTTTCCCAGATGCATCTGAAACAGCTCACACAACACAAGTCATTGTATGCATACTTGGGAATAAGCCCTGTTGAACAAGATTTTTTAAAACTATTCTATTTCAATATAAGCAGACATATCTGAGGATAAATGCAAAGAATGGATCAAAACATGTATAAAAGAGGGGTTGGAAATTAATGCTACTGTAGAAAGCAGAACAACGATAAGGAAAGGAAGTGCAACCATTATTTGCAATTGACATATGGGGGTGTGTGAGCAATGTAATGGTGCCATAAACCAATAAAATAATTTATTTATTACTCTGTGCCTGTTAACTCAGAAAGCCCTATGGTGTCAGTGGAAGTTACTTGTTCCAAGCCAGTGTGGGTGGAATTGCTGCTTTAAAATGCAAATCTCTCAACACCGTTCCTTAGAAGTCTAGCTCTGCATTCCTTGGGGCTGCCTGCAGAAAAATGTATTTTGGGTTGCAGCCTGAAACTGTTTTAATATTACATTAATTTCCAAAGCATTTATATATCTCCTTTCAGAACAGTTTACCAACCTCCTATTACTGTGTTTATTGAGTTGTAATCTTAAAAGATTACGAAAGGGATGGAGATAGGGAAGTGATGATCATAATGATGGTGTGGTTTGGCCAGTACAGTGGTACCTCGGGTTACATACGCTTCAGGTTACAGACTCCGCTAACCCAGAAATAGTGCTTCAGGTTAAGAACTTTGCTTCAGGATGAGAACAGAAATCGTGCTCTGGCGGCGCGGTGGCAGCAGGAGGCCCCATTAGCTAAAGTGGTGCTTCCGGTTAAGAACAGTTTCAGGTTAAGTACGGACCTCCGGAACGAATTAAGTACTTAACCCGAGGTACCACTGTATTAACCTTATTTAGACAGGCTTTTGGTGCAGTGACTTAATTTCTTCTTTCCACCCTGCTGTGCATTTGGGGTTGTTTCCCACTACAGATGCTGTTCGTCTGATGTTGTATTTACCTAATTCTAAGACCTGCTAAGCAACAGATGGTTGTTATTACGTCCTCAATACGTAAAACCACAGAATTCAAAGAGGGAGTACTTTCTCTTTACTGTGACTGTATACATATACATATGTATATGCATGTATACACGGTTTACATCCGTCTGTCTCAGGAGACATTGGAGGAGTGTGACCCTGGGAGTGAAGCCAAACTTTTGGAAGGTTGCAGTGCCTGATGAGGCTGTAGACACTGATATATGTGGCTGATAAATGTATATATCATGCGCATATATATGTTTGTGTAGAGTTGCCATTATTTCAGAAAGTTACATTTCTGACACCCGCAAAGTTGTTGAGCTTTTTTGGGGGACAACCTGTAGAGACTGAAATATGGGCTGATAAATGTATATATACATCATCTGAAGAATTTTTATTTGCATCAGTCAATAAAATAAAATGTACTGAAGATAGAGGTAAAAACTTAACTATACAAAATACATTCTGGACGTTTACATCAATAATCAAATAATAGATCTTACTCTAATTGCCCCTGCTAAAATGTTTGCAGTTTTTTTGCTGTCACCTGATTATCTTGATCTGCTGGAAGAAAGGACACCGCTATGGTTGAGCGACCTGGTATGGATAGTAGAGGGGCAAGAACCTCAAATCTTTATAAAGAGTGCAAGCTAGAAGCACACGAGCTACTGATTCAATACTGCCATCTCCACATGGACATAAGCGTTTTCGTAGCGGGATTTTTTGAAACCGACCTTCAAGCACAGCTGAAGGCAGTCTATCCAAGCGTGTCTGTATTTTGGAATTGTTACAATTTTGCAAACAGGGGGCTGATGTGTCAAAATGACTAGATGGGAAATAATCATAGCATGGGCAAAATGTCCTTATTATCGTGGCCAAATTAGTCTGTCGCTCGCTATCATATAGGTGCTGTCTAATTGTATTATTATTATTATGGAATTATTATACACACACATATATACACACACATTTATATATTCAGTAAAGCAAGTAATTCAATTAGACAGCACCTATTATATTATTATTGAATTACTATACACACACATTTATATATTCAGTAAAGCAAATAATTCCATTAGACTGTGCCTATTGTTATTATTGAATTATTACACACACACACATATGTACATACACATTTATATATTCAGTAAAGCAAATAATTCAATTAGATAGCGCCTATAGGATATCGAGAGACAGAATAATATTATATATAGATAGTATATATATAGAAGCCATGACTGTTTAAAGCGGCACCGTGGCGCTTCCACCGCACTGTGCAGACGGGCCCCTATCCAAGAGACCAACGGGGCCTGCTGCAGCCCAGGGGGCCTACTCTGAGCAAGGCGCCCGTGGCCCGCTACGTGGCCTCCTCCCCCGGGCCGAGAGGCGGGCGAGGGCCGGGGAGGAGGAGGGCGCGCCTAGGCCGCGGCTCTGAGGCGGCTCCTCCCGCGCCGGAGGGGGGCCTCTCCCTCGCCGCCCCCGACCGCTCAGCCCAATCAGCTCCGGCCCGGCTCGGCCGGCGGCTCCTCCTCCCCGGCAGAGGCTTCCTTTCCCTCGAAGCCGCCGCCGCCGAGCGAGGCAGAGCTTTCGCCGGCCAGCCTGGGCAAGCGCCGACGCCGACGCCCGCCATGGACGTCCAGCGGCTTTGCAGGGGCCCGGCCGGCTCCGAGCCCTTATGGGTGAGAGAGTGTGGGGTGCGGGAGAGAGATGGGGCAGCATCCCCGGACCCAGAGGCCGGGCTTTGTGGGGCGGGAGGGGGGTCCCGCCTTGCTCGGCAGCGGCGAGGCAAAGCCCCTTTGTGTGCGCCGCCTTCCACCCTCAGCAACTGGGATTCAGTGGGGAAACTGGGAGGGTGGGGACAAAGACACCGACCCCCCATATCTTCCCCTTTCTCTTTGCATCTCTCCCTCCCCCGGTTTTATTTTTCATGTGTTTATTACAGAGCTTGGAAAAGGTGCAGGGTTTTTTGTGTGGGGGGGTGTTTTTTTTTTTTCCTGATAAATTTTTATTTTATTGGTGGTGTGTGTTTAAAGGCAAGCAGCAGCGAGGAGGAAAAACTGCAATGTTTGGGGAGAGGTGATTTTGTGTGTGTGAACTCTGTGCATGCTCTGGGGAAAAGGAGGTCTTTATCCTGGCAGCTGTGAACTGCCCCCAAGACCTACAGGGGAAAGGCGGTATGCAGATTGAACAGGCCAATAAAGAATTGGGAGATGACCCACTTCCTTTGCCCGACTGCACAGTTCAACTATGGAACTCGCTGCCACAAGCTGTGGCAAATGGGGATTGGAAAAATTTGCAGGGGGATAAAGCTGCCAATGGCTGCTAGCCATAATGTTGGCTGTGCTGCTTCACGGCTCAGAGGAGGCGCCATGCGTCTGAATTTTAGTCTCTTGGGTTACAGAAGGCCAGTTGCAATTCTGTCCTACTTGTGGGCTGTTGGGGTTTCTAGTTGATCCCTGTGGTAAATGGGATGCTGGACTTGGGATGTTCTTACCCTGACTAGGGGAGTAACTCCCCATTGAGGACACAGCAGGGCCTGCTCATGAGTAAGCATATTTAGGATTTGCACTGCTAGACAGCCACACTTCACACTCATTAACCTGGGAGTAAGCACAGTTGCATATGCTTCTGAGTCATGTGTGTGCATTTTGGGCTCCGTTACTGTTTTTCTGCTGTCTTCTTTAGTCTGTAATTTACACACACTGTAATGCTAAGCATGTTTACTTGGAAGCAAGTCCCATGAAGCTCAGTGGGGCTTACTCCCAGGTGAGTGTGCATGGGATCATAGTCTTTCATATAAGTGGGCTTAACAAATTATGTTTAAAATTGCATTAGAACAGTCAGCAGTCCCCCATCTCCCTTCATTGCCATGAATAGACTGTATAAAACTCATTCCAAGATCCCTGCATTGCAGGGGTTGGACTACATGACCCTCATGGCCCCTTCCAACTCTACAATTCTATGATGTTGCCAACTGCTCACTGAATGCAACCTGGAGCAAAGAAATCAGGTTTGCACCCGCTCTGCTTTTGCCTGCTCTCATTCAGGATCCTCAGGTGTTCCCCTGGCCTGCTTCTAAACGTGGAACGGTTTTCATAAAGCAGAAAAAGGGAGAAGCCTTTGCAACATGTCTGTTTTTTTTAAATATCTGTTGGATCTGCTTTGCTGGGACTGGCCGCCTGGCAGTTGCTATTGTGGCTAATCTCTGGTTCATCTTTTGTAGAAGTGTTTGCTTTTGTGCTGGTGTCATGTTTAACACGTCACATGGAAGCTGTGTGTTTCAGACGGCATGTTTTACCCTCTTGCAAAACTTCAGAAGACGCCCTGAACTTGTTTTGCATTCCAATTCCTTTTTCTTGTTCTGAAGTGGCTTCTATCCTTAATGTGGTTAGGGTTGTCTTTGTTACGAAGCGATGTAAACACACACACACACAGCTGTGTGCACCAACAGCTTATATAACAGGCGCACACCTAAGAGACTGTAATATTGGAGTACAGGGCAAGGAAGTGGTAAATGCTGCTGTCTTAATTCCTGTTCCTTTTCTAAAAAACAAAAACGTGTTTTTGCTGACTTCTGCATCTGTTCCTTTGGATTTAATTTCTGTGTGCAGAAGCTACTTAGGCTGCAATCTTGTGTACCCTTAACAAGAAATAAACCACATTGAACTCTATGAACTCAGACTTTTGTCTGAGTAGATGTGTAGGTTTGCATTGTTAATGGAAGTTTCTTTATTTCTGACATACGGTATATTTGTTGGCACACGTGTTTTAGAGAGAATCTGACACTTGGGGGCAAATACTTTTACTTTTCTGCTCCGTACTGCAATAATGAGCCTTAATGCTCTTGAGTGATGCAGGTATGTGAAGTGAAGTGGCATGATTCCAGTTTGGTGAAAGTTTGCATGGAGAAATTATGTCTCATCATGACTTTCTCTTTAGAATTTCGTAACCAGTGAAAGCTGGAGGTAGTTGGTTTTACCTGGTTCTTGTCATTCGTGTATTGTACATTAATAAAGTGGCTTTATTATTAAATAAAAGGGGCCTTATTTGCTTAAAAGCATTTATGCTGCATGATTTTTGTAAGCTGTTTGAGGGTTATTTTTTTAAAACAAGCAAGCAGTATATAAATTGCATGAAAAAATGAGCAAAAAAAATTTTCTGAACCTCTAAGCAATGTACAGTCTAAAATAACAAAACTCTGTAATTGAAACAAAAAAATGCAGCCTAAAACCAGTAAGCAGCAGTATGAAAAGGAAGTAAAACAGAAATTCAGAAGATTCAGACACATGAAACAGAGTCCTATCTTATGGGCCAGGGAAAACCTGAAAAGAAATATCCCATAATGTGCCATTTGATCCTTCTTTAAAAAACAAAACTGGAAAATCCAGGTGTTCAATCTGGCACCTCATATATGTAGAGCCCTCTCCCTTAGCACTGACCGTTTCCCTCCACTGTCTAAACCAGCTGTTCCCAAACTCTGGATAATTTTGGCCTACAACCCCCATTGCCCCCAGTCACCAGTATCAGCTGCATGAGAGGACTACAGCTTCTAGTTTAGCCCTCCCCAACCTACTGCCCTCCAGGTGTGGTTGAACTACAGCTCTCATTATCCCTTCCCATTGGCCATGTTGTCTGGGGCTGATGGGAGTTGTAGGCCAAAACCACTGGCGGGCGCCATGTTGGAGAAGACTTGGTCTAACTTTGGAATTGGGGCAGAGGCACCTTTCGCACGCACTTGTGTGGCTCTGTAACTGCCATACGTTAATTGCACTGTGTGAAAAAGGAGCCAGGAAGCCTGGCACTAATTTGCATGCACCCATTTGATCTGATGTAAAGCTGGGTGTGTCAACCTGCCTGCTCCTTTAGATCAGCTTGTGATGCCTTTCCCCAAGTGCACACATCCATTCTTTGAAAGAGATCAAGTTAGCTTTCGTCAACCTGGTTCCTTCCAGATGTTTTAGACTAAAAAGTTCAAATCATTGGGGAAGGCTGGGTTAAGTTACCAGAGTGGTGCCTTGTCCTGTGTGGCAGCACCCTGTTTATGAAACTCCCCCCTGGGACATGGCAGTAAATTGAATGCCTGATGTTTTATGGATCCATTAAAGCATCTGTTGGCAAAGATTCCTGCTTTTTCACGCCTCCAGAGGTTGGCTCGATGTCTGTTTTTCCTCCCCTTGCTGTTTGTACTGTTCTTGCATCAGACTTTTGTGGGTGTTTTATAATCTGATCTTCTGCATGAGATTTAAATTACTTTGATGGAATATTTTTTTATGGGAAATTTGGGATATAAAGGAGTTAAATACAACATTTATAGCTTACCATTGGGGGCTACCATTTTTATGCTTAAGCAAGAACAAAAAAAGTATTCAGCTGTTAATAAGATATTGGTGGGAAATTTGAGAGAGTGATTAAAATGGGCATCTCTGTCAGCCACTTTCCTTTTTTTTACCCTGTGTAAAAACTTCCTCCATGCTGAAATTTTAATAATGGTCATAAACAGGGTGGATAAAAATCAATGATTTTTTTAAAATAAAAAAATTAATTTTTTTTATTTAAATCAATTTTTTTATTATTTAAATTGGATTTTCAAAATAAAATGTTTTTGGAGGAAAAAATATTTCTAAAGATAGTTTTCTGTTTAAGTTATATTATATTCCAAAGGGTATTTATCAGGAAATAAGAATTTGTTTTAAGTTTTTCATGTGTGCTGAAACTCAGCCTAAGTTGGTTGTTTTGTTTTGTTTTGTTTTGTTTTTTAAAAAAGTTTAACCACATCAGTTAACAAACATGGATGCATATGCTATAATGTTCTTGTTTTAGTTAAATAAATGGTTTAAATTGTTATTAAGGAAATGATTATTTTTCTCCTTCCAATAAAGTACAGCAGAAAAGTTGTCCAAATATAAACAGTTAACTTATTAAACCTCACAGTAAGTTCATAATTATCTGTCTATGTATTTCTAATAGTATAACCAAATCAGTAATTTTTGATATCCCAGTAACTGTAAAAACTACTCTGAAAATTTATTATTCAAAAAATGAAGCCTTCATCTGGTTGTAAATATTAATATTATACCAGCAGGAATGTCTTTCTGTAAAAAAAATGATTTAAATCAAGTCTTACTGACTAGTGATTTAAATCATGATTTAAATCGATTTGATTTAAATCAAATCCACCCTGGTCATAAGGGAATTTGAGAATATGCCCAATACTGTGGGTTACTGCTTAGGTAACTGGTTTGTCTGTCCTCAGACTTGTGCAAGAGTGTATACAATGGGGTTCCTCTCCCTCATGCAAATATTATGATTTACCACTTGCTGTCTACCTGCATCTGAAAATTGCACAGAAGACTCTATATATAAGTGATCTGTCGCTGTTGGCTGAATGAGCGTACTGGGATCACAGTGCCCTCTGTGTGTGTGTGTGTGTGTGTGTGCGCGCGTGCGCGCGTGCGCATGGGGGTGCGTCCCTGCCCTGAGGTGCTTGCAATTGCTAAGCCAATAAATAGGTTCTTGCTCTCCTGACTGGGTAAAGAACCAGCAGCTTTGACGTCTCACTTAGCTGCCCTTGTAAAGTCAGGATAAGTTGTAGCTTGCTATTTTGGCCGAAGGTTTGTGACTAATGAAGGACTTCTGAAGGTTGGAACGCTTTGATAACTGGACCCACCGGCTGGGAAATAGTTATTACACAAGCCAAAGTTGCAGCGGAGACTTGTTGAAAGGGAGGTTCCCTGTGGAGACTCAGATTTTCCTAGAAGGCACTTCTTGTGTGTTCTGCCTTGCTTGCGATGGCAGTGTTGGTATTACTGTAAGGAAGCATGCCTTAAATTGGATTCCAGTTGTGTGCAGCTAAACAAAATTGGTAAGGGGTGTTTGTGCAATGCTTTCTAGAATACTTCTGCTATGAGGCAGCTCTGTAAATTAAGCAGGTAAATAGATATGGGGAAAACAAAATGTCACTTGGAGAAGGATCTGAAATATTTTCCTGGAAGCTTGAATTTGTTTTACAGTCATACCTTGGTTGCAAAACGCCTTGGAACTTGTATGTTTCGACTCCCGGACGATCGAAAACCGGAAGTGAGCATTCTGGTTTTTGAATGATTTTCGGAAGCCGAGCATCTGGCGCGGCTTCCAGTTGACTGTAGGAAGCCGCGCCTTGGTTTTTGAATGGTTCCAGGAGTCGAACGGACTCCCGGAACAGATTCTGTTTGAGAACCAAGGTATGACTGTATTCTGGATTGTTTCCTTTGATGTTTTAACGTGTTGTAAACCGCTTCGGAATTTTTTTCTTTAAAATATAAAGCGGAATAGAAAAGAAAAAAATAAGAAAAAGAAATTTCATTGAGTGGGAAACAGTGCCTATACTTTCTACTGCGGCACCAGTAACCCATGTTTTAAGTTGGCCTGGAGCTTGGGGAATTTCTAACACTGCTCCCCACTAGTAATTTGCTGTTTACATTCCTGTACCTGCTTTGATTTTGGTGCGAATTTGTGGGTTCCTAGTTCCACTGTAGAGCTGCAGTATTATGCACTCTAGGCTAGAAAATATAGGCCTACTTAAGCCAGTTAGATGGGCATGGTGTGGCACAATTTGTGTCATTTTTCTCAGCCTCACGGTCAGTGCTTTTTTCTTTTAAAAAAAAATGTTTAGGAGTACTCTTATTTTCCTACTCATATGGAAATACTGCCCCTCAATGAGGCCAAACAGATGAGGCCAAAGCCCTGCGTCCCCCCAGAAGAAAGCACTGCTAAGAGTAACTATTAGCGTGCCAAGAGCCCAAAGTATTCATAGACAGAGGGGGCTGCCTGGTGTGTCTCTGTGTGACTCACTGCTCTGGTCTTCCTTTCTGTGTGCCTCCATTTGGGACGGGTAATTCTTCCTCCAGCCTACATCCCGTGTGTTCGGATAATTCAGTCACTGCTGATGTAGACAGCGAAACGATCTGTTCTCCATGGAGGCTACCTGTTGCCTCTCTGTAGCAATTGCTGATTTCAGATTGCCTCCATCTGGTTAGAAGGCATCCTTCAGACGGGTAACTCTTGCAGAGACAGGGAAGGTGGGCCTATCTACAGATGGAGAATTCTTAGTCTTCCACACAAGTTAATTGTTTCAGGTGTAAGAGCATGTCTCTAACATTGATTTGCAAAACACACGAAGACCTAGAAGTTTCAAGAATGCAGTCGTTGGAAGAAGCCTTTCAACACTGAGTTGGCTGTGGGCAGAAAGAAAGGGAGTTTATTGTTTGTTGAAGGTCATGCTAACTCCCTGCTAAGTTTCCTTTCTTATAGTTTTAAGCAAAAGTTTCCATCGGTGCAGTATGTAAAGTCCAGTGTGTCTAGTTTTCAATATGTGTGGATGTCCCTTTCCTTATACTGTAGTAACTGATTGAACATCATGCACTCTCTGTCTCGCTTCTGTTTTTGGCTTTTTTCCAGAGTTTGACAAGAAAGCCAAAACCTTTATCCAGTTCCATTTAAGTCCTGCCTTGGTGGCCTTAATTAAAGGAGCAATTACTGTTTTCTGATTCTGCTGTTTTGCCTGCTAACTTGTAGTTCTAGTAATGGTTGAAAAGAGAATGGCTTTGTCCTGTGTCTCTGTAGGAATGGAGCTGTGTGGCTGATTGTAACAGCCTGAGTTCCAGTGAAAACAGATAATTCACCTAAATAGGCTCAATTGAAACAAATTTGAGCTGTGAAAAACTCAAGCCTCTTAGTGTTCTTCCCTTCCTACCAGATTATCTCCCCACATATCATGGGTTGCCATCACAGTTTTGGAAATTATAGCTGAACTGCTGGGATTGGGAATAGGGCCAATGGTTAAATCAATAAACACCTCTTCTTTAATAATACTGAAAGTTAATATGCATATGGGGATATGTGCCAGGCATATAGAATTATTATAAGTTATGCAAGTATATTGGAGGCTGAACAGGAGTTATGACTGCGATTTATTTATGGCGAGAAAGATGATTAATTGGAGCGAATGTGCCATTTCTCTAGAACAGGGCAGTCCAACTTTTCTTACCGAGTGGGCCACAAGAGTTATTCAACACAGAACTCTCGGGCCACACGCTGAATTTAATTTCCCCCATCGTAAATTAAAAGGGTTCACAATATATTTAATATACACAATATATTTAAATATATGAATTTTTAAAAATATTAAACAGAATTAATACACAATCAGATGGTAAGGGGAGAGAGACGTTATGCTGGCCACATAGCTGCGATAGCTAGGTTTGTTAGAGCGTGGTGCTGATAGCACCAGGGTTGCAGGTTCAATCCCCGCATGGGACAGCTGCATATTCCTGCATTGCACAGGGTTGGACTAGATGCTCCTCAGGGTCCCTTCCAATTCTACAATTCTGTGATTCAGGCAATGGCTTTTTCCACCTGCCTTGCCCCACCCTCTAGCCCCAGGAGCCTGCAGAAGGGAACTGCTGCTGCAGGCATTATGTATATGTGTTGTTGATTTTTTGAAGACCTGAACAGTGTGGAAGATTATGAGTCATGAGGATGGGGAGCGTGTTTGTATGAATTCAACAGTGCTTAGTTAACTTTTGGTTGCTGTTTGTTAAAGCTTTTAATGCTGCTTTATAGATTAAGAATGCTGTGAATCCTATAATATGACTTTTATTGTAATTTTTTATTGTAATTATGCCATTCAGCTTTTTTTCGAGCTGTTTTGTAAATAGTGTCTTATAGATTGTAATTGTTTTACTGGTGTTTTCTTAATTATTCTATATGGTTTATGTTGTATTTGTGATGTTATATTAGGTTATTGTTGTTTATTGTTTGAAAGCCAGTTTGTGGTTCACGTGAATGAAAAGTGACATGGAAATAAAATCAATCAATCAATCAATCAATGACGCACACACACAAAATATAATTTTAAGGCTTTAAGATGTTTTTCCTTGAATGTTGCCAAGGGCCTTGCGGGCTGGACCGCCCATCTCTAGAGCTTTTGCTTTTGTTGAAACTGCCAAATTCCTGGAGAAAACATTTAACGGATCGGCTCCTATGTGTCTCTGCTAGAGAATATTTTTACTCCTCAAGGATACCATCTTCGCTTCTCCCTGGTATTGTTAGTTATATTTATGTTGCCCTTCCTTCGAGGAGCTCATGGGGATGCATAAGAAAACTCCTCTACATTTTATCTTATTTGTACCCTGCTCAGGTAGGACTAAGAGCCAAGAGATTGGTCCAAGGTCACCTGGTGTGTTTCATGGCTGAGTGGAGATTTGAACCGGGTTCTCCCTGGTTGTGCTCTTCATACTCTAACCACTACCCCTTCTCTGGTAAGCCTGGCAAGCTTCAGTAGTTGAACAAGTTTCTCATGTAGGCAGAGAGCCATGGTTGCATTTGAACCTCCTTTTCCCCAAAGTGTGAGCACGAGGCACATATTGCTTGTGAGGCATCTGATCGGCCACTTTAGGACTGGGATGTAGGCCTTGGTTCAACCCAGAACAGCTCTTTTTGTGGATTTGTTTGTTGTTTAGTCATTTAGTCGTGTCCGACGCTTTGTGACCCCATGGACCAGAGCACACCAGGCACCCCTGTCTTCCACTGCCTCCCGCACTTTGGTCAAACTTATGTTGGTAGCTTCAAGAACACTGTCCAACCGTCTCGTCCTCTGTCGTCCCCTTCTCCTTGTGCCCTCCATCTTTCCCAACATCAGGGTCTTTTCCAGGGAGTCTTCCCTTCTCACAAGGTGGCCAAAGTATTGGAGCCTCAGCTTCAGGATCTGTCCTTCCAGTGAGCACTCAGGGCTGATTTCCTTAAGAATGGATCGGTTGGATCTTCTTGCAGTCTGTGGGACTCTCAAGAGTCTCCTCCAGCACCATAATACAAAAGCATCAATTCTTCGGCGATAAGCCTTCTTTATGGTCCAGCTCTCACTTCCATACATCACTACTGGGAAAACCATAGCTTTAACTATATGGACCTTTGTTGGCAAGGTGATGTCTCTGCTTTTTTGTGGATTTAGCACCCTCTTTACAACCTGTGCAGCCATTTTCCTGCATTTTACCTTATATTCAGATAAGGTGCTGAACTTTTGTGTGCTTTTCTACCTCTGTCTCACAAGGAGAGATCGGAAGCTTTTGCTTCCATTTTCAGTAAGCAGCAGTTTAGTGTTTTGTCTGAACCCTAAACTGTGGTTAATCTTAACTATGGTTTGTTGTTAGCTGGCTTCAGTCAAACATACTAAAGAATTGCCACATTTATCTGGGTTTGGATATAGTGGTAAACTTCAGTTAATTTGAAGATAGAAGCTAGGTTTTTTCCCTGATCTTCCCATGACTCCTCCTTCCATACAGCAACAGACTTTCTACCCAACTCATCTTTTTGTTTGTTTCCATGGCTTAGTCAGTGCTTTTTCCCACAGATATTTGTGACTCATGATTATGATGAATGCTGTTCAAGGAGAACCAAAGTTTGGAACTGTTACTGCACAGTACTTTAAAAAAAAATATTATTCCTGTGACAGAAAAATGCTTGGGCCAACTCTGTTTAGGACAAGGCTGTTCTGCTTTTTGAAGTCATGCAGGAAACATCTCTTCCTGCCACGAGAAACTGCACATAGCAAAATTCTACCTTTTGCACCGCTGTTGGAAGAAAAATGTGGCCCTCCTGCCTTGCTTGACATCCCTGAAAAGAGACCGCTGTTTAAAGGGCTGTAGTTTGTTCCAGTAACCTGCTGAAATAGAATGGGAAAGAAAATCTGTTTACTCTGCATTTGTGTGACCGACGCTGGAGCAATTTGTTTGAGGACTGCCGCTTCTCTTTGGGATTTAAATGCTGAGAGGGTGCCTTCGCTGCCTGCTGGTGGGCCCTGTAGCCTTCTGACTCTGGCTAATCAATAGCACCGCTGTCAAAGCTGATCTGGACATTTCTCGTGTGTTTTTGGGCTGCTGATCTGGTGCTCTCCCCATGAATGCCGTTTGCAGGAGGGGAAACAAGAGCGGTGGGGAAAAAGGCATTGTTTGAAAAGGCCAGTGCTTTTAGTATGTGGCACTATGCACAGTAGTGTGGCGCGGGGGCGCTGTGGGTTAAACCACAGAGCCTAGGGCTTGCCGTTCAGAAGGTCGGCGGTTCGAATCCCCGCGACGGGGTGAGCTCCCGTTGCTCGGTCCCTGCTCCTGCCAACCTAGCAGTTCAAAAGCACATCAAAGTGCAATTAGATAAATAGGTACCACTCCGGCGGGAAGGTAAACAGCGTTTCCATGCGCTGCTCTGGTTCGCCAGAAGCGGCTTAGTCATGCTGGCCACATGACCCGGAACCTGGACGCCGGCTCCCTCGGCCAATAAAGCGAGATGAGCGCCCCAACCCCAGAGTCGTCTGCGACTGGACCTAATGATCAGGGGTCCCTTTACCCTTTACCTTTACACCCAGTAGAGGCAATTCTGCTATAAGTTACATTTGAGGCAAGCTTATTGTCCACATTCTCCTTGCAACTTACAGTTTTTGTTTTGTGGCGCCCCCCCCATTCCTTTCATACACCCAGTAAATCTTGCCCTTAAAACAAGCTGTTGTTTCATCAGTTGCTTGACTTTTGCAACTAGCTCGCTCTTGGGTTCACAACTCCAGTACACCATGACCTTTTCTCTAGGTATTTCCCATTTTTCCTTTCCCAAGAGGTGCCATAAATCAGGACACTTTGTGGAATTTCCGTTCTGCTCAGAAGAGAGGAACTGTGCTCACTTAATAAACGGTTTTCTACTTACCTGTACAGCCAATGTGTCAGTATCTTTATTACTGACACATCCCTGGATTTCCTCTGAATCTTGTGCCTGTTGGTTTTTATTTTATTGCCGGTATTATTTCCGCCTGTGGAACTCAGTGCAGCATTTACAAGGGGCCCCAAGGGGTCTGTTGAGATACTGAGCCTAACTCAGAGTTGCTTAGCTTCAGTGTAGTGGCTGCATCATGTGCCTTCAGACTGTTTTTCACAATTTCTTCTACTTGTTTTCTCCAGTAAGCGAATTCCCTTGTGCTTCTGAATTGGGCAGGCTGATTTCAAATCTACTTTATAATATAACTGCAGGGCTTAATGATGCATGATGCGGATAACAGTGTGATTGCTCTTATTCTGAGATAAGTGAGTTGCTCTGATAATATGTCCTAATAACCTTGCAGAAAGAGATCTGGCTGGATCGGATCAGATAATAATGTTTGCCTACGTAGTTGATGGTTGCTGCAAAGTACATACATGCAGGCTTTCTGATAGTGACTTTTCAGTGTCCAGTGTCTGATATGCAAAAAAATGTAGCTTACTAATTCAGGTTACATTTGTCTTCAAAGGATTAAAATTCTAGAAATAACCTGTTGCGGTCTCCATTGGTGCACACTTCTGTGGGCGGGTGAAAAGTAATATTAATTGGCTGTTAAGCGTTTTGAACTCGGAACGGGCTGCTTTGCTTTGTCCTCCTTTTTGGCGTGGAGTTTTCACCCGAAATTGCTTATCTTTTTGAGAGTCTTTGTAGCAACTTGCTTGCTCTTTTCTATTTCCTTTAGTTAAAACTGCAGATTGCCAGGATCTTTCAATTTGGTGCTAGGAACACAGCAAACTTCTGTGTGTAGTTAACCGGTGTAAAAGCAAAATAACAGTGGCAAAGGTTGTTTCGAGGTGCTGTTTGAGGTAAAATGCATGCAGCAGATGTTCCTTGATTTGCAGAGATAGATTTTCCAGGCATTTTCTTCACAGGAGACCTGGTTGAATTGCCGGTTGCTGTAATTACCTGCAGGACTTTTGCAGGGAGGGGGCGGCAGTGTTTGCCATAGGGATGGCACACCCTGCCGTGAAGTAGCAGCATATTGCAGTAATTTCATTTTCAATGCATTGCCTCTCGTTGCACAGTTAAGTCATAGAAAATACCTGTGGAAGAAGTTGTTGGAGAAGTGTGTATGGTTTTCTCAAGGTGGTCAAAGTTTTTTGGATGTGCCCTCAGATGACCTTTAAGATGACTCTGTTCAGCTGAGGATTCTTCCTTGGGGAACCTTTCCGCAAGTCACCCACCTGTTACTTGTTGCCTCTGCTCCACCCAAATATAACGGAGGTTAGAAGGGACCTGCTTTAAGAGGCGGTGTTTGTTTCACTCCCGGGATCCATCCCAGGTTGTGGTATTCTAATAGTTCACAACGTCAGAGTTGGAGAGAAATAAACCAAGCTCATCCCACTTGAATAATCTGCTTTGTATGCCAAATAAAAACATTAGTGCCTAGCAAAGCACTGGCACTAGTTAATTAAGGCCATGCTTGCACAAGCTGCAGATAAGGTGGCAAGTCTGTTTCTGGGCAGTTATCGCTTCAGGCTGCAAGTGGGAGTTTGTGTGGCTGGATGCTTCCATGTGAAGAAAATTCCCTTTATGTAGATAATCAGCTTGTTGAGAAAGCACACTCCATGATAATCTTATTTTCTCTCTCTGGGATTTTTCTTTCTTCTTTTTAAATATATATATATATATATATATATATATATATCCCTCCCGCTCAGATTTTGGATGAAGGAACATTGTTGTGTGATTTCCCCTGCCATGAACCTCAGTCTGAAGCAGCAGAGCAGAGAAATGGGCTTCCCAGGTTGACGAGCTCCATGTGCCCCTCACTTCCCGCTAGATCAGCCTTTCTCAACTTTGGGTCCCCAGATGTTTTTGGCCTACAACTCCCATCATCCCTGACCACTGGTCCTGTGAGCTAGGGATCATGGGAGTTGTAGGCCAAAAACATCTGGGGACGCAAGGTTGAGAACCACTGCACTAGATCATGTGCAGAAACTGCCTTCTTGACCCTTGGTCTTGTCTGCTCAATCCGCTGGAGCCTGTCTTTGCACGCAGGGGAAGTGCCTAACTCACTGAGAGTTGAGACCCATTGGGACCCCTCCCCTGGTTTAGCCGGCCAGTCAAAGCTGTTTCCCGGAACGTGGCTGCTGTTGCCTGCTGACAGCTTCTAGGAGCCACAGGTGAGAGCCGAGTGCAGCGTGGGGACCAAAGATGGACAGACTACCCCAGAAGGAGCACAACATGTCCCCGCCCCCACCAGAGGTACTACCCCTCCCCAAACACCTCATACACAAAATGTTTATGGACTGAGGCTCTAGTCTGCTCCAACTCTCATCAACCCAGCCAACATGGCCAATAGTCATGGACCATGGGTAGCCAATGTGCCCTCTAGATGTTGCTGAACTTCAGCTGCCATCAGCCCCAGCCAGCTTAGCCAATGGCCAGTGATTATGGGAGCTGCGGTCCAGCAACACGTTGTACTAGCCCATCCTTGTACTAGCCCTTGAAAGCTTCTGCCATCTGAAGACATCTGAAGGCAGCCCTGTTTAGGGAAGCTTTTAATGTTTACTAGACTATTGTATTTTAATATTCTGTTGGAAGCCGCTCAGAGTGGCTGGGGAAACCCAGCCAGATGAGCGGGGTATGTATGTATGTATGTGTGAATGAATGAATGAATAAATAAATATTAGTCTGTTGCAACCAGACTGCTACTGCTTTTGGGTGCCTTTCCAAGGGATGAAGAAGCAGGTGTTGACCCTAAGCTCATTCTTTAAATGTGGTGTGAGTTACCGGATTATTGCAGGATTGACAGTGCGTGCAACTGCCCTGAAAGGCTAAAGTACTGATAATGCTAGCGGCAGTGGTGCGAAAGCTTCAGTATCTCTGGAGGGCATAGGAAAAGGCAGGAAGGGCATCTGCCTCGTCTTCGTTATGTTAATTTTTAAAGTAAGATCTGGTGTAGGGGGGGTGTATGTGCATCCTTTTGCATGCTCAATAAGCTTCCCAGATTGAAAAGGCAGGTGCTCAAACGTCAGGCATAGGCTGGGGTTGAAAGATGCCTTGCTATATTCAGCCCCTGGGAAGGTTATGTGAGGCTTCACTCGGCGCCGGGTTCACCCAGGGTCACCCACCGCCAAATAAAATGTGAGCTGTCATGCCTTCACCCCTCCTCTACTTTCCAGAGGCTCCTCTTAACATCTGCAGAGCTGTCAACAAAGGAGTGCAGATTCAGGTCATGCAAAAACGGCTTCCTGTCTCTTATCTTTCCGTTGCCCCATTGTGCAAATATAGTCCCTTGCATTTGTCCTGCATTTTCCTTCTTTTAGCTCTGAGCATTCCTGTCTTTAAAAATCTTTCCCCGCTTCCTCATTTAACAAAGTCTTTGGTTTTCCCCTCCCCTTTTATATAATTGCTGCAATCACGTAAGCTGGGGCGTGCTTATTCTGTGAGAAGGGAGCTCACATTCTGGGCTTAATCTTCCCGTGGATGAATTCTAAGCAGGTTGCTGGGTGACAGGCTGGGGTATAAAGTTATTATTTTTAATGGGTGGTATCCTATCTTAGTCCTACTCAGTGGACCCGATGAACATGGCTAACTTAGATCTGTTGACTTCAGTGAATCTGAGTTGAACTTGGCTGGACAAACTTGTTTTATTCTCTACTTGATCTCTGGAGTTTTTGTTCAGACCAGGATTTCCTTTTCCCAACAGGGCAAGGGGCGGGGAGCTTGATGGCAAGAGGGTGAAATTGGTACACAACAGAACCAACTGTCTTAAAGCTAAGTGTTGATATGCTCTGTAACGTAAGCTGTGTGTTGCGTCACAAATCCTGCAAGGAATGCTGTAGGCGTGGGATAGCAATAGCCAAGAAGCCTTCGCTGCAAAAGACATGCGGTTAGGGGAGTGAAATTCTATACACGCTTTTAAGTCCTGTTGAACATGATGGGATTTATTTCAGTGTATGCGTTCTTGGGATCAGGCTGGAAGGCTTGTGAGCGCAGCACCCACCATGGAGTGCAGACTTAACAAAAGCCGCAAGGTACTTTGTACTCTTCGTCCGATGACTGAACTACAACTCTCCATTTAAACCAAAAGCAAAGCTGTCACCCAAAACCTGTGTGTTTGTATAGAGATTATGAAAGCTACCAGGCTGTATGAGTCTCTGAAAAGGAGGAGATATCAGCCCTGATTTCCGAGAAGAATAAACTCTGTTCTCATTGCAGAGAGATGATCCTTAAATGCCTTTTGCTAGATGTGCTACGAAACTATGAAATTGTTTTAGAGTTGTTGTGTGTGTTTTGTAATGGTACCGAAATAGCACACTGTTATTTTGCATCATTTATATACTCTCCTCCTCAGGTTCCCCAAGAATTTGGAATTTCTAAGCAGAGAACAGGAGAATAGGGGAGCTAGGTGGGCTGAAGTGATGGGAACTTGCAGAATATGTGCCTCTTCACCCAGGCTTTTCAGGGTGGCTGATTTTGTTTTGACCGCCTGGAACTGATGAATTGCCACCACCTGTGCTGTCCTTTGGCCTGATTTTAATTTTTAATTTTTCAGACATAGTTTTCTTTGTGTTCAACTCTGGGATTGCACATAATAAAAAAATCAAATAGATATGGACAGCCATGAGTAAAGGACAAGGAGTTGCATCAGGCACTGAAACCCTTGCCTTGTTACCAGTACATCTCAGTCCCCATTGTTGGGCACCAAATTCCATGCATGGGACGGGACAGGAGACCATTCTACACTGCAGACGCAGACATCATGTCCAGAACCCTTGTCTTTTTTCATTCGGGAAGGTTTCATGTACCTTCTTTACCCTGGCTTATAGAAGTCTCGGAAGGTGTCTCCATGAAAAACAAGAGTGAGTGTCGTGAACGGCCCTTTGATCTTCGGATGAAGGGTGGTGTAAATTTAATAAATAAATGAATAAATCTCTGTTGAATTTTGATCCAACTTCCCATTTCCTTTGGGAAGGTACTTTCTCTATTCTCACCATCCTTCCTTCTGTTACGGTTGGCTTGCTGCTCAATTGGGTGGGAGCTTCTTAATCTTTTGTTTTTTCCATTAAAATAGCTTTCTCTTTGCCCACGCTCTGCTCATAATTAAAAATAGCCAGCAAATCTCTCTCACAGGGTTTTGGAGGGGCTACCGGGAGAGCTAAGCTAATCTCGTTAGGGCATTTCTGGCATTGCTGTGAAGTAATCGGATGCTGTGTCATGACAAGCGCCAAAAACTCAGTGGGTGTGATCTGGAAGGCGCTTTTTTTGCTGGGCGTCCTCCCCTCGCTGAAATCAGGCTGGTGCTGTGAAATTCCTTGCAGCCTCTTGCAATGCTGGAAGGACCCACAGCATAGAATTTGATAGGCTTCATAGAGAGCAGAGCTGCTTACAGGTGAAATCTTGCAGGGTAGGAAGCAATTGTATTATTACAGGGTTGCTGAACTGAGTTGGCTAGAATCTTGATAATATCCATTACTGCCAATTTGATTAGCACTCTGGTGTGGCTTCTAGGTGTGCTTTTGAAGATGCCAGTGTACATTTGAAGATGGGACGTGGGTGGCGCTGTGATCTAAACCACTGAGCCTCTTGGGCTTGCCAATCAGAAGGTTGGCGGTTCGAATCCCTGCTACGGGGTGAGCTCCTGTTGCTGTGTCTCAGCTCCTGCCAAGCTAGCAGTTCGAAAGCACGCCAGTTCAAGTAGATAAATAGGCACCACTGTGGTGGGAAGGTGAACAGCGTTTTCGTGTGCTCTGGCTTCTGTCATGGTGTCCTGTTGTGCCAGAAACAGTTTAGTCATACTGGCCACATGACCTGGAAAGCTGTCTGTGGACAAACGCCAGCTCCCTCAGTCTGAAAGCAAGATGAGCGCCGCAACCCCATAGTCACCTTTGACTAAGCTTAACCGTCCAGGGGTCCTTTACCTTTTTTTTTTTTTAAAAAAAAAAAAACACCTTTTGCTTTTGAAGATGCAGGATGGTTTTCCCCATGGAATGCACAAACACCAATACCACCCTTCCCCAACTTGGTGACCTCAGGATGTGTTGAGATTACAGTTCCCTGCAACCCTGACCACTTATTGGCTAGGGAAAATGGGTGTTGGACCCAAACATCTGAAGGGAACAGGTTAGGGAAGGCTGGTCTAAGCTTTAGCATCCAGGTACACAAATCCATAAGAACATAATAAGTGCCTGCTGAATCAGGCCAGTGGCCCATCTATTCCCACATCTGGGTAGTCATTGTGGCTACACAGATGCTTATGGACCCGGGCACAAGAACACTCTTCCCCTCCTGTGGTTTCCAGCAAGGGGTGTTCAGAAGCATATTGTTTCCAGGTTTGGGTGCAGAGCATCGCCATCATAGCTCCTCCTCATGTTTGACCAGTGCTCTCTTAAAGTCATCCAAATTGGGGGCATCACTGCCTCCTGTGTGTGAGAGCTCCATAGTTTATGCACTGCCTAAAGAAGTATTTTCTTTTATCCGTCTCAAATCACCCAGTGTTCATCTTCACTGCATGTCCACGAGTTCTAGCGGTATGAGGGAGGAGGAGGCAAACTTACTTTCTGTCTGCTACTGTTCTATGCCACGTACAATTTAATCCACCTCGATTGCGTCTCCTCTCATTCCCATCTGCAGCCATTCCTCGTAGGGGAGCCACTCCATCCCCTTGATCACTTTGGTTGCCCTTCTCCAAACCTTTCCCAACTCTTACAAATATCCCTTTTGAGGTGAGGCAGCCAGGGAAATGGTGTGAATTGTCATTTGCCCGAGTGGCTGCGACAAGTCAGAATCGCTCTGTAGATTACCTAGTAGGAAAGCTTTGCAAAACTCGGTGTTTCCTTTTTTTTTTCTTTTTTGGAGAACGGCTGTAGATCAACAACAGAGCACCTGCTTTGTATGCAGAATGACACAGGTTTGTTTCCTGGCAACCCAACGTAGGGCTGGGAGAGATTGCTGCCTGAAACCCTGGTGAGATGCTGCCAGTCAGTGTTGACTGTACTGAGCTAGATGGGCCTTTAAGCCCACTTGTGTTGTTGATTGTTGTTGCTGTTTTTAAGCGACAAAATAACTCACTTTATGAGTGGAGCAGTGAACTTTTAGGTCAGTGTTTGGAGACTTGACTTGCACACGACTGGAGGAGCATAATGTTTCTGAGTTGGCATGAACCAGACAGACAGGAAAACCACCAAGCAAATGGCTTGGCACAAGCACCGTCTCAACAATACAGCAGGTGACCCTGTTGCACCCAGTTTGTCTGGCCTCAGGCTAATGAGACAGAGGAACAGGAAGTGAGCAGAGGAGCCTCCCTTAAAAGTTTTCTTGCCCAAAGACTGTGTCTGGTCTCAGTAACTTCGCCTTGATGCTCCTTGCCTGTTACGCCAGAAACCCGAGAGTTAAAAAGTGGCTTTCAGAAACGGAAAACAAATCTCGCTTCCAAATTCTTCCTCTGTTTCCCCGAGCAGCAGCGATAGCATCAGTCCTGAGTAAAGTTGCAGCATCTCAGTAAAATCTAATCTCTAGATTATCTCTTGTTATTTGTTGACAAGAGTATTGCAGGCAATACAAAGCAGCAAACAGCGTAAATAGATAAGCATTGGCACAGCCGTATCAGTAAACAGTAAGCAATATAAATTTGTCAGTCGATAGAAGCAAAAGCCATAGCAGACACAACTAGCAGTGTGTGGCAGTAGCAGTGAAGGTATAAGCAGCACATGAAATTCAGATATAGTTTCAAGTATAAATAGAGCCAGAGCAAGCTTAAATAGAACAACAGAAGAGCAGTAGACACCTCCCCAGAAACACACAGCCACCCACTTGCAAGGAAATGTAGTCCCATGTCTCCAGCAAAGGCCCAGGCAAGGAAGTAAGAACCCTCTCCAATTGAAATAGAAAGGCGATTGAAAAGAAACGTAGGAAGCTTGCTTGTAAGAGCTCATTGGTGCATTTAGTTTCTCTCTACACTGACAGGCAATGGCTCTCTGGGGTTTCAGACAGGGAGGAAGCATGCCAATACTAACTTAATTAACTTAATTAAATATATCTGCTGACAAGGAGATTCGCCTTCTCCTGACAGCATCTTTTTTACCTTTATCACCCACAAGAAAGGTATTCAGTGGGCGCAGCTCTCTCACTTCCTCGCATTTCCATGCTGGAAAGAAAATCTTCACTGCTTTTTGGGCTTCCTCTTTGCCCTTCAGCTGTTGTTAAAGGCATACGTACCCCACCAAGTAGCATTGCTTATCAGCAGGACCCAATCCTCAATGTATTTACTTTCATTGACCTTTCAGTGTCACCACAAGAGACTAATGCTACTGATTTGTATTACTGTTGTTGTTTATTTGGCGGCGATTGATCGATCGATTCATAAAACTTTTGTCCAAATGGCATTCCTGAGATAGCTCAGTCGGTAGAGCATGAGACTCTTAATCTCTTGGTCGTGAGTTCGAATCCCACATTGGGCAAAAGATTCCAGCATTGCAGGGGATTGGACCAGATGGCCCTCACGCTCCCTTCCAAGTCTATGATTCTATCCTGCCTTTTGATTTGAAGACCCTCCAGGTGGCCTGCAAGAAGCGGGAACAGAGGGAACTGTCTTATGCAGAGGCAAACCACAGGCCCATGTAGCTTAGTATTGCCTGCACCGACTGGCAGCAGCTCTCCAGGGTTTCAGGCAGGGAACATTCACAGCCCCACCTGGAGATGCTGAGGATTAAACCCAGGGCCTCCTGCAAACTCTACAGCGTGCTAACCTATTCCCTTCTTTTCTCAGGACTGGAATTTAACATGGTACACCGAGAACCCAGACTTCACCAAGTGCTTTCAGAAAACCGTCCTCACCTGGATCCCTTGCATTTACCTCTGGGCTTGCTTCCCAATCTACTTCGTGTACCTCCAGCGCCATGACAGGGGATACATCCAAATGTCACATCTCAACAAAGCCAAAACAGTAAGTGGTGCATACATGCTCCGATGAAAATAAGGACGTCCCATTCCATAATCATAATTTTACTATTTAGACTCCACACATCTTACTGGGTTGCCTGGGTAGCGTCCAACATATATAAAAACATAATAAAACATTAAACATTTTAAAACTTCCCTATACAGGAATGCTTTCAGACGGCTGGGGGGCGGGGCTGTGTCGGATAACTTCCTACCCTCCAACATTTCTCCAATGAAAATAGGGACATCCTAAGGAAAAGCAGGACATTCCAGGATCAAATCAAAAACTGGGATGGCTTCTCTTAAGCCCCTGGAAAATAAGGACACTTGGAGGGTCTGCATGATATATATGAAAGCTAAAGTCTTCAGAATCAATTGTTCCACCAGCCCAGTCCATTCACTTGCGCACACAAAGCAGCTCCATATAAAATGCTGCTAAGAGACCTTCTCCCAATTCTATGTTTCATGAGGACTATTTATCTGAAAATGATCTTTTTCCCCCTTCCTGTTTCAGGCCTTGGGCCTCTTATTGTGGATAGTCTGCTGGGCAGACCTTTTCTACTCTTTCTGGGAAAGAAGTCACAACATTTTCCGAGCTCCTGTTTTTTTAGTCAGCCCTACGATTTTGGGCATAACAATGGTGAGTGAAAATGATGTTTTATTCTTCTGCAGCTTCATTTTAGCGGCAGAACTTGTTTTGTTTGTAACCAAGGACAATGGGGACAGCTAAAACGAACCGTTTCCACCTGTAGGAAACCTCATTATGCTTGTGTCCTGATTGTAAATCCCGGCAGTAGCTTGTTGCTGCCTTGGTGCAGCCTTACTAGATCGGATTCCTGCAGAACTCCTGATCAGAGAACCAAGGAGGAATGGTTTCAAAAGTTAATGGACTATGCGGAAGTGGCGAAATCTAATGCACTACAGCGGAAATAGCGAAATCTACAGTGATAAGAGACCAACTGTTTATGAAAGAGTGGAGACCCTTTTCGGACTATTTGCAATACTGTTATAGTCAAATGAAAACACGGGCAGGGTTCGAATCACAAGTGCAGAATGAAAACAATGATAAGTGAAATAGAAGATAATTGTATTAGATTAAATAAAAAAATTCCTTCCTGTAGCACCTTAAAGACCAACTAAGTTAGTTCTTGGTATAAGCTTTCGTGTGCATGCACACTTCTTCAGATACACTGAGATTAGATTTAGATTATTAGATTAGATTATTAGATTTAGATTATTAGATTAGATTATTAGATTAAAGTTTGTCATATAAAGCAGTAGGTATAAGGTGGAAATAAAAACATCACTGGAGTAAGGGTGGGAAGTCAAAATTATAAGAAAAAACGTATGTTGAAATATAAGTAAATTTTTAAAACCTGTGAAAATCAATAAAAACTATGTCTTAAAAAAAAAAATACAGTCCAAAATACAATCTTGGAAGTCAAACGGAATCTGTTCTGGAAGTCCATTTGACTTCCAAAACATTCGGAAACCAAAGCGGGCTTCTGGTTGGCTGCAGGAAGCTCCTGTAGCCAATCGGAAGACGTGGAAGCCACGTCGGACGTTTGGCTTCCAAAAATAGTTTGCAAACCAGAACAGTCACTTCCGGATTTGCGGCGTCCGGGAGCCAAAACGTCCGGGAACTAAGCTGTTCGAAAACCAAGGTACAACTGTAGATCAATAAATATCATAAAGTTGGGAGGTACCCTGAGAATCATCTAGTCCAATCCCTTGCAATGCAAGAATATATGGGGATATCCCATATGGGGATCGAACCTGCAACCTTGACATTATCAGCCCCATGCTCTAACCAGCTGAGCTGTGTCCAAGGGGAGGATTTGTGGCCTTGTTCTCATTTTGCTTTGCCATCATCGTTCTGATGGAACAGTAATCTCCTGCCCTTTGATATCTCCACAGCTGCTTGCCACATTTTTGATACAGTACGAGAGGATGAAAGGAGCCCAGTCTTCAGGAGTCATGTTGCTCTTCTGGCTTATTGCGCTCCTGTGCGCCACCGTAACTTTTAGATCCAAAATTATGCACGCCTCGAGTACGGTAAGCAGCCTCCGCTAAGCACAGATGACTCTTTGGAATCGTGAAGGGAATCGGTTGCTTGTTTAATGATTAAACTCGGGGTTTTTCTTGGCAATCTCTGCAGCCACACAAGTGAGTTAATGACCCATTAAACCTCATTCCGAAGCGTTAAAGGCCACTAAAGTGTGCTCGCTTTCCTTTTTGTTTGAAACTCAAATCAAAGCCTGGATGAGCTTGTCAAGGGACTATCAAAACGGCCCTGCAGCCTCCTTGGAAATGCTGTTTAGAGATACACACACACACCCCCCCCCCCCGACCAAAGCTGTGGGCAGCGGCTGTTGAAAGAGCTGGGGAAATGTTTTGTTCTTTCCCCTGATCATTATGCAGAGAATTTTCTGCGTTTTTATTTTTTTAAGATGTGTTAACTAGTGTGCGCATGCGGATGCACATTCTAGCACGCTGTAAAACGCAAACACTTCCATTTGCTACAGCTTTTTTACATTATTATTATTATTATTATTATTATTATTATTATTATTTATTTCTATTCCACCCATCATAAGCTCTCAGGGCAGTTCACAGAATAAAATGCAGGATAAAAACAAGTAAATAATGAAAAACAAAACAAGGCTTGAGGAAATGGTTTGTTCTCAGGTGTGTGCAGAGCTGCCTCTGAACATGGCGAGGCTATAGATCAGGGGTCAGCAAACTTTTTCAGCAGGGGGCCGGTCCACTGTCCCTCAGACCTTGTGGGGGGCCGGACTATATTTTTTGGGGGGAAATGAACAAATTCCTATGCCCCACAAATAACCCAGAGATGCATTTTAAATAAAAGCACACATTCTACTCATGTAAAAGCAACAGGCAGGCCCCACAAATAACCCAGAGATGCATTTTAAATAAAAGGACACATTCTACTCATGTCAAAACACGCCGATTCCCAGACCACCCGTGGGCCGGATTTAGAAGGCGATTGGGCCGGATCTGGTCCCTGGGCCTTAGTTTGCCTACCCATGCTATAGATTGTCATGGAATAATAGCCATTGGAATCCCCTTCTCTTCCTTCTCATTGGACTTCTCTAACCTCCTTCAAAACCTTCTAAAACTGTGGCAGTCAGCACGTTTTACGGCATACCATATTCCATAATGTGTGAAGACGCCCTTCTTTACCTCTGCCCCGAATCTCCTCCAATTTCGTTGGATGCGCCCAAGTATTGATGAGAGATTTTTCTCCATTTCCTTTCTCTACAACGTACGTTATTTTGCTGGTTTCTGTCAGTCCACTAACTGCAGCATTCAATGTCTTCTTCTAGGGTTCTGAAGTCGATGTTTTTCGTTATATTACATTCTACATCTATTTCACTTTGGTGCTGATCCAGCTGATACTGTCCTGTTTCCCTGAGAGGCCGCCTTTGTTTTCAGAAACAGTTCATGACCCTGTAAGTAATTTTGCCGTGGGAGGTGCCTCTCTGAGGGACGCCTGGGAATTTGCTTAAGTAGATTGCTTCTAATAATTTTGTGATTGATTGATTTTCAATTTTATACATTTCAATAATTTTATACTCATTTTAACATTTGAAACCTTGACTTCCTTCCCCTTTTTTCTGCGGTTCCTTAAATGTATTTTTTAACATATTCTGCATATCCAAATTACCATAACTTAATTTGCTCATTTATTCATCCACTTTAAATATATACTCCTCTAAAACTGCAGGCTATTACAGTAATCCTGCCAGTGTTCTTACCAGTTTTCTTCTAATAATTTTGTTTGACCATATTATATGCAAACAAATTCTTAAAATAAGAATTCTGGAACTCTCTTCTTAGAGTTTCCAGAAAGAAGCAAGTTTATTGGCCGAATTGTTGGTGGTGGTTTTATTTCTTAAAGGTCATTTTCTTCCTATTTTTCTGGTACTATAAATACTGCAGTGTGGAAACTTGTGTGTCTGTGTATCCTAAACTGTTGTTCAAAAATCTCTGCAAAGACGCTCACGAACTGGGAAGCGGTCATTTCTGCTATCTCGTTTGTGCACAGGCCTTCTCTCTGTTTCGTGGGATTAGCACCATTTCCCCGGCTTGACAGTTGTGATTTAGCTCTTAATTAGGTCCATAGTTGTGAGTTCTTATTTTTAGACAGTGATGTACCTTGCGGACTTAAATGGCCTCTGGTGGTTTATGTATTTGCTCAGCCAGACCATGATACTGATTTTAGTGAACAGGTGAGCTGGTTTGGGAGTTTGAGCTGGGACCGAGCGGCGGGATAAAACTGGAAAAAGAAGAGCAGTCAGCGCTATTCAGCTTACTTTTCCTGATAGTAGACTAGCTGAAATCAACGTACCTAACTTAGTCACAGTCATTAATTTCAGCAGGTATACAGTCGTACCTTGGTTTTTGAACAGCTTAGTTCTCGAACGTATTGGCTCCTGAACGTTGCAAACCTGGAAGTGACTGTTGCAGTATGCAAACTATTTTTGGAAGCCAAACGTCCGACGGGGCTTCCACTGCTTCCGATTGGCTGCAGGAGCTTTCTGCAGCCTATCAGAAGCCGCACTTTGGTTTGAACGGACTTCCGGAACGGATCCTGTTCGACTTCCAAGGTACAACTGTACTTTGAATAAAAGTTACTTGCAGACCACCCATAAGAATCTGATTTATACCAAGACAGGCGCATTGGTCCATCTAGTTCAGAATTCTCTACACTGACTGGTAGCAGCAGCAGCAGCAGCAGCAGCAGCTCTTCAGGGTTTCAGGAAGGAATTATTTACCAACCCAACAGGAGATGCCATTGAGGGTTAAAGCTGGGACCTTCAGCTGTAGCCAGCAGGGGCATTCAGACACACACGAGAACAAACTTTTGGCTTGCATACACTCCTCCTCCCTTGCACACAGTGGCTCAGTTCAGACAATGATTCTCCTTCCCGTTGCATGCTGGTTTCAGCACACTGTCACTGGGTAGCTCAGTTGGTTAGAGCGTGGTGCTCATAACGTCAAGGTTGGAGGTTCAATCCCCATATGGGACAGCTGCATATTCCTTCATTGTAGGGGGTTGGACTAGACGCAGTGGTTCTCAACCTGTGGGTCCCCATATGTTGTTGGACTACAACTCCCATCATCCCTGAGCTCTGGCTTTGATAGCTAGGGGTGATGGGAGTTGTAGTTCAACAACATCTGGGGACCCACAGGTTGAGAAAGGCTGGACTAGAGGATCCTTGAGGTCCTTTCCAACTCTACAATTCTATGGTTCTATGATCCTGGCTTTTATTAAGCCAGAGTTCCCTGTTATATTTGAAAAAGGGGAACTGTGGATTAATGTCAGCAGGTTAACGAATTAGGAGAAATAAGCCGGGATACCCTGGAATGATTGCCCATCCCAGCCACTGATCGATGACTTCCTGGTTCGGTAGCAATTTATAGTTTCCCAGTTCTTTCAGTTAGTAAACTATGAAACCAGGTTTGAGAAGTTGCTAATCTCAGGGTGCCAAGAAAGAACAGCATATGTGAGCCCGATATTCCTTTGGTCTTATTTTTGTTATGCCTAACCACCATTTGATGTAGTGCTTGAACAACCCCTGTAATGGGTGCGAATTCTTACGGTAGCCTTGTCCCTGTAGTGCTGCTGGCTGATTGCACACTGTGGTAGAACACTCTTCCTAAATGGAAGCTATAGCAAACAATACTCTTAATAGGTAAACAAAACAATTTAGCAGTTATTCAGGTTAAAAACTGGATATGATTTCTAAGTTAGAAATGTTGTTCAGAAGGAGAGGCCTGTGTTCAAATCTTACCCACTCTAGGGACTTGCTTTCAGTTCCCTGTTTGTTAGTAGAGAGCTACCTCACCCTAGTGGTTTATGGTACTAGAGATTATGGTACTTGTTGCTGCTGCTGCTGCCCATTTAGAGTTATATTATTTGAGTAATATATCTTAATGAAGACTCTAATGAATGGTAACGTAATCCAAGGCAGAATTTGCTTGGAACCTGAACTCGGGTCTTTTTGGTTACAGCGACTGTTTTGTCGTGAATTGATTCATTTCAAAGGGGGTGCATTTCTTCCTAATAGGAATGCAGTCAGTCAGAAAGAGCAGTCAAAGCCCTTCATGGTGTTTGACCTGTTGCCACTGACTTCTGCCAACATAAATATTTGTCTTCAGCCTATTCTCTGCCTCTTTTGATCTCTGGGGCAGATAAAATCTTGCTCTCTGGCTCTTGCAAGTAGCTTAGTTTTGATAGATAGCAAAATGCAGGTGGAGCTGGCAAGCAGGCGGCCCCGGCTCCCCTTCCCGTTGTGCCTGTTCGTCCTTTCCTCAGATCCAGAACTGAGAATCTCACTGCCTTTAAGCCATATTCATCAATGGCCACTGGCTGTTCTGGTAGTTCAGAGGGGTTTCCATGCAGATCTGCTTTCTATTATTTTTGGGAGTTGTCCGTATGGTGTTCTTCCATGGAAAACTTGAGCACACGAAGGAATGCGATAATGCGGGAAGTGCTTGGCTTCTATACTTCACAACAACGCTCTTGGTAACCAAGAGGTGGTTGTGCCGGCTGTGCCAAAGTTAGGAGAGGAATCGGGGAGATCCTTACGCCGCCTCCTTGGCATTCCTTTGGAAATAATAATCATGGTTGGGTGGGTGGTAGCGGCTGCTGTTTCCCCTTGCTTTTAAATCAAAGCATAACTTGTGCCTGTTTTCATCCGTCTGAGATGATACATAAGAGCATATTGGCTTTTTTTTTAGCTGCTGCTTTCCGCCTTCACCAGAGGGTGGGGACCACCATGCCTCGATGTGTTGTTTTTGACCTCGCAAGCCCTGCCATATGTAAACAGGCTTCCAGACGCAGATGATTAATAGGGCAATTGGGGCTCCAGCGGCTGTTTGATAAGTTAGGGACACTCTGGACTGTTCAGCGGAAAGCAAGGACAGAGGGTGCCTTGTCTCCGGCCCAAAGAAATAACTTTATAATGTGTTGTGTCCCTGGGCCAGGAGCAGCGAGTTCTCGCTCGGCTTGGCTCTGTGTGGCCAAAGCAGCCCTCTTCCCTTTCCCGGACCCAGCCGAATTCCTGCAGGTGGTGGTGGTGGTGATAAGAACAGGCCAAGTGAGGTAGTCGTGAAGCCAAGAGGCCGAGACAGGTTCATGGTTGCTGGGATTGGGGTGTTGGTGGAAGCTGTCTGGCGGCAAAAGCCAGCCAGGGCTAGAGAGCGGCAGGTTGGCAAAAGCTGGCATATAAGTACAGTAGACAGCAGTAGAAAAAAGACAGTCACGGAACCGAGAAATGAAATACCGTGAAAATCCCTGAAACGAGAAGTAATCGATTAGAAATATTATTTTATGGAAATGGACTAAATAATAAAAATCAAAAAGTTTAAGGGAAAAAATGAGGAAAACCTAAAATTGAACAAAGCCTTAACGGGATGCTGGCTACAAACCTCGTTTCACTGAATTATTCAGTTTCCTCAGAAGGAAATAGAAAAATCATAAACCTTAAATGACCTTTGCTTCACCTAGGTCAAGCTAGGATTATAATACTTCAGAATTTTTGGGAGTTCTACCCCCTTTCTTTGAGTTTTGGTCATTTAAGGTTTATGATTTTTCTGTTTCCTTCTGAGGAAACTGAATAGTTCAGTGGAACGAGGTTTGTAGCCAGCATCCCGTTAAGGCTTTGTTCAGTTTTAAGTTTTTCTCATTTTCCCCTTAACCTTCTTGATTTTTATTATTTAGTCCATTTCTATAAGATAATATTTCTAGTCGATTACTTCTCGTTTCAGGGATTTTCGTGGTATTTCATTTGTTTGGGGCATATAGTAGACAGATTTTGCAGAACAGAAAGTATAAGCTTTCTCATTCCCGGGGAAAGGAACTTGAGCAAGTGCCACTGTGGGCTTTTGTGCTCACCACTCCAGGAAGGGAGCGTCAACCAGGATTGGTGCGAAGGGCTCTCCTCCTTGGCAATGTGCTCTTTGTTGAAGTTGGCGGCTGCTTTTCAGCTCTGCGGTTGGGCATTGAGCTAGAATGGAAGTGAGGGACTGAGCGATGTCTCACCACCCGGGAGACTGCCCTTTCCGTAACCCTGGCTTAATGTTGTATAATTGGCTGGGCCTTTAATCTGTTGGGAGGGACTGAGACGCCGAATATTTTCTAGTTTGGCTGCGGGTTTGGCTGGGGAAGGGAAAGTTTTTCCTGATAGCTCTAATAAAACCGCTGACGTCCTTGCCATATGTGTGCTAAGGTGCTTTTGGAGCCAAGCAGCACTGATTCCAATTGACCGGAATATTTTTCGGTTTGTGGCAGGAGGATTTGAGTGAAGGGCAGTATAGCTCAGAGACAGAGCCAGCTGCATTGCATGTAGAAGATCTCAAGTTCGGCCTCTGGCCTCTCCAGCTAAAGACCCCTGCCTGAAATCCTGCAGGAGTTCTACCTGTCGGCATAAATAATACTAGCATCATCAATAATAATAATAATAATAATAATAATAATAATAATTTATTATTTGTACCCCGCCCATCTGGCTGGGTTTCCCCAGCCACTCTGGGCGGCTTCCATAGAAACCAAAAAACACTAAAATATTACACATTAAAAACTTCCCTGAACAGGGCTGCCTTAAGATGTCTTCTGAATGTCAGGTAGTTGTTTATCACTTTGACATCTGATAGGAGGGCGTTCCACAGGGCGGGCGCCACTACCAAGAAGGCCCTCTGCCTGGTTCCCTGTAGCTTTGCTTCTCGCAATGAGGGAACCGCCAGAAGGCCCTCGGCGCTGAACCATCCAGGATTTCAATTGGGGGCCTTTAGCTGGAGATGTCAGGGTCAGCCTTGGGACATGGTACAGGCAAAGGAGGTGCTCTGAGGCAGCTTCCTGTGTTCTCGAACATGTTGTTTAAAACTTAGAGTCTAATTGCAGAGGCAGGGAGTGGGGCCTTGCAGCTGAGAATTAGCTAGTGGCTCCAATTTGGGGTTTCAGCATGATAAAACCTCACTCCCCGTCCCAAATCTGGTACTTCTCCCTATCGCTGTTAGAGAGCTCCATTTGAAAATGTTTCTCATGCATTATATACAAACACACGCTGGGGTTTTGTGAGACGCGCCATCTACGTGCTTGGTTTTAATTTGGCACGCATTATTGAACTGAATTCATAATGTTAAATGGGAACCCTTAGTGTTTGTGTGCAAGTGTATAATACGTCTAAAATTCGGGATGGAAATGAGAAACTAGGTGTGGCAAGCTTTGTTAGGATTAAAAAAAAAAGGACTTGGATGTTACATTCTGCAGAAAAGCAGAAATATTAAATCTGATTTGTAACAGTTTGAATATTTTTCACTCCTTAGAATCCCTGCCCGGAATCCAGCGCTTCTTTTCTGTCCAGGATCACATTCTGGTGGATCACTGGGTAAGAGGACAAATGGTTCACATTTGAGCTCCATCAACCTACTTTCCCTATGCCTGTTTAAGGTTTGCTCAAGGCTCTGTTATCCTTGGCAGTTTGACATATAAGTCATATTGGGTGCTGGCTCCTCCTTAGAAAGAAATGAGAAACAAAACGGTTGTGTATCAAGAATTCTAAGTGAAATAAAGCAATGACCATATGAATAACAGCATATTTGAGGGGTGAAGCATTGAAATTCTCAAAGACAGTGGGCTGGCTGTTTTCTTTCTCTCTTTCTCTTTCATTCTCTCTCTCTTTTCCTTCCTTCCTCTTTTCTTATCTAAGGGAGGGATGGGGGTGTCCTTGACCACTCCCATCAGCCTCAGCCATGGCCATTGATCCGGGATGTTGGGAATTGTAGTCCAGCACCCATCTAGTGGAGCTTAAGTTGCCTGCTGCTGGTCTAAGGCATTCACCTATGTTTGCATTTCACATGAGCTGCGCTTGTGCGCCTTGTGGCTTATTAGTCCCATGTTTCTGCTACAGAAATACTGATTATATATACTTGCAGTTCTCCATAAGTGGTTTTGCCACTGGACGTTGCCCAAAGCAATACACAATATTATTATTATTAAAAAGCAGCATTAAAATAAATACAGTGGTAACTCTAGTTGCATTCACCTCCGGTTATGTATCCTTCAGGATACGTATGTGGCAAACCTGGAAGTATTTTTACGAGTTTCATTGCACGCGCATGCACAGAGGTGCTGAACAGCGCCATGTTCAGAAGCGGCACCTCCGGTTGCGAATTCCTCGGGATCCGACCAGACCTATGGAATGGATCGCATGCGCAACCGGAGGTACCACTATACTTAAAAAACAGCAACAGCAGCATAAATATAATAGAATTTGATATAAATACAGTTGTGTAAAACAACAGTAACCAGGTAAAGAGTTCAGCTGAATACAGCTGAAAGAAAGCTTTTTGTATTTTTGTAAAATAGACGCAAAGCAAAAAAAAGTTCCACTCTAAGGCGAAGCTGATCTTGTTTCAAGGATAGAAGGGACCCTGAGCCACAAGCTACCCATGACTGGAGAAGAATGGAGAGCTTTTGAGGGAGGCCATATTGTTCTCGGGAGAGGGATTATATCACACTATAAAACCATGATGCCAATTGGTGTGCTATTCAGTAGAGGAGAAATTGCAGCTGTTTCTATGACTTTTGGCTTGCAGGGAGGAGGGCCTCGGTTTTCTGATTTTCTATGCACTCTTTGACTAACTGCTGCACATTTTCTAACGTAGGTTGATGATTCAAGGATATCGGCAGCCGTTGGAAGCGAAAGACCTGTGGTCGTTAAACAAGGAGGATACATCTGAAGAAGTGGTGCCTGGTATGGTTCAGAACTGGGCGAAGGAGTATGCAAAGGCAAAAACGTAAGTATTTTAAGTTTACCGTCAGTGTTAAACTACTAAGAATCCGAAGGTGGGGAGACTGTGTCTGCCAGATGTTGCTGGACTATCATTTCTTGTGCTGGCTGGGGCTTGTAGAAGGTAATGCAGATCATTCTCGGTATAACTCCACTGAGGTTTCACCTTTCGTTTTCTCCGTAAACTTCCTTTCTACAACCAAGTCTGTAAAACAGAAAGAATGAAGGCGGGGGGGAGCTCCTCAACCGTTTCTGTCCTGGCTCTGCAAAAGGCGAGAGACGCTTGGTGAGTCCAGGAGAGGGGAGAAGGCAAAAAAGTCAACGAGTAGCTGAATTGCAAGCCCTGCCTTGCAGCTATTCAGAGCCTCAGACTCCGAAACACAGTTGCATGCAGGCAGTTCCAAAATTGACGGATGATTTACAGCAGGGGTCGGAAGAGTTTTTGTGGCTTGGGCCTGTTCATGGTCCCGCAGACACTGCAGTGGGCCGGAGCTTCCTGCAGCCAATGGGAAGCCAGCCAGTGTCGCGGAAGGCGGTCCCCGCTCTGCTCTGCACCGATTTAGTGTCGTGCATGGGAGCCGACTGAGTGGGCAGCAGGGGTCCCTGAGCAGGCAGCAGGGGTCCATGGGCCAGTTAAACGACCCCCGGCATTAGGTTGCAAATCCCTGATTTACAGCATATTTGCAAGGAATGCAGGCCTGCTTCTCTGCTGGGGCATTTCCCGCCTCTTCTTTGACCTTCTTGCAGATGCAAGACTTTGCATAACTTCAAAACCCATTTGCCTCTCATTTAAAGCAGCCAGATGCAAAAGAAGCCAGGGTGTGTGCACCTTTAACAGATTATTATTTTTATTATTATTATTATTAATTGAATTTATATACCGCCCTATACCTGGGGCGTCTCAGAGAGTATTTCAGCGAGCCTAGCCTGTCACGCAAGGTAAAGCTGCTGCAATTCTCTCTTCTATATGGCTACTAAGCATGCAGGCAACTTGGCTCCTTTTGCATGTGGCCCCCGCCCTCGTCTCTCCCTCCGCCCCTCACAAAAAGCAGCAGCTAATGGCCAGGAGGAGAACTGCACCTGACCTGCCACCTGCACCTGGGATTAGAAACTTGCTCACCAGGTGATGTTGGCTTGCCAATTCCTGGCCAGCGTTCAAGGAATGTTAGGAGCTGTAGTCCGGCAATATCTGGTGTGGGTAGTGGCGGTGATGAGTTCTACACCATTTTATTTCACAGTTGTAATCAGTGGCGTAGCGTGGGTTGTCAGCACCCGGGGCAAGGCAAGTAATTTGCGCCCCCTAACCCGTGGATTTGCACCCCCTAACCCCCAGATGTTGCGCCCGGTGCGGCTGGCCCCCCATGCACCCCCCACGCTACGCCACTGGTTGTAATAAAGAAATATGAAAATACCATAAATACACGTTGTGTGCAGATGAAGTATGCCAGTGAATACAGAATCTCTGGACGCTTCTGTTTCGATAGGCTCTCGACACCAATGCTGTACTCGCCCAAGAAACCTACAAAATCCAGTGGCTCGAACGGGGATGTGACGGAAGAAGCTGAAGCTCTGATCATCAAACCTTCTCAAAGGGACAAGGAGCCGTCTCTTGCTAAGGTCTTATACAAGTCGTTTGGGCCATACTTCCTCATGAGCTTCCTCTTCAAGGCCTTCCATGACCTTATGATGTTTACAGGACCTGAACTCTTAAGGTAAGCAGAGCACTGTCTTGCTCCCATCACTGTAGAGTGCATGGATAGTTGCTGCTGGTATCAAACTTTTCCATGGGTGGTTGTTGATTGCTTTTGATGCTCCTCTTCCCTTTATAAAGCAGAGAGTTGGTTTACTTGGGTCTCCCAGCCCAGGCACCTCCAAACCCGGCCCTCCAGACGTTTTGGGACTACAACTCCCATCATCCCTAGCTAACGGGGCCAGTGGTCAGGGATGATGGGAGTTGTAGTCCCGAAACATCTGGAGAGCCGAGTTTGGGGATGCCTGAGCTAGCCATTTCCCACTTTCCCACTCATCAGAACGAGAAGTAGATGTCCCCAGATTTCATACAGTCCGGCACACTTAGGAAAACTGCTGTCTAGGAGTTTACATGGTGTTTCTGTTCCTCCACTTACGACAGCGGTTTTCACAGCATTTGGGGGCACTCTTGGCAATCCCCTTGGAAGATTTTCAAACATTCCTTGCTGAGAAGGTACAGAACATCTCCCCTGAAGATGGCATGCTAACCCTCTCCTGACCTTCCCCTTCACTGCAGGGCAATGTGGCTGTGTTTGAGCAGGAACACTTTGTTCACATAAAACGGCGATTGAACTCTAGTAAGTTTGCCCAGCGATCCATGTAAATGGGCTGTGCCTCATATGAAAGTCAAGCGATTTGTTCATCTTGTTCAAAATGAACTTCTCTGGTGCATAATAGCACTCTAGGATCTTCAGCAGAGAGATGCCTTTTGCATTGCCTTCCGCCTTTTGCTTTTAGCCAGAGCTGTCTGGGATTGACCCTTATAAATGCAAAAATTTTGCTCTTCCATCAAACTCCGGTGCTTCTCTCTTAACATTGCACCCTGGAGTTTTAGATAGACAACACGGGCAATGTGATTTTTAAGGAAATATTTGGGAAGGAGGTGCTGAAATCTCAGTGGCAAGCCCACACCGTACTTACTTTGGAACACACATTGTTTTAACCGATTCTAATTTTTATATAGTTGTAACCCCTGGAATCTTACGGTGGTGGAGGGAGGGGTAAGAAAGCCAAATAAACAAACCCACAAAAACCTCCCTTATGCATGACATGCTTGGAAGTCTGTCCGGTCTCGTAAGTTATGTATTTTCCTCACTTTAAATCTCCCTGGCTGGGTTATTGCACAGCAAAGGCAGCACTCTGAAATAATCAAGCGTCGCCAATGGCCTTTTTAGTGGTGGCTCTGCAGAATGCTTTCCCCAGGCTGCTTGCCTGGTCCATACCATTAAGTGTCAGGCAAGGATATTTTTTTTTTTTAAAAAAAAACCAAAACTTTTAATTTGCCCATGCGTTCAAGTATATTTTTTAGCAGCTATTTAATTGGATTTTAGGAGACCTTACAGCTGCAAGATTGTATTGTCATCTGTTTCTTTCGTTAGCCACTTCAAGAATGTTTGCATTTAAGAGCTGGTTGGAATTCCACCCCCACTCTCTTTCTATTTCACGGCCAGAGTGTTTTCAGTCTCGTTTCCCTGCAGGCCCACACTGCCATCTTTGGACCTGTAGGGAACTGGAGATGGTGAACTTCCCTCGCTCACTGGCTAACCAGGGCTTTTCACTGGCTTCCTTTCAAATGTCCCCCGGGCTGCTTCGTTTGCAGGTTGCTCATCAACTTTGTGAATGACGAGAACGCCCCCAATTGGCAAGGCTACCTGTACACGGCGCTCCTCTTTGTCTCCACCGGCCTGCAGACTCTGGTCCTCCACCAGTACTTCCACATCTGCTTCGTGACGGGGATGAGGCTTAAAACAGCTGTGATCGGTGCAGTCTATCGGAAGGTAGAGACCTGCAGATGTATACCCTAACCCCACCTGACATCACTTTATCCACAGGGATTGGCGCCCGCAGTGAACTAGACTAAATGTCTCGCTCAGTAAGCTTTCATCCTAAACCCCCACGGTTGGCTTTAACTTTAGGCTGGGGTAGCATTGCTGCATTTGTCCCCAGCTGCATAGGGAGCTGCGACGGTCCTCGCCCACATCTCGAGACGCTGCCCTGGCTGCAGCTGCTTACAAATGACTTCCAGCCTAGAAGCGTAGCTTAGCAACGCTGCCCCTTATCCTTTGGGGAATGGCTTGCTCCAGATGGCAAATGCAGCCGATGTGCTCTAATTACTCAACTGGAAGAAGGGCTGTGGCTTCTTTGCGTGAAGGTCCTGACCAGTTAGGGCTGAGAACGTTCCCTGTCTGAATCCCTGGAGAGCAGCTGCCAGTCATTAGTGTGGACAATACTGAGCTCAATGGGTAGATAGTCTGGCTGCATATTAAGCCAGCTTCCTATGCTCCCAGTGACATTTTGATTCATTTCTCCTTGGTGATGTTTGTTTTGAATGGGATCCAAATTCACCTTAGAGACACTGCCTGCTTCTATCAGAAACGATGAGAGGACAGTCTTACACCAGTTCACACCAACTGTTCATCTGACCCAGTATCGCCTGTCCTGATTAGTAGTAGCTCCTCAGGGTCCATGGCTAAAAGAGATCTTTCCAGTCGCCTGTTCCCTGATTAGTCGAAGATGCCAGAGGTTGGTAGTGGGAGCTCCTCCTTTCAAAAGAATGTGCTCTACCACCAAACACCGTCTGCATACCATCTAGCAAGTTCCTAAACTCAACTTGTTTGATGATATATGCTTATTCAGTTAACATCTCACTATTTAATTGATGTTTCTGGCTTATAGGTATGACCTATCGAAAACCTTTGGAGGTTATTTTTTTTAAGAGAGAAAGGAGAATTCTTTTGATTTCTAAAGCTCTAGGCATGACAGTTTTTCCATTTGAGAGCATTCTGTCCCAAACTTTAAGCCCATGCTTGGCTTCCCTTTAGTTCATGTGTTTATATATATGTGTGTATGTTTATCCAGCATCTTCGCTGCCAAACTCCTGCATCTAAGGAAGTAGGATTTTGCCAATCAAAGTTCTTTATGCCCCAGCAAACCTTCCAGCCTCTGGACTTTTCATTTTGTCTTCCTCTCCTCTACCCTGCCAAGGCCTTGGTCATCACAAATTCAGCAAGGAAGACATCCACAGTTGGAGAAATTGTCAACCTGATGTCGGTGGATGCCCAGAGGTTCATGGACTTGGCTACCTACATCAACATGGTCTGGTCTGCACCTTTGCAAGTCATACTGGCTCTCTGTTTGCTGTGGCAGGTAAAAGTACTGTGCGTCCATTGTTTCCTTTACTGCAGCTAAACAATGGTGCTTATTTTACTCAAGGGAAAGCCAGAATCCTGTCATCAAAGGATTAGGGCTTCAGAATCCAGGATGGGATAACAGGGAAGGGAAAGAAGTGCAGACAGCTCTCTGTCTTGGACTGGTAAGATGCAGAGGAATGGTGGATGGAACCAGCTGGGGAACCATCAAGGGAAGAAGGCTCAGAGCCCAGGGAGTGGCGGTGGGACAATGATGAGTGGTCACAGGGAGAAGACTGCGGGGAGGAGACGTCAGAAGCTGAAGGGTTTAGTGAGCAGGAAGAATCTGTGGCAGAGAGAAGTCCAGAATCAGAGGCAGAAACTGAAGCAGGAGAGGAGGGAGGCCAAGAAGCAGAGATGAGTCAGGCTTGATGCAGAGAAATGGATGTCTCCCCTCCTCCTGTGTTAAGCTCCCCTCCCCGCTGGTCTCCCAGAACCAGAAGAGAGCTGAAATGGGCAGAGCAGCGGCAGGCTGCACGCAGGCACAGTCTCTAATTGTTGGGGGAAAGCCCTGGGGAGGCAGGGACTTTCAGACTTCGCAACTGATTCATGGGGTCAGACCTGCTGAGGATGAGCTGCTGTGCTCATTAGGCCTGACAGTCAACCGTTAATAAAGAGCTAGCTCCAACTTTGAATGGTGTGATTTACTGCCAGCTCGCTCTTTGACATTCTCATGCTGTAACCTTCAACTAATGACTGGAATCTGAGTATGCAAAGCTGCGAATCAGACTCCTGTCTCCTCTGACTGGCAGTGGCTCGTCAGTTTCTCCCACACTCTGTTACTTGAACCTCTTAACTAGAAATGGCAGGGGTTGAATCGGGGACTCTGCCTTCAAGGCAGGTGCTCTCCCACTCAGCACTCTTCCCCAGTTTCCTCTGGCTAAAAGGCAGGAAAGTACCTGCTCATTCCTGCAACGGTTCACCTTCTAGGTTACTATTTGGACCGCGGGTTTTTTGTGCTTCCGTTATGCTGCATTCTAAACATGCTCTCTTTAGAATTTAGGTGCCTCGGTGTTGGCCGGTGTGGCTGTCATGCTCCTCCTGGTTCCAGTCAATGCTGTGATAGCAATGAAAACAAAGACCTACCAGGTAAGAGACTTCCTTTCTGCACAAGAACAATTGAGTCCATCTCTTAAGGCACGTGTTGAGACTTCCTGTCTATTGTGCCTCACGGAAGAATGTTGCAAATTACCATACCAGCCAGTAATAGCAAGATCAGTATCTTGTGGTCTGATGTGACGGTCAACCCTGCTTGTAAATCACTATGCACCTCTGGTGGGAAAGAACCTTCTCTAAGTGATCTTGCAAAAGATGGTTCTTTCTGCTTAGACCCCAGATAACTAAACACGTATGTTTAGTGTACTCAAGGGCTAATGACTCCTCTGGACTTGTTTTGCAAGGTTAGGCAAATCACATCGTTAACTAAGATGCTGCTACAAAACTAAGATGTTGCTAAAACATCTACATCTATCAGTGGTGTTTTCAGCCTTCCTGTCTTGTGAAGGAGCTACTCAAGCCAGTCTAATGCTTTCACCTGCAACCATCTCTTTGTTCCTTTCCTATTGATGGCTTGCCAGCACATGTCAGTTGTAAGTTTTACAAAACACAGTTTCCATTTCTTAAAGCCGCCTCATTTTATAGCTCAGAGCTACAAAGAAACCCAACAACAACATTTTAAAATGACGGCTACTGTTCAAAAGTTTTATCACAGGCCGACTTGGGAGAGAGAGAGAGCTGCCTCAAATTGCTTTTGTTTTGATTGGGTTCGTTTCAGGTTGCTCACATGAATTGCAAGGACAACCGGATTAAGCTGATGAATGAAATTCTCAATGGGATCAAAGTGCTAAAACTTTATGCCTGGGAATTAGCCTTCAAAGAGAAAGTCCTGGGGATCAGACGGGAAGAGCTGAAGGTGCTCAAAAAGTCCGCTTACCTCTCTGCAGTGGGGACGTTCACGTGGGTGTGTGCCCCGTTCCTGGTGAGTAAAGCAGTGCTTTCAAAAAGCTGCTGGTAGATGGCATTCTTACAGACTGCTGTTTTCTCTGCATAGAACTCTGCTTGTCGCTTGCCACACATCTCGGCGCTCATTCAAAGAGGGAATGCTACAAGAATATTAATATACATTGTATTTTTGTCATGCTGTCGTCATTCAAGCTAGGAGATTCTTCTTGCCCAGTGTTTATTTCATTTTATGCAGCATGCAGTCCTGTGGCCTGGGGAATCCCTGCCCGCTGTGGGAAACTTCAGACACCTTTGCCCAATTGATGTCAGTAGGAACAAGAAAGGTTGCATGCTGGGGGAGAGGGCTGGGACATGGTTTGGGTCCAAAAGATCCAAAGTTCTCTTGGTCCCCCGGAACATCACCAAACCAGAGAGAGAGAGATTTAGACCAGCTTAGAAGCTGGCCCAAATCTTTCCCAGGGATTTCCCTTCCCCTTTTCCTGCTGTCAAAAAAAAAAAGAAAAGGGGAAAGCAGAGCATACAAGGAGCACAAGTGCTGCCCTCTGACCTTACTTCCTCCCTGGTCCCTTCTTTTTGTAAACTGCTTTGAGGTTTTATTACAACCAAGCGGTATATAAGTCTTGTGAAATAAATAAGGGCCCAGCAAGGGCGTTGGATGGGTGTTCAGAACAGAACACCAGCTTTCCCAGCCCTGCCACCACCAGTCTTAGGATTGCAGCCATAGTACATTTTTATGCCATCCTTCAGCTTAAACAAATCCTAGAGCAACTGCTACCAAAAAAGAAAGAAAGAATGTAAAATAACCCAATAGCAAGAAGAAGAAGAAAGCATTAATGCTGTTGGAGCAGCGAAAAACAAAAACAAAACACAGTTGGAGCAATAAAACCAACAGAATTTAATAAAGCTGCTCTTGTCTGAAAGGCTTGGGCAGTTTCAGAAGGTCTTGCATTGAAAAGGTTTTAGGTTTAGTGCCAGGCAAGCCTCCCTGGGGAGGACATTCCATGTGCCACCACCAAGAAAAAAATCCCCCTCCCTGGTCATCACCCACCTAACTTCTTGACAGCATCCGTCCTTGGGGCAGGGTGTTGGCAAAAAACACTTTATGGTCTTTTCCAGCCTTAATCTGTTGCTTAGAGCCGATTTGAGTCTGGGTGGCGCTGTGGGTTAAACCACAGACCCTAGGGCTTGCCGATCAGAAGGTCGGCGGTTCGAATCCCCGCGATGGGGTGAGCTCCCGTTGCTTGGTCCCTGCTCCTGCCAACCTAGCAGTTCAAAAGCACGTCAAAGTGCAAGTAGATAAATAGGTACCACTCTGGCGGGAAGGTAAACGGTGTTTCCATGTGCTGCTCTGGTTCACCAGAAGCGGCTTAGTCATGCTGGCCACATGACCCAGAAGCTGTACGCCGGCTCCCTTGGCCAGTAAAGCGAGATGAGCGCCGCAACCCCAGAGTCGGTCACGACTGGACCTAATGGTCAGGGGTCCCTTTACCTTTACTATCTTTCCAACTAGTCAGGGCAGCACAGGAACCTCCTATATAAAGCCATGTTCTGTAATGCTTATTTTTCACCAGCTGGATTGGGTTCTGATTGCATGAAGATGGTTTGCTGCGTTGGGCTCAAACAAAGGGCGCCACTTGCCTGGCCTGGAGTGTGGACCCCAGTCATGGTTCACTGTTTGCAATGTGAAACGCCTTTCTGCACGTTCTCTACACAACACTAATATTTGCACAGTCCTGAGGACAATGAGTGACCCAGCCACGGCCATGTACAGGAAGCCTGTTAAGTCCACCACGGGTGTTCTTAAGAACAGCAAAATAATCAAGAGCTGTTTTGAAAAGGAACCCTTTGATTTAAGTGCTTTGTTGCTGAAAGGTCCTCCTAAGATGTAGGCCCAAAGCACCTTCTCGAGAGCACCAAAGAGCCCATTGCAAGTGTCTCCATCCTATAGCTTTTCGAAAGACTTTATTCCAAATATTTATACCTGCTTATCCATCTGCATTGTCTACGCCATGGGGCTGTCATGCCCCAGTTGAGGGCTTACCCACACTTTCTCTTGCCTATGCAAGGGGTCTGGCCTCATGGAGATATGGCAGAAGAAACATGTCTCATGGATAGTCTCTTCCCTGGGCTCAACATTTTTCTAAAGACACTGGCTCTCTCCACCCCCCAAAAACCCCACACATTTCTTTTTACTGAAAAAATACAGCCTTCCCAAACATGGCACCCTCCAAGATGCTTTGGACTACAACTCCCATAAGCCACGGGTCTGATGGGAGTTGTAGTCCAAAACATAGAGGATATCAAGTTGGACAAAGGCTGAAATAAACAGGCAAAGTCCAGGCACAACACATCATTGATTTCTGTTTTTCCAGGTTGCTCTGTCAACATTTGCTGTTTTTGTGAAAACTGCCGACCAGAATGTCCTGGATGCTCAGAAGGCCTTTGTGTCGCTGGCGTTGTTTAACATCCTCCGGTTCCCCCTGAACATCCTTCCGATGGTCATCAGCAGCATCGTGCAAGTAAGGGTTTCTTTGCAAGCAGTTTCCTTTGGCCGGGGGCGGTCGGGAGGCAGGGGACTGCACCCAGCTGTACACAGTTAAGAGTCTCATGCATATTCTTTTGCTCCTGTCCTTGCTCACTACTGGAATGTGGCCCCGGGTAGACCGGCCACAAGGAAACACAACTCCTGGGCTGGAAAACAAGCGAAAGCACTCAGGGTGCAGAACAAGCCAGCGAGTGTTGTAGCCTTGCGGGGATTTCTAAAGGGCCAAATAAGGAGGCTGGGGGGGCCCCCGTGTTGCTTCTGGGCAGCCCTTAATTGGGGCACGAAGGCAACAGCTCCCTCCCATGGTTGACCCAGAGCAGCTGGGATTTGGTGGCCTCCTTCCTGGAGGTTGCACTTGGTTATCACAGTTATTGGTGTTTGATAGATCACACCATAGATTTGAATTGTACTGCTTGGCATCTGTCTGTCTCAGGAGACAATGGAGGAGTGCACCTTTGGGTGGGGGTGAAGTCAAACTGTTGGAGAGTCGCAGCGCCTGCTGTGGCTGTAGAGACTGATACAGGAGGGCTATATTTTGTTGCAGCTGGGGCACATGAAGGCGTCTGGTGGTTGCGCTGCTGCAGATGCACCATGGCGTTTCTTCTCTCTGTGCTCCGCCCAGCGGTCATTCCTCCTCTGGTTGCTGCTGTGGATGCACGACCTCTCTGTCCCAAGCGCTGCAGTCATCTGCAAGGGATTCCCCACAGGGCAGGGTTGATGTTGCCATCCTTCATGTCCTGTTTGCTTTGGTGGGCCTGGTGCCTAGTATATTGTACTATTGCTTTAGCATTAATGTATTGAGAGACGGGGGTTGTACAATGCCTGGAGAATTTATTTTATAAGGCATCACGTAAGTGCAAATGAGAAACTTAATAATCTCATTGCCTCGTGCCGAAATGACGAATAAGAATGTGGCCATGTGGGTCCTTGTGGGAAGAGCAGTTCCACAAAAGGAGGGGGGAATTCCTACGGAATACACCTAATCCGCTTCTTAAAGCCACCTAAACTAGTGGCAGCAAGGACATCCTGTGCCATCAGATTCCATGTGTTTGTTTTGCATCTTCTGGCCAACATTTTGTGAGAGCAAAATTGGCGGACGCCCGAAAATGAAATGCAAGAGGCATGCTTCATTTGAGCAACCTCTCGGCTTTGTTGCCTAGGCCAGTGTGTCTCTGAAGCGTCTCCGAGTCTTCCTGTCTCATGAGGAGTTGGATCCAGACAGCATCGTCAGAGGTTCCATCAAAGACTGTAAGTTCAAGGTTTATTAGGTGGATGGGGTGGAGTTTCCCAGTTCATTTGCCTCTGCCACTTCCCACCACCAGATTATCCAGTCAGCATTGCTCAGGCTTCAAGATGGCTTCTTCTAAGGCAGGGGTGGCCAACTCCCAAGAGACTGCGGTCTACTCACAGAGTTAAAAACAAAAACCGGCAGTGATCTACCCCCGTTTTTCAGGTCAAAGTTGTTGAGCCCCATTTAAGAAGAATAGTGTTTAGCCTCTCTTGCCCGGCTCAGCTCTCTGATGCTGAATGGAGCTTGTGGCAATGTCTAGTTTGCATCCAGGTACAGATGGACCACAAAGTTCTCCATGTCTTCCTTTCCCTGCCCTATGCAGAGTAGTACTTATAAGCCTTGGACCTGGGAGGTGAAGGTGCATATTCCCCAACACAGCCAAGAAGCTCACTGGAAGACTCCTAGGAACACAGGAACCTGCCTTACATGGAGTCAGACTCAGTATTGTCCACCTGACAGGTTGGAGCTCTCTGGAGCTTCAGGCAGGAGTCTCTCCAAGCCCTCCATGGAGATTCCAGGGATTAAATCTCCCTCAGTTGTTTTTGTATGCATGTAACCTATTTTCGGTTGTGTTGGTGTTTTGACCTGCATGAAAACAACCTCTTTCATTATTTGCTAGCTGATGGAAACAGCATTATTGTGAAGAGTGCCACCTTCAGCTGGTCAAGAAGTGATCCTCCATCTTTGAACAAGTAAGAGTTGCGGCTTTCTTCCTTCTCCTCTCCCATGAAATAGTTTTAATCGCACTAATGCCAGGACAGGGAGTCTGTGACTCTCCAGCTTCCGTTGGACTACAACTCCCATCATTTCCTGGCCACTGTGCGTGCTGACTAGGGCTGATGGGATGACAGGTCTGCAGTGGCACCCTCCCATTGGCCGCTCCCAGATACAGACTTTTTTCAGGGAGTGTCTTCCCTTTCAATTGCATTTCCAATGCCCTTTGCTCTATCCAAATTTATTCTCTATCACTTCCTCTCCGTGTTGCATCTCAGTCCAGCAAAGCTGAAGTTGTGTTCTCTTCCCACCCTCCCCTGCCCCTCGTTCCAGCATCAGTCTTGCGATCCCAGAACACCGCTTGGTCGCCGTCGTCGGTCAGGTCGGTTGCGGCAAATCCTCACTGTTGTCTGCTCTGCTGGGGGAAATGGAAAAGAGAGAAGGGCTCGTCTCTCTCAAGGTACGACAGCTCCCCTGCAAAACATACGAGATGTAAAATTATAAGAAGAGAATATGCCGGCCCTCAATGAAATACGTAAAGGACATGTGCAGGCTGTTTGGTGGTACGGCCAAGAAATAGACTCTCTTTTTTTAAAGTTCAGCAGCACATATCTTTGAGACAGCTGGCGGCTGAGTACTGCTGCTTGCTCAGGGGTCACCCTGGCTGGAATTAGGAAGGAATTTTCTCTTGGTTGACTAGTGACCCCACAGGTTTCCTGCTTCCCCTGTGAGCATGTGATACTGCCTGAGCTCTCTGGATGGTTATACTAATCTGTTCTGTACACAATATCACTGCATCCAGGGTGGGACACCTTACTGGCTCCTGTCCGCTCCTTTCTGCATGGGGTTGTCTGTTAGGGGCTTAATGTGTCAGGTGAATGTTGTGTTGTCCCAAAGAAGATTAGGGTAGTTTGGGATGAGCCGGCCATCTAACCGAATGAGCTAGCATTGTGAGATGTCAGAATTGACTTGGGAGAGTGATGGGGAACAGAGAACATCATGGAAAGACAGTTCTAGGGATTGATGCATCCTACAGGGTTGTTGTTTTTTAACACCTCTCAACATGGACCAGAATCTTGCACCACTCAACCTTTCTTCTCTACAGGGCTCCATCGCCTACGTCCCTCAGCAAGCTTGGATCCAAAACGCAACTCTGAAGGAAAACATTATATTTGGAAGAGAAGTGAAGGAGAACTACTACAAGCGTGTGATTGAGGCGTGTGCCCTTTTGCCGGATCTGGAGATTTTCCCATCAGGAGACCAGACCGAAATTGGAGAAAAGGTATTTAACGTGTTATAGTGGTCACAGGCTCCAAAATTTGTTTTCTCACATTTGCTCCTGGGGTGTGAGAACAGATCCTGAATATGTGTAGCACCTCAAGTATAACTCCCAGAGCTCACCTGTCCCGTTTTCTGCTCAAGCAAAGATGGATCTTTGTGCCTGCCTCTTAGGTGAGTGCTGCATGAACTGACACTTGTGTGTGCACGGGCATCTTCCATTTCTTTCCTTCCCCGGTGAAACTGCTGCTTTTTAAAAGAGTCCTTGTGGAAAAGGAAATCAGGCCTTTCACAAAGCAGAAGTCCTTTCCGGTAGACAGTTGCAGGCTCTCATTTTCAACCCCTCTTCTCTTCCTCAGGGTGTAAACCTGTCTGGTGGCCAGAAGCAAAGGGTCAGCCTGGCCCGAGCCGTCTACTGTAACGCTGATGTCTACTTGCTGGACGACCCCTTGTCAGCTGTCGATGCTCATGTTGGGAAGCACATCTTTGAGAAAGTCATTGGACCAAAGGGAATCCTCAAAAACAAAGTATGTTTGGAATGCAGGTAGCTTCGTTCTGTTCAGGTGGGGGGGGGGGAGATGCTTTGCAAAGTTCAGGCAAGCTGTTTGGAAATGTTTCCATGCCAGTCATAGAATTGTAGAATTGGAAGGGACCTCAAGGATCTTCTAGTCCAACCTCTTGCAATGAAGGAATCTTCTGCCCAACTTGGGGCTCAAACCCACAGCCCTGAGATTAAGTGTCTCATGCTCTCTACTGACTGAGCCACTCTGAACATATAGTTAGACCAGGCTTTCCCAAGCTGTTTTTGGACTACAATTCCCACCATCCCTGTCCACTGGTTCTTCTAGCTAGGGATGATGGGAGTTGTAGTCCAACAAGAGCTGGAGACACAAGTTTGGGAAACCTTGAATTAGACAATCTAAGCCATAAACGGAAGAACTGCCAGAGTGTAGCATGTTCAACAAATGTGCAAGTTTCCAGGTCCCCACCCTGGCTCTCTTAACTGCTTTTCCTTTTCTTTGGGCACCTAGACTCGAGTGTTGGTAACCCATGGCGTTGGTTATCTGCCCTTTATGGATACAATCGTAGTAATGACGGAAGGAAAAATCTCCGAGATGGGATCCTACCAAGAGCTGCTAAAGCAAGACAGGGCCTTTGCAGAGTTCCTGCGCACGTACGCCAGTGCGGAACAGAATGTGGACAAGGAAGGTAAGGGTCTCTCTCTCCGTATGTCTGCTTAAAGCTAAATGGGCTGCATGGGGAGACCGTGGGAACTTACCCAGCATGCCTTGCTCCCTAGATGATGCTGATCAAAGAATGGTAGAACTGTAGGGTTGGGAGTGGCCCTGGGGGCTTGCGATGCATAATGGGAATGATGATACGAAAAAACAGCAACAAGGTTAACCTCTTCCATCCCCAGAAGACGAGGAGTCTGTTGTTGTTGTTGACTTGTTACTTGCTTGCTACCCTAAGGTAAAACCCATTTAAAGGCTCAATGGCAAATCTGCTCATAGGTTGGTGAAAACGTTAATCTTGGAGCAGATTAACTTTCAGACTGACGTGACCGCCTGGAGTAATTTGCCCTGGTTGGGAAGAGGACTTGTTCAGTTTCATAACTTCCTCCCATGTAATCGGCACCCAACTCCTGTGTAGCGCAGCATTGTTCCTGCCTCAGCTTTGCCCGAAATAGGGTTTGTCGTGGCCGTCCTTCTGAGCATTAAGCTCTGTGGGATGGTTTTGGGTCACAGGGTAAACCTCGTAACGTTCTAGATAAGTTTAGAACCCATTGCTATCTCCAGGCCTTCAGCTGTTTCTTAATAAAACAACCAGGATTCGCTTTTTTCTTCCATTTGGGGAGGGGACATAGCTCAGTGGAAGAGCATCTGCTTTGCATGTGCAGCTTCTCTCAACGTTGGGTCCCCAGCTGTCGTTGGGACTACAACTCCCATCATCCCTGACCACTGGCCCTGCTAGCTAGGGATGATGGGAGTTGCAGTCCAACAACCCAATGTTGAGAAACACTGATGTAGAAAGTTCCAGGTTCAATCCCAGCAACCCCAGGTTGGGCAGAGAGAGAGAGAGAGAGATCTCTATCTGAAATCCTGGAGAGCCACTACCGCTCAGTGTTGAAAATGCGAATCTAGATCAAGGGTGGGGAACCTCAAATCTGGGGACTGAATGCAGCCTCCAGGCTTCTCTGTCCGGCCCTCAAAACTCTCCTCAGGTCACACCTCTTCCTGGCACGGCTCCATACCAAATGTCTTTGCCCAGCTGGAATGTGTCCTTGAACTGTAGCAATGCCTCCTCCTTCTCCAGATGGAGAAGAGAGGTCTATGTTTGGGAGCATATGTAGAAGCTAGTTTACAACTTGATGACCAGATTACGTTTGTAGGTTTGCAAGAAGTTTTGTGAGGTAAATTATTTGAATTATTACAAAAATGGTTAAGGAGGTGAATTGTGAGTTAAGATAATTAAAGACAATAGGAATTTAAGAAATGCAGAAGAAATGATAAAAATGGTGGATCATCAGAGGTGCTGATGGAAGCCCAAAAAAGAATGTATAAGATGTGAAGTTCTGTGGAATGTATAATAATTGGTATGTTGAAATTAATAAAAATTATATATATAAAGAAGCTAGTTTACAACTGCAAAATCTGCATGAATTGCTCTGCCCCCTCTTGCCCCTGGCCCAGCCCTCCGCTGGCATGTGGTCCTCGGATGATTGCCCAGTGGTTGCTGTGGCCCTCAGGCAGAAAATGGTTCCCCACCGCTGAGCTAGGTGGGTGGACCAGTAGCCTGGCTCGGGGTGCTGCGCCGTGTTTCTGCAGTGATTTTGGTGCGGTATTCTTTTGAACAGCAAAGCTTAGCCCTCGTTCATTTCAGCGGTGCTTCTGCAGCAGAGCTCCCTGACGCCTTGGTACACTTCCATAAGAAGTACTTGCCATCCAAAATCTATAATTTGCTTTCCCAATCTCTCTCTCTCTCTTTCTTCTTTCTGCTCACTGTTGCAAAACCACACAGCCTCAGGGAGAGGAGAAGGTTTGTCTCTCTTTACCATAACAGAACAGTTTTCTCTTGAATTCACTTTGCGTTCGTTTTTCTTTTTGCTAATTTCTCCTTCTGACATGAATCTGCAGGTACCAGGTCAGATGAGGACGAAGGTTTGTGGTACTGGAAAGGTTTCTGTGCATGTTGTTAGAAGCTGTAGTTCTAAAAAACCCCGCTTCGTCTGAGATGAAAGCAAGCATGGTTTGGCAAATCCAATATGTATGAATGATGAAGTGGTTCTTTTTTGGAACTGGCTATTCTTCCTTTGCCAACTCCTATTACCTAATTCTGTATTGTTGTTGTTGTCAAGTTTCAACCACTTAGGGTCACTTAAGAATTTGGGCGCGCCCTCTGAGACTTCTGACTTCTTTGCGTTTGGAGATCGGCACTCCCAGGTCATATCACAGTTTGCTTTTGGAAACATGGGGATGTTGCTGTTTGAGAAACTCAATCCCAAGTCTCCTTGGGAACATGGAGCAACGCTGTGTGCTCCTTTGGATCCCAGCCATTTTCTCTCAGCTGTGAATTCTGCAAGGGACTCGAATGCTATTAACAGAAACCTTGCCCGCTTGGAAGAATGGCTCCCCTGCTTGCTTGCTTGCTTGCTTGCTTGCTTGCTTGCTTGCTTAGTAGAAGTAGGCCGTGAGTTTGCTTCTTGCTGGTCTGACATCTACTGAACTGGCCGTTTGTGAAGCTAATTTTTTTATTTTAAAAAAAATTGGCAAAAAGATGCATGAAAAGTGACAGGATGACCTCAGCAGTTTTAAGCTGTTTCCTATCCCCACAGGGTTTGGGACTGTGTTGGTGAGGTTTATAAGAGAGAAATCTCTGCACTCTGAACCTCCGTTCCCCCGCCCCAAAAAAAATCCCACATGGGAGATTCCTGGCAGTGTGAATGGTTCAAATCTGACTTAAGTGGGCTCTGTAATTAGACCTCGGACTCTTGTCTTAATCACGAATGGTTCAGTTTTAGATCTCACATTCATGGAACAGTTAGAGGCTTCGTCTTGTGAGTCAGTGTCTAACCACTCAGATGAAATGTAGTCAGTTGACAAGTTTAAGTTTTATAGAATATTTATAGAGGCTTGCTTTTTAAGACGTACTTCCTTCACGTTCAACTCTGCAAGGCTCTTGTTTGCAGTGCGACTGGATCTGACTTAGGCAACGTTCATCCTCCTTTCCTGAAATTCTCTGTTTAATTTTTCCACTACCTCCATTGCCATCTTGGCGTTAGAGAGACCTGGAGTTTGAGATGAAACCGGTGTCTGTTTTGTAGGATCCGAGTTTTTATAGAGGTGGGGGAAATGGTTGTTAGGAATTCCTAAGCAGAACCCCTACTTTTTGTGTTTGTTTGCTTGTTGAGAAAACTACCCCAGATTCTGTCACTTGCATTCCTTCGCAGGGATGGTACTCAGCTGTACAGAAGTCTAAATGGGTGTTCATCGATTAGGCTGAGATTGGCATCTATTTTGGGGAACTCGTGGCCCTTCAAATGTTGTTTGGGCTCAAACTCCCATCAGCCCCATACAGTGTGGCAAATAATGGCCAGGTAAGATGGGAGTGCCTGGAGGATAGCCATTATCTTTTGCAGGTGCAGTCTTAAATAACAGGCATTTATATGTGTAGAGGTTGTTGCACAAGTGTCTGCTGGGTTGGGGCATGATACCACCATTTATACCCTCATGGACTCTACAGCACAGTTATTTGTACGTATGTAAAGGTTCTAGGGATCTTAAAGGACCACAAGGTTAACACAAATCACCTGTGTGATGCAGCAGCAAAAAATAGTGGTTCGATTCTGGGCTGCATCAACAGAAGTCCAGCGTCCAGATCAAGGGAAGTCATAGTACTGTTCTATTCTGCGTTGGTCAGACCCCACCTGGAGCACTGTGTCCAGTCTGGGCGCCACAGTTTTATGAAGGATGTTGACATGCTGGAACGTATGCAGAGGAGGGTAAACAAAACGATCAAGGGTCTAGAAACCAAGCCTTGTGAGGAACAGTTGAGGGCACTGGGTATGTTTAGCCTGGAGAAGAAGAGACTGGAAGGAGATATGAGCGCCATCTTCAGATATCTAAAGGGTTGTTGCATGGAAGATGGAGCAAGCTTCTTTTCTGCTGCTCTGGGGAGTAGGACTTGATACAGTGGATTCAAGTTACAAGAAAGGAGATTCCAACTAAACGCTTTCTGACAGTAAGAGCTGTTTGACAGTGGAATGGACTCCCTCGGGAGGCTGTGGACTCTCCTTCCTTGGAGGTTTTCAAGCAGAGGTTCGATGGTCATCTGTGTACTTTAGCTGAGATTCCTGTATTGCAGGGGGTTAAAGCAATGGGGTGCCTTCCAACTTCCATGAGTTGCGTGAAACACCCCCGTAAACAGTATTTTTCAGCAAGAACACCAAGATGTGAGTTGTAAGCTGGAGTCATGCCACCAAAATGCACATTTTCCATTAACCACTCAGGCGGTGGTTCTGAGGGTCCTGCTTTCCCATGCGAAGGTTTTCTTTCGTCTGCGTGAACATTCCTTCGAATCCCAAACTTGGCGTTAGAAGAATTTACGCACAGAGAGACACACCATGCCTGACAAGGCTATGTGAAGAATCTGGGGAGAGCTTATGAGAGGAGAAGGCTCTGCATGGGAGCTGTGCAGCAACGTTGCAGAGTGCAGCCCCAGCTGCTCCACATCCCTTTCCCGTACTTTCGTTCCTCTCCTGAAATCAATAGGGCCTGAAGAAGCACTGGAATAATCCTCTTCCTTGGGGCTGAGATCTTGGACTTCTGTCCCCGTCTCCCGGCCCCCGCCTCAAGTTTTTAAAATGAGGTTGTTAAAGGTGTCAGAGATGGAGGGGGGTGGGCTGCTGGCTGTTTCTCGAACTGCCTAAGATCAGAAATAAGCACTTCTGCTCACTCAAGGAAGGGATAAGCCTCCCCCCAATTGGCTTTAATAATGTTTGAAAAGCGTCTGCTGTGCCCAGCATGCTTTTAAGGAGAAAACAATTTCATTTGACATTCCTCTCCGTCAGCTTTCTGTAGTTGAATTAAAACACTTGGTAGACTGGGTGGTCTCGTGGATTTCCTCGCTCCCTTCTAGCGAAAACAGACATTTTCTTGATGTATAAAAATGCTAGCCGTGAGATCTAACCTGGACTTCGGTTGGCTATGGAGCGAAAGTTCTCTGTTCCATGCATCTCACATCGGGGGCAGGTAGTTGATGGACCTACGTGTGACGCTTAAACCAAACGCATGTATTTAGTTTAGATGCTAATCCTGGTTGGGGGCAGCAGGTTTAATTTGGGGGTAGCCTTCTGGCACTGGGATCTAGGAATTTGCTCTCACCCTTTTCGTGCTATTATTCATCTCGCTTCTACAGATGCAAACAGCCCAACCACAAAGGAAGGGAAGCACATGGAAAATGGGGTTCTTGTGAATGAAGCCTCGGGAAAAGAAGTCATGAGGTATGGAAGCTTCTTGGATCTGCATTGAAGTTGCTTTGACATGGTCTTCCTGGTGGCTTTGTGGGGAAAGAAACCTCTGTTGAAAAAAGCACCCTTCCCAGTCCACTACTGTAGTCAAAAAAAGCCCTCTTGGCTGTGATGTGACCTACAGGTATCCGTCTCATGACCACCTTGAAGATGGGCTTTCTCTGTGATTGCACCCACCTCACCTGAATATTTAGCAGGCGCCAACAGTACTGATGTTATGTCAGCTAGTAAAAACACATCCATTCACTCAGGGTTCCAGAACGGCACAAAGAGGTTAATGTCGTAGCTCAGTGTTACTCAGACTCGGGTCTCCAGCTGTTTTTTGGACTACAAATCCCATCATCCTTGGCCACTGGTCCTGCTAACTGGAGGTGATGGGAGCTGTAGTCCAAAAACAGCTGGAGACCCAAGTCTGGGAAACACTGCTTTAAATGAATAATATACCCTGATAATGTTTCTGATCTGAAACAGGAATGGCCCAACATCTGTCTTCTTGGGAGCTGCTCTGACAGTGACCGGGGTACCCAAAGTGTGTTGCCTCTGCAGACTGATACCTCATGAGCCCTTAAGTCTCCTTGCTAAAGTTGGCATTGCCTGGCAGAAAGTGGCTTTGCGTCAGTGTGGCACATGCTCTCAGGCTCACGTGTGGCACTGCAATTCCTTATAACTTGAAAACAACTTGGAGGTTTTATTCCTTACTAGTGGAATGGTGGGCAAACTGTTTTAAAATCAATGGGGGTATGGTTATCAGAAGGCCAGATGAAATTGCCAGGGTGGCCAGTTGAACACCCCCAGTCTAAAACTGAAAACGCTAAACTGGCAGGTCAAGGTTCTCCATCTCCTTAATCCCTCTGTAATCCTCCACTCTGAGCAACGCTACTGAGGTTTCTCTGCATGGCAGGTGGGGAAGAATAGTGCTCTGTTCTTACTTTCTGTTGCAAAGTCTGCCATTTCTCCTCCCTACCCCAGGGAGAATTATTTCTTTACCGGCTTATGTAGCAATATGGCATGCATTTTGCGTAGCCTGGACAAAAGAGTACACCTGAGAAAGTAGAGTTGTCTTCCCGGTGTAAGTTTTCACTTTGCGGTCTAAATTTGGGAAACTGATTGCCAGATGTTCACCCGCCTCCAAATAACATGCGTGATGTGTGTTAGAACCGCACTCACGGTTTAGGCCTAAGAAGAAACACAGGGTCTTCAAGACCTCGGTTAAGCTCTGGGGAAACTTTGTGAAAGGGCTTCAGATATACTCGGACCCAGAGCAGGCTTTTGTTCCTTGCAGGACACTGGAGAGGTGAAAGTGGCTGTTTCTAAAAGTTCAAATTCTTGACTCCCAGATTTTGCAGGGAGTGCTGTGGATTTTCCCAGCCTTGACGTTGATTTTATTAAAAATATTTATATAATTCGTTTCAGCCCTCAAAGGGGACCCCAAGACCATAAACAGGCATCTTGATACAATGAAATGAATGAAGCCACCATCAGTTTACTACGGTTAATTGTCCAGAAATATATCAGCACAGTACACCCAAATCTTGTAGTTGTTTTAAAAAGTCATAGAATTGTAGAGTTGGAAGGGACTGTGAGAGTCATCTAGTCCAACCCCTTGCAATGCAGGAATATTTTGCCCAATGTGGGGCTCGAACCTGCAACCCTGAGATTAAGGGTCTCATGCTCACGGGCAGCATCTTCAGCTTGTGCATAAAAGTAACTGGCATGCCTTGATTTCTAAGCCATCACGCATTTTCTAACAGGCAGCTCAGTAACTCTTCCATGCACAGCGGGGAAACTGGGAAGTCCTTGAAACAGAACAGCACAGCTGAGCTTCAGAAGACGCCGGAAGAAAAAGGTGCCTGGAAATTAACAGAAGCGGACACTGCCAAGACTGGGAAGGTGAGAGGTGAATTGATTCTTTCCTTCATTTGTGAAAATCTCTTGGTTTCCAGCAGCATACGATGCCGGCTTGTCACCACCCCACACCTTGGCTGTGTATTGCCTACACCAAGAGTAGCTAACAGGGTGCTGCTCCCGCCAACCACCCAGCTCCCTTCATCCCAAGCCAGCATGGCCAGTGGTGGCCCAGAATAATGTGCGTTGGATGACACCAAACTGGCTGCCCTTGGCCTACACTGCTCTGCAGAGGCTCTTGAAGCAGCGGTCGGCAAGGTTTACCTTTCCTGGGCCGGTTCACTCCTGCGGAGATTGCTCCGTGGGCCGGATGGATTTCCCGCATGTGCGCAGACATGATTTCCAGCATCTGCACATGCGCAGACGCGATTTCCAGTGCTATGGAAGCGAGTCCCTGCTCCACGCTGCACCGGTTTAGCACAGCATGTGGGGATTCACCAAGCAGGCGGCTTGGTTCGGGGGCAGCTCATGGGCTATTTAAACTACCCCGGTGGGCCGCTTTTGGCACATGGGCCACAGGTTGCCAACCCCTGCTCTTGAGGATTTCAGCCAGGGGTTGAGCCTGGGACACTCATAATGCAGAGCATGTTTTCTGCCATTGTCCAGCTCTTCCCCCAAAGGGAACAGCAACCTTTCAATCAAGCAGGTTGGTTTACACACACACACAAACTGATGATGAGTAGCTTCAATTAAAAATAATAATAATTAAAAGCCCTCCTCCATTGTTTTGCTGTAGGAGACACCCGGTTCTGAAGACAAGAATTGGAGTTGGAGTCTCTGTTTGGGGGACTGTTTTTAAAGCTCCTAGCATCTGTTCATCCCGTTTTCAAGCCTTTGAGTTGCGCCTAGCTAAGTTATACTGAGAGTAGACCCACTGGTAGTAATGAACCTAAATTAGTCATACCCAATGATTTCTGTGGGTCTACTCTGAGTAGGGCTAGCATTGGACACAGCTTGAAGGGGTGGGTGGGAGGGGAAGAACTGCTGCCCAGCTCATCTGTGGCACCCTTTTAATTAGAGAGACTTTTCAGCCAACCAATTAATCAGTCGAACAGCACAGCCTTCATTATATGAGCACAACTACTTTGAAGCCGTTTCAAGAGTTGTCCGACCCCAGAAATGTTTTTACTCTCCGGGTTGTTTTTGTGTTTTGTTTCATTTCTTTAAAAGATGCCATGAGCTTCTAGCTTGGCTCCTGGAGCCTGGAAGACCTGGAGTCCAGACATCTGGCCCCACTCCAAGTTTCCACTGTCAAGCGCAGGTCCTTAATTCCTGCGGACCAAGGGCATGTGTATGTTTGTCTTTCCCTGATGGGAGGCCTGCGAACCAGGCTGCAGCTGCTGCTGCTTCTAAAGAAACACTTTTCTTCAGCAACCTACATTTTTAGAGTGGTACCTTGGTTTTCATACAGAATGCGTTCCAGGAGTCCATTTGACTCCCGGAACCATTGAAAAACCAAAGTGTGGCTTCCGAAAATCATTTGAAAACTGGAATGCTCACTTCCGGGTTTCGATTGTTCGGGAGCCAATTTGTTCAGGAGCCCAAGGCATTCAGCTTCCAAGGTACGACTGTACATTTAATTGCACCTCAGCTCTGGAGCTGCAGCCCAGTTCTGAAAAATGGTGCAGTCTCTCCTTGTTGGGTCAACTGCAGATGATAATAATAATAATAATGATTCATTATATATACCCCGCCCATCTAGCTGGGTTTCCCCAGCCACTCTGGGTGGCTTCCCACAAAATATTAAAATACAGTAGTCCGTCAATCATTAAAAGCTTCCCTAAACAGGGCTGCCTTCAGAGTCTGTTATAGAACAGGGGCAGGCAACCTGTTGCCCTCCAGAGTAGCCTTCTTCAATTGTGGGTCCACAGATGTTGCTGGACCACGTATCCCACCATCCCTGGTCCTTAGGCCATGCTAGCCGGGGCTGATGGGAGTTGTAGTCCAGCAACATCTGGAGGGCAACTTCTGGAGGTTGTCCATCCTTGCTCAACTTGTGCGTTTGGGGCCTGGAAGCAGGAAAATGCCAGTAGAATGTGCATGGTAATATGGAATATAATCTGGTGCTGGAGGGAAAGCTTTCCAGTTCAAGCTTGCATAGCTTCTGTTCTGCTTGCACAGCTTCTGTTTACTTAAACGGGCATAGTGCTGAAATATTTATTTTTATTATTAGTTTGCATACTGCCCTTCATCCTTAGATCTCAGGGCAGTTCACAATACTCTCCCCCAACGGTATCCCATTTGTTAGGCGAGTCTTACCACATTTAACAACACCTCTCACAGCTTTATGATTGAACCAACCCCAGTGTGGTACTTTCAAGGCAGAGACGTGTGGCCCTTGCACTCGTCCTACTAGTCTTTTAAAGTAGCTTCTGAGGAGCTGGTGGTGGAAGCCAAAACGGCCGTTTGCTACAATTTGTCCTTGCAATTTAATTATGATTGTCAAGTTTGATTTTTACATGGTTTTTAGACATCAGGGTAAAACGAAACGGCACATAGACATACTTTCGTTATTAACTTTGTAAATAAGATTAATTAATTTGAAGTCTGTATGGTTTTATACCAAGTCCAAGAACTACAAAATAAGTGGTTGGTTAGTATATGTTTTGCCACCCCCCCCATACATTTGATGTTGTGTGCATTTTGTTGTTGTTGAGCACATTAATAAAACCGCCTCTGCAGCACTCCCCCCCCCCCCAAGCACTCTCTGGAAACAGGTCTTAGTGACACTTGGGGTGTGCTCTTCCTCCTTTTCCGGGTGTTAGAAATTGTAGCTCCAGGACCTTCTTGGCAGCTCTTCATGGGCTAGCACAAGCGCTGACTCTGTTTCCCCCTCGAACTTTGAGCCCGACGGGGATTTGCACTCGGGTCCCGCCTGTGGGCTTCCCACAGCACCTGTCTCGACAGCTGGCAGCTCGACAGCACCCAGAGGGGTCGTGTCGGGATAAAGAAACCAAGTGAGATGAGAGGGGGGACCGTGGAGGGTTTAGATGACTAAGAAGCCTACGCAGAGCAAGAGGGGCAAAGGATTTTGGCAGGGCGGGAGTGAATTAAGAGTCAAAGTTGGGAGTTGCGTCCCAAGAGTGGTGTGCTAAGTCCGATCCCTTCTGTGTTTAGGTGAAGCCGGCTGTCTACTGGGAGTACATGAAAGCCATTGGACTCTGCATCACCTTCATGAGCATCTTCCTTTTTCTCTGCAACCACATAGCCTCACTTGCTTCCAACTACTGGCTAAGCCTGTGGACGGACGACCCTGTTATCAATGGGACGCAGCAGCACACAGACCTCCGGCTGGGAGTGTACGGAGCGCTGGGAACGTCTCAAGGTCTGCTTGCAATCTCTCTTGGTTCTCGTCGCCTTGCTCAGTTTATCCAACTCCTCTGAAGGAGTTCCTCCACCTCCAGTTTGGGCCCGGCTTGCAGTCCTGATTTGGGGATTCTCATAGGTGTAGGGATGCAGGAAGCTGCCTTAAGACAAGCAGACCATTGGTCCATCAAGCTCAGTTCAATACTGCCTGGCAGCTGCATTCTGGGGACCTCCTGCTAACAATCGGATGCTCTGCCCCTGAACTATGGCCGTTCCCTTATCTGGCTGGCCACGGTGAGAACAGGAGGCAGGGATGGATGGTCCTTTGGCCTGATCCAGAAGGGCTCCTGTCACGTGCTCGTGTTCACTGCCTGCAGTAGCAATCCTGCTGGTTTCCTCCTTCTCCCCTTGTTTGTGGGGCCTGGAATAGGGTGCCTTTGCACGTAAGTCAGCAACCTTGAATAGGCGTCAAGGGAGTTGCCCTGGGCCTCCTGGCAGGAGCACCCTTTGCTTGAGGACACGGCGACACTTGATTCTGTTTGGCAACGTTTCTCCAAGCTTTTCCAAGAGCTCAGTGGCTGGGAAGGGTTCAGTCCAGGTCGTGGCTCCGAAAGATCACAGACAAGAGGGAAGCTGGGGTCGGGCTGCTTCCTGGCTTTCTTCTGCAGAGAATGGTAAACCCTTTAGAAAGAAGTGTATTCTGAGTTGGGGATTCCTGTGGTCTGGGAGGCAGAAGGGCTTAGCCCAAGTTCTAGCTCCTCCTCAGGGCACAACCAGTTTGCTGGCACTGGGTGCTGAGCCGAGGGGCACCACAACAATAACAGAACAGAAGGCAATAGATGGATTGCCTCCCCCCCCCCCCCCCCCGTTTAGGGCCTGCACCTCTCTCCTCTCCCCACCCCCCTCACACATGCACCCCTTAAACCTTAGACCGCCCCACAGTCTCTCAGGACACCCCTGTCTTTATTCAGCTCCTTGCAGAAAAGAAATTCATGGCAAACACAAAATGTGAAACCCTGCAGAAGAAAATCCTTCAGCGGAACTGTGGAGTAGTTTTCGACAGTGGTAGGCTCCATTCACGAGCCCGCTGTGTTAATAAGGTCTTCAGTCCGTTCGTTCATAAGCAAAGTTGAAGGGAAAGACACCGTCACTTAAGGGTGTTTTTTGTGCCTGTCTCCCTAAAGGTATTGCCGTGTTTGGCTACTCCATGGCTGTTTCGATTGGAGGGATATTTGCTTCCCGCCGTCTCCACGTCAACCTGCTCCACAACATTCTGCGGTGCCCCATGAGCTTCTTTGAGCGGACGCCCAGCGGGAATTTGGTGAACCGGTTTTCCAAAGAAATCGACACCATTGACTCCATCATCCCCCAGATCATCAAGATGTTCATGGGCTCCATGTTTAATGTCATTGGGGCCTGCATCATTATCCTCTTGGCCACGCCAGTGGCTGCTGTGGTCATTCCTCCCCTGGGATTCATCTACTTCTTTGTACAGGTACGCAAAGCTCTTGTCCCTGGTTCCAGCTTTTCCTCAGACTTCCCCTTAGCCAAGCTGGTTCTTGGTGAGACCGTGTTAGCAAACTCCGCAGTTGGCTGCCGCTTCAAGCGGGAATCTTCATTCAGTCCTTTAAGCCAGTGTTTGTCAAACGTGGTTCCCCACCAGTCGTTGTTGGACTACAACCCCCAGCATCCCTGACCACCGGTCCTGCTAGCTAGGGATGATGGGAGTTGTAGTCCAGAGCATCATGAAGACACCAGGTTGGTGTGGCATAGCAGTGGGTGCCGCTCCTTCTAATATAATCACAACCCCTCTTGTGTGCTCTTCCATCAAAGAATAAGCTGGCCACACTTACGCCAGACATTCGCTGTGCGTCTTTCTCCGTCACACCTTTTAGGAGGTTTACTGCTCATTAGCCAAGTAACCAAAGCTCCTCAGATTGCTTATTTGGTGAAGGAACCAAATAAGAGTCTGCTGGGCAGGCACAAGGTACTTCTTGGCAGAACCAGTCTTGGATCAGTGACTGCTCAACTTAAATATACAAAGCAGGATATCAAAAATAGATGAATTGATGTCAAAGTGCTGCAAGCAAATAAACAAAATCTAACTACAGTGGTACCTCGGTTTCCGAATGTAATCTGTTCTGGAAGACCGTTCGAGTTCTGAAACATTTGAAAACCGAAAACTCAATAGCCGACAGCTAGGCCTCTTGACCTTGCACTTGGTGGAAGCTGTGTGGCATCTTTGACTTCCGAGGTGTGTTCAAAAACAGAAGCATTTACTTCCGGGTTTACGGTGTTCAAAAACCGAAACATTTGTCAACGGAGGTGTTCGAAAACCGAGGTACCACTGTATAATGAAAATTCATAGTTCCCAGAGTCAATGCTGGGGATTTTCTTTTTTCTTTTTTTAAATAATTTTTTATTAAGTTTTTAAACAAACAAAAAAGAAAAACAACACACACAAAAAACAATACAAAGCTTAACAATATAAACACAAAACAATTAATAACGAACTCTCTTTTCCATTACCAATTTTAAATTACTTATTTTCTGGACTTCCTCATACCTCCCTCTTTTGTATTCCAATCCACATATATTTATCCAGCAGTTTCTTTTCCACTTTTTTAATCCCAATCTTTAATTTAATAAAATGTTAAAATATATAACTTCAAGTCTTTTAAACTTAATCCTTGATCTTAGTATCCTGTAACTTTAAAGTTTTCCCTTTTAAAATCAAATTTCCATTTCTTTAAACTTCTTTAATCTTAATCTTTAATCTTAATCTATCCTTAACTTTAACCTATGCAGCTGGAAACCACTTATTTTCAGTCCAACATCACTCTAACATTCCTTAATTTTGCAGTGTTTCTGAAGATAGTCTTTGAATTTCTTCCAGTCTTCATCGACTCTTCTCCCTGGTCACGGATTCTGCCCAATGCTGGGGATTTTCTTCTGTAATCATACAACCAGTGCTTTTTTTCTTTAAAAAAAATGTTTAGGGGTACTTTCACTTTGACTCAAGAAGATCACCATTTTATAGTTCAAATCAGGAAAAATAAATACAGGTAATGGACAAAAGTACAAAGATTCACAAAATGTTTAGGGGTATGCACTGCATATAACTAATATAACCTCATTGCCCTTCCTTGAGGGTGCATTTGTTAGGACCTTTAAAGCTCTAAACGGCCTCAGCCCAGTATACCTGAAGGAGCGTCTCCACCCCCATCGTTCAGCCCGGACACTGAGGTCCAGCGCCGAGGGCCTTCTGGTGGTTCCCTCATAGCGAGAAGTGAAGTTACAGGAAACTAGGCAGAGGGCCTTCTCAGTAGTCACGCCTGCCCTGTGGAACGCCCTCTCGTCATATGTCAAGGAAATAAACAACTTTCTGACTTTTAGAAGACATCTGAAGGCAGGTCTTTATAGGGACATTTTTAAATGTTTCATGTTTTATTTGTTGGAAGCCATCCAGTGCAGCTGGGGCGACCCATTCAGATGAGCAGAAGATAACTCCTACTATTAGTTCATTTGCTAGAGGCCTCCATATTTCTCTTTCCTCACTTGACCAGTTCATTGTGCCTGCAGCTGCTTCTCCATCATGGAGGAGTTCCAGCTCCATCTTGGAAGCACAACGTCTGGCTTCTAGGGTGAAAATAATATATGTAGAGGTCCTTTCCCAAAAGGTAGCAAGCATCCTTCATATTTATCGATGCCAGAGATACAAATTCACCATTCTGCTTCCCCATCCCCATGCACAGAGACAGCAGGAAATTTAATCCTCGCTTAAACGGCAGGATGAACGGGTGCAGAATTGAAGCGGGTTTCCTGTTGTGGTAGTGAAGCAGTGCGTGTTTGTTGCATGCAGCGCAGTTTCCAGTCCGCTGCAGTTCAGCTTCTGACAACATTATGCATCTTTGTGTCTGCTGCAGCAAAATGTCACATCATTGACTATGTCATAAATTACACATTTCATTGCAGCATTACATTATTCCACACCCAGTCATTTCAGTGCATGGGTCATTCATGTCAGTGCAGGGGAAACACAGTGCAAATGGGTGAGGTCGGGAAAGTCAGCGTTTATATATAGTTTATGGGCTGAAAAGCAGCAGCTGCAGCAGCTTAGAGGGATCATATTCCCTGGATTGATTTGCATCCCAGACACAGGACAGTTTCCACTCCTGTTTCCGTCAGGATTCCCTGACATCCCCAGCTACAGCTCCCAATCATCCCTGAGCATTGGCCGCACTGGGAGGAGCTGGTGGGAGTTGTAGTTCGCATTGGCTATCAGGAGCAAAGTGGGTGCGAGCGGCCTCTTACCCATCGCCTTGATTTCTCTGACCTGGCCCTTTCCAGCGCTTCTACGTAGCCACTTCCCGCCAGCTGAAGCGCCTGGAGTCGGTCAGCCGTTCTCCGGTCTACTCCCACTTCAACGAGACGCTGCTGGGGGTCAGCGTCATCCGAGCCTTCGAAGAGCAGAAGCGCTTCATAAAGCAGAGCGACGTGAAGGTGGACGAAAACCAAAAAGCTTACTACCCAAGCATCGTCGCCAACAGGTGGGTGGACGATCCAAGGAACGTTGGGTTTGAGTTAAAGAAATCTTTTCCCTGCTACCAGTCTGTATGAGTACAGTGGTACAGGTTAAGAACTTAATTCATTCTGGAGGTCCGTTCTTAACCTGAAACTGTTCTTAACCTGAGGTACCACTTTAGCTAATGGGGCCTCCTGCTGCCACTGCACCACCGCCGCACAATTACTGTTCTCATCCTGAAGCAAAGTTCTTAACCCGAGGTACTATTTCTGGGTTAGCGGAGTCTGTAACCTGAAGTGTCTGTAACCTGAAGTTTCTGTAACCCAAGGTACCACTGTACCTGGGGGATTTCATACACATTGGTCCTTCAGCTCCAACAACACTCCAGTGCAGCTGGTTCAGAATTTGAGGCCCTCTGCTGGACATTTGTGGAGGCGAGCAGAATCGTTCCAGAGTCCCAAACTCCAACCGCTAGTTAAAATTGGGGCACCTTGAGCATGTCAGCTGATCCTGAGGATCTGTTTCCTAAGTGTCGACCAGCTTTTAATTCCATGTGCAAGCTTTTCACAACCAACTACACGCCCATATACACTAGTAGCCAAAATTGGGGAAACCTTTTGGGAAAAGTGTATTTCCTTCTTTTTTTCCTCCCAAAAAATTATTGATTTTCACATTTCTAACAAATACGACGTATAAACCACACACAAAAAAACACATCACAATACTAAAAGAAAAAAGAAAGAAAAATATAAACACATATTACTTTCAAAACCCATTTTAACTTTCATTGTTATCTGACTTCCTCAAATCCCCCCAACTGAAATTCATTGTATCATGGAAAAAGTGTATTTCCGAGATTTGATGGCTCGTAACACCACTTTTTTTGGAGTAATACCATAAAATTATGTATCAGTGGAAAGATAATTTAATGAAGAATGTAATGTAAGAATGTTTGTTCAATTATCTGTATTCTATCAAACGTTATAGCCAAATAACCAGAAAAAGGAGTGTTTAGAGAGCGATTCAGGTGCCATCTTGTTTTGGCAATGATGGCTCATAGCACCACTTTTTTAACTTCACTTTGCGCATGTGATTTACAGCTGGTTGGCTCCTGACACCCATCATCTGAAGACCCCTGCCCTGTCCTCACTTGATGCACCAAATAAAGCAGGTTTTTGCCTACAGGAGCTCATGGCACTGTAAACCCCCTGGTCTCTTTAAACCAGAAAGATTAATATGGCTGCATTTGCAGAAAGATCAATTCCAAAGGGCGTTAATGGGCTTTAAAATTCTGCCTTCATCTGCTGGGAGACCACCAGGAAATGCTCGATCCGAGCCTGCAGTACATTCCTCATTAAATTATATTTCCATTGATATATAATTTTATGGCATTACTCAAAAAGAAAAAAGAAATAAAGGTGGTGTTATGAGCCATCAAACCCTTTCCCAAAAGTTTTCCACAATTTTGACCACCAGTGTATACTGCTCCCCCTGTTTCTCTCTTCCCCCCCGCCCTGCAGGGATCGCTCTCTCTCTCCCCCCCCCCCCCAGTCCTCACGCAGGTGGCCTGCAAGGGCCTGGTCGGTATTAAAAGAAGCCCCCTCTTTCCTTCCAGGTGGCTCGCAGTCCGGCTGGAGTACGTTGGGAACTTCATCGTCCTCTTCGCCTCTCTCTTCGCCGTCATCGCCCGCAATAGCCTGAGCCCTGGACTGGTCGGGCTCTCCATCTCCTATTCGCTGCAGGTAGCTCACGGAAAACAGGCTGGGTTTGCTTTTTGAGCAGAAGCCTAATAATCTTTTTAAGAAAACCTTTTTGAGAGGTGCAGTTCTTCATACTTGGTGGCTAAGCGTTTTGTAAAGCTACATAGATAATTCAGCAAGTTGTGCTTTTTAGGTAGCATTTAGCGAAAGGTTAGGAGATGTTAAGGGAGCAATCCTGTTGCTTTCTGGGAAGGCGGCTGAGGGTGCTGTAGGTCCCCTCTTCTGCAAGAAAGTGAGGTCAATCGCTAGAGGCAGTCTCAGTGTGATGGAGGCAGGGTGTATACAAGGAGGCAGTGGACCCATAGAATCTATGCAGTCCCCTGGCCCTAGTACAGGAATTGGCCCTCCAGATGTTGCTAGGACTACAACTCCCATCACCGCCCCCACCAGCATGGTCAGGGACATAGCTGTCAACTTTTCCCTTTTCTTGCGAGGAATCCTATTCTGAATAAGGGAATTTCCCTTTAAAAAAGGGAAACGTTGACAGCTATGGTCAGGGATGATGGATGCTGTAGTCCATAACATCTGAAGGTTCTCAATCGCTGCCCTAAAACCATGCCACTCATCGAGCTGGCCTGGTTAATCTGTGGGCAGGGGTGAGGAAAAATAAGCCACCAGACCCCCTTCCCAACCACCACCTGACCTGGCAGGGGGCTTTGGATGCAACAGTAGCTCCACTGTGGAATTTCTCTTCTTCATCCCCGGCCGCCCAGGTAAGATACTTGTGTTAAAAAGATAGTACTTGCAATAAAACAATTCCAGCCCCCAAACGAGGAGCTGTTCTGTCTGTGCTCCGAGTCTGGGAATTAACATTCAGACATTAGGTCTTTCCTCTTGCAATTCTGAAATTCTGCTTGATCTGAGCCTGTCTCTCTTTTTCTGCATGTGCAGATTGGCTCTTAACTCTATGAACAAAGACAGCATGCCTGAGACCACCTCAGCCCTCCTTGTTAAACAAGGCAGTGCTTCATGAAGATGTAGACTTTTTAATGGTTTGCCAAAACCATTTCAAAATTTTCACCCGGAGATAGAGGAGGAGATAACGTCTGAAACAATACACAAGTCTTCAAGTGTGTTCAGCAGGCAGAACTTGAATGGGCAGCTTGCTGGGATGTATGCAAAACACATATTTGGGGCCTCTGTTTGTTTTTGTTAGATCACCACTTACTTGAATTGGTTGGTTCGCATGTCGTCCGAGATGGAAACAAACATCGTTGCTGTGGAAAGAGTCAAAGAATACTCCGAGAAGGAGAAAGAGGTAAGTTTAAGACCGCTCCTCTAGCTGCAGATTTGAGGGCACGTTGTAAGCCTGTAGGTTACCCAGGTACAGGGATCTGCATTTCCTGCTGGTCTCCCAGCAGATGAGGGCAGAATTTTAAAGCCCATTGATGCCCTTTAGAATTGATCATTCTGCAGATGCAGCCATATTCGTCCTTCTGCTTTAAAGAGGCCACGGGATTTACAGTGACGTTAACTCTGCTTTATTTGGTGCATCAAGTGGACACTGGGCTTCAGATGATGGGTGTCAGGAGCCAGCCAGCAGTAAATCACATGGACAAAGTGAAGTTAACTCTTTATTGGAAAAACGGGATCTGCACAGGGGTGACCTATAGAAAGCACCTGAAGGCAGCCCTGTACAGGGAAGATATTAATGGTTGATGCTTTATTGTGTTTTTTAGTGGCTAGGGCAACCCAGTCAGATGAGCGGCATATAAATAATAAAATTATTATTATTATTACTACTGCAATTATTACTATGCACAGCAACTCTGTTTTTGAGGCCAATAATGTAGCATTTGGCTCCAGGTTGCTATGCCAGAGGACTGGGGGTGATATGGTGGTATAAAATACTGGTAAATTGGTTGGGGATAATTCAAATGGAAATTCCCAGGTGTCCCAAAAAAAAGGCTATTTATGTATGCCACTACTGCGGCCCATGTTTCATTAGCCCCCAAACTGAAAACGAGCAAGGTCCCAACTAAAGAAGAACGGCAACTTAAGCTGATGGAATATGCGCAGCTTGCAGGCAATATATAAAATAAGAAAACAAGAAGAAAGTGCGTTTAGAGAAGATTGGAAAATGTTTATTGAATATATGGGAGGGATTTGTGTACACTTAAAAACGCTGGCAGCATTAAGATCAATTCAACAGTGTAAATAAGTTTTGATGGATGTAATAATGGAATACTGAATGGTTTGGTTTATGTAAAGAATGCAGGGATTTATGATATGCAAAATGAACCATGGGAAGAGAAGAAGGGAAGTCACTGAATAGTGGAATAGCTGCCCTGCTAAGTCAGACCAGAGGTCCATCTTGAGTAGCATCCTGGTTTTCTGCCGTGGCTCTCGGGAAGCTCACAAGCAGAGCAGGAAGCATGAGACTCTTAATCTCTGGGTCGTGGGTTCGAGCCCCACATTGGGCAAAAGATTCCTGTATTAGAGGGGTTTGGACTAGATGATTATTGTGGTCCCTTCCACTGCATTCTACTTTCTACAGTCATGGATGATGGGAGGTGGTTCTCCCCCATGCTGTTGGGGTCTACTAGGTGGCACATCAGAGGCTAATAATGGAAGCTCCTGGCTTTTTTTCTTTCTCTCAGGCAGAGTGGACCATTAAGCAAACAGCCCCACCAAGCAACTGGCCCCACGAAGGCAAGGTGGAGTTCAAAGGCTATGGCCTTCGCTACAGGGACAACATGGATTTGGTCCTGAGGGACATCAACATCACCATAGATGGAGGAGAAAAAGTGAGTGCCGGGACTCATTAATGGACACTGAAGCCGGGGGGGGGGGGAGTTAAGAAGGCAGAGAAGGTGCTCTTGTAGGAAAGGGGAGGAGGGAGGGAAGTGGAGCCTCTACAAAGCCTTAAATGGCTCAGGGCCGCAGTATCTCAAGGACCACCTCTCCGCATATGAACAGTCCCTGACACTGCATTCATCATCTAAGGCCCTTCTTCTTGCGCCTCCTCCATGTGATGTCTGGAGGGTGGCAACACGAGAACAGGGCCTTCTCTGTAGTGGCTCTCCATCTGTGGAATGCTCTCCCCAGGGAAGTTCACCTGGCACCTTCGTTGCGTATCTTTAGGTGCCAGGCAAAAACAGTTCCTCTTCACCCAGGCCTTGGTAAAATCTATGGCCTTTCAAAGGTGTTTGCAGGAGGGTTTTGATTTACTGTAAATATTTTTGTGTTTTCATTCTGCATTTAATGTGGTAAACTGCCCTGTGATCTCCGGGCGACATATATAAATTTAATAAATAAAGGAAGAGCTGAGGCTGAAAAGAAACTGTGTGGAAGGGAAAGCTGGAAAGGCAGAATTTGTGGGAGGTGAGAGGAGACAATAAAGGAGCCTTGATCAAGAAGAGTATCAAAGATAGAGGGGTTTTTTTTAGGGCTGCCTGGCATGTTACTTTTTGAAGATGTGAAGGACACGCGCACACACACACACACACCCCTCGCCCATTGCCTCTCCATGTCTTCAGGCAACTTGAAACTTAAAACAGGAGTCCATAAAGCAGGGCCAGGGAACCTGTGGTCTTTCAGCTGTTGTGTGGCACTTCTGCTCCCATCAGCAGGGATGATTCAAACTGCATTTCAGCATCCGGCTCGGCCGCAGGTGTTCCCTGGCCGTGCCATAACAAATGCAGCTTCTTTCCCGCTTTGCAGAGCTGCAGTGTTTTCCAAGCAGAGCTTGCTAGTCCAGGTTTCTTAAAAGAAGTCTCTTCCTTCCTCAGTCTGGAGGGGATGGGCAGGAAGATCCCCTTCAGATACAGCCTGCATCCTTCGTCCTCTTGGCTCCAGCCTTGCTTTCCAGAACTAAGAGCATCGTGGCTCCTTCCCCTCCCCCACCCCCTTCTGCCCTTCTCAATAGGTGGGCATCGTTGGGAGAACAGGAGCTGGAAAGTCGTCCCTCACTCTCGGCTTGTTCCGCATCAACGAGGCAGCCGAAGGGGAGATTCTCATTGATGGGATTAACATTGCAAAGATTGGGCTCCACGACCTTCGCTTCAAGGTCACCATTATCCCCCAGGTAAGCGGGAATCTCTGCTCATGCCCACAATTTGGAGCCGTGCTTTCTAACTCCTTTGGTTGTGTTCACTGCTTATGCCGCCTCGTTACAGGCGTGAGTCCACCTATCTTAATGGGTGCCTGGTTTTATTTGCTTTCTACATGCATATGCAGCTTCTCTGCCAAAGCATTTCAGGCGGTGCCAAGAGAGAGAACGCAAGCGCAGAGGGGAAGCAAATATTTGCAAGGCCATGTCAGATGGCTGATCAAGGCAGTTTCGGGAGGGAGTTGGTCTTTGCTGGCATGAGTAAAGGGCAAGCCCAGCTTTTGTGTTGGCTCATATACGTTCTTGATGAATTTACTTTCAAATGGTCTCTGAAGTTGCTCTGTAGATGGAGGGTGGAGCCCCATTTTTTTTTTGCACACATGTAAGGGGCAGGTAGGGATGCGGGTGGCGCTGTGGGTTAAACCACAGAGCCTAGGGCTTGCCGATCAGAAGGTCGGCGGTTCGAATCCCCGTGACGGGGTGAGCTCCCGTTGCTCGGTCCGTGCTCCTGCCCACCTAGCAGTTCGAAAGCACACCAAAGTGCAAGTAGATAAATAGGTACCGCTCCGGCGGGAAGGTAAATGGTGTTTCCATGCACTCCTCTGGTTCACCAGAAGAGGCTTAGTCATGCTGGCCACTTGACCAGAAGCTGTACACTGGCTCCCTCGGACAGTAAAGCGAGATGAGCGCCGCAATCCCAGGGTCGGCCACGACTGGACCTAGCGGTCAGGGGTCCCTTTACCTTTACCTTTTTAAGGGGCAGGTGGGCCTCATCAACCTGGGAAGGAAGCCCATCTAGGAGAAGGAAAACTCTGATCCTAACCTGTTGCAGGATATCTTTGGGGAAGAGAAGAAGGCTAAGGGGTAAACCCTACACAAATCTAGTTGGTTGGACGGCGCCTTGTACGCCTCCTTCCAGCAACTCCCGCATCCATGCTGGTGCCAAACATCTTGCTCTGCTTTCCTTTGGGCTGAGAGGGGAGTCTTGTCGTCTGGGCAGCCCAAGACCCCCATGCACACTGCCCAGGCTTCCATCATGGGGAGGTCTCTTCGGTGCTGCAAGCGCAGCAGTTTGACTTCACTCCCAGAGGCGCACTCCATTGTCGTATCGAGACAGACGGATGCCAACAGGATATATACGCATGAACCTAAGAGGAGATTAAACTTGTGCCTACAAAGGAATGCTCTAGCAGCTGCTTGCTCACCTTGTTTCTTCTTAAAGTGCAAATGTGCACATTAATTTCTGAAAGGATTTGGACGCACAACCGGTGGCCTCTGGTTCCTACAGTACACCCACATTGCATTCTTGTTAGTGTGTAACCCACTAGTCCCATGGACATGACCTCTGCTGAGATCTGCCCAGTCCTGCTGCCAAGACTGATTTCTAGATACCCAGGCAGGAAGGAGGTCTCTTGGAGGGCACTTCGCTTGTGGCTCAAGCGTTTCCTGCATTGGAAGCATTTGCGTGTAGGTGGAGAGAGGAAATGGGGTTCTGACTCCCATCAGCCCCTCTCCGAATGACCAGCGGTCAGGGAGCATGGGAGTTGTAGGCCAGCAACGTTTTGAGGGCACCATGTTGTCTACCTCTGTTGTAGACTAATGCGCACACCTACCTTATTATAAATTTCTGAAATGTGCACCTCAGACCTGATTGATGGCTTTCTGTTCTCCAAACAGGACCCCATCTTGTTTTCTGGCTCCCTGCGCATGAATCTGGACCCTTTCGACCAATACTCCGATGAAGACGTCTGGACGTCTTTGGAACTCGCTCACTTGAAAAACTTTGTCTCGGCACTCCCTGATAAACTCAACCACGAGTGTTCCGAAGGAGGAGAGAACCTCAGGTATTGTACAGTTTCTGCCCCTTTTTATTTTCCTTTCCAATCCCGCTATCTTAGGTTTCCCCAGCTGTTCGTTGGACTACAACTCCCATCATCCCTAGCTAGCAGGACCAGTGGTCAGGGATGATGGGAGTTGTAGTCCAACAACAGCTGGGGACCCAAGATTGAGAAACACTGAGCTACAACATTAACCTCTTTGTGCCATTCTGGAACCCTGGACATCTGTGTGTTCAAGTCTGGCTGAGGGTAGCAACGTTTGGATACCCTTTTCACTCTCACTTCTTTTAAGACCAAGTCCCACACTGTAAAAAAAACCCCTAACCTCTCAGTGCAAAACCCACATTTTGTCCACATAATATGTTGTAATGGCACACTCCCTTGGGCCGTAAAAGAGTCCTCACTTTAGGAGCATTGGGTGAGGACACGTAATTGCACAAAAAGCTTAAGTCTAATACAATTATACCTTGCCTCCTGAAAACCTGAGGAGTCGAACGTTCCAGCTCCCGAGCGATCAAAAACCGGGAGTGTTCTGGTTTTCGAACGTTCTTTAGGAAGCTGAACGTCTGAAGGGGCTTCCACGGCTTCCGATTGGCTGCAAGAAGCTTCCTACAGCCAATCAGAAGCCGTGCTTTGGTTTTGGAAGTCGAGCGGACTTCCGGAACGGATTCTGTTCAACTTCCAAGGTATGACTGTACTGGAATCCAAATCAAAGCGAAATCCTGCGAAATCTGGTTCTTAGGGTTTTGCTCGGCTTTTTAACAGAGGATCTATTTGGTCGTTTTCCTCATGATCACAGAATGCAGGTTTCTGCCTCCTGTTGGACATAGAATACTAAGGAATGATGTTAGATATTTTTCGAAAGAGCCTGTTGAATTGAGTTGTGCAGTAGCTTTTAAATAAGCTGTTTAGATTTTGTTTTTTACAAAAGGTTGGCCTTTTCTGGATCCCAGATCATGGGTGCACATTTGCAGCTGCTTTTTCTTTTCGAAATAAAAGTGAAAGTGGCTAATTCAAGTAGGTTCTTTAAAAACATGATTAATTAGCTATTTGGCCCTGAAATGGACTGTTGTTAGAGATTCAATTTTTAAAGTTTTTGTGTGTGTTTTACTCTCTGTCTCCAGTGTTGGGCAGCGACAGCTGGTGTGCCTTGCTCGAGCCTTGCTTCGGAAATCCAAAATCCTGGTTTTAGATGAAGCTACAGCGGCCGTGGATCTTGAAACAGATGACCTCATACAGTCAACAATCCGGACGCAGTTTGAGGGCTGCACAGTCCTAACGATAGCACACCGGTTGAACACGATCATGGACTATACACGGTAAAAGTGGATGAACCATGCGAGTATCTGAGGAGAAGAGAGTTTGTAAAGGCTCTATTGTGTTAGCTTCTGTGTTGTATACATCTCTCTCTCTCCTTTTTTTAAAAAAAACAAAACAAAACAAAAAAACCAACCCATTTGTGCTCTTTCATCCCTGCTTTACTGAAATCGCTGCTGTTGTTTAAAACTGCCATTTTGCTTCCAGTGTACCTCCAGGCTTGCTTTACTCAAACTATTTATGTTGTTTTAAACAGTCACCATTTTCCTCTCAGTGTTCTTCCCTTCCAGCTGTACTTAAATTTCTCCCGTTTTCATTCCTCAGCTGCCTCGTGTGAGAGGATATAGATGAAATTATTATTATTATTATTATTATTATTATTATTAATAGTCTATTTATTTATTTATACTCCGTCCCTCTGGCTAAGTTTCCCCAGCCACTCTGGGCAGCTCCCAACAGAATATTAAAAGCACATTAAACCATCAAACATTAAAAACGTCCCTAAACAGGGCTGCCTTCAGATGTCTTCTAAAAGTCAGATACAGTTGTGTTGTTGTTGTTTAGTCGTTTAGTCGTGTCCGACTCTTCGTGACCCCATGGACCAGAGCACGCCAGGCACTTCTGTCTTCCACTGCCTCCCACAGTTTGGTCAAACTCAGGCTGGTAGCTTCGAGAACACCGTCCAACCATCTCGTCCTCTGTCGTCCCCTTCTCCTTGTGCCCTCCATCTTTCCCAGCATCAGGGTCTTTTCCAGGGAGTCTTCTCTTCTCATGAGGTGGCCAAAGTATTGGAGCCTCAGCTTCAGGATCTGTCCTTCCAGTGAGCACTCAGGGCTGATTTTCTTAAGAATGGATTCGTTTGATCTTCTTACGGTCCATGGGACTCTCAAGAGTCTCCTCTAGCACCATAATTCAAAAGCATCAATTCTTCGGCGATCAGCCTTCTTTATGGTCCAGCTCTCACTTCCATACATCACTACTGGGAAAACCATGGCTTTAACTATACGGACCTTTGTTGGTAAGGTGATGTCTCTGCTTTTTAAGATGCTGTCCAGGTTTGCCATCGCCTTTCTCCCAAGGAGCAGATGTCTTTTAATTTCGTGACTGCTGTCACCATCTGCAGTGATCATGGAGCCCAAGAAAGTAAAATCTCTCACTGCCTCCATTTCTTCCCCTTCTATTTGCCAGGAGCTGATGGGACCAGTGGCCATGATCTTCGTTTTTTTGATGTTGAGCTTCAGACCATATTTTGCATTCTCCTCTTTCACCCTCATTAAAAGGTTCTTCAATTCCTCCTCACTTTCTGCCATCAAGGTTGTGTCATCTGCATATCTGAGGTTGTTGATATTTCTTCCGGCGATCTTAATTCCAGCTTGGGATTCATCCAGCCCAGCCTTTCGCATGATGAATTCTGCATATAAGTTAAATAAGCAGGGAGACAATATACAGCCTTGCCGTACTCCTTTCCCAATTTTGAACCAATCAGTTGTTCCATATCCAGTTCTAACTGTAGCTTCTTGTCCCACATAGAGATTTCTCAGGAGACAAATGAGGTGATCAGGCACTCCCATTTCTTTAAGAACTTGCCATAGTTTGCTGTGGTCGACACAGTCAAAGGCTTTTGCATAGTCAATGAAGCAGAAGTAGATGTCTTTCTGGAACTCTCTAGCTTTCTCCATAATCCAGCGCATGTTTGCAATTTGGTCTCTGGTTCCTCTGCCCCTTCGAAATCCAGCTTGCACTTCTGGGAGTTCTCGATCAACATACTGCTTAAGCCTGCCTTGTAGAATTTTAAGCATAACCTTGCTAGCGTGTGAAATGAGTGCAATTGTGCGGTAGTTGGAGCATTCTTTGGCACTTCCCTTCTTTGGGATTGGGATGTAGACTGATCTTCTCCAATCCTCTGGCCACTGCTGAGTTTTCCAAATTTGCTGGCATATTGAGTGTAGCACCTTAACAGCATCATCTTTTAAAATTTTAAATAGTTCAGCTGGAATATCATCACTTCCACTGGCCTTGTTATTAGCAGTGCTTTCTAAGGCCCATTTGACTTCACTCTCCAGGATGTCTGGCTCAAGGTCGGCAACCACACTACCTGGGGTATATGAGACATCCATTTCTTTCTGGTATAGTTCCTCTGTGTATTCTTGCCACCTCTTCTTGATGTCTTCTGCTTCTGTTAGGTCCTTTCCACTTTTGTCTTTTATTATGGAAATCTTTGTACGAAATGTTCCTTTCATATCTCCAATTTTCTTGAACAGATCTCTGGTTTTCCCCATTCTATTGTTTTCCTCTATTTCTTTGCATTGCTCGTTTAAGAAGGCCTTCTTGTCTCTCCTTGCTATTTTTTGGAAATCTGCATTCAATTTCCTGTATCTTTCACTATCTCCCTCGCATTTTGCTTGCCTTCTCTCCCCCGCTATTTGTAAGGCCTCATTGGACAGCCACTTTGCTTTCTTGCATTTCCTTTTCATTGGGATGGTTTTAGTTGCTGCCTCCTGTATAATGTTACGAGCCTCCATCCATAGTTCTTCAGGCACTCTGTCCACCAAATCTAAATCCTTAAACCTGTTCCTCACTTCCACTGTGTATTCATAAGGGATTTGACTTAGATTGTATCTTACCGGCGCAGTGGTTTTTCCTACTTTCTTCAGTTTAAGCTTGAATTTTGCTATAAGAGATACAGTTGTACCTCGGGTTAAATACTTAATTCATTCCGGAGGTCTGTACTTAACCTGAAACTGTTCTTAACCTGAAGCACCACTTTAGCTAATGTGGCCTCCTGCTGCCGCCATGCCGCCGGAGCACGATTTTTGTTCTCATCCTGAAGCAAAGTTCTTAACCTGTGTTAGCGGAGTCTGTAACCTGAAGTGTCTGTAACCCGAGGTACCACTGTAGTTGTTTATTTCCTTGACATCTGATGGGAGGGCGTTCCACAGGGCGGGCGCCACCACCGAGAAGGCCCTCTCCCTGGTTCCCTGTAACCTCACATCTCACGGTGGATGGGGTGGAGGTGAATACTGGGGCAAACGGGGCTGCAGAACAGAAGTGGTGGCTTAAGAAACAGGCTGGGGAAGGCGAAAAGTGAGCTCCATAGTTGCATAGGGCGGGCAGCGAAAGCTCTGCAGGGTTAATGTAAGGAGGGGAAACAGCAGGGAAGTCGGTGTGTGGAGTGATCAGGGGCACAGCTCTGCGGAATCAAGCCTGTGGCCCATCTAGTCCGGCCTGGTGCCCTCGCAGCGGCCAGCCAGATGTCTGTGGGAAGCCTGCAAGCTGAGACCAAAGGGCTCCCCAATTGTGATTCCCAACGTACTGCCTCTGACAGTGAAGGGAGAACACAGCCATTGATAGCCTTGCCCTCTATGATTTGTACTTGTATTTGCAGGTTATCCCTGTGCATGGCCAGCGGTGTTGAGTCAGGGATTAGCCAGTGTGGTGTAGTGGTTAAGAGCAGTGGACTCGTAATCTGGTGAACCGGGTTCAATTCCCCGCTCCTCCACATGCAGCTGCTGGGTGACCTTGGGCCAGTCACACTTCTCTGAAGTCTCTCAGCCCCACTCACCTCACAGAGTGTTTGTTGTGGGGGAGGAAGGGAAAGGAGAATGTGAGCCGCTTTGAGACTCCTTCGGGTAGTGAAAGGCGGAATATCAAGTCCAAACTTTTCCTCCTCTTCTTCTTCTTCTTCTTCTCCTCCTCCTCCTCTGCCCCCTATTTTGCCCTTGGCTCCCATTGACTTCCAGCAGAGAATCAAAACAGACCCTGCATCTCTGAATTCTGACCCCACCCCCCTGGAACTGCAAGTGTGCTGACTACATTTCTGTTTTGTTTTAGGGTGATTGTCCTTGACAAGGGTGAAATTGCGGAATATGGCTCCCCTGCCAGCCTAATCCAGAAGAGAGGCATTTTCTACAGCATGGCCAAAGACTCTGGCTTGGTTTAACACCTGGTTCGCGGCTTCTCTCGCTGGGCGTGCAGCTCAGAAGAGGACTGGCGAACCAAACACGGACGAAGACGGCAGCACCTGCCAAAATCTATTGCCCAAGAAACTCCAGCCAACCAATTCCACTCCTTGCAACGTAATGGAGACACAAGAGGCACAAAATCTACTTCTCTCCTCTCCTCTACACTTTCCTGACCTTTTAAAGGGTTAGTTTTCAAGCATAGCGGTAGCGATGGACAGGTTGTTTCTTTGAGCCCCAATCCCATCTATTTACCTAGAGCAGGGGTGGCTATATTTTGGCCCTTCGGATGCTGCTGGTCTGAGTCCCCTCTGACCCCATTGGCCACGACCAAATTGAGTCCTTGGAGGAGGCTTGGCTGAGTTTGTGCCTAAAACATTGCTCAGCCATCCTTGTTTTTGTGGCAAGGAGCTCTTGGAGAGACTGGATAATTTCCTTTTGAAAACCCAGCAGGGAGAAACCTTTAGGATGGCTGCTAGAGAGGATAGAAATAGCACAGTCCGAAACTTTAACACCATGAGCAGAATTGCCACATGCCAGCACTGGGGCGAGGAGCGAGGGATTTCCCTTCTGTTCTGATAAAGCATGCTTATTGCATACATTTATCTAGAGCAATTCTGGCTTGTTTTGAGGATGGAGGAAAAAATGAAAATGGAAGACCAGGTGATTTTTGTTCTTGGCCGTAGGAAGATGGAGATTTGTTTTATTATTCCCAATAACTTCACCCTGTACCATTAGATACATATATATTTAACCCTGTGGATGAAAGAATCACTCCCAGTTGTAGGCAAAATGCTTTTTTGTTGTGGTTCCAAAAAGGAAAATTCAGCCTAATCGTTTCTGTCTAAGGTCCTTTCTCCCCCCCCCCCCCGCCCCCCGCCGTTGTGTTCTTCTAATTGGAAAGGATCTGCAACAAAAACCCACAATTCTTGTGTTCTCCACAGTCATTTTACCAAAGCGAAGCTGGAAGGAAAATCAAACTTATCAGTGCATCTAAATGCTCACTCCAGGAGCTTGGAACAGCAGACTTTGAATTATGTTGCTGACTTTTTCTTTTCTTTTTTTAAAGACACGTCTTTTCTTAGAATAAAGTTATTTATTTTTTTTGTAAATACAATTCTCTAAAGTTAAATAGATCGAAATTTACTTTGGTATTTTTGTAATAACTCATGGAAAGAGCTTTCAGTAAAAACCTTTTTGTTTGGAGAACTGTCCTCATTCTTTGTAAACTTGCAGAAAATAACAGTAGGGTTGCCGTATACAGAGGTGGAAGGTTTTGTCTCCCCAACACGGGAATACTAGACTTATTGTAACTCCTTGGGTGTGTGGTTTAATTTGGGTTTTGCAAGGTGAAATATGTGGGTTTTGTGGACAATTGTAAGTTGCACTTCTGTGTTTATGAATAGGCTTAGGTAATTCTGTGCTTTAATAACGGTAAGTGGCCATGGGGCTGCTTTTTCTACGGTCTTCTGACAAAGGTAGCAAAGATAATTTGTTTTGAACCAAAGCTCTGAACTTTTTAGTGTCATGCGAGGAACAGTCCCATGATAGCTGGAACAAACAAACAAAGAAAGCTAGGAAATCCCCTTCTGTGGCAACCCTGAGGTCAAAGTCACATGATTTCAAGAGCATGTGATCAGCATGGGAGATTCTAATCAAAGGGGAAACCCATTCTTAAAAGGGAAGCTGTTGGAAGGGGCCCTAACTCAGTGGGGCACACGCTGGTCATCCAAACCTCTTTTTCCCAATTGGGCCTGCATGAAACTTACGGCCAAGGCTGGAGACACAGGATGCAAATTGCAGCATCCCAAGTGAAAGGGCGCATGAGTGACTGGTTTCATGTGGTGTGGCAAGGAGAATGCTCCTCTTTTACCTCCATTGTTCCAGGTTGAAGGTTGCCAGTACGTTTCCAAGCACAATTCAAAGTGTTGGTGCTGACCTTTAAAGCCCTAAACGGCCTCGGCCCAGTATACCTGAAGGAGCTTCTCCAAACCCATCGTTGGACACTGAGGTCCAGCCCAGAGCACCTTCTTGCGGTTCCCTCCCTGCAAGAAGTGAGGTTACAGGGAACCAGGCAGAGGGCCTTCTTGGTGGTGGCATCCTATCAGATATCAAGGAAATAAACCACTATCTGACTTTTAGAAGACATCAGGGAAGTTTTTAATGTTTGATGTTTTACTGTATTTTTAATATTTTGTTGGAAGCCGCCCAGAGTGGCTGGGGAAACCCAGCCAGATGGGTGGGGTATAAATAATAAATTATTATTACTGCATTAAGACATGATATGGGGGGGGGGAGGTGGGCAGATAGAGAGGAGAGCCTTCCCCATCCTCTGTACGAATGTGGCAAAATACCTTATTTTCAGCAGCAGCAGAGAAGACCTGCCTTGCTGCATCAAAGGACCATCTGTTCCAGCATCACACACACACCCTTTCCATGCCAGTTCCTCTAGGACAGGGGTGGGGAACCTTTTTGACTCCGGCGATCAGATCTTTATCCTGGTCCCAGCCCAGGTCCAGCTTTGATAGGTTGGTGGGGCAGCACACTTCTGCCAGTCACATGACATCACAATAAAACCACATGTCTGGCAGGTAGGTTGTCCTGCCTGCCAAAATCCCTCTCCCCCCTCCCCCCCAGTACGAGGTGGAAAAAACCACCTTTCTCCCTATCGACTGATGGGGGGGGGGAAGCCTGCATTTTGCAAGCACCAGCTGCTTGAGGGCAAAGTCCATCTCATAGCAGATATCTGCCCCCAAAAAACAGGGCTGCTTGGCTTCGGCTGTGAGATATTGCTGTAGAGCTGCCTTACTTAAGAGGAGATGGGAGAAAAAGTTTGCCACCTGCAGATCTCAAAAGCACACCATTCCCCCAATTCAGAAAGCGAAATCTAAAGTAGGAAGAGGGTGCTGGATGAGGAAATCAGTCAGGCATCTGTGAAATGTTTCCACTTCAGGGTGGGTGGATGGGAGACCTCAGGTCAGGAGTAGCTTTCCAGGCTGATTTATTGAGGTCTTGAGGCTCTGGAAGGCCACAAACCCTCCTCTCTAGAGCTCAATAATGCCAGAACACAATAACAGAAGGCTGCTGGATCAGGCCAATGCCCATCTCCTGCAGCATCCTGTTTTCCCAGCGGCCAAGTGGGAGCCTGCAAAGAGGACTGCAGTGCAACAGCGCTCTCTCCCTTCCTGCAAGTTGCAGCAACTCATCATCCAAAGCATGCCGCCCCTGCAACACAACCATCCGAGTTAGGAGCCACTGATGGCTTCATCCTGCACAGAACCAGCATTAACAGCCAATTTACAAGATGCACCTTTTTATTTAGAGGACGAAACCGTTGTTTAATTCAAACTAGATCACGTGTGTATAGCCTATGCAAAATAAAACACACACCAAAAAAAAATGTATTTAAAAATCTCCAGCGGTCTGCTTTCCTTTCAGGCTTTGGTGGGGCAAATCTGGTGTAGATAAACTTGCCCAGATCTGCAGCGGCAGAGCTAAGAGTCTTTTGCAAGCTGCATCCTGCTCATTAAAAGAGAAATAAAAGCATATATCCAATGCTACTACCCACAATTCCTGCTGGCAAGTCTTCAGCTCTCTACTGCGTTGTACTTTTAGTTCAGAATAGAAGTAGGTTTCAAGTATCTCCATCATTGTTGCATCTGCTTGCGATGAACTTGTTTGGCAGCTGCTCGCCTGGCCTGCAACTTGCCCGTGGGGACGAAAGAAAAGCAGAGGTTTTCTCCTATCGGGTCACTGGGGCAGGAAATTTCCAATAGCCGCCCCAACAGAGAATCTAGCCTCAACATTCACAGCATCGGTTTATCTAGATCACCTATCTGGACATTATTTTCCCTAGGATTTGCTCTGCACTCTGTGGACACATCAGAAGCTGGTCCTGCTCTAGCCAAACATGTAAAGAGGAGGGAAGGATCTGAGGCACTGAGATCTTTGATTCTTAGCAGAAAGATGATCATTTGGGTCAGAAAGACAAAATTCTAGGCCTGGAACCTATTTCCTCACATTTACTTCTCAGCAGTAATTTTAAAATGCTTCGGAAAGCTCCAAATGAATACAAAAACAGATTTTGGAGCATCCAAGTTCGGTTAGCAAACAAGGGACCTACCAGGTGGTCACTAAAGTTGAAGAGGCAACCTGAGTTTCTGAGGGGCCCTGCAAAATAAAATTTAAAAAACCTGGCCACCAACTTGAAATCAGTTGCTACAGAAGCCCTGAAGTGCCTCATTTTGTTAGAAGCTACCTTTAAAAAACAGGATTTTTTTCCCACAGGGATCTCATCAACATTCCCCAGGGAGAGAGAATTTTGGAACCAAGTGTCTCTTCAGGCTGCATAAAAGGCCTTAGCAATTTACACACAGAAACAGAGAGAGAGAAATATCATTGAGGTTTCCAATTGCAACGCTTCCTCTCAGTGCTAAAAAAGGAGGAGAATGTGGGACAGTGCCAAAGCACAAAGATGAATTAAGACGCTGCACCAGTTCAACACTTTTCCGTGGACGGTGCAGGCATGCTTTTTGCAGGAAAGAACATGCACTTGTTGGACGTGAGGCTGGATAAACATCCCACTTCTTGGCCAAAGGTTCTTCTTGCACCCAAATCTTCAGAGGCAAAAAAAGGCACAGCGGAAAAAAATTATTTCCATGAACTCCAGAAAAGGGAAAAAAGCATATATTTAAAAAAGCATGTGCCTAATGTTGCTCAGAGACGCCTGTAGGTGCCAACAAGAGCGTTGCAGCTGGGACAGTAGTGGTCAACGTCTTGAAGCGAATCCACGCAGAAGGGGATGAGGCAGCAGCCGGCGACACACCTGTCGAGAGAAAGCAGGCAGCCTTCAGAACACAGACTCTTGCCCCAGGTACTCCGTGACTGCCGTTTCCGGATAAGATCAGTAACACGGCTACAGGTGTTACCAATACTAAGCAAGGGGGAAAGGACATTCCGGCTCAGCTCAAGGCAGTTTCCTAGTGCAATACAGCACCATCACATCTTACTCCTGTTCTGTGGATCTATGCAAACTTCCGTGCGTACAAGCATCCCTGGTCTTTAGCTAATGGGACCTCCTGCTGCTGCCGTGCCGCGCCGCCGGAGCACGATTTCTGTTCTCATCCTGAAGCAAAGTTCTTAACCCGAGGTACTATTTCTGGGTTAGCGGAGTCTGTAACCTGAAGCGTCTGTAACCTGAAGCGTCTGTAACCTGAAGTGTCTGTAGCCCTAGGTACCACTGTATATCCCACACCTCTTTATACCATTCTTCCATTTTATATTCTGCTTTCCCCTTCCACTTCCTAGCTATCATAATTCGTGCAGCTGTCAATGAATCTGTGAGCGAGGCCTTCATAGCCTGCGAACCTTCCACCCCATTGTAAATTGATAATAGTACTACCTCTGGACTTTTAGTCAGCTTTAACCCAGTGATTTCTGTATTCTCCTTAAACACCCTTTGCCAAAAAAATTGTACATATTTACACCCCCACCACATGTGAACTTAATTCCCTGTTTCCTGGCATCCCCTCAAATGGGACCCCTTCTACCCCAACAACTCCCAAGATTCTGTGAAGCTCACTGGGTGACCCTGAGCGAGTAACTCCCTCTGGGCCTAACCTACTTTACAGGGTTGTTGTGGACATTACATGAGGAGTGGGAGAGCCCACATACGCCACTTGGAGCTCCTTGGAGAAGGTGATTGATATATGCATAATAATAATAATAATGTTGTTGGTTGTGAACGTTCCCCCAATGTAATGTGGGAGCAGCCAACCTGCGGCCCTCCAAGAAACTGCGAGGCTCCTATCTCCCATCAGCCACAGCCAGCATGCCCAATGGTCACAGCTCAGCAGCCCCCGGCTTAATGCATACAAGAGATCAGCATAGAAAGGCAGCTGACAAGGACCTACTTACCCCACCAGGAAGAGGCCGCCACAAGCCAGCCAGGTCAGTGCCCCAGAGGTGTACGAGAGGCGCGTCAAAATGGTTTTTTGACACGCAGGGCAGTTCATCTGGACGGGACGGTCGTGGAAGACCAGCGGTGCCTGGACGTAAACCGCCTGAACAGTAACTGGGGCAGCAGAGGAGGCAAAGAGACAAGGGCGAGAGAGTCACACTCCTTTCCTGCTCAACCTCGGACTCCCTCTTCCTCAACACCCGGGCAAAAGTGCCTTGCAAATTGCCGTCTGGCTCGCCAGAAGCTCAGATCCGCCGGGAGAAAAGCCACCCCAATGGGAAATCAAAACAAACCATCTCAAGGAAGATGCAAGAGGCTTCCTCTTCTGTCTCGGCTGCTGGCTTTCAGATGCCAACATGGCTGAATTCCCAAAAAGGGAACAGGGGATGTTGCTAGGCTGCAGCTCCACCTGGGCGAGGGTCAGAGACCATGATGGGAGCTGCAATCCAACCGTGCCTGGAGGGTTATGGGGCTCAGTCTGAGGGGCACATGCTGATGCTATAAAGGCCTGGGGTTCCGTTTGCACTGTGTGTTTAAAGCTCTACGCTACTGTCAGGCTTCAAGGAATCCTATCCCTCCCACGGTGGCAGCCAAGTAGAGAAACAAGAAGAGTTCTTACAGAGTCTTTTGAGTACCTTGGTACTCAAAACGGCTTGGCTCCCAAACAAATCGGCTCCCAAACGCCACAAACTCGGAAGTGTGTGTTCCGGTTTTTGAACGTTTTTTGGAAGCCGAACATCGACGCGGCTTCTGCTTGGGTGCAGGAAGCTCCTGCAGCCAATCGGAAGCCGCACCTTGGTTTTCGAATGGTTTCAGAAGTCAAATGGATTAAGTTAGAGAACCAAGGTACCACTGTATTCAATATTCACAGAGAGAGACGTAGAAATGTCATCTCTCTTAGACAATGGCGTTGCTCCAAGTAAAGTCCCACCCCCTCCATCTCTCCTATTCTACATCATCCCTGCGTCAGTTGATCTGTGCTTTCTGCCTCTGAGTTTTCTGTTCTCCTACTCTCAATGCCCGCCGGGTCCTGGGAGAGTGAGGGGTCAGGAATGCTTTCAAGAGACACTGAGTTTGTCAGCTGTCTCGTCCCTGGTGCTTCTTCTTCCTCCTGCCCCTCTCCCAATATTTCCCAGATTCTCCCCTCTGCAGCCTCTGAACTATGACCTTCTGCAAACCACTGTTCTGAATCTATGCTGTCCTCCTCTTCTCGGGAAGGTTCAGGAGGGGAAGGCGGTCTCCACCATTCCTCCTCAGTCCAGTTCTTGAAAGCTACTTCTTTAAACAGCCACGACTCCCCCCAAGGAATCCTGGGAAGTGTAGTTTGTTGAGGGTGCTGGGAGTTCTTCAGAGGCCCTTGTTCCCCTCATGGAGCTACAGTTCCCAGAGTGCTTTAAACACCAATCCCAATTCCCAGGGAACCGTAGCTCTGTGAGGGGAACGAGGGCCTCTGAACAACTCCCAGCACCCTCAACAAACTACACTACCCAGGATTCCTTGGGGGGAGTCGTGGCTGTTTAAAGAGGTATCGTAGCGCTGTTGATTTAGAGCACTGGTGGGCTCCAGTTCTGCTCAGAGGGTACCGGGGGACCTTATATTTATAGCCTTCAATCTTCCAGATGGAAGGAAAGTGGGGTGTAAGTGGACCAAGATGGTGCAGTTGAAGGCTTACCTGGTTGGGGACCTCCTATGACTCCAGGTTGCATGCCATATGGCGGCGCCTGTTGGCCTTTCATCGCTGGTCCAGGCCCAGTCCCCGGGACGGGATAGGGCTGGGGGTACGGAGCAGAATGGATGCCGGTTGTCTCGGTGTAAGGAGGAGGCTGGGCCCCCTGAAAGCCAGGAGCGGATGGATCCATTTTTCTGGGAGACAGAAAATGAAAAGGCATGCATGTTATTATTTCCTCAATATCTTGCCCTTCGTCCCAAAGGATGCAAATGCATCAAAAACACACCTTTTTTAAAAAAAGTATTCTAAACGTAAGCTAGTGTTAAAAGCTTATCTTTCATATATAGATATATTATTAAATAAAATGAAGAGCATAAATAAATGTTGAAAGCAGCAGAAAGTATTCGTTCATTTATTCATTCGTCCATTCTCCACCTTTTCCCCTGATGGGATTCAAGGCAGCATGCAGATAAAACCAAGAATTGCTTAAAAACCAGAATCGCTGCAGAATTGTTGGATATTGATAAAGTTATCACTGATCTGCTTGTTACAAAAAACATCAATTTTCCCATAAATCTTAGGCTGGTTTATATGTATTCTTTTAGCTCAGTCATAGTTACCATGGACCACATTTCCTCAATCCATTCAGATACAATCACAGATATGCTCCACAAAGGGGGAGCCACCACCCAAAAGGCCCTGTTATGCATCAGCACCAACTAGGCAGCCCCTAGTGGTGACACCACCAGCGAGGTGGGCATAGAATGTAGGTGTTGTGCTTAGTAGCCATTTGTCTTATCTTCCACTGATTGTCTTAATTGAAAGAAGGAACTTCAGAATTAAAGCGAGATATGGATAGAGGAAGAAGGTGGTCTGAAGAACATGTGAACCGCCCTGAGACCTTCGGGTATAGGGCGGTATAGAAATAAAATAAATAAAAATAAAATCAGACAAGCCACGTTGGAGCAGGCCAAAGGCCTACCTGCTGTCACAATGACCAATGGTGCTGTCACAATGGGAAACCTGAAAGATGGGAAACCTGCAATCAGGAGCTTAGGCACAACCACAGTCTCCTCAATTGCGAGTCCCAGGAACTGTTCAGAGGCCTCCAGCAAGGCTCTGAATAATCAGAAGGAACAAAGGCAGCAGCATTAATTTTAAGGCCAGCTAAAAATAGTCATGTTCTTAACTGGCTTTTGACATCATTGTTAATGCTGCTGCCTTTGTTAATTCTGATAAACTAAACAGAGCGGTACTTTGTACAGTAGCTCTGCAGAAAAAGCCATAAACAAAAGATTATTATTTTTTAACCGCATTCAAAAAGCCTAGAAAGTGGGTGCCAACTTAAAGGAAGGAGACGGACTCGCCGGGTGACCAGTCACAGTCTCCCAGCCTAATGTTTTGAGGATAAAAGGGGGAAAGGGAGGGGCAGAGAACCACCTTGATCTGCCTGCTGGAAAGGCAATATGTGAATGTACTACTAATCATAGTGAGAAGTATCCCAAAAGGAATAGAAGGGATTTCTCCTGTTCTGACAAGACTCTTAAAAGTGAATGCATTGCTGGCCTACTAGACCCAGGAAAGGGAATCTGTGGCTCTCCAGATGTTGCCCCATCATCTCTGGCCACTGGCCATGCTGACTGGGGCTGATGGGAGTCCAACAACATCTGGAGGGACACAACCAGGGCTAGAAAGTCATACACAGGCATCCCCAAACTCGGCCCTCCAGATGTTCTGAGACTACAGTTCCCATCATCCCTAGCTAACAGAACCAGTGGTCAGGGATGATGGGAACTGTAGTCTCAAAACATCTGGAGGGCTGAGTTTGGGGGTGCCTGGTCGTATGTATAAGCTAATCGCCAAATGCCATCTTAAACCTAGGTTGTGCTCACCACAATGGAAAACCAGGCACCATGTTTTCCTCCAGTGGTGTTGTTGCTGTTGATTTCATTTCTATGCCTTTATATTTTAAAGAAAAAAAATCTCAAAGCGCTTTGCAACACATTAAAACATCAAAGGAAACAATCCAGAATAAAACAAATTCAAGCTTCCAGGAAAATGTTTCAGATCCTTCTCTGAGTGAGATTTGGCTTTCCCTATTTGCCTACTTAATTTATAGAGCAGCCTCATGGCAGAAGAACGCTAGGGAGCCAGTGTGGTACAGTGGTTAGAGTGTCGCACCAGGACCTGGGAGATTAGGGTTCAAATCCCCACTCGGTCCTGAAGCTCACTGGGTGACCTTGGGCCAGTCACAGCCTCTTAACCTCCCTCACAGGGTTGTTGTAGGAGGGGGGAAAGCCCTGTACTCCTTGGGGAGAAAGGTGGAGTCAAAATGCAATTAACAGCAGACACTCACTCTTGAGAAGAAGAATAAGAAGACTTTGGATTTGATATTCCGCTTTATCACTACCTGAAGGAGTCTCAAAGCGGCTCACATTCTCCTTTCCCTTCCTCCCCCACAACAAACACTCTGTGAGGTGAGTGGGGCTGAGAAACTTCAGAGAAGTGTGACTAGCCCAAGGTCACCCAGCAGCTGCATGTGGAGGAGCGGGGAAGTGAACCCGGTTCACCAGATTATGAGTCTACCGCTCTTAACCACTACACCACACTGGCTCTTGAGATGTTGAACAGCCGGCTAGCTGTCCATGGGAGATTCAGAAGCAGAAGCAGCTCCTAGCTGCTTCAACATCCAGTGGTTAACCCAGACAAAAATATGACTTTCCACTTCCAACTATTAGCCAACCACAATCTTTGCATGCCCCACATCTTGCATTAAGTCAATCTTTCTCCAGAAAGAAACAAATGGCTACGTAAGCAAACTTGCGGCAACGAATTTCCCCATCCAGTTGCACAAAACATAGAGCTGTCTTTGGGATCAGCGGGTTCTTTTATTGCTCATCGGTTCACTGGTATTTTATCTGCAAGTATATCTTACCATCACTACCCAACAGCTACATGTGCAATACTACCTACAAAACCTACGTAGAAAAAAAACCACAAGCTGCAAGATGGAGTGGGTTGGAGCCACAAGCCTTCAAGAGATCAGATCACAGATGCAGGCCAGAAGACCCCACGGTGCCATAAGCAGAGTGAAAATGTGTTGCGGGAAGAACCGGGAGAGAGAATAAGGATCTTGACAGATTAGAGAACTGGGCCAAAACAAACAAGATGAATTTTAACAGGGAGAAATGTAAAGTATTGCACTTGGGCAAAAAAAATGAGAGGCACAAATACAAGATGGGTGACACCTGGCTTGAGAGCAGTATATGTGAAAAGGATTTAGGAGTCTTGGTTGACCACAAACTTGACATGAGCCAACAGTGTGACGCGGCAGCTAAAAAAGCCAATGCAATTCTGGGCCTCATCAATAGGAGTATAGCATCTAGATCAAGGGAAGTAATAGTGCCACTGTATTCTGCTCTGGTCAGACCTCACCTGGAGTACTGTATCCAGTTCTGGGCACCACAGTTCAAGAAGGACACTGACAAACTGGAACGTGTCCAGAGGAGGGCAACCAAAATGGTCAAAGGCCTGGAAACGATGCCTTATGAGGAACGGCTAAGGGAGCTGGTCATGTTTAGCCTGGAGAAGAGGAGGTTAAGGGGTGATATGATAGCCATGTTCAAATATATAAAAGGATGTCACATAGAGGAGGGAGAAAGGTTGTTTTCTGCTGCTCCAGAGAAGCGGACACGGAGCAATGGATCCAAACTACAAGAAAGAAGATTCCACCTAAACATTAGGAAGAACTTCCTGACAGTAAGAGCTGTTCGACAGTGGAATTTGCTGCCAAGGAGTGTGGTGGAGTCTCCTTCTTTGGAGGTCTTTAAGCAGAGGCTTGACAACTATATGTCAGGAGTGCTCTGATGGTGTTTCCTGCTTGGCAGGGGTTGGACTCGATGGCCCTTGTGGTCTCTTCCAACTCTATGATTCTATGATTCTATCTCCTTATGGGAAAACCCTGTGTCAGCAGCACCAGTGACTTCTATGGGGCACAAAGCTAGGCAATGCGTATGGAGGTCCTGGGCTACCCAGATGACAAGACACACACACACACACACACACACACACACACACACACACACACCTCGCTGATTATATAATACAGTGGTACCTCGGGTTAAGTACTTAATTCGTTCCAAAGGTCCGTTCTTTACCTGAAACTGGTCTTAACCTGAAGCACCACTTTAGCTAATGGGGCCTCCTGCTGCTTCCGCGCCGCTGGAGCAAGATTTCTGTTCTCATCCTGAAGCAAAGTTCTTAACCTGAGGTACTATTTCTGGGTTAGCGGAGTCTGTAACCTGAAGTGTATGTAACCCGAGGTACCACTGTACAGGCACGTCCAACAGGTAGATTGTGACCTACCGGGAGATCACTGAACATCTGTGGTTGAACGCTGGTAGATCAACAACTTTGGCTCCCCTAAAAAACAGGCCTTCCTTGTTCCTAAAAAACAACTTTGACCTGAACCCCAAAAAAGCGGGTCGATCACTGTCAGTTTTTAACTCTGAGTAGATCACACAGTATCTTGGGAGTTGGCCACCCCTGATATAATACAATCATACCTCGGGTTACAGACGCTTCAGGTTGTGTGTTTTTGGGTTGCACACCACGCCGAACCCAGAAGTACCGGAATAGGTTACTTCCGGGTTTCAGTGCTTTGCGCATGCGCAGAAGCGCCAAATCACAACCTGCGCATGCACAGGTGCGGTGCTGCGGGTTGCAAACACTGTAGGCTGAGAACGTGTCTCCTGCACGGATCACGTTCGCAACTCGAGCGTCCACTGTAAATCCACATACAAACAAATGATCTTAAAAGCTGTAATGTTTAACCAGGTGTATTAGTAAACCAAAACGGGTTTCTTCCCACCAACCAAAGGACCCCACAATCAAATGAAGCAGCAGGTTTATTTTTAACCATTGAATCTTTAAAATACAATGGTACCTCAGGTTACATACGCTTCAGGTTACAGACTCCACTAACCCAGAAATAGTGCTTCAGGTTAAGAACTTTGCTTCAGGATGAAAACAGAAATCGTGCTCCGGCGGCGCGGTGGCAGCAGGAGGCCCCATTAGCTAAAATGTTGCTTCAGGTTAAGAACAGTTTCAGGTTAAGAACGGGCCTCCGGAACGAATTAAGTACTTAACCCGAGGTACCACTGTACATAAATGTAAAGGGTGCCATTCCCTTCAGAACCACATGTAACCAAATAAACACCCCGTGTTTCTTTATCTGGGAAGCAGGCTCAGTCGTTTCCGGGAGTTGGAACGAAAAGAACAAGTCTCACCGCTTGGCCTGGCAAGGCGCCTGCAGGTGGTTTAAGTCCTCGGCCGTTCCGGCTTCCAAATGTGAAAAGGGGGTTTGCAGAGCACAGCCATGCGAAGCGAGGAATAAATAATGCAAATGGCACCCAGATACTTTCAGCAGCCCAAAGTACACAGTATGATAAAAGGATGCAGCTTCCTGTCCAAGCTGGTGTGTTTGCTCAGGGAACAGCTCTATTTTCTTTCCAAAGATACTCTTCCACCTACCTGGCCTGCAGTGAAGCATAAACTTCCGTGTTGTAGACATTGCATATATATAATTTATACATGCAGGCTGAAAAGGCCCCCTTTTTTTTTTACAGTACGCATTTAGCATCTCTCTAAGAAATTGCCAGTCTAATCAAGCTGCTTGATGGCACAAATGCATTTTATTAAAAAGCATATGTCAGAGACACCAGCCTCACTTCTCTATGTTTTTTTAAAAAATTCTTTTCTTCCTCCAAACCTTTATTAGGCATTACAGATGTAGACCGTCTTAAAACATCCAAATGCAACATTTTAAAAAACATATACAAAGAAGCAGCCATATAAGACATATAGTAACAGAAATTGTCATGGGAGTGTCTTGCCACCTAAATGGTGCCAATAGGAGATACTATTGACAGAAACTCAGCCACCTCCAGCTGAATATCAGACAGGTGGAATTTGATATCTTCATTGTGCCATGATGCTAAGCTACCCAAAAAGGGGGATAACACGTGTTTACGTAGCTGGTTGTACAGTGGACAGTAGAAAAGAATATGTTCTACAGTGTCGGGCACATTCAAATAACTTCCACAATGTCTATCATTTCTAGGGATGTTTAAATATCTGCCCTTAACAAAAGCTGAGGGAGAAACGTTCAGCTAACATAAATGCCCTGCGTTGGACTGGAATTACCATACTTTTCCATGTATAAGACTAGGGTTTTTTTATTTAAAAATTATGTTCAAAATTGTGGGTCGTCTTATACACGGATACAATCTCCACCCATTTTCTCAATTAGGAGTCCCCCAAAATAGGGGGCATCTTATACATGGGGGCGTCTTGTACATGGAAAAATACGTTATTAACTTTGAGTCATCCTGTTATTGGTTGTATTAAAACCACAGAACTTGGGGGAGCAGATTTGATTTACAGCTGACTCAATGTTCTGTTTTTCAATATCCCTTATCTAATTTGGATATTGCAATAAATGTACTGCTCACTAGAATTACACAATAATTCCAAGTCAACACCAATAAATTGAATTTTGCTGTGTATGAGTTGGAGCCATCTGGATTTATAGGAGTCCTTAAGTAAGTCAGAAAGCAGACTCGACGGTTGGGAACGGAAATGGCAATGAAGTCAGTATTTTATAGTGCTAGTCCACGCTCATCACGTGTATACCTCATTCTGTACACATTGTCTCATACTTGATTGAATTTGGGAGCCCAAGGACAGGCTAAATCACTATTATATAAAGGTAAAGGGACCCCTGACCATTAGGTCCAGTTGCGGACGACTCTGGGATTGCGGCACTCATCTTGCTTTACTGGCCAAGGGAGCCGGCGTACAGCTTCCGGGTCATGTGGCCAGGATGACTAAGCCACTTCTGGTGAAACCAAAGCAGCGCACAGAAACGCCATTTACCTTCCCGCCGGAGCGGTACCTATTTATCTACTTGCACTTTGATGTGCTTTCGAACTGCTAGGTTGGCAGGAGCTGGGACCGAGCAACGGGAGCTCACCCCGTCGCGGGGATTTGAACTGCCAACCTTCTGATCGGCAAGCCCTAGGCTCTATGGTTTAACCTACAGCGCCACCCACGTCCTCCATCCATATTGGGATCCCAAAAAGTAGCTGGGACGACACTTTAGCTTGAAAAATCTGAATGGCAGCTGGTATAAACCCATTACATTTCTGAAAATAAAAGTGGAGTACGTTTTGCCTGTTTTATAGCACTTGTGCATTGGTTTGACCAACTGGAGTTGCTCTGGAATAAAATTCTGAAATAAATCTGCATCTTTATTTGCTGGATTTCTTGTCCTCTTATTTTCCATTTCTCTAGTGTCCGGAAATTAGAGAAGACCAGATTTTTTTGTCTTCTCATAATTTATAGAGAGTTTGTTAATTTCACAGTAAGAAACCAAGGAGAGTAAAAGATGATTCAAACCTATCCTCGTCAGTGATAATAAGGTCGCATCATCTGCATACAGTTAAAGGGGGACTGGGTTTTGGTTGATTTGGGGGACATGTGGTTCTATTTTGTGGATGTGCTCTGGAAGATCTGATGGGGGGAATTAAAGAGAAAAGGGGCATGAATGCACCCTTGTTTTACACCTTTCATTTTAGGGATATCAGGAGAGATGACCTTTGATATTGAGTTTGATTTAGCAGATGTTATAAGGTAACTCTCTATAGGTCAAAACCGTAAGGTGAGGGAAACATAAGGGCCAGACTGAGTCCAAACCAAAGGCCAGGCAGAACAGCTTTGTCTTTCAGGCCCTGCGGAAAAATGTAAGAGGCAGCAGCGACTGAGCAGGACCCTGAATGGGAAGCTGTAACCTTTCCGTCCAGCCAAAGGCACTGCCTTTGCAGATAGGAGCACAGAACTCACCGTGACCAACCCTGCTGTCTCGACATTCCTGCAAGCTCACCACTCCTCGTCTTAAAAAGCTTGGCAGGACAAGCAGGGGAACTCGTTGAGACGTCCTCGCCACTTCGGAGCTCCTTATTCTGCTCCTAATTCCTGAGTCATGACTCCTGGGCCCTTCTCTGCTGCTGCCCAGTCTGCCTAAAGGTCTCTTCCTTACTCCTAAGAGTCTACGGCCAAAACCTAACTTCCTGCCACAATGACAGTTAACTCCTAACTGAGCGGAACCCCCAGCCAATCGGAACTTGCTCTCACCCAGACCAACCGGGCTGAATTTACCTGGTCCAGGCCCCGCCTCGTACTATTGTAAAGTAACAGAAGGGAGAGAAAAAGAGAGACCCTCAGAACCTGTCACCAAGGACCTGGCTCTATGTGGCTTTCCAACCTCGCAAGAGTGCAAAACTTCAGAGCAGATGGGTGGGGTATAAATAATAAAACTATTAGTAGTATTATTATTCGGACTTTTACAGTCACAGAAAATTCCTTAACCTCAAAGCATGAGCAGAAAATAAACAGCTTTTTTCCCACACGGAGGAAAGAATAGCTAACTCAAGTGCTTATGAATGCAGATCTATAGTGCTCTCTGTAAGTCATAAATCATCCTCTTTTGCATGCAGTGGGTCCCAGTTCAACCTTGGCAACACCTCCAGTAAAAAGGCCATGTCGCCATTAAGAAAAAGAGTTAGGAACAGGCCCATGTATATGTGGCCTATCCCTGGACCAAGTGACTTTGGTTCTTTAAGTTCTCAGAGTTCTTAACCGAGCTTGAGGTTGTCATATGAACCAGCCAGATATTTAACTGATCATCCATCACAGCCAGTCCATCATCTGAACAATAAGACTTGAGAGCCATCCTGCCCAAACATGGCAACTAGACATTCCAATTTGGCAGGGCCGTATTAAGTATATCCGGTGCCGTGGTGCAAAAATCCCTCTGGCGTGCCCCTGCCCCATTTCCCAGAGTTGCTGACCTTTTTACGGCACTGCCGGCAGCTTTGCGGGGCTGGAGGAGGCGGGCAGCGGCTGGAGGGTGGCTCCTCCGGCGTGGAAGAAGCAGAGGCTCTGGGCATGGTGCCGCTTCAGCGAGGTGGGCAAGGGCGGTGAGCTGATGCTGGGAGGTGCTGCGCCCAGTGTCTGCCTCTTCCCTGGCGCCTGTGCCGTGATGGCCACGGCAGGCAGAGGCCCCAGGCGCGGCACTGCTTTGGCACAGCATGGCAGAGGTGGGCGAGGGCGGTGAGTTGATGCCAGGAGGCGCCGTGCCCAGCCTCCGCCTCTTCCCTGTCGCCCTCCAGAACTTGGCGCCCTGGCACCCCACACCACTTGCCTCTATGGGCAAGTCGCCCCTGCATTTTGGCGACTGCAACCCTGGTTTAAAAAGCCATTTGGTGCCTGGCCTATACAGTGGTACCTCGGTTTTCAAAAGTAATCTGCTCCGGAAGACCGTTCAACTTCCGAAACATTCGAAAACCAGAGCATTTACTTCCGGAAAACTCAGTACGGAAGCCGCATGGTATGTTTGACTTCCAAAAAGCATTCGGAAACGGAAACAGTTACTTCTGGGTTTTCGGCCTTCAAAAAGGTTGTCAAGCCTCTGCTTAAATGGTCTTTAACCAGAGGCTTGACAACCATATGTCAGGAGTGCTCTGATGGTGTTTCCTGCTTGGCAGGGGGTTGGACTCGATGGCCCTTGTGGTCTCTTCCAACTCTATGATTCTATGATTCTATGAAAAACCGAAACGTTTGACTTCCGAGATGTTCAAAAACCGAGGTACCACTGGATCTGATTTTCTAGCGCTGACCGGGAGCAATGCAAACTGCAACGTTTTTTGCCATTCTCACTTGTCAGGGATTCTGAACCCAAAGCTCTAAAACGAGCCTACAGAATTTCATAGAGCAGCCCTCAAATACAACCACTGAATAGAGATGTTTTGCCAGGAGAGGCCAGATAAGCGATTAGCATCTTGCCAGCCGTGGCAGATGTGCATGCAGTGATTTACTTGCGGTTTTATTCTTAGAACTGATGGAAGCCAGAGAACTCTCCACTCTAATGACTCTGCCTGCATCAGATTTTACGGTTATCTACGCTGCTTCCTTCCCCCCCCTTTCTTTGTTTCCCATAATTCCTGGAACTGTTACTGGAAATATTAACACAAACACACTTGGGATCTTTCTCAGTGGTTCTGGGACTTCATGTGCCAAAAATTAGGGAAGAAGAAACAAGGCCACAAACCAAACACCCCCCCCCCCCAGTGTTAAGCAGCTTGACATCCTCACATGCGATCCGACGCTCAGTTATTTTTTAAGGATATGTTTACAGATTTTTTGAAAATGCAGGTGCAAAAAGTCAGTAAGATGTATAGCTCAATGAAAAGAAAAGTGTTAGCTATAACTGTGACCAAGCAATGTCTTCAGTACAGTTGTACCTTGAAAGTCAAACGGAATCCGTTCCGGAAGTCCATTCGACTTCCAAAACATTCAGAAACCAAAGTGCGGCTTCTGATTGGCTGCCGGAAGCTCCTGCAGCCAATCAAAAGCCACGCAAGCCCCGTCGGACGTTTGGCTTCCAAAAATAGTTCACAAACTGGAACATTCACTTCCGGGTTTGCGGCATTCGGGAGCCAAAATGTTTGAGAACTAAGCTGTTCGAAAACCAAGCTACGACTATTAGGAAATAATTATTGGTGGTATTTTGTGGTATCTGAAGAAGTGTGCATGCTCACGAAAGCTCATACCAATAACAAACTTAGTTGGTCTCTAAGGTGCTACTGGAAGGAATTTTTTTAAAATTTTGTTTCCAAAGTCTATATAAGGGCTTGCGCACCATTGTTCTGGGTTCTCCTCCCTCCTGCATGTGGTAAGTGAGGACCCTGTTGCAACAGTTTAATAAAGATCAGGCTTACTAGCTGCTTTGCTTCTCAATGTTCTCTGGTTGGCCTCTGTTATTTTCTCCTACCGATAGGGAACCCACTTAAGGACTCTATACTGGCTCTTAGATACCCCATAAGGGAAAGGGGGCGGTTTTTTCTTATAGCACAAGGAAGGTGCAAGAGAGGAACTGAAAAGAGTTCCTTCAACTTTGACAATGTCATCGGACTAGAAAGTGAACATGGGAAGAAGGAGAAAGCTGAAGCATCAAGCTTTCAAGTTCCCCTCCATCAGTTTCTGGCTAGCGGTTCCTCTTTGGGGACAGGCAGCCATTCACAATCCTTCTGAGTCCACGGCCGATCGCAGAAATATAGACACAACACGTAGGCTAATAACTGTTAAATCATATGTAATAGAATAATGGTATCATTCAAAAGGTAGAAATAAATCTGTTGGAGTTCATATCTACAATGTAACAGACTAGTGGCGCAGAACGTCAAGCCATGTGTTCAAGGTAGGCGTCAAAGGTCAGTCTCACAATGGTTATTCAAAGGTTTCAACAAGAGACGTCTCAAAAGTCTCAAAAGTAAGGTTTTCTCAAATGTTTTTCAAAAGTTCCAACAGAAGACATCCCAAAAGTCTCAAGGACAGTGTTTCCGAAATTATACTACTGTTTCATTATAGTCTTCATCAGCTGAAAATACAATACAGTGGTACCTCAGGTTAAGTACTTAATTCGTTCCAGAGGTCCATTCTGAAACGGTTCTTAACCTGAAGCACCACTTTAGCTAATGGGGCCTCCTGCTGCTGCCGCGCCGCCGGAGCACGATTTCTGTTCTCATCCTGAAGCAAAGTTCTTAACCCGAGGTACTATTTCTGGGTTTGCGGAGTTTGTAACCTGAAGCGTATGTAACCTGAGGTACCACTGTACAATAATGCCCTTGTTATATTTGAACACATTTTCTATAAACACCAACTTTGTTTGGATACTGATTTGGATGGTTCAGATTAATCTGTATGTGCAAATTAAGATGGATGCAGATTTATTGTACTCTGATGTTTTGTTTGTCTTTCTTTCTTTCTTTCCTCAATAAATTTGCAAAAAAGAGAGAGAGAGAGAAGTAAATGAAAAGCTAGCTTAGCCCAGGGCAGTTTTGTACAACTTGACCTACCTTTACAGCTTTCTGGTGATGTCACATTCTGCAATTAAAAGTCAAGTCGGTCATACCTACACCAACCAGACCTCATGGAACATTTGAGAAGGCAAGTTTCCTACAGTCATGTTTCTGAGGCTTTTATTAGCATGAAACCAGCCTCCACCTAGGAAACTGTCCTTTCAAGGAAATAAGTGCAGAACTCTTAGACAAGGTTGGTAGTGTATGATGCAATCCTGGAGCACCCAGCTTCCTGAAAACCTCACCTTTCATTAAGTTGCTAGCTGTCATGGAAGTGTCAGAAGCCCAGCACAGTGGCTGGACGACATTTCCAGCAATCGAGAGGAGAGGGAATTCCATGTTCCAGCTGAACTGGAATGAAACACATTTTCGCTCGACTTGCAATGGATGACCAAAGGCTGTAGAATAGCCTATGCCAACGTGGTGCACACTAGACATTTCAGACGACAAATCCCACCAGCCTGATGGGAGTTGTAGTCCAAAACATCTGCAAAGGCTGCTGGAGGATTCCCAAGTGCACACAAGCCAAATAACAGGAGCAATTGCAATCAACATAAGAAAATCTTTAATAAAAACTAGGTGTTATATACTGGGACGCAGGTGGCGCTGTGGGTTAAACCACAGAGCCTAGGACTTGCTGATCAGAAGGTCGGCGGTTCGAATCCCCGCAACGGGGTGAGCTCCCGTTGCTCGGTCCCTGCTCCTGCCAACCTAGCAGTTCAAAAGCACATCAAAGTGCAAGTAGATCAATAGGTACCTCACTGGCGGGAAGGTAAACGAAGTTTCCGTGCACTGCTCTGGTTCACCAGAAGCGGCTTAGTCATGCTGGCCACATGACCTGGAAGCTGTACGCCAGCTCCATCGGCCAATAAAGCGAGATGAGCGCTGCAACCCCAGAGTCGGTCAGGACTGGACCTAATGGTCAGGGGCCCCTTTACCTTTACCTAGGTGTTATGTATTCAGTGTGTCTGCCTGAGCTTGAGTCTGGACTAAGAATTCTGAGCTCATGTGTTCTGATTCGATATGTGGTGTCCAATCACAGAACATTTCAGATTTGGGCCTCTGTCATTGGCCCTTGAACTCGGAGTCGTGATTCGCAGCTTGGAAGTTTAGACAGCCAATCACGGGGGGGGGGGGGAGTGGGAGTGGCCCAGGCTTTCAGGAATGTATATAAGCAGTTGCTTTGCCCCTGTTTCCCAGTTATGTAGTTCAATAAAAGTTCTGGCTGTTATCGCTGTGTCTTGCTTTGTAGGAACCCACCCACACTTCAATTAGTTCCTGGTTTTTTTGTAATGTCAAAAGCATCTGTGTTTGACTCTCTCCTTCTCTCCCTCCCGCAGTCCCCAACAAAAAGCAGTCCTATCTCATCACAAGTCCCTGAATCAGGAAGTGCTAACTACAGGTATCAGCAATAGCCGCCATGACTCAGACCTGAAGAGGAAGTGGCAGAAATGCAAATGGTTCATTGCACCCTCGCCAAACTTTGCAAAGCATAAGAACAGAGCTCACACCAGGACAGCCTTGTGAAAATTCTCATGCAGAGGTGGGGAACAGGATTGAGCCAAATTGGTTACTGCCCTCCCCTCAGCTTGTGAATCGAATCTGACAGGCAAACAGAGCTGTCAGTCACCTGACATCAGGCGACATTTCTTTGCAAGACCTTTGTGGTTAAAGTGCCGTGTTAAGCCCTCAAGAAAGCACTTGGCGTAGGATTTTGCTGTCTTGGCCCATCCAAAATGCCTACACACCTTTCTTTGTCTGAGGCAGGTTTTCAGCCTGGCATCGACTGTGACATCAGGTGTTGGGCAAGCAGGTGTGGCTCGGGTGAAAAGGTATCACAGGCCACACCTGGATGCATGGAATGCAGTTTGGTTATCAATGCGGTACAGAACAAGAAGGAAGCTGAAGAGAAAAGCGTCATTCATAAAGTGGTGGGCATTTGCATGGTTATCTTAAAAGGAGAAACATTTCTGCCGGAGCTCAATCCAGAGTCAGGCACAATTGTTTCCAGGTTCCCAGGTAGCTAAAGGAGTCTCTCAGAGGCAGCGTGTCCCAACAAGGAAAACAGAGAGGGAATAGGCAACTAGATATTGCTGGATGCCTCAAGGACGCCATCCATTTGGCATGCAAATCCAGCTATGATTTGCAGGAACCCAAATGCTCAGACATCCCACACTCGTGCCTCTCTGAAGCAATTTATCAAGCAGCTGTAAAAGAATCACTTCTCCCAGTAAGTTACAAGGCAGAAGATTCGAGAAGGAAGCTGGAATTCCCCGAAGCGAAGTTTTAAAGAATGGGCCAAGGAAACAGGCCACAAACCAAGGTCCAAATGAGCAACCCACCCCAGAAATAAAAAAACTGCCCCAGCCTCTCCTCGCCGCCTGTTCCTCAAAGTGAAAATTGTGGGTTTCGTTTTTGCTGTTGGACGTATGTTTCCTCCAAATCGGGCTCTCACCAAGACAATAATTTCATTCAGGCAGGGGCCAGTCACCCCCCACAGTAACTGCAAGGGCGAAAACTATTTTCAGAGATGAGTTGCGTGTTGAGCACAGGGGCTTTTTAGTGGTGGCTCCTCAATTCTCGCTTGGTGTCGAATTCTCTTTCAATGCCGTACAAAGTCCCTCTCCCCATAACCTCCCATACTTAAGGCGTTTATATACTCAGTGTTTCTAAGTGGCCTACATGACAATAAACCATGCTGGGAACAAAGCAATTAAAAAAATCACCATAAAACCCAACGGAAGCCTGAACGCTTCAAAAAAATAGCACAAAAAACTATTTGTACAGTTCACACATTGCTACTTGCAGTTTCTGTTGCTCCATCTGCCTGCTTACGGCGGAAAGCCCCTACACCTGTCCTCACTAACTTAAGGATATAAGAAGAGCCTGTTGGTTCTGCCCAATGGCTAATTTAGTTCAGCATCCTCTTCTTGATGCGGCCAATCAGATGCCTCAATAGGAAGCCCAGAAGCTGAACCCAAAGCACAAGAGTTCTCTCGCCTCCTGTGGTTTCCTGCAATTGCTATTCAGAAGTATTGCTTCCTCCAGAGCTTAGACATCCTGGGTAGTAGCCATTGATAGTTTTCTCCTCCATGAAACTGCCCAATCCTCTTTTGAAGCCACCCAAGTTGGTGACCATCACCATTTCTTACTGGAGCAAGGAGGAAAGGTGGAATATAAAGGAGAAACAGCTGGAATAGCTCAGCTGAGAGAGAGAGAGACTCTAAATCGCAGAGTCCAGGGTTTGAGCCACGCCTTGGGCCAAAACATTCCTGCGTTGCAGGGGGGTTGGGCTAGATGACCCTCAGGGTCCCTTCCAACTGGATGATTCTGTGGTTCATAAGCAAACAATAACATAGGAAAATGGTACTCTGGGGGCTAGACGGGTATGCAAAGCAGACGTGCCTCTTCTCCATCCTGCTAAACAGCCTTCACCAAGGACCTCAACAGGAAAGCGGCTCACATGGAAGAGACAACCACCCTTTTTAAAAAACTATGGTTCCAAACCAAGTTACTTATCATTTATTTGCTGTATTGATTAGGTACCTCTTAATTAAGCAAGTCCTCTTTGGGATCTCACAAATCTGTTAAAATGTAATAGATTTTCTTATTGGTAAATCAGATTCCTTATATTTACATTACAAAACATTTCAATTCAAGCCTACAAATGTTTTCAGGCGTTTGCAGTTTTCTTTCATATAAAATATAAATCTGTTCCAGTCCTTTTGAAACAGTTCGTCGCGCTGATGGTAAAAAAGTAATGATAGAAATGCCAAGAACTCAGAATGATGTTTGGAAGTCAGAAAGAGGGAGGGAAGGAGGTTGATGCTCTGTTAGAGCAATGTATTAAGTTATAGATTTATGTACAAAATGTGAATATGACAAAGATGGAAAACTTAATAAAAATTATTTGGGGGGGGGAATGTAATAGATTTTAAAATCCAATCCTTCAAACCCTAGGAAATGCAGGAGTGAAAACACAAGGGAAGAGCCTGTAGCTCACGGACAGAGCAACCGCCCTGCGCCCAGAAGGTCCCGGGTTCAAGCCCCACAGCAACCACGAGGTGGGTCTCAGAGATGCCCTTATCTAAACCCCTGGATTGCTGCCAGCAAGTCAGCATAGAAAGAGCTGAGATAAATGGATAAAGTGCCTGACTAGCGAAGGCAGCTTCCTGAATAATCATATTTAGACATCCTGCCCTTCCGTTTAACTGGAAATGTTACAATGTCTAGTTTATTGTACAGTTATATGGAGGGGGGGTTAAAATAAAATTACAGAACCAGACTGAAGCAGCCCAAGTGTCAACAGGCCTAGAAGAATAAGGCAAAAGGTGCAGTTTGTAAATAAAATAATTTCTTCCCAACTGAGATTAAACAAGCCTCCTCCCTGATGGACTTTCCTCCAGGTGTTTTAAAGGCAGCGTTCAGGCTTCCGCTGGGTTTTATGGAGATTTTTTTTAATTGCTTTGTTCCCAGCACGGTTTATTGGCATGTAGGCAACTTAGAAACACTGAGTATATAAACGCCTTAAGTATCAGAGGATATGGGGAGAGGGACTTTGTACGGCATTGAAAGAGAATTCGACACCAAGTGAGAATTGAGGGGCCACCACTAAAAATCCCCCGTTCTCAAGACGCAACTCATCTCTGAAAGACTTACTCAGAGGAAGACTTGGAAAGAAGCAGCTGAACGTTTGGGGGAAGTGATAACACACCCACCAGCCCATCAGCCAATGTCAGCCGATGGAGAAGGTTTAATCCTGCTGGGTGCTTATGTATGCCACTACAGCAGCAAGAATGTTGATTACGCAAAATTGGGAGACTGGAGAAATACCAACTAAAGAAAAATGGCAAGAGAAGTTGATGAACTATGTAGAAGTGGCAAAAATGACAGACTAAGAGAAAAAGACAACAGAGGCTTTGAAAAAGATTGGGAACCATTCATATTATATTTGCAGAAACAAAGAAAGTCAGTAGACTCGATGGCAGGATTTAAATAAACATTCACATTATTAGCCTTAGAAAATGTTTAGAAGATAGTGAAATGCGATGGTGTATTTACTGTTGGGAAGTTGGGGGAAGCCTTGGAGGGGAGGAGGGGAGGAATATATAGTAAATGTTAAGAATCCGAGATGTATGTAATGAATGAAAAAGAAAAATTAATACGTTTTTTAAAAAATAAATCCTGCTGCGTGCTGTTCTACCAGCATGTTCTGTGTGTGGAATCTGCTAGCAACGCAAATCACTTCAGGGATCAGGGCTGATGCTTCCCTTCATCAGCTTGTGAGCAGAGTCCAAACTTGCTTGGTGTTGCTTCCTGCCCCCCCCCCCCCATCTACCCCATGGATCAACTTCTAACAGGTGGGCGGGATCGCTCACCTATCAGTCACCTGACATCGTCATGACAACCAGTGACTGGCCGGTAGGTGCCTCATCCCACCTGTCAAAGTTGGCCTGTGGGTGGGGGAAAGCTAAAGATCTGCTCGGGTGGGCCAAAAATATTCCCCACCCCTGAGATACTGGGAAACTCTTTTGACGCGGAGCTGTTCCTTCGCCCTCGTCATGAGCAAAAGTCATGAGGACGTCATATGATAACTTTGGCCAAGGTGAGCCACACCCAGGCCAGTAGCAAGATGCAGGATCTGCCCCACTGATAAGGCGATTGATCATTAACCCCTGCAGCTTTTCCCCAGCCTTGACAGCTGCGAAAGAGGCAGTTAAAGGAGAGCAAAGGTTCATCTCCCAGAGCTGCTTAGATACCTTTATCTTTAAGGGCCAGGCGAAAATATATCTCTATAACCTGAGCTTGAGATGACTAATATCCTATGCCCTTTTAAATGTGCTTGTGGGAATGGGGGTTATTGGTTTGCTTGTATTTTATTATGTATTTCGTGTTCTCATTTTGTATTTTTCTGTTGTGAACCGCCCTGTGATCTTTAGATGAAGGGCGGTAAACAAATTTAACAATAATAGCTATTTTTCTAGAAAAAGAGGTGCCAGAACTCACCATGGACACTTCCCTTGTTCTCTTATAATGGCAGTGGTACCCACCTGAGAGGTGCCGGAAATGAGTTCCTGTGAGTTCCAGATTTCGAAAAGTCCTAATAATAATACTAAAGTTCTCATCAGCCCCAGCCAGCACATTGGCAAAGGCTGCTTTTTTGACATTTAAATCAGTGGGGATGCGGGTGGCGCTGTGGGTTAAACCACAGAGCCTAGGACTTGCCGATCAGAAGGTCGGCGGTTCGAATCCCCGTGACAGGGTGAGCTCCCGTTGCTCGGTCCCTGCTCCTGCCAACCTAGAGTTCGAAAGCACGTCAAAGTGCAAGTAGATAAATAGGTACCACTCCGGCGGGAAGGTAAACAGCGTTTCCGTGCGCTGCTCTGGTTCGCCAGAAGCGGCTTAGTCATGCTGGCCACATGAACCGGAAGCTGTATGCCGGCTCCCCCGGCCAGTAAAGCGAGATGAGCGCCACAACCCCAGAGTTGTTCACGATTGGACCTAATGGTCAGGGGTCCTTTTACCTTTACTAAAGCTCTTATGGGGTGTTAGGGGAGAGGTAGTACCTCGGGCAGGGGACACATCGCGCTCCTTCTGGGGTAGTTTGTCTACCTTTGCCCCCCCCCCTGCACATTGCTTCAACTAGCTGGCTAAACCAGGTGAGGGGAGCTGATGGGTCTCAAATCCTAACTGAGTTAGGGACTCCTCTGTATGTGAAGACAGGCTCCAGCAGACGGAGCGGGCAAGACCCATAGTGGGTCCGACGGTCAAGGAAGCTGTAAGCTCTTCTGGTGACCTGTTTAAGAAAGCTGGAGGACTTCTTTAAATCCTTTAAACATACAAAGAATTTACCGTATTTATGTATGCTACAACAGCGGCAAGAGTCTTGATAGCACAAGGATGGAAGAATGAGGAAACCCCGATGAAAGAATAGTGGCAAGAGAAATTGATGAATTATGCAGAATTGGTCAAACTGACTTACAAGTTGCGAGTCAAGGACAACTGTGACTTTAAGGAGGAATGGGAACTTTTTACAAACGATCTAAAAAGACAACAAAATGAATTGGACTCCTTGGCAGGTTTTGAATATACATCCAGAGTTTTGGATTTGGATTTGATATCCCGCTTTATCACTACCCAAAGGAGTCTCAAAGCGGCTAACAATCTCCTTTTCCCTTCCTCCCCCACAACAAACACTCTGTGAAGTGAGTGGGGCTAAGAGACTTCAAAGAAGTGTGACTGGCCCAAGGTCACCCAGCAGCTGCATGTGAAGGAGCGGGGAATCGAACCCGGTTCACCAGATTATAAGTCCACCACTCTTAACCACTACACCACACTGGTTAAATAAATCCACAATTTTATTGGTTGATAACATGATGAATAGATAAGAAAGGATATGTACAATTTTATAATATGCAGAGAAAATATGTGAAGAGAAACCAGGGAGAGGATCTGAGGGAAGTCCTTGGTTTGGGGGGGGGGAGAGGGGGGAAAACAATGTATGGTTTGATAATTTGTTATGTGGAAATTGATCAATAAAAAATATTTTTTTAAAAAAAGAAAGAAAGCTGGAGGAGCCTGCCAAATGGAGATGTCCACTGCCAACCTGGCATTCAGAGATCTCCGCACGGTTGCAACTGGACCCCTGCCAGTCTCAAAATGCACCTGGCGCCTGGCTAATTTCTAACACTGCCTGAGATGCCCCAAAAGGGATCAGGGCTCTGGATGCGGATCCCAGCCCCTACTGATTAGTGGCAATGCCCTCCTAACCGCGTCCCTCACAAACATGCTCCCCATCACTCGCATTTCCGGGAAAGCTCATTTTTGGGAAGTGGATCGGCGGCGGCAGTGGAAGTGGGAATCATTCTTGTTTTTAAAAAACAGCATTAATATCCCAGGCACCCAAGACACAAAGGGAGCTTTCAGAGCAGCATGAATGCAGGCCTATCAACGAACGCAGAACTGGCACAAGTGCCAGGGCAGCCTCCGAGTCTCAGATGACAGCAGATCCACTCAGGGCCAAGCTGGGCACAGACAGAGCTTGCCTTTAACTAGCTGTGCCAATCTCAGCTCAGCAGCAAAAAGACAAGAAGAAGGAGGAAAAGGAACAGGACTCCAGTGCTGGTTGTGTCCAACTGTGGGTCTGCAGAGCATCTGTTTCCGATGAAGAAGAATAGAACTGTAGAGTTGGAAGGAGTACCTGAGGGTCATCTAGTCCAACCCCCTGAAATGCAAGAATCTCAACTCAAGCATTCATGGCAGAAAGTCCTGGGTTTAATCCCTGACATCTCTGGGAAAGACTTGGAAGAGGCCCCGGCCAAAATCTCTGCCCAGCTGCTGCCAGTCAGTGCGGGTAATACTAAGATAGATGGGCCAACAGCATGACTCAGTTTCAAGCAGCACCCTCTGTGTTCCTACCCACAGATGAGATATGCCAACCTTACATCTCAGTCCCAACCCCATATCTGCACAAACGTATTATCCCAAAATACAGACGTGCTTTTGCACTTGCAAGACTGGATGCTTTGCCATCTGCGGTACTTGAGGGTCGGTTCCAAAAGATCCTGCCTGACAAACGTCTTTGCCCCTGCGGAGATGGTAGCATCGAAACAGCGGTGCACGTCCTCCTGTCTTGCACTCTCTACAAAGACCTGCGGAACGAGATCATCACCCCACTCGTACTAGCCATCCCAGGGCGCTCAACCACTGCCACAATGTCCTTTCTTCTATCAGATCAAAATGAGCAGATAACAGCAAAGGTTGCTAGGTGCAGAGCAGGGGCAATCAGAATAAGGGCCACTAACTGACGGCCGATTCAGGACTTTAATTTGTGCTCTTATATCTAATTTCCTTTTCCGCATATACTGTAATGTTTTACTGTTGCTATGGCCATTGCCTAATGAGAATAAAGTTAGATAGAGAGATAGAGAGATAGAGAGATAGAGAGATAGAGAGATAGAGAGATAGAGAGATAGAGAGATAGAGAGATAGAGAGATAGAGAGATAGAGATAGAGAGATAGAGAGAGAGATAGAGAGATAGAGAGATAGAGAGATAGAGAGATAGAGAGATAGAGAGAGAGAGAGAGAGAGAGAGAGAGATAGAGAGATAGAGAGATAGAGAGATAGAGAGATAGAGAGATAGAGAGATAGAGAGATAGAGAGAGAGAGAGAGAGAGATAGAGAGATAGAGAGATAGAGAGATAGAGAGATAGAGATAGAGATAGAGATAGAGATAGAGATATATCTCAGTCCCAAGCTCCTGCCCCCCCCCCCTTTCACCAAGAGCATTACAAAATCTGGATAACCAGCTAACAAAAATAATTACAGCTTGAAGCTTTTCGCAGTTCAGTGCTCTACCGTATCCAAGCTAAATTGGCTGCATTTTTAATTGTTGTAGCTTTTCATAGGCTGTGTTCCGTCCATACTCACTGTACAGTGGTACCTCTGGTTACGTACTTAACTCGTTCCAGAGGTCCGTTCTTAACCTGAAACAGTTCTTAACCTGAAGCACCACTTTAGTTAATGGGGCCTCCCGCTGCCGCTGCGCCGCTGCCACGCGATTTCTGTCCTCATCCTGAAGCAAAGTTCTTAACCTGAGGTACTATTTCTGGGTTAGTGGAGTCTGTAACCTGAAGCGTATGTAACCTGAAGCATATGTAACCCGAGGTACCACTGTACTGGAAAAGTTCCACCCAAAAATAAAGTTCGGAGAAGCAATCCTTTGCTAACAATTACAATCTGGGTACTGACGTCTAAACTTTCACAAACTGTTCTGCGCTTTGCGACACAAAAAATTGCCACATCCTTGAATATGCAACAGGAAGATTTGAATGTAACTCACAAAGTGTCAGTGAACTTCATTCTTTATTCAAGGAAATAAAACAGCAACTCTTCCCAGTAAATCTCAGCCTAATGAAACAGTTGTGAGGACTGAAGGTCTCTGCCTTTCCGTTGCTCCCTAAAGCTCCTCCTTCTCCAGGGTTTCCCCCAAGCAATCTGAGACTATGCTAGCATGTCTGTCTTTGCTTCTCCCTCTTCATACCTCTGATGGTACTGGGAGAGCTGGCCACAGCAGGGGCGGGGGACCCCATGGCATCTTCAGCAGCCTGCATCTTCTCAGCCTTTTGGCCTCCCTCCTCTCTAGCTTCACTTCTGCCTCTGGTCCTTGACTGCTCTCTGTCACAGCCTCTTCCTGCTCACTAAGCCCTGTTACCCTTTCAGCTTCCAACACTCCCCCACCCCAGTCAGCTTCCTCTTCTTCCTCTTATGACATTGTTGTCCCACCAACACTCCCCGGGGTCTGAGCCTTCTTCCCTTGGGGGGGGTCCCCAGCTGGTGCCCCCCACCCTTCTTCTGTGTCCAAGCAGTTCATAACATCACCTTCCTTAATGGGTCATGCAAACTGCTAATTTCAATACTGCTTTTCATAGGGTAAGGGGCACTGGGGGTGAGTTTACGGAACCAAGGGGGTGGCGGCATGAAAACATTTGGGAGCCGCTGCCCTAAGCTGTTCAGCCTGTTTGGTAACCAGAGGCATTCAGATTTTGTTTCACCCTTGAACCGATGACCCGCGGAATTTGGACATTTCTCAAGTCAAGCCAGGGCTGGACAAAACTGTCTTTCAGAACACAAGGCACCTGCTGCCTACCTTGGTTACGAGAACCGGGTGGACGGAACTGGAATGATTCACAGCAGCACAACCGCAAATGCTCAGAAGAGATTACAAGAGGCAGCTCAGCACAGAAAAGGTTTCTGTTGCACAAGGCTCCTTCGGAAATTACATATGACTCAGCTTCCCTCTGCCCATACTTATTTGGGGGTTGGTTCTCCAAGGAGCAGGACCCTTCCCTCAGCCCACAAACAGGGGGAAACCGACAAGAATTACAATGAGGAGGAGGCTGCGCTTCAAGAAAACGGGTTCCTTCGTTGCTCAGCTTCTGCTCATCAATGTGAATTTCTAAGGCTCAACCTTGGGCTAAAGGCCAGAGCAGCAACGTTCGAAATTTGCCAGGCGCATTTTGCACCTGGCTATCAGACGCTTGCAACCAAGTGAGGATGCCCGAGTGCAAGGATGGTGCCTGATGTCTCCACCGTCTGGAGGTGCATGCCTGGGGATCCTTGGATCGGGACCATTTTCATACACTAATTCCTCATCCTGTAGAATTCCATCAGTTCTGTTTTATCTGCACAATCAGAACGAATTTCAGGAATCGAAAAGTCCCCTTGGCCCCAAAATGGCATCTGGACATTCAGTTTTGGCGACTGTAACCCTGGTTTCAGGAGCCATTTGGCACCTAGGTTATATATCCGAGTTTCTAACACTGCGTAGCACATAGGTAGGTTTGCACACAGAAGGTCCCAGGTGTGATCACTGGACACCTATGTAAGAAGAGTGTGCTGGATCAGGCCAATGGCTCATCTAGCCCAGCATCCTGTTCTCACAGTGGCCAACCAGATGCCTGTGGGAAACCCAAAGCAGGATCTGACCGCAAGAGCAACTCTTCCCCCTCCAGCAGCTAGGATTCAGAAACATTGCTGTCTCCAACGGGGGAGGAAGCACAGGCATCATCATCTTCATCATCATCATCGTCATCATTTTATTTATATGCCGCCTTTCCACAGTTAAAACAATGCTCAAGGCGGCTTACAATACAAAAAGATTTTCATAGTTACATACACAGCAAAGTGGTCATAAAAATAAATAATAATAATAATAATAAATTTTTATTTATACCCCGCCCTTCCCGGTTCAGAAAACCGGGCTCAGGGTGGCTAACAACAAATTTAAAACGCTTAATTGATGCAACAAAAACCCAGCATAAAATACAGTATAAAACTTGAACAACAATAAATTCAGAATTAAAAAATCAATTTAGGGGGAAAATCCATCTAGTAAACATTAGATGATCACCAGGGCTAGCTGGCTAAATTAGTCCTATTTGGGCCAGCGTGGAGACCAGGGGAGAATTAGCTGTGGGATCCCAGAGCGGGTAATCTTCATAAAAAGGGGAGGGCGAGGGAAGGAAGAGGAATAAAAGATCAGGCTAAGTTCAAGTTGAAAGCCAGGTGGAACACATCAAAAAACTACATAACCAAACTGAACAATTTTCACATAAAGATACAAAAAACTAATATCAATAACAGCAAAAACTCATGACAAAACTTTCCCCCCAAATACCCCAGTCCTTGCTGGGCAGCAGCAGCAGCAGCAATTCTTATGAAGCCTGCCAGGCCCCGCCCTGGGCCAGGTGGAGAGAGGCAGGAATGGGGCCCTCAGGCTCCCAGGGGGTCAGGCATCCTGGCTAGTAGCCACCAACAGCCCTCTCCTCCATGAATTCATCTCTTTTTAAAGCCATCAAGGTTGGCGGCCATGGCTGCCTCCTGTGGGCGGGAGTTCCACAGGTTAACTCTGCCCATGAATTGCCTTGAAAACACCAGGGCGCCACTGCCAATTGGCAGTATGGAGTCAGACGGATCAACGGTCCAATTAGATGGGTCAATGTGTACATTTCATACATTTAAAGCAGCTCCCTGCCCCCAAATCCTGGGAACTGTAGCTTACCCCTCCTAGAACTACAACTCCCAGCACCCTGAACAAACTACAGTTCCCATGGTTCTTTTCTTGGGGGGGGTGCTTTAAAGACGTGGTGCGTGGGCAGCCTTGGTTTCTAAACAGGCAGCTTCCTTTGCTCGGAAACATGAGGAACGTTAGCCAAGAGGAGAGTCACCCTTTGAGAAGAAGCCAAGTGCACTCTATGTACCACATATTGCAACGCCACATGGGGCAAGGGCTGCCAAATCCAGCAGAGCCCCAGAGCTATTGCGTATCAGAGCTTAGTTTCACAATCTCCCCCTTCCCCTTGTTGCTGGAGAGAAAGCAGAGCGTCTTCCAAGAGAGTGAGAGAGAGAGAGAGAGAGAGGAGTTCACCTGCCAATCTTCGTTTCACTCCCCCTCCAACCCCTGTTGAGGATCCCAGAGCCTGTCCAAAGGAGAGCCACTGAAAGGTTGAGGTCAGGTTTTCATTATTCCCTTTAATGAACTCCTCGCTGCCCCCAGAAGCTACTCGCAAACCGCCTGGCCATCTGGCATCCGTGACCAGATGCAAAATTGGAGGAGAGGCTAGCAGCCTAGACACACAACACACACACACACACACACACACACGACCCCATCTGCCGCTGCTGGGCTTGGGAGGAGCCCCCAAAGTCGCCCCCAAACGCCCTCCTAAGTTGGGAAACAAAACAGAAAAAAAACCCAATCACCTCCAGCTGCCTTTGCCAATTTGGGTCCCTCCATGTCTTTTGGGCTAAAACTCCCAGCGGACTCAGTTTGGCAAAGGGGCCCCTTAAACTTCCAGGTGGGTCCCATTCCGCAGAAAGCTAGGAAAGGATGAGTTTCTCTGCCCCAGCTCTGAAAAACCTGACGGGGGATGCTGCCTCGAAGTACCCAAACGCGGAGTCCAGCCCCGCCCTGGTCAGGTGCGTGTACTTGTCTTGTCTTCCACGTTTAGAGCCTTCCCCCCCCCCCCAACATCCCCCTCCATCAATTTCATCTCTGCAAGCCTCTTCTCCTCCGCGTCCTCCTCACCCCCCAAGCCTGGGACTCCTCGACGCGCCTTGAGGCTTCGGCGAAGAAGCCTCCCTGACGCAGCTTTTTGCGGCCACTCCCGTCTAGGGGGCTTTGTAGCTGAGGCTGCTCCGCCCCACCTGCCCCAAACCCACGGGACCCCCAGGGACAGAACTTGGCAGAAAGCGAACCCGGGAAGATCCCGCAGTTTTGTTAGAGAGTGGACAGAAAGAAACACGCAGCTGCGTTGGCGTCCGCCACGTCTGAACTTACCTGCCCTAGTTGGGTGGAGCTGCTCTGCTGTGTCCGCTGGGCTTGTTGGGCAGTCGAGGAAGTGCAGGGAGGTTTTGGGTGCCTTCGTGGGGGGGGGGGCCGCGGCGCTCAGCCACACCCGGTGCTGAGACCGCCCCCGGCCCGCCCCTTCGTCGGTGGAGAAGGAAAGGCGCACAACGGCTTAGCGCTTGCTAGGCTCCGCGCGGGCGCATCGGCTGCCCGCTGCCTTGCGCAGGATGGCAGCCCGGGGGGTCCTGCAAAGCTTGTCTACTCGGGAGTCAGGCCCGGGGAGAGCTTGCTTCTTTCTCGGATTGGGGCTGGCGGGGTCCTCGCGCAGTCTGCTAGACGGTGGAGGCGCCGTTCCCCCGGGGCTCACTTTGGAGACTGGCGCGCCCCTCGGACCAGGGCGCGTTGCCTCGGAATTCTGACCCGCTGTGGATTGTTTTTGTTGAGTCGTTTAGTCGTGTCTGACTCTTCGTGACCCCCTGGACCAGAGCACGCGAGCCACTCCTGTCTTCCACTGCCTCCCGCAGTTTGGTCAAACTCATGCTGGTAGCTTCGAGAACACCTTCCAACCATCTCGTCCTCTGCCGTCCCCTTCTCCTTGTGCCCGCTGTGGATTAGCTGAAAATATATCCAAGCATCCGCTCTTGCCAAAGGAAGGGCGCGCAAAGTGAGATGCTGGCGCCCCTGGAACTGTTAAGAGACTTAAATTTTAAGAACACAACCGCGGGATCAGCCCATGAACCCCGATGATTTGTGTGCTGGAAAACTTGCTATAACAACAACAACAACAACAACAACAACAACAACAACACCACAGTGGTACCTCGGGTTAAGTACCGGTACTTAATTCGTTCCGGAGGTCCATTCTTAACCTGAATCTGTTCTTAACCTGAAGCACCACTTTAGCTAATGGGGCCTCCTGCTGCTGCCATGCTGCAGGAGCCCGATTTCTGTTCTTATCCTGAAGCAAAGTTCTTAACCTGAGGTACTATTTCTAGGTTAGCAGAGTCTAACCTGAAGCGTAGGTAACCCTAGGTACCACAATAATAATAATAATAATAATAATAATAATAATAATAATAATAATATTTATTATTTATACCCTGCCCATCTGGCTGGGCTTCCCCAGCCACTCTGGGCGGCTTCCAACAAAATATTAAAATACAGTAATGCATCAAACATTAAAAGCTTCCCTAAACAGGGCTGCCTTCAGATGTCTTCTAGAAGTCAGATAGTTGTTCTACTCTTTGACATCGGATGGGAAAGGCGTTCCACAGGGCGGGCGCCACTACCGAGAAGGTCCTCTGCCTGGTTCCCTGTAACTTGGCTTCTCGCAGGGAGGGAACTGCCAGAAGGCGCTCAGAGCTGGACCTCAGTGTCCAGGTAGAACAATGGGGGTGGAGACCCTCCTTCAGATATACTAGACCGAGGCCGTTTAGGGCTTTAAAGGTGAGCACCAACACTTTGAATTGGCTTTTGAGACAGGTGTCTACACTTCTGTTTCTAGCTGTAGCGAATATAACGTTTTAAGTGCATTATACAAATGTGACACTAGATGGCGAAGGTGAGCTTATGGCAAATTCAACATATTTTTCAAAACGCTTTTTTAAAAAAAGCATTTTCACAGCGCTTTTTAAAAAATATGTGTCTAGATTCCACATGTGCTTGTTGTATTTCTTATGCTGGTCATTTAAAATAAACCAAGAGGTTTCTACTTTTGTGCTTGCCGTTTTCCATAGAATCCGGTGCCAGATTACTGAGTAGGCAAAGTAGGCCTTGGCCTATGGGCTCCACACCTTTTAGCGGCCCTGCAACAATGGATCTAAATTGATTTATTGCAATTGTTGGTTGGTAAAATAAAAAAATGTCTTAGGAGATAATTTGTGAGCCCTCCCCCCTCAAGATTTCAACGGCTTAGGGGCCTCCCCAGGGTTTAATCCAGCACTGATAGAATCACAGAACTGTAGAGTTGGAAGGGACCACGAGAGCATCTAGTCCAACCCCCTTCAATGCAGGAATCTTTTGCTTGAACCCATGACCCTGAGATTAAGTCTTGTTAGCAATTGGGTGTGGATGTATCAGTGGTTAGCCTTGTCTAGGGTACAAAATCACTAATGAATTGGGGGGGATGTTTACCGTATTTTTCGCTCCATAAGGCGTACCGGACCATAAGGTGCACCTAGTTTTTGGAGGGGGAAATCAAGAAAAAAAAATCTTATTTTGCTATGGCAATACCCCCACCTCCCTCAAAAGCCCACAGGAGCCGCACACCCTTTAAGGACTGTACGGCTCCTGCGGGCTTTTCTACGAGGAGGGAGAAGGGACTGACTGACTGTGTCAATCCCTTCTCCCTCCTGGGGAAAAGCCCGCAAGAGCTGCGTGAAGCTTGTGTGCGGCTCTTGGGGGCTTTTCCTGCCTGCCTCCCCCCTTCATTCGCTCCATAAGATGCACACACATTTCCCCTTACTTTTTAGGAGGGAAAAAGTGTGTCTTATGGAGCGAAAAATATGGTAAATTGAAATTGACAGGTGTCAAAAAGGTTATTTATGTATGCCACTACTGCAGCCCGTATTTTGTTAGCCCAAAAATGAGAAATGAGCGAGGTCCCAACTAAAGAAGAATGGCAACTTAAATTGTTGGAATATGTGCAGCTTGTGGATCTAACATACAGAATAAGAGAACAAGAAGAACATATGTTTAAAGAAGATTGGAAAATGTTTATGGAATATATGGGGGGGAATTGTGTACACTTGAAAATGTTGGCAGCATTAAGATAAATTCAACAGTGTAAATAAGTTTTGGTGGATGTAAATAATGGAATACTGAATGGTTTAGTTTATATAAAATATGCAGGGATTTATGTTATGCAAAATGAACCATGGGAAGAGAAGAAGGGAAGTTTTTGATATTTTAAGGTTGTTTCAATGAGTAGTCTAAATTGTAAAACAGAAAATTTAATAAACATTATAAGAAACAAAACAAAATCACTAAGCACCAGCATTGTGTATATGCAGTGTGTGATTTGAGAGCACAGGTCTCTGCCTGCAAGGAGCCTACACACCAAACCCTTAAAGCACATGTTTTCTCCCTCAAGGAATCCTAGACCCTTTGGTTCTTTAAAGGCTGCTGGAGTTTGTAATTCTGAGGAGTCAACTACAGGGTCCAGAATTATTTGAGGAGCTTAGGCTGAGAGGCGGTGACTGCTCCAAGGTCACCCTGGCTTCTCTCTCTATAATCTTATATTCACATTTTTCTCTTGCCCTTCCTCCCAAGTTGCTCAGGACAGTCCAAGCGCCCCACTTTTTAAACCTCACAACAACCCTGTGAAGTGGGAGAGGCAAAGAGATAGGTGGTTCAGCCCAAGGGCACCCAGTGTGACGGTGTGATTTTAGTCAGTTAATTTACATGCCACTTCATACTTCGACAGGAATCTCTAAGCTGTTTGCAAATTGGAACGAAAAGGTATCAATATAAGAAAAGGAAAAGCCCAATACAAATCCCACATTCAAAATGCAACAAAACTGCTACTACCGTTCCAACATATTGCCACATTCTAAGTACCATAATTACACATAGCTAAACAATGTTACATAAGCAAAACGTGTAGGAGCCGCAAGGAAACAGAGATCCTGGGTAAAATTGCAAAACGTATCAAGATACATCAAAATGCAACATCAAATTACAGTAGAGCACATACATTTCTTAAAGAATAACCCCGAAAGGCACATAATTCGGATTTCCCCCAGTCACAGTTCAACATTCTCTAGCCACAGTGCTCCAAAATGAAGGCATGATGGAAAATTAGGGGAGGGGAGAGCCAGGATATATGTAATCCAGTACACCCCTAGTCCTCCCCACCCCCTGGTTTCAGTCTTGCTCCAGCCTCTTTGGATGGGATTCCCCCCCCCATTCTCCCCTTCCACTTATAGGAGCCAACTCCAAGGGGCCAAGGTCCCTTCTCCCCCCCCTTAAAATATTGAGGGGGCCACATACCCCCCCCCCAAATTGATGGGCATTGCCATTCAAATGCTGTGTGTGATTACTATTGATTTTGCAGGGCACTGCTTACCCCCACCCAATATTTAATTCAAGTTGGCACCCCTGCCTTCCTAATAATAATAATAATAATAATAATAATAATAATTTATTATTTATACCCCGTCCATCTGGCTGGGGAAACCACTCCCCAGCCACTCTGGGCGGCTTCCAACTGAATATTAAAAACAATACAGCATCAGACATTAAAAACTTCCCTAAACGGGGCTGCCTTCAGTTGTCTTTTAAAAGTAAAATAGTTGTTTATTGCCTTGACATCTGGTGGGAGGGCGTTCCACAGGGCAGGTGCCACTACCAAGAAGGCCCTCTGGCCTGGTTCCCTGTAACCTCATTTCTTGCAGTGAGGGAACTGCCAGAAGGCCCCTGGAGCTGGACCTCAGTGTCCGGGCAGAACGATGGGGGTGGAGAGGCTCCTTCAGGTATACTGGGCCGAGGCCATTTAGGGCTTTCAAGGTCAGTGCCAACACTTTGACTTGTGCTCGGAAACATACTGGGAGCCAATGTAGGTCTTTCAAGACTGGTGTTATGTGGTCCCGGTGGCCACTCCCAGTCTCCAGTCTAGCTGCCACATTCTGGATTAGTTGTAGTTTCCGAGTCACCTTCAAAGGTAGCCCCACGTAGAGTGCATTGCAGTAGTCCAAGCCCCATTGAGCCCAGTCGGGCTTAAAAGGGGATGGGCTATAGCTCAGCAGTGGAGACCTGTTTTGCATGCAGAGAGTCCCAGGTTCATTCCCCAGTGGCAAATCCAGGTTAGAGACCTCTGGCAGAAACCACAGATAACCACTGCTGGTCACTATAGACGACACTCAGGAGGGTGGACCACTGGCCTGACTTTCAAGGTTTCTATGGGAACAGGATGAATCGTAGAATTGTAAAGGGACCCCAAGGGTCATCCAGTCCAGCCCCCTGCAATGCAGGAATCTCAACTGAAACTTTCAAGACAGATGCATGACTCAACCTCTGCTCAAAAACCTGGGCTGCAAAGTGGATTGAAAAGAAGACTTGCCTAGGTGTTGGTCGTGGGGCTGGGATTCCTTTAATACTTCCAGAGACCAGCAGAGGTCAGTTCAGCTCCAGAGATGAGCCAGAGGAGGACCTGCTTGGTTTTTTTTTTGCAAAGGGAGCAAGCACTTGGTGAGCTGGCTGAAGCCCAGCCCTCAGCCTTTATGGATCTAGCAAAAGGCCTGCTTCATTTCAGCTCTAATCGTAACCTTCTTTACCTGGGAGTAAATCGCAGTGAGTAGACATGGTTAGGAATGCTCTGCACAGGCATTTTTATTTGTTGCATCGTTCATTTCTTCCTCTGAGCCTCACTATGACCCTCCTGCTTTGGAGACAGAAGATCCTAGGTCCCCCCCCCCAAAAGGCATCTACTGGTGGGGTATCCTGCCTGAAAACCTGGAGAGCTGCTGCCATTCAGTGTAGGTGACACTGAGTGAGATGGACCAAAGGTCTGACTGCGTGTAACACAGATTCCTCTGTTTCAGCTGGAACTTCCAAAGGGAAGCCTGTAACTCACTCTACGTGGGGCTGCCCTTGAGACTGACCCAGAAAGTCCAGCGGGTGCAGAATGTCACGGTGAGACTCCTTATGGGGTCCTCACCGCAGGTTCACATTCACCCAGTGAATGTGAGAGCCAGTGTGGTGTAGTGGTTAAGAGCGGTAGTCTTGTAATCTGGGGAACCGGGTTCGATTCCCCTCCCTCGTACCTACGGGACCTCCGTGGTATGTCCCACGGAGGACCTTACGGTCTTCAAATAAAAACATCTTGGAGGTCCCGGGCCACAGGGAGGTTAGGCTGGCCTCAACCAGAGCCAGGGCTTTTTCGGCCATGGCCCCGATCTGGTGGAACGCTCTGTCACAAGAGACTAGGGCCCTGCGGGACTTGACATCTTACCGCAGGGCCTGCAAGACAGAGCTGTTCCACCAGGCCTTTGGCCAGGGCGCAGCCTGATTCCCTCCTCTGGCAATCTTCACAGAACTCTAGCCCAATGGTTGCCATCAATTTGATTTTGAATTGATTTTAGAAGGAATTGATTTTAGAATGCATTTCAATTAATTGATTGTGGTTTTATGTAAACTGTGTTATTTTTACTGTTGTTAGCCTCTCTGAGCCTGGCTTCGGCTGGGGAGGGCGGGATATAAATAAAATATTATTATTATTATTATTATTATTATTATTATTATTATTGGATTGCAAAGGGAGATTGCAAAGGGAAATGGCTGAATTGAAATCCCCCCTGAGGTTCTGTGCTGTCACTTGTGGACAGGGGCGAAGGAAGGCTAACCAGCACCCGGTGCATGCACAGTATGTAGTGAAGCACGTGCATGCACCCACTCAAGCACCGTATGGACGGCAGTGGGATCCCGCCGCTGCCGCTGCAGCCGCGAACGAAGGATGCTCCACATGTGGCGCGATGGCAGCAGCTCACGCCGCCACGCCCAGGGGTGGTGGGGTGAACCCCCCGCAGGGTGCCTTGTCACCCCCTCAGATATGGCACCCGGGGTGGCCTGCCCCCCTTCCTCCATCACTGCTTGTGGATTGAATCAGGGCCAAAGCTGTTGCTGCATTTATCACAGTACAGTGGTACCTCTGGTTAAGAACTTAATTCGTTCTGGAGGTCCATTCTTAACCTGAAACTGTTCTTCACCTGAAACACCACTTTAGCTAATGGGGCCTCCTGCTGCCGCTGCGCCGCCGGAGCACGATTTCTGTTCTCATCCTGAAGCAAAGTTCTTAACCTGAGGTACTATTTTTGGGTTAGCGGAGTCTGTAGCCTGAAGCATCTGTAACCCGAGGTACCACTGTATATTTGTGAACTGTAAACAAGCATATTGGCAAGGCGTTTCTGGCAATAGCTGGCCTCTCCAAAAGGGTCTGGGAGAATACGATGCTAACGTCCAATACCAAGATGAAGGTCTTGTGTTTTGAGCTTGCTGCTTTATGGAAGTGAGTCATGGGCAACTTATACCCGCCAGCAGCGATGCCTCAACACCTTCTACCTGCGCTGTGTCAGGAAGATTTAGAGCATCACGTGGCAGGACAGAGACACAAACAGAGATGTGCTCTCCCAAGCCCACATTCCCAGCATGTTCCCAGCAAGTCTACGCTGGCTTGGTCATGCCCACAGAAAACCCAGTCAAATGAGCAGGGTATAATTATAATAATCACCATTGTCATCTTTGGAGAGGGTACTGTGTAAGGCACCTTTTATACTTCTTGTTTGGACAAAATAGCAGCAGTGAGTGGAATGGGGCACATGGTTCTAGTAGCCTCCGAATCCCGGCCAGGAACTTACTTACCTCCCAGAAGCAGAACTTGCCAGCTCTTCAGCCAGATCGTCCTTCTCCTGCTCGGCTTGTTTCCGTGCCCGTTCCGCAGCTGCCAAATCCTGCCAAAGGAGGCAAAATTGAGCCCCTCACTCGACAAAGCAAACATGGCTACTCTAGGTTCCAAGGCTGGGCGGAAGTTAGATCTACTCATATACCTCTGGGAGATTTGCAGCAGATCAGCAAGAGTTTCCAACTTGCAAATAGCAACTAGCAACAGCAAAAACTAAAATAAGTTCTACCCATCTTAGATTAAAGGTAAAGGTAAAGGGACCCCTGACCGCTAGGTCCAATCGTGAACAACTCTGGGGTTGTGGCGCTCATCTCGCTTTATTGGCCGAGGGAGCCGGCGTACAGCTTCCGGGTCATGTGGCCAGCATGACTAAGCCACTTCTGGCAAACCAGAGCAGCGCACGGAAACGCCGTTTACCTTCCCACCGGAGCGGTACCTATTTATCTACTTGCACTTTGACGTGCTTTCGAACTGCTAGGTTGGCAGGAGCAGGGACTGAGCAATGGGAGCTCACCCCATTGCAGGGATTCGAACCGCCGACCTTCTGATCAGCAAGTCCTAGGCTCTGTGGTTTAACCCACAGCGCCACTCGCATCCCTAATCTTATCTTAAATTAGGTTGCTGAAAAAGAACACTTGGCGGGGGACAGAAGCCAGGAGTGGCTTTTTATCGTGGTACGATATCGTGGGTCACAAATTCCCTGGCTGAACAAGTGCTCCCCTGTTCCTTAGAGCAGGAGAGGTCCCACATGGAACAATTGATTGTCCTCATAACTTGGGCCCATTGCCAGACCAAGTCTATGTGTTACAAAGATGTCTGCAAACGTGACATGAAGGCTCAACCCAAGGTTCCAGGTTCAACAACCCACAATGGTTTTTCCAGGTAAGCTCAACCCTGTCGTGTGGGAATCCCTTGCCAATGGAAGATGCCAATAGTACATGGAGACAGACAGATTGTGCATTCATAGCAGTGACCAGAGGACGAATGATCACTGGGAGGAGCGCACAGAGAAGAAACGCCACCAGACGCCTTCATCTCCCCCAACTGCAACAAAACATGTCTCTCCTGCTCTACAGCCACAGCAGACGCTGCAACTCTCCAACAGTTGACTTCATCCCCAAAGGCCCACTCTGTCTCCCAAGACAGACAGATGCCATCAGCCTAGCTCAACAAAGGAATCTATGCTTTGTACGTGGAAGGTTCTAGGTTCAACAACTCACAGTGGTGTTTCCAGGTGAGCCTGGGAACGTCACTAGTCTGAAATCCTGGAAACTGCTGCCAGTCAGTGTGGGAGAAAGATGAACCAGCAAAGTGACCATCTAAGTCAGTTTCCTATATTCCTGTTTTTACAGGAAGGATCAGTGGCAGAACATCTGCTCTGCATGCAGAATGTCCCAGGTTCAAACCCTGTTGCAGGAAACCCCCCCCCCATCATAATTCAGTTTGTACAAACACGACACACACACACACTCACACAAATCAGCCATACATCGGATCTGTACCGTTCCACTCTTTTATTTTACACCATGAAGGAAGGACTATCAAAAGGGGGAAGACTTAACAGAACACAGCCATAATCCCCCAAGCGTACCAACACGTCCGCAGGGAGCCCTACCCAGTTGGCATGCCAACCCTGATGGTCCTAGACAGAAGATCATTACACTCACAAAGGACCTGCATATGGAAGTGGATTCAGTACGGACTGAAACAAAGGACAGTGACCAGCCCTTCCCTCTGGGGGCAGGAAACAGTGAACTCCTCTTTGTCCTCAGGAATGAAATCATGGGGAGGGGGAAAGGAGAAACAGGTGACAAGACACTCAGGTTACCACCACAACTCCTCCCTGAACCCCTCCTCTCTGTGATGTGTCAGTGATGTAGTCATGATGTAGTTGTGATGTAGTCTTAGGGGTGTAGCATGGGGATTAGTAGCTAATAAAAGTTGGGGTCTTCTTTTGTTCAGGGCTTCCATCTTGTTCCACCTTGTGGCAGGTGGGAGTCCTGTCACGACAGTCTTCAATAAAGACCAAGCCTACTGGCTGCTGTTTTGCTCTGGTATTCCTGGCTGGTGTCCTTGTTTTTTTTTGTCCAAGGGAGCCCTCAGATTTCTCCGTTAACAACCGCAATGGGGGTGGGAAAGACTCCTTGCCTAAAACCTGGAGAGCAGCTGCCAGTCAGTGTAGACAACACTAAGCTCAATAGGCCAAAGGATTGGCTGCGTATAACGCAGCTTCGTAGGTTGCTAGGGAGGTCTGGGAAAACCTGTGCGTCTTTCTTTCCTGCGCAGCAAAGCCAGTATCCTGAGCAGTGCCAGATTTACGTATAAGCTAAATAAGCTATAGCTTAGGGCCCCACTTTCTTGGGGCCCCCCAAAAAAATCAAAGGGAAAAAACTGGGTGTACATTTCCAAAATATAAGATTAAAAAACAAAAACCTACATACAACAACAGTGTTTTGTGTTGTGTAGGCTCCTATGATGTAAGTAATGGGCCCCACCTGCTAGCCTTCTCCCTCAAATATCACTGGTTTGCTCATTTCTGTATGATAAAATACATATTTTGTTATGTGCAAATGGCTTTAGATACCTGTTAGGTCCATCAATTACCATAGGGCATATATTCAACACAAAAAACAGGGACAATTTGTTGTTGACAAAGGACAGCTGGACATATAAAGGGCCCCCATTACCTTCAGTAGCTTAGGGCCTCATCAAACCTCAATCCGGCCCTGATCCTGAGCTGGTTTCACAGCTCTTTGCCTCTTTTTGGCCCTGTGACAACATGAAGTCACCCTGCCCTCTCCCCTCTTTCTGGCACCTCTGTTACCTGCACAAACTGTTAAGTGAAGAGGAGATGCCTATCTTTGAAAGAGAGAAGATTTCACCGCGCACTAAAACAACCTTCCACGCCCACCTCCCTCGCAGTTCATTCACTTAGAAGCCCAGGGGGCCAACAGCAATTTCGTTTGTTATTGCTGATTGACGCAAATGGCATGTTGGAGGGATAAAGAAGATGTGTTTGTGCTCCACGCCTCCCCCGCCCCCAGTGCAACACATTGCACGTTTTCCTCTAAGTGGAAGAGGTTGCAGCCGAAAATCTCATTGTGAGGCTTAATGGACATCTGACTCACAGCAAAAATGGAGGTCTGTATGTCAATGGATCTTGGATTTTTATGAATGAAAACAGGGTCAGAGATGTCCAGGTCTCTTTGCCATCTGTAGTGGTTCTAGGGGTTGCTCGTGTGTAAGCCGGTGCAAACACCTGGCTGGGTTGCCTGAGTGAACCTTTTCTGTCTGGACAGCCACTCACCCGTGGCTGTCTCAATCGCTGGCAGAATCCGTCAGTGGGCGTTTCTTAAACTTCTTCCAGCAAAGAAGCTCTTTGACGCCTAGTCTCCTCCTACTTTCTCTGCGCGAAAGCCTTCTGCGCAAGGAGGGCTTAGGCAGCGGAGGACCTCTACTCTCCCCGCTGGTCCCCGGCAAGGAGTCATGGGACCGCCTCGCCGCTTCCCCCGTCTGCCCCCCTTCTCCACTGGTGCTACGCTGATTCTCTTCCCCAGAAGATGGGCTGCCTCTCCCAATCCTGGGACGCTCTCTGGAATCCCTCTGGATTTTGCTCTCTCCCTCCGGCACTGATGGCAGTTCCCTGACACCATCCCTTCAGGACCCACCCACCCCAGGTGACACAGGGTTTTTTGTTTGCTTGCGGTAGTTTATTTATTTGTTATGTACCGTATTTTTCGCTCTATAAGACGCACCAGACCATAAGACACACCTAGTTTTTGGAGGAGGAAAACAAGAAAAAATAATATTCTGAATCTCAGAAGCCAGAACAGCAAGAGGGATCGCTGTGCAGCGATCCCTCTTGCTGTTCTGGCTTCTGGGATAGCTGCGCAGCCTGTATTCACTCCATATGATGCACACACATTTCCCCTTACTTTTTGGGAGGGAAAAAGTGAGTCTTATAGAGCAAAAAATACGGTATTTATTGCATTTATATGCCACTTTTGCCTCTAAGGGGCCCAAAGTGGCATACAGTCATACCTCTGGTTACAGACGCTTCAGGTTGTGTGTTTTTGGGTTGCACACCGCACCGAACCCGGAAGTACCGGAACGGATTACTTCCAGGTTTCGGTGCTCGCGCATGTGCAGGAACACTAAATTGCACTTTGTGCATGTGCAGAAGCACCGAATCGTGACCCGCGCGTGCACAGACGAGGCGCTGTGGGTTGCGAATGCTGCGGTGAAGTGATGGACATTGAAGCAGGAGCTGATAATGCAGGTGAGCTGCACACAGGTGAGCTGCAAGCAAGCTGCCGGCCAGCTCTGTGGAGCCTCCTTTTATTGACACAATATGCAAACCAGGCAGAGACATTTTGGGCTGTGACCTTTACACATCTTCCGGTCCCGAGATAGTGGAGTGGTACAAGGCTATTTTGGCACCTGTTTCCACCGCGTCATTTTCCCCTTGACGAAGGAGGCAAAAGGTCTCAGAGACAAAGGTTACAGACAGGGCACCGCAGACTACTGAGACCGCAAAAGGTTAGACAGAGGGCAAGATGTTCAGACAGCTGTGGCCTTATCTGTGAGGGGGAGTGTGCTCTGTACCCCAAGGTCAAGTGTGCAGGCAGACTGTGGCTGCCTGCGGGTGGGGAGTGTGTTCCCTCCGGACCCCACTCCCCACTCCGCGATCATCCCTACACTGCGGGTTGTGAACGTGCCTCCCGCACGGATCACGTTCGCAACCCGAGCGTCCACTGTGCATGGTTCTCCCTCCCCTCATTTTGTCCCCACAACAACCCTGTGAGGTAGGTTAGTCTGAGAGACAGTGACTGGCCCAAGGTTTGACCCAGTGAGCTTCATAGCTAAGTGGGAGAGAGAAGGGGACCTAGGCAGCTGTAGGTAGCAAGGAACCTTCAGTCTTGGCATGTACTGTACTTTTCCTTGTATAAGATTAGGTTTTATTCTTTAAAAATTATGCTAAAAAGTGGGGGTTGTCTTACACATGGATAGTGCATAGGGTGGAAGTTTGATTGGTTGCTGCCGCAGCTGTCAGCAGCGATTGGGCGTGTTATTGGTTGCTGCGTCAAGGGCTGTTGTTGATTGGCTGGCACTGCGGGAATTGGGCGGCCGATTGGCTTCTTCTGCCGGTGAGAGGACAGACGAGAGGCAGATTTTGTGCCGTGTGTGGGTGAGCGATTTTCAGCAATCCCCAGTAAAAAAGTTCAACAGCCCAGTGCAATCCTGCCCCCCAAAAAACTCAACAACTCTGAACCATCTCCCCCCATTTTCCTAAATTTGAGTCCCCAGAAATAGGGGGTGTCTTATACATGGGGGAGACTTATACACAGAAAAATATGGTACTTCATGGAGGCAAGACCTGCCAGAGCTGAGTTGCTCATTAGGCCTGGCACTCCTATGCAGATCCTGTTTTTCCTAATCAAGAGTTAATTCCAACTTGCTTGGTGTGATTTACTGCTGGCTCGCTCCTGTCAGCAGCCCAGATCCACACCCTTCTTGGGTGTTTTTGTCTGGCTGGGGATGTGTCCTTGAACTCTCTTCCTAATTCATTCATCTTGCATGGCAAAGGATACAGAGAAGCAATGATTCAGAGCTCTGGACAAGTATCTCACTCGTCCAAGAGGCCAGCCGGCCTCAAGTAACAAAACCGCCATGCTTTGCAATAGCCATTGCTGGGCTCGTCTTGGCCTAGAGCAGAATTTTCCCTGGGGAAACAGCCAGTGACGCAGCAGTCCTGGTGCGCATTTGAGGAGTGTTAATCTTCCTCAACGTGACTTTCGATTCCAATTCATGCAAAGAGGAGGACAAACAGAATGAAGAGGCTGAAGTAATCCCCAGGCATTCAGTCGCATAAAATATTCTGTGGAAGAAATTTGATTTATCCTCTGCGATGCTCGTGGAATCCAAATGATTGCTATGAATATAATTACCTTGATTAATCTAAGTGCCGTAGCTGATTTCTTGGAATCTGTGAGTTTGGAGGGTGTTGGGTAAATAATATCAACTGTCGTGACATGATTTAACTCAGGCTTCCTCAACCTCAGCCCTGCAGATGTTTTGAGAATACAATTCCCATCATCCCTGACCACTGGTCCTGCTAGCTAGGGATCATGGGAGTTGTAGGCCAAAAACATCTGGAGGGCCGAGTTTGCCTATGCCTGGGTTAGAGGGTGGTGCTGATAAAGCCAAGGTTGCAGGTTCGATCCTGATAATAATAATAATAATAATAATAATAATAATAATAATATTTATACCACGCCCATCTGGCTGGGTTTCTCCAGCCACTCTGGGCGGCTCCCAACAGAACACAAAAAACAAAATAAAACTTCAAACATTGAAAACTTCCCTAAACAGGGCTACCTTCAGATGTCTTCTAAAAGTCATATAGTTGTTTATTTCCTTGACATCTGGTGGGAGGGTGTTCCACAGGGCAGGTGCCACCACTGAGAAGGCCCTCTGCCTGGTTTCCTATAACCTCACTTCTCCCAGTGAGCGAACCGCCAGAAGGCCCTCAGAGCTGGACCTCAGTTTCCGGGCTGAATGATGGGAAAACTGCATATTCCTGCATTGCATGAGGTTGAACTAGATGATCCTCCTTGTCCCTTCCAACTCCAAAATTCTATTATTCTAATAAGACTGCATAAAAAAGAGGTTGCAATGTCCCTGATTCTGCATCGCTTGGTTGGAGAACTGCATTGCAAAATTCAGAGAACTGCAAATCTGAAAGCACAGTTATGCTTCTATTCTCATATTGGTTCAAGAAGTACAAGCTAGGTAAGGTAAAGGTAAAGGGACCCCTGACCATTAGGTCCAGTCGTGGCCAACTCTGGGGTTGCGGCGCTCATCTCGCTTTACTGGCCAAGGGAGCCAGCGTACAGCTTCCGAGTCATGTGGCCAGCATGACTAAGCTGCTTCTGGCGAACCAGAGCAGCGCATGGAAACGCCATTTACCTTCCCGCCGGAGTGGTGCCTATTTATCTACTTGCACTTGGACGTGCTTTTGAACTGCAAGGTTGGCAGCAGCAGGGACCGAGTAACGGGAGCTCACCCTGTTGCGGGGATTCGAACCGTCAACCTTCTGATCAGCAAGTCCTAGGCTCTGTGGTTTAACTCACAGCGCCACCCGCGTCCCACAAGCTAGGTAGTTTTCCATTAAAATATCCCATCCTAAATTGCTTGGGAGAAAGCTCCCATCCCCCAGAAGCATGCGCACACGCAAGGGTCATGTTGGAATCACACTTATGACTCTTCCGTCGCAGCCTTGAGAAACGCCGGTTTTGCTTCTCTCCTCCAGGCACGCCTCAGCAGCAGCTGCATCAGGCAATTAAAATAAAAAATGAAAACCCTATTTACAGCTAAGGTATGTTAGCGTCATCCATGGGCTGGTTTTTGGCTGCTTTAATATGACAGCGGTAGCGTCGTGATTTGGCTAGGATTTGAGATGTCTTACATGCTAAAACATTCAAGCTGCAACCTCCACTCTGGGAAAATGCATGCCCTGACGTGAAGGGTTTGTCGCTGACCCGGAAAAGATTCCTTCCATTCTCAGCCAGCCATCACCCCAGAGCCATTGAAACAGCTCCCTGTGCCTCCTCTGTATACAGAGCTGGCAAGACTGACTGGGAAAAATCTGAGACCAGTGAGACCAACCGTTTGACAAAGACTGGAGTAAATTTATTATTTATTTGAAAGAACATTGTAAACACTTGACAACACTAACAGGACTGGCTTAAAGGTTTGTCGGTTAAAATTAGAAACTTATTTACAATGATAAGGAATTTCAAAGGAAAAGGAAAGTTAGATGAGAAATGCGGGTGAAATTATAATTGGAAGTTGGAAAGTCAATTGGGATGGATGGGGGAAGTCGTTGACTTGAGAGAGTCAGAATACAGTGGTACCTCGGGTTACATACGCTTCAGGTTACAGACTCCGCTAACCCAGAAATAGTACCTTTGCTTCTGGATGAGAACAGAAATTGCACAGCGGCAGCAGGAGGCCCCATTAGCTAAAGTGGTACCTCAGATTAAGAACAGTTTCAGGTTAAGAACGGACCTCCAGAAGGAATTAAGTTCTTAACTCGAGGTACCACTGTATAGGTAATGTAAAGTTATGTAAAATCACACGGTGTTTTTTGAAAATGAAAATGCCAATAGATATAATAATAATAATAATAATAATAATAATAATAATAGAAACAGCTCCCTGTGCCTCATTTGGGCCTCCAAACTTCAGGGTCAAAGCAGCAGCATCTCTTTTGATCCCATAAAGAGCAGGAAGCTGTGTCCTGTGGTATACTGAATGCTGGAGGTGCAGCTGCATCTTTTAACTGATCTTGCTCGGTGTCCTTAACTGATTTATGCAGACATGTAGCCAGAGAAGCACTCTGCACATGGAACAGGGGGACAGGGCAGGGCCAGCCCAAGACATTTTGGCCCTTGAGGCGAACCACAAACCACACCAGGGAATAAATTTCATTTCACAGTTTTTTTATCATCTGTATTTTGAATTAGATATATATGGGTGCACCAAAATCTTTTAAGGGTTTAGAGGCTCTAAAGGCCTTAATCTGGCCCTGGGAGAAGTTATGGGCTTTATAGGTATGTACACAGCCTTTGTGCCTTAGGACTGTGCCTTTTACGTGCTGTGTCCTTGCCTGGGAGCCCTGGTGTCTTTGCAACAGGGTTTTTGTGAGTGGTGTGGGTGTGTTTGTCAGGTGGTGAGATGAACAAGGAAAATTGGGCTCGCTGTGCAAGACGCCGGAGGGGTGGCGAGCGAGGAATTCGGAAGCCGCACGCCAGCTCATGTCTCAGCAAATGGAAGGCAAACATGGCTTGGTCTCTGAGGACTGGATTAGGCCGTCCTTAATCCCCTCATTAGCTTGGAAGCCATGCGCCTGCCATCAGACCCGATCTGCCGCCTGACAGAAGGCCCGCAGAAGAAGAAGGCTGGTCTTGCTTTGCCATCTCAGCAGAGGAGCAGATCCAAACCAGACATTCAGAGCACATCCAGCGCACTTGGAAAGCACATGGCTCTCCTCCCCCGAGAATCCTGGGAAATGAAGTTTGTTAAGGATGCTGGAGGGACATGAGTGGTGCTGTGGGTTAAACCACAGAGCCTAGGACTTGCCGATCAGAAGGTCGGCGGTTCGAATCCGCGTGATGGGGTGAGCTCCCGTTGCTCGGTCCCTGCTCCTGCCAACCTAGCAGTTTGAAAGCACGTCAAAGTGCAAGTAGATAAATAGGTACCGCTCCAGCGGGAAGGTAAACAGCGTTTCCGTGCGCTGCTCTGGTTCGCCAGAAGCGGCTTAGTCCTGCTGGCCACATGACCTGGAAGCTGTACGCTGTTTTCCTCAGCCAATAAAGCGAGATGAGCGCCGCAACCCCAGAGTCGGCCACGCCTGGACCTAATGGTCAGGGGCCCCTTTACCTTTAAGGATGCTGGCAACTGTAGCTCTGGGAGAGGTGAATTGTACACCTGGCGCCCCGCTCAGTTTCGTACCCCGGCTGCACCCACCCCTGGCTTGGCCTGTGTCCCTCAGGAGGCTCTGAAGCTCTTTCCCTGCCTCAGATCTCCTCTTTTTGCAAGAACAACCAGTTATATCAGCACCCCCATCCTTTCTCGCGCAGGGCTGCCATTCTGAGCTCCTCCAGGCTCTCCTCCCCCTTTTCCTTTCACGCCGCCTGCGTTTGCTGAGTGCGGCATCCAAAAAAAGAGCACCCTTCTAATTAAAGCTTCCTGGTTTGGCTCCAGCATCACTCCCTTGGCAGCCGACATTTTCTGACCCATTTTTTTCTCTTTTTGCATCTCGCCCTGCAAGGACAGTTTCAATTGCTTGGTGGAAAGAGATGGGAATCTTCCGGCTGCTCTGCGTTGGAGACTGCATGCTGGGGAAGTCAGGTCTTTGGCCTGGCATTCCTTATAAATAATAATAATAATAATAATAATAATAATAATAATAATAATAAATTTATTTATACTTGCTCTCCTCAGCCGAGACTGCGCTCAGGGTGGCTAACACTAAGTATAAAAACAATTGATTAAAATACAACTTAAAAACAAGATTACAATACAACATTAAAATGCAGCCTTGTCCTGAGTCAGACCATTGCGACCCTCACAGGGGTCAGCAAACTTTTTCAGCAGGGGGCCGGTCCACTGTCCCTCAGACCTTGTGGGGGGCCGGACTATATTTGGAAAAATAAAATAAAAACGAATGAATTTCTATGGCCCACAAATAACCCAGAGATGCATTTTAAATAAAAGGACACATTCTACTCATGTCAAAGCATGCTGATTTCTGGACCATCTGCAGGCCGGATTTAGAAGGCGATTGGGCCAGATCTGGCCCCCAGGCCTTACGTACTATTTCTGGGTTAGCAGAGTCTGTAACCTGAAGCGTCTGTAACCCGAGGTACCACTGTATACTGTGTCCTTGTGTCTTTCTTAACCTCAAGGGGGTGGCGGGTCCTCGACTCACAACTCCCTGCTGGCTGAGGCTGATGGGGAGTTGTAGATGGAAACAGATGGAGGGCTCCAGGATGGTGAATGATGCCTTAGTCCACACGTGGCTGCATATATATTGCAATTTCCCGTAGAGGTGGTCCCGTAAGTGTGGTGTGAGTGCCCAGCGAACTCTCGGCAATGTTAAAAACAACAACAACCAACCCGCAAAAGCTTTCCTTCCTCAAATGTGGGAATTCAATGGAGCCGGCTTCCCGCATAAGCGCTGTCAAACTGCCACACTCAATATTCATCATGCAAGTTTAACTTAATGAGAGTATAAGCTCTGAGATGCTCATGACAAAGGAATACCTCTGGGCAAAGCTGATGAGTTTAGCATCTGTCATGCTTCGGGAACAAAGCTAATAAGGAGATGGGGACAGGCATCCAATCTGTTTCCGTGTTTTCGCTTGCCGCGATTATTAGAGTCCCCAGATATTCCAAATTGCCGTGATCCGATTTGGCACGGTGCCGACTGCTTCCGCGTAGAAGAGGCCACACTGTGCCAAATGGGGAGACTGGGCTCGCGTTTTCCTGGCTGCTTTTGCTTCTAGCAAAAGTACACTGCTGGTCCTGTGGCCCTCTGGAAGTCGGCCTGGAAGGCAGTGTGGACTCCAAGCTGAAAAAGGTTCCCTACCACCCAGGGCTGGATGAATCCCAAGCTGGAATTAAGATTGCCGGAAGAAATATCAACAACCTCAGATATGCAGATGACACAACCTTGATGGCAGAAAGTGAGGAGGAATTAAAGAACCTTTTAATGAGGGTGAAAGAGGAGAGCGCAAAATATGGTTTGAAGCTCAACATCAAAAAACTAAGATCATGGCCACTGGGCCCATCACCTCCTGGCAAATAGAAGGGGAAGAAATGGAGGCAGTGAGAGCTTTTACTTTCTTGGGCTCCATGATTACTGCAGATGGTGACAGCAGCCACGAAATTAAAAGACGCCTGCTTCTTGGGAGAAAAGCAATGACAAACCTAGACAGCATCTTAAAAAGCAGAGACATCACCTTGCCAGCAAAGGTCCGTATAGTTAAAGCTATGGTTTTCCCAGTAGTGATGTATGGAAGTGAGAGCTGGACCATCAAGAAGGCTGATCACCAAAGAATTGATGCTTTTGAATTACCTCTGGGAGATTTGCCAGCATGAGTTTGACCAAACTGCGGGAGGCAGTGGAAGACAGGAGTGCCTGGTGTTCTCTGGTCCATGGGGTCACGAAGAGTCGGACACGACTAAATGACTAAACAACAACAACCACCCAGGGTATTAGGGCCTCGTTTTGGCTTCCTGTTACCTGAAAGCGCACCCTGCTGGAATCACTCAAGCTGGCATCTCCGTGTAAAAGGATCTTGTAGCATGCAGGCAATGGGGTCCTCCATGATGGTGGCATTGTTGTTGTTGGCATCTGTCTGCCTTTGGAGGCAATGGAGTGCGCCTCCACGGGTGAAGGCATACTATTGCGTTAGCAGCACAAAAGTGGCCTTCCTACGGCACAAGCTTGGGCAGTGTTTACAGAGGTTCTGGACTGCCCAAACAATAGGACATCCCTCTTCTTCTTTTTGTTAGAGCGTTTATTAATTTGCCAATAAAAAACATCCAATTAACATATCAAATCACAGTCCAATACAAATAAAAAACTAAAATAAAAAAAATCAAATTGCCTTCCAAATTATAATCTTAAACTTATGGCTTCCCGCAGTCTGAATTTCGAAGGTATCCAAATCACAGTCCTGCCTCTCATCTCTCATTGATGTTTTCATATTTCCGCATCTTGATTTTATCTCTCCAGGCTTGTCTCTGGCTCTACGATCCTCAATCATATATATATCCGGCACCAGCTTGGCTGCAGAGGTTGCCGGAAGGAGGCGTACAAGGCACCATCCAACCATCTTAGGGACTCTGTTCTGGATTTGTGTAGTTTACTCCTGAGCCTTTTCTACTCCCGAAGATATCCCAGGAGGCAGCGGAGGTTTAGGGTCAATATTTTCCTTCTCCTAGATGGGCTACCTTCCCAGGTTGATGAGCCCCATCTGCTCCTCACTCCCCTCTATGGCACGTGCAGAAACCATCCAAACCGAAACATTCATCCAGAGGCAAAAATGACATGGCTGGGAAACCGCATTGCAAAAATTCATAGAAGTGTGAATTTCAAAGGAAGGCTTTATTTCAGTTGTGTCTTGTTTCTGAAAGTACAGATTTAAATGCAAACAGGTTGGATTTCTCTCCGCACCCCCATTCCTACTTCTGAGCAGTCGTGGTTCGGATGGTGCTGCCACGGCAGGGCTGGGGAACCTGTGGGGCTCCAGATGTCACCAAACTACAACTCCCACCAGCCCCAGCAAGCATGGCCAATGCCCATGGATGATGGGAGTTGTAGTTCAGCCACCACTGGAGGTCCACAGGGCCAACACACCTGTTGCAGATGCACCCTGCGTTCCAACTATTGCACACATGACAAATTCACCTTTGCACACGGCGGCAGAAGAGAAGCAACATTTGTGCGCACTGCCTTCATGCCCACGTAGACTCACGCCGTTAAACTTTCATGGTATCCAGAGATGATTCTTTAATGGAAGTTTAAATTATTTATCTTTTCCCCCCTTGGCAAGCCAGGCTGGGTATCACCCCCCCTCTGAGTCCATCTGCCACTCGCTGCTGGCGATGTAAGTTATATAGAGAGTTGCAGGGGGAATCTTTTGTCTGGGAAACAGATAAGCAGGAAAGCTCATGGGGTTTCGGGGAAAAAAGATCACAGAAGTTTGAACGGCTCCTTAACCAGAGACAGTCTTCTTTGGAGCTGATTCCCAGATTCGCTTGCGAGGGCAAAATCCATTTGCCGAGAGCAGATTTCATGCACAGAAATGGGGATTCGGAATATTTTTAGAGCCTATTAATATGTAATGACTCTCACAGCCTAGACAACCTGTCTGAGCTTCTGCAAAGCAGAGCTTTTCATTTCCTTTTGATGTGGAAAAAGTCTAAAGGAGGCAGTGGCTTCCTTACATGCCTTGGCCTGGTCTGGGAGCTGGAAGGAAGCTCTTGCATGTCTTTGTTTCTTGGGCAAGCGTTTGCGTAGTAGACCAAGCCTGGGAGAATTGGTCCATTTCGGTTTTCTCTCCCTGGCTCATTTTTCCAATCTTAAGTTCATTTCTCCACATTTTCACATCAGCTTGCAAATTTGTTTTTCTAAAAAGCCCCCCGTGAAAATCCACCACCGTTTTGGTGCAAATGTCTCCTAAGAAACACGTTTTTGGCAAGCGATTTCCCCCTGATGTGCATTTTGAAATTGATTCATCGCTAAGAGATGCGGTTCCCTAGATGCACACCTTAAACAACTTTAGTGCACAGTACACGGCTGGAGAACTGGATTGCAAAATTCAGAGAAGTGTGGATTTTGAAGGATGGCTACATTTCAGCTCATCCCTTGTTTCTGAAAAGGCAGGTTTGCCTTCAAGAACAAACTTACGAGTTTCTCCCCCATTCCTCGTATAGTCTTACTGAGCCCCTCCAGGCTGGTGTTTATTTGCAAGTACTCTGCCACATGTCACTTACACAATAATGATGTATTAGTATTGTCCAACCACATATACTTCCTCTTTATTAGTTTTTCTGTCATGCTTCCCCAAAGTTACCATCTTATTGTAACCTGGAGGGGCACCTTTACACTATAGCACAGCAAAAGAGGGGGAATATATTATATATTATATATTATATTATATATATATATATATATAATATATATATATATATATATATATATATATATATATATAAAATATATATATATACTGGAAGATCTATGGTATGAAAAGTTACAGTACTTCAACAGGAAAGTACAAAGCATGCACTAACTGGAAATGAAACAGAATGGTCTCCCCAGAATTTTTGCCAGTGCGATCAGTATTGAAAGCGGAATAGCATATAAATGCCCATTAGCATCATGAACACAAGTTATATTAAATGCACCGTAAAAAGGATGTCTGGAAGGGCCCATGACACGTCTCTGTTTACCTAACAACAGGGGTTTCAGGGGATCTAAAAAAGGGACGCGGGTGGCGCTGTGGGTTAAACCACTGAGCCTAGAACTTGCCAATCAGAAGGTCGGCGGTTCAAATCCCCACGACGGGGTGAGCTCCCGTTGCTCGGTCCCTGCTCCTGCCCACCTAGCAGTTCAAAAGCACATCAAAGTACAAGTAGATAAATAGGTACCGCTCCAGTGGGAAGGTAAACAGCTTCCCTGTGCACTGCTCTGGTTCGCCAGAAGTGGCTTAGTCCTGCTGGCGACATGACCCGGAAGCTGTATGCCGGCTCCCTTGGCCAATAAAGCGAGATGAGCGCCGCAACCCCAGAGTCGGTCATGACTGGACCTAATGGTCAGGGGTCCTTTTACCTTTACCTTACTCTGTCTTAGGCCGCACACTCTTGACTTCCCCCAAAGCATCCTGGGAACTGCAGTTTGTTAAGAGTGCTGGGAATTGTAGGTCTATAAGGGGGAAACTACAGCTCCCAGAATTCCTTGGGGGAAACCATTTGCTTTCAGCATGTGGTGCAGGTGTGATGGACGTTGACCGTTGTCTATTGTGTATTAGGGGCACCGTGTACACCAGAAAGTGCTGCGAGTGCAAATCACGTACTTGAAATGTTCTCAGTTTCCACAGTCAATAATTTGCCTTTCTGAACCAGACACAGGGAAATATGAAAATGGGGGGGGTGAACCCCTTTTTTTGTCTTTGGTGTTCTCAGGTTGCCAACAACATCCTTCCTGAACCTTGGTTCCGAGATCGAAACACACTCCATGCTGCTCCGAGGGCAGAGCATCTGTCTTGAATGCAGAAGGTCTCCGGTTCAGTATGTGGCAGTGTGTCCAGACAGGATGGGGAAAACCTGTGTCTGAAAACTTTGACTCTGTATAATGCAGCTCCCGGCATTCCAATGTCTCGCAAGAGCTCGACAGACAGCAGGAGACTGCTCAAACTTCCCTAAGTTACTTATTTGCTTTTGGGGAGAGGAAAAAAATTCATCAGTTTTAAAAATAAAAACGTCTGCACACCTAAGTATGGAAGATGCTTCTTACTGAGTCACCCGCAACAGAAATCTGTAACTCAATGGGGACCGATTAACGTCACTGCTTTTGGCTGACAGCGAGTCGCGCATCTGCCAGAGTATTGGAAAGCGATTGATTTTGCAACGTTAGAGGCCTGGAGGGACTGAAGGCTGTTATGTGACTGTGAAGCAAAAGTCAGCAGACGCCTTTGTGGAAGGAGGCGATAGATTTTTACCATGTTCAAAAGAGGACATGTAGGACATGTTGCTGTAAGGGACATTGGTTTAATTATTAGCTCTCTTCCCCGTGCCTAGGATCAGGCGGCTAAGGGCTCTGTGCAGGTGGGACTCCTTAGAATCATAGAGTTGGAAGAGACCACAAGGGCCATCGAGTCCAACCCCCTGCCAAGCAGGAAACACCATCAGAGCACTCCTGACATATGGTTGTCAAGCCTCTGCTTAAAGACCTCCAAAGAAGGAGACTCCACCACACTCCTTGGCAGCAAATTCCACTGTCGAACAGCTCTTACTGTCAGGAAGTTCTTCCTAATGTTTAGGTGGAATCTTCTTTCTTGTAGTTTGGATCCATTGCTCCGTGTCCGCTTCTCTGGAGCAGCAGAAAACAACCTTTCTCCCTCCTCTATGTGACATCCTTTTATATATTTGAACATGGCTATCATATCACCCCTTAACCTCCTCTTCTCCAGGCTAAACATGCCCAGCTCCCTTAGCCGTTCCTCATAAGGCATCGTTTCCAGGCCTTTGACCATTTTGGTTGCCCTCCTCTGGACACGTTCCAGTTTGTCAGTGTCCTTCTTGAACTGTGGTGCCCAGAACTGGACACAGTACTCCAGGTGAGGTCTGACCAGAGCAGAATACAGTGGCACTATTACTTCCCTTGATATAGATGCTATACTCCTATTGATGCAGCCCAGAGACATCGAAATTGAGCTGGCTGTTGGTGGCAAGCTGTGGGAGCAGCAATGGGCATACCCAGTTATTTCAATGAAAGAGGGGTGAGAATCCTCACTCCTGTGAACAAAATGCTGCCCTTGGTCCCTTTCTATGCAACTGAGGTGTCAGGGTTGGAGTCATACACAGGTTAGCACAAAAGATGCAGGACTCTGTTGTCAGTGAAGTTAGTGCTGTGTTCAAGGAAGGTAAAAGTAAAGGTAAAGGACCCCTGGGCAGTTAAGTCCAGTTGACTATGGGGTTGCGGCACTCATCTCCGCTTTCAGGCCAAGGGAGCCGGCGTTTGTCTGCAGACAGCTTTCCGGGTCACGTGGCCAGCTTGTCTATTTATTTATTTTTTATAATTTTTATTAGGAATTTAACCAAAACATATTGTCTTAAAACATATCATCCTTAATTTCCCCCCCATTTTTCTCCCTCCCCCTCCCTCCCATAAAACAACTCCCCCCCCCGCCCTGCCCCCCCGACTTCCCTCAGTTCCAGTCTCTGGTTTCTCTATAATGCTGTTCTCTGCATGTTACAAAATTGTATAAATCCTTTTATTATCAATAAAAAGTTGGTGAGTGTTTATTCAAAACCTGCCAAGGAGTCCAATTTACTTTGTTGCGTCTTTAAATACTTTGTAAAAGGTTCCCGTTCATCTTTAAAGTCACAGTTGTCTGTAGCTTATGTGTCAATTTTGCCAGTTCTGCATAGTCCATCAGTTTCTCTTGCCATAGTTCTTTAGTTGGGATTTCCTCAATCTTCCATCTTTGTGCTGTTAAGACTCTCGCGGCCAATGTGGCCAGCTTGTCTAAACCGCTTCTGGCACAACAGGACACCGTGACGGAAATCAGAGCGCATGGAAACGCCGTTTACCTTCCTGCCACTGCGGCATCTGTTTATCTACTCACGCTGGTGTGCTTTCGAACTGCTAGGTGGCAGGAGCTGGGACAGAGCAACAGGAGCTTACCCCGTGGTGGGGATTCGAACCGCTGACCATCTGATCGGAAAGCCCAAGAGGCTCAGTGGTTTAGATCACAGCGCCACCCGCGTCCCTGTTAAAGGAAACAGCGTAGAACTCAGCAACACTCTCCAGCAGGTCATGTCCCTGTGGAGCAGATTAGTAGAAACATCTGACCTCCTTCTACCTTACCTCTTCTCCTTTCCCTCCCAGGAACCCACAGTAGCCCACCTGCTGGGAAGCTAGCCTAGGGGCCCCAACCTATTTGGCAAGCCACTTATGATCCCATGGGAGCAGGTGGGTTCCATTTGGGTTCTGTGCCGGGAGCCTGAAACCTCTGGCATGACCTTCTCACAGAAGTTCTCCCTCAACTCCATCCACTGTGGAAGTTTTCCCTGAGCCCAGGAGGATCTTTGTTCCTTATTATGAATTCCGAGGACGTCCCTCCTGCAGCTCTTTTTCTGCTAACTCACCCAAAGCAGCCGAGCTCGGGAACCTGAAGTGACCCCTCTCTCAAAACAAAAGCTCCTCTGAGCAACTGTGGGCAACTGAACAACAGCCTTTGAGCAAGGAACCGGATTCTTTTGGAAATTGCTCTCTGCCACAGTCATCCTCTTCTGTTCTCTCTCCAGCCGTCTTTGCGCGTTAATTTATAAAGTGCAAAGGGAGTTCATCGCAACAAAAGCTCTCCCAAGTTTCTAGAACACAATCATGCTTTTTTTAGCGGCGCCGCTTTTTCTGGTGGGAGAGCGACGCCTTTTCCTCCCACAGGAGTTTTAAATGGTGTCTTCAACCTTCATTCATTCCCTCTCTCTGTGAGGTTTCCCCTCACAGTCTTCTTCAGAGGATCAGATCAAGGATTCGGAGTCAGAAGGAGAATTGAACTCAATGCCAGCTCTGGATGCAGGCCGAGTCCATGGTAGCGGCGCCCTTTCAGCCTGAAGGTGTCAAACTGCCATGTTCTGAGTCCGAGGGCTCCATGGCAGAAGCCACACAACAACCAGAGTCTCTCCCACACTCCATTGGAGTAAAAGATGGCTGGAGCAGGCTGGAGCCCTTTGACTGAAAAGGTACCTTTCAGTGAAGGTAAAGGTAAAGGGACCCCTGAATATTAGGTCCAGTCGTGACCGACTCTGGGGTTGCGGTGCTCATCTCGCTTTATTGGCTGAGGAAAACAGCGTACAGCTTCCGGGTCATGTGGCCAGCAGGACTAAGCTGCTTCTGGCGAACCAGAGCAGCGCACGGAATCGCCGTTTACCTTCCCACCGGAGCGGTACCTATTTATCTACTTGAACTTTTGATGTGCTTTTGAACTGCTAGATTGGCAGGAGCAGGGACCAAGCAATGGGAGCTCACCCCGTTGCGGGGATTCAAACCGCTGACCTTCTGATCAGCAAGTCCTAGGCTCTGTGGTTTAACCCACAGTGCCACCCGCGTCCATTCAGTGAAGGAGGAGCTTGCAATTGGGACAGAGGAAGGAAGGAAGGAAGGAAGGAAGGAAGGAAGGAAGGAAGGAAGGAGACTGTCGCTGAAACAACGTCAACACTCTGCTCACGTTTAGTATTCAGCCTGAGTCAGGCACAAGGATGCTTTTCCTCAGAGGAAGGTTCCAGAAGGACTGAGTTCAAGGCTCTCTGCAGCTACATACTGCCATGTGCTGCATGTTGGTGTAATGTGAACAATGGGTTAAATTACACAGTGCTTGGCTCATGTACTGAGCCAGCACCCCCACACCCCCACGGAAGACCTCTGCAGGTGATTGCATGCTAACACTGGCGAGCGATGGCACACACTACATCCCATGCTGCAAATTCAAACATGCGCATGTGGTTGTTGGAAGGTCAGGCAAGAGAGCGCATGCGCCTCCAGATTCCTGCAGGGCGAGTGGGCAAGCTCAGCGGCGAAGGCTCTCGTCCTGGGCCCAGCCCCCAAGCCAGCGCCATCAGATCAGATTGTGAGGACAGTTGCCTTCAGCCGAGATTTTCCAAAGCATATCTGCATGCATCCATTTCGCAGAGGAGCAGAAATCCATTAATCCTGTTCTGTCTGTAAGCAGTACTCTTCTATGAGTGAGCTCCAGACCTGTGATTGGCCTGTGGGAGACCACCTGACTTTAGCAAATGGGAAATGAGAATGGAGAGGTGCGACCTACTTCTAAATGTGTCTTCAAGCCCCAAGGTAAACATTGTGAACGCTCCAGTGAGAGGGCAATGTGGTGGCATCTTCTCTCCCTCCCCCTCCTGCTCCCATTCCTGATTTTCATCTCAATTCCGGCAGCCACAGAAAACCACCAGAGGTTGCATCTCTAAGGGCCAAAAGCAGACAACATGTTTTTTAAAGCTACAAAATGCTGCTTGGCGTGATGTGAATGTTCTCTTCCAAGAAAGCTTTGAGGCTCAGAATAAAAGAGACCTGTTTTTAGGAATGGGGGGGGGGCAGTCAGTTTCTTTTCATTTCTCATTTTCCCACCGTAAAGTTCAGTCTGCTACATCTCTGCAACAGTTTGTGTTTGTGAATTCTTATCTTCTTCTTTTTTATGTCCTCACAAAGATTTGCCAACATTTCAGTGCAATTTTCTCCCAATAGACACATTTTCGTATGCAGTTTTGCCTATTGTACACATTCCCCCAAATATAATGGTATTTTTGTGCATTGTTTTTCACTATTATATGCGCTCTTAGGCACAGACTACCCTAGTGTATGCACATTGTGTCAAATTACGTGGCTGGAGATGTTCATTGCAAAATTCAGAGAAGTGTGAATTTCAAAGGATAGCTCTGTTTTAGTTTCCATGATGATCAGAAAGTGCCAGTAGATAAGTTTGCCTTTAAATGAAAATAGAATCTAATTTCTCCTCCATCCCTGATTTGCTGCCTTACTCTGGTCTGTCCAGCTGAGAAAAAAAACTAACTAAAAACACGTCCTGAACTTTTCTGAATAGCCTCGATTCCTCAGGCAGTGAAATTCAGAATGTGAATTGATTTTCTTTTTTTAATAGGACAGCTATTGTGTCAACGTAGAAACATCACATTAATAAAAAAAGGCATATTAAAACAGTGGAAGGCATAAAGAGAAAAATAAAATAAACACATCGATGTTATCGATCCCAGAGAAGGCTGGTTGATGAGATGCCGTGTGTGTGTTCTTCAAAATGATGACACCGGCATACCACTTTGAAAACGTTTGCCAAGAAAACCTCACTGTGGTTCCACCTCTCTCTCACACTCCCCCCCCCAAAAAAAAATTCATTCATTTTATAACACAAATAAACAACACAAACAGAAAAAAACAATACAAACAAATTCTTGTCTTATCCTTATTTTTTCTAAACATTGTTAGGTGAGCTTCCCCAAGTCCCCCCATCTGATTTTCATTTTACCTCATCTTTAGCAGTTTTCATATATCATAATTTTTAACCATTTTTTTAACACACTTACTTTTACCATAAACATCTCCACATTTTATCCCTCACATATAATACTATTTTAAAATACACTATCTTCTACATCTTACAGCCTATATCCACTTCCAAAGCTATTCTAAGATTTAAATATTAACATATTTTTTTCAAATATTCTTTAAACTTCTTCCAATCTTCTTCCACCGTTTCTTCTCTCTGGTCCCGGAGTCTCCCAGTCAGTTCAGCAAGTTCCATATAGTCCATCATCATCTCTCTCACACTTTTAAGGCAGGGTTGGGGAAACCCATGGCTCTCCAAGTGAATTTTGGTAAACACTTTGCATTCTGGTTCCCATCACCCGCATCCAACATGGCCGAGGGTCAGGAATAATGGGATCTGTAGTTGTTGGTGTACATGAACTGGTTGGACAAAGAGGAACAGTGAGAGGAACCAGCTGGGGAATCCACAAGGGAAGAAGGCTCAGAGCCCAGGGAATGATGGTGGGATGATGATGATTGGTCAGAGGGAGAAGAGGGAGAAGATACCTGAAGGAGCGTCTCCACCCCCATTGTTCTGCCCGGACACTGAGGTCCATCTCCGAGGGCCTTCTGGCAGTTCCCTCGCTGCGAGAAGCCAAGTTACAGGGAACCAGGCAGAGGGCCTTCTCGGTAGTGGCACCGGCCCTGTGGAACACCCTCCCACCAGATGTCCAAGAGAAAAACAACTACCAGACTTTTAGAAGACATCTGAAGGCAGCCTTCTTTAGGGAAGCTTTTAATGTTTAACAGACCACTGTATTTTAATACTTTGTTGGAAGCCGCCCAGAGTGGCTGGGGAAGCCCAGCCAGATGGGCGGGGTATAAATAATAAATTCTATTCTGTTCTAAGATTGGGAAGAGGAGGTGTTGGAAACAGGGCTTAATGAGCTGGGAGAGTCTGTGGCAGAGAGAAGAAGTCCAGAAACAGAAGCAGGAGAGGGAGGCCAAGAGGCAGAGATGAGTCAGGCTGGTGAAAAGGCCTGGGTATCTCATCCTCCTGCTGAGACAAGCGCCCCTCTGCCCGGTCTCCCAGAACCAGAAGAGGCGTGGAACGAGCAGAGAAGAAGTTGGCTGCACACAGAAACAGTCTCAGATTGCTTGGGGAAAGCCTTGGAGAGGAGGGGACCTAGATGGCTGTGAGGAGGTGGGGACTTTCAGTCTCGGCAACTGGCTTTTCATGGAGCAAGACCACAAGGAATGAGCTGCTTTGCTCCTTAGTCTGCTGCAAGTCTGTGGAGATCGTGCTTTTGCTAATGAAGAGTTAACTTCAACTCTGAACAGTGTGATCACTCCTGTGGCAGCAGCCAAATCTAGAGGGCTGTGGGTTCCCTGTCCCTGTTTTAAGGAAGTCCCCACACCTAGTTTTGTTGAATAGCGGTGGATTCAGCCCTTTGTTGTTGTTTAGTTGTGTCCGACTCTTCGTGACCCCATGGACCAGAGCACGCCAGGCACTCCTGTCTTCCACTGCCGCCCGCAGTTTGGTCAGACTCATGTTTGTAGCTTTGAGAACACTGTCCAACCATCTCGTCCTCTGTCGTCCCCTTCTCCTTGTGCCCTCCATCTATTCCCAACATCAGGTTCTTTTCCAGGGAGTCTTCACTTCTCGTGAGGAGGCCAAAGTCTTGGAGCCTCAGCTTCAAGATCTGTCCTTCCAGTGAGCACTCAGGGCTGATTTCCTTCAGAATGGAGAGGTTTGATCTTCTTGCAATCCATGGGACTCTCAAGAGTCTCCTCCAGCACCATAATTCAAAAGCATCAATTCTTCGGCGATCAGCCTTCTTTATGGTCCAGCTCTCACTAGGTTAAGGCAGTTGTCCCATCAGTAGAAGCATTTCTCCTTGCCAGATGGAACAATTTTCCTCTCCCTCCACTGTGTTCTTGGGGCATTCTTCTGACAACTCCACCACAGGTTTTTTTTTTGGGGGGGGGTTATAACGTGGGGAGGAAGAGGCTTCCACTAGTGCAATAATTGAGATGAATCAGGCCCTGGAGATTTAATTCTTCTTTGCTTTTAAGGGATTATAGGCTTAGGCCATAAACAATTCAGTTACTGTCGCTCCGTCTTCCCCAAAGAGGGCAACTTGCCAGCCGCTGCCTTCCTCTCACTCCGAGCCCAATTAACTGCTGTGTAAGCAGAACTGCAGCCTTTTTCTTTCCCAGAGCACAGAACCAGCGCTTTGAGAATTAGGGTCACTGTTGTAATTAACAGCTGAGCTCATGGAAAAGGTGGCCAAGCGTCGCAGGCAGCTTTTGAAGGCTGCAAGCAAACGAAAAAGAAAAACAGGTCATTTTTTGCGGCTATCAGGTGGCAGCCCTGATGGCACAAGGTACGTGCAATCCCTTTTGCCACCTCCTACCTCCTGCAGCTGGAAGAGAGTCCAGTGAGAGCTGGACCATAAAGAAGGCTGATGGCCGAAGAATTTATGCTTTTGAATTCTGGTGCTGGAGGAGACTCTTGAGAGTCCCATGGACTGCAAGAAGATCAAACCTATCCATTCTTAAGGAAATCAGCCCTGAGTGCTCACTGGAAGGACAGATCCTGAAGCTGAGGCTCCAATACTTTGGCCACTTCATGAGAAGAGAAGACTCCCTGGAAAAGACCCTGATGTTGGGGAAGATGGAGGGCACAAGGAGAAGGGGACGACAGAGGACGAGATGGTTGGACAGTGTTCTCGAAGCTACTAGCATGAGTTTGACCAAACTGCGGGAGGCAGTGGAAGACAGGAGTGCCTGGCGTGCTCTGGTCCATGGGGTCACGAGGAGTCGGACACGACTAAACGACTCAACAACAACAACCTCCTGCAGCAGCTGCAAAGGCTGCACATTCTCTGGACATGAGCAAGCACCAGCAAGGGCCCATATTTTTTCCATTCAGCATTTGTATTTATGTTCATTGCTGGTGGCCATTGCTATACGTCCATACCTTCCAAGTGTCCCTATTTTCCAGGGACAGTCCTGGAATTACAGAAGCCATCCCAGTTTCTGATTTGATCCCAGAATGTCCCGGTTTCCCTTTTTCCTCCTGTCCTCGTCTCGGAGAACAATTAAAAGTGATGTTTGCGTGTGTGTAGAGGTGCAAAAACGGAGTCCTGTTTATCCTGAAAATAAAATCCCTGCACCAAATGAAGGAACCTGGCATACGAAACCCTTCCTGTACTTTTGAATGAAAGCCTCACCAATCCAATTCTTCCATTGCAATGCTTCCGCAGCCAGTAAGAAGTACATTTCCAAGCACAATTCAAAGTGTTGGCGCTGACCTTTAAAGCACTAAACAGCCTCGGTCCTGTATACCTGAAGGAGCGTCTCCACTGCCATCATCCAGCCCGGACACTGAGGTCCAGCGCCGAGGGCCTTCTGGCGGTTCCCTCAGCGCGAGAAGGGAGCTTACAGGGAACCAGGCAGAGGGCCTTCTCGGTAGTGGCACCTGCCCTGTGGAATGCCCTCCCACCAGATGTCAAGGCAATAAACAACTATTTTACTTTTAAAAGACAACTGAAAGAGGCCCTGTTTAGGGAAGTTTTTAATGTCTGATGCTGTATTGTTTTTAATATTCAGTGGAAGCCGTCCAGAGTGGCAGGGTATTAATAATAATAATAATAATAATAATAATAATTTATATTTGTAAGAAGCTGAACCTACGTTCGGACAAGCATATGATCGTGAGCCACTATTTGGGTGTAACATTTATTGTTTAAAGTCTGTTTGAAGAAAGGTCTGTTGGTAAAGCTTTGGAACCTGGTCTGGACAATATTTATTCCAAGAGGAGTCGGTTTTCATTCATCCTATTGCTTCAGGCTGTGCGATATTAATATCTGCACTAAGATCTACATAAGGAACAAGGGTGGGAACTGCCTCCTATTTGCTGAGAGTTCTGACTGTAGAGGCTGCTGAGGAGGCAGCAGCAGTGGGCAATACATTCCTGGGAGGCCAGATCTGCTGCCCCTGTGGATTCAGTATACCTGAAGGAGCGTCTCCACCCCCATCATTCTGCCCGGACACTGAGGTCCAGCACCGAGGGCCTTCTGGCGGTTCCCTCCCTGCGAGAAGCCAAGTTACAGGGAACCAGGCAGAGGGCCTTCTCAGTAGTGGCACCTGCCCTGTGGAACTCCCTCCCACCAGAAGTCAAAGAGAAGAACAACTACCAGACTTTTAGAAGACATCTGAAGGCAGCCCTGTTTAGGGAAGTTTTTAATGTTTGATGTTTTATCATGTTTTTAATATTCTGTTGGGAGCCGCCCAGAGTGGCTGGGGAAGCCCAACCAGATGGGCGGGGTATAAATAAATTATTATTATTATTATTATTCTGCTGCCTGAGATGCTTGCCTCATAGGTGGGCCGGGTCTGCCGGGAGAGCACAGTCATGTCTGGTGTTGGTGCTTCCATTCCTGGAGGAGGAAGCAAAGCAGCAAAACAGGCACAACTTCAGAACAGCTCGGCTCCCATTCAGAGAGAGCCCTGTATAGAAAAGGTATTCATACATCCAAACAGCAAACACGTCTCCCTTTCCCTGCTATTTTAGCGCTTTCTCAAAATATCTTATGTACCCTCCGGCCCAAAAAGGTTGGCGAGCCAAATAAATGCCCATATCAACAGCAGAACCTTTCGATCCACCAACCAGAGCCAGGTGCAAAATCATGGCTTGTGATTAAGGACCAGGGTGCCTCTGAACACCTGCTCAGTTCCAGATCCAGCCTCAGTAGCCTGTTCCTGCAAAAATCCGCTTCTGGTTTTCCCCATAGCCATTCTTTCCCCTGCAATCTAACTCACAGAGGGGAAGCCTGTCAGCTGTTGTCATTGATTGCATATGCACTGTACATTTAGTTCTTTCCCCAAATAATTCTGGGATCTATAGTTTGCTCAGGGTGCTGGGAATTGTAGCTCTATGAAGGGGGAACTACAGTTCCCAGGATTCTTTGAGGGGGGTCAGGTGCTTTAAACATGCTGTAATGCCCATCCATTCTATTTAAACCACCTTTAAAGCACATGGCTTCACCCACAAGAAACCTGGGACCTGTAGGGTGCTGGGAATTATAGCTCTATGAAGAGGAAACTACAGTTTCCAGGTGCTTTAAATGCAGTGCTTTTTTCTGGGGGGATGCAGGGGTATGCATACTCCTAAACATTTTGTGAATCTTTGTACGTTTGTCCATTTAATGTATTTATTTTCCCTGATTTGAACTATAAAATGGTGATTTTCTTGAGTCAAAATGAGTCTAAACATTTTTTAAGGGGAAAAAAAGCACTGTTTAAATGTCTTGTGCATACACAGCCATTGGTAGATAATTGGGAGTCAGAAGCATAGCTGTCAACTTACAGATTTGAAAATAAGGGACCAGCAGCCTCGAAAATAAGGGATCAGCAGCCAAAATAAGGGATTTTCCAAGCACAGGTATGTTCAACTTCTGAGCCCCTCCAAGCCAAAGGCAGAAAACCCAGCCAGCAGCCAAACAAAGCCTCAAGCGGTGGTTCCCACAACGCAGCAACCCGGCAAAGGGGATGCAGCAAGGAAAACCACCGTCACCTCTCTGCTGGGAAGCGCTGAGCAAAAGCAAGTCCCCAGGCAACGCGGCCGATTTGATCGGCACAAGGCATGCAAGCTCCACCCCCCAGTCATTCTTAGACTCCTTATTGGGTGAGCAACGCAGCCAAGCAACACAGTTGGAGCCTCCCTCCTCCCTGGCTGGCAGGGAGGGAGGGAGAGGAGCTGCTTCCTTTGAAACCCGGGAAATTTAAGGGACATCATCAATAAGGGACAGCAGCGGGACACAGTGCTGGGATAAGGGACTTTCCCACCAAATAAGGGACGGTTGACAGCTATGGTCAGAAGCCTTTCTCAGTTTGCTGCAAATCACTCAGAGATTTACCGATAGATACTGAAATCTACTAAAGAGGACAGCGGTTCTCTTCTCTTGTCATCCTGCTAGTTCCCCACAGGGCTTTTTCTAAATCCAGAGTGGCTTTAGGCAGAGCCGGTTTTCCCTCGGCCATGAGAGTCAGAGTTTGAAATATAGTTCATGTCCAGAATTAGGGACAATAAAGCAATCTATAATAGACGGGTGTCAACATTATTAAAAGTTGTAATTCAAGCAGGGTGGATTAACTACTGCTGCTATTAGCAAGCCTACAGTTAATAAATACCGCTGCAGATCCGATAATTACTTCCAGCCCAACGCCTTTACACTTGGTAGATTATTAATACGGCTTCTCTTCGCTGAAGGACTTGCTTCTGTCCAGAGATAATGGGAAATGCAGAACGCAATGAGATGAGGGTGGGTGTGTTTGTGTGGCACGGTACGTTGTGGCAGTGCTTGCAACAAAGTTTGTGAAGTTACACACAAGCAGAGGAATTGGGATTTCCATAAATTCCCCAAATTTATACCATTTCCCATGGTGAAATTCATCCATGGTTTCTTCCATCCAAATCTTTGCCCATTCAAAAATTCGTTGTGTCATAACTAGGGACTCACCAATATTTGCATTTTGGTTTCTTTATTTTCTCATAGTTTCCTTTTAAGTTCAGTTTCCTACATTTTCTGGATTAGTATGCATTTAAAAAAAAAACACCTCACCTTTTCCTAATATATGCATCTATGAATTAAGTTTTGCCTAATATGCACATTTTTGCAAACAACTTTCCCTAAAATGCCACTTTTTTATGTGTCATTTTCCTCGATGGCCAGGGTTAATGGGAGTTCTAGTTCAATCACATCTGGAGGGCAACATGTTCCCCACACCTGATTTTTATGACTATATTATGTCTTTTTGGCCTGTTGTCTTTGTCCATGGAGTTTTCTTGGCAGGGATACTGGAGTGGCTTGCCAGTCCCTCCTCCAGGTGGATCACGTTTGGTCAAAACTCTCCACTATGACCTGTTCATCTTGGGTGCCCTGCTTGGCATAGTTCATGGCTTCTCTGAGTTATTCAAGCCCCTTCGCCACGGCAAGGCAGTAGAGACATCACCTTGCCAACAAAGGTCTGTATAATTAAAGCCATGGTTTTCCCAGTAGTGATGTATGGAAGTGAAAGCTGGACCATAAAGAAGGCTGATCGCCGAAGAATTGATGCTTTTGAATTATGGTGCTGGAGGAGACTCCTGAGAGTCCCATGGACTGCAAGAAGATCAAACCTACCCATTCTGAAGGAAATCAGCCCTGAGTGCTCACTGGAAGGACAGATAGTGAAGCTGAGGCTCCAGTACTTTGGCCACCTCGTGAGAAGAGAAGACTCCCTGGAAAAGACCCTGATGTTGGGGAAGATGGAGGACACAAGGAGAAGGGGACGACAGAGGACGAGATGGTTGGACAGTGTTCTCGAAGCTACCAGCATGAGTTTGACCAAACTGCGGGAAGCAGTGGAAGACAGGAGTGCCTGGCGTGCTCTGGTCCATGGGGTCACAAAGAGTCGGACACGACTAAATGACTAAACAACAACAACAACACTGGCTGTGAGATGAAAACTGTACGAAAATGTTCTCCCGGGAGTACTTGGGTTCTACACAGTTACAGACCTGATCTTCCTCAAAGATTGCTAGGGGTGAGGACAGGAGAAAGGAAGAAAACTCAGGAGTAGATTCTTTATCAGGGATGAAGAAAAGAGAGAGAAAGCATCATATACACACCTGTGGGAGGCAGAAAAGGAAGCTAGCCGTGTTCCCAAGCCTACTTTCACTGTGCAACACACCAGAAATAAATTCTTTATCACTTTCCCTACAGCAGAAGTGGGAGTTTGGGAACCCACTGCCTGAAACCAGTCTTTTTATATCCAGGTGGAAATCTTCTTTATTTCCATTTTGTGCAACATTTGGCAGGGAAGAACACCCCACTTCAGGGCATATGCACTGCTGAAGAAAGAAGCAGGGGTCCAAGGGCAGATGGAGGGTTGGAGGGAAGGGGAAAAGTGAGTGAAGAGAACAACACCTGTGGTGCTTGAATCCCTAACTCCAGGTTTCGAATATTTTGCAATTTGTGTACAAAGCAGTCAGGTACGGACCTGCAGAGGTCGGCTGAGGACAAATGGAAAACAGAGAACATGGGTTTTCAGGTGTGGCGTGGGTGAGCCTTAAATCAACGTCACCTGCTTGCAAGTGAGGACCAGCTGGATAGCTCAGTTGGCTGAAGAAACCAGAGGCCTTTCTTTTGGGCATTGTCGGCCAATTGGTGCCAAAGAAGGATAGAACCTTTTTTATGTATGCTACAACAGCAGCAAGAATACTCATCGCAAAGAATTGGAAGACACAAGAACTACCCACTTTGGAAGAATGGCAGATGAAGGTGATCGACTACATGGAACTGGCGGAAATGACAGGCAGAATCCGAGACCAGAGAGAAGAGTCGGTGAAAGAAGACTGGAAGAAATTTAAAGACTATTTACAGAAATATTGTAAAATTAAGGAATCTTAGAAGGATGTTGGATAGAAACTAAGAGGTTTTTAGCTGTAATGCTTTAAGAGATATGAAAAAAGGTTTGCAACTGGGTAATTTTAATGGTAAGGATTTGCTGAACTAACAAATTGAACTGGAATACAAAAAAGGGAGGTATGAGGAGGTCCGGGGAAATAAGTATAGGGAAGATAGGTTATGGAAAATTAATGTCTTTTTAATTGTTTTATTTGGTATGTTTCTTTTTATTTTTTAGGTTATATTTTTTTAAAAAACTTTATTCTTCTTTTTTCTGTATTCTGTATTTTTTGTATTTTTTGAAATTTTAATAAATATCATTTTTAAAAAAATGGATAGCTCAGTTGGTTGGAGCCTTGTGCTGATAATGCCAAGGTTGCAGGTTCGATCCGCATAATATAATAATAACAATAATTTATTATTTATACCCCGCCCATCTGGCTGGGTTTCCCCAGCCACTCTGGGCAACTTCCAACAGAATATTAAAATACAACAATCTATTAAACATTAAAAGCTTCCCTAAACAGGGCTGCCTTCAGATGTCTTCTAAAAGTCTGGTAGTTGTTTATCTCTTTGACATCTGGTGGGAGGGCGTTCCACAGGGTGGGTGCCACTACCGAGAAGGCCCTCTGTCTGGTTCCCAGGAACTTGGCTTTTCACAGCAAGGGAACCACCAGAAGGCCCCCGGTGCTGGACCTCAGCATCCAGGCAGAATGATGGGGGTGGAGACGCTCCTTCAGGTATACTGGGCCGAGGCCATTTAGGGCTTTAAAGGTCAGCACCAACACTTTGAATTGTGCTCAGAAACGTACTGGAAGCCAATGTAGGTCTTTCAGGACTGGTGTTATGTGGTCTCAGCGGCCACTCCCAGTCACCAGTCTAGCTGCCGCATTCTGGATTAGTAGTAGTTTCCAGGTCACCTTCAAAGGTAGCACCACGTAGAGCGCATTGCAGTAGTCCAAGTGGGAGATAACTAGAGCATGCACCACTCTGGCGAGACGGTCTGCGAGCAGGTAGGGACTCAGCCTACGTACCAAATGGAGCTGGTAGACAGCTGCCCTGTACACAGAATTGACCATGGTAGTGGTTTTCAACCAATGGCTTCAGTGCCATCGATTTCAGTGAGATCACGGTGCAATTTTAACTTAAATCTGGATCCAGCACAGACAGGTTTTGAAGCATGCCTACAGTTGCATGCCTGGGTTTCTGAGCTTGCCTGTAGCTTTGGGCTGGAGGGCTTCTCCAAAACCAGAGACTGAAGTATCCATACAGAATGAAGACTAATAAGAATTGTACTCCTTGCATAGACTCAGGAGCGAGCTGTTGAAATTCAGCCGGGCCTCCTCTGCTTCTCACTTAACACCACTGTTTCTGGCTCTGGGTTAAATTACTCATCGCTACTCTGTAAGCAGATACTCAGCAACTTGTGCTGGAAGCATAATTCTCTTTTTAAGAAGGTTTCCATTTCAAAGGATTCCAGGTGGCAGAGAATTTACAGTGTCCTGAGAACACAGGAAGCTGCCTCATAATACTAAGGCAGGGCCTCTCCAGATGACCTGTGTAGAAAACATTCCTACCAGTTTGCTCACAAAAAAACTTACACAGTATAGGGATGACACTATAACCAGATTTTCCTGAGCATTTGTTCTGATTTGTTAGTGGGACAGTTTTGTGACAATGAGCACTCATCCCGATTGGCTTGTGGGTGTTTCCACATCTTCCCAGGAGTCATTTGTTGGTCCTGCACTTTTCTAGGAATTTCCCCATCACTTTCCAAACTGCAATAAGTCATTTCTTTAATTTTTAAAGTGGATTTGTTGCCCTAGGGCAGGAGTGCAGAACCTTTGACCCTCTAGATGTTGCTGAACTAGAACGGTTAAACGGTGTCCTGCCTTTTTGAAGCATTTGTCCGGTTGTTGTTGTTTTAATTTTTTTTAAAAAATAGTTTTTATTAATTTTCAAAAAAAAAGAAAGGTTATACAATATGCTGCAAAATACAATGTTATCAAACAGGATCTGGTGGCAGAGAGCAGAGGGAAGAAATGTCATGGTGCATCTGTAACAGTGAAACTGGACGTCTTTATCTGCCCCAGCTGCAGCAAAACATGTCTCTCCCGTATCGGTCTCTACAGCCACAGCAGGTGCTGCAACTCTCCAACGATTCGACTTTACCCACAAAGGCTCACTCCTCCATTGTCTCCCGAGACAGACGAATGTCAACATATACAACTGACATTTATTCTGATTTGTTAGCAGGGTGGTTCTATGACAAGGAGCAATAATCCTGACTCGCTTGCAGGGCGAATACATATCTTCTTGTTAATTGTTTGTGAATTTCAAACCGCAGTGTGTTTTTCTATCACATTCCTAATTGCAAAATGTCTGCTCAATGTGGTCAAATGCTGTCCTGCAGCGAGCAAAACCCACCAGGCCCTGATCCCAGACACTCAGTCCTGTTTTCTTCTTCAGAGTTAGTGGCAGGATTGCATCCTTTGACTTGCTGGTGCCTGCCTTATTTTACTCCACGCTGCATTGTATCTAACTTACTTGATTCTCTTTTCCTTATTGTAATGTGTTTTATGAGCTTCCTATTGTATCGTGGACCATAACAAGAAAGATTTGGTTTGAAGTGAATTCGTTGCACAGGTGTAACATTCAATCCACTCTAATTGCCGAAACCTAAATTTCCAAGGATGGGCTTGAAACCGTCTGCAAAATGCCGACAGGCTGGAGGTGCCTGGAGGCTGCCTTTTTAAAAGAAAATTATTTGTGTATATGCAACTGTTCAGTTAACTAATCCCCAGGATGACTCATGGCAATTCAGAAGGGAGGAAAATTATTAGAAAACTCCATGGATGAGCAACAGACGTCAAACTCCAGGTTCAAAGGCAGCCTCTCTCCAAATACATGTTGCTAAGGGACTAAGAGGAAGGGAGGCCTGTTTTCTTTGAACTCTGCCTGTGGTCTTCCTGGATGCATCTGACAGGCCACGGTGTGATAGGAGGCCAGACTAGATCCCCTGATCCGCTCCTGGTGTTGGACCCCAACTCCCTTGAGCCCCAGCCTGCACGGTCAAAGGTCAGGGATGATGGGAATACAATCCCATTGAGAAGGCATCAGGTTGAGGGATGGATGGAAGGCTGGTCCAATGACACGTTGCTGCCCAAGGCAAAGAACAAAATGGCACCCACCCGCTTCCCCATTCTACATACAGAAACCAACCTAACTGGGGGTAACTCTCAACACTGAGGTGTTTTAATGAGAATTGAGCGGAGGAAGCAGGGGTCCCAACTTGAATAAAACACCTTATTCTTCTGTGTATTAGACGAGGTTTTTTGACTCAAAAATCATGTCAAAAAACTGGGATCGTCCAAGAAGAAGAAGAAGAGTTTGGATTTGATATCCCACTTTATCACTACCCTAAGGAGCCTCAAAGTGGCTAGCATTCTCCTTTCCCTTCCTCCCCCGCAACAAACACTCTTTGAGGTGAGGCTGAGAGACTTCAGAGAAGTGTGACTAGCCCAAGGTCACCCATCAGCTGCATGTGGAGGAGCGGGGAAGCGAACCTGGTTCACTGAATTACAAGTCCACCATTCTTAACCACACTGTACAAAATAGGGGGGGTCTTATACTTGGGGGCATCTTATAGATGGAAAAATACGGTATTGTGGGAGCCCGTGTAAGCCCCGCCCCACATAATTGACCACATGATGCAGTGAACGCACACCATTTGAATGGCAATGCCCATCAACTTTGTGGGAGCCCGGCCCCCTCAAATATGTTATTGTGAGGGCCGGAGCGCCCCATCGTCCCTACGAGTTGGCTCCTATGGGAGGGAGGGATGTGGTGGGTATACGGAGATTGCCAATTGGCTCCGACTCTCGTCTGCCCCAGCCAGCGTGGCCAATGGCCAGGGGTGATGATGGGAGTTGTAGTTGTTCAGCCGCCTCATTCTCGACCAATCCATCTCTCTTTGCCTAGGTTACCTCATAAGGTTCAGGTGTGTCACGGGAGCGGGGAAAACCTGAGAGACTTGGCAATTTGAAAACCCTGTGGGTGACATCGCTTTTTCTAGCACAGAGGAGATGATGAGACGTAGCAAAATCTGGATTTTCAGAGACAGAGCCTCTGTCAGCAGTAGAAAGAGGCTTATTTTCCTTCCCCGCTGTCATTGCAGGAAGAGCAAGCACACTTCTCCCATCAAGCCGGAGATATTAAAAGGTCTTTATGAACCTGTCACAGTTTGTTACCGGGGAGATGCTGCTTTGTGACACAAAGTTCCCTTGCCTGATTATCGCCCGGAGGCTCAAGGGGAGAAAATCTCTCGCTACTTCACAGCTCTCTGGAGTGATGGGGGAGAGCACCTGCCTTATTGCCGGGGGTGGGGGCTGCTTTGAATCTCGGAATCGCCCTCAACAACATAAAATTTAAAAAACCTGGACAAATTTTGCAGCGGCCTCTGCCTTTAATTTTCTCCTACACAATCTGAACAGGAGACTCTAAGGGTCTCAGCAGGATCTAGGGGTTCTTAGCGGACCAAAAGCTTAAAACGAGTCAACAATGTGACACAGCAGCAACAAAAGAATGCTACACTAGGTTGCATCAACAGAAATTTAGGACTCAGCTGCAAATCAAACATTTTAAGTGCGCTGTAAAATGCAATATACAAATGTGACACTGGATGGCGATAGTGAGCTATGGCAAATTCAATATATTTTTTTTCAAAAAGTTTCCCCCCCCCCCCCAAAAAAGCATTTTCACAATGTTTTTTTAATATGTGTCTAGATCCCACCATAGTGTCCAGATCAAAGGAAGTAATAGTACCACTGTCTTTGGGCTTTCCTGGCATGTCTGCACCTGTTGTGCTTCCTCCCTCTCCCCATTAGCTGTAATAAAGGGGTCCCTCCCCAGTGGAGGCTGGTCAATTAGGCCAAATGAGGTCCTGCCCCACCAAACTCGGTCAGCCCCCACCTTCCTGCAGCCCTACTTCCAACCAGTTGAGGGGGTTGCCATGCCTTATTGAATATATTAATATTGCACAGCTTGAAGCGATTGGATGCTGAAAAACTGACTCATTTTGGAGTGAAACATTGTCCAGACCCACTGGATATCATTCAAAACTTTACCAGCAGAGCTTTCCTCAACACAGAAGAAAAACATAAAAAATACATTCCATAGAATATCTCGTGCAAGTCCAGCACAGGTTCACCTTCTTCAAAATAAAAGATAATTCCAAACAGACCTATAAGCAAAGGCCCCTCTCCTTATAGCATCCTTTTTCTTCCCTGAAACTGTTCTCTCTCTCTTCAGGAGACTCATTTACACATCCGTACTTCTACAGTGCCCGGGAACAAAGACTGCAGCCACCACCCTTCCAAGATGGCGCATTTGCAATCCAATACCTTTCATGTGATCTAAGGTTAAAGCACCACATCAGAGCTGCCAGACAACAATAACAGCTAATTATTGATGGTTCCACTCCTCAAGGAGCTCAGAGAGCTCTTCTTGCTTCTCTTTAGCTGCAGTGGAATCCTCCCATTAAACCCTTTCAGCAATACACACAGGCATTCTCCATTTCAGTGTGAATTAAACAATTGTACTTAACATGCCTGCCAGCTTCCTCCTCAATCTCAGTCTTGCCCTTGTAGAACTCAGCAGGGAGACAAAGCCAGAATGAGTTCATTCTGGCGCCACCTACTATTGGGTTCCCTGGCTTCTGCCCTACCGGGACCAGCCACCCCTGCCCTTCTCCTAATCACCACCTTTCAAATCCAGCCTCACTCTTTCAAAATGCATTGGAACCCTTTTTAATTTGGACCTGGTTTTCGTACCTTAAAAGGAGGCCAGTTGGAAGGGGGTTGTCAACATCTGTTGCGATTTAGATCTTTTTGCATTGCCTGTTGCATCGGGGTCTGTTGTTAACCATGTGACTAAGGTAAAGGACCCCTGGCAGTTAAGTCCAGTCGTGAACGACTCTGGGGTTGCAGAGCTCATCTCGCTTTACAGGTCGAGGGAGCCGGCGTTTGTCCGCTCCGCTGACAGTTTTTCTGGGTCATGTGGCCAGCATGACTAAGCCACTTCTGCCGCAACGGAACACCAAAACCAGAGCAGCGCATGGAAACGCCGTTTACCTTCCTGCTGGAGCGGTACCTTTTTATCTACTTGCACTGGTATGCTTTTGAACTGCTAGGTTGGCAGGAGCAGGGACCGAGCAACGGGAGCTCACGCTGTCGTGGGGATTCGAACTGCCGACCTTCTGATTGGCAAGCCCAAGAGGCTCAGTGGTTTAGACCACAGCGCGACCCACGTCCCCTAATCACCTGAGTAGGTTGTTTTTTCATAATGCAAATTTGCATAGAAACAAACCCTCCTTAAACGTTCAGCTGTGTGGTTATTGGTCATGGGCTGTTTTGGGGGAGAGCGAATAAATCTGCCTTTGTTTATGGATTGTGGGCACGGACTCCTCTCTATTTCCCTCTGGCATCTGTTCCTGGGGGGAATGCAAGCACCAGCCTGCTAATTACCCTTGTTAAGTACAATTTTGTCCCTGATTTGTTATTGTGCTGGCCTCTCCTTTATGCAGAAGCAATCAAGGATCTGCATGATGATCATCTTTGGAGCTATGTCTCCCATAATTGGTTTCCTGAAAATATATTAACTTATTGCCTTTTGATGTGAAAGGAGAAGGGGGGGGGTATTTATTTCCCTCTCTTTAAGGCACTTTATATTTAAAGCTGTATTTAGACAGATGTTATGTTATGTTATGTGTTATGTTATGTTATGTTATGTTATGTTATGTTATGTTATGTTATGTTATGTTATGTTATGTTATGTTATGTTATGTTATGTTATGTTATGTTATGTTATGCTATCATTACAAGCATATTATATTATATTATATTATATTATATTATATTATTACATTACATTACATTACATTACATTACATTACATTACATTACATTATAATTATATTATATTACAGCCATTGCTTTCCCTAAAGAAGCCTGGGAACTGTAGTTTGTTAAAGGTGCAAAATTAACATTCCTTATCGGTATTTATTTGTACATAATATATAAAGTGCTATATGGCCTCGGTCCTGTATACCTGAAGGAGTGTCTCCACCCCCATCGTTCAGCCCAGACACTGAGGTCCAGCTCCGAGGGCCTTCTGGCGGTTCCCTCACTGTGAGAAGTGAAGTTACAGTTTTATATTCTGATTTTATTCTGTGAATAAAATCCTATAAAAAAATTAATAAAATATTTGTATATAAATTCCATAAATAAAATAAAATAAACAAGGCAGAGGGCATAACCAGCTGCTGGAGAAACATCTCAAGGATGACGTGACGTGGACTGAGGCATGTTCTTTGATCTCCTTGATCTGGAAATGAAGCTTTATGAGGAAAGGTTGAAGGAGCTGGGTAAGTTTGGCTTGGAAAGCAGGAGATATGAGAGACATAGTCAGATATCTGAAGGGCTGTCACATGGAAGATGGAGCAAGCTTGTTTCCCCTGGAGGGTAGGACTCGAACCCATGGCTTCAAGTTACAATAAAGAAGATTCCAACAAAATGGCAGGAAGAACTTTCTGGCAGTAAGAGCTGTTTGAGAGGGGAACGGCCTCCCCTGGAAAGCTCTCCTTCCTCGGAGGTTTTTAAGCAGAGGTTAGCCATCTGTCATCAATGCTTTAGCTGAGATTCTAGCATTGCCGGGGGGTTGGACTAGATGACCCTCGGGACCCAGCTCTACAGTTCTAAAATTCTATGATGCCTCATTCTCTCTACTTTTATTGGAGCTACAATAGAGATATGGAGGAGGGTGGTCTGCAACACAGAAGCTGGCTGAGCAATAATGACACACGTCCTATGCACAGTTTGCCCGAAGCTCGTTCAAGGCCGATGCGACTCTGGCTCCTTGGGCAGTGAACCATGTTGATTGACTTAGTCAGCGGAGCCTGTTCAGAGAAGGCTAACTGGAGGCTGGCAGTGTGACGACGGCGATGATGTTAAACTTGTTCAGCCGCTGGGAAAGGGAGAGGACTTGCCGGCCGACCCAAAGGAGGTGTGCTCAGCTTGGTTCTGCGTTTCCTCTTTAAAAACGCAACACAACAACTCTCTCTTCTGTTGCAGAGAAGGTGAAAAGGCCTGGAAATCCGAAAGAAGAGCGCTTACCTAAATATCACTTAATTGAAAGAGCGAACTGCGTTGCTGCACAGCAACAAAGCCCGCCAAAATGGGGAATCAAAAGCTACAAAATCTCATTCATCTGCAGCAATTTGTCAGATGAGCTGCTTTAATCAAAGCACACATGTCCCAAAGCCTTATAGCAGAGTGAGGACACCCACCGGCTGCCTAAGATCCGGTATACGGCCCTGCCAGAGTGCCGGACATCCCATAATAGTGTGGCAGATCTGCAAAAGAGGACAGAATTTGAATGCCCTTTTAAACTGTGAGCTGGGATGGTTATTCCACTAGTTTGAATCAATCCATTTGGAGGTTCTGGTCAGGATAGGGTTTGAGCAACACCCTCAGGTACCCAGTGGCAGATCACAAACACAACACACAATTATACAATTTTAATAGTCTTGGTGCCCTATGGTGCTGGAGGAGACTCTTGAGAGTCCCATGGACTGCAAGAAGATCAAACCGATCCATTCTGAAGGAAATCAGCCCTGAGTGCTCACTGGAAGGACAGATCCTGAAGCTGAGGCTCCAATACTTTGGCCACCTCATGAGAAGAGAAGACTGCCTGGAAAAGACCCTGGTGTTGGGAAAGATGGAGGGCACAAGGAGAAGGGGACGGCAGAGGACAAGATGGTTGGACAGTGTTCTCGAAGCTACGAACATGAGTTTGACCAAACTGCAGGAGGCAGTGGAAGACAGGAGTGCCTGGCGTGCTCTGGTCCAGGGGGTCACGAAGAGTCGGACACGACTAAACGACTCAACAACAACAATAACATCAATCCTGGAGAATCCTGGGAACTTTGGTTTGTTAAGCGTGCCAGGAACTGTGGCTCTGTGAGGTCAGCATCCTTAGCAAAATACAGAGGCACCTTGGTTCTCAAACATCTTGGTTCTCAAACACCGAAAACCCGGAAGGAAGTGTTTTGGTTTTCAAATGTTTTTCGGAAGCTGAACATCCAATGCGGCTGTCAGCTATTGTTTCTGGGGCGCCTGCACCAATCAGAAGCTGCACCTTGGTTTTTGAACATTTCGGAAGTAAAAAGAACTTCCGGAATGGATTAAGCGTGTCGCTTTTGTTTTTGCTATTTATTTTGCATTTTTGTTTTTGAGGCTTTTTCGGTTAATTTGTTTTTGTGACTCTGTGGAACCCAGTTCCGCTTCTGACTGATTGTGTGACTGCTGAAATGGATAAAAGCCCCCCATCCAAACAATGACTATCATCAGTTTAGGTAAGATTTTTTTTTTTTCATTTTTATCATCTACAATGCTATCGTATTTATTTTATAGTACAGTACATTGATTATTGCTTTCATTTTATGGATCAATGGTCTCGTTAGACAGTAAAATCCATGTTAAATTGCCATTTTAGGGGTTGTTTTTAAAAGTCTGGAACGGATTTATCCGTTTTGCATTACTTTCTATGGGAAAGCACGCCTTGGTTTTGGAACGGACTTCCGGAACGGATTAAGTTTGAGAACCAAGATACCACTGTATATTGTTTTAATACTATTAAGGCTTAATTGCTTTTTAACTATTATCGTTTATATGTTTTATTTAGCTTCCTGTGTATCGGTTGCTTTAATTTGCGTGAGAAAAGCCATGATATAAATAATGACAATTAATAATACCAGGGGAAATCGCTTTACGTGGCTAGCAATACTGCCTGCCAAAAGAATAGAAACAAAACGCGTTGTATTAAGTGAAATTCCCACTGAAATGCTGACTTATTTATTTTTCCTGGGGGCTTTAAAAAGAGTGTTATTTCTGCATCCTTAACGCCAAAGACCTCCGAGCCCCTCCTGGCTGAGGAGCCGCTGGGGGCGGGACAAGCAGGCAGGTGGGGGCTGTAAGTGGGCGTGGCCTGCTCCGTCCCCGCCCCTCGGCCGTCAGCTGTTGCTAAGCGGGCAGGAGCTCTGCCCGCGGATTGGCCGCTGAGCCGCGGTATATAAAGCGGGCGCCGGCGCGGGTGGCAGCAGTTCGGGGCGCTCGGCGGCGGCTCCGGGATGGTGGCTGCGCCGGCGGGGGGGCTGCAGCAGCAACAACAACGCCAGCGAGCGAGGGGCAGCAGCGCCAGGCGGGCGTCGCGGGGCGCCTTCCCGGTGAGCTTCCCCGCGGGGGGAGGCGGGCGCTTGCAAGGAATCGCGGCGGGGGGAGGGGGGAGGAAGGCAATGTATGGGTGCTTGCTTGCTTGCATGTGTGGGTGCGTGCATGTTTGCATACGGGGGGTGGGGGATAGGGCCTCGGCGGGGAGCTAGGCCCGCACCCCAGATCCTTTTGCAAAAATAAAATGAGAGGCGCAGTTTAAAGGGGAGGGGGCGTGGGAAGCCCCTTCGCCACCCGCCGCCACCTCTCGCTAGACGAGCCTTGGCGGTTGCAGAAAAGTTGCGGAGGGTGCAGAGGAGGAAAGTGCGGCGCCAAGACCCCTCGATCCGGCGGGGGCGGTTGCCCGTTTTTTCTCCCTCTTTCCCCTTCCCCCACCCGCGCCCCTCCTCCGCCACCGCGAACAAAGGAAGAGGCCGGCTCTGCGCACAGCCGAGCTGCTGCGGCTGCAGCCTGGTTGGTGGGGGGGGGGGGAAGGAAAGGGGGGCTGGAGGGGTGGCTGCTGAGGTTGCAAAAGCCGCGCCTGCGTTGCATGCATGCGTAGCAAACCCGACCCCCTCCCCCAAAAATATGTGCATGCAAAGCTCCAGTGCATGGGGCGCGGTTCGGGCCGCCTGGTGTTTTGGGGGAAGGGTCCTCGTCTTCTGTGTCCCCCACCCAATTGAGAGGCCTGGTATAGTTGGCTGAGATTGAATTGCAACCCCCCCCCCCCCGATCCCAGCCCCTCCAGACTTGCGTGGTTCAGGCATCCTTTTCTTTTCTCCCTTCTCGTAAAATCTGTCTTTTAGGCGAAGATTTGGTGGGGGGGAGGTCCCTGCCCATGGCTGTGCATGCACGCACGCACACCCCCCCACCACATTCTGCGCCATGTGCCTCCGAGCGCAGAGCCCACCCCCTGCTCACGTCGCCATCCCAGCGCATGCAAAGACATGCGGGGCCAGGGCAGCGCACTCTCCTCGCGTCTCTGACTCAGTTGCGTCCTGCTCCCCCGGGGAAAAAATACAATTGCGCCCGAATATTTCCTTTTCCTCCAACAGCCCTGCTCCCCTCGCCCCAAATCAAACAGACCCTCTGTTTGTACAGTGATGAGGAACCTGTCAAAGGACAGGCTGCTCTGTCCGACTCGCTGCATGTGCACGTTTTGCCCCCCCAAAATGTCACGCACCAAAGGTTCGCATTGCCCCACAGCTGTGGTTGCATTTGTGCAGGGGGTGGAGTGGACAGGAAGCGAGTGGCAGGATGCCTTAAGCAGACAACTGCAGACACTGGGAGTTGGGGGCAGCTGGTTGTGTTTATTTCTGGCCAAGGGGGCTGTGTGTTGCATTTCCCTGGGGATCTAGAGAATTTGCAGAATCTGAAGGAGGCAGTGGGGAAACTGAACTGAATACTCCAGGGTTTGCTTGCAAAGGGGCTTCCCAGAGGGAGGGGAGAGAGCTTTTGATTCCTCCAGCCAGCGGAACATCATTGGCTGGGGAGAGATGCTCAATTTTTGCAGCCTTGGTTAACTGTCGGTTGGCGAGCATAATGAGCCATTGAGCGCTTGCCCTGGCAGCAGGGGAGGTCTGTGTGTTGCTTGGTGCTACCCGTCGCTGTTGGTGTGCCGGACGCTCCCCTTGGCGTCGATAAATGACCTGCCCTCTTGATTCCGTTCTGGCCAATGGGGTTTGCGTGAATCGTTTATGGTGGCGGCTTTTCGGACGCCGGGGACTGCTTTGCCGCAGAGCTGCCATGTGGCTCAAGACAGCCAGGTTTCTCCTCCACCATCAAGGGCTTTTGGCACAAATGGGATTATGCAATCCTCTTTGCCCGCAGACTGGAATGGACACTGGATTGTAAACACAGCTAGGACCCTTCTGGGAGGAGTTGTGGCTGAGCGGTGGGGCATGTAGAAGGTCCCACCTTGAGTCTCAGGCGTCTCCAGGCACAGCTCGGAAAGATTCCCTGCCTGAGAATCCTGGGCACTGAATATTGGCAGTGCCGCCCAATGCATAGAGCAGCTGCCTGCGCATATGGTGACAGCCAAGCAGAGCTGAACTGTAGACCAGGAGACTTCTAGAGCAGTCCCTTGAGCGTCTACTGCCTTGGAGGTGAAGTGCTGTGATGTAAAAACAGGCCTTTTTAAGCGAATGTGGGTTTTTTCTGCCCGTAATAGCGGCCCACCCCTCTCTTCCGAGCCAGGGAATTAGCATGGGACTAGATCCGTGCTCATAAGTGATTAAAGCAACCTCAAAGGTCCTGTAGTCCAACCCTTTTGAGGTGCTGAGGATTCCCACTGCTACAGCATCCCTGATGGGTTGGCATCCAGCGCCGCTGCATAATTGTCTCGATGAACAAGAGACTGCCAGTTTCTGAGACGGCCTGTTCTGCTCTCGAACAGCTCCTGGGCTGGACTAGATGAACCTCAGGGGTCCCTTCTAACTCTACAATTCTTCCAGATGCCAAGTCCCCAATCTCCTATTGGTGGCTTTTTTTACTACGATTGTTCAGGGACAGTGCGCCTCCAAATACCGGTTGTCTGGGGCAGAGTTGCAGCATCCCTCTGTTCTTAATCTAGAGGAAAGGTTGCGCAGTGACTTAAACTGTGGTTGTCCCTCCACCTGATAGAAGGTGTTGGGATAACCCCCACTTCCACCCCTCTCACTGTGGACCTAATGAACTGGCCTCCGACTGGAAGTAAGAGCGGCCTGCAGCCTCTTATCTTTTCCATCTCTTTTTCAAAAAAAAAAACATGCTTGCAGAAGCCTTGTGACTTTGTGTCACCGCTGTCTGGGTTGATGACTAGCGCTGTGATTTGTGTGAGTCGTTCTCCTGCCCTGACTTGGTGAGGTTCGGAGAGATTTATGGTCCGTGCCAGGAGAGACTGAGCAGATCCAGCTACCTGGCTTTTATGGGGGGAAACCGCTTTTCCCCTGGGAGAGTCTGGTGTTCAAAACATGCTCAGGATAAAAAGCACTTCGTCTAGACCCGCTACGGGGTTCTTTCCCTCTTTTTTGCAGTGATTTCTTCAGAGGACGGCAAAATCTACTTCGACATTGCAGAGAGATGACTTTGACACTAGCTGCATTCAAATGCCGTTTCGTTTCCCCAACTGTTAATTTCCTCGTTATATCTGAGTTTCCTTCACACGGCTTTGGAAATATAGTGGAATACGGCACTCATTTCTGTGTCGTTTGCTTATTTATTTTTTCCTGGAAGCAACTAACACCGAAATGAGCTCTGCACTTGTGCTATATTTCACTGTATATCTGGAAGTGTTTGGGGGTTTTTTGTCTGTGTTGCCCAAGCTCAGATATAATGCCGCAATTATCAGGTAGGGAAACATCAGGGAAATGGAGTTAATGGTTGTGTGAGTCCAGCCACCATTGTGACGTGGTTCTTAGTCTCTTGGGAACAATAGCAGGAGAGATGCTCTTGTACTCAAGCCCAGCTAGTGAGCTTCTGGAACCACTTGGCTGCAGTGTTAGAAACTCAGATTTTTAAGCTAATTGCCAAATGGCACCATAAACCTAGGTTACGGTCACCACAACAGAATGTCTAGGCACCTTTACGAACTTTATTGCTGCGGCTATCAATTTCATTTCTATACCGCTTTATATTTCAAAGAAAAAAAATCCCAAAGAGGTTTACAACACGTTAAAACATCAAAGGAACCGATCTGGAGTAAAACAGATTCAAGCTTCCAGGAAAATACTTCAGATCCTTCTCTAAGTGACATTTTGTTTCCCCCATATTTATTTACCTACTTAATTTATAGAGCTGCCCCATAGCAGAAGGTCTCTAGGGAGCCAGTGTGGTACAGTGGTTAGAGTGTTGGACCAGGACTTGGGAGATCAGGGTTCAAGTCCCCACTCGGGCATGAAGTTCACTGGGTGACTGTGAGCCAGTCACAGCCTCTTAACCTCCCTCACAGGGCTGTTGTAGGGCTGTTGATAGACTGCCATCTTCTGTTGCTGAACCCCACCAATTACGTGCTGCACACTGTTTGAATTTCACCACGTGCCTTTTTGCTACTGCCGTGGTTCCCATTGCAACTACGTGGAGATTTCTGGGCACCAGGTTGACAGCCACAGTTTAAAAAACTCTGCCTTAGCCCATAGTTAATTCCTTTTCCACGGTGTGTGTTTCTCCTCCTTAAAACTGGGGCAAGCGAATTGTTTTAAGAGCAATCTACAGTCAAGCAGTGTAGTTGAGATCATAAAGGTAAAGGACCCCTGACAGTTAAGTCCAGTCGCGAACGGCTCTGGGTTTGCTGCGCTCATCTTGCTTTACTGGCTGATGGAGCCGACGTTTGTCCGCAGACAGTTTTTCCGGGTCATGTGGCCAGCATGACTAAGCCGCTTCTGGCACAACAGAACACCGAAACCAGAGCAGTGCACAAAAACGCCGTTTACCTTCCCGCCGGAGTGGTACCTGTTTATCTACTTGCACTGGCGTACTTTCAAACTGCTAGGTTGGCGGGAGCAGGGACCGAGCAACGGGAGCTCACCCCATCGCGGGGATTCGAACCGCCGACCTTTTGATCGGCAAGCCCTAGGCTCAGTGGTTTGGACCACAGCACCACCTGCATCCCTATTGAGATCATAGAACTGTAGAGTGTAGTCCAACCCCCGGCGAACAAACATTCCATTATGGTGCCCATAGCCTAGATATAAGGTGTCATTTGGCACCTAGCTAATACATCTTGAGTTTCTTATACTGCTGTGTAAAGAGCTCTTTTCTGTGTTCTGACTCGGCTACCAGATGGCTCTGAGTTCTAGTCCTGTACAGGGCGACGACGTCACCTTTTAACCGTGCTCACATTCAAGTTCAGAAACTGCAGTTTGGGTCAGAGAGCCCCCCCCCCCAATGGCTGGCACCCAGCGGCTGTGAAGCGCAACAGCCATTCTGGAAACATTAAAACGGAGCACCGGAAAATCGAGCTGGCAAGCAGCTGGCGTCGATAATGACAGATCTGATTAAGGGATCCCACATTAAAAGCCTGTCAAAACCACAATGGTCTTAAAAAATGTATAAACCTCTGGCATTTCCATAACTTTAGTCACATTTTTTTCTAGATCAAAAAGCCCAAATGTTGTAAGTCTCATAGGGGACTTGCCAGATCCCCCCCCCCTTTTTTAGATAAGGCTACTATTAATGCCATCTTCAGTGTGGCCATGCCATAGATTTCTCCTAACTTGTGTCTCACTGCTGTGGAATGAAGCCCGGAATGGTTAATCCAGAATGTTTGCTATCCTTTCTCTACCACCTGTTATCTATCACAGCCCTGCCTCCAGCACTTGTTGGGATCTCGTTCCAAGCCCCACACCCCACCCCACCCCACCCCACCCCAGATCCCATCTGTTATTCCATCTAAGCAGCTGAAAACTCCCATCTAAACAACCTTATTTAGCTAGTAAGGACACAATAAGCGCCCAACTGACTCAGGCCAAAGGCAGTGTTAGAAGCCAAACGGCTCCTTAAACCAAGGTTTCCGTCATCCAGTTGCCGTTTGGGTGCAGGACGGCTCTAAAGTCTTATTTTTCAAATGATGGACTGACTGATTGATTCTCAGTTAAATATCTAGCTTGTTCAAGAGGACAGACTTGAGCTAGATTAAGAGCGTTGAGAACTTAAAAGAAGAAAAGTCACTCGTCCACGTACAGTGGTACCTTGGTTTAAGAACAGCTTAGTTTATGAACAACTTGGATTAAGAACGCTGCAACCCTGGAAGTAAGTGTTTTGGTTTGTGAACATTGCCTTGGAATAAGAACATGTTTCGCTTCCTGTTGAGTGTGTTACATTTGTAAATTGAGTCCCCCGCTGCTATGGGAAAGCACACCTTGGTTTAAGAATGGACATCTGGAACGGATTAAGTTCGTAAACCAAGGTACCACTGTATATATTGGCCTATTCCTCTTTTTCTTAATGGTGACAAGGACCATTCATAACATAAGAGTATTCTTCACAACTGTGAGCAGGGCAGGTAAGTGAAGACAAGCGATGGCAATGAACTTAATATTGTTCACTGCTCCTGCTTGGGCTGCACAGAAAAAAGCATTTTGGTTCCTGAAATTCATTCTGATTGCCCAGATAAAATACAGCTGACAGAATTCTACCGGTTGGGGGATTAGTGCATGAAAACAGTCCAGATCCAATGATCCCCGGTTGGTGGAGATTTGGGGCACCATCCTAGTACCCAGGCATCTTTGCTTGGTTGCAAATGGCCAATAGTCGCAATAGACTATTGGTCAATTGGCAATAGACTTGGTCGCAAGTGGCCATTTTGGTGCAAAATGTGCCTGGCTAATTTTGATCACTGGCCAAAGGGGACCTACAGCCCCTTCCCCGTCCCAAGGGGCACCAGGTTGACAAAGTCTGAAATAAGAAGCTCCTTCAAGCAAAGCTGAGATGTCGGTGGCTTAAAATACTTTTTAGGGCAGAATTACAGCTTGCAAACACTGGAAGCACATTTTAAAGGTTTTGGTGTCTGCACAGCAGTGGCTGGGAATTGCAAATGGGGAGAGTGCCGTTGCCCGCCGGTCCTGATTTCTGGCTGCCTGTGGGCATCTGGCTGGCTGCTGTGAGAAGCCGGTGATGGAGTTGGGCGCTTTGGGCCTCATCCAGCAGCCTCTGCACCCTCAGGCGGTTGTGCCCTGCAGGCCAGACTGGTACCATCTCCCCTCGTATGGCAAGAGCAGGTGATGCATTCAGGGGCTCCCTTCCCTTTGTTGGCATGGATGCTGCCAACCGGCGGCGCCTTCTCAGTGCCGTGCGCTTGTGGAGACGCCGAACCCGTTGCGCCAGCTTTGAGGGTTTTGTGTTCTTTGAAGCAGAGGATAACTACTACTCTTTTTCCCTGGCTGTGGTGTGAGGAAGAGAACCTTGAGAGTCCTGTGAGTCAGGGTGAGGGAGGAATTGGGCTTGGTTTGCATTTAATGTGCTTCTCCCTAATTCATGAGGTCACAGACTTGCTGGATCAGTGACCCACATCCTGTCCAGCATTCTGTTCTCACAGTGGCCAACAGTGGGGAGTCCAGCTGATACTCAAATGCTTTGCTGCCTGTGGAGCAAAGCCAAGATGGATTCCAGCCTTCTCTCCATGACTTTCTGCCATCCTCTTTTAGAGTCATTTTAAAGTATTGCAGGGGGTTGGACTAGATGACCCTTGTGGTCCCTTCCAGCGCTATAATTCTATGATTTTAAGTTGGTGGCCTTCCCCAAGGGAGTGAATTGCATAGTTTAACTATGTGCTGTGCGAAGAACGACTTACTTATCTGTCCTGAATCCATCCAGTTTCCTCTTACTCGCTTTCTCAATTTCATGTTTAATTTTATAACTTGTATTTTCTGAAACGGTACAGGAGACAAAACACCCGCTGCCCTTCCAGATTTGCGCTTCTCAAGAGTTTTGCAATGCCGTTCTCTAGCCAAGTAATGTGCAAAGTGCGTATACCGCAGTAACATGTTGCTAAAAAAAAATATGTATGTGGTAGTGAAAATAAAATGCAGGTGTGAATGCGTAAGAAATTCACACTCAAAACTCTGGTGAATTTTCATAAGAACTTGGTATGTGGCCCTCGGGAGGCTGCCCGGATGGGATGTGGCCCTCGGGTTGAAAAGGGTGTAAGAGAGGCAGGGCGCTTCGGACACAGGCAAGTGCATGGATGGAGTTTGGTTTATGCCTCCGGAAACTTGTGGGTCTCCATAGGACCGTCTTGAGCATCTGAACTCCACAGTTTTGACACCCGATGCTCGGAGAGCGTGGAGGATGCTGGCAAGGTTTCAAGCATCCTCTGGTAATTGCTTGGAATAGCTATAAAAAGCAAACCCGAGATTTTGGAACGACTGACAAAAGATCGGCAGGAACGGGGCTGGGTGGTGAGCTGACAGCGATACTGCGGTTGAGTCAGGATAAGCCCCTTGGGACCCACCTGCGCCTTAGCAAATGAATGGGAAGCATCTTAGCTCCGCTAAGGTCTACATCTCATTGTAGAGACTTTTAGGTATAAAGCACATTGGTCTGGGTTGGATGGTTCCCTCCCCCCCAGTAGGGCAATGGTGGACCAAATTCAGGTTCTGCCCCAAGGCCCTCTGCCGAGCTGAGAGCACTCTTCCCAGGCCACACCCTTTCCCCAGGCCACACCCCCTCACCCTCCCTGCTTTGCATCCTTGAGCGTTTCTGCCTGACCGGAATTTGTCGTTCAGCTATGATGATGCTTGCTTGGACAGAGGGTACGTTGGACAACAGGGACGCAGGTGGTGCTGTGGTCTAAACCACTGAGCCTCTTAGGCTTGCCGATCGGAAGGTCAGCGGTTCGAATCCGCGCGACGGGGTGAGCTCCCGTTGCTCTGTCCCAGATCCTGCCAACCTTGCAGTTCGAAAGCACGTCAAAGTGCAAGTAGATAAATAGGTACCACTCTGGCGGGGAAGGTAAACGGCGTTAATGTGCGCTCTGGCACTCGTCACGGTCCTCTGTGCACAAGTAGCGGTTTAGCCATGCTGGCCACAGGACCTGGAAAGCTGTCTGTAGACAAACGCCGGCTCCCTTGGCCTGAAAGCGAGATGAGCGCCGCAACCCCATAGTTGCCTTTGACTGGACCTAAGCGTCCAGGGGTCCTTTACCTCTTAGGTTGGACGACAACTCCCATCATCCCCCATGATAGGCCGTTCTGTTGGGGGCTGATGGGGATTCCAAAACGTCAGCCGATAAAGCACGAGACTCTTAAGAGTCGTGGGTTCAAGCCTCACATTGGGTGAAAGAGTCCTTCATTGCTGGAGGTTGGACGCAGTGGTAGAAACTAGTTTGCCAAAAGCTAGGCTCCAAATAGCTCCTTCGTAGCCCTGCCAGGAGATATCGGGAATTACAGCTGTCGCCTTCTGCCACAAAAGCAGCAGCGCTTATCACCAAGCCGCAGCCCTTAGCCCAAGGCCTCCCGGGCCAGGACCCCAATTATAGTGTGTTTTAACACCTCCAACTTACGGTAATTAGCGCCTAGCTTATACATCTTGAGTTTCTAGCACTGCTTGGGACCCTCTTGTGTGTAGCAAGTAAGGAAATAACTGGAAAACAAGAATTGAAATCTGTTCTCCTTATATTCCAGGAGCTAAGGAGCAGCTGAACGCCTCTCCCGACTGACCGGCTCCAAACGGATAAACCGGCAGCCTGTGGCCGGTCTTCGCCAGGAGGCAGCCATGTCGATCATGGACCACAGCCCGACCACCGGGGTGGTGACGGTCATCGTCATCCTGATCGCTATTGCCGCTCTGGGCGCCCTGATCCTGGGCTGCTGGTGTTACCTGCGCCTGCAGAGAATCAGCCAGTCGGAGGACGAGGAGAGCATCGTGGGCGAGGGAGAGACCAAAGAGCCCTTCCTCCTGGTGCAGTATTCTGCCCGCGGGCCGGGCATGGAGAGGAAAACCAAGCTGACCCCCAACGGCACCGAGGCTCACAGCTAACTGGCTGTCTGGGGAAAGGGGGGGTCCGCGTGGCCGGGTTTGGAGAACCGGTACTGTGAAGCAAACCTCGCCCTCCCGGAACGAGAGGTTTGTCCTGTGGCTATGTATGCACTGAGGACGGCTTCCTCTCCGCCCCTTGAGCATCGCCTCCTTTTTTGGCACAAGGTCCATTGCCGGCAATGGACAGTTGGGGGACACGGGGGGGGGGAGGAGAATGGCAACACTCGGCCTGTTACTTGAATTATTCCACTGAGCCTCTTCGGAACGGAGCTACTGACATAATGTGAACTTCAACTGTGAACTGGCCGTGTACATAGGCAGCCTGCGCGCGGGACGGATGCGCTTTTGCCGGGGTGGCAGGGAGAAGAGCAGCACTCCTGGATTCCGGGAAGACGCATGGCCACCGATGGGATTTCTCCAAAGCCAAACTGGGGGGGGGGGGGAGGGTTGGGAAGCGGGGAGGGGGTTCTTTTACACTTGCTTCGTTTTTTGGGGAGGGGGGTGTTGCAGCTGTGTTTTTAGTTTTTTTTAATGCTTCAATTTCCTTCAAAAAACCCCCCACCTATATGCTAGAAAATCAACAATCCATTAAGGCACAATTTTTCCTTTCCAAGCCTGCTTCCTGCCCCCCAGCCCACCTTCTGCTCTCAACAGTTTTCCTTGATCGGAAGCTGCTTCTGGTGATGCAAAGCTGCTTCATCATCTCCTTCCTGGCTCCTGGTGGGATCTTGCTAGATGCCATGTTTTTCCCCAGCGCTAATAAGGAAGCATTGTTCTCTATGGCAGGCAAGGATCTCTTGCTCAATTATTTCTTTCAAGGCCTTTTCGGGTAGGTGTGATAGGAAGGTTACTAGATTGAGGGTCGAAGAGGCTGTCCTCTGAATCGCCCGCTTGTCCATTGGCGAGCAACCCTTCCGAGTCATAGTAGCTTGTTGCAGCTGTTGTTGAAGCAGGGAGCGGATTTTCTCTGGACTTGGGGGCTGCTCAAAAACTCCTGGAATGCAGGTTGATTGTGGTTTTTTAAAAAATGTGTTTTTAAGTAGGGGGCCGAAGCAAAAAGGCGCAAGGAAAGAAATGTGCTTTTTGGTGACGCTGTGACCGATCGTAGTGATGTCGAGTGCTCTGCAAGCGTAGTGGCTGTGAGGAAGCTGCCACATCGAACCAAGTCCGAAGCAAGCAGCTAATGACAGCTGTGTTTTCTCCTCCCCACCCCCAAAAATATGGGTACATAGTCGGAAGGCTGCTGGTGGACTTGGTGGTTGGTGGCTGAGCAGGCCTGCTTTGGTAGTAAGCATGTGAGTAAAGAAATGCTTTTCCCGCCCTGCTGTGGCTCCCACTTTTAAAAGCTGTTCTCATGTAACTAGTCCCTAATTTATCTCCTGGTGCACTGATGGTTTACATGCACTCCTGGCTGCCAGGACACTTGTAGACAACCTCTTGTTTTATCAAGATCCACATGACTTTTCGCTCAGCTGTATAGAGCTCGGGATCTGTGTATTTTGTAAATAAAATGCCGTTTGCTTTCTTAAAATGACAGGGCTCCTGTAAATAACTTGACAGAGCAGACGTCCCGTCCTTCGTTTATGTTTCTTTCATCTTTGCCGGTTTCCATAAGACCCCAGTTGTGTTTCTTTGGTAAGGTTTCATGGTAGAAGACAGTCTCTTTCTCCCCCTCCCTTATTTTATTTTTTCAAGCAAGACTGGAGTGGGGCAGAACATTTCCCTGTAAACCATCCGGTATTTTTCTTCAAAAGCTCATTAAGCAATTAAAAGGCAGAGATGGACAAAGTGGTTCCCTTGAGTTTTGGACTTTGGCTCCAACCATCCCCAGCTCCCATGGTCGATCGGCTGGGACGAAGGGAGCTGGAGTCTAGCAACATATTAAGGGCACCATGTTGGCTACTGTTGTTTGAGGGCACCAGAAACTTCTCTGAATTCTCAAAATGCAAATGACTGTGTGTGTAAATTTAGACTTATTTGCACAGAAAAATTGAACTGATTTATTTTTATGGGAAAGCCCCCTCATCACCAGTGAGGCTCTCTGCAAAATCGGCTAACCCCCTACTTTTCGGAAACTTCCCCTCTCAAGCCATTTTGCTGTAACTCAAATCGCCTAGCCAGGCCGAAAGAGGAACAGGGGCATGGCCCATTAACCTCGCTCTTGCCAGGGCGCTGCTGTTCCCCTGCCTGTAGTTCTCTTGGAAGCTGAGGAGGGCGAGCAGTATTGCACAATGCCCAAGGTGGCAGACGAAGGCTGTTGCCCCATGGGGTTAGGAGGAGCCGTTTCTGAGAACCCAGCACAGAGCTCTTCCCCACCATCCTATGGACCCGGGACGGATTTGCAGCTCTGTTTACCTGCTGGGAAACTTGTGTGTGTCGTAGACAGCAGAAGGCAGGTCCCCGAGAGGAGTGGCAGCTGGCATCCCACACTTGATAGCAGAGGGAGATTTGCAGGCCTCTTGTTACCTCCCCGCTTAAACTTCCTTGGAAACGAAGGTGACTTGTTGCTCACCAGGGAGGAAAACGCAAGGCTGGAGCAGGCTGCAGAAGGGGAGCTAGCTGCAAAGGCCTGTTGCGGTGCTCACTACAGTCTTTTGACTACTGCTGCTGCACCCAAATAATCGTGCTATCAGCTTCCAGCCAATAGTGCCACCCTTTTCCCCACGGGGCTCCTGGTTTCTGGTCTACAGAGAGACTGGCAGCAGCTCTCCACTCTTATCAGCCCTTCCTGGAGCTCTCAGGCTGCCATCTTGAGTTATATAGTCCTCTGTCCCTTTGGTCCAGTTGACTCCACCTGCTTTTGTCCCCCTTCTAGAATTTGTTGCCAGCTGTGTTGCTTAGCAGTAGGAAAGGGCTGCTGCAGGCATGTCGGGGAGAAGAATAGGCAAGCAAGGGTGGGGGACGGCGCTTCCTGGAACAGCAGCTCTGATTTTAAGCAACAGGTGCTTGGGCAGCCCAGGGTGTGATCAAAAGTGGCTCGAGCAGAGGCCAACAGTCTCATTTTCAGCAGGCCTGCACTATTCCCTCACTCCTAGGACTCTTAGCTGCTTCTTGCCTGGGACAAGCTAACTGAGAGAGTAGTACAGTGGACACTCGGGTTGTGAACGTGATCCATGCGGAATGCACGTTCGCAACCCGCAGCAGCACATCTGCTCACGCGCGGGTTGCGATTCTGCGCATGCGCAAAGTGCGATTTAGTGCTTCTGCGCATGTGCGATCGCCAAAACCCAGAAGTAACCCGTTCCGGTACTTCCGGGTTTCGGCGGGTCCATAACCTGAAAAAAACGCAACCTGAAGCGTCTGTAACCCGTAAGGTATGACTGTAAGGTATGACTGTAATGCTTCTGAATGCCAGCTGCTGGGAACCACAGGAGAAAAGAGTGCTCTTGCGCTCAGGTCTTCCTTGTGGGCATCTGCTTGGACTTATTTGGGCCATTGGCCTGATCCAGCAGGCTCTTCTTGTGTTCTTGAGCCAGTGTGGTTAAGAGTGGTGGACTCGTAATCTGGTGAACCGGGTTCGCGTCTCCGCTCCTCCACATGCAGCTGCTGGGTGACCTTGGACTAGTCACACTTCTTTGAAGTCTCTCAGCCCCACTCACCTCACAGAGTGTTTGTTGTGGGAGAGGAAGGGAAAGGAGATTGTTAGCCGCTTTGAGACTCCTTCGGGTAGTGAAAGGCGGGATATCAAATCCAAACTACTCTTCTTAACCTCTCAAGTGCCCTCCCAGATCCCCTCCCAGTTTCTGCTAAGTGTGCCAGCTGCCCTTCTGAACATTTAAGCAAATGTGTAGAATCAGGGCGCTGTTCTTGAACGTGACTCTCCCTTGTACTCCCTGTCCAGATCAATGATTGCTCAATAGGTGCGTATTCTGTGAGTCCAATGCACAGCTGAAGCCACACTGTAGGATTAGTGGAAGCGAGCGCTGCTCAGCTGACACTGCAAATGTGGTAGAGCATGAGACTCTTAATATCTGGGTTGTGGGTTGAGCCCCATGTCCTTTCAAACGCCACAATTCTATGTAGAAGAGTAACAAGGCAGGACCCAGCTCTGGAGGCATTTTGTGCTCACTAGCACAGGGTTTCCAAAACTCCACACACCACACACCCCGGACCACTTGAAAACTGATGGTTTTGGTGGATCACTTAATGATTTTCTACCTGTTGCAGCAATTGCAGTGCGCTGCACTAGATGTTTTCCTAATTGCATTAGTGCTTTTATTTCTTGCACCGTATTTTATCGCATTACAGTTGACGTTCCATTGAATTAAAACTGCGGTGCAATAAAATACAATACGAGAAATATTTTTTAAAAATGCAACAGAAATTCAGTTTTGACTATTTAATGCAGACCTGGTGCAGGTCTGTGGGAAGCCTTGCAGGGAGAGTTCCTGATTCACACACCTCTGCTTTTAATGAAGGAGGACCTTGCGTAAGGGAGTTGGGACTTTCTGTACCCGAAGCCTTGGGAAGTCAAGCTAGACAGACCAGTAGAGCAGTAGGCTGCTGGAAGATGCTTTCGACAGTGTCTCTTTTTCCTAAGTCATCTTGGAGCCATGGGGCAGTCACGCCCATTGAGATTGGCAGCAGAGGCCCTAAAATGCAGGCCCCTCTGTCAACTGGGGGCATGGCTGGACATGTCTGTTTTGGTTCTTATTTGTTGCATTTTTATCCCTTTTTCTCCACGGAGCTCAGGGTGGTCCTCCATAGCTCTTCTGCTCCTCATTTAATTCCCCACAACAACCCTGGGAGGTAGGTTAGGCTGAGAGGGAGTGGCCCAAGGTTTCACCCAGCGAGCTTCCTGGCCGAGTGGGGATTCGAACCCTGGTCTCCCAGGTCACAGTCCAACACTCTAACCACTGTACCACCACTGGCTTGCACCCTCTTCAGTCCTGTACCTGAGAACTTCTCAGAATTATTTGCCCAGATGTTTTAGGTATGTGTTTGTCCTGGGGCTGATTATTTTAAGCTGGCTTTTGGTCCCTGCTGCTGGCATCCCATCTGCTTTGTTGCCTCTTTTAATTTATACTTTTATTTTAACATTTTTGTGAACAGCTGGAGGAAGTTAATACCCCCCCCAATACAGAAAAATGCCAAAGAAAGTGCAAAGGCAGCCCCGCTTCAAGACGCTAAAGGTCCATTTAGTCCAGATTCCTGTCCCCAAGAATGGCCCCACCGGGTGTCTGCAAGAAATCTCACAAGCAGAGCGCAGACACCCCTTTCCCCTCCTTGCCCCCCAACAACTGGTGCCGTTTAGCAGCCATGACTAGCACTGCCTTTCCTCCATGCATTTGTCTTGTTCCCCCTTTAAAGCCACAGTCGTACCTTGGAAGTCGAACAGGTTAGTTCCCGAACGTTTTGGCTCCCAAATGTTGCAAACCCAGAGGTGACACTTCCGGTTTGTGAACTATTTTTGGAAGCCAAACATCCGATGGGAATTCCGATTGGCTGCAGGAGCTTCCGGCAGCCAATCGGAAGCCGTGCTTTGGTTTTTGAATGTTTTGTAAGTTGAACAGACTTCTGGAACAGATTCTGTTCGACTTCGAAGGTATGACTGTATAAGGCTGTGGCCATCACCACCCCTTCAGGCTGCAAATGTGACTTAGGGTCTTGTGCAAGGGAGCATTAACATATGTACAGGTCCTGGTAAGCAGGGAGAAAGAAGGCTCCATCAACTTTGAGATCGTATGCATGCTTGGAGCTTTGCAGCTCAGTCCCCAAAACCCAGGGTTGCCCAGAAAACCACTGCTTTTATACCGGGTCTGTGAGTCAAGCAACAGGAAATTTAGAACAACACAAGTTGTAAGAACCCTCCTCCCCAAATGATCTGGAAGTTGCTAACATCTCCAAACCAGAAAACAAGTTTTGAGGAGTTTGAGCTAGTTTTCTTTTCTGCCTTTTATTTTTCAAGATCTCAATGGACTGTGTATTAAGGGCAATTGTGTTTTTGTTTTAAACGTCGGTAAAGTTATAAAATCCAAAAGCTCAGAAAAGGGACTGTGGGATGCCCCCCCCCTTTTGTAAAGTTGAAGGGGATGGGGGAATTGCATGCACTTTTTTAATCCTGTCGGTTCTACAAACGAAAGTAGCAAAGGCGACCAATTTGGAAATTACCCAGGAAGCATAAATCAAAATTAATTTGAACTGTGGAGGTAAACCTGATGCAGCCAAAAGGGGCTCTGGCTTGTAACTAAGCACAGCAGGGAGAAGAAGAGGAGCTTTTACACTACCGTCCTCCAACCAAATCGTTTTAATTTAGGTTAAATTGATACAAAAGCTATCAAATTAGTGCAATTGTAAAGTGCAAAGAGTCAGTCCCCAGACTGTTGTCAACATCGCAGGCTTCGTCTATCTGGTTCAGTGACTCATTATAAAAATATCCTTTGATTTTTATTTAGTCCAGCCCCCCCCACCCCCCGCAAAAGTCTTTACAATGAAATTTCAATAAAGTTTCCATAAAGATGTTCTCAGTTGAGACTAAACTTGATTTGCGTGGGGTTCCCTCTGTGTGTGTGTCTTGCTTTACAAAAGCTATTCTGTCCAGTTTTCTTTGCTGTGCTCAGGAGCTATTCTGCCCTCGATCGTGTTGGCGTTCTGCTCTGCTTCGTGGAAAGTGTCCGGAGCTGGTTCAGCAGCCAAGCCAGCTTCTTCTACCTCCTCCTCCTTGGGAAGGCTGAACTCCGGCTCGGTTTTGGTCCCCAGTTCTCTCTCCACCGAAGCCACCAGCACTTTGAGTAGCGTGTTCTCGGTGAGGAGGTTTTCGGAGGCGTCGGCCAGCTCTTGCAGCTTCTCGGCCATGTCTTCCAGCTCCCGGGTCTTCTGCTCGTACAGCCCCTGCAAATGTTCGCGCTGGCTCTGCAAGGCCCCCTGCTGCTTCCTCAGGATGCGTGTCTCCTGCTGGAGCCTCTGCCCCTCCCTCCTGGCTTCGGAGAGCTGGCTTTGGAGCTGAGCCTGCGCCTGGTGGAGGGCCTGGATCTCTGCTCTCAGCTTCTCCACCTCCCTCTGCAAGTGGGAGATGTGGCCTCGCTGCAGCATCGCCTCCTGCCGAAGGCAACCTTTGAGGCAGGGCTCCGGGCCGGACGCAGGGGAGGGCTGGCTGGAGTGGCAGAGGATGAATTTGAGGAGGTTGGGAAGGGTGACCGGGAATTCCGCAGGGAACTTCACACTTTGCTCCTTCCTGGGAAAAGTTGATAGAGAAATGGGTGAGATCTGCTACGAGGAAAGGGGCACGTGGTATGAACACCAGGTTCCATCTGTGGCACTTCCAGTTTAAAAATTAGGCTCTGGGAACTCGTGTGCTGCTGTGGTTGGCTTTGGGGTGGTGGAATTGTTGATGGCAACAGTCCACCTCCCAAAGGGAGAGGTTGCAAAACAAGGGTTGCTTTAGAAAAACAACCACAAGCTCATCCTCCCCTTTGCCCTCAAAATGGTTCTTCCAGTGTGGAAGGGCCATTTTAGTTCAGATGTAACAGTGAGTTACAAGTCTCTGAGATATCCACATACCGGGGAGGAGGGTATAACACTAACAGCAGAGTTGCTGGAGGGACTGCAACCAGATAAAATACATAAGAAGCTCTCAGTGCTTCCAGTCGGGCAGGAATGTGTTGGACGGAAACTGCCTGCCCTGCTACGGAAGCCGCATCCTAGGATACGATTTTGGAAGAGGTGTTCCTAGCGCGGTCTTGTGCATGCTTCTAAGCACTGGGATCCAGGAGGGAGATAAAAGTTGTGTGGCTCAAACATGCCACAACTGGAGCCTCTGGAAAACAGAGCTGGAATTGCCTTACCAAGAAGTCCACATACACAAAAACATTTTTCTAGATGGCTCACGTATCCACAGACACCTGTTTTAGATGTGCTGAGAAGCCCCTGCTTGATTGCTTTGAGGTGTTTCACATGGCAGGCAACCTGGTGCGCCGTCTCTTGTGCAATCACGCCAAGCTGGTTCCTCTGGGTGTTCTGGACTACAGTTCCCATCAGCTGTGCTGGCTGAGGGGAGCTGTAGTCCAAAGGGGATCAGCTTGGCAGTGCAATAAACTGGCATTTCCTTTAGAACTCAGTGATAGATACTAAACATAAGACAGCTTAATCAAATTGCCTGCAGCATCTGCCCAGGCAGTTTCCATCCCAGAAGCAAGAAGGGCAAGAAATACTGGCTGTGCTCAGTGGCAGCAGGCTGGCTTGCGAAATCTCGCTTGCGAAAAGCTGCTGCAGGCTGCTGCTCCCCTCTTGCCTTCCCCTGCTCTGCTCCCATGGAATGAGAGGCTGGCAAGCTGAGGATCTTGGCCCTGACAAGCCCAGCCAGCGGCTTTTGCCCTTGCTTGAAGACATCCCAGTTGCAACTTTATGGGTCACCTACTGTGAGCTTTGTTTTTCCTACAGGATTGAACTTCCCCTGACTCTGCAACCAGAGCGGGAAGAGAGAGAAAAACAACGCAGGGGCAAGAACATAAAACACGCTCACGAAAGCAGCTGCGTGAACTTTGGACAAGCACAGTCCAAACTGCACATCTGTTGAATCCCACGTATACATTATATATCCCTCTGGCAACATCAAACTTCCCAATGGAAATGAAATTAAATGGAATGTTCCTAATCGGCACAATGCTAGGTTTGCAGAAGCGCACACTGACTCCATTACTACAGACAACACAGAATGGACCTCTGGGGCTGTATATGAGCAATAGCAAATGACATTGTCAGCTGCACCTTAGATGCAAGACACGAACTACCACTAAGAAGCTGGGGGTGGGGGAATCAAAAACAACTGCAGACACAGGCAAGGGGACCTGTGGCTAACTGCATTCTTTCTCTTTCAAGGCAATAAAAGCAAAAAAATTAGATTAATTAACTCATCATTGAACTAGAGTCAGCATTCCCAGCCCCCCTCGAGCACTCCAGATTACATGAGCAGCATGTCTATTTTTGCATGTGGAACAAGGGGATAGCAGCGGGGTTTTGATCCTGTGGCTGAAACTCTGCAGCCTTTGCTCAGAATTCCTCCGGGGAAAATAAAAATAGCGGCTAAAAGGCTGAGAGGTCCCTGCTTCAGACCTTCCCTCTGCTATGACAAGGTACCCTCAGGCAGCTGCTGAGTCTCTTAACTCGGCTCCACCTCCTGGGCAGAGCGACAAGAAGATAATACTGACCTACTTTGCAAGGGTGGTGGTGGTGATAAGGCTGTCTGGAATAAGGTCAACAGAGCTTTCTGAAATCTTCGTGGCTGAGCGCCAGGAGGAAAGCGGCAGTGATAATGGAAATGGAGCCACCTCGATTAGACTGGTTTGTTGCCTGTTTCAGGTTATGTATCGCAGGAATTTAAACCCAGGCTTCGCAAATGATTGCTTTCTGGTAGAGGCCTACATGGACTGAGCTTGGTGTTTTGTTTTTCCATTCAGCAAGGACTTCTAAGCAGGATCTGCTGAGAACTGGCATGAGGCCCGCCTCCCTGAATGGAAAGCTAACACAGCGTGCCTGTGGAAAGCCAAGAGAAGCCTTGACCACTCTATTCTTTTTACAGTCGGGGTGGTTTGGGGCGGGGGATGCAATCTGTGCCTCATGGGCTGCATGCAGGCCTAATTTTTGAAAGCCCTTTGCAAGTGATTGGTTCAGACCAGTGGTGGCTGGTGCCCGCTGGGCAGAAGGCAGAGAGATTGACAACAGGTGGAGCCAATGAAAGGCAGAGTCAACTAATTCTTGTTGTCCGCTCAGCTACCTCCCTGCTGAGTTCTACAAAGGGAACTCAAAAGAGGAAGAGGAAGCTGGCAGGCAGTGGCAGCCCCTAGGCAGCCTCCACTGGCAAGCCACTGGTCAGGGTGGGGAGAGGAGGAGGAGAGAGGAGTGTGTCCCTGCTTTAGGGCAACTGTCAATACAGTGGTATCTTGGGTTAAGAACTTAATTATTTCCGGAGGTCCGTTCTGAACCTGAAACTGTTCTTAACCTGAAGCACCACTTTAGCTAATGGGGCCTCCCACTGCCGCCATACGATTTCTGTTCTTATCCTGAAGCAAAGTTCTTAACCCGAGGTACTATTTCTGGGTTAGCGGAGTCTGTAACCTGAAGCGTCTGTAACCCAAGGTACCCTGTATAGATGATCCATTTTAACCTCAAAACACAGAAGAAAGAACCAGAAAAGGGGAAATTTACCGATCATGAGGGAAAAACAGAATGCTGGGTAGGCGGTCGGTCATGAATTCCCAGGGAAGGTCGTTCTGAGAAACATCAATCCTGTTATGAGAGCAAAACAAATACAAACACACTGATTATAGAGGAGCATAAACTCAGTGGCCGAGCACATACTTAAGCATGAGTATCATGTTTATCACATTGACTTCCTGCATTACCATTTTAACGTTCTGCTCCTGCAAGGCCATCCAATTGCAAGTATTTCTGCAGTGAAGAGAAGGGGAAGGCTGGAAGGAGGTGCTCTCAGAGCAGTGACTCGTACAGAGATGCAGCAGGTGTTGCCCCCTATGAGTGGGGGCTTCGGGGCTTACCGGAACCTCTTGTCATTGATTCTATTCTTGGAAACAGAGAAGTCAACCGTGGTATGTGACCTTTGTTTTGACGGGAAGCCCCTCTCTATTGGAAAACGTCAAGATGCCCTAAGGCAGGCACCCCCAACCTGCGGCCCTCCAGATGTTTTGGCCTACAACTCCCATGATCCCTAGCTAACAGGACCAGTGGTCAGGGATGATGGGAAATGTAGTCCAAAACATCTGGAGGGCTGGAGTTTGGGGGTGCCTGCCCTAAGGCATCTCTGTGTTAATTGGTTCCAAATTTACTCCCTTGCCAACTGGTTATTAAGGATAAACGGTGCTCCATGCACCCTGAGAAGCCTTTGAAGATCTTAGGCCAGCTGCTAAGTGCCTTAAGGCGATGGTCTCTAAGGTGTATACACTTTTGCTGAATATTAAGTATGGGGATGGCTACTGGCATGGGAATCCGATCCTGGCCGCCCAGTTCCAGAAACTCAATAGTCTGGCATGTGGTCTCGGGTTTCTCTGTCAGCTACCTCAGCACTCAATAAAGGGGCTATGCTCAAACTGAGCCACCCCTGGCACTGGACACCAGGCAAGCTCATTTACATTAACTCTAAGTCCCCACTTCACTGGAGGGTATATGAAACACATGGGTTTTATCAATGGTGGGTGTGTTTGGAACTCCACATTTGGCTCCACATTTTTTTCTATACTTGGCTAATTAGACAAACGATTCTGCCTGACGTTCCTCTCCACCTTTTCTCAGGAGACATTATTCCCCAGATACTGCAAACCATTAGTAATGATATGCTTAGTAGTGGTCAGACTGGAAATTGGAAGGAAGTGAGCAATCTTTCTGTTAAAACTTGGTATGAGACAGTCTGGCAATTAGCACTTGATGATAAGCTTACTCAAGAATGCAGGGAAGCCAGGGGAGTGGCTCTGATGGATATTTTTGTTCAAACTTGGTACCTGCTCATCTGTCACACAACTCAAGGGGTGGGGAACACCCCACCCCCACCCCGGACACAACTTTCTGGAGGGGCATTCCTGCAACTTCATTGCCAGAATAGGGAGTAATACTACACTGCACTATGGTGACATTGAAGTTTCTCTTTTTTGTTGTTTCATTTCTTGTTTAATTATGGGTTTTCTATAAGCAGTTAATAAATCAACAAACAAATATGGATTCAGTTCTCCTGACACACATTACTAGTCTAAAATAACGAATATGGTACACACGGCCAACAATCATCACCAGCAGAGTCAGAAAGATATTCTTAAAGATACTGTGGAAACTACGGGAAGAAATTAAACTTCAAGCTACGAAAAGATGGAATATGCTTCCTTCAAGGGCAAGCAAAAGAGGAGGCCTGGACGCAAATGGAAAGTTTGAGAAAGCAGAAATAAATGAATAAAATAAGAGAAGAGAGAGATGGACTTGTTATTTATCTTGGAAATAAGGTGGGTGAACAAGCAAAACTTGCCGGGTGGGGTGGGGGTTTGCAGATCATGCATTTAATTAACTGTTGAGCAGTTTCTTCAAAGGGCAGAGCTTAAAATATACATCTGTATAATCTGCCCAGCAATTGTCCTTGAGTCATGCTGATGAGAGAGAGAGAGAGAGGAGGAGGAGGAGGAGGAGGAGGAGGAGGAGGAGGAGGAGTTTGGATTTGATATCCCGCTTTATCACTACCCTAGGGAGTCTCAAAGCGGCTCACAATCTCCTTTCCCTTCCTCCCCCACAACAAACACTCTGTGAGGTGAGTGGGGCTGAGAGACTTCAGAGAAGTGTGACTAGCCCAAGGTCACCCAGCAGCTGCATGTGGAGGAGCGGGGAAGCGAACCCGGTTCACCAGATTATGAGTCCACCGCTCTGAACCACTACACCACACTGAAGAGAGTGTCAAGCCCTGAGAGCTACTCAGGGCTTGACACAGAAGAATCCCAGGGCCATCCTAAATGCAAGCTCTCGTTCTCGTACATGGAGAAAATTGAACCAACTAAGAGTGAATTACCAATAACCTTTTAAATATCAGAGTGATTTCATAGGGCAGGATGTATAGAAGGGAAGGAAATGTGTGCAGGCTGCACATGGAATAGGCCAAGCTTCACAATGGCTGACGGAAACTGACCAAACACAGCTCAAGGTACCCAGGCAGTCTGGACTTTTTGCACCAGAAACTACTCTTCTTCCAACCCTCACTTAGTGATTTGTTCAAGGCCTTGGGCACATTTCTCCAAAGCTTGGTTTGTTTTCCACTGCTCTTGGCTCTGTAACTTAGGAAGCATCTGGGTCAGGGTGACCAAAGAAACCAGGCTAAGCAAGGCTGCTGGGTTCAGGCATAATGCCAATCCGTAGTTACAGCAAACTGTGGTTTCTAAGCCAATGAATCGAGGTTTGCTGACAAAAAACAAGCCAGCCATGGTAAGTCTGGTGGGCTGCATTTGCATGTTCAAACAGACCACATCTGTCTAAGCACATCATGACTTAGTATTATGTGTGAATCAATCCAAGCACCAGCTTTTCTCATTAAACTATTGTTATTTGTGGGGCAGTTTCCTCTAGTTCAGCATCAGCATTTGAGCTTAAGCCTCTTGCCCCCACTTGCATGTGCCCAGTAAAAATTGTTCAGTTCTTCCCTTTATCAAAAACTAGGGATATTACTCAGCTAACTGGGGTCTTGTGTGTTATGTTGGGCTTCCAGATAAAAAGCTAGAGGAGGACAGCTGTAGAATTCTCTTTCTTCTCATGGATGCGTTTCATTCTGCAGTTCCATTTTTTTGTACAGCCAGTGGCTTGGTAGACCCCCAAAAGCAGATGGGGCTGATGGAGGACTTCCCCAAACCTGGAAATGGGGCTTTGTGGCTCTGCCTGGCTCCACATACCCACTAAAGACTCACAGAATAAAACACAATCCCCTAATTTGGGCAGCTGATCAAGACATGGAAAGTCTGGTTTACACTTTGATTAAGAGCACATACCAGCCTTTCCCAAGCTGGTGCCCTCCAGATGTTTTGGACTCAAGCTCCCATTACCCCCAGGCTAGAGCTGATGGTAATTGCAGCCTTAAACATCTGGAGGGCAACAGTCCCAAGAGTAACTTAATGTAATGGAAAGAAGGGAGAAAAACTCACCTTGCCACAAGGAAGTTATCAGCAGGCAGGATCCGGGCGAGCTGAATGAAGATGTGATTGAGAGACATGCAGAAGCCGCACCAAGGAGCATAGTAGACCAGCAAAATGTCCTGAGTTTGATGAAGGGAAGATTAGATGTCGCTTTCTTTCACCGTGGCACCCCACCTCCCCACATTTTTGTTAACGCCATTGAGTTATGTTTACAAGGGCCCCTTTCTGGTTTTCCACTTGCGGACACAAACGCAGAAGGGAACTCCCCACTCCAACTCACAACAAAAGTTGAGTTGGATAGAGGGGAAATTCAAAATTAACCTTTTAGGGCTCTCGGGCTACCTCTGTTGTGGACCTAGAGCAGGGGTCTGTGCTAAGTAAGCCTTTCTTTTCACCATGCCAGGTCAGATGAGATGGGAATCGTTTTCCAATTGCATTTTAGGACATCGTCAAGGTATGGCTGTTATTCCACAGGACGTGGCTATGCCATTCAGATGCAAAACAAAGAATCAGCCACGGAGGCAGGCGGAGGCAACCGACCGCTGGAGCCTAGAGAGCCTTACCTTTTCGCTCCTCAACGTGACCTCATGGAAAGTATCGGTGAAAATTTCTCTAATGACATGTTGAGATCGAATGCGGCTGGGCCTCGTGTCGCCAACAAGGTGTCTTTTTAAAGGACTGTACAAAACGCTGTAGTTTTGAATGAAGATTTCTAAAAAATAAAATAAAAGCGTCTACGTTAAGGAGATTATTTTGAGCTTCTAGGCTTGACAACGTAACATGGAAGCAAGTTTTAGGTCTGAGAAGCATCTTGGCAGGATTATGTCTGTGGGCTGTTTCAGGAGGTTGCAGCAAAAAACAGAAATATCCCCCTCAACTGTTGTTAGGGTGGTGTTATATTTTGGGTTTCCACATGCATGGAATATGGCATTAGGGTGAGTACCCTCAGAATCTCAGTTTAACAATAACAACAAACCTAAGTATCTAGTCCTTAGGTTGTCAAGCAAAACATGTCCAACGCATAGAAAAACCTAAAGAGGTTAGAAAGGTACTGAGCGCTGCACAGCACCTCCCTGAATCCATTTGCATGGATTGTTCAAATCAAGCTAGAATTCTGCTGAACTATCTTACTCAACACGCAGGGTTCGGCTTCTTTTTGTCAAAATTTCGCTGCTGCCTCCAAAATAAACCCCAATAGTGTGTCTTCTACTATTATCAAGCAGTTTCAAGGGGGTGGGAGCGTTAAGTGTGTGCGAGTCTCTAAAGTGAGCATAGAACTGCATTTGATAGGGAAATCTCTCATCGTGTCTGAGCATGCCCACGGATGTATTGCACGGCACACGGTAAGAGCAGGGGCTCCTAAAAGTCAAGCATGCCGTTGGCGACGTAAGCTGTAATTTAGGGACAGATTTCTATCCCGCCTTCCTGTCCAGGGTTGGGAACTCCACACCCCACCCCTACGAGGCATCTAGTACAATAAAAGGAAGTGGTGCAACGAAACAGATTTTCTGAAAGGCAACATTTCATGCAATGTTAAGAGCAGCCAAAACAGTGATGGCCAAACTTGGCCCTCCAGCTGCTTTGGGACTACAACTCCCATCATCCCTAGCTAACAGGACCAGTGGTCAGGGATGGTAGGAATTATAATCCCAAAACAGCTGGAGGGCCAAGTTTGGCCATCACTGAGCCAAAATAAAAGCACAGAAGACAGTAACTGATGTATTGCACCAATGAGGAAAGAACTAAGTGGACCCTCCTGAAGGAATGAGTTCCAGAGCCTCAGCACCACCACCACCCTTGTATGTCCACCCATCAGGAAGTGAGATTCAGAGTAGGGTGGACAACCTGCTGGCCTCCAGATGTTGCTGGACCCTCATGATCCCTTTCAACTCTATGATTCTATAACTGTATCCCTCTCTGGCTATTAAGGCAGCCTTCACAGGGTCTGCTTCATATGCCTGGCTGTTCTGAGAAATCAGAACAGCCTCGGCAGTGATGCTGGCCAAAGAAAAGTTTGAAGAGCAAGAAAAGAATATCCTCCAGCAGGAAGGGAGGACCTCCATGTGTTGAGATTCCTGCATTGCAGGGAGTTGGACTAGATGTCAGGTGCCAATGTTACCATATATTTCCATGTATAAGACGCCCCCTGTTTGGGGGGACTCCAAATTAAGAAAATGTGGGAAGATAGTCAAGAGTTGTAGAGTTAAGATTTTTTGGGGAGGATTGCCCAGACTTGTTGAGCTTTTTTTTTGGGGGGGGGGTTGCCGACAGTTGGAGAAAAGCCGCCAACCGCACGCCCAATTGCCTTAAGGGCGGCCAATCAACAACAGCCATTGCCCCGGCCACCAATCAAACGCCCAAGAGTTGCTGACAATCTCCTGCTCGTGGCTGCAACCAATCGCCTGTCCACCCTCTGCACTATCCGTGTATAAGACGACCCCCAATTTTTAACATAATTTTTAAAGAAAAAAACCTTAACTTATGCACGGAAATATACGGTACTTGCTTTTCTGTGCTAGACCAAAAAACAAAAAAATAGAGGTCTTTTATGGTACTTTTAACATACTTCTAAGAATCGCTGATTTCATCTTTTACTCATGGTTTTATATATCTGATGCCTTTTAAAAACCGTTAAAAGCATCCTGGAATCAAATCTTGATGAGCAGTGGTGTTAAAAACGAAGTAGGAGAGGCCAAAAAGAAACCATTTTAAATCAGTAGTCTAATTTCCCTGCAAACTTGGCTCGTGCTTTTGGTAACAGTGACATCTCCACCCAAACTTTGAACTAATGAAGTGGTCGTACTGTACCTAGATTAGATTTCAGCAGGGCCTGGTCCTGATCCAGGATATAGTGTGTCTCTTCCTTGAGGTCCACAATGGCAGCAAACTCCTTCACCGGAGTAGACCTTGATGCTCCCAGCCTCTCGGCGTACAACCAGAAGAGATTTGAATCCAGCAGGTATAGGTTCAAGGTCTTGTTAGTCCTGCAACTCAGGCCGGTCACGTAAGTGTCGCAGAGGGCATTTTCCGGGATAAGACCACTCCTGTCCTCAATGTGAGGAATAGAGCTTTGGGGATCGTCTTTCCATCTCTTCCCATGGGAAGCAAGAGCCAATTCCTCAGAGCCGGAGAAGCCCAACGGGGTCCCGCTCACTGTCCTACAGCACGCGGTGTAGTAGCTGAAAGGGCTGTAAAAGCTGAGGAAGTTGCTGCACAAGGAATCCGTCTTGGACAACACTTGGAAAAAGGTCCTCTCCTTGAGGTAGAACGAGTCCAAGGCTGCTTCTATCTCCAGGAAGTTGCAGTGCAGGCCTCCCAGGCGGCTGGGCCGGACCCCGACGGTCTGGTTGATGCACAGCTCGCAGACGTTGTGGGTCCGGGTGATCGAGTGCCACTGGGGAGGCAGCACCACTGTGTTGCAGCAAGGTGACTTGGATATGGAGATGGCTTCGGCCAGAGGGAGGCGGATGCCAGACGCTGAGGATGCTCCTCCTTGCAAATGCCCGGCAACCGCTTCCCCTGCATGGCTTCTGTTGCAGCTCTTGTATTCCAAAGCCAATTCCGAGATCTAGGAGGAGAAAAGAAAGCCGGATGGACATTTCTCCTCATCTTACCAGGCCACCGTTATAATATCAGAAGCAGGGAGGAAACCAAATTGGCAAAGTTATCACCCTTTCCCTCTCAGTTTGTCCCTGGAAAAAACTCTGTGTTGCCATATTCTAGAATACACTCAAACTTCCCCACGGTTCTATGTTACAAACATCGCAACCTAGAAAACACCCCATTATTCTCCCCATGGTTGTGACTTCAATATCAATATTTACAAATCCTTGGGAAGCTTCCAAGGAATCTCAGTATTTGAAAACTACCGATGGCCCTTGTGGTCTCTTCCAACTCTTTGATTCTATGATTCTATGACTTTGAACAATCTCTGCAACAATGTACGGTTGTTCGCTCAAAGGCTGCTCTGCTTCAAATTTTGAGCAACACCTCAGCCCAGAAGCAGAAGGCAGGACACACTTTGGGAAAAGTAAATAGCATCAGGTGACCCAGGCAAGTGAGCTAATGTGTATATTACAGTGGTACCTCTGGTTACGTACTTAATTTGTTCCAGAGGTCTGTTCTTAACATGAAACTGTTCTTAACCTGAAGCACCACTTTAGCTAATGGGGCCTCCTGCTGCTGCCGCGCCGCTGCTGCCTGATTTCTGTTCTCATCCTGAAGCAAAGTTCTTAACCCGAGGTACTGTTTCTGGGTTAGCAGAGTCTGTAACCTGAAGCGTATGTAACCCAAGGTACCACTGTACAGGTGAAGTTCCAGTCTTGCCCGCTCCAAAAGTAGTTTTAGAGCTACTTAAATAATTAGCCCCCTCCCCATTCAAGTGTTTGTGTGTGTTTTTTTAAAGAAAGAAGGGAATACTGAATTCCAGGGCTGAGCTGAAGAACTGTCACACAGAGACCACAAAAATCTCTCTACCCTTTAGGTTACAATGCATAGTAATTTCTGTCTATTTCTCTGAGCTTGTCAGTTCCAAAGCTGTTCGATCCTACTCGTATTTAAAGGTTTGTTGTTAAAAATAAAAAATACAGGCAAAGACCCAAAGAGCACCTTTAGGCATTCCCAATGGGGTGTCTGCCCTGTATACCTGAATATCAGACCACCCTTTCCATTCTGAGCGGGTGCTACCTGGGAGGAGGGCTGCTGGCAAAATGCAAGCCCCAACGAATGACGATGTGATGCCCGTCTCTTTGCTCACTCTCAATCCCATGCAAGAGGTGCTGCTGCTGTGCCACGGGCCAAGGGCTGGGTGATGCGCAAGCAGCATGTTGCCACATGCCGCTCGATTTGAGAACGAGAAAGCAAAAGGAAGATATTGGGTGGCGTCTCTTACAGCATTTAGTTTGGCCCAGATGAAGCCGGTGCTGTGAAACAAGGAGGGATGGCAGAGCAACAATTCCAAGACGGGAGAGGGATGTGCAGGACCTTCTGAGCTGCGCTGGCAGAGATGCTGGAACGGAGAGTTTCTTGCCATGTGGCCGCCCGGGAAGCAAAGCTCTCCCCAAGCGGGAAGGAAAATCACAAAGCAACCCTTACTGTAAACAAATTACATAAGAGGCCCCCTGAAAGCGAAAGGAAGCCGTGCAAGGCAGCTGGAGTCATCTCTGGCCAGGAGAAGCACTTGGGATTTTCAAGAACAGGATGAGGCTGGGGCAGGTTTTGTTTTTTAAAGTGGTTTTTTTTTAGTTTGCAGATGCATACGTTACTCCCCACACTTGCACGTGGCAGGGAAGAGGAGCTTGTGGCCCTCCAGAAGCTAAGGGACTCCTGGTCCCATCAGTCAGCGTGGCCCAAGCTAAGGGATGATGGGAAATGTAGGCCAACAACTGTCTGGAGGGTCACCATCCTGGGGAAACAGGGCGAAACGTCCTAAGAAATTATGTAAGCTTGCTGTGCATCTGTGGCAGACAGGCAAAGATGCACATTTTCTGCTTGGCTTGTCAATCGCTTCTCACCTGGAGGGAGCTACGTCTGCCTCCAAGCAACCCAGGAAGGCAGTCTGTTCCTTTGCTTGTTCGTTCCAGGCTGTTGATGTGCCAGAATTGATTTCCGGAGGTGTCTGAGGGCAGGCTGGCTAATAACTATTCTGCTTACACCTCACCTTTCCTCCAAGGAGCTCCAAGGTGCCTCGATTAAAAAGCACACACAGAGAGAAGAACACACAACCGCCCTCTCTTTGCCCTGCTTATGCAGAGGCTGCATAAGGGCCTCCAGAAGATAGGCAGGCCATTATCTCTAACCTGCCCTGACAGCTTCAGTCCTCTCTCCCTTAGTTCAGAAAGCCAATTAAACCAGCTTCAGCGTCAGCAACGCTTAAGGCAGCACAGGAGCGAGCAGAGGGTGGAAATGGAAGCAAGGAATGCAGGAGACCTTGTTCCGATTCCGAGGATGACCTGCTGTGAGTTATTTGCAAATCCGTTAACCTTTCCATCCCTGCCTCCCAAAACAACATGCTTATTGCTCTTCCTTTGCCCTGCAAGAGGGCAACGCGAAGGAATTTGCTTTGGGGACAGCCAACGTTATTAAATGTCTGTGGCCAAAATCGCTTGACTCCTCTGAAGGTGATAAGCAGTGGCTTACCTTCGACCACAGCAAAGCAAAGAAAAACTTGTGTCTGTGTTGAAGTTCACCAATACCCTAAGTGTATTTGCCTTGGTTTCCTCCTGCTAAATGAGAACGGTCTCTTGCCTCCAGATAAAGCTTTGCCCAGAATCTCCTACACCTGTTTCATAGGGATACCCTCCCCGCAAACACACACCAATGCCTTCCTTTGCAGGTTGGCCCCACTGAGAAAGACACAACTTTTCTTCCAGCTACATTTAGAAAGAGAGATCACCTATCAGAGCAAGGACTGGTTCAGAGCACCATCTGAACTCCCTGGAACTAGGGGCCTGAAGCTCGCACCGAGTCCCATATTCTGCCTGAGAAAGCCTGCCTACATAGGAGCAAATGATACCCCAGTGACTCTTTCATTGCACATGAACATTCAGAGCTGACTTGTGCTGAGTCAGGTGAGGCATTTCTCGAGCCCAGTCTTGCCTCTTCTGATGCACAGTAGCACCTTGGCACTATACACAGCTAAGCATCACTCCCATCACTTTACCCTTTTAAACAGGAGGTGCATCTTAAATGCAGGCTCCCTCCCCACTCCATTCTATCATAACCTTATGGGGGGGGGGCAGTTCCAAGCTGGCATGCCAGATCTTCAAAGCTTTGTGGACTGACAAAAAAGAAAGCACTGCTTCACACAATTACCATATTTTTCACTCTATAAGACTCACTTTTCCCCTCCTAAAAAGTAAGGGGAAATGTGTGTGCGTCTTATGGAGCGAATGCAGGCTGCGCAGCTATCCCAGAAGCCAGAACAGCAAGAGAGATTGCTGCTTTCGCTGCGCAGCAATCCCTCTTGCTGTTCTGGCTTCTGAGATTCAGAATATTTTTTTTCTTGTTTTCCTCCACCAGTCTTGTGGTCTGGTGCATCTTATAGAGCGAAAAATACAGTAAATTATGGAATTTGCTCCCACAAGAAGTAGTGATGTTCATCAATTTAAAAGAGAATAAGCAAATTCACAGAAAAACCTCTGAATGGCTACTAGCCACGATAGCTATGTTCTCTGAATGCTGGGTGCTCTGACCCCCAGGTCCTGCTTTTAAGTCTTCCATAGCTATCTGGCTGGACACTGATCCAGCAGGGTCCTCCTTACGCTCACCTCATCTACAAGGGGATGACTTTCCGCTAAGGGGTCGAAAGGAAGAAACAGGAAGAGTGCCGGTCCCTTCTTCAGCTCGTTGTTCAGCAAAAGACTTTTCCCCCCATGGGGTCTCAGCCAGCGGATGAAGGTCTCGCGATTCTCCAAGGCCCACTTCCAAACATTTTCCGCTGTGTAGTTCATCGCTTCGTGTGGATAGAGCTGGAAAGAGGGAGAAGAGCACTCTCAGCGTTTGTTATCAATTAGGGCAAGTTAAAACTTGGGTCATCCCTTTAGGATTGGCAGACTGACAGGGACCCATCGCACAATATGGTGGGAAAACGAGGCAGTTATGGACGGTGCCTGTTTCCACATTCTTTGCTGCTTAACTGTTTGGTCTTTGGCTGAAGAGACACTGGGAAAGCTCCAGCAACGGACGCAAAACAAGCTGAGCCAAGTCATCACGTAGGAAGCAGCCCTTGGGAGAACGTTCTTCCCCCTACTGGCCACATACCCTGCTAGGCAATCTTCTGAGGGCAACATGTCAGTGGTGTGTGGGGCCAGGAGCAAAAGTGGTTAGGACAATAAATATTGGTTCACTCACACACTGCTCTCTATCTTGGCAAGCAAGGAGCATTACCAGGATTCAAAAGCACACTCTAGCTGGGCAGAAATCCTCAGGGAGAGTGCAAAGAAGGTTCGGTGAGAGGTGTGACCAAGGGCTGTACAGGGAGGGCTGCATTCAGCCCCTGGGCCTGAGGTTCCTCATTCCTTGTATAGCTCAAGGAATTGGTAGGAAGTAAAGCTGTTGATGTCTGATGCACAGCTGCAGAGTGGTAAGAGCGGGCAGAACTGTTCCCCCCACTCAGAGATAAATTTTTGGTTTTGCTCAAGTCTGACCAAAAATTCATTCCTAAGATTGATAAGGTAAAGGTAAAGGGACCCCTGACCATTAGGTCCAGTCGTGGCTGACTCTGGGGTTGCGGCACTCATCTTGCTTTATTGGCCGAGGAAGCCGGCGTACAGATTCCGGGTCATGTGGCCAGCATGACTAAGCCGCTTCTGGCGAACCAGAGCAGCACACGGAAACACCCTTTACCTTCCCACCGGAGAAGGCATTTCTCTACTTGCACTTTGACGTGCTTTCAAACTGCCAGGTTGGCAGGAGCAGGGACTAAGAAACAGGAGCTCACCCCATTGTGGGGATTCGAACTGCCAACCTTCTGATTGGCAAGTCCTAGGCTCTGTGGTTTAACCCACAGTGCCACCCATGTCCCCTAAGATTGGAAGGGAGGGTAAATCTTGTGCCAACACTGCAATCTTTTAGCTGCTCGGCAAAAACATGTTTACCCATCCAGGGATTTTAGCAGATTTTAGTTTCAGCAAATGTCAATCTGTTACACGATTCTTTTATCTGCTCCTTTTACCATTGCTCATGTTTTATTCTATTGATTTAATAAATGTATAGAAATGTTTTAATGTTTTTTTTGGGGGGGGAAATGACAGGGGCTGTGCATTTGGATATTCCGCCGTCTGTGTATGACTCTATATATCTATATGAAGGGACCATTTTCGCATGGCACTGAAATGTCTCTGCATGTTGTTAATGTGATCCCGAAGACACGGTAAATTTCGTTTCCTAAACCTGCATGTGATGCTTCAGTGTTGCTTCACTAAAAAAGGTGCCTTGGATGAACTTGGATGGGCTACCTTCTGAGAAGTTGGATTTAAGAGCCCACATCCTTGGAGTCAGCAAGCATCCCTCTGTTTTATAAAGTTTATGTTAGCGTGGATCTTCCTTCCCACCCAGCCCAGCTTGAGCAAGCCTGGAGATAAAGGAGAGAGGACAAAGGGCTGGGGAGCAAAATGCACTCAAGGCGTTTGCTCATGACACGTAAACATTTCAGCAACATGGGATTTTGCTTACCTGAAATTAAAGGCGGGGGGAGGGGGGCGGGAGAAAACCACACACACACATACAGTGCTGTACCATCTTCCAGATGGTTCATTAAATTATTTGGCATAAAAGGAGAAAACTGTCTCAGTAGCTCCAAACACGAAACAAATGCTGACCTTGGCCACTGTTACCTAAGTAAGCTAATTTCCTTTATTAGACTCTACCTCTCCTCCCCCTCCCCACACTAGGTTTTTGGATTACCCATTGTTCTGTGCCCTGGAGCATCGGTCTGCCAATGCAACTGCCTGTGTGCCTGACTGCCGCACCTCTGCTTTATAAGATGGCCCTGCTCTGCAACCTCCTTGAGTGGCTTGGCTTGGTTGGAATGGATTCTTGAATGGTGATAATGTCTCCTACTTGCCTGGATGTAGGATGGAGAGATGTGTGTGCGCGCATCGCCACCATCGTTAACAGTAACAACAACAACAACAACCTGCCTTTCACCCTAAGGTCTTAAGCAGGTTACAAGAAGTAAAATAAACATGTTAAAATTACAGAAATAAACTATGCTGAAACCTGGTGAAATTGACCGGGAAAAACAGAAACCAGGAAGAGAAGAACTTTAAGAAGTCATGGGAAAATTTTTACAATGTATTTAAGAGAACAATGTAAACAACTAAAAACTTTGGCAGAATTTGAATAATGCTTGTAATGTACTAAAAACTATGGTAAAAATGGATTATTATTAAAAATAGAGAGAGGTAAAATGAAGCAATTGAAAAAAGATTGGTAATGGTAACCATGGAAGGGCAGAGGGGAGTCAAAGGATTCAGGGAATTCTAAATGATGATGGTGATGTTTAATGTTTGAATTTAAATTTGCGCTGTAAAACTCAATAAAAAAAGATTTGACAATTTTTTTTTACAGAAATAAGGTGGGTCTGAAAAATATACATCTCAAATGTCAAAAGCCAGAGTAAAGGACTGGGTCCTCAGCATTTGCCAAGAGCTGTCTAAGGAAGGAGCCAGGCGCACCTCTCTGGGAAGGGAGTTCCACAACTTGGGGGCCGACACAGAGAAGGCCCTCTCCCAAGCCTCCAACCCCCCGCAAGCGTCTGAAGGCCGTGGAACAAACAAGAGGGACCCCTCTGCCATCTTTGCCCCTGAGAGGGTATGTAGGGAGGGAGGCGGTCGTTCAGGAATTTGGGGGCTGAGTTATTTAGGGCTTTAAACACTAATGTGAGCACTTTAAATTGGGCCCCGAAACGAACTGGCAACTGGTGCAGCTGTTTTAAAACAGGGGTTATATGAGAGCTGAAGGGAGCCCCGGCCAGAAATCCAGCTGCTGCATTTTAGACATAGATTCTTCTAACTTTTGCTTGGCTGCAATGGAGCCTAGTGTACAAAGGTAAGAGTTACATCCACTGCTCCACCCACTTTTGCAACTGGCCCCACCCACCATCGAAATGTGGCCCCCAGAAGGTTGCACACTAGTAAACGTGGGCTAAAATGGGCTTCCCAGCCCTGGTGCAGGCGACGCAGGCGTGCAAACGTGAAAATGCACTACTCACAAGAGAAGCATTCACATGTCTGTGCAAGTAGACGCTGCCTGAGCTGGTCAGTGGGACTTCCTTCGCGATCAGCTTGTCTGTGATCACTCCGAAGTGGATCGTTCCAAGGTAATCTGAAAGCACATGTTACAAGCCTTGAGGAAAGAAAGGAAAGAGGCCCAGCTGACATAACTACACAGCCTCCTTTCTCCAGAAGCTAAGCCAAGGCATGCTGCTGGAAGAAAAGGCTCTGAAAAACAAGCGTACACACACACACACACACACACACAGAGCTCAGCTTTCCTGTCGTTTTACACAGGAAATACAAGCAATATCCTCTCATTAATCCGCACTTTCCACCTGTGGGCATAATGCTTCAGGGTTAAATTTCTACCTCAACTTGGGTTTTAAGAAAAAGGGTGATTATACAACAGGATTTCGGCTGAAAAACACTCTGCAATACACACAAAATAATGAAATAAAAGATCCTCCATATGAGAAAACAAGAGAGGAGTTGGAGCAGCACTTTTGGATTCTTTAGGCCTTAAGGAGGGGCAAAAAACCCTCCCAGAGCTGGAGTTTTCCTCCTTCGTTCTTCACATCCAGGACCTGAAGGAGGAGAAAGGGGTCTGTGGCAGCATTGCAGAGTAAAGTCCTCCTCAGAATTAATAAAAATAAGGTGTTAACAGGAGGGACTGACGCAGGCAATATAAGACAAAGTGCACGGCTGTGTCCTTTGTGGTGGTGATCTTGTTTCAAATGAGTCATGTGCTCAATGAGTTTCAATGAGTGGAAATATTGTGGGCGAAATTAAAAGGTGCCAATATGGCAAGCAGCCCATCAGCTCTGCTGTTCCAGAGGCAGTAAAGAAAAGCAAGCAGAACCCAGTCCCTTTCCACGTGCCACCAAATTGGTCCCTGCCACCCACAGTTCTGCCCTGGCCCATCATTTAGAAGTTGATGCGTGAGCAATTGCCCTCAAACAAAATGATGCTTAAGAGCATGGGTAGACAAACTAAGGCCTGGGGGCTGGATCTGGCCCAATCCCCTTCTAAATCTGGCCCATGGACGGTCCGGGAATCAGCGTGTTTTGACATGAGTAGAATGTGTCCTTTTATTTAAAATGCATCTCTGGGTTATTTGTGGGGCATAGGAATGCGTTCATTTTTTCTCTCTCCAAAATATAGTCCGGCCCCCCACAAGGTGTGAGGGACAGTGGACCGGCCCCCTGCTGAAAAAGTTTGCTGACCCCTGCTTAATAGCATCACATTCATTCCTCAATGCTCTTCCTCTCCTCTCTCACCAAATATCTTTGTCTGCCTGGAAAGTTCCCTTGAACCCCTTCTGGTCCGAATGGAAGATAAGAGTGTATAGAAACAAGCCTGCTGTACAAAGGGAAGATTTACATCAATTGCTCCACCCACTTTTGCCTCTGGCCCCGCCTTTCCCTGGCATGTGGCCCTCGGAAGATTGCCCAGGTTGGAAAAGGATCCCTGATCTGTAATCTCCAGGGTTTTCTTGGTGGGTAATTTTGGTGGGCAGCTCCTTTTAAAAGGAGGCTGCTGGACTTTAAATGATAGAAGCTTTCTAAGCAATTAGATGCATCTTGGCTCAGGGGAGGGGGGGAAATGTAAGCCTTTTAATGTTTTTCACCATGTGGCTGATGAAACATTGCAGCAATTCCACATCGAGCCAGACAATAAATGGGAGGCCTGCCCCACAGGAACCGCCTCTCCTTTGAAGCAGTCCCACCCACCCCCACAAGAAATCCTCTCATATTCCTCAACGTGCAAAAAAATTCAGGTCACTTTAGAGCTCGGGGTATGGAGGAGAGCACAAATACATCTCTGCTTTTTAAAAAACACAAAAACGCCAGCAGCCTTTAGAAATTCCAAATGGCTACAAGTCAGATCATGCATTACAATCACATTTTCTGCCACCAGTGAGCATCTTTCAAAGAGTGCTGCTCCAGGTGATCTTGAGGATTTTTCTACATTCATAAAAATGCACATAGAGCTGCAAAATCAGCATGAAATGTGTCTAATTATCTGTTGCACTCAGTCCCAGAGAGGGCAAGACTCTATCCATTCACATTCTTTATAGGCCTGCAACCAAACATTTAAGCAGAAATGGGGCTGTGCCCCACAAGTGTCATGGATCCTTCCTTTTGGTTGGGCTGTCAGGGCTGGGCTAAGGTGAGTAAGGAACCACAAACTGCAAGGTGGGTCAGTAGGCAATACCAACCTTGGTCTCCACTTCCTAGAGGAAGGACTTCTGGCAAGAGATGGGTTGCACTTAATAAGAAGTTGGCAAGCATGGATTTGCTAAGAGTCCTGCGAAGTTGATTAGGAGAGCTTTAAACTAAATCCTGAGGGGGAGGGAGACAATAGTACAGATGACAGGGGAACACCTGGTACTGGGGATAATAGCTTCACTGATGCACATGAAACTGAGGTGGTGCTCCAGAAGCCTGCTACAGGGCAGGAAACTACAAGGAGGAAGCAGCTGGAGGGAATGACTTGTGGTTTCAGTTGTCTCTGTACTAATGCACAGTGTATGGGAAACAAATTCAGAGCTATATTTGGTCCACACTAACCTATGCACAGAGAGACTCACTTTCCAGCATGGAAATGGACCCTACATTCTGAGAATCTCAACTTGCATTTAAAAAAACAAAACAAAAGAAAGCAGCAGGGTGGTTTTGAAATCATAATTATGGGAACTGGCTTGGAACTGTCTCATGTCCTCCTTACTTTCCTTTGAAAACCATTCCTACAGTGGGGGGGAGGGTGAGATGAGGACTATAGGAAGCAAACTATGTGCAAGCAGACAACTGGGAAACCCCCAGGAATCCTGTCTTGTTTGAAATTCAGAAGCCCTGCTGCAGCCAGCCCTGCTTCTGTATATGTTTACGGTTGCTTAACCTGCCAAGAGCAAGAGGCTTTAACCTGCTACAAGCACACATTACAAAGCTGGCAGGCTCACATTTCACTCTCCCTAACCAGTGTGGGACTCTATAATTAATGAAGCAATCAGAGAGAGTTTTGGCAACAAAGGAGGAATCGAAGAAGTTATTTGCTTTCCAGAAGATTACCTGGGGGGGGGGGGTGCGGAAGGAAGGATTCACAATCTCACACACACTCAAGGGCGATAGTGACATCCCTTTGGGGAAAGTCTACACCTGAGGAATCTGAGCAGAGACAGCTGCCCTTGGATCTGCTCTGCTACCAAGGAACAAGCGTGGCCAACTGACCTGGGACGTTTCCCCCAAAGAGGATATTGGCAGCGAGGCAGCAATCCATCTCTCAAGGGCAACCAAGTGTCTCTCGAATGGCATTCTGCTGCCCCTTGTGGCCAGCCACTGAGAGAAGGCCCCACAGGTTGTCTTATCTGCCCAGGTTCCAGCCTGCCACCAAGCCAGCCTGGCAGTCTTGTGGGCTGCCTCTGGCTTGGCTGGCTGTAAACGTTTTGAAATCTAGCCTGGGTCTTTGCGCCTGAGCAAAGGCTCCTTTGATGCTTTCAAAGTCAAAAGAGCCTTGCTGGATCAGAGCAAGGGTCCGTCTTGATGCTACAGATACTAGCCACTACCGCCCCTGGAGACGCGCTACTTCCAGCCGAAGGAAAGGCATGGAGAACGTTATCCATTCATTGGGTTCTGAATATTCACTACTTCACCCTGCAGAGTTGAAAACCCCCTAAACAATGTAAGAATCTAAGAAGAGCCCATCTAGTCTAGTATCCTGTTCTTACAGTGGTCAACCGGATGCCTGTGGTAAGCCTGAAAGCAGGACCTGAGCACAGGAGCCCTCTCCCCACCTGTGATTCCCAGCAACTGATATTCAGAGGCATTACTGCCTCAGACAGTGGAACACAGTCATCATGGCTATTATCTGGAGAATCTGATTACCCAGGAAGCAAGTGTTCCACTAACTCTGTTGCATGTTGAGTCAGGATGCAGCCCTAGGAAATGCAGAGTTATTCGAGGCCAGTTCCTTAGATTAAAGGAATTCAGTTCCTCACTTGTCCAAAATATGTAATTTAGAGTTTATTTTAAGTGCACTGCAACCCTATATTAATGACTCTTCTCTCTTTCAAGGCAATTTGGCACAGCTGCTTTGGAGAGCTGCAGGCATGGGCTCCATCTCTTAGCACACAGGTCAAGGCAGGAGTCAAACCCAAGGCTACGGCCGCCAGGGACGAGTTGGTGGGGTATGGCTTTTGGCACAGTATCTGATGCATCCTTCTTTCACGCTCTCCTTTTCAAGAGCAAATGTCTTGACCCTGTGTTTGCGGAGATAAAAGTAAAAATGGATGGACCCAACCTGATTCAAAAACACCCACCCCACTCACACACGAAAACAAAGTTCAACACAGCCAATCACAAACAAGCAACCGCACCCTAGGCCAACCACAATTTCTCTCACCACCAAAGGAACACAAGCAAACAGCAAAAAGAACCTGCACAAACGACGCTAGCACAAAAACCCACACATACATTAAGCAAAATAGAAATATCGCCTCCTGACCCACCCCCACCCACCATGGCCCCTTCCACCTCTTCTCCCCATTTTTCTTCCTAATGTAACCCTAATGTCTCAACAAATGAAACTGACCCATGGAAAACGTAACTTGAAAAAAGAGACATTGCGCATACCTTTGTAAACCAAGAAAACTTTAATAAAATATTTTTTAAAAATATGGATGGACCCCCACTTAAATCTCCAAGATGGGCAGTGCCTTTGCATCCTCTCAAATACACTGTGCTTTTCAGCGAAGCCAGTTCTCCCCTTTTCTTTGCAGTCATCAAGGGTTTAATTAATCAATTGTACATTTTTTTTAAACTGGCACATAATCTCTGTGCAGCACTGACTTAAGAGAGTGGGCCCTCCTCTCCCAACTCTTTGCCACAAAAATAAATAAGGAGAATACGTAAGGGGGGAGGGGAGGGAAATGTATAGTATCCAGGCTGATTTCACCCTCCTTGGGACAGAAATAATAGGAGTAATAAGACTGCAGAAAGGAGTTCATTGGGTTTTAGTTTGTTGGCCAAAGAAATGGCAAAAGAAACCAAGCCGAACTTGGTCCAAGATAAACAGCAAACGCAGATAAAGCAACTTGTTGACAGGATACAAAACGACGGAAATGGCATGTTGCAAGCGCGACCTCTGCTCTGCACTTAGAACATACATTTCAGCACTGAGTAGGAGGGCAGAGTGCCAGGACAAAAGGTTTGGGTGCCCCAGATTGTCATTTAAAAAGCAAGTGGCCCTTTCAGAATCTGGATGAGGTTGGGAAAGTGCTTCCTTTCGTAAGACTCCTGAACTATCACTGCAGAACTTTAGGTTTTAAGAGCACCAAGATGGTGGGATCTTTAATGCTTTGTGGTGCCTGGACATGGAGGGCATGCCCTGCCCACAACTGGTCTTCGTCAGGAAAGAGGGCGAGGCATAAAAGCAACGCGCAAACTGCTTTCTTTGCATATGCAAGATGAGTGGACTTTCGCAGTCGATGCGAATGCACAGAGCAAGCAATGAATTCAGGAGGGCTTGCTTCCAAGTGAAGAGCATTTAGGACTAGACTACCAGTAATGCAGTCATACTGATGTGTGGCTGTCTCCTGAAAACGTCCCCAAAGTGGTATAGACTGGGGCGGGCTGGGTCTCCATCTGGGCAGGCACTGAATTCCACAGGACTGGCTTTCTAGTACGTATGCTTAGAAATCCTGCAGCTACATCGTTCAAAGCCAAAGGACATGGCTGCAAGGAGCAGAATTTTGAGGAATGGTGTAAACCGAAAGGCCATTTCACACATTACAGGGCAGTGGACCTGGGTTTTCCACAACTCAGCAGATAACTTTAGCCCAATCCCTGTTCCTCGATGGATCATTTTGATGCACACAGCAGCAAACAGGTAACATGCGTGAGTAAAATAGCCGAAAGCCACCAGATCCCATGGTTTTCATGAACTTTCCTGCCCCACAATTCTTTGACTTATAAGGCAGTTACAGTATTTTTCCATGTATAAGACCCCCCCCCCCAATGTATAAGACATCCCCTATTTTTTTTTAACCCAAAATTAAGAAATTAAGTTGTTTAGCTTTTGGGGGGGGGGTCACCACCACCAATTGCTCACCCGCCCATCACTCGTCACAGCCACTGCCGATCACACACCTTGCCGCAGTTGCCAATTGTCTGCCCACTCGCTGCCAACAGCCCACCCACCCACACCACAGCTGATTGCCCACATGCCTCGCCACAGCCGCCAACCACCCACCCAATTGCCGCAGCCACAGCCAATCACCAGAAGGCCTTGCCGCAGCCACCAATCACCCACCCAATCACTGCAGCCAATCTCCTGTTCACTGCTGCCACCAATCTCCTGTCCCCACTCTGCATTCACTATCCATGTATAAGAGAACCCCCAATTTTTGCCTAATTTTTTTAGCAAAAAACATTGTCTTATACACTGAAAAATACGGTGTTTGTAAGTGGAGAGTTGAGAATAAAAGGCCAAGAGCTGGGTGGAATTAGTAGTAATATGGTCAGCTGGCAAATCTACTCCAGGCAGCGCGATCAATACGTACTTTATTAGTGAGATAGTTCTTCCATTACTAGAGTGTTTCATCTAATGCAGAAGGCTTGGCAAACGACGGTCAATACCGATTTTAGTTCTCCCCCATCCTTGTAGTTTCACCACAACGTACACTTTTACCCTGCACCAAAAAATTCCTGCCAAGGTCTGACTGAGCTAATTGGGAGTATATAAAGAACGCTATGCCCCCAAAATAAGCCACCAGCCGATTTATTATTATTATTTTTTTGCAGTCCTGCCCTCTTCTCAGGAGGATGCAAGGTGGCTGTTTCTGTTGTCATGGAAACAACAAAAAGACGTCTCCTTTGGAACAGCAGTTCAACTCCTCCACATCAGTTGCTAAACTCTCCCCGTTGCAGAAAGAGAAGCCTTGAGATGAAGATTTGCAGCTTGTGTCCGTGTGTCCAGTGCTATAAACCTCAAACACTCTATCCTGTATTTTCACCTTAAGAACCGCCCCGAGATCTTTTGATGCAGGGCGGTATATAAATTCAATAAATAAAATAAAAATAAATAAATCAAGAGCAGGAGAGGGCTGCAGCGCTCAGACCATGCTTGTGGGCTTCCCAGAGGCATCGGGTTAACAACCGTGGGAAACAGGATGCTTGACTAGATAAGTCCGTGATCTGATCCCGCAGGAATCTACTGGTGTTCTTATATTCAGAGCAGGGTGCGTTGCGTGGCTCGTTTTTGAGAAACTGCTGATGCGCACGGAGAGTGTAGTAATCCAACATGTAGCACAGATGACAATGAACAAACCCAGCCCAAATCTTCCCTCTCTCCTCTCACTCCAGTGCCATTGCTTTTACAGCGCATTTTAGAAGAAGCAGCTCCACCATGAAGGTTACTGCTTCATGTGGTAAAGTTGCTGGTGTTATTACAGGTCATGCATCATCCAAGCGGCAGTATCCCCTGGCCTTAAAACGTCCCCACTACCCAGACTGAAATGAACAGGAGCCATGCAACAACTGCACCATTTCAAAGGGGCTTTCGCAAGAGAACTTCCCTCAGGGGACTCTGCCCCATGTTAATTAGCGGGAGGGGGCGCCATTTAGATTTTCCACCTCAGGTGCCTAAATGACGTGGGCAACCGTTCTTTTTAACTTCCATGTTTTGCAACTGAAGCTTGCTGGCTTTCGACAGAGAACAAAATGTGACAGGAAATTTTGTCAGCGTTTCTGGCTGAGAGCCCCCACCGAGATGTCTTGTGATATATTTAGTCCATTGTGTGCAAGAAGCCAAAATATATTTTCAACATGCTCCTGCTCAGGAAGTTTTATCATGGCCAGGACTGTGCAGCCTGTCAAAGTCGGCCTGATAACATTGGGTATGGGATTAATAAATGTGATGATGGTGATTGTTTTGAAAACAGCGCTAAATATAAAGTCAAATGCATTCTGCAGACAATGGAAAGAAAACCAACGGCATCCCATCATTCCCACCCACAAATTAGGCATGGTGAAATTCAATCAAATGTAACATTAAACAGTGGTTTATACGGGTAATGAATTTACCTTTATTTAATGAATGCAGAGCTGAAGTGAAGAATGTCAGATAACCAGGTGGTTGGGGCGAAGCGTTGAACTCAAAATATCCCAAAACTCCTGGCTGCAAAAACGAAATAAAAACACAAGAGAACACATGAGAGTCGCTGCACTTATTTACCATTACAGGGAAAAACAACACAATGGGCTTTGGTTTAATTATGTAAATATTTAATCCTTGGGCATTGCTCCTCCATTGTCAATGCAGTCCTGTAGTTTGGAAGGATTGTTAATATTTCCCATTGAGTACATATTCCTAGATGGAGACACAGAGGGTTGTTCTGACCAGAGTAGCTGCAAACTCCAAGTCCATTCAAAACATTGTGGTGGGGAAATCCTGACTGGTTTCTGACCAACACAAACAATGGCACACACAGACAGAACTTCATCCCAGCTGGATCCCACCCCCACCTCTAAGATAATATCTAAATTCCACTTGATTTCACTCAATGGTATCACACCTTTGAGCTTTCACTGGGTTTAGCTCCCGGTACGTTTCCGAGCACAATTCAAAGTGTTGGTGCTGACCTTTAAAGCCCTAAACGGCCTCGGTCCAGTATACCTGAAGGAGCGTCTCCACCCCCATCGTTCAACCCAGACACTGAGGTCCAGCTCCAAGGGCCTTCTGGAGATTCAATCACTGCGAGAAGTGAGGTTACAGGGAACCAAGAAGAGGGCCTTCTTGGTAGTGGCACCCACCCTGTGGAACACCCTCCTATCAGATGTCAAGGAAATAAGCAACTAGCTGACTTTTAGAAGACATCTGAAGGCAGCCCTGTTTATGGAAATTTTTAATGTTTGATGTTTTATTGTGTTTTTAATATTCTGTTTGGAGCTGCCCAGAGTGGCTGGGGAAACTCAACCAGATGGGCGGGGTACGAATAATAAATTATTATTATTATTGCACCACTTCCAAGGAGAAAGGCCATAGGTCAGAAGGAAAGCATGAACACTACATACCACAGCTTCCAGTTTCAAGTCCTGGAATTTCCAGGTAGAACTGGTCAATGGACCTAACTGAGATGATGGACAGTCACTGCCAGTCACTGTAGACTACACTGAGCTAGACTGATCAGTAGTGTGACTTGGTATATGATACTTTCCCATGTTCATAAATCACATTTCCTGAATAGATTTGTAACTCCACCTTCCAAGCAAAACACTTTGCAGGGTGGCTTACAAACTGAAGCTGTGTCCAGCTGCCTTAAACCAGAGTTTAATCTGTGGGTGAGATGCATGCCACAACACACAACTTGACTGCTCCTGTTTTGTTCCTCTCTTCCTCCAGCAGAGAAACAACTACGGATCAGCTGGCTTAGAGTGATGGAACTGGCACTTGTTGTCTGTTTCTCTCCAGACAGCCACAATCTGAAGCCAAGGTTTTTTTTCTTGGCTTCCCAGCTGTGGTGTGTTTGCTGGTTTGGACACAATGCTCAGCCAGCCACTCTGTGGCTTGACTCCCTACTGGAAGAGAGGAGGAGGAAAGCAGGAGGTTCTTGGAAGAAGACTTGCTCACTACATGTGGCTTATGGCTTAGCATTGTATTTGAACGCAGCCTAAGAATGGTATTTCAAAAAGAATGCAGACGTTCTATCTGCGAAAGGATAAAGAACAGTGCCACCATGTATGTTGAGATTCAAAGCACTCAGAACAGGCAAGGAAAGAAACCTCATCCCAGAAAGTGAAGCCACAAATGTTTCTAAGAACAGAGCAGTTCTGCGGCTCATGAAAACACACGCTCAGCACCGAAAGCCTGTAGTCCCCCTTCCTACTGCAAGCCAAGCAGGCTGGTTGCATATGCACAGTGTTGAGAAGAATTTGCTCCAAAGGCAAACAAATAATATTATCACATGCTCCAGGACAAAGTACAGGTACTCAAAGCAACACAAATCCTGCTCAGGTGATAAGAAACCACCAGGTGACACAACCACAACCGACAGGAAATTCCATGCTGAAGCCACTTTCCAAAAAGGTGGCACCAGATTTTGTGCATGAGAGTTTTGTCTGTTTAAACATGTATCGGATGTTTACATATTTTTAACCCGAGTTAGAGACTAGGATCAGAGGGATAAAATGGGAATGAAAAGACAACAGGAATGAGCTTTACTAGTTCACAATTATTTGCTGCTGGGAAAGGCTTTAATACTCGCTGTGATCCAAGATCAACATAGAGGCCTTCAAATATTTCCTGCTGGTTCCCCCTTGTGGCTCTAAACTTTATGTCCAACAGCATCATCACTTGAAAACAGTGACTTGGATTTCAAAGTGATGTGGAACTCTGTGCAGATATATTGGGCCATCTGTGTAGGTGGTGCATCAATCTTAAATCAGCTCATTTTTGAAAACTGACATTAAAAAAGGTCTATGGACTAGTAGCTTGTGTGCAACTTCAGCTGGTATGCCCAAATGAAGCAGCACAGAGTTCTGTGCTTTTCAGACGCTGGAAAGGCTTTGGGGGAAGAGGCAAAGCCGGAATCACAGACAGGGACAGAGATAAGTAAACACTACTGCACCTACTGAGGCCCTGTGAAGCAGAGCGAAGGTTTGCTCTAACAAGGGACTCCTTGAGCTGCCTGTAGTTCCCTGCTCTTCCTCTGATGCAGCAGCCCCATCTCTAGTCCTGCTTCCCATTCTGTCCTCTGGGACACTGTGGATCTATCCCTCCCTATGCTTATAGAAAGGCCTGAGCCTGCACGGCTGTTCACACTCTGATCCCTGAAAAGGCAGCGCGCAGGAAGCCAAGAGCCAAGGAGCTGACCCATCAGGCCTCAATTCTAATGGGCCAAAAATGTTTTTAGACAAGGCTGTGCTCCCATAGGGAAAGGCTTCCCTGGGGCTATCAGAAAGGAAAGCAGAACCTTTTGACACACTCACTGCAGGTTCGACACCCCTCCCCACACCTGACAAGATGAAGAAGCATCAGCATCAGAGCTGTAGCTATGAATTGACCAGGTAGTAAGATCAAGGGTGGCCATGGGCTTCCAGGTGTTGTCAAACTGCAACATGGCCCCGATCAGCAATGACAGCAGCTGTAGTCCAACAACATCTGGAGGACCAAAGGTCCCCCACTCCGCTTAGATTAATTGACTTGAGGGCAGATTTGACGCCCCCCCCCCAAATGCATCCTGGTTAACTGGGTAACTATATTTTAAACCTATTTTGAAATTGTCTATGAAAGCTGAAGGTATGAGGCACCATATCATTCCCCCTTTGCTCTCACTTTGGAGAAGGGAAGGCTTATTTTAAGATGGGAAGATGCTGCAAAAGAGGCATACATGTAGCCACCTAACATCAAGGAAAATAATGTTTTCCCCCTTCAAAATGATTGTCCCCCCCCCCCCCCCAATTTAATCAGTTGATGAAATTCATTTGATATCTTTGGAATGAAAGGATCTAAAGTTATGGGTCCTCTCTGACAACATGCTAGGACAAGCAGACACACACATACTGCAGATGAGACTTCTCAACACTGCTGCAGTCACTGCCAATCAACTTCAGAATTTTACCCAGGGATCAAGTCAAACAGGAAGCACTTGAACCAGCATGTCAAAAATACGGTGGCAGAGAATACTGGCTTCCAGTAACCTCAGAAAGTAACCAGAAGCAAGATCATCCTTGAAAGAAACACAAACCTTCCAGGAGTCATCAATGGCTAGATCAAAGAGCAGAGGCAAGTTACCTCATAATTGGAGAGAAACTGCTGAAGTTTTGATCGGGATGAGATGTAAAGCAGGGGAGTCATCACTCGGCGGACAAATTTTTCAATGTAAACAGCATTCATCGGGCCTTTGTATTCGATGGGCCCAAAGCTGGCATCGAAAAGAAAAGAAACCAAATACTGTTAAAAGTTTGAAAAGTTAAAATTGCAATTCCTAAGCTAATAGAGAAAGACCTAGGGCTGGTCAAGGCTAAGAGTGAGCATTTAAGACAAGCCTTTGCCAACCAGGTGCCTTCCAGATGTTTTGGCCTACTGTTTGCCCCAGCCAGCACAGCTGGAGCTGATGGGAGTTGTAGTCCAAGGGCACCAGGCTGGCAAAAGTCGATTTAAGAGCTGAAAGGTCTGAGGTAGAAGTTTTAACAATAAATGTGAAATGCAGCAATTACTGCCTGAAATGTGGGTGGTCAACACTGTGGCATGGACAGAAGTTCTCTCTGCCTTGCCTGAACAGGAGTACGGGGGCCTCTAGATCTGGCTGAATCCAGAGTTAGGTCTACATTCCTGCCTACCTCTCAAAAGTGGCACCGCTACTCCCCACACCCTGATTCTAGAAGGTGGAGAGGGAAGGCGGAAGGAGCTGAACATGAACCATAATGCACAATAGTATCATACTAGGTCTTTGATTATGGCAAAAGAGACGGCCGTTACCAGCCAAGAATATGTACACGCTGGGCAAAACCAGATAAGGCAACTCAAAAGACTCTTTAAACTGGAACAAAACACATTCCGCTCACCCTGTGGCTTTGTCATCCTAATCTCAAATGGCGGTTTTATTCAACGTTTGTGCAAAGTGACTCAGCACATGCAGACATAAAGATAAATGCAAGGAGTTCTAACCCGCTGCTCTGGGGCATTCTGCTACAGTTTTTGACTGACAATGCATATGGAGCAAATAGTTATAGTGAGGCACCCCCAGCTCTACTGTGTATTGTGGCACTTTGGAGAGAGAGAAGGAGAAACAGCAAATTGTAAGCAGCATGGACAAAACAGCCGTCACCAGCCTTCTGATTGTCTCATCAGATCCAGAAGCCTTCACTGTCCTTGTGCCAGCTTCCACTATAGCTAATCAGGCAACCATTTGAACCTAAATGCAATGCAAGCTGCCTCACCGAGCAGCAAGTTCACCAGATCTGGAAACCTGGCCAATGTCCCGTCTAGTCCCGCATCCTGTTCTCACAGTGGCCAGCCAGTTGCCCTTGGGAAGCCTCAAAGCAGGAACTCCGACCTTGTGTTCCACAGCAACTGGTATTCAGAGGCAGTCTCCCTCCAGCCGTGGAGGTAGAATACAGCCATTCTGGCTGGTAGACAGCGATAGCCTTAGCCTCCATGACAACGCAGGCAATGGCAATTGCAAAACGTTTAGAAAGACCGTGGATCTCTGAGCATGCAATTGCTCTCTCGATAACCTCTCAAAGCTTCCATTTTGCAAACAGAACCGTTCAGTTGCAGTTCTAGCTCACTGCTCCTCTAAGCTTAGCTAACCAAACTGGATGCTTGGAGGCAATAAATGCCAAAGAGCAGAGGGATAGGGAACTGATGGTGATAAGGAACTCGGATCTGTGCATAGATCCTATTTCCTGCTGCTCTCCCCTTCCAAAAGTCTGTCTTCTGATCAACAGAAACAATCTCCGTATCATTTCCCAAGTTTCCCACTGTACTCATAAGGCCTAATGGCACACTGTCTTTTTGAATTAGTGCTTAGATATTGGAAAGTCTTCAGATTATGAATTAGAAACCACAATTCCATCACCATGGATGCCTGATTATATGCCTCAGAGCAGAACATCACATTCTATTTCGCATAAAACTGAATTACCAAAGGAAAGGACTGTATAACCTTAACTTAGAACACATATACAGAAGGGAACTTTCCTGACTTGATGGAAAAAGGACACACCCCAGTTCCATACCTCCAGCAAACCTGACAAACAAGAACATTCACACCAAGGTGCAGGAGGTTATGTCCTTTAACTCATGAAGCAAAACAAGATTCCTTGAATCTCAGTAGCTGATTTTCATGAGGCAAGAAGAAGGAGCAGACAGGATTTGGTCAGGGGTGCTAACTACGCTTAGCAGGAGACAGAGATCTGCTCTGAGCAGAACCTGCTGCCCCGCCCCAGTGAATCCTATGAGCAATGTAAGTTTGAAAATTGGTTCTCAGAGGAATTTATCCGACAAGGCACACTGTTTGGGTGGGTGGATAGCCTTGTTCAGCTGATAAAGGCTTGCCACAGTTAACAAGTTCTGACTTTCAAAGAGCACTTAAAAGCCTTACCTCCGATGGTACAAATATATAACCGGAAAGTAAAAGAAATGTTTCTGTTTCCTGCATTTCCCTTGGTTCCACCAGCAATTGATAGCCACAAACAGCACCTGCAAAAGGGCCGGGGTGGGGGGATGGAGAGAGTAAATACAAATGTTTGGCACAACCCGTAAATCACTTCTTGAGGCAAGCACAGAAGTCAGCAAACTTCAAGGCCAGAGGCTTGGTTGATACACTGCAAGGAGGACAAGTGCAACCATGGAGAACGCAGCCCGATCACAAGTGGCCGAAGTTTTTCCCTACCTGCTGGCTATACCTTTACTAGGAGGGGTTATAGCTGTACTGGGGAGCTGCAGATGCGATTTAAGGGTGGATAGCCATGTGAATTTAAAGCAAACTACAATTCCCAAAATCTACCCAAGGATGGATTTGGGATATTTACTTCCATTTTTATTGTCATAAAAGAGACCGTCATCTCTCCACTCCCTTTGGCATATTCAACCAAATCCCTGACAGGGGCAACTTGTCTGTGAATCCCAGTTACTCACAAGTGACGAGAGTGCCGCTGCACTTAGGTTCTGCTTGTGGGCATCTAGTTGGCCACGGTGAGAAGAGAATGCTAGACTAGAATGAATTTTTGTCTGATCAAGCAGAGCTCTTCATAGGTTCTTAAATTAGTACACGGAAAAGTGCAGGTGCTTGGTACAAAAAGTGCAGATCCTGCAGATCATTATGTAGGTCAAATCAAATATCGATTGCTTAGCCAAGCGCTTTCTCCAAATCATACAATAAAAATGGTACTCCTCTCAAAATTTAATTAAAAGAAACTGATAGCATAATCTGCTGTGGTATCGAATCCACTGGTGTATCTAATGTCTTTTACAACGATAAAATGAAAAACTGTAACACTATTAACTAGGGCACTCACACAAAAAAGGATCATACTCGTTCACAATTCAACTCAGCGCTTTAACTAGGTCAACAGTCTCCTGTCTTTGGTCTGATCCATGTACTGATCTTCTTCATTTACCTGCTAGCCCAACAGATTTTAACTGAATCCTGATTTTACAGCTTTAACTGATTTTTTTATTGTCGTTATATTGTGCTCCATGTGCACCACTTAAGAGATGGAGTAATTAAGCAGCATATAAATGATATTAAATAAACACATCTAAATCATGCTGGCAAACAGTCCTATGGGAATTCAGCCCATTCCTTCTTAATAAATGAAACCACAAATAGAGCCCTAGTTGTGTCAGTCTCTTTTCTCCCCCAACCACTTTGCTATAAATTTCTGTCGAGGGCAATTCCAAATTGACAGGGTTTTTGCAGAGTAGAGGACCCATTGCTAGCATGCACAGCCCTGCCATTTTCAGGGACCGCATGCTCAGTTTGAAATTAGCAGGACATCAGGGTGCCTCGCTCCAAACAACACTGATGAACAAGAAAAGTAACTTAAAGCAACAGCTGCATCCCTTCCTGCCCAATCTGCCTTACCTGGTCTGCCAAACTGCTTGCCACTTTCTCAATCTCTTCCCTCACTGCAACAGACTGTCCGCACCACGGAGCGTAGAAAAAAAAGAGGGTGATTTCCGAATCTTGGCGGATGTCCTCTGCACGATCCAGCTGCCCAAGGAAAAGATCGCAGACTGGAGATGTTGAAGAGAAGAAGCTGACTGGAAGCTTTGCTGGCATTGTCACATCTTTTGCGCGGCTATTTGGGGGAGGAAGAGAGATGCATGAGCATATGTCAGGTATCATGGGCGTGCGAATGTTAAGATCAACAGAACTTCACACTCTCTCGCTTGGTCAGTTGGCAAAAGCTAAAAAGCAGCTTAGGGGCATGCTTCCAGAACTGCAGAGCATAAACCAGTTACTCGGGGTCAGCAGTTGCCTTCTTCTGCGGTTGCACCCTGGGAGGGGTGGCTAACACCCCAGAGGACAGGATCACACTTTAAAATGACCTTGACAGATTAGAGAACTGGGCAAAAACAAACAAGATGAATTTTAACGGGGAGAAATGTAAAGTATTGCGCTTGGGCAAAAAAAATGAGAGGCACAAATACAAGAGGGTGACACCTGGCTTGAGAGCAGTACATGTGAAAAGGATCTAGGAGTCTTGGTTGACCACAAACTTGACATGAGCCAACAGTGTGACGCGGCAGCTAAAAAAGCCAATGCAATTCTGGGCCTCATCAATAGGAGTATAGCATCTAGATCAAGGGAAGTAATAGTGCCACTGTATTCTGCTCTGGTCAGACCTCACCTGGAGTACTGTGTCCAGTTCTGGGCACCACAGTTCAAGAAGGACACTGACAAACTGGAACGTGTCCAGAGGAGGGCAACCAAAATGGTCAAAGGCCTGGAAACGATGCCTTATGAGGAACGGCTAAGGGAGCTGGGCATGTTTAGCCTGGAGAAGGGGAGGTTAAGGGGTGATATGATAGCCATGTTCAATTATATAAAAGGATGTCACATAGAGGAGGGAGAAAGGTTGTTTTCTGCTGCTCCAGAGAAGTGGACACGGAGCAATGGATCCAAACTACAAGAAAGAAGATTCCACCTAAACATTAGGAAGAACTTCCTGACAGTAAGAGCTGTTCGACAGTGGAATTTGCTGCCAAGGAGTGTGGTGGAGTCTCCTTTTTTGGAGGTCTTTAAGCAGAGGCTTGACAACCATATGTCAGGAGTGCTCTGATGATGTTTCCTGCTTGGCAGGGGGTTGGACTCGATGGCCCTTGTGGCCTCTTCCAACTCTATGATTCTATGATTCTGAAGGATGTATGGAGCCACTGTGAACAGCAGCCATTCGTAGCCCTATCCTCTGTGACTTTACAGCACTCTTAAAACCACCATCACCTCAGCTTGTGCCAGTGAATTCCATTATGTGCCACATGAAAAAGTACTTTCTTTCCCCTGTCCCTCCCATTCAAGCAGGCCTCTCAGTGATAGCACCCAGACTTCGGAATGCCCTCTCTCAGGTGATTCGTGAGGTGGAGACCGTAAGGACCTTTAAATGCCTTTTAAAAACTTACATTCTGGACTCTTTGTAAATTATTGTTCATTTTGTACACTGCTCAGTTTTATTTGTGAGATATAGCTGAGTTTTGCTTTTATCTTGTTTCTAGGAAATCTTATTGGATACTGTTACCGATATTTTTTTTGCGTTTACGTAAACTGCGCAGAGATTTTTACTATATTAAGCGGCATAAAATGTTTGTAAGCAAACAAACAAATTTAGGAGGGTCAGACAAAAAAAAGAAGAGTACTTCTTCATACTGGATTGCCCTCAGGCCCAGCATATGGGAATGGCCACTTTGGAAAGCAGGATACTGGGCCAAATAGGCCTTTGGTCTGATTCGGCAGCATTCTCTTTATGTTTACTGTAGTTCTACTTTTCTCAGTGGGAATTTGAATTTAACTGAGTTTTGATGTTATAAGCTGTGGGAAAAGGGTTGCCTTCCAGTTCTTCTGCACACTGCAGTTTGATGGGAAAAGGCTGCCCTTGCAAATCACTCACAGGCTCTTCTGAGGGTGAAGGGCTGAGTGGGAGATGCATACACAACCCCACAGCATGGCCTCACAGCAGCTCCCATTAGCTTTCAGAGAAAAGTCCAGCTGTGTTTCTCAGCCCTGAGGCTCCTGCTGCATTACAACAATTAGAAACGCATAATCATAGCACCTAATTGTTGTTGTTGCTCTTTTAAGTCCTCTGTTCTAGAGAACTGTATTATGTTTCTATGGATCACGTTTTTATCCAGTCCCATTTCTTGCTGTTCACTGGCATCAAATAAGACCTTTCAAAATGCATTGTGGGGTTTTTTAATCCTACTGAAACCCTTTTCTGCGCAAAGTACATGTGTACAGTTCTCATGGCTGCAAACATGATTACGGAAAAAGATGCAGGACCTGAAACAAGAGCTGCCAACATTTTTGTGCAGCCTTGGCTACCTGAAACCCTCTCGCCTGATGCCTTGTACACTAGTCAAAATCAAAACTAGGGACACGTCAAGTGTTTCATGGACACAAACCCGGACTTGCCGCTTACATGTACACTCCTTGTGGCTTCTTGTTCAAGGTTTCTGCACCACGAACTTGCTTGTAAACATTCTTTTGCCACATTCAGATGTTAGATTTTTACATGCACATGAAGATCAACTCGCAAGCACATCTTAAAAACGTAAGGACTGAAACAGCCTTGAATAACATTACCAAACTTCCAAACCCCAAGCAATAGCTTTTAATACGTGAACCAGATACCACAGATCACACACTGCAAGTTCCATGGCACTTCAAATGCAATAGGAGAAATTTCATGTAGCATGTGGCCGAATGTCAAAAGATGGCACAATGTGCAATGTAAATGCATCTATGAGTTGCAGAACGGTTGGAGGAGGGAAGGAAAGACCCAACGAAGAGTAAAAAAAGGCAGGTAGCAGTAGTAACTAATTCATTGTAGACAAATTAAAGGTAAAGGGACCCCTGACCATTAGGTCCAGCCGTGGCCGACTCTGGGGTTGTGGCGCTCATCTCGCTTTATTGGCCGAGGGAGCCGGCGTACAGCTTCCAGGTCATGTGGCCAGCATGACTAAGCCGCTTCTAGCGAACCAGAGCAGCAGACGGAAACACCGTTTACCTTCCCGCCGGAGCGGTACCTATTTATCTACTTGTACTTTGAGGTGCTTTCGAACTGCTAGGTTGGCAGGAGCTGGGACCGAGCAACGGGAGCTCACCCCGTCGCGCGGATTTGAACCGCCGACCTTCTGATCGGCAAGTCCTAGGCTCTGTGGTTTAACCCACAACGCCACCCACATCCCTTTTTTGTAGACAAATTACACGGTAGCTCATCCATGTCAAAGGAACTGGCCTGATGGAACCAACAGGACAGCGGTTTTTTTCCAAACAGGTGACAAATGAATGCAGGACAAACCTATCAACAGCTGCTAGCCATGACAGCTAAATGGAGCCCCATGTACTCAGGCAGTATACCTCTCAATGTCAGATCCTGGGACCAATCAGTGAGGGAAGACCATCACTTTACTGCCATGCTTTCTGGGGGGAGGGGCCTTCCAAAGGCATCTGACTGACTGTTGTTGCAAACGGGGTACTGAATTATATGCAATTAGATTTCATTAGGGGTCTTTTTTTTAAAAAAAGATTAGAATACAATCCTGGTGGCCAGGTCAATCAGCAGCTGTTAACCATGATCCCTAAAGAAGGCAATCTATCCTGGGGGGGGGGGGCGGGGGGGACTCAAGGGGATTTTTTTGGGGGGGGCGACGACCACAATGACAAACAACAGGAAAGGGCTATTGCCTTAAGCTCTACCTAGAATATTATGTAGGAAGTGCCTTATACAGAGTCAGACCATTGGCCCCATCTAGCTCAGTAATGTCCACACGGACTGGCAGCAGCTCTCCAGCATTTCAGACCCAGGACCTTCTGCCTGCGAAACAGATGCCCTACCCACCAAGCTGCAGCATGGATGATGCTCTGAATGGCCCCAACACCCAGCGCTCTGCTTATGCCCAGGGATGCTCTGGCAGTTGCTGCTTGGATGGGCGGGAGAGAGAAGAGAGACCAGGTCCACAGACAGCCTCTTCTTCCTCTTCCTCACACGACCCTACTGTACTTCAATAATAATAATAATAATAATAATAATAATAATAATAATATACCACCTGTCTCTTTTCCAGGTGAAGCCGCTCGGGAGAAGCTGCCACTCCCTTCCACCCCCACACCTCATTAGCTTGCTGGGGCAACTGATTCGGATTAAACCTGCTTGGACTCCTGCACGGGTTGATGGGGCTCCTTTGTGCAAGGGGAGGCTTTGCATTTTGCACCCCCACGCGTTTCCAGGTGCCCCCCCACACCTGGGCAGAAAGGCCCAACCTGAGCCCCCCCCCTCCTCAGGTGCGCCTTGGCTTACCTGCAGGTGACTTTGAGGGCGACCAGGAGAGCGCAGCTCAGCACCACCGCGGCGCCGCACAGGACCTCGGGCCGCCGGGCCATGCGGGAAGCGCCGAGCCACGGGGGCTGCGGCTTCTTCTCCTTCTCTTCCTCCTCCTTCTCCTCCTCCTGCTGGTGTTGCGGAGCCTCGGGAGGCGCTGAGGGAAGGCCGGAGTCAGGTCCGGGTCCTCCGCATGCCGACATGCCCTCCTCCCTTCCGCGCCGTCCCTCCCCGCCGGGGCCTGGCCTGCCCGCCCGCCCGGCCTAGGCGGGGCCCAGCGGAGCCCCTCACGCTCGCACACGTCGCTCGGCGGCCGGAGCGAGAGGCGCCTCCGCCGCCGCCACGTCTCCCCGCCCCGCCAACCAGCCAGCCAGCCGGCCGCGGAGGTGGGGACGGGGAGGAGGCGCGCGAGGCCTACGCTCCGGCCTCCCCCTCAGGCGGCGGAGCTCCTCGCGCAGGCCCGCCATGAGCCGCGGGGAGAGCGCGGGCTCCGTCGGCCGGGTTCGAAGCGAGGGCGGCTGCGGCGCGGCGGGGGTCTCCCGAGGCGGGCCATGGCGAGGAGGCCTGGCTCCTTTCCTAGGCCTCGGGCTCTTCCAGGAAGGACTGCCGGCGCCGGCGGCTGTTCCCTCACACGGCGCAGGGCTACCCCCCGTGTGGGAATTCGCTTCCACTTCGAATAAAAATAAATATATCGATCGTTATGTTCCGTTTTTGGCACGCCGGCTCTGGCCCGCAAAGGCCTCGCTGCCTGAGGGTGGAAGGACAAGATGGCGCCACTCTTGTTCAGCGCAGAAGGCAGCCGAACATGGCTGGCCCTTCAACGCTGACCCCGGGTTAAGTTAGGGGGCGCAGGGCAGGTACATTTGGGCACGCCCAACCCTGGTATCTAAGGGTGTAAGAGCAGCCTTGCTGGATCAGGTCCATCCAGCGCCGCACCCTGTTCCCACGGGACCACCAAGATGTCTGTGGGAAGCCAGGATTCCAGCATAAGAGCTCCTTCCCTCTCCTGTGGTTTTGGAAACATTTATGGCCTCCAGCTGTTGGAGGCACAGCATAGCTAGCCAGCACAGCTATTGGTAGCCATTAGTAGCCCTCTCCTCCATGAATCTGCGTAATCCTCCTTTAAAGCCATTCCAGGTTGGTGGCCGTCTCTGTCATCTGTGGGGAGCGAGTTTTAATTCTGCTCTGCCTGAAAGACACTTACTCCCGCAGCAAGAGTATGTTCTGCTGGCTGGCTATGCTTGGATGAATCTGGTTTAACCATGAAGGAATTTTGTCAGTTCATAGTCTCTGGCAAATCTGCATTGAAAGTTCCCCTACACGGGGGTACAACACACACACAAAAATCCAAAGCTTTCCCCCTTGCTCACTATGCTTGATCTGGAAGTGGCTACATTAACATCCAGAGTGCTTTGTACAAATTCTAGGATGGCAGCAAAAGGAGCTAATCTATCTTTCCTTTTACCAAATCAGACCGTTGGGTCCATTTAGCTCAGTATGGTCTACACCGGCAGCAGCTTTCTCCCATGCTAAAATCTGGAACCTGTAGGTCAAGTAGATGCTGTACGATTAAGCTATGACCCCCACACCATTCTAGCTACTGCACTAAAGGGTTTTCCTAGCCTATTTGATGGGGACTTGTATCCTATAGCACTCTCCAGGCAAGTTGTAATAAAGATTACAACCCACCCCTATCAAAAACTTTCCCAAATGTTTTCTTAGTGTTGCTCAGATGTGCTTACAGGTAGGGGTGGTCTGAACGCACACACAGACCCTGGAAAGACACCTAAAAAGTGCAGAGCAGGACAACCTTGAGATGCCATCAACAATCAAACATTGTGCACCAAGGGGACTTTGGGTCAGTATTGGGGATCGTAGGATAACCAGGCCTCTGCTGCAAGGGTGCGCAGCTTGGCTATATTATGTCTTGGTGTGAATTTAGCAGAAAGTCCACAGTAGAAAATGTTCTATATATGCTGCTGCTGTGGGAAGAAATGAGATCATTTAGCAAAAATGCTTTGGATCAGGAACAGGGAATGTACTACACCTCTCAACACTACGTATGTTGCACTACAACTTCCATCCCCTCTGACCACTGGTCATGCTGGTCAGAGTGGGGAGTCTTGAGAGCATCTGGAAGGAACACAGGTTCCCCATCCCTGCTTTACTGTAGCCATGTGGGATTAAGAGCGTGGAGATGGCAGCTCGCACTCTACCTCAGAAATGCACATATGCATATATTCTACTCTGTTAACATAAAACCAGGAAGTTTGTCTGTGTGTCCAGAATGGCCTCTCTTACCCCTTTTGCTATAGGGCTAATATTAACGATCCTTCGGGAGTCTGAAGATATGTTTAGGAAGAGACTTTATGTAAAGTTATCTTTATTACAGGCAATATTGGTCCATACAATACACAATACTGACATACAAGTGGAATCTTTCAAAATCATCATTTAAACAGCAAAGACCAAGAAACAGAATTTTTAACTACTTGATTTTCAAAAAAAAGTAATACGTGTCTCTCTTCCAAGATCCTTTTCAGCAAGTTATATTGAAACATACAAATAGAGAAAAATACCCCATTCAACATATATTGTAGTTAAATGGTTATTTTGCTTTAAATCTTTTAATAAGAAAATCCTTTTATTATAGCAACCTACATAGAGATAAATAGCAAACTTGTTTTAAACAAATCCTCTCCATTAAAACATCTGAAGAATTTTATCCATCATTTTCTTCTGAGCCCAAAACATCTGTTTTTAGAAGCTTACCTTAAAAAGTTTTCAGCTGAAGGACCAACACTAGGGGCTTGCTAGGCATTACAATATCACCCTTCCTGTTATTTTCCAACTTTCTTCTGTCCAACAGAAGGCGAATAAGCACGTAAGACTTCAGGTTGTGTTTTTATTATAACTTCACCATTCTGTTTCATGAGAGCACAGACAGACCTGCCGACTCCCCCCCTACACATCTACTACATTTTGTTCTTCAGGAGGAACAATACAGGCCAATAAAAGCAGAAAAAATCTGCAGCTTCTGTCACATGCTTTTGATTATTGTCAAATTCTGATTTTATGCTTCCTTCTGGCAACACAAATGCATTGTTATAGTGTTAGTTTAAATCTTTAAACAAAAAACTATATTTTCCAAAGTCATTATCATTTGGAGCAATCAAGTGATCTTTTCTGGCTTTGCTCAGCTTCATTCTTAGAACGTGTCTCCGTTCTTCCCATTCACGGAGCTCAGCAGGTCCATGTGCAAATTTACAGTTGTTTCCCTCCACACAAGTACCAGCCATATATCTGTTTAAAAGAAAGAAGTGCAAAAGGCAATGAGCAAAATGTACTACACCCACAATGCTGGCTCAAGATATTTTGCAACATAAAGCAGAGCACTGGATGTCCCTCCTCACCAGCAGGCGAGATCCAACCCCTCAAGAAGTCTTGGTGTTACCATCAATTCCTGTCTTCACCCAGCCCCCTAAATCCTGTCACGTGAAGCACCCTGCTTCACAGCACAGCCACCCCTGTGCAAACAAGCAATTTAAAAGACTGTGTGGGGTTGCATACTTGACCTGGATGGCAGTGATGGGGAGCCTGCAGCCTTCCAGAAGATGTCGGGACTTCAGATCCCACCAGCCCCAGCCAGCATGTCAGGGATGTCAGAAGCTATAATTCAGCCAATATCTACCTGCAGAGCCACGGGTTCCCCAATCCCTGCTGAATGGGCCTTGGATTATGAGAATCTCAGCTTCCAACAGCATATAAAGCCCCTGTTCTCCCAGTGCTAGCTGCAGGTGTCAGGCCCCCCCCCCTCCAAACTAATCCAGATAACCTATGTGACCACAGGTACTTTTTGGTCTCTGCCAGTAACTAAAGGGGGGGGGGGGGAGGATAGGAAGGAGGATAAATAGGGTTGCCTTCAGATGTCTTCTAAAAGTCAGATAGTTGTTTATTTCCTTGACATCTGATGGGAGGGCATTCCACAGGGAGGGCGCCACTACCGAGAAGGCCTTCTGCCTGGTTCCGTGTAATCTCACTTCTCACAGGGAGGGAACTGCCAGAAGGCCCTCAGAGCTGGACCTCCGTTGAACGATGGGGTGGAACCCCAACTCAACAACTGGCTTTGTGTCAAGATGAATACCAAGGAGTCAACATGCACCTACCTATCACAAATGCTGAAATAGCCAGTTGGAAAGCGATGCTGCCAGCAGTTTTGGTCATCTTCTGTGTGGAATACTTTCTCTTTATGCTTTTCTGAGGAGATGTGGCCTTGCCATTGTTTCTCACTGTTACAGTTCTTCCCACACATCCAGCAATGGAAGTCCACCTGGTTCAAAAATGCAAGGATGAGCCACCGCAGGAGGACAAGGCACGGTATGCAAATCTGGTTAACCTGAACAACTGATGCCATTTCTCTGGGCATGACCCTTGGAGCTTTGAAAGTGAGATTGTAGCAGGAAAGGAACAATTATTGTCCCCCTGACAGAACATTAGGCCTGTTCTTTGCCAGCTCCAGTCAAGGTGGGGCTGGTGGCGGGACAGGGGAAATGGAGCACACTGTCTGAACAAGCTTAGCAGTACACACGTAACAAAGGTGTCCACTGCTTTAAGCTTGCGATGACACCTGAGGATATGTGTGTGTGACTTCCCTCAACCCAAAATTAAATATATGATGGGCCTACTGTCACCTAAGGTTACTCATCTCTTACCGTAACTTCAGCATAATCTGTTGGCATGTGAATTTGCTTCCCATTTTCCTTGTTCGCTTGAGCAGCTGGGTCCTCCCCTTTTTCCGGCTTTTGGCTCTTCAGCCACATTTCATACAACTGCTCCATGTCTTGAACTAAGTGAGAACAGAGCTAAAATAAGTTTGCAGCAATTAAGTTAAGAGTAAGTAAACTGAAGGGACGCAGGTGGCGCTGTGGGTTAAACCACAGAGTCTAGGACTTGCCGATCAGAAGGTCGGTGGTTTGAATCCCCGCAACAGGGTGAGCTCCTGTTGCTCGGTCCCTGCTCCTGCCAACCTAGCAGTTCGAAAGCACGTCTAAGTGCAAGTAGATACCATATTTTTTGCTCCATAAGACTCACTTTTCCCTCCTAAAAAGTAAGGGGAAATGTGTGTGTGACTTATGAAGCGAATGCAGGCTGCGCAGCTATCACAGAAGCCAGAACAGCAAGAGGGATTGCTGCTTTCACTGTGCAGCGATTCCTCTTGCTGTTCTGGCTTCTGAGATTCAGAACATTTTTTTTTCTTGTTTTCCTCCTCCAAAAACTAGGTGCATCTTGTGGTCTGGTGCGTCTTATAGAGCAAAAAATACAGAAAATAGGTACCGCTCTGGCGGGAAGGTAAACGACGTTTCCGTGTGCTGCTCTGGTTTGCCAGAAGCGGCTTAGTCATGCTGGCCACATGACCCGGAAGCTGTACGCCGGCTCCCTCGGCCAATAAAGCAAGATGAGCACCGCAACCCCAGGGTCGGCCATGACTGGACCTAATGGTCAGGGGTCCCTTTACCTTTACCTAAGTAAACTGAACAGGCCAATACTATGAATACGTCATGGACTCACTGAAAAGGAACAAAGTCCAGATCTTTTATTATGGCGGCATACTTCTCAGGGGAGCAGACGTAGCTCAGTGGTACAGCATCTGCCCTGAAGGCAGAAGATCCCAGGTCCAATCCCTGGGATCTCCAGATAGGGCTGGGAGAGACTCCAGCCTGAAATCCCAGAGAGCTGCTGCCAGTCAGAGCTAGATGGACCAATGTTCTGACTCAAGTCAGCTTCCGGTGTTTCATGGCTCATCTTCAGGGCAAACTTTGGTTTGGAAAACAAGTCACAGGGACTCAAACATTATCTGGGTCACCTACTGGAGGAGGGAGGAAGAAACAGGAAATGTCTGGCATGGCCATCTTGGAATGGAAGGAACTGAGGAACTTCTCTCTTTCAGTCCACTTTGCTCCCACCAAACATGGCTCACACTGGCAGGCACAGAGGAGCCCATTCATACAGAGGCGTTTTAATTTTACTTCCAAGTGAACTGACCCAATGCAAAACAAAAAAAGAAAAACCACCTTCCGAAACCGTCTTACAAGACACAATCTTCTGGGATCCGAGCAAGAATGTCGTATGTGCAGGGTTTGACATGCTCTGCTCTTTGCATAGTTAAAACACATGCACACAAGATGTGACTTATCTTCACACGGAAAAAGCGAGGGGTTATGCAAGAAACTGAAACCAAGCTCCTGTGAATCAGCTTTCACCAACTTTGTTTTTTTTAAATGAAAGATTTTAGTTTTCATGGGTGTAAAATGGGTGCTGAGTGTACCCAACGGCATACCCAGAGACGGTCTGCATGGTTATCTAAGAGATTTGTGGAAGGGTTCACACAGAGATTGCAGAGCATCATTACTATGTAAAAGTCTAATGCAGTCCCACTCAGATAAAATGGCAGATGACATCTATTCCCTGTCATTTTTTTCCTCCACTAGCTTGCCTCAACCCCTAAATCTGCATGCCTCAGTTTTGCATTGCTTGCTGAAACATTCTAGGATTTGATAAAGTCAAAATACCAACAACATTAATGCAGCATGCCAATTAACTTGCACAGAAGGTGTATAAGGTGAATAACCTAAAGCAGAGTTTGGAAACTGGGTTTATGTGGCATTGAAACAGGACTTATCCAGCCATACTCGCAGACTGTCCTGATCCTATGGATCTGGACACAGACATAATAAAATCAAGGCAGATAACAAGGAAAACCCATACCTGAGAGCAGGCAAAGGGGATCAAAATGCTAACAGGTGTACAGTGTGCTTTCCTGCATTGTTTAAGTTTACTTACTGCCGTTCTCCTTCATATAAGTCCACATTTCTCGCTCTTCATGACTGTGAGCAAAGGAGCAGTTTCCGACATACTGACATTTCTTGCCCGATGCAATATGATTGCACAGCTAGATAAGGAAGAAATAAGCTGCTCTCAGAGAAGCTGCATTCTGCATGAGGAACAATTTGAAGTCTCTCTCATTCTCTCTCTCTCTCTCACACACACACACACACACACTTACACTTTGCAGAAGATGATACTAGGTGCAACACCTATTTGCATAAATTGGTACTGGAGGAACACCCGAGTTTGGTGGATTGTGCCCATTCTTTTTACTGATTTTTAGAAAATCAACAGAGCAACCTTAACATAAAGTAATGTCTGGAATCTTCCAGTTCACTTTCTGCAGACAGCAAGTGCGGTGAAGGGGTTAAAAAAAAAGATTTGGGAAAACCTGGGTTCAACCGCCCACTTAGCCATAAAGCTGGTTGGAATGACCTGACACCAGACACAGCGTTGTTGTAAAGATAAAATGGGACACACCTCACCTCGCCCCCCTGAGCTTCTTGGAGGAAAGGAAGGATGAAAATTATTGGCATGACCTTCGTGGTCCAGCATTTTATTTCATTTTTAATGCTTACAGCCATGGAACATTTTAACACAAAAGTACAAGATCAACTTCTTCCCACAGATTGTGTAAAAGACCCAACTCTGGATTTTCTGTCTCCAAGAAAGTAATGCTAGCACTATGAGGAACACAAAAAAGCCAAGCCCAGATTTTAAAGACATGCTCACATCAAACTGCAAAGGCACTTGCTTCTTTGTAGGAAGCGGGCGAATCGTATTCCACTTCTTACGCTCGTTCGACATCACCAGCATCACCCGGCGATCTTTGGTCCATCTGTAAAAGGACAAGGCTAATCAGGGGGAAAACTGAAATTGCACAGCATGGCTGTGGCAGAAGGAAGCTCACACCAGGACTTTAGACCCAAACAGTTCCTACAATACAGCTATCTTCAACCTTTGCAGACCCAGGACCCACTTTTAAACCAAACATTCATTTGGGGGACCCATTTCCTAATATGTTCTCGTATATTTGCAAGGTGCTGCTATCGTGACCCACCGTGGATCAGGCTGCAACCCACCAGTTCTATAATACATGCTTTTGTTTACACAAGGGATGAGGAATTGGTTTCCCAGACGTTGTTCAATTCCCATCAGCCCCAGACAGCATAGTCAATTGTCTGGGATGATGAGAGTTGTAACCAGCAACATCTGCAGGGACAAAGGTTCTCAACCCCGGTTTACGACGAGTGCCGCAAACGTCATAGGATCAAACAGCTTCAAGTTCCCTTTTGGTGAGTGAACGAAGTGTGTCCAGAGGCCCAGCCTCCTGCTAAAGAAATTTCTATGCTCATGCCTCTGCAAAGAGGAACTGGCACAAACCAAAGAACCTGTGTTTAGGGCAAAAGGATTGAGACAGACCTAGCTGAGTTCTATGCAGGTTACACCTAACAAAGATTCATTTAAGGGTCTTCTCCCAGATTCCACCTTGAGACTCTTGAGCAGATTGTGATGCCTGGCCTGCTTTTAGGGCGCAGTCAAGGTTAACAGGTCCAGGAACTCAAACAAAAGGCTGCTGTTCTTCATAAAAACTTTATTTTTTTTTAAATAAAACAAGGATACCTTGGTTTAGCTCATGTTTTATCTGCACTAAGACAAACCATTAGCCCAGGGTTCACACAACACACTGAACCAGCAGGCACCAGAGGAGACGCAAAACAGCCATAATCTAGACTCCAGGAACTGCATGTTCATGCTAAGCCACTGTTTGGGCTTGATGTTACATGTGAACTGGGTCTGTATGTTACAGTTTTAATACTGGCAACTCTCCAGCTTAGCTGGTGAGTGGAAGCTTTTATGTGGTAAGGACAGCATCACTGTTATGTTCTGCTACAAGGCAAAATGTATCCCAAAATCCTACCTAAAAGACTTAAGTCCCAACCTAGTGATTCCCGGCCCGCAACTACCCCAAGGGCATTCCAACAAGCATCCAATCTCAGCAACTTTGTGGGGCAGAGGGGGAAACATGTGACTTACGGATGCCTTGCCTTTGCGCTACAGTATTTCTTGTTTTTGTCTGGCTCACTAACTTGGCCATTTCTCCAGCACTGTGCGCACACAAACTTCATTTTCAGATTCAGAGATCCGTGCTTCACTTGGCTGCTGAGAACCTGGAAACGAAACGAAAAGCAAGACCGTTTAGGTTTGCAAAAACAGTCCAACACCCCGTAAGCATCCAAGAAGAAAGGAGATAACTGTAAGACTGTCTTTTCCTGTACCAACGCTGCCTGGAAAATTAACATCTACTTCAGAGTGGCTCTTCTGCACCAGGGAAGATTAGGAAAGGGGTGACAAGGGAAACTCTGTACCCAGGAAGCTGCCTAAGTCAGGCTTCCTCAACCTCAGCCCTCCAGATGTTTTTTTGGCCTACAACTCCCATGATCCCTAGCTAGCAGGGCCAGTGGTCAGGGATGCTGGGAATTGTAGTCTCAAAACATCCAGAGGGCCAAGGCTGAGGAAGCCTGGCCTAAGTAGTCTGTGACATTTGTCCATCTATCCCAGTATGGACTTTCCAGGATTTCAGGCAGAGAAGGATAGTTCTCCAGTTCCTGCTATCCGATTCTTTTTCAACTAGAATTGAACCCAAACTTTTGCATCCCAATCCCTGACTCCAATCCCTTGATTTTTGTGAGCCAGTGTGCTGCTTGGGGCAATCTGAGAAAAATACCTGTGTTCCATGTGCATTAGACTCCATAGCCTGCCAATATTTTTTTGATTCTTGAACAATAGCCTCATGAGAAATACCTGTGGTGAGGGAGACATGCGTTTTAGGCAATCTTGATGTTGCTAATCATTGCACAAGCACTACCGAGACCTCCAAGGCTGATATTTTATGAACATTTCAGTATTAGCGATTGACTTTTTTTTTTAAAAAAAAAAGGTTTAAAACAGTATCCGATGTGCAGAACAACCTGCGTGCATTGTTTTACTCCCAGGTTAAGCGTAGCTTTCCACAAGCAGTCGATTTTGAATAGACATTAACCTTATAAGAGACTGAATCATTTTAAGAAAGCTCTTCTGCTTGAGCACAATCGGTTTGGAGAAAGTTTACAGGTATCAGGGCACACCTGAAACCTGGCAAGGATGTCTGCAGAAGGCACTGGCATTAGTTGAGTCTTAGCAAGGAAATGTGCTCTGGAATGTTCATTAATCAGAAAACCTTACTGACTAATAACACAAGCCTATGCATGTGTATTCAGAATAGAAATATGCCACACTATGTTCAGCAGGGCTAACTCCCAAGTAATTGTGCACATGACTGCAGTTTAAAAACACAAAAGCAAAACCACTAAAAACACGCAGCAAGACTTTGCTCTTGCCTACTTCTTGCTGAAATGCAGTTATACTTCACAGACACATATTTAAGGGATGTAGCTGCAATGCACCCGTCCTCATTGTCAGGAAGGTGTGTTGTGTTTTACATCACCCGGGAGTTGGAGTGGGAAGACCTCTCTCAAGTTCCAGAGGGGTTAAGCAGTCTGTAAAAATGAACTCTGGCCATGCACAAAGATGTTTTTAGCACCCATTATTGCACCAGACCTACCTGTCTTACTCTGCATTATCCACACTTGGAGCTCTACAAGACTGTGAGCATAGAAACACTCATCATCCCGTGAACAGCCATAACGAACTTCATGCCGGCACAAATCTAGCTGACACTGAGCGTGAAAAGGTCGTATCTTAGAATACTTTACTGTTGTTTCCTGCAGAATGTGGACAAGGCACCTAGTTGTTGTTTTAAAAAAGGTGAGTGTCAGTAAAAGAAAGTTTCGGAAAAGCTGCTTCAAAAGATTTTTGGTTTAGGCAATTAATATTTAAGCCACCAACACCAGAAAGAGGTTTATATGCTCCAATTTAAATAAACAGAAGACTCCTGTCAACTTTCACTGCGGTCTACCACGGTTTCCTCTTGCAATGTTACAGAACCTGCAAAACCCATCACCTTAACCAAGCTGAACTTGATTAAATTTGCTTTAATCAATAATACACACCAGGTGTGGGGAGCCTTTGGCCCTCCAGAGGTTGCTGTGCTACGGCTCCCATCATCCCTGGCTATCAGTCATGCTTGCTAGAGCAACATCTGGAGAGTTAAAGGTTCCCCACACCTACTTTAGAACAATTAATCCTACTTAGCATTTGTTTATTACAGAGATGGGGTGTTGAGACTGAGAAGGTGATTTATTTACTCATTCATAGGAATAATTATATACCACCCACACATAAAATATTAGGGCACAGTACGGGGGGGGGGGACACATTAAGGCAGCAAGAAACAATCACTAAAATAACTAGCTACTCAAGAGAATTTGAGACAACTGCATGGGCCTGCCAGCATAAAAAATAATCTCCAGGAGACACATGATAGTCAAAAGCATGGGTAGGCAAACTAAGGCCCAGGGACCAGATCTGGCCCTTCTAAATCCGGCCCGCGGACGGTCCGGGAATCAGCATGTTTTTACATGAGTAGAATGTGTCCTTTTATTTAAAATGCATCTCTGGGTTATCTGTGAAACATAGGAATTCATTCCCCCCCCCCCTAAAATGTAGTCCAGCCCCTCACAAGGTCTGAGGGACAGTGTACCGGTCCCCTGCTGAAAAAGTTTGCTGACCCCTGGTCAAAAGCAAGGATATATCAGCCAAATCTCTTGTGGAAGAGTCTTCTACAGCGTGGAACTGGCTATGCTAAATGTCTGATGCCCGACTGAGGCCAGCTGGGCCTCTGTATCACTGAGGGCGACCAACAGCACCCCTCCAGATGATCTCCGTGACTGAGTTGGGACACAGTGGCTCAGGGAGTCCTCAAGGGACCCTAAACCCACATTGTTCAAGGGCTTTGCATAGCAAGACAAGATCCTTGGGCCTGGGCAGCTTCCTTAAGGACACCTAGTGCATTTATGGCAAAGGAGACTTTTCAGATGGGGGCTTCCTGATCTGTAGCCTAGTCACTGTACTACTCCTGGTCCTGTTGTATCACTTGATTCAGGATTCTAGGGAGCAGACCAGAGTATTTGGTCCGCCAAGCCCAGTCCCAGATGGGCAGATGCTCTCTCAGCAGAGGCCCTCCCCATCACCAGCTACCACGAGCCTTTATTTTAGCTGGGGATGCCAGGGATTGAGCCTGGCATGCAGAGCAGCTGCTCTACCACTGAGCCACAGCCCCCTCCCCGTGACTCCTGCTTCAGGCTGACCTGATTGGGGAAACATCTAAAACGTGTTCCAGGTCTGTAACACTACAATCCACCTGTACAGCTGACAGAAATCACCCCTGTTCCCACTGAATCGAAGGAAAGCTCGAATCAACACAAAATGTTAGAGGAGAGCCACGAGCCAACCACTGGGGGAACTAAACAGGCCTCGAAATAAAAATGAGTAGGATTTGGAACCTAAATGCAGTCGTTTTTCAACAGCACAACGACGAAACGCAGCAGACCCACAATGGCTCCCGAATTCAACCTGACTGCCACGTATAAAGAAATGTTTTCATAGTTGTGCTGTTGCTATGGCTGAAACAATCTAGTTATACATGGAGGAAGACCCAGATAGGAACATAGGAAGCTGCCTTATAGTCAGACCACTCGCCCATCTTGCTCAGTACTGTGTACACTGACTGGCAGCAGCTATCCAGGGTTTCAGGCAGGGCTCTCTCCCAGCCCAAACCGGGCGAGAGCTATCACTGGGGATTTGAACAAGGAGCTTTTGGATGCAAAGCAGAGCTACAGTCCACACAATTTATTTTACAGTTAAGGGAAACTAGAACACACACATGCATCTATAATACACGCAGAGGGGTATTTTAAAATTCAGGAAAGACAAGATATAGGGATTATCGACGTACTTGTTGTCTTCAAATTCGTGCTTAGCAGGGTGAGAGCAGTAAGAGGCGTTGTCCTTGTTTTTGCTTATTATTCTTGGTTTATGCTCAAAACATTTCTGAAAAACAAAAACAAAGCGCTTTATAACAAGAAGAGGGGGAAAGGCACCTGCCTGCTATCAGCAAACTCAGGTACTGAGTGCCAACAGGACTGAAGCCATTCAAGAACTGGAGGGAGGAATGAGCAGGCTCTAGAGAACCCTGGAAGCTTGCAGTAGTAAAAAAGGACCTTTTAAAAACCCAACCACCTAAGGAGACCCAAACTACACTGCATTGCAGCTCCAACTTGTACAAAGCCTAACAAGGAAGTCGTAACTACTAAAGTGGGGACTAGAGGTGTAAAGTCAGGACATTCCACTTCAAAAAGTTAATTACAGTGGTACCTCGGGTTACATACGCTTCTGGTTACAGACTTCGCTAACCCAGAAAAATTACCTCGGGTTAAGAACTTTGCTTCAGGATGAGAACAGAAATCGTGCTCCAGCGGTGCGGCAGCAGCGGGAGGCCCCATTAAGTACTTAACCCGAGGTACCACTGTATTCCTGGAAGTTCACCTAGCACGGGGCTGGGGAAGAGGACCCACTGGGGGAAATTTTGATAGGCAGGTGGGGCAATCTAACTCTTAATCACCTGAGGCTGCCCACCTTGAAAAGAAAGAATAGGAGGCACATTCGAAGTATGCTCCAGATTTTTCAATTTCTTCTTTTGCAGCCTGGGCCTAAGTTTAAGCAGAGGTGCAAAAGGTAGATTCCTGCAGCCAAGCTCAGTGGGGCTTGAATTAATCACCAGGTTTAAAAGACTCACAACGAGAGCCCCTTTGCTGCTTCGTCTTTACCCGGACTATGCCTGGCCTCACAAATGATATGGGGCAGGTGGACATGGGTTTTGGGGGGGGTGGCCTCAGAGGCCAAATTAGGACCCCTGCAGATTCTAATTAGGTCCCTCAGTCCTGACACAGCACAACTGTGCTGCATGAAATTCCTTTGCCTGGTTCTGCTTAGCGTTTGTTGATACGCACCTCACAAAGAAACATGAACTGCCCGTGATGTTCCTGCAGGAGTCGGGACACGGTCAACCTAATCTCTCCACTGCCTTCAAAGAGAGCTTCGCGACTGAAGGCCCCTTTGCGTTCCAGAGTCCACACATCTATTTCTTCTTGGCAGTAAGCAAAGGTGCAATGGCCAGGATATCTGCACTCTTCTTCAGCAGCAACATCTGGAAAACAACGGGACATTAAAGTGAGCTTGGAAAGCCTTTACGTGGCATTGACCCTCCTTTCACCCTCACTCATGGCTGTACAGCCTCTGCTTCATTCTGGACCACTGGATGGAAACATCCTGCATCTGCCCAGAGATACAGCCCCAGCCCCATATTTTGTTTTAGGCCAGAGTTACAGAAAGTGGTTATGTTCTCCTGATCTTTTATTTCCCTTCTCTTCCCTCCCCCTCCCCTTTTATGAAGATTACCCACTCTGAGACCCCACAGCTAATTCTCCCCTGGCCTCCTTGCTGGCCCAAGTACGACCAATTCAGCCAGCTAGCCCTGGGGATTATCTAATGCTTATTTTCCCTAAATTGATTTCTGAATTTTGAATTTTATTGTTATCCATGTTTTTATACTGTATTTTATGCTGCTTTTACAATTAAGTGTTTCAAATTTGTTGTTAGCCACCCTGAGCCCCGTTTCAGGAAGGGCGGGGTATAAATAAAAATTTATTATTATTATTATTACCAGACGGCTGGATGTCGCACCTGAATTCTTACCCACACCTAACCACACACCTAATTTCAGAAGCAGCCAGACAGTGATAAGCCAGTTTTTCTTTAGCCACCCAAAGAAACGGATATGAGAGTGGCTATGCTCTGCCTCCAGTAATGTTTCTGAATACGTTGCTGGAAGCTGCTGGAGGGGAGAGGACTCTCGTGCTCAAGTCCTGCTTGTGCATTTCCCATAAAGATCTGGTTGGCTACCGTGAGAACAGGATGCTGGACTGGATGGGGCCATTGGCCTGATCCAGCAGGCTTTTCTTATGCAGGCAATTGGCTAGCTTCTAGCTTCAGTTTTTCTTTTGAGAAGTGGAAATAACCACATCAATTTGCAGGGGTTGTCACAGAAAAAATGGTGGAAATACTGCTACCCACATCGAGTCTTCAGGAAAGAATGGGCTACAAATGAGATTAAAATGCATATACGCACAAGTGAAAATCCTCACCTTTACATATATAATACGGTCCCACATACTGTGTTTTTGTTGGCCTTGGCCTAATTTTCTTCCATGATTTATCTTCAGAGTTCTTTATTCTACCTACTAAGATATCCTTCTTACACATGTGCTCTAGACTGGGAAGGTAAGTATAATCCAATACTTTTGGACCTAGAAGAAAACAACAGGGAGGGGTTATTATTATTCACAGCCATTAACTGTAGAACTGAAGGAGGCCAAACAGGAAGGTGACCAACCTCAGCTCAGCTTTTAACTTGCATCCTAGAAAGCTAGATCAATAGATGTGCTTTTGCACGGCTCCTGCTTTCGGATTTTCCCCAACCCACAAAGCACAAAGAGTAGCTTGGACACCATGTCAAGCCAGGGTTTAGCATTAAACATGCATGAGCTGTCAAGAGCTTTGGGATCTCATCCTCCTCAGCTCAAAAATTTCCCTCTTTGGCACAGAAATCCCTATTTCGAACAATAGACTGATGGCAGCAAACTACAGTTCGCCCAACACTAGGACAGGAGGGAAGGAACTGCTGTGTCCAAAGGGAGGAAGTGTCAAATCCTGAGGATCTTGACTACTATCCATCAGACTGAGATATAAAAAAACAACATAAAAAAGCATAAAAAAGAACATGTTGCACTACTGATTCATAGGAGAAGGCAAAGTTCTTAGGCACCATCAGCATCTTGAAAATTTCTAGACTAGAGCTTTTTGCAGAATGGTTATAAGAATAACATAAATTATTGTAAACCAAAGAATGATTATTATTCATAGGGAGGGCAAGTATCATAAAGCTAATTTAATTCACTCTGACCCAAGTAGCCTAGTCTGACTGAAGAAAATTTTAAATTTGTACTTTTTTTGTTTGGGGCTACTCTGTTAGTCACCCTGAGAACATAAACTTATGACGAAGGTGCACAGTATAAATTGGCTTTCACCTGCAGATGTTGTTGGACTACAGATGTTGTTGGACTACAACTCCCTGCAGATTTTGTTGGACTACAACTCCCATCAGCTCAAGTCGGCACTGTAATGGGAGCTGTATCCCAACAACATCTGAAGGGCACCAGGTTGGAGAAGGCTGGTATAAATTTTAAAAGTAAAAAGTGATGCTCTTCAGGGTCGCCATTGCACAGATGTGGTTAAATTATATTGTCCGTTCACAGCAAGTACTTTAAGGGTGCTTTTAGGATCCGAACAAGCAATAAAAAGGTAAGCTAAGGTAATGGAAACAGTTGCAAGCCCTTGTCCATCTATCAAGTATTTTAGTCATCCTAGTCAAGAGAAGCAGAAAAGCATTGACACAGACTCCTGCTATGGTCACTTCAGCTTCTGCCCCCCCACCCCCAAGTTAAGTCATCAACTGCTTTTGCTCCTTACCCTTTTTGATAAAGCATGACTGGCAGGCCTGTCTTAGCTCATGTGTGTTTTCCAGGGGATTTCTTGCAACTAGGGAGGGCGTTGTCGACACAGGTATACTAGGGGGTCCACTGCCAAACACGCTAGAATAGTCATTTCGACCTGGGCTGGAAATCCCAATGTAGTTCTCGGACCCAAACAAACTTGTAGGCCCATTCATCTGCCAGAAGGAACAAAACTGGTTTTTTAAAAAAGCATTCCATCATCCTCATTGTCACTGCATTTTTATCCCAACGACCCTCCAAGAAGCTCAGGGCAGTGTACATGGCTCTCCCCGCTGAGAGACAAAGCAGTTGGCTCAAGGCCACCCAGGGAGTTTTGTGTCTAAGTGGGAATTTGAACCCAGGTCCCCATGGTCTCAAGCTCATTTGCTAAAAGGAGAACGAACAAACCAGCGACTCAAATGGATGAATGTTGGAACTGCAAAGCTTTTAGAAAGTTTGTAAAGGTACTTACAAGTCGAAGCGGAGAATTACTGTTTAACGCTGACGTGACATCTCTAGGAACAGAATTGGGTATATCTGTTGGGATCAAGAAAGTCACAGTTTGGGCACACATTTCACAGCTAGGGGAAGTGCAAAGGGCAATGCCAATCGGTCAGGTGAAGCAGACATGCTTCATCCTTGCACAGAACCCCACCAACTCAACCAAGTGTCTTGGCAAGGAGACCCCCAAATTAGTGTGATACAAGGGGGCGAATTGTGCCTTGGAGAATTAGGCCACTCTGCTCCAAACCATTACAGAGAAGATGGGCCCCACCACTCAGCCGATACAGGGATAGTATATTGGGCTGCAGGGATAGTATATTGTAGTATACAGGAATAGTATATTGTAGTATACAGGGATAGTATATTGTGCTGCAGCAAACAGGAATGAGAGGAGTATGGAAGACTTGCCACTGCATGATTAGGTACAGAGGAAGGCCGGATAATGGGAGAGATATTCATTAGGCTTTCCTGCAGTTGCAACTAAGATGCCCACTCATTGTTCTGGGTAGGTAAACTGAGGGGATGTGTGTGTGTGTGTCCCTGTCGTTGAATCCAACAATAACATTGAGAGTAGGAAGAGAAACAGAAATTACTGCAAGCATTCCTTCTCCTTGGAGATGCAAGGGTATCCTGTGAGGTGAGTTACTCTACTTTACCTTCCAAGTCCACAGAGGCTATCAGAAGTTTAAGAAGCACTGAAGTCAGCAGCTACCTCCATGCAAAAGTATGAGGCCCCTTACATGGAAGCCACCATCTTTCAACTTTAGTTTCTTTAATGGGAAAAACTGCACTCAGTGGTGAAGCATCTACCTAGCATGCAGAAGGTCCTGGGGTTCAATCCCTGGCATCTCCAGGGAAGGCTGGGAGAGACCTCAAACTGAGCTGCTGCCAGTCAGGGTAGAGAATACAGAGCTAGATGGGCCAATAGTCTAACTTAGTAAAAGGCAGATTCCTCTGCTCCCAAGCCAAAATGGCAACAACAGTGAACTACTTCACAATTCTGTTAGGAAGTAGAGATTGCAAAGCATTCTGCTATATCAGAAATTATGGACACTGGGTCCAATGAGCCCCACGGCACTATGTTCTACTATTTCTTAGTAAGACAAAGGCTGCTTAGATTATACAGGCTTCAGCTAACAGGGTTTGGTGAATTAAGCCTAGCCTTACCTCTTTTGGAATCACTGATTGAGAAAGTAGTTAAAGAGGAACAAAAGCTGTCCAGGCCAGAAACCAAAGGCTGGGAATACATTTCTGAAAAAGAGGCGGCAGGAACAAATCCAGGCCCGACTGACAATGTCCCGAGCAAAGGGGTAGAGAAAGGTATGCTGGGAGCCATGGTGGCTGTTGGGATGGCTCCTCGGACAACCGTGCTGGGCTAGGAAGAGAGAAGAAAGTTATTTGCTACTAAATGCAGGTAGCCGATCTTTCACTTTTAGTGATCTGGTTTTTGTTTTAAGCCTTCTCTGTTGAAGTAGTGCTAGAGCTAGTCTATACATGGAATTATTTTCATCGTGGGAATTGGCATTTGCTGGCTGCCATGGCTGGGAGTGAGGAAGTTCACAACAGGAGTGGCAGCAACTTGAGTTCCTGTTCATGATATCACTGGGCAGAGCATTTGCTTCGAATGCAGAGAGTCCAAGGCTCAATCTCTAGCATACTCTGATTTGAAAAAAGACAGGTAGCAGGATTTGTAGGAGACCCTCCTCTGCCAGAGGCCTAGGAGAACAGCTGCCAATCAGCAGAAAGCTTTGGGCTGAAAACATCAAAGCCCTGACTCTGTATAAACCAGATTCTTACACCCATGTTCCAGGGGAGGTGGTAGAACTCTTCCCTTCCCCACAGTGACAAAGGACCCGTCCCTGAAATCATCTGCTTAGAAGATTCCAAATAGCATATTCCATAAAAGATCTGTGACCCCAGAGAGCTGCTGCCAGTTAGAGCAGACAATTCTGGGCTAGATCATCCAGCAGTACGATTACATTTAAGGTCATGTCAAGGAGGCGGTGCCCTGTTGCAAAATTGAAATGCAGACTGGCTCCAACAGACCAATGGAGACATTCAAGTCCAGAACTCTTGCAAGGCTAATATTGCTACCCAAAGTCCTAAACTTGCAAATATTTATGAATTCATGCTACAATAAATGGCAACAGCAGCAATAGGACTAGGTGGAGTCAGCAGCACTCCTTTAAAACATGCTGTAAAACACTATCTTTGTACAAAGCAGCCTCAAAATACAGCAAGATTAATACCGTAGATTCCGGTGTATAAGGCGACTTTTGAACCCCGGAAAATCTTCTCCAAAGTCGGGGGTCGCCTTATACTCCAGGTATGGGCGGCAGGGAGCTGAGCCCGCCCCCCACTGCGGCGGCGGCTCCGAAGCAGCAGCAGCGGGCGGCGGGCTCAGCTCCATGCCAGGCGGCTTTCTCCCAACGCAGAGCTGAGCCCGCCCCTGTTGCTGCCCAGCGTATTGGGCAACTAGGCTTATAAGACAAACCCCCAAATTGCAGCTGCCAATTTGGGGGGTCGTCTAATACGCCCAGTTGCCTAATACGCCGGAATCTACGGTACTTAAGCTTAAGTAATTTTTAATACCAAACCTCTTGCTCTACTGACACACTTAGAGGCACATCAGTCTGAAGGTATCACAATTTAAGGCTGCAGTCCTGGAAACAGCAACACATGAGTATAGCACAGTGTTTCTTCCATTGTTTTTATAAGAATAAATGGAAGCCGACTCACCATGACACTTTCCCCAGAATCAGAAACAGAATCAAGCAACTCATCTAGCTCATCTCCAATTATATCATCTCCATCCATGCAGTCTAAACAGACTTCAGGTACAATGAAAGATCCTCCATTTGCCAGAGAGGTGGCAGCGAGTGAACTCTTCTCGGCTGGAAGGGTGATGAGAGACGCCATTGGCAATGGAGACAGATCGCTTGAAACTTCAGGTGTAAAACTGGAAGGGGAGGAGGAGGAAGAAAGAATCTTTTCCTTCCAATTGGAAAAATCTGAAACAGATTTCGATCGGGGAAGAGAGGCATCTTAGAACAGGGATTCTCAGGGATGGAGGCAAACCTCCCAAAGGAGGCACAGAAAGAAAAAAAAAGCTTTGGAAGCTGTCTACCAATGGAAGCTGGTCCATGAGAGCAAATGGGTCACTGTCCCACCAACCTCAACCTGCCCTCTCCTGTATGCCTTCGATGAAGAGTCCATGGGGGGTGCTGACTTTCAGCTTCCTCCTCATTAGTCTCAGTGTTGCCCTGGTAGTACTAAGGGGGAAGGGCAAAGCTAAAATTAACTGGCTCTGCCTGTCATTAACTCTGGCTCCACCTAATGTTTTCCTCCCTGCCTTCTGCCACAGCCAATGGGCACAAGACACCATTGCTACCGCCTCCTTCCTGAACCCTCATGACATGGCCCTGACCTGTAGACTAAAGGCCAGCCTGACCCCAGGCTGCTTCTCTCTCTGCCCCCAGCAACAGTCAAAGTGTCCCACCCCACTTGTCATGCCAATTTTCAACCATTCATGGAAAACACTGGCAATCATCAAGCATGCAGAGAGCTTAAATTGCAAAACTCTTCTGAACCCCTCTGCCTCAGCTAGGGAGTAATTTCCAAGGTCCTAAAAGAGGGAAAGACGGTGACTTTTTATGAATGGGAAAGAAGTGCAGCATGTGAATGTCTTCCCCCAGAACAGAGGCAAAGGCCCACATTGTTTAGGTGGCCAGGCCCCCAGGGCAAGCTTGGCGAGCGCTTAAGAGAACGCAGACATTTGAGCAACACATGTTGAACTGCAAGGGGGAACATCCCAAGGAACACATCCACAGGGAGCCTATGCATTTGGCAGGTGCATTCAGAGACAGGTAATGTCCTGTATGTTTCGGCCAATCATCAGGGGATCGGCAGCAATCTGCTTGCCTATCTGGAAGACAATCTACCAAGCTGGGAGGATGCAAGGGTTTCTCCCTCACAATGGAAAACGCAAGGCAACTGCCATGGAGATTCCCCAAATGAAGAAAAAGCAGGCAGGACACAGTTCCCAAGAGCTGTCTGAAATGAAATCTGACCACGTTGAAAGCAGAACTTTTATATAACATTCCCCTTTAAATCCAGGAAGCCTCACCTGATTCAATATCTTCTATAGAAGTATTTGAACTCTGCAAGCAAGCAAAATATCTGTCATCAGGATGTTTGCACAGCAAATGCCTCGGGCAGGCATTTTTCTTTTAAAAACGCAAGCACACAGGCTACTAGGAACCCAAAGGCCACTTACTCTGCATGCTTACACCCAATCAAAGCTTACATCAAAATCATTTTTGCACTGTTCAACAGCGTTGGCTCTAACCCAAATACTTGTAAGATTAAGGGGAATCATATATCTCTTTTTAAGAGTCGTATTTTCAATGTACGGACAGGAAAATGAATTCCAGCAAAAGAACTCACTTCACACATGGAAGGCACAATACCTTACCTTACTTGATACTTCTCCAGAAACAGGGTTTGGGGGAGGCTGCAATTAAGCAAACCATCATAAATAACCAACACAGAAGAGAAAGCTTACAAAACCAGTATGTAAAAAATGCTTCTACTTACTTTTGCTCTAACGTAGGCTTTTCTTATTTTTAATCCAAGTTTCTGAGCAAGTTCTTGGGTTAATTTTATTACACTTTCGTCCTGTTTTTAGAAAAAAGATAATCCAATCTAAGGAACTTCTGCATAGAAAGGTTCTCAAGTTTTTCAAGCAGCAGTGTAACCCATAAATACCCCCACCCTTACTCACTAGCACGTGATCAAAATTTTGCCTGCAACCTCTGTCTCAGGACTCTACGGGGTGGGGGGGGGGGGAAAGGTGCCACATGATATCATACACTTGCCAAAGGCTAAGTGTGAGGAGCTTGATGGCCGGCCGTACTTACTGGATTACTGCTATGCTACAAATCTATAATAATAATAACAACAATAATAATAATTTTTATTTATACCCCGCCCTCCCCAGCCAAGGCCGGGCTCAGAGCGGCTTACAAGCAATAATAAAAACAAATTGAATGATTACAACTTAAAAACAAAATTAAAATACAACATTAAAATATGGAAACATTAAAATGTAGCCTCATCGCAGGAGGAGAAGGAAAGGAAAAAAGAAAGGAAGGGAGGGAGGGAATCAAACTCCCAAGCTTCCCTAGTAGGGCAACACCCAGGAAAAATATTCCACTGCGCATTGTTCCCACAAACACAGGCAATGACCATTGAATGCCATTTCATTTGCCAACACAGTACGTGATCTGCTTACTTGCGGCACTGCGAGAGAGCACTTAGCAACTGCATCATAGGCCTCCTTGTATCTTCCCAATTCTTTTAAGGCTTTAGATTTCCGGTAGAGAGCTCTGAAATTGTTTTCGTTCAGTTTTAAAACTATCCCACAATCTTCCAAAACTTTATCATGCAAGCCCTGCAACAAACAAACAGGCTTAGATTCACTACTAGAATTGAGGGCTAAAGGAATGCAATTGCGTCTGGGGCGGCATTGCGGGGGGTGGGGGTGGGCAGGAGAGAAAAACACACTTAATATACCACATACTATTTTCTAGACCAGGGCTGGGGAACCTCTGGCTCTCTGGGTGATGCTGAACTACAACTCTCATCAGCCAATGGCCAAGAGTGATGGGAGTTGTAGTGTGAGAACATCTGGAGGACCAATGATTCCCCAAACCTGTTTTAGGTGGTGCATAGGGTGGCAACATGTGGAAGACCAGGGAGGGAAATGAACCACAGAAATGCTGGATCTCAGAGTTCTTCTGATCACAAAAAGATACATGGTATTTCATGTTGTGAAACCCCAGCTAAGCTTTCCACCTCCATCACTTAGCAGCTAAGTATGAAGCAAGAATCTGACAGCTTTCAGTATCAAAGCTATATTCCTGGGCTGGATCATAAATTAAAATTCAGTTCCCTGAGAGGTACCATGTGGTCCCCAAGAGGTTAAACTAAAAAAAATATTTTAAAGCCTCTGTGACAACATAGCTGGCCAGCCTACCCTTCAAGGGGTTCCTTAAGCTGCTGACGAACCATCCCTCAATAGCTTTTCAGAAAGGAAATTCAGCTCTTGATCAGGCTTGGAAACATCTGCCCAGTTTCTTAATACAGCACTTATTAATAAAAAAAAAAAATCTTTTCCACCCTTCTGGTGTCCACACACCACTCACCTTCTTTGAATAACATGCTATGCGATTAACATGCAGCTTCTCTAATATTTCGTCAGAAATGTGAATCCCTTCAGAATTGGCATAATCTGCTATGTTTAAGGCTTCTGAGTAGTGGTTCAGCGATCCTTCCCACTTGCCTTCACGGTACTCATCATTCCCTTCGTTAAACAGATTTTTAACAAGCTCTCGTATAAATATCTGAAACACATTTTTAAAAAGAAAATGAATTTATTAGATTTCTTACCTGTCCTGCACTGTGAGGTCCCAAGGGCAGGTTACAACAGTACAATAATACAATTATAAAAAAAATAAGCAAGACAATTCCAAACAAAAACTAGACAAAATTATATAGATTATACAAGGGAGGTTGGTTCCCCAAAACAAAACACCTTAACTATCAAAGGTGAGGGTAAAGAGGTGTGTCTTCATCATAAGCTGTAGATGCTAGACACGCCTCTGCAAAGAGAACATTTCACAATTTTGCGTTACGTGCTCCTAGGCAGATTCATACGTTCGAAAATGCAATAGTCACCTTCTAAAGTGGGACTAGCTGTCTTTTTTTGCAAGCAGCACCAGCTGTTTACCAGCCCCTTCTGATGCAATTACGACTGAAGTCCCTTAGCAGGAACTGCTGACAAAGCAGTCGAGCAGAAAAAACAGGAGATTAAAAAGGTAAAAACAACAGCACAGCCTCAGGCTCAGGGCCTCTCCCATGGTTTAGGACAGGGGTCGGCAAGGTTTACCTTGCCTGGGCCGGTTCACTCCAGTGGAGATCCCTCCATGGGCCGGATCGCGCATGCGCACGAGCACACACGGCCACGATTTCTGGCGTCTGCGCATGCACAGACACGGTTTCCAGCACCGCGGAAGCAAGTCCCCACACCGAGCTGCACCGGTTTAATGGAGAGCACAGGGACTCGTCGAGCAGGCAGCTCAGTGTGGGGGCGGCTCGGGGGCCGGTTAAACGACCCCCGCGGGCCGCTTGTGGCCCATGGGCCTTAGGTTGCCTACCCCTGGTTTAGGAGAAGTGAAATCAGGCAGAAATACTGCAAAATTAATGAATGTTAGAATGATGTTGGTTTGAAGTTAAGTGGTTTTTAGCAGCAATGTTATAAAGGAATATGTAAAAATGGATTGTTAACAGGTGATAATCTAAAGTTATAATATATTAAGATAAAAGATTAAGATAAAATCAAAGAGAGAAAGGATTTGCTGAATTAACTAATTTGAACTTGAATACAAAAAAAGGGAGGTGTGAGGAGGTCGGGGAAACAAGCAAATGAAAGATAAGATATGGAAAGACTAATCTGTTTTTTAACTATTTTTATCTTGTATTTTCATTTTCTATTTTTTTCTTTTTTCCCCCTTTTTTCCCGCTTATTTTTGTAATATGTTGAAACTTTAATAAATATCTTTTAAAAAAAAAAAAAAAGGAGAAGTGACATCAGGTTCTAGGACAGAAGAAAGGCAATACGCTAGAGGAAGGGAACCTTTTGCAGAACAAGGCCAAATTCCCTGCAGTGGTGAGCAGAGCAATACACCAAACCTTTGACATTTGTTGCCTATTTTCTACATCACAGCAAGAGGTATATTGCTATCCTCACCGTCGTGTTCTGGATTATATCTCTCTCAGTAAGCTGCCTCACATCAAACTGGAATAGTGATGTTTTTCACCAAGCATGACCAAACAATAAAGGAAGAATTTAAATCACGTTTTACAAGTTCAAAGAAAGTAATGACTCCCACCCACTGCAGAGTCCCCTATGTCTCTGGTAGAGAAGTTCATAAACGAACACCATTACCTCATATTGTTCTTGAGTCCCTGGGTAAGGTAAAGTAGACCTGGGGGGGGAGGGAAGAGTAAAACACAAACAGAGAGTCAGATCTTACCCAGGTCTTGTTCAAAGAGAGGTTTACACATCCAAAAAACTTGCCAGTCAGATATAGGAATGGTAATACATAAATGTTTCCATTCTTAAAGGTAATGTATGTCTCATCAACTGACTTTCTAGTCTCTGCAACTTCTGGGCTCAGTTTTCGGCAATCTGCAGAGTCCAGAGTTTATCCCTCAATTGATCAGTTAGGCTAATGGATCAGAAGACTGTGGAGCTTTTAAAATGCAACCAATTATCATAGCTACACTCTGGAATCCACCGCAATAGTCACATAAGTTCTTGCCAGTGGCAAACTGGATCCTGAAGAGCAGCGGACTATTTTTTAAAAGTACCTTTAAGTGCAGCATCTGCTTTCGACGACAGGGTCTGGAAAGCTCTGCACAGCTCAAAAATGCTGTAGAAATCATTGAGCCCAGAGTTAAGACTACTGGCTAAGAGTGTGACCTTCAAGTGAGGAAATACCCATTGCAGATCTCATCTCAGCCATGCACTCTTAAGCAAAACACTATCCTCTTGGCCTGAGGGCTTACACCCAATAATAGTGTCCTGCCTATGGACACTATTGTGGAAAGGACTACTAAGATAATGTACGTGAAGTGTTCTTGACACTTGAAAATAAAATATTTACGTACACACACAAGTATTTTATGTTAAATCAGACGTGGAGAACCTGTGGCCCTCCAGAATATCATTAGTAATTAATTAATTAAAATTCTACACTGCCCTTCATCTGAAGATCACAGCGTGGTTTACAATGTAAAAACACAAAAATACATACCACAATAACAACCAAAAACAATATCCACACACACACACACACACACACGCACAGAGTTGAAAAGGCCATAGATTGTTTAATTAGCCAAAGGCCTGGGGGAACATGGATGTCTTTGCCTGGTGCCTAAAGATATGTACCGTATTTTTCGTTCTATAAGACTCACTTTTTCCCTCCTAAAAAGTAAGGGGAGATGTGTGTGCATCTTATGGAGCGAATGCAGGCTGCGCAGCTATCCCAGAAGCCAGAACAGCGAGAGGGATCGCTGTGCAGCGCTCCCTCTCGCTGTTCTAGCTTCTGGCTTAGCCGCACGCAGCCTCTTCAGGACAGCGGGGAGCCTTCATCCCGCTGCCCTCAAGAGGCTGCGCAGCTATCCCAGAAGCCAGAACAGCGAGAGGGAGTGCTGCGCTGTTCTGGCTTCTGGGGTTCAGAATTTTTTTTTTCTTGTTTTCTTCCTCCAAAAACTAGGTGCGTCTTATAGAGTGAAAAAATACGGTAACGGTCGGGTAAGTCCCCTTGGGGAGAGCATTCCACAAACGGGAAGCCACTGCAGAAAAGGCCCGTTCTCATGTTGCCACCCTCCGGACCTCTTATGGAGGAGGCATATGAAGAAGGACTTTGAATGATGATTGCAGGGTCCAGGTAGGTTCAGATACTGCTGAACTACAACTCTCATCATTCCCCACAAGCATGGCCAATGCCTAGGGATGATAGAAAATGTAGTTAAGCAACATCCGAAGGGTCACACCTATGTTAGATCATCAAACTATTTTAGAATGTGTTTCAGAGAAAAAGAGAAGAAAGAGGACAAAAGCAGCAAGACTCAGAGGCCTGAGTTGCCAAATCTCAAGACCTCAACTGTGGATTTTCATCCCTATCATATATTGACTGAAGCATCAGGAACTGACCTCAGTGGCTGCTTGAGAACAGCATATGGCTTCAATAACCCTGATCATAGGGATAACGTTGAAAAAGACTGAAAGGGAGCTTTCCTCAAAGCAGAGATGCTCTTTAGTAACATGCTCCAGTGCATGAGCTGCTGCTCTGGCTGAAGGGGGAGCATGTCTCTCTGAGAGGGGCACACAATTTAATACAAGCTGGGAGGGCCCCCTTGAGCCTGATCCCTGTGGAGAAGGCTTTTCCGCATGTGCAGAGGAAAACTACCTTTGTACTTGAGAATTTTAATTTCTTTATACCCAAATCCTCCCCCCCCCCCAAAAAAAGAAAAGGAGATGAAAACATGATACTGCCTACAGTGCTACTGCTGAGCCTGGACAAACCAAGACAGACAGCACAATCCTCTGCATCTTCACTCAGAAGTTCAGTCGCACTGGGTCCGACAGGTTTATTCCCAAGTAAGTGAGCACGTGATTGCAACCTAAGGAACATTCTTCTCAAAGGCACATGGGACACAGCCAGTTTCAAGCACTGCGCTGCTCATGTGTTTATTCTGAAAGGTCAAAGCTCGCTAATTGTTTGATATGACAACCCCCCTTTTCTAAAGCATCATGTTAATTTAAACCAATGCTACCAACCAAACATAACCCATCCACCACACAGGTTTCCAGTCACCATGGTCTTACTGTATAAACTGCAGCCCTTTCTTAATCTCCTGCAGTCTGATGCTTCTATCCACGGAAACATTGGACATGTTATCATGAACACCCAATTCTTCAGCGTGCAGCTTCTGCAACAGAAATGACAGCGGGTCGTTGGCTTGTATATCAAGCTGTTGGGAGTAATTTATGGACGAGAAGAACAATTTTAATCTCTGAAAAATACAGGCTATAGGTTAGTTCACTAAACCAAAGTTTGGTGTTACAGAAATTAGCCTAGCCTCTCTCCTGAGCTTAAGTGCTTCCCTCCACACCCTTCCTCTTCAGGCACGGCTGCAAGAAGGAATGTGGAAGCTTTCACTGCAATTTCTGAGTGACCACAGTTTGCCATGTTGCTCAAATTCCGAAGACCTGTGGTTAGTTTAACTGCAATTAGTAAAAAAAAAAAGAAAAAAAGCAACTTCAAACCATTGTTAATAAAATCCATTAACCATAGTTTGGAGTCAGAAGATATGTTCAACCGCAGTTAACCTCCTCCCTGCAGAAAGCCTAGGCTTGTTGCGACACTAAACCATGGTTTACCTTTACATCTGAATACAGCTTATGTGTTCACAAAATATAAGTAGATAACTTTTAAAAGGAATTCGGCTTAACACATGACACCACCCAAAAGCACATAGATACAGATACACCAAACTAGGTTAAAAAAGACTCCAGAACTGTCCATTGGACAAAAATCAATTAAATCTCATGTAATTATTTTTTCCGCAATGCACGAAAGCAACAACATAGCAGACAGTTCCAGAATGATCAACAAGAGATTGGTATGGTCTCCTTGCACATCACAATATAACCAAGTTAATGACAACTTTGGTTTCTTTGTTCCTCCTTACAAGTACACAAGAGAAACAACCCACAATCCATGGCTTATCATTATATCAAACCAGGGATTATGATTTGTTTCATTCTAAACAAACTACATTAGTAAGCAGACTCAGAATGCACCCCAACTGCCTCTAGCCAAGCATGCTCTTCAGTAGTAGCTGGAGGGGTGGGGAAGGAAAAAGACATCTCAGTGAGGAGCTACAGGTAGAAACAGTAAACTGTCCCCAGCAGACTCAGACTCTCCCCATTAGTAAGGAAAGAACAAACCATTAAATTTGGTGTACATGAAAACTGGGCCAATGAAATATTTCTGAAATGCAGCCATAAGTAGTAGCACAATGGAATGAATCACTATAAAGCAGTGTTTCTAAATTGGTTGGTGTATGAAGATCTTAGGAAGGGGGATATATGTGTTTCTAAAAATATGTGCAATATAAGTAAAAAATTAAAAGCCACAAAATTTAAATCCATTTCATAAAATAAAATAAATAGGTGAGCCAGGTTTAAAAGTGTGTGGGGGATTTTTTATGGCAGCTAAAGGGGGGGGGGCAAGGGGTAGAAACACTGATTTTGGAGAGAAAGAATTATCTGCAATTATACATGTCTGGTTTGGATAGAAATTCTGACTTTCAAGCTTAGGGTAAGAACTGACTTGTCAGGAACTGACAGCAGTCTCAGTTCCAAATTAACTTCCAAAGCAGTCTCTACCAAATGGAGCCATCATTGTCAACTGATTGAATTAGCAATGATTAGTAAATACTCAGAAATTCTACACCTGCTCTTCTGCACACATCACAAGAATTCTGAGCTGTTTCTTAGAATTGCACTGCAATTCCTCATGCTGAGAGACTTCATGGAAAGGCAGGCAACAGTAAACACCAGACCCTCAGCCACTAGATCGGCTGCTACAATCCCCTGTATAGAATTATTGTGCTTGTAATTATAAAATCATTGACAATTCCTAAGCAAACAATCACAACAAAGAGTAGCACCAAGAAAAGTAAGAGTATCAGAAACCAGCACATTGAGAAAAGTCACTTTTTATTCCATTATTGCAAAAACATGGGGGGGGGGCTGCATAACCCTGTTAATTATCAAGAGAGAGGAACTATGCCTGACAAAGGGACTGTTTTGATGCAAGCAACCTGTTACCAAATTAGCACAAGAGAGGAGCAGGGGCAAAGAAGTTAGAATGGTGCACCAGAAGGTACCAATTTTGCGTTTTATCCCTCAGTAAATTGGTGTCAACACTGAATTAGGCAACCTTCTAAAATGTCACTCTTCGTGGCAATCAGAAACTAACCTCTCACATTTCCAAGGTCCCGATAAAGGTAGCTTTGGTTGTGCATGGGGCAGGAAACCTGTGCTCCTCCCAACACAGGACTACAATGCCTTTTGCTGGCTGGGGCTGATGGGAGGTGGAGCCCAACAGGTTTCTCATCCCTGCTGTAGTGTATGAAATCAGTTAGGCAAACCACTTCATGCATCAGTGGAAGCGAGTTCTGGCCCACAGAAACTTATTATTACAGTAAATGTGTTAGTTGCTAAAATGCCACTAGACTCTAGGATTTTTTTTTTGGCTAGAAACCAAATAATAATAATAATTCCAATTGCTGCAACATAAAACTGAAACTGTTATGAGAAAAATGTGAGAGCACAAAAAACTTTTTCAGAGTCACTATTTTATACTGCTCTTTTTTAAAGTGCAGAAACGCTTTTGCATTGTCATGTGGTTCAGACATATGACATTATTTTATACTGTTTAATGCTGAAACCACCACTGTTCAGCCCACGAGGACAGAATAAGCTGCTTGAGGTACACAGAAGTCTCTCTTATATATTATATCCATTTTAAAATTGACTGGAGGGTTCTAGACAGCAAACCTGCCTCGGGGTACAGTAGGAAGATTCAAGATACTGCACTCATTTTGAGATAGGTCTGCCTCTGCATATATTCAGTTTTAATGGAGAACAGCATCAAAAAATGAGCTAAAGGAGAAGCCTGACAGATGGGCAAAGTATTTTTTACAGCTTCAGTTTATTGTGTGGCAATTTCTAAAGCAGTTTCTATTTCAGTTTTGCTTCCTATACAATTCAGTATGCTTTTGTTGTCAACATATGGACAATCCAGAGCACATGAAGTATGCTGGCCTCATTTTACTTAATTTACTGGCGTTCATAAGTTGCCTTGCTGCCAAAAGGTGCCCACATAGAAGTATAAATACACTTATTTCACTTCTACCTCATATTTAAGGCAATGCAACAATGGAATAAGAAAACATGTCGGGCAAAATTATATGGAAGAGGCAAGCAATAAAACAGATAAAAAAGCTTGGTGGAATAAAATAGTATTTATGGTCTGCTTAAAGCCTATGAGAAAGGCAGCAAAATGAAGTACTTGGGGATGGAAGTCCATGTGTCACCAATGAAACCTAATCAACCTTAGAGGAAGGCCAAACAGTACATGAAGTGTTGCAATAAAAAAATTACAATTACAAGATATTTAAGTTTACACACATGCTAAAAATAAACAGAACCTGAGCAGCAAAAGTAAGCCTACAGCAGCAAAGTAACAACCAGTTAAGAGGGAATTAAATGATTCCAAACAATGGAGCTGGGTTTTAACTGACTGTCAAAATGACAACAAATGGAGGTGGGGTGGAGAGGCAGATGCGTCTCACAGGACACGGAGCTCAAACTTGGGTGCCACAACCCAAAGGGTCCTCATGAACACAGATCTCTCTCTGATTTAATCTTACAGGAGGGAATTGGTTCCAGTAACAAGGTAATGAAAATGGGATCAGCAAGGACAAAAGAATAACAAGCAAGTAGTAAAGGCACAGTACAAATGAGAAGAATTGGGTCATCAGCTAACACCTTTCTTTCTAATGGGGAATGCAGATATGGCCATGCCACGGAAGGGACTCAAGACGTCTCAGATCTGCCCACAATTTAAGCCACAGCTACCTTTCTAGGCCATGAAATCATAACTGAACTGGTGGGAGAAACAGAGGGGTGGGATGGAAGCCACAACAAGAGAGAGCAGCCATACAGAAACTTCAAAAGTCTCTGTGCCTGTTATTAAATCTAACAGTTTTGAGCTACTGATGAAAACTCGAGCATTCAACCAAATACTATTACGTTGCTCTCTTTTATGCCAGTCGCAAACTCCTACGAGTGTTCTTCCACACGCGTGTACATCCCCTTTAATACATTTCCTTTCGGCATCGCCAGCCACCAGAAGAACTTTGAGGACAAGGCGCGTGCATCCATCTCATTCAACCAGACGCCCTCCTGGCACCTTCAAGGCAGGCGGAGAGGAGGATCGGCGGCAACCACAGCTCCCGCTACACCTACTAAGGGCGCGCGCCCGGGAAACCAATCTGCCCTCGCCTCCAAGGTGCCAACGGGACTTCGGGGAGGTTCTTCGGCCTCGCCCGCATTTGAGCTTCCGCGCGGGAATGCCGAGCACCATCCCGGCTCCCTGCCCCAAACCACCTCCCGCGACGTAGCCTCTTCTTGACCCGTCAAACCAAGGAGCACCGCGTCGCGCGCGCCTCCGGAAGGGCAAGATCCAGGCTCAGGAAGGCTTGTGCCGCTATTTATTATTATTTATTATTCTTATATTTCTAGACCGCCCTTAGCGTGTGTCCGGACATTATTAAAGGCCTGTCTTCTCCTCCTCCGCCCCCCTTTCCTTGGGGCCACAGGCACCCCTTTCCCTTCCCAAAGAGCAACAAGGGGGCTCCTCATGAGCCTCGTCCACCTCCCCGCCCCCAGCCCCGGCCTGAGGCGGGAGGCGGAGCCGCGCCACCATCCCGCTCCCTCGCAGGCCTTGCCGGGCGGTGAAGGCCTCTCCTTGCCTCGGGGCGCGGGCCTCACCTGCTCCCTCAGGCCAGGAGGCCGTGTAGCTGCTCCTGCTGCTGCTGAGGAGGCGAAGACAGCGCGGCGGAGGCACGACGAGCCAGGCCCCTTTCTCAGCCTCTCCGTCTCTCTCTCCCTCTCCGCGCTTCCTTCCTCTGGTATGCCTTTCCGGCCTAAGGCCCCCGGCTCCTCTCGCCCGCAGCGCCCTCTACCGCTCGGAGGCCGCCTGGCGGCGCCACAATGAGGGAGCCTCCTCCAAGCGCGGCTTTGGCTGATTGGACGAGGCGGGGAGCGACGTGAGCCTCTATGGGAGGCGGGGCCTCGGACGTCGCTCTCGCTTTCCCCTCACAGAGATGCCGCCCCTTCCTATTGGCTGTCGTTTGATTTTCCCAGGGCACGCCTCCGCTGCCTAGTTCGCTGCCTTCTCATTGGTCGAACCGACAGGAGCCCTCCCGCCGTTGGCCGCCGTGCTATGCGTCGGCACCGCTGATAGGGCGCGTGCGCCCGGCCAACCGCCGATCTCTGCGAGTCCCGCCCTTCCCCTGACCGGGAATTAGAGTTGTTCTGTGTTCGTGAGGAAAGGCGGGTAAATGAGGCGAAGGTGCGGGAGGCTTTCCAGGGGGCGCCGCTGGTAGATAGGATGCGGGCGTTGCCTGCCATCCTTTTTTACCCGAAGGGTTAGTCACCGGCGTTTGTCTTTGGAAGGGAACGTGACCGGCTGTCAGGCTGAGGAGAAAAGCGAGCCGGCTGTACTGCGCATGCGGGCTGTGGTGGCCTCGCGTACCCTCTCGCTTTCAAACCACCAGGGACAGTGCGCCTGCGCATGGCCCTCCTGGAACATGGGAGGAGCTTTCCCAAGGGGGTGTGTTTTAAAGGGCCCTCGATGATAAGTGGAGGCGTTTTCTTTCTCCGGCTGACGTCACAGTCAGCCCTTGTGACGTCACTCTGATGACGCTCGAAAAGGCCATTCAAAACCCTAAATGCAGTGAGGGGGAATCGCACAGAGAAGGGGTAAAATGACTCCCTACCCATTAATAATAATAATAAAACACAATACGGAAATTCAAAAACTCCTTAAAGATTCTGGCACCTTTGAAACCTGTTTTAGTCTTCAGACTTGCTCACTTTTGCAGCCAAATGTAGTGGGTGGCCTTATCCAGACAAGGGCACAGCAGCAGGGGAGCCATCACTGAGCGACTTCCCAGTGTGCAGTGCCATCAGCTGAAAATGGTGTTTTGTTGCATACTGGTTTTTGCGGCAGGCTTATGAGATCCCACAAGCGTGTGAATGGTGACTAGGATTGCCTAACCTGATGGCAGGGAGGTGGAGGAATTCCTGCAGAAAACTTAATTCAGCAGGGATTTAAGCAGTAATTCATGCCACAAGCATAAAGGAGTGATCAGCAGAAGTTTTTTTGGGGGATATACAGGGGATGAGATTGTCTCATCATTTATGTTCCCAACCCCATCATTGTGTTCTTTGTGGGAAGGCATTCAGCAGATAACCATCCTATCAGGGGGTCCATTCAGCGCAATGTTGGAATCACGTGTGGTGACACGTGCCCTTTGGAAATATTTGGGTTTTCCAACGCCATCTGGGTGCCCACCATGAGAACAGGATTGCTGTACTAAATGGGCTATTGAGCAGATCCAGCAGGTTCTTGTGTCCTTAACTCTCACTCGTTTTATATCAGACAGGTGCCTTCTGTTATTTTGGTGCCTATTGAATGTTCTAAAAGTCTCTCCTAAATGGAGATCTGACTCTCCAAGAGACAGTAGTGTTATTCACTGAGTCCAAAAAATAGTAAGACAGGGTTCTAGACAGAGTAGCACTTCCCTGCAAGGAGTTGGTTCATAGCTTGGGGGTCCTTCTGGGTCCAACCAACATTGTTACTTGAGGCCCTGATGGCCTCAGTGGTTAAGATTGCCTGTGTCCTGCTATACCTGATTCACCAGCTACAGACCCTTCCAGAGTGGATTATTGTGATACACTGTACCCGGAGCTGTCATTGAAAACAACTTAGAAACTTCAATTGGTCCAAAATGCAGTGGCCAGATTAGAACCCGTATGGTAACTCCTGTTCTAAAACAGCTTCATTGCTTGCCAGTCCCAATTCAAGGTTCTCACCCTTGTGTTTAAAGCACTAAATGACTTAGGCCTCAAGGATCCGAGAGACCACTTCCTTCCTTCTTGGGTGTTAAGATAAAGAGAGGGAGCCATCTTGATTGTTCCACCAACCTTGGAAGGGTGGGGGTGGGGGTGGCCCAGGAGAGGGCATTCTCTGTGGTTGCCCCTAAGTTGCAGAAATCCCTCCTTGCAGAGGTGGGTGTGGCATCTTCAATATATAGTGTTCATATATATATTCATCTCTTGTGAATGTAATCTGTTTTAGCTGTTTCTAATTTTAAATCATTGTAACCTGCCCTGGGACCTGCTGGTGAAGGGTGGGTAATAATAATAATTGTAATTATCTCAGTAGGTATGTGTTCTGAATTTGAATTTATTTTATATGTGCTTTCGTGTGTATATGGATATGGATATGTGTTTGTATGTACAGTATATGCATGCATGTATGTATGTATGTATGTATGTATATAAGAAACTATTTTAATTGGTTTTTATGCATGCAATTGCTTGACATGTATTTTTATTCTACTGTTAATTGCTCCATGATGCCTCCTGGGAAGTGAGTCATAAATGGAATAATAAATAAATGTTGTACTAGAGGTGCTTATTGCTTAGTAAAACAACCTGGAATTAGAAAAGGCAGCATGGTACCTCTTCTTTTGCTTCCCATTTGCTTATTGTCTTTCCTGTGGTGACCAAAGATGCATATAAGGTGCCTCAAACATCAGAAATTATTTGAAACCACTGAAATGAAGTAATATGTTGGATTATTATAGAATCATAGAATCGTACAGTTGGAAGGAACTCCAAGCGTCTTCTAGTCCAACTCCCTACAATGCAATAATCTCATATAAAGCATCCATGACAGATGACCATCCAACCTCTGCTTAAAAGCCTCCAATGAAGGTTCCACCTTCCGAGGGAGTCTGTTCCACCATCAAACAGCTTTTGCTATCAGAACATTCTTCCTGGTGTTTTGTCAGAATCTTCTTCAATCTAACTTGAAGCCATTGGTTCAGGTTCTACCCTCCAGAGCAGAAGAAAACAACCTTGCTCCACCTCCCATGATCAGATGTGCCCTCTTCTGATTTTTACAGGGGGTGGTGTCTGAATCATGTTGCACTTTTCCCTGGGGATATTGCTGGGCCTTGCAGCCTGCTGTGCTTCCCTGGATAACGGACTACTGAAGACTCCGCCAATGGGCTGGGTGCCTTGGGAACGTTTTAGATGTAACACAGACTGCAAAAATGATCCTGACAACTGCATCAGGTGGGGGAAATGTGCTGCAAGTTGTACTGAAGCTGTTGACTTGATGCTGTTATTAGAACAATAGTTTTTTGGGGGGGATTGCGGGGAGGGGGGAATGGTCATAAAGTGAGGAATTCCACTGGTTTGGTTTGTTCTTTACATCCTAGCGAACCATTAATGCAATGGTAGGAGTTGTCTGCCTGTGGTTTTTACCTGAAGTCTGCATCAACTAAAAGGTGCATGAATCACACATGCTACTGTTTGTGGCTTGAACCTTAAGTTTTTTGGAACCTATCATTCTAATGAGGAAAACTGCACCAGTATCATAAGAAAATTTTAGCTGACTTGAACAGATGCACCTGCAGGCTTATTTCAGTTCCCCACACTTATATCCCTTTGAAACCAAGATCACAGCAATGAGATCTGACACAGTCTTCTCTTTTCCCCTGCCTAAGAGGTCCCCCCCACATACCTTCAGTGATGCTTCAGGGAAGTCCCATACCACACCTCTTAGATCACATCAGTGTAGCCACAAAGACAGGAAAAGTAAAGTATTGGACTGGCCATGTCTCATCCCACAATGAGGCAACAAAACATTTTTCAGATGGTGAGCATTGCTTTGCTGAAGCTAACTTTAAACAAGTTGTTTCCACTCTTTTAAATAGAGATTGTGAGACTCTTCCATTGTCATACCTAAACAAACCTAGGCTTCAAGTGTACTGTTGCAATTTGCAGCCTGTTTAATCAGTGCCTTGGTTGTCCCAATGTTAATAATGTCTCCTGAAGATTCCATTTTATCAAAAATGCTTTTTATAACCAGCTCTTTTAAAGGGCTTGCATGACAATTATGTGTTCCTCTCTACGCAGCTAAGCTCCAGCATCATATAGATCATCTCTGAAAATTTTGGTTTTCTTCGTTTTTGTTTTCAAAATGTTATGTATTAGTCTAGGCTGATGTTTGTCAAGTTCAATCACATTAGGGAGAGCAGCTCCAGAAAGAGTTGATAAAGGGTGGCTTTTCAAACCGGCCATCTAACATAGCAAGGCCCTGTTCACACTAGCTTTCTAACTCTTGTTCATTAACAGTGAACACTTGATCAAGGCTATGGCAGACAGGCTGGCTGGCGACGGATGGTTGCGGCTCGGCTACAAGTATGTCAACCTGGATGACTGCTGGGCAGCAAATAAACGAGATGCGCAAGGCAGGTTGCAGCCAAACCCCGAAAGGTTCCCCAGTGGCATTAAAGCCCTTGCCGATTACGTAAGTTCAATGAAATGCATTTGTTCTGAAAGCTTTCAGATTTCTCTAAAAGCTGCAAGAAAAAAGCTACTTAAGATTAAGCTTCTGCTGTAGTATACAGAGGAGGTAGCTTTGTGTATTTCTTACGGACTTTGTATGTGTTTTTGTGTAAAAGTGCTTCTACATATGCTATTTTTGTGTGACAATTGGTTAACCAATTTAATTAGTAGTATTAATGTAGTCATGGTTTCTTCTTGGCTTGCTAGTTGTGCTTTAATGGAGCAAAACAAGCCACGATGCCTAATTCAGACACAGCAAGCCAGGATCATGATTTGTTTCCTTTTGGCACAAACAAGAAGGCATGAAAGAGCCCTCTTGTGTATTGGTTTTTATTTATTTCAACAGTATATACGCCACTTAATTGCAGTGTACAAGAAAGTCAATACAATGAAAATGAGTTAAAATGACAAAATCAGTATTCAGTTACAATGCCTGCTAGAGTAAGATTCTTCAACAGGCACCAGACGCCTACTGACTCTGGCATGTCCTGAATGGGATTGCACAACTTTCTGTGCTGTGCAAATTGGGCCATAAAGAAATACACTTTTCACTTGATTTTAACCAAAACATTTTAACCAGAGCCAAATGGAAAGCATACACGCCACATATTGAACTTTGGACCCTCCTGTAAGTCTTTTTCTGCCCTTGAGGAGGAGCCCACAAGGCACAATTAGTTGTCTCGGCACCAAGAAGAGCTCCCAGAGAGCAGTGTGCTCCAGCGGGTGCACCGGAATGGGTCCTTGAACTCTGGGAACACCTCTTACTTGTCTGGATGGAGGATAGAGAGGGGTGTGTGAATATGTATAGAAACTGTATAAAGGTCAAAACTGAACTCGCCTCAAAACAGATTTTTGCAAGATGACCCCTAATTCAGATGCAGCATATTTAGCAACTGGGACACGGTTGGTGCTGTGGTCTAAACCACAGAGCCTAGGGCTTGCAGATCAGAAGGTTGGCGGTTCGAATCCCCGCGACGGAGTGAGCTCCCGTTGCTCGGTCCCTGCTCCTGCCAACCTAACAGTTCAAAAGCATGTCAAAGTGCAAGTAGATAAATAGGTACTGCTCTGGTGGGAAGGTTAACGGCATTCCCGTACACTGCTCTGGTTCACCAGAAACGGCTTAGTCATGCTGGCCACATGACCTGGAAGCTGTACACCGGCTCCCTCAGCCAATGAAGCGAGATGAGTGCCACAACCCCAGAGTCGTCCGCGACTGGACCTAACGGCCAGGAGTCCCTTTACCTTTATATTTAGCAAACTAAATTCTGTCTCCTTTGCATTATTTGAAATGCAATGAAGCCTTAACAGTTGTGTTTGCTCTCCGGGAAATTAGCGCTTCTACGAATTTTTGTTTTGTGGTCTGTTGTGCTGATTCAGTACCTGTGTGCAAAGTAAGCTGATACGGCAAAAGCAAATAAGAGAGTTGACAAAGTTAAAATTTATATTCTTTGCTCCACCCAGTTTTGCCTCTGGCTCCACCAACCAGTGGCACATGGCCTTTGGAAGTCTGCCCAGAAGAAAATGCGGACCTCGGGCTGAAAAAGGTTCATTAACTGTAGGAGATTGCTGAGCCTGCCAGCCTCAGGATCCCCAGCATCATGCTCAGAGTTGCGGACATGGCCCCTTTCTTGAGCTGGTATCACTGTAACCTCTGACTCTGTGTCATGGTCCCCACTGGACTCTGGGGTCATGGCGCTCCCTCTTGCCTCTTCTCACCCAGGTTCACTCCAAAGGCCTGAAGTTTGGCATCTACAGTGACCTGGGCAGCAAGACCTGCTCAGGCTACCCTGGGACGACCCTGGATACTATTGAGACAGATGCGAAGACCTTTGCCGAGTGGGGGGTTGACATGCTGAAGCTGGATGGCTGCTTCTCCAATTCTTCCATCAAGGCAGCAGGTTTGTGCCTGTCTATAAACAGGGAGGATCGCAGGAAGGAGGGGATTTTTAGTTGAAGCCGGCAAATCCCAGATTGTCCTTTTTTAAAATGGAGTAATCCACAAAGGCAGTGGATACATTAAATGGTTTTGCTTTTAGTCCTTTTGAGCACTAGCAGTCCTGCTTAATTGTTCATTGCATAAGATTTATACACCGCCTGATTCAAAAATGAAACAAAACTCAAAGCGGTTTATAAAAATAGAGTTAGATGCTAGTGTTGAGTTAGATGTACCAATGTTTGTGGAAATCAGTGGGCTTCAGCATGCCTGCATAGACATTGTGCCATTGTAACAGTGGAGGCTGGTTCATTTGGGCAAATGGGGCATGGGCCCATCAAGCTCTGTCTGACCTCAGCCAACCCCCACCTCCCTCCCTCCCTCCCTCCTTACTTCCAGCCAGTGGGGAGGGGCACTGCCTGTCACCTTCCTCCTCCTCCTTAGGTTTCCTGTTATGTTTGTAGAACTTAGCAGGGAAGAGAATGAGAAGGATACCATTTGCTCTGGTGCCACCTGCTGTTGACCTCCCTGCTTTCCACCCCACCAGTTCCAGCAAACTAGCTGCCACTGCTTTTGTCAATATTAAAAGCAGCCCGCTGCCAGCCCTGTCTTTCTTTATTGCCCAGGCTACCCAAAGATGAGTGCGGCATTGAACAAAACGGGACGGCCCATTGCCTTTTCTTGCAGCTGGCCTGCCTACGAGGGGGGCCTTCCGCCGAAGGTAATTTCTGCACCTGTTTCTGTGTCTCTGCCTTTGCCCTGGGACAGGCAACATTCTCTAGACCATGGGACCATTTATTCCACGGGTAGAGATGGGAGACAAGACATGTTTCATAAATGGGGTTTCTGTGTCTGGATAGAACCCGGGTCAGCAAGTGCTTTTGCCAGTCTGGGGGAAGGGGTACGGGGTGATGGCAAACACCACTCCATCGCTTCCCACCAACCAGCCTGGCATTTTCCTCTCTTCACCTTCAGGCTGTGCATGGAGATGGATGACTACCTTCAAGGGGTGTCAGTGACGGGCAGGAGCCTAAGGTGTGGGATGAGCTGCAAGAGGGCCTGGAGAGCTCCTAGAGGGGGTCATGTCTTTGGAAAACCCCTGGGCATTCCCTCTTCTGTTGTTTCCCCCATTAAAGGAAAGGCTTAAGGCAACTGGACTGCATCAGCCAGGGGGTGGGGTTTAAGAAGGGACAGGGTGAATTACACTGTTGCTCCAAGCATCTGAGACAGAGCAGAGGTCTGCAGTCATAGTTTGCCTAGACAGCTAGTTAGCGAGGAGTGTTATTGTATATCACTTGTATGTGCTTCACCAGTTGCTTGTCGTCATTGGTCCAGGTGTGGTCGGGACAAGAGGCTGTACTTGACCCAACAGCTGTTAGTTATAAGATTTGTATCTCTTTATTTGCTCAGCCTGTGAACTTGAACTGCTTGAGTGCAGCAGCAAGCGCACAGGCAGCACCAGATTCCTAGCAACGTCTGTGCCTTTGTGTCCCTGTTGTTTTTATCCAGGTGAATTATACTTTACTTGGCAAAATATGCAACCTGTGGAGAAATTTTGGTGATATCGAAGACTCTTGGGACAGCCTCTTCCACATCATTGAGTGGTACGGAAATCATCAGGACATAATTCAGCCTGTTGCAGGACCGGGAAGGTGGAATGATCCCGATACGGTAAAGCCAACTCTTCCCATACCGCTGTCCCTTCCGCTTAGAATTCTTGTAGACTCTAAGAGAAACACTAAGGGCAGTACTAGGATTGTAGACCGTTGCTTTTAGGGAGAAGACAGAAACATGATAGCAGCATCGATGCACAGAAGAGACTGCAGAAGGCAGACATCCAAAGGTGTTCTGGAAAAATTTCTGTCCTGGGGCAGAAAATATTTGACATGGGAAAATACCGTATTTTTTGCTCTATAAGACTCACTTTTTCCCTCCTAAAAAGTAAGGGGAAATGTGTGTGCGTCTTATGGAGTGAATGCAGGCTGCACAGCTATTACAGAAGCCAGAGCAGCAAGAGGGATTGCTGCTTTCACTGAGCAGCAATCCCTCTTGCTGTTGTGGCTTCTGAGATTCAGAATATTTTTTTTCTTGTTTTCCTCCTCCAAAAACTAGGTGTGTCTTGTGGTCTGGTGCGTCTTATAGAGCGAAAAATACGGCCTTTTTTTCTGTTTGGACTTACCAGGAGGTGTGGGGGCAGGGTTCTAACCCCAGTGGGGGGCATGTTCCAGGCACAGAGGCCAGGGATAGCCAGGTTACAGATTGCCAGCACCACTTCCAGAAAGTCAGGTCAAACCAGGATCAGGCCCCCAGCAACGCCAGGCCAGACAAGGCAGGGGGCAAGTCTAGGTAAATAAGGTCAGTCAAAGCAGAGGTCAGAAGGCAAGCCAGGTAGCACCCTGGATAGCTCCCATAGTCTGCCAGTCTGATAAGGAAGGCCTGAATGTTGCTCCAACATCCTTCAAACCCAGACTGAGCCTTAAATCAGCCTGCAGTCTCCTTTGAGCAGCTTTCCCTTCCCATAGTAAGTGGAGCCTCTACTCTTAAAGGGTCCCTGATAGTTTCAGCAGCCAGTGGTGTAGGAAGGCCAAGTTTCTACTAGCTCCTCCGAACTGGTGTCTTTGGAAGGCAACGCTAGAGAGGTGCTGTCATTGTGGACTCCTTTGGTGCTGGGACTTGCAAAGGAGCTCCTCCCAAGCAAAGATAGCCTTGGAGTCCATGTCCTTTTTCCTCTGAGGATGGGGAAGCTATGCACCTTTAGAGGGAGCACAGCCCTGTCCAGAATAGGCAACTCGAATTTGAGCACCATTTACCCACAGAGCATCTGCCTTGCCATGATCCAAACTCGCTTTACTGCCCCTCATCCAGTCCACAGGTGCCCACAGCATTAAGGCACCAGTCCACGTCTTGCATGACCTCTCCTATTCAGAGAACTAGAGCTGCATGTCATCAGCATGCTGATGGCACCATGCTCCTAAAGTCTGCTCCCAGTGGCTTCCTTTAGATGCTAAATAACATCTAGGACAGAATGTTGCCCTGCAGAACCTTCATGCACAGAAACAGGACGCTTCTGAATTCTGGCTGTTGGGAACAAACCCCAAGGAATGGCTGTCACCTTGCGTGCTGCAGTCACGAATTTCCCAGAGATATCTTCAGTGGTTGCTCTGGAGACAGGATGGTCGGTGAGAAGGGCTTCAGTCTGATCCAGAAACTGCACTTCTTATAATGGCTCCAAGGCAATCTGAGAAAAGAAGACTGTAGGTCTGATTTAGGAGGACATTTGGACTGCAAATGATAAGAGAGGCAGGGAAATCCCTAAACCAAGCCTGACAACCTGCACACTCCAAGTAACCACTAGAGGGTGTTTTCCTTCCTCTGTTCTGCAGAGCTTCCTTTTAATTTCCAGCGCTTTTAATTCCTATACAGTCGTGCCTTGGAAGTTGAACGGAATCCGTTCCGGAAGTCTGTTCAACTTCCAAACATTTGAAAACCAAAGCACAGCTTCTGATTGGCTGCAGCCAGCTTTCTGCAGCCAACGGAAGCCACAGAAGCCCCATCGGATGTTCGGCTTCCAAAAATATTTCGCAAACCGGAACACTCATTTCCGGGTTTGCGGCGTTCGGAAGCCAAAACATTAGAGAACTAAGCTGTTCAAAAACCAAGGTATGTCTGTACTGCCTTTCAAGTTTTTCTGCCCGCAGGTGGAAATTTATTGATTTATTTGACACTATTTTTATTTACTTCTTGATTGCAAGAAAAACTTCTAAGTTGTATAGAAAGAATCAACGTGAATTTGATAAGAATCTACCTATCCAAAGGGGACATTGACACAGAACCTAAGAAAGTGGTCTGCATTGCTGGAAGATGCTGTCTTAAGCAGGGATGGGCAATGCGTGCCTCTGCAATTGTGGCAGGGCTCCCAAGCCAGCAGTCAGGGATGATGGGAGCTGATCAGCAGAACTCCCCCATGAATTGTGCCCCCCATGAGTCAGGGCTGCCCTCCACTTTTAGTGGTGCCCATGCTCAGCAGTCCCCAGGGATAGTGGCCCACCTTCAAGGTTACTGCATGGTTTACTGGCATGTGTATAAACAAAGGGCTTTGCAAGCCAGTAATTCATTGTAGAAAATGGCAGTCTTCTAATTATTATTATTACAAATGCCAAAATAAGAATACCTCATTCTGCAAGTCCTTGGCAGCTAGTAGTTGTAATAACTCGCTTGCAAAGGTGTCCTATGAATATTTAAAACAAGATGTTTTGGTTATTATTGATTTATATACCGCTTGTTTGCCGGAATGGCTTCCAAGTGTTTTACAATGATTAAAATTGGTACATAATTAAAATACACAATTGACAAATCCATTAAGGCATTAAAACATACAATCAACCATTAAAAAGTGTGATAATTAGTACCATTGAACAGTTAAAGCAATAAAACCGCACGTTCCGTTCTGGGGAACACTTACCCCCTAAACAGGTGTGTCTTCAAGGGCTGGAGGAATGCCAGCACATATGGAGGGCTGTGATGTTTCAGCAGGGAGGGCATTCCACAACACTGGCACCAAAACCTGCCTCTGTGTTACCACAGGGTAATAACCATCAGGCCATGGCAAACCTAATCAGGGATAAACTCGTTCCAATTTGTCTTTACATTCAGGATCTGGTTTCAAAGCTGTAAATCATTTTTCCCTTTCCTTTTGTGTTGCTCTTCCTCTAGAAGATGACACTCTGCTGAATAAAATGTTCTTTCTCTTGTCTTGTGTTTTCCCCCCCAGCTGATCCTTGGTAACTTTGGCCTGAGCTACGAGCAGTCGAAAGTGCAGGTGGCCCTGTGGGCAGTGCTGGCGGCCCCTTTCTTCATGTCCTGTAACTTGCGGACTATCTCATCCGAGGCCAAGAACATCTTGCAGAACCCACTGCTCATCTACATCAACCAAGACAATCTGGGGATTCAAGGGAAGCGTATTGCAAAGGTACGGTTACTGAGTCACTGAGATGGGGACCTGAGCAGTAGCGTTCTTTATCCTTAGGGTGGTTGCAAGAGCCTAAAAACATGTCATCCATGGAATGGGTCGTCCATGCAGCTAAGCTGCATATGGACATACAAGGCCACCTTGTGCCAGGGCCAGATTTAGTCCATCTACCTCAGCATCCCCTATTCTGATTGGCAGCAGCTCTCCAAAGTCTTAACTCCCCCGTTCACAATTCCCTGTCCCCCAAGATCCTTCAACTCAGGTCCAGGGAACCTCTTTGCAGTCTGAAAGCTGTGTGCCTGTGGTGGGTGGAGCCAAAGGCAAAATGGGTGTGGCCAATGGGAAAGTGGGTGGAGCCAAGGGGAAGTGAGTGAAGCAAGTTATCTGACAAAGTCAGCTGTGTAGGAGTCTGAGGTTACTGTACACACACCTCTCCAGCCAGGTGAGCATGAGGTGTTCTCCTAGTTCAGGAAGGCATTCCAACCAGGCAGAATCACTTGAGGGGAGTATTATTATTATTATTATTATTATTCTCATCATTTAATTAAAATTATATCCCTGCCTTCTTCCCATGCACCCCAGGGCTGCAAAAAGATAAACAATTAAAAATCAAAGCAAAAACATTCCAAAACAGATTAAAACATTCTAAATGGCAACCACAATAAAAAGCATACCGTATTGGCCTGAATATAAGTCTCACTTTCCCCCCACCAAATTCCAACCATGAAAAGTTAAAGTGTAGCTTATATTCTCAACCTTATGGTATGCAGCCAGGAACGCGGCAAAGCAGCGCCCACCCTGTGCGTAGTCCCCCGTCCTCTCCCCCAAGGCCAGGAAGGGAGAGAGGGTGAAGAAGGGGAAAGGCCAACAGCAATGCAGCGCAGTCCCCCCCCCCCCCCATATCCAATATGCAGCCAGGAGCAGCGAGAATGGAGTGGCTTATATTCAGGTATTTTTTCTTTTTTTTTTCTCCCCCCCCCCTCCAATTTTAAACGTGCGGCTTGTATTCGGGTGTGGCTTATATTTGGACCAATACAGTACTTTCATCCACTGATCTCAGGGTTGCCAGGAACAGTGTTCTTCAGCCAGCAAAAGCAGGAGTGTTTTCCATTCCCTCCTGAAAGTTAGCAATCATGTAGCGAGGCAGCCTCACTAGGGAGGGCATTCCACAACTGGGGAGCTACCACTGAAAAGGCTGTGTCACGGGTCAGTGCCAACCAGGCAGCCCTCCCGGGTGTGGCCTGGGGAGAGTCTTGAACACCAGCTAGAGTGGCCTGGAAGGACTCATTTGGGTTCTGGGCTTTAGGTTCCCCACCCTTGCTTTAATTGGAGGTGGCAGGGATAAAACCTGGGGCCTGCCTGCAAAGCAGGTGCTCTGGCACTAAGATGGGGTTGCAGTAGGATTCCTAGAGTCCCAGGAATATTTTTTCTGTTTTATCTGTAAATGGCCTTGAGACAGAGATTTAGAAGGTGATTAATATAATAATACAATGAAGCCTTTGTTGATGTTTCTTTGCTTACCTACACAGATTGCTTCTTAGCCTTCTCTCTCATGTCGAACACTGTACTTCACCACTGCGGAGTACCGTATTTTTTGCTCTATAAGACTCACTTTTTCCCTCCTAAAAAGTAAGGGGAAATGTTTGTGCGTCTTATGGAGCGAATGCAGGCTGCGCAGCTATCCCAGAAGCCAGAACAGCAAGAGGGATTGCTGCTTCCGCTGCGCAGCGATCCCTCTTGCTGTTCTGGCTTCTGAGATTCAGAATATTTTTTTTCTTGTTTTCCTCCTCCAAAAACTAGGTGCGTCTTGTGGTCTGGTGCGTCTTATAGAGCGAAAAATACGGTAATCCATAGAAAGCAGCTTTGTGCCAATGTGCATCTAAGTCAGTATTGTCTGCCCTGACTGGCAGCTCAAGACTGGTAGGGGTTTCAGGCAGGGGTTGTTCCTCAAACCTTAGGCCTTCTCTTGGCAAAGCAAATGTTCTACCACTGAGGCACAGCTCTTCCTTGAACGCTGGACATCGCCATAAACAGCTGAGGGACATGGGAGGGGCTGGAGAAGTTCAGCAATGCCAGTTTGTAAGAAAAACAACATGTGGCATTTTCCAAGTTGGGCAGAAGTTCAGAAACCAGGAAACCAGAAACGGGATGTCCTGCGTAACCATTTTTCTATTCAAGGTAAACAGAGGGGAAGAAAGAGCCACAAATGAGCAGGAGCAGTTAGGAGCAGTTCCTACATGGCCACTGAAGTACTGGATGACACAGCAGCAGCTGGCTTTGTGGCAGGATCCAGCTTGGGCTTTTGAGTCTCCTGGGGCCACCTTGGCCAGCATCAGGCTCCCGGCTCCTTCTTTCCGTAATTGTCCTCGCACGCACTCATCCCTTGTGGCATGTGAACTCTATCAGCATCAGGACTTAGCGCTTTGCCATCCCGCTCCTTCCTGCAACCAGCAGGCGATTTGTTTTCTTACCTTCTTGGTCATTAATATTACTCCGGCGACACCCTCCTCCCCCGGATATCTGTCCCTCCCACACACGGGCCTCCCTTCCACCTGATCCCAAATCAATGGGAGCCACACCTCATTTCGTAATGAGGCTCCAGCTGTGAGTGTGATACCTGCTGATAGTCGCGGCCTGCAGGTTTTCCCCACACACATCACCAATTCCTAGGATTGATAGGCACAGCAGGGTAATAATTAAGCAGAGTATCGAACCTAATAATAGCTCTGTGCACTCTCTTTGTCACACCCCAGATTAGGTTGTGCCAATGCTGGGAATTTGGTGGCCATAGCCAGAACTCTGCTTGAGCAGGTTTGGTTGCCCTGCGGGCCTCCAGATGTTGTCAGACTCCCAGCAACCATCAGCCCCAGCCAGCGGGAGCAGTGCTTGGGGATGATGGGAGTTGTAGTCCAGCAGCTTCTGGAGAGCTACAGGTTTCCTGTCCCCAACTTGAAAGAAGCCCATGTCATAACCATTCACTGCAGTCCTGTGATGTCAAGCACTGGCTGGGTGCAGAGGAATGGTCGGAGGAACCAGCTGGGAAGAAGACACAGAGCCCGGGGAGTGGTGGTGGAATGATGATGAGTGGTCAGAGGGAGAAGACTGGGAAGAGGACGTGTCGGAAGCTGAAGTAGTAACAGGGCTTAGTGAGCAGGGAGAGTCTGTAGCAGAGAGAAGTTCAGAATCAGAGGCAGAAGCTGAAGCAGGAGAGGAGGGAGGCCAAGAAGCAGAGATGAAGAGTCATGAGTGTCTTCCCCGCCTGCTGTGACGAGCTCCACTCCCCGCTTGTCTCCCAGAAGCAGGAGAGGCATAAAAGACAGGCCTGCAGACACAGTTGCTTGGGGGGGAATCCCTGGAGAGGAGGGGGACTTAGACAGCTCTGGGAAGGCAGGGATCTTTAGTCTCGGCAACTGTTTCATGGGGGCAAGGCCTGAGTTGCTCATTAGGCCTGACTCCTGTGCAGATGCTGTTTTGCTAATAAAGAGTTTATTGTCACTTCTGTGCTACAGCACTGGCCACAGTCATTTTCCTATCGGAGGCAGGCCAGCAAATGCTGGCCATCAGGAGTAACACCATCACTGTCTCCCCCACACTCCTCTACTTCTGTACATGTCCCATCCCTGCAGAGTTGCATGGACAGTGACCTCAAGAAGGAGCGGAAGTCTGCATAGCTCTGCCTCGCATGCAAATAGTCTCAGGTTCCATTCCCGCCATCTCCAGGTAGACTTCTTGCCTGAAACCCTGAAGAGCCTTTGCCAGTCAGTGAGTCTGACCCAGTATAAGGCAACAACGAATTTTGTTCGTAAGCACAGCGCAGAGATTGTGTGCATTGTAGGTCACCAGACCCTTTGAGAAAGCAGACCGGTGCCAGATGGCTTGGGCGGAATCGCTGCCATTTCCTGTACACAGTGTCAAGGCAGCAGCTTATGAATGAATGGTAATTGTGGCGATGGCAATGCCCAGTGATAAATATTTATCCAATGTCCAAATGACTGGGCGCTGTACAGAAGTCAATTGTAATGCAGATTCTGAGCTGCAACCATAAAAAAGAAAAGCATAAACACATCTAAAACTAGTTACATAAATAAACACAATGCAAACATTTAAAAACAATTCTGTGTTCAAAAACAGCTCTGATGCTGAGTGGCAGAAAGATCTCCACTTGAAAGGTTTGTTGAAAGAGAAAAGTATTCAGCAGGTGCCGAAAAGATGACAAAGATGGCGCCTGACTAGTATGCAACGTAGGGGTGAGGAACCTTTGGCCCGCCAGATGTTGCCGAACATCAACTCCCATCAGCCCCAGCAAACAAAGTGACCAGGGACATTGGGAGTTATTCTTCGTCAATGCCTGGAGGGCCAAAGCTCCCTCACATCTGGTGTAAAGGGAGGGAATTCAAAAGAGTAGGCTGGATTCCTACATCATACATGTCAGGACCCGGAGTTGAGCGTAGGTCACCAATAAAGAAAACACGCTGTCAGCTCAGTTAGCTCTTTATTCAAAGAAACCAAAACAGTGCAGGCCTAGTGATCACAGCAACTCTTCCCAGTAGGTCGTGCCCTCAATGAGGCAGTTGCAAGGGCTGAAGGTCCCCGCCTTGACACCACTCTGTAAGACTACTCCTCTTCAGGGGTCTTTCCCAAAGCAGTCACAACTGCTCTGCTCTTTTCCTTTCTCTGCATGTTCTAGGAGACCAGGAGGGAGGGGAGCTGGTGGCAGCAGGAGGGGGAGACTCCCTGGCTTCTTCAGCAGCCTGTCTCAACTCTGCCTCTTCACACACACACACACACACACACAAACACGCTTCTGCTTTTGCCTCTGGACTGCTCTCTGGCACAGACTCTCCCTTCTCACTAAACCCTGTTGCCTCTTCTGCTTCCGACACCTGCTCCTCCCAGTCTGCTCTCTTTTCTCTCTCTGACCGCTCACCGTCATCCCACCACCAATCCCCGGGCTCTGAGCCTTCTTCCCCTGGGGGTTCCCCAGCCTGTGTCTCCCACCATTCCTCTGTATCCAGTCGGCCAGTCCATGACAGACACATTTGACCTTCTGATAAGGTGGTGCCTGCAGGAGGTCTTTGATTGCGTTTGTAACGGGTGAGGCGTTCTTTTAGATCTTTAAGTGAGTAACCCAGTAGTTTCCCAGCATAAAGCTAAATGTCAGTAACCAAGCCTCTCCCATCTCTGCCTGACAGAGCCAACACTTGGAAGTATGGAAGAGGCCCCTCGTCAATGGCCAGTTCGCGGTAGCGGTGATGAACAACGGCACCGATGGGGCACCAAAGCCAATTGTGACGACTCTGGGACTTCTGGGCATCTTGGACTGCAAGGCAGGCTACAAGGTCTATGAAGTGCTGGAAAAGTTGTTCATGGGGACCTACAAGCTCAACGACCCCATTCGCACCAAGGTCCCTCCTACCGGCGTGGTCCTGTTCTTCCTCAGGCCTTTGTGCTGATCTTCCCTTTCAGCAAGGACTCAGCGTGCTTCAGATGTCACAAGGGAAGCCGGCAGCTAAGGAAATCAGCAGCCAAGGCACGAAAGCTTCTTCTTCCTCCTTGTGAAGGGCTTTGGCAATGAGCACAGGGGATAAACAGAACCATGGAAAAGCTAGACCCTCCACCCAATTTCTCTGGGTGTTTTGGGGATATTTAGAAACTCTCCTGAGAAGTATGTACCTACCTGTATGGAAGAGAGTTGCAGAACCCCAAAGGAGCTGCCTCCATGAAAACTACCTTTTCTGGATTAGCCTCACAAAACTGCACAAGAGGGAGGGTGCAATTCCCACTGCTTCACAAAGCTTATGCGCATGGCGCAGAATGGCCCAGATCCGTCCATTGGCACCTTCAGCCATGCAGAAAAACAACTGCTGCAAGAGTGTTGTGTGTGGCTCAGCCCTTGAAGGTAGCGGGAACCAGGGGCAGTTTGGAAGCTAAGTGCATATCCTTCCCTCCATCCTCATTACCTGGATTACCTGGAAAATCATGGAAGTGCCCTGTCCTTTGTCGCTCAGGTCTCCAGTCCCTCTCCCAAATCAATGAAGTCGTACTGGTTTTAATGGTATGGTTGTGTCCTCAGGTGGCCTGGCTCTCTTTCCATTTCTTTCCGTTCTGAGAGAAGGGGTTCCCCCGTCTCCTGGGCTGCAGGAGCACAGCTTCTCTTGCTTACAAACCCTCTTTGTCATCCTTACTGCAAGACAGCCCAACTCACACTGTGCTGCGCATGGAATTCTGCAGCTAAACATGTCTGCTCTTCTCTGTGCAGGGGAAAAGGGGTTTCTTAACTATATCTTGACACTTGAAAGTAGCTGTCCTAGGTAAGTAAAGGAATGCTTTCTGGTATCTGCTGGTTTGATATGGTCTGCATATGCACCATATATTTAAAACACATTTCTCCCCCCCTCCACACGCAAACAAAGAATCCTGGGAACTGTAGTTTATCCCCTACAGAGCTACAGTTCCCAATACTCTTAACAAATGACAGTTCCCCCAGGATTCCTTGGGGAAAGCTGTGTGCTTTAAATGTATTGGGCATTTGCAGCCTTAATCTGGAAGAAGAGCCTCTTTCACAGCAACGTCCCATCACCAAAAAGCCCCTTCAGTCAGTTTTAACTATCTTTCCACCTAACTTCAGGCAGTCAGTAGTAGGGGAATTAATTTACGCGATCCATAGAACCAAAAAAAAAGAGAGTGTTCTTCAGTGACAGAGATTTGTGCCTTTATAATTTCAGAAGCAAACAGTTCCCCGTTTAAGAACTGCAACCAACATAGCATTTTATTTTGTTGTACACGGAGCATGTTATTCTGCATTGAAATGTATGGAGCGGGTGAAAACCTAAGAGTCTGGGAGGTGGATCTGCAATGCAGTCTTCTCCTTCATGAGTCCCAGAGGAAGTAACAGGAGTTGTGCAGAATGCAGGTTCACATCTAAACAAATGTGGCCACAGGGCTGTGTGTGATCATCAGACACAGCCCAGATTTTGGGTGCCCTGAAGGGCTTGAGACAGACAGACCTGACCTCTCTGGGGGCACACTCCCATTTCTTTCATTGGGGCTTGTGGAGGAGAACTTCGCAGGGAGCTGTGACCCTGTGTTGAGGCAGCTGGAAAGAGGCAGCTGATTTGGCTGCTGTGGATATAACAGATAATGAACCCCTAGGGTCCAGTTCAAGTGAGGCAGACTCGCCTGTCCGTTGCATTCCTTCCTGTATGCTTTATGGCTGTCCCTAAAGCCGCAGCAATTAACCTGCAGTAAAACATAGGTTTATAATAGTTGCACAGGAGCAATTAACATTGCCAGGAAGTACCGCTGCCCTGCTAATAAAGCTTCTTCACAGAGTGCTTGACTTCAACATACCGTACTCCCTGAAACTACACAGATAATATGCCACTTTTTTATAGTTGTTGATATCAATTCTAACCTCTATGGGCCACCTTCTCCCAGGTGTGACCTGTTGTACGCACCAGTGTCTGAGGCTCTACTCTGGGTTTCCCAACCCACTGAGGTTTGACTAGATGGAGCAGGGACTTTTTGGTTGCGGTATCAACTGGAATTTGCACTGTTTGGAGCCCTGTATGCCTTCTGGCTCCTGGTGGAATACTTTGCTCTTTAAGTGTCCTTTGGGGGAAGCTGAAGCAAGGACTTTTTTTTTTTTTTGCCTTTTTTGTTCCAACTGCTGATTGCCTTATTTCAGTGTTGCGTTTTGATATTCTTTTGATAGTTTTGTATTTCAGTGGTATTTGCTGCTTTTGGTTCCCTAGTGAGAGAAACGACAGCATAGACATTTTTAAAAACCCCACAAATAAACTTGTAAGATCTCCCAGTCCCAAGTTTCACATGTGCTGCCATTTTACTGGATAAGTGTCTACTTCATGGTGTAAATGTGTCACCTGATAGTGGTTAAGTATTGGAGAGAGATGTTTGGAAGAGAGATTTCTTACTCTCTCATAGCAGAGTTAGCACAGCGGTGATGGCTCCAAACACATCAAAACTCGGTTCGATTTACACCTGCCCTCATCCACCTTTAAACAAATGTTCCCATGAAAATATTTAGGCTAGAATAAATCATAGGTGAATATTTTACTCACAGAGTCTCCATCTGCTGACAGTAAAGCAAAGATGAAAAGGGTTCCAAGCAACTTTTAAAAAAGAAAAAATTGGTTTCCTTACAAAGCTATCATGCAATCTTTGGGTTAGCAAAGATGTAGGCTTTAGAATCTCCATTTTGGAGAGATTCAAATCACTTGGCTTTTCTTGAAGTTGGGAGCCATAGTTGCATGGCTCCTTCCTTGCTTGCTGCAGGAAGCACAAATAAAGGAAAGAGACTGAGAAGCTTATCAAGGGCTTATCAGTGTGAAGACCAGTAGTGGCAGACCAGCTTCTCTGAAAGTGTCCTGTGGGTGCCCTTAGCAAAACAGTGCATCTTAGCAAAAGTCACACACAAGGGCAAGGTTGCAGGTGCAATTCAGTCCAAACAAACCCAAGTTCAAGTTATGCAAGATAAAACACAGAAAGGAGGAGAGGGGAGTGAAAATCAGGAAAGAGATAATAATAATAATAATAATTTATTATTTATACCCCGCCCATCTGGCTGAGCTTCCCCAGCCACTCTGGGCGGCTCCCAATCGAGTGTTAAAAACAATACAGCATTAAATATTAAAAACTTCCCTAAACATCTTGTTTTGTTTCTGGCAAGCGGAAGGCTGAGGAGAGAGATCCTATATCCTCTGGCCGCCTAAGCCACACCCCAGCTCCTGATAGAGAAGGTGTCTCAGGGATTGCATAATGTGTTTTCATTTTACAGTCCAGACCTTTTAGCATAAATATTTGGGGGGACTGACTCCCCCTCCTCTGACATTGCCCAGAGTTTTTGAGCAGGTGTGTCAACACGCAACAGATTGTGCATCTGGTTCATTCTCTCTGCATCTGCTACCAGGTCAGGGCTAGGAAGTGGGGGGTGGCAGTGGTGGTTAAAGTATAGATCCCAGGATTCTGTTTTTGGCAGGTGGGGAGTGCTTTAAATGTATGGAGCAGCCTATTGATTATGTTGGCTGGAGCTGATAAGAGTCAAATAATTCGCCATGGCAAAGGTTGGCTGCAGTTTTCAACATTGTGGAGGAGCACTGAGTGTGTTCCAGGGCAAAGAGTCACATGATGCAAAGCAGGTCTGACCAGTGCCTCGTTCAGACCGAGCATGTCCCAGAATCCTTTGCAGCACACAAGGATTCCTTGGGAGATGCCCAGAGGATTCCGCAGCTGGTGAACGGTGTCAGTGTGGAAACCCCTGCTTCAAAGAGAATCTCCCGCATGTCAGAAAGCTTGCAGTGAAGTAGGAATGGGCGAATTCAGCAACAAGGCTGTCTTCCTTATTGAGATCTTCTGGTTAATTGTGAAAGGCTTAAGACTATGCCAAATTATAGGTTTGTCCCCACTCAGCCAATCCAGACAGAGATTCATTCAGCAATTATGCTCAGAGTGAGAAGTTACGTAGATCTCTTGGAGTCAGAAATGATGACACATATCTTTGATAATATCCAGATAGATGTAATTGCAAAAACACCAAGGGGAATACCTTAGCGGCTCGGAGTGCATTATTAACCAAGGACAGGTATGTGGCTATGATAATGAAATTAGCTATATTTTGAAATGAGAGAATTGCAAGAAGTAGCAAGTCTCCTGAACTTATACATGCGACATAGACCCCTGACCGTTAGGTCCAGTCATGGCCGACTCTGGGGTTGCGGCGCTCATCTCGCTTTATTGGCCAAGGGAGCCGGCGTACAGTTTCCGAGTCATGTGGCCAGCAGGACTAAGCTGCTTCTGGTGAACCAGAGCAGCGCACGGAAACGCTGTTTATCTTCCCGCCAGAGCGGTACCTATTTATCTACTTGCACTTTGACGTGCTTTCGAACTGCTAGGTTGGCAGGAGCTGGGACTGAGCAATGGGAGCTCACCCCGTTGCGGGGATTCGAACCGCCTTCTGATTGGCAAGTCCTAGGCTCTGTGGTTTAACCCACAGCGCCACCCGTGTCCCTCATACATGTGACATACATGAATGTAAATATAAACAAAAGGCCATCTAGAGCACAGGCTGGGTGGGGGGCGAGAAACACACCTGTCGTCTTCCTCCTGATTTTGCAGAACCACAAAGCTCATCAGCCTTGACTGTGGCTCTGCACGCACCATACATTTAAAGCATTTGAACCCCTCCTGCCCCCGAAAAGAATCCTGGGAACTGTAGTTTGTTTAGGGTACCTTAAGGAGCCTCTGATCCCTTATGCTTCACCTTGATCCTTGAGATCCTCTGATGGGCATAGCTGTCAACTTTTCCCTTTTCTTGCGAGGAATCCTATTCGGAATAAGGGAATTTCCCTTTAAAAAAGGGAAACGTTGACAGCTGTGCTGATGGGGCACTTCTGGTGGTTCTCCACAACCCCAAGGTTTGGTCAGCCTTTATTGGAGAAGGAGCCTGTGGTGCGATAAGCCCTGCCCTGAGGAACTCCCTGCCAGCTGAGGTTCAGCAGGCATCATCCTTGCCTTCTTTTACACGCCTCCTAAAAACAGTCCTATTCTGACAGGCTTTGGCGATGTGGCTTGCTTTGTTTTTAACCAACTCGTATTTAGTAGTTCTTCTTCCTCTTACTGTAATTTTGTATGTTGTTATGAAAGTGCCTAAATAAGGAAGGGTGCTGGGAGTTGTAGCTCTGTGGTGGGTGAGCTACAGTTCCCAGAATTCTTTGTATGTGTGGCAGGGTGTGATTTAAATGTATGGTGTGTACAAAGCCTATTGACCGTGCTGGCTGGGACTGGTGAGAGTCAAGAGTCTCACATCTGGAACGTTACAGATTAGGTAAAGGGACCCCTGACCGTTAAGTCCAGTCACGGACGACTCTGGGGTTGCGGCACTCATCTCACTTTACTGGCTGAGGGAGCCGGCGTTTGTCCGCAGACAGCTTCCAGGTCATGTGGCCAGATTAGATACTCCTGAACTAAAACCTTTTAAGGCTGTGGTCCGAGGCACACTTTAGCTGGGAGTTACCAGTACTTCTCCGTTGACTTGCACAGAGTTGCACTGTAGAATCATAGACTTGGAAGGTACCCTGAATATCATCTAGTCCAAACCCCTGTAATATGCAATATGCAGCTGCCCCTTATGGGGATCAAACCTGCAACCTTGGTGTTATTAGCACCACACTTCAACCAACTGAGCTATGACTCACTTCTCCTATTGCTTGTAATGTTCTGAAGTGTAAGGTGTAAGGCTGCAACCCTTCAATTGATTAAATCATTTAGGTTAATTGATTAAAAGCCTTTCCAATCAAGTGAAGAGGCATCACCAGTTTACTGGGTAATCAATTTTTTTATGTAACCAAGAGGGTGCTTGCCCTCTGCAGGTTTTTTTTAAGTACTTATGATTACAAACAAAAAAACCCCTAAGAGGCATTGTAGCATATGGTTGAGAAGTATATGAATCCACCATGATGCTGAAGCTAAGCAGGTCTGAGTTTGGTCAGTGCCTGGATGGCTGACCATCAGGGAATGGCATATGTGCTTCCTTGGGTTCCACGATGGAAGAAAGACTGTCTCTCAGCATAAGTAAATCAATAAGCCTCCATTTTATTACACTTAGGAAGGGAACACTGCTTCTAAGACAGTGCCTGCTGTGATGTTTACATGCCCTATTTAAAAACCAAGGGAGGGAAAGCTGGATGTTCCATTTTCAAAACAATAGTTCTAGCCATATGAACATTTATGTATGTATCCACAAGTTTGTGTCTGTTCATAAAACTCCTGTGGTTTGGCTAAGAAGAATAGCATGACAGCTCAGAAATGGTGCGCCAGATCTTTTAACCGCCCTGTCTTTCTACTCGAAATTAATTCAAATGAGTTTCAGCCCCCATTAACACCTTACAGATTTTCAAGATAAAGTTTTAATGACGCAGATTCCTCACTGTGTTTACTCTCCATTGTGTCCCGCTGATTTCAGTAGTGCCTGCTGTCGGTTTAGGGAGTGCAGGATTGTGGCATCAAACTAGGGAATTGTGTCAGCAGAAGGGAGGGTTAGATCAGAGATAGGGAATCGCAATTCCAGGGCTCAAACCCAAGCCTTAAATTTGGCTATGCTTCCTCTAGGCCACACCACTGCTTCTGGGGCTGCTTCTTCAGCAGCCTCCCTCTACACTCCTCTTGGGTGCTTTGGGATTTGTCCTCCCTCGAAATGGGACCATGACTCTTGCTAGCCTTGGTGAAGAATTGAGAGATCTTTATGTGTACCAGAGGTGAGCCTGCAGTAAATCACACTGCGCAAGTTGAAGTTAACTCTTTATTAACAAAAACATGGAGTGTCAGGCCTAATGAGCACAGCAACTCATCCCTGTTCAGTCTTGCCCCATTCAGTCTTGAAGCACTTGCAGAGAGAGAAGGCCCCTGCCTCCCCACAGATGCCTAAGTCCCCATCTTTCCAGGGTTTTCCCCAAACAATCGGAGACTGCGCCTGCGCATTGCAACTCAGGGTTCCTCCCACATCAGCTTTGGTGGCATTCCAGTGCAAGGTGCATTTCTACGCTGGCACTTGCATGACCTCTCCACATTGCGTTTATGCCCCAGATTTTGGCAACCGGGCACCACATTCCTAACCAGGACAGCCGAGCAAGAAAGAAGCGTTAGCAAAACAACCTCAGGTTCCAGCTGATGATTGCTCTGGCTGGCAGCCAGGTCCCTCGGGGCCTCTGCCTAAGCGCACACGGAGGCACTTGCATCATGCTGTGTCCCTACAGGAAGGAGAGAGGGCAGCACCCAGCGCACAGCGGCCGTGGCTGATGCTTTCGTGTGACGTCTCAACCACAGCTGTCAGAATGTGCTCAATGCAATATTGAGAATGTGGCAGGTCTTGTGTGAGTAGCTGGTCTCCCCTGTCCTGGAGATTTGCCACAGTGCCCATGATCCCTTAGGGTAAGGTTACCAGATTTTTTTCAATGAATCCGGGGACACTTTTCAACTTCAATGGATTTTGTATGGGGACTGATTTTTAAATCCGGGGAAACGGGGACACCTGGTAACCTTACCTTAGGACATTGCCTATTTTAGGGGTGGGATTCAGGCACGTGTATCATCAAATTCTGCTTGCACAATTAACGTGAATGTAGCCGTCTTGTGCAACAGCCACCTGCCAGAACAAAATGTACTGAAAAGTGTGGAATAGTCCTGGGTGCGACTTTGCATAACCTCCCCGCAAACAAGGCAGAATGAATGTTCAGTTGTATAACCTTCCTTGAAACTTTGTGCAGGACAGATTTGGAAGTGCGGTAGCTCAGTGGCAGAGCATCTTCTTTGCATGCAGAATGTCCCAGGTTTGACCCCTGGTGTCTCCGGTTGGGGCTGGAAGATACACTTGTCAGAAATGCTGGAGATGGGCGGTCATTAACTAGTGGCTATCTTGAGTTAGGGGTGGCGGGTGGCACTGCTTTGCGGTGGTTCCAGTCGTACTTGGATGGACATTTCCAGAGGGTGATGCTTGGGGTGTGCTATTCAGCCTTGTGGAGCCTTCAGTGTAGGGTTCCTCAGGCCTTTGGCCATTAACATCTTATATAGTGGTACCTCTGGTTACCGTTCCAGAGGTCCATTCTTAACCTGCAACTGTTCTTAACCTGAAGCACCACTTTAGCTAATGGGGCTTCCCACTGTTGCTGTGCCACCGTTGTGCGATTTCTGTTCTCAACCTGAAGCAAAGTTCTTAACCTGAGGTACTATTTCTGGGTTAGCGGAGTCTGTAACCTGAAGTGTCTGTAACCCGAGGTATCACTGTACATCTTTTAACAGTGATTGTGGGAGGAGGGAGGGGTTTATTGGTTTGTTGTTCTTGTTTTATCATGTATGTTGTGGTTTTATATTGTATTTTTATGTTGTGAACTGCCCTGAGATCTGCGGATGAAGGGTGGTGTGATGACGACAGCAACACTGAGCTGGGTGCACAATGGCCTAAAGTACGGCAACTTCCTGTGTTCCTGTGAATACTCGACAAATAGGTCACCTGGAAATGAAAATAATCGACCTACTCTATTCTAGACCTGAATAAATATTAATAAATGTTAAGGGTGGGGAGGAAATAGCAGCAGTGGGACCCGGGAATGAGGATACAGGTATAAATGCTTTGAACCAGCTGATGGCCAAAACTCTCTTTACGTATACATTAGAGCGCCCATTAGCATCCCTCTTATGCAAGGGATGCAGAGTCCGGTATCTTTACAAAGCAAGGTACAAGTTCTGTTTGCCCAAAGCTGTAATTATGTGGCTGCTCAGGCTACCGCCTGTGGAAACTCTGGATAAATACCTTCGTGGTGAAAACCTGGAGAAAGTTTCGGTGTCTCTGCTGCTGCTCATATAGCCCAGTGGGCGGAGCACTGGGCCTGGGTTCAAATTCCCCGCTCATCCACGGGTTTTCCACTCTTTTTGGTGCTCCATTTCCTCATCTGTGAAATGGGAGTGGCAATAGACTCTCACGGGTGTTTTGGCAATGCTCTGCGGTGAAGCGGGGTAAGGTGGAGAATCTGCAACTCTCCAAAAGTTGCCAGACTCCAGTTCCCATCAGCTCCAGCCACAGTCAGGGATGATGGGATTTGTAGTCCAGCAACATCCGGAAGACCAGCAGTTTGCTACCCCTGTTGCACAGGAGGGGGATCAAGGCTCCAAACTTATCCCCTCTGCCCCTTGATGGGAGTATTAGGCACACACCCTGTCTCCTCCAGGACTGCGGGCTGTTGAGTAAAGGATACTGGCCTTTATTGGAAATAAATCCTTCAGGCTGCTATTGCTGTATGTTTTATACGATCAGAAACTCCCCGCCCTGTCCCTGCCTTTACAAGCTTGGAAGGCAAGCGTGATGTCAGGGCTGGTTCAGCTACAGGTCAGCACGGAGACTCAGAGACGAGCAATAAAGTTGATTCTTTATTCACGGAAACAGAATACAAACAAAGCAAGACTGGACCCGGTAAAGCAGCTGTCAGAACTGATGATCTGGTCCTCCCACTTCCCCCCAAGTCTCCTCCCCGTCTGGCTGTTTTCTCAGCATTCTTAAACTTGGTAGGGAAGGGGTCCCCTGTACCCTCTGCGCTCTTTGCTCTGCCTCATGCAAAGCCCTCCGTGCCCTTGGAGACAAGGGAGGACTGGCAGGCTCCTGTGAATCTGCTACAGCCTCAGCTGCCTGTCTTACGTCTGTAGTGCTTTCTGCCTGTTCTTCCTCTCTCTCACTCAAGCCTGTTGCTTGTTCAGCATCCAGCCAATCTGCTCTCTCTTCTGTGTCCCAACACCACTCCCTTGGCTCAGAGCCTCCCTCTTCTGAGACTTCTCTAGGACGTTCTCCTGGTGAGTCTGTGAGGGGAAATAAACATTTTTAAAGAGAACAGCCATCGAAGTCTGGTTTACGTCCTGAGAGGCGTTCCTCTCGTTATCCTTCAAAAATATGATGCATAGATAGCTTTCCCTGATTCAGGGTTCTCATAAAGAAGTTGTACATTTTTCTATCAGTATCAAGATTTTCAGGTATCCTCCCATTTATCAAACAGCATCACAGGCATTCAGTTAAAGTGTGATTTGTTTTCTGAATCTGCCTGTAGTCCTGCGGGTGATTTTTGAGCTTTATTTTTTCCCTATAATAATTTTTATTAGTTTTCAATTACAATAATCCAATAATAGCCTCATTATATCAATGCCAAATTACAATACAATTCCCAGTATCAAACATTCAAGTACGAAATCACATAATCACATCTTGATTTCAATTACATTCCAGTCCTAATAGCAATCCCTTATACAACAGCTGCAATATTTATAACTTCTATGCATATTGACACATTTAATGATTTATTAGTGCACAAGTGAAGATCTCGTACATCCTTGTTCTGCCTGTTCTGTGACATTTATTCTGTCCACGTCGTTTCTTCCTGTCCTTGTAAAATATTATATCTATCTTTACCAGCTGTTGCTGCTATCCGTCATGCCTTGCGCGGAGCTGATATCCCAATGTTATTCCAAAAGTTTCTCCCTCAAGCATTTCTTATTCTAGTACAGTGGTACCTCGGGTTAAGTACTTACCGGTAATTCGTTCTGGAGGTCCATTCTTAACCTGAAACTGTACTTAACCTGAAGCACCACTTTAGCTAATGGGATCTCCCGCTGCTGCCGCTCCGCCGGAGCACAATTTCTGTTCTCATCCTGAAGCAAAGTTCTTAACCCAAGGTACTATTTCTGGGTTAGCGGAGTCTGTAACTTGAAGCGTTTGTAACCTGAAGCGTATGTAACCCGAGGTACCACTGTATGTCTGAAAGCACACTGCTGAAGATATTCATACTGCAGGTGACACCACGGATACCACCCACCGGAGGTGTGAAACCCAGCAAGCATGACCAATGGCCAGGGATGATGGGAGTTGTAGTTCAGCGACACCTGGAGAGCCAAAGCTCCCCCCCCCACTTGCCATATGTGAAACTAGCACAGTGGTACCTCGGTTTACGAACTTAATCCGTTCCGGAAGTCTGTTCTTAAACCGAAACCGTTCTTAAACTGAGGCACACTTTCCCTAATGAGGCCTCCCACCGCCGGTGCCCTTCCACCATTCAGATTCTGTCCTTAGACCAAGGCAAAGTTCTCAAACCGGGACACTATTTCCAGTTTTGCGGAGTTCGTAAACCGAATGGTTCGTAAACGGGGCTGTTCTTAAACCGAGGTACTGCTGTAGTGGCTTTCACAAAGTGGTTTTAATCTTTCTAATTTGCATGTCTGCCACAGCATATATTTAATGATGCAAACAGAAGCCGATTATGTCATCCTCAAGTGAGTGGACAGCAGCCTGAGCTGCAATCTCCAAGTTTCGGAAGACCTCTGATCTCTATGCAGATTCCAAGACTTGGCAAATTGCCCTTCTTGAAAAAAATATATATCCCATAACCTAAAAGTGTCCAGTACTTCTTTGCTGTGCCTCTAGCCCAGCAGCTCAGCAGCATCACACCCCAAAGGTCTAGCTGAGAGTCTGGATTCAGTACAGTTCAACATTAGTTTTCAACTTCTTTTCTGTGAAAAGAAAGATGAAAGTTTCCATTCTTCTTTTCGTAAGTGTTTTAATTCAGACCACAGAACCCTTTGCAACCATGGAGCAGACATCCTTTTCCTCCCAGTGTGTTTCGTTACTAATTCAGTAAACCCCAGAGCTGTATCCTATGCTTCCTTACTGTTAGGCAGGGATCCTGTCCCAGCCCTAGCTGAAGATGGAATCTGGGACAATACCCAGTGCTATTTTTCTAGAAAAAGAGGTGCCAGAACTCACCAACCTGCCTCTCCCTCCCACACCCCCGTGCCTGATTGATGATGCTAGAATCCTACATTTGGTGGGGATGGGGAGAAGGAAATAAAAGGAGGAGAGAGAAAAGGGAAGAGGAATAAATGAGGGATAAACAATAAAAAGGAGAAGCATAGTTGTCCTACACCAGGAGGGAGGGTTGATTTGACTATGTTATTATTGAATATTATTGAATATGTATATTATTGATTATGTATACCCAGTGGCGTAGCGTGGGGGGTGCCAGGGGGGCCGGCCGCACCGGGCGCAACATCTGGGGGGGCGCGCTCGCTGCCTCCGGAGTCGCCGAAGAGCCTCGGGCGCAGGCTGTAGCAGAGCCCCATGTCTCGTGGAACCGACGAGCTGTGCGCGCGCGCGGGCTGAAGGCGTCCGGCAGGCAGCGGCTCTCAGCCCCGCGCGTCAGGGCCGCGGAGGACGTGCCAGGCAGCCCCTCCTCACAGCCCCGCCTCCGCTGCTGCTGCTGCAGCTGCTGGGCCATGTTGCATTTTCCTCGCCTCTCTGCCCCCCTCCTCCTCCGGGCAAGCGGCGTGGTTTGGGCGGCAGCGCCAGCAGCAACTCGACTCAGATCGGCAGGTTAGGGGTTGGGGGGGCGCAAATTACTTGCCTTGCCCCGGGTTAGGGGGCGCAAATTACTTGCCTTGCCCCGGGTGCTGACAACTCACTCTACGCCGCTGTGTATACCCAATGTATCAGCCACCTGGGGGATTTGACTGTTTGTGTTTTGGTGGTTGGTAAAAAATAAAATGTTATTTTTAAAAAAAACACACGAGGAGGGAGGGAGTCTGTGGCACTCCAGATGTTCCTGGACTGCAAGCATCAGTCTTACCTGGAGTCTGACAACATCTGGAGGGCAAGATGTAGAATGCAGAATTGGGCAGTGGGAAGCTGCCTCTTTAGATTTTTGTTTGCGGGGTGGGGGGAGTGAAATAAACTAACAACAAAACCCACTGAGTCCTGTGGACCCTTAAGGTCTTTGACCCTGGAGGTTGTCTACACTCAGCCATCCAGACTAGGAGCCCAGCCTGTTGCATGTGCCTCCTACGGTTTCACTTGCCAAAATCATGGAACACGTCCAAATGTCTTGTAATACGTACCGCCAGTAGAATGACTTTATGAAATGAGAAGAAGAGGACGGCTCTATTCTGGCTTGGTCAGCCCACACCTGGAACACTGTGTCCACTTCTCTGGGCACCACAGTTTAAGGAAGATGTTGACAAGCTGGAACTTACGCAGAGGAAACCAAGCCGTATGAGGAATGGTTGAAGGAGTATGTTTAGCCTGGGAAAGAGACAGAGAGGAGAGATGATAGGACCCCTGACCATTAGGTCCAGTCGTGACCGACTCTGGGGTTGCAGCGCTCATCTCGCTTTACTGGCCAAGGGAGCCGGCATACAGCTTCCGAGTCAAGTAGCCAGCATGACTAAGCCGCTTCTGGCGAACAAGAGCAGCGCACGGAAATGCCATTTACCTTCCCGCCGGACGTGCTTTCGAACTGCTAGGTTGGCAGGAGCAGGGACCGAGCAGCGGGAGCTCACCCCATCACGGGGATTCGAACCGCCGACCTTCTGATCGGCAAGTCCTAGGCTCTCTTGTTTAACCCACAGCGCCACTCGTGTCCCTCCCATAATAGCCATCTTCAAATATCTCAAGGGCTGTCACGTGGAAGAGAGAGCAAGTTTGCTTTATCCTGCTCTGGAGGGTAGGACTGGAAACAATGGCTTCAAGTTATAAGAAAGGAGATTCCATATAAACATCAAGAAGAACTTTCTGACAATAAGCTGTTCAGCAGTAGAACGGTCTCCCTCGGAGTGTGGTGGGTTCTCCATCCTTGGAGGTTTTTAAGCAGAGATTGGATGGTCCTCTGTCTTGGACAGGGGTGCCAACTTGAATAAAATATTGGGGGGGGGGCAGGTAAGCCCCGGCTCGCGTAATCGATCACATGATGCGGTGCACACACTCCATTTGAATAACAATGCCCAGCAACTTGGGACATTCCCGCCGCCCTCCGGCTCCGCCTCGCGGACCGCCCCGTCGGACACGTGCAGGGCTGGCTGTGGGCGGGCGGGGAGAGGATATGGGTCCAGGCCGAGCCGGCGGCGGGAGGAGGCGGCAGTGCCAGCCACGTCTCTCGCGGCCAGCAGGAGCTGCAGCAGCGCCTCGACGGGACGCACGGCGGAGCGCGCCAGCCACCTGCCTCGACGCCTTCCCCGAGATCGCTGCTTGATGGGCCCGGCGGGGCGACGCCCGGCGCTGCTGCTGCTGTGCCTGCTGCTCCTGCTGCGGACGGGTGAGTGGGCAGGAAAACCGACGGGCTCCGGTGCCCCCTGGGCATATGCCCGCCTCGGGCGCCGGCAGATGCGCTGAGCGCCTTGGCTGAAGGCGCGCAAGCAAAGCCTCCAGGCTTTGCAGAGGCGCTCTCGGGCGCCCCGTCGGCTCCCAGGGCGATGCAGCCCGGCTCTCGGTCGGAATAGGTCCTTGGTGCAATCTTGGGTATAGGGAGCCCCCCCACCCGGTCTGGAGCCCCGGAGAGCAGCTGCCTTTCGGTGTGCATAAGACGGGGCTTGACGCACCGACGCCCTTATCTGCTAGATGGCAGCTCCCACTCTCCCCGTTTAATTCAGAACTAAGACCTGGGATCTTGACACTCACCTGTCACCATCCTCTGTCTGGCTCCGCCCAGCAGATTTGGAATGAAATGTCTCCACCACACTTGTTGTTTCAAATTACTTTCTCTTGACCCCCAAGGGCTCGGGGGGGGGGGGAATCTGTCAAAATCTTCAGTCATTTGGAAACTAGGAAGTTAAATTATAATAATAAAAAACATGGGGAGTACCTTTCATGCGGTTATATTTTGCAAAATGACAAAGAGCACACCTTCTTTAAATCTCGTTTTCTTAAAAAAAACCAAACTAAAACAAGTTTTCTTGGGTTTGCTGAACACCTTTCCAGAACTTCCTTCTCAAACTGTCCTTGTCAAACTGTCTCCACCACAGTTTTTGTTTCAAATTACTTTCTCTTGACCCCCAAGGGCTCAGGGGGGAAAAAATCTGTCAAAATCTTCAGTCATTTAGAAACTAGGAAGTTAAATTATAATAATAAAAAACATGGGGAGTACCTTTCATGCGGTTATATTTTGCAAAATTACAAAGGACACGCCTTTTTAAAATCTCATTGTCTTTAAAAAAATCCAAACTAAAACAAGTTTTATTGGGTTTGCAGAAAACCTTTCCAGCACTTCCTTCTCAAATTCCTCCTTTTCCCCAAGGCACTTTTTCTGTGCACACTCAGTAAGCGTAGCCCATGGAGACGATCCCCTGTCATCTTGGACCTTAAAGGTAAAGGTAAAGGGACCCCTGACCATTAGGTCCAGTCGTGGCCGACTCTGGGGTTGCGGCGCTCATCTCACTTTATTGGCCGAGGGAGCCGATGTACAACTTCCGGGTGATGTGGCCAGCATGACTAAGCCGCTTCTGGAGAACCAGAGCAGCGCACGGAAATGCCGTTTACCTTCCTGCCGAAGCGGTACCTATTTATCTACTTGCACTTTGTGCTTTCGAACTGCTAGGTTGGCGAGAGCAGGGACCAAGCAACGGGAGCTCACCCCGTCGCGGGGATTCAAACCGCCGACCTTCTGATCAGCAAGTCCTAGGCTCTGTGGTTTAGACCACAGCACCACCCGCGTCTCACATCTTGGACCTTGGGCAGGTGTTTACTCTCTGAAAGGGACCGAATGAGGGCTCTAGGTACAAGGGGTGCATTGCTGAGCAAGAGAGAGGGGCAGAGCCCTTTTCATGGTAGGGTAAAAGATTTCTGCCTATTTTACTAGGCTTGCGATTTCATTTTCAAATATTCTGATTATTTCTATTTTTAATTATATTTTTATTATTATTATTTACTTGATTTAGGGGTGCAGCTGCTCCCCTGGCTATGCCCATAATGTTATTGGCAGAGCACTTTGAGATGTTCTTGGGTTCAATCCTTGGCATATCCAAGCAGGGCTGGAGGAGTCCCTTTTGGGGAGATGCTGCCAGTCAGGGGAGTCAGTGGGACCAGGCAGCTTAATGTATGGGACAGGGAAAAGTCCGTAGCTTAGGGTTAAACCCCCAGAAAGTCCCAGGTCCAATCCCCCAACATCTCCAGCTTAAAGCATCTCAGGTATACAGAACCACAAAACCCTGTGTTGCAAACTTAACGCAACAAACAACACAAGCAACACGAAGACCAATATACTAGACAGCACTGTAGTTCTTATTACATGATTTAGTACAACAAAAACAAAATGTGTACACTTGTAAATTCTCTAATATATCTGAAAACAAATGAACACACGTCTGTCAATCTTTGAAAGTCCGTAGAAGTACAGTGGTACCTCAGGTTAAGTACTTAATTCGTTCCGGAGGTCCGTTCTTAATCTGAAACTGTTCTTAACCTGAACATTGATTCTAGGTAAGGCTGCCTCTGCGTGTAAGGATATGTCCGCAGTTCAGTGGTAGTGAATTTGCCTTGCAAGGTCCAACTCCCAGTGGCATCTCCGGGTTCGGCTGAGAAAGGATCCCTGCCTGAAATACGAAAGAGCTGCTGCTGGCCAGTGTTGACAATGCTGGGTTAGATGGACCAACAGCCCAACTAACTTAGCATAAGGCAGACTCCCTGTTCCTGATTCTGCCACTACCAAAGGGCAATGTCAGGGACTGGCAGGACACAGATGATGATGGGGATGATTTTATTTATATCCCATGCCCATCTGATGAGTGTGCACCGGGGGGAAGGAGAGTAATTTGTGGGGGCCTGCACCAGCCAGGAGGCAAGAGTCAGAGGCAGGGGGAGCTTCAGAGCTGGAGCACTGGAGGGATCAGAGGAAGAAGCAAGTTGGGTGCCTCCCCATCCTCTCCTGCACCACTGTCTCCCAGAACCAGGAGGGGTGTGAAACGAGATGAGCAGAGGCAACTTCCATGCAAGCGCAGTCCTGTGTGCCTGCAGCCCGCTTTCCGGGTCATGTGGCCAGCATGACTGAACCGCTTCTGGCTCAACAGAACCCTGTGACGGAAACCGGAGTGCACAGGAACACTGTTTACCTTCCCGCCAGAGCGGTGCCTATTTATCTACTTGCACTGGCGTGCTTTCGAACTGCTAGGTTGGCAGGAGCTGGGACAGAGCAACGGGAGCTCATCCCATCGCAGAGATGCGAACCGCCGACCTTCCGATCGGCAAGCCCAAGAGCATGGGTAGGCAAACTAAGGCCCGGGGGGCCGGATCCGGCCCAATCATCTTCTAAATCCGGCCCATGGATGGTCCAGGAATTAGCATGTTTTTACATGAGTAGAATGTGCCCTTTTATTTAAAATGCATCTCTGGGTTATTTGTGGGACAGAGGAATTCATTCTTCTTTTTTCAAAATATAGTCCACCCCCCCCCAAGGTCTGAGGGACAGTGGACTGGCCCCCTGCTGAAAAAGTTTGCTGACCCCTGCCCAAGAGGCTCGGTGGTTTAGACCACAGCGTCACCCACATCCCTTATATTTGGAGCTGTAGACATGACTGTTCCAACTTTGACAATGAAGAGTTTACTACCTGCCATGTGCATTCCTTTGGCTGGGGAGCGCCCATGACAGCTGGTGCAATCCTGCCCTTGCTAGTTAAACCCTGTTAGATCCCAGCCTCCATTACAGCCCCTGATTAAGGCTTCAGTCCTTGGGAGGGAAATTTAATTGAAAGCAGCAGTCTTTGAACAGACTTGTCTGGAAATGGCATTGAGCATCTCTCTTGCTGAAATCAATCGGACCCCAAAGTATCCCTGTTGGGACAGATGGGGCCTGTTTGCCTCTTGCAGCAGCACTAAGGCCACCAGAATCACCTTTCTGGATGAGACCAGCTGGGATCCACCACACTGCAACCACCCCCTTAGTCGTACAGGAGCATTTTGGCCGGCCAGATGCTGGCAGCAGCTATAACAACAACAACAACAATAATAATAATAGATAATTTATTTATACCCCGCCCATCTGGCTGGGCTTCCCCAGCCACTCTGGGCGGCTTCCAAAAAAATATTAAAATACTGTAATACATCAGTATTACAACTCCAAGGCTAATGATAATAAACTGGGAATAGCAAAGAAGCAGATCAGAGGGAGAAGCTGTTTTAAAAAAGGGATGGCTATAAAAGGAGCAGGGAGGAGGAGGGATGAAATAAACGGACAGTTTGCGGGTGGACAAGGGATGCTGTCGGTGATGGGATCTGGGCCCTTCTGTATGCAAGGCAGTTGCTGAGCTACAACACCCCTCGCCCGGTCTGCCCCTCTGTCCTGTCGCCCGGCAGCTGGGCTGGCAAGGTGGTCTAGCTACCCTGTGGGTTAGGGTGTCGTTCGTGGCAGACGGTCCGGGATCCGGCTGCTTCGCAGACCAGCTTTGATGTCGTCATGGAAAGACGGGAGCCAGGATCTTGACAGAGAGCTTTGCTCTTTTCCCCTGTTTGCCTTTCACCCTGTTGCCTTCGCCAGCAGTGTACACAGGGTGGTGCTTCGCCTCTTGTTGACCCAACAGTCTATGCCTAGCAAACAAATGCAGATAGGAAAAGCGAGAAGGAAATGAAGCAATTCAGCAGCCAGAAATGGAATCAGGGTCTCCCAAGACTCCTGACAGAGGGTGCAAATTCTCTAGGTGCCTGGCCCAATGGCAATCTTACTGACTGGGCTCCCAAAAGCTTGCTTGCTTATTTATTTACTTATTATATTTGCATCTCACTTTTCTTCCTTGGAGCTCAAGGTGTCACACACAGTTATTCCTCCCCCCCCCCTATTTTATTTTATTTGAGGCAGGTTATTTTGCCCTCACAACAGCCCTGTGAGGTAGGTCCAGCTGAGAGACAGTGAACTTCATGGCTGAGTGGGGACCTGAATCCTGGCCTCCCAGGACCTAGCCTGACAATCTAACCACTACACCACGCTGCCTTCCCTGAGGAGCTTCCAAGAGGTCCTACATGCACCCAGTAGTTTTTGGACTCTCTTTCTGTGAAGCGCAATGTCATCCTCCCTGCGCCACATGACAAATACCTTGCAGTGCGGTGACTTGTGACCATTGGGACTGGGGGTGGGGTGGAATTCAGGGAGTCCAACAGTAGGTGGCGCTAGAGATGATGATGATGATGATGATGATGATGATGATAAATTTTATTTATACCCCACCCCACCCTCCCCGGCCAGAGCTGGGTTCAGGGCGGCTAACACCAGTAAAATTACAGGAAAAACATAACGGGGGGGGGACCCAATTTAAAATACAGGTTAGAATGCAATTTAAAATACAGCCTCGTTTGGTGGTGTGGGTTAAACCAGAGAGCCTAGGACTCGCCGATCAGAAGGTTGGCGGTTCGAATCCCCGCGACGGGGTGAGCTCCCGTTGCTCGGTCCCTGCTCCTGCCAACCTAGCAGTTCGAAAGCACGCCAAAGTGCAAGTAGATAAATAGGTACCACTCCAGCAGGAAGGTAAACGGCATTTCCGTGCGCTGCTCTGGTTCGCCAGAAGCGGCTTAGTCACGCTGGCCACATGACCCGGAAGCTGTATGCCGGCTCCCTCAGCCAGTAAAGCGAGATGAGCGCTGCAACCCCAGAGTCATCCGCAACTGGACCTAATGGTCAGGGGTCCCTTTACCCTTTACTTTATAGATCAAAACCATAAGGGGAGGGGAACATAAGGATCAGACTAAGTCCAAAAAATCCCTTTGGCACTGGACGGCCCAAAGATGCTTTTCCTGGCAAACTTGAAATGAAACATGTGCCATAGGTGGATGTTTATAAAAGTTTTTGCATGTTATTTGCTGGTTTGCTTTCTTGCTTATGCCACCCTGGGCTCCTTGGGGAGGAAGGGTGGGGCGGAAATTAAGTAAGGCCACCCACACATTATGCATTTCAAGCAGGGAGGGGGAAGCTTTGGCCCTCCAGGTGTTGCTGAACTACGGCCTTGGACCAGTCGACCTGAAGGAGCATCTCCACCCCCATTGTTCAGCCCGGACACTGAGGTCCAGCACCGAGGGCCTTCTGGTGGTTCCCTCATTGTGAGAAGCAAAGCTACAGGGAACCAGGCAGAGGGCCTTCTCGGTAGTGGCACCTCCCTGTGGAACACCCTCCCATCAGATGTCAAGGAAATAAAGAACTCTCTGACTTTTAGAAGACATCTGAAGGCAACCCTGTTTAGGGAAGATTTTAATGTTTGATGTTTTATTGTGTTTTTAATATTCTGTTGGGAACCGCCCAGAGTGGCTGGGGAAACCCACTCAGATGGGGAGGGTATAAATAATCAATTATTATTAGTATCCTTGCAACAACCTTGTGAAGTAGAATAGGCCAGCCAACTCTGTGGTTGAGTGGAGATTTGAATCAAAATGTCTAACACAATAAGCCAGAGGCTGGCAACCCGTGACCTTCCTGCTGTCATTAGAAGTCCTGTCAGCTTCAAACAGCTTGACATATGGCTAGAGACGATAGTAGCATCCGCCATATAGAACGCCGTCCCATCAGATGTCAAGGAAATAAACAACTATCTGGCTTTCAGAAGACATCTGAAGGCAGCCCTGTTTAGGGAAGTTTTTAATGTTTGAAGTTTTATCGCTATGATGATGATGTTGGGAGCTGCTTAGAGTGGCTGGGGAAATCCAGCCAGATGGGCAGGGTATAAATAATAAGTTGTTGTTGTTGTTGCTGCTGCTGCTGCTGTTGTCTCCTGTCATCCCTGGCCATTGTCCATGCTTTCTGGGGGCTGATGGGAGTGTGCATGGAGGACCTGGGCTGCCCAGATGGCAAGCCCCCTCTCTCAGCCTCACTGAGGTGAGCCGAAGGAAAGCAGAGCAAGATGTTTGGCTGCAGGAGTTGCTGGAATTAGGCGTACAAGGCTCCATCCAACCACCTTAGGGACAAATCCACTCTGGATTTGTACAGGGTTTACTCCTTAGCCTTTTCTTCTCCTGAAGTTGTCCCTCAAGGCAGTAAGTGGGAATGAGAGAGAGTTCAGAATCGGGGGCCCTTTGACTCGTTCTTTTAGCCCTGGAGAGCTGTGCTGACTCACACAACTTTTGAGTTTGTTCCAGCTGCTTGCATCCAGCACACTTACCTCCTTTTGAGTAAGTCAGGTTTCAGAAAGTAGACCTTGCCTACAGTAAGCAAATAAAAGGGACATTCCTCAAGTTAGGTTCCCACGCCCTGCCGAAAGCAGAGGGACTGGACGGAGCCTCCACTTTCTCCTACGAGGCCACAAGTTCCAGCTTCCATCTAGACAGGGTGAAGTCTCAAATTCCAGGCTGAGCAGCCCCCCCCCCCACAGGTCACAGAGCGCTTGCCTCCCCCCGACTTTAGGGAGGTAAAGGTAAAGGGACCCCTGACCATTAGGTCCACTCCGGGGTTGCGGCGCTCATCTCGCTTTATTGGCCGAGGGAGCCGGCGTACAGCTTCCGGGTGATGTGGCCAGCATGACTAAGCCGCTTCTGGCGAACCAGAGCAGCGCACGGAAACGCCATTTACCTCCCCGCTGGAGTGGTACCTATTTATCTCCTTGCACTTTGACGTGCTTTCGAACTGCTAGGTGGGCAGGAGCAGGGACCGAGCAACGGGAGCTCACCCCGTCGTAGGGATTCGAACTGCTGACCTTCTGATCGGCAAGCCCTAGGCTCTGTGGTTTAACCCACAGCACCACCCGCATCCCTTTAGGGAGGTACTCTTCTCTTTAAATCATAGTAATTATTTCTAAATGTGCCTCTGAACAGAACACAAAATATGTGCATTTTGTGCAGACCCACAACACTCTTTTTGGCATTGCAGAAGGGGCCGCCTCTACATTTGCCCCAGCCAAGGGAAATAGTCATTCTCTCTCTCTTTCCCAGTGGCAAAGCACTTATAGCCTGTGGACAGTCCATGGCTCCTTGGGGAAGAATATGCTTTGCGTGCAGAAGATCCCAGGTTCAAGATCTGGGATCTCCAAATAGGGCTGGCATTTCCCCCTGCCTGACCCCTGGAGAGCCTCTGCCACTCAGCTCGACGGACGGGTGTTCTCCCTCTGCAAAAGGCAGCACCCTCTGCCCTGTGCCCTTCAGTGTCTTTTATGCTTTGTCGACAAACCGTGTGTGCCAACACGTGTGACATCTGGCAGTGGGTGCAGCTTGGGAGAGGCGATCGTGATGTCAGGACTGCAATCAGGCGTAGGTCAGCACTGAAACAATAAATCGCCCAAGGCCAGCAAAGGTAACTCTTTATCAAAGGAAACAAACCATAGCTCAGGCCTAGTGGTCATGGCAATTCTTTCCAGGAGGTCTTGCCCCAGTGAGGCCACTGTGAAGACTGAAGGTTCCCACCTTCCCCCAGCTCCCCTAGTCTTCTTCCTTCCCCAGTGATCTGAGGCTCCATTGCCTTGTCTCTCATTGCTCTGCCCTCTTCATTTCTCTGCATGTTCTGGGAGACCAGGGCAGCTTCTTGCAGCAGGACAGGGAGATTGCCTGGCTTCATCAGCAGCCTGGCTCATCTCTGTCTCCTGGCCTCCCCTCCTCTCCAGCCTCCGCTTCTGCATCCGAGTCTGGACTGTTTTCTGGCACAGACTCTCCCTGCTCACTAAACCCTGTGGCCTCTCCAGCTTCCCACACCTCCTCTTCTCAGTCTGCTCCTTCTTCTCCCTCTGAATACTCCTCCTTGTACCACCCCCACTACCTGCTCCATCACCTGGAGCGGTGAACATCCAGGGGCGTGGCTGGCGTGTGTCCCAGGGGGCGTGGCACACCGCCCACAGGTGGTGTTACACGCATTGGGGGGCTGCGCGGCAAGCGGCATGCGTCCCGGGGCATGCGCGGCGAGCATCCTGGGGTGTGCGGCAAGTGCTGAGCATCCCGGGGGGGGTGGCAGCCGCGATGTCAACCCCCCCCATGACACCCGGTGTGGGCTACTCACTCTGCCCCCACCTTCGTCCGCCAGTGGTCCCCTGGTATAGCGATCACACAGGGTCCCCGGACGTTTAATGGTCTATTGATCGCTGTGCCATCACTGTGCTCGCTTCCCCGCTGCCACCAACCCGTTACTCTTGGATAAAACACTGAGTCCAGACAGTTGTTAAAATTGAACCAAATAAACAAGTTTATTTTATAAGCATTAACATGTTTATGGTTTCTCAGATAAAATTTCCTGTCAGTTTCTTAACTTTAGTTTCTTTATTGGCCTATACGGACACGGGTGGCGCTGTTGGTTAAACCACAGAGCCTAGGACTTGCCGATCAGAAGGTCGGCGGTTCGAATCCCCATGACGGGGTGAGCTCCCGTTCTTCAGTCCCTGCTCCTGCCAACCTAGCAGTCTGAAAGCACGTCAGAGTGCAAGTAGATAAATAGGTACCGCTCTGGCGGGAAGGTAAACGGCGTTTCCGTGCGCTGCTCTGGTTCGCCAGAAGCGGCTTAGTCATGCTGGCCACATGACCCGGAAGCTGTACGCCGGCTCCCTTGGCCAATAAAGCGAGATGAGCGCCGCAACCCCAGAGTCGGTCACAACTGGACCTAATGGTCAGGGGTCCCTTTACCTTTACCTTCCTAATACCTTCTGACTGATTATATCAACTGTTTGACTGACACCTCTTAACAGATTCTCTCACTCTCCCACATCAGACTAGCCCAACCCACAGACTTATCCTCTCTCTGCCTCTAACTCCAGACTAACTTCTCAACCCCCCTAACTCTAACTCAAATTCCTCCCCTTGGGTTAGTCATTTTACAATTAATTAACCCTTTCCTTATGAACCCAGTATGATGTCACACACCTAGGAGGGCAAACGCCACACCTGGCCACAAGAGGCAGCCGGCTGACAAGTACTTCTGGTGTAGAAAGGGCTCTACAGATCCTAATCCATCTGCTTTCCTTTCCCTAGCTACAGGAAGCCCATTGGGACATGCTGCGCCGCGGACCCGCCGGGGTCTCCTCCAGCTCGCCGGGGCGATCTTGTGCACCACACAGCGCTCGCCGTTTGCCTACATGCGCTACGGGTGCTACTGCGGTTTGGGAGGGACCGGCTATCCCAGGGACAAGGCAGACTGGTGAGTATGAGACCCGTCAGGTCAAAATATCTGAAATGTTCTGTTCCAGAAATGCATTATTTCTTCCCCTATCTCTGTCTAACACTACAGTTGTACCTTGGTTGGCGAATGCCTTGCGAGTCGAACGTTTTGGCTCCCGGACGCCGCAAACCCGGAAGTGAGTGTTCCGGTTTGTGAATGTCCTTTGGAACCTGAACATCCGCTGCGGCTTCCAATTGGCTGCAGGAACTTCCTGCAGCCATTGGAAGCCGCGCCTTGGTTTCCGAACGTTTTGGAAGTTGAACGGACTTCAGGAACGGATTCGGTTCGGCTTCCGAGGTACCACTGTACTTGGGTGCAGATAAACAACATGAAATGTGACGTGCATCTGTTGAAGAAATCGCACTTGAAAATGATCAAAGGGGCGAAATCTCCATAGGCGAAGGTTCTGGGTTTCTGATACACTTACTTTTGAGGGAGGTGTCCTTTTCTCTCTCCTGAAAGTCATTTTTCAGGACACCTTGGAACTCCACATCCCAAAGTTAAGTGGGGAGGAACACACAGTCTTGAGTCTAGAAAGCCTTTCCTGTCCAAGTTTTTTGTTTTATATTTAATTTTTATTTATGAATTTATAAAAGTGCAAAATACAGAACTGAAGAATAAGTGAAAGAAAAGGAAGGAAAAAAGAGAAAACAGATGCATTACATCAGTACTTTTTTTCTTTAAAAATGTTTAGGGGTACTCTCATTTTGAATCAAGAAAACCACCATTTTAGAGTTCAAATCGGGGGAAATAAATACAGTAAATGGACAAAAGTACAAAGATACACAAAAATGTTTAGGGGTATGCGTACCCCCAGAAAAAAAGCACTGCATTACATCAATCCATAATTCTATTCCATCGACTTCCCGTCTATCCTTCCATGGCTTCCTAAAGTTTCCCATTCCTGCTGCATATTCTGTTTTTTCTAACTATTTAAACATTCAAATTATTCTCCTTCTAAACTATAACTGCTGAACTTACTCCAAACCGATTAAAGTTCTAACACTTTTACAATGGTTTTCTAAGTAGTCTACAAATGGCTTCCATTCCTCTTAAAAACCTTTCTCTTCTTGGTCTCTAATTTTGCCGGTTAAGCTTGCTAATTTTGCATATTCCGTTAATTTCATCTGCCACTCCTTGGTAGGGACTATCTCCTCTCTCCATCTTTGTTCATATAGGATTCTCGCTGCTGTAGTGGGCATACATAAACAAATTTGTTTGTTTACTTGGTACCTCAGATCTCATTATTCCTAACAGGAAGGCCTCTAGCCTCTCTCCTGTTTACGTTTCTGGGGACAGAGCCCATCCCACAAGCTTACAACTTAAAAGACATGGCACATGAGGAAAAAAGGATGTGAGGGTAGAGGAAAAAAGCAAACTCAGATGCCAAGCTTTAAAGTTAAATAGAATGTCTTGGGGCAGAGCAAAGCTAAGTAGCTTCAAACTTCTGGATGGGAAGGCTCATTTAGAAATCTAAATAAGCAAACAGGAACCGGTTGAAAAGAAAGAGAGCACTCCTAGCCAAAGGTTTGGAGCTGCCTAGCTTTGCTGTGGCCCCACCCACAAGACATTATATTTAGCTGTAAGTATTGGTGCCTGAGTTTGCTTTTTTCCTCTACCCTCCCCGTAATTTTCCTTGTGTGACATGTCTTTTAAATTATAAGCCTGTGGGGTAGGGAATAATTTTAAACAAGAGACCAGGATGACTGGGGAGGAGTGAGATTAGACCTTCAAGAGTAAGGATGGGGCGGGGGGAAATGCTGTACCTAATTCACACTTTGCAAAACTATATGGAAATTGTAACACGGCTATCCTGTGAAATGGGCCCTTCTCCAAATTTTGTAAGGCAGTTCTCAAACCTAATGTATGTAGAATGTAGATATTATGGCAAAGTGTGCATCGAAGTACAGTTATACCTCATGTTATGGACGCTTCAGGTTATGTGTTTTCGGGTTGCGGACCGTGGGAAACCCGGAAGTACCAGAACAGGTTACTTCCGGGTTTTGCCGCTCACGCATGTGCGCAGAAGCGCTAAATGGCGCTTTGTGCATGCGCAGAAGCCAAATCACGCCTGCGCAGACGCGGCGCTTCAGGATGCGAACGCTGCGGGTTGCAGTCGTGCCTCCATCAGGATTACATCCGCAACCCGAGGTTCCACTGTACATACAGTATATTAGTGAAAATAACAGACAAAAATGCAGAGAGTTTAGGAAAATTGCCTGCAAAAACGTATACTGCCTGGAAAACTGCATACAAAAAACTGCATACAAAAAAACCCTGCATACTGGGGGGGGGGGGGGAATTGTGAGGACTTTGTAAAAGAAAGGTGGTGAAACGAACTTAAAGTTGGAAGAATGAGACACGGAAATTGATGGATTCGGCCACCCCTATTCCAGAGAGAGAAAACCACTGCCACATCAGAATGTGCAAACTTGGAAACTGCACCAGATTCTCTGGCTAAGGCCAAACCACTTTTCCTGTGTTTGGGGGAAATAACCCACATCCTTGGGCAGTTCGAAAATAAAAACCACCGCCCAAAATATAGCCATCTATACGGGATATATTTTATGACCATCTGGCTGCTGCAATGAAATTTTTGAAAAACAAGACCTCCATTGCTTCCCACAATCTTGCAAAATGAGAAGATGTGACTTTAATTGCTGTGCTCGTGGCACAGCTGGAAGATTTTGGGGCACATGTCACCAGCTGTTTCCACTTCTCCCAGAACTTCTCCCAGCCCCAAATCCAGACTAAAATGTAGGCTAGCAGGTCAGCTTCCGGTTGCTGTTGTTTCGAAGGCATGGAGATGGCAAGCTGGTGCTTTGATCCGCCCCAAAAGAAGGCCCTCCTACGCAACTCGTAGGGCCAGGAGTTGAGAGGAAGGTGACATTTTCATAGACTTGGAAGCTCTCCCTTTGCCTAGAGCTTCGTGGCAGCAGCTGGCTGGCTCCCAGAGAGCTTATGCGTAACTAAGGGCGGGGAATTCATTGGGTTCAGTTTGCTTTTAAAGACGAACCTGTCCAGTTTGCACTTTATGGGAACTGAAATGTGGCCGTACTGCAGAAGTCACACTCCTCTGAATGTTGCAATTCAGGAATAATAATAATAATAATAATTAATAATAATAATAATAATCCCCAGCCACTCTGGGTGGCTTCCAGCAAAATACAGTGGTACCTCAGGTTAAGTACTTAATTCATTCCGGAGGTCTGTTCTTAACCTAAAACTGTTCTTAACCTGAAGCACCACTTTAGCTAATGGGGCCTCCTGCTGCTGCCGCACCGCCAGAGCACGATTTCTGTTCTCATCCTGAAGCAAAGTTCTTAACCCGAGGTAATATTTCTGGGTTAGTGGAGTCTGTAACCTGAAGCGTATGTAATCCGAGGTACCACTGTATTAAAATACAGTAATGCATCAAACATTAAAAGCTTCCCTAAAGAGGGCTGCCTTCAAATGTCTTCTAAAAGTCTGGTAATTGTTCTTCTCTTTGACATCTGGTGGGAGGGTGTTCCACAAGGCAGGTGCCACCACTGAGAAGGCCCTCTCCCTGGTTCCCTGTAACTTGGCTTCTCGCAGTGAGGGAACCGCCAGAAGGCCCTCAGAGATGGACCTCAGTGTCCAAGTAGAACGATGGGGGCGGAGACGCTCCTTCAGATATGACTGTGTTGTGTCTCTTCAGTTGTCGATACACGCAGGCAGGGAATGCCTTGCCTTGCTTTAACTGTGTGTGCATCTACACGTGCAAGTCGCCCTGAGAGCCGCTCTGGCCGTAGGGCATTGTGCAAGTGCTCTAAAAACAAAGCCATCATCCTCTCTTCTGGGCCGGCAGGTGCTGCTTCCAGCATGACTGCTGCTACGGAGAAGCCGAGAAGGAGGGCTGCTCCCCCAAGTTGCAGAAGTACACCTGGGAGTGCGAGAACAACTCGGCCAAGTGTGGTGAGTGGATATTCCCCTGGCGGGGAGGAGCTTTGCTGCCATAACGGCAGCTGTATCTGACAACCTCCCCTCCTGCCCTCTCTTAAAGGTAAAGGGACCCCTGACCATTAGGTCCAGTCGTGGCCGACTCTGGGGTTGCGGCGCTCATCTCGCTTTATTGGCTGAGGGAGCCGGCGTACAGCTTCCGGGTCATGTGGCCAGCATGACTAAGCCGCTTCTGGCAAACCAGAGCAGTGCACGGAAACACCCATTACCTTCCCGCCGGAGTGGTACCTATTTATCTACTTGCACTTTGACGTGCTTTCGAACTGCTAGGTTGGCAGGAGCAGGGACCGAGCAACGGGAGCTCACCCCGTCGCGGGGATTCGAACCACCGACCTTCTGATCAGCAAGTCCTAGGCTCTGTGGTTTAACCCACAGCGCCACCCGCGTCCCTGCCCTCTCTTAGGGATGCCCTTTTAAGAGACTCCTTTTGCATTTTCCATTTCTTCTCAGAACCAAGGGCAAAGATTGCCCGCTTGAAACTGCCCAGTAAGCTACTCCAAGCAGGCATGGCTTCAGAGCTGGGTTGGTAGGGTATCCATGCTGCAGCTGGATCGCTGGAGCCGACCCCAGCAGCTGGTCCCACTGGCATGGAGTTTGGCAGCATTGCAGCCCCCAATTGCCCCCTTCATTCACCCTGGTGGCCATATCTGCTAGTAGCATCAGCAGCCCTCTTTGCCTAGGACCTGAATGCAATGCTCAGCATCCTGACACCAGGCCCTGCACTGCAGGGAAAACAACACGGCCCTGATCCGGCTTGGATTCTTTAGCTGCTATTCCTGCATTGCATGGGGTTGGACTAGATGCCCCTTGTGGCCCCTTCTGATGCTACAGTTCTGTGATTCTAAGGCCCAAGAGATAGTCTAGCTGTAAGCAAGGAGCACAGCTGTCGACCGTCCCTTATTTGGCGGGAAACTCCCTTATACCAACGCCATGCTGTCCCTTATTGATGATGTCCCTTAAACTTCCCGGGTTTCAAAGGAAACAGCTCCTCTCCCTCCCTCCCTGCCAGCCAGGGAGGAGGGAGGCTCCAAATGTGTTGCTTGGCTGCCCGGCCCGCCCCCTCCGGCCTCCTCTCACCAGCCTCGGCCCCAGGGAGCCCCTCCCCGCCGGGACTGGCTGGAGCCTCAAGCCCTTCCGCCACCATCCTCCTCGCAGCCGCCGAACTGAACGTCTCTGCCTGGGGCCTCCCCTCTGCCCGTCACCGCTGCTCCCGCTAGGCCGTACTGCGGCTGCGCCGCCGAAGGACCCAGATGAGATGGGCAGCCTGGCACAGCCTATGAATTGCTGAGGAGCCTTGAGAGGAGAGCGAGGGCAACCATAGAGAAAGCAGTTCAGAGAGAGGAGGCGGAGGCAGAGGCGCGGGCAGGTGTTCCAAGGGCTAACCACAGAGGGGGAAAGCAGAGGAAGGACCGCAAGCGTTTCTCCCATAGATTTGTAGTGGTGGACTAGCATAGATGGTCTGATCTGCGGGTTTACTTCGGGCGCTATTCCCGCTCCCTTCCTCCCGCCCTGCCTGATGGAACTGAGAGCTGCAGATGGAGCACGAGAGAAAAGATACAGAACTGCAGCAGCATCTTCGTAGCTTGGACTTCGTTTTGCGCAAAAAGCGGTTGCTGCTTGTAGTTATTTAATTGCAGTGTTTCATCAGCCGGTGTCTTGAGTAGCAACCTCTGGAAATGAAGGGCTAAAAACCGGCGCTGCTCTCCAAAATTATCTGGTCCCTTTTAACTTCGTATTTCAGCTGGTTGTCTAAAATCCCTTATTTTGGCTGCTGATCCCTTATTTTCGAGGCTGCTGGTCCCTTATTTTCAAATCTGTAAGTTGACAGCTATGGCAAGGAATTTCAGAGAGGTGTCCATGTCAGATTAAGCAGGTGTGGGGAAGCTTTGGCCCTCCAGATGCTGCTGAACTACAAATTGGGACGTTGGGGATGTCGTGGGATAGTTCAGTAAATATGCAGGTTTTGTGTGTGACCGCTGTGAAAAAAGGGCAAATTCCACGCTAGGGTTCATTAGGAAAGGAATTTATCACCGTGCTGTTATACAAATCTAGGGGGCGACAGCATTTGGAGTACAGTTCTGGTTGCCTCGCCTCAAAAAGGATATGGAAAAGGTTCAGAAAAGGGCAACTGAAATGTTCCAATGGGATGGAGGAAAGATGGCAGCTTAGAGGAAAGGCAAGAGGCGACATGATAGAAATTTTTAGGATTACGCATCGCATGAAGAAAGTGGAGACAAACTTTTCTCCCTCTTTCGTAACACTGGAACTTGCGGACATCTATCAAAGCTGAATGTTGGAAGATTTGGGATAGATAAAAAGAAAGGATTTCTTCACTCACTGCATGGTTAAATTGTGGAACCCGCTCCCACAGGAGGCAGTGATACCCACCAATTTAATGACTTAAAAAGATTAGCCAAATTCATGGAGCAGAGGGCTGTTTATGGCTGCTAGATGGGAACTGGGAATCTAGGGCAGTAGGTTAAGGGAGGCTGCCCTACCCACTTACAGTGGGACTTACTTCTGAGTAACCACACATAGGATGTGTTTCATCCCATTAGTGTTTCTGTCATTCCTAAAGACACTGGCCCTTCCAAGACCCTGGGCATCCAATTTTATTCAAAATATTTAGTATCTAAGTAAGTATTTCATTCCCTCTCGTTCTACTGAAGGCCAGAAAAATCTGCGCACTCTGGTACCCATTTTGCAATGCCTCGAATGACGGGCTTGATTCCTGGTCTCCCTTTTTCTTTCCACAGAGGATATAGAAGACAAGTGCCAAAAAATGGCTTGCGAATGCGACCGCGAAGCAGCCAAGTGTCTGGCGAGTGCCCCCTACAATTCCCAGTATTTGTTCTGGCCGGATACTTTATGTGGGTCGTTCAACCCTCAATGTGAAGATGATTAAGAAAGGGCGTCACTTGGGCCAGGCTTCACAGACATGGGACGTTCCCCTCCTCGAGTCACTTCTCAAAAACAAATCAAAGCGGCTCTAGATTTCACCCAGCTTTGGATGGGTGTTGTCTAGACCAACTTCCAAATAATTTCAGCCATTCTTCAAACAAGAAACATTTCCCCAAACAGAAGGGGATAACATGCTCCAACCCAGCTCCTTGGCCCAGGTGACACAAAGCTGCCTACCTAACCTCGGTACATCTCATTTCAATTCAGTATGTGATATTCTCCTCTGGGTTATAGGTCTGAAGTGTCGTCCAGAAAGGACTCAGCCCCAAGAGTAACCATTTCCTTATCTTGTATACCCCAGGCAAAAGTTTGCTTGACCATGAAACCTCAGACCAGCCTATCTCACAGGGCTGTTGTGAAGGGAAGAAGGGGGAGAGGGAGAAGAAGAAAGGTTTTTGGTAAAAATGTAATACTAATAATAAATATTAGAAAAAAAATCTTCCGTTTTAATTCTTAAAAATGTTCATATGCAAATCTGAAGATCATATCATTACAAACGCAGAGTCAAGTTTAATTTATAGGGGCACATCATTTAAAATAAAGCTAATCTTGGTTTTGGCATACATTTAACGAGTGACAACAGGAGGCGTTCATCTACGTACAGGGAAAAAGCCCACCGTCTCACAATCAATTGGTATTTACGTGCAGAACATCTTTCCCCTTTTTTTTCTAAAAGAAAAAGTGGTAGCAGTTGGCAAGTAGATCTAGTAAATCAATACAGCAACAGAAATTACTTCAAATTCACAAACACGACCAGAGCTGTGTGTATAAGGAAAAGGGGTCCGGGTCAGGATCTGAGCCATTTTTAGAAGGGTCAGGTGTCTCTTAAGGGTATACAGCTGCTTAACGTGTAAATGCAGGACTCGTTTTGCACGAAAAAGGAGCCTGACTGCTTCGATTTCTCATCAGGCTTCTTGTGCGGCATGGCCAGATACAGAGAGTGGCACACAAAGGTTGGCGCTTCGATTAGTCCAAAAGCAAACGTTCTGATTATAGGGAAATTAATTGTTCCTTCTCGAGGAAAAGCAGAAAAGCACCTCCCTTCACTTGTTTCCGCCGTCACAGCTTTGAAAAGGAAGACTTGCTGCAAAAGTAGGTGTGCCATTAAAAAAAAAAATCACAAGTTTTGTCACTGTGGAAAGAAAATTAAATTGGCAGCTCCCTGGCACCAGATGGTTCAGGACTGAACAGCACAGTGCCGATCCCAGAACATGCCATCATAGCACTTGAGTTTCCAAGCGACGGATTTCTTTCACCACAAGATCAATGTTTATAATTGGGTTAAAGTACAAAGCCCAGTAGAACAGGCAGTTGCAAACAAACTGAGGAATAACTGGCCAGAAAATAGCCATGAGGAGTCCCTGGGTGGACACTTTCCAGAAATGGCCCCACATCCGGTGAGGAATTGTCCTAGATGGGGAGGGAAAAGAGCAGATTAGAGCCCTAGATCTCATTTCCAATGAACCTTTGGAACTCTTGCAGAAGCTGCACTAAAAACATCCTTGCGCACACACAACCGTTCAGGGAAAGCAAACGTGTTCAATCATTTACAGGAAAACACCACCGTAATAGTTTTAAGGAGTTTTAAACAAGCTCAAAAGGGAAACTAAGAGAAAGGAGGGAGGGGAGTACCAAAAACGGGGGGTGGGCCTCCAACATGTACAGGAAATGTGTGGTTCACGACGCTCCTTTTCGTTTCAAATGAAGGTTGCTTATCTGGAGCACTCTTAAGTCACATGCTTTTCACTGGAAAGCAATTTGCTCATAAACGAGACATGTCAAGTTAACCTTGGGGACTTTTTGATATCCAAAAATAAAAGATCCCTGGCACACCATTGCACAACTAGCTTTTCCTCCCCTGAGCAGGAAGAAGCTGAGTCACAGCTGGGAGATGGAAAAGTAGGAATCTCTCTATTCAGTGCAAGTTCTCTCTTTGATTTCCGCAAAAAGACGGTGATAGAGAGAGAGAGGGAAACATTAAAGGGATTTTACAAGTACAAAAACAGGGTTGCTAATTCTGGAAGGTAGGAGGGTCCGAGAGGGACTTACTTCAGCTCCCTTCTTGACCACAGCCTCCAGAAGGAGAAGAGCTCCAGCACAGAAAGCAGCATGGCGTTGACGATGATGAAGCGGGACGTCCAGTAGTGCACCTCTAACCAGTCCCAAGCAAACTCAGCTATTAGCTGGTAGGGCAGGAAAGAGTATTTCACAAAGAATTCTCGCCACTGCTTCCAAGCAGGCTCCTTCAGGTCCTGAAAGAGACAGAAAGTGTTCAGGGAAAGCAGGCTGGGCACAACAATAAAATATCTCTGGTTCAAATGTTGCCATCAGAATTTGGTTCTTGCTACTGGCATGCTCAAAATTTATTGACCGCTTTTCCTTGAAAGCAAATAAAAATATTTCTGCCCATAAGTGGCTTAGGATCTCTGTGTGTGTGTGTGTGTTCAATTTAGCCCAAAGCAAAGCCATTTCAGATGGACAGCAGGCTAGAAAAACACGCCCGTCAACACTGGGGATACCAGAATGGCTCTTGGTTAAACCATGGGTAGGCAAACTAAGGCCTGGGGGCTGGATCTGGCCCAATCACCTTCTACATCTGGCCCGCGGACGGTCCGGGAATCAGCGTGTTTTGACATGAGTAGAATGTATCATTTTATTTAAAATGCATCTCTGGGTGATTTGTGAGGCATAGGAATTCATTCATTCCCCCCCCCCAAAAAAATAGTCCGGACCCCACAAGGTCTGAGGGACAGTGGGCCCTGCTGAAAAAGTTTGCTGACCCCTGCTCTTAAAGATGACGATGCTGGTAATCTTGGCAGGAAGTATTTTCTTATCTCAGCATTTAATGTTACAGTGGGGCTTAGGATTTCCCAGGAAGTGCGATCCCTGGAGCGAGCACATTTTGTCCATATTAGGTATATGCCACCTTTGGAAAACAGGGTTTTTTTTGCTAAGGACAAGCGAGTATCTCTAAGGAAGCATAACATCAAGGAAAGGCACCCTGTATCGCTGCAAATATCTTTTTTAAAAAGGTAAAGGACCCCTGACAGTTAAGTCCAGTTGCAGACGACTCTGGGGTTGCAGCGCTCATCTTGCTTTAGAGGCCGAGGGAGCTGGCATTTGTCTGCAGACAGTTTTTCCGGGCCATGTGGCCAGCATGACTAAGCTGCTACTGGCACAACAGAACACCGAAACCAGAGCAGCGCACGGAAATGCCGTTTACCTTCCCGCCGGAACGGTACCTATTTATCTACTTGCACTTTTTGGCGTTGGGAATCTGTGTACGTGCAGCTACTCACACAGAGTCAATTAAGGTTTGGCAGACAGCCAGAAGGCAATCTGAAGGAGTAAGTCTGCCTGGTGATAACAGAGACATGGTTACAGCTCCCTGATTGGTCAAGCTCTCTCAAGGGAGTGATAATTAATGGCCTACTAACTGGAATGTGTTAGTTCAGAAGTTCAGTGTTCAGAGGTTCAGGTGTAGGAGTTGTGAGTCGTGTCAGAGAGAGCTAGCAAAAGATCAGTGTTCCGTTCCTGTAAATAGTCCACTGTATATAACAAACACTTAACTACAAGTTCCTGGTTCCTGCTTCGTCTATCCTGCCTGCAGCCAAGTTGCCAATTGCTTCCGTGGATTCTGCGTTTACTCTGCTAGGTCTGGCTAAGGTCCTGCCCTGCAACTAGTCAGAAAGTTGCGAAACACCAAATAGGTTTTACCAATATTTTGAACTGCTAGGTGGACAGGAGCTGGGACTGAGCAACGGGAGCTCACCCCATCGTGGGGATTCGAACCACCGACCTTCTGATCAGCAAGCCCAAGAGGCTCAGTGGTTTAGACCACAGCGCCACCCGCGTCCCTCATACAGTGGTGCCTCGCAAGACGAAAATAATCCGTTCCGCGAGTCTCTTCGTCTAGCGGTTTTTTCGTCTTGCGAAGCAACCCTATTAGCGGCTTAGCGGCTTAGCGCTATTAGCGGTTTAGCGGCTATTAAAGGCTTAGCGGCTTAGTGGCTAAAAGGCTATTAGCGGCTTAGCGGCTTAGAAAAAGGGGGGGGAAGCGAAAAAAATCGCAAGACTCGCAAGACGTTTTCGTCTTGCGAAGCAAGCCCATAGGGAAATTCGTCTTGCGAGGCGCATCGAAAAACGGAAAACCCTTTCGTCTAGCGGGTTTTTCGTCTTGCGAGGCATTCGTCTTGCGGGGCACCACTGTATCTTTATGCGGTGGCAATTAATGTATTTGGGGTCTGCCAAGCCTGCAGAGGAACACAGAAATCTGCTTCACACTAAGGCCCCGCCTGCTCCATACATTCAAAGCAGTTTCATGCCACTTTACACAGTCTTGGCTTCCCCCAAAGGATCCTGGGAAGTCTAGTCTGTTAAGGGGGCTGAGAGTTGTAAGAGACACCTGCTCCCTTCATAGAGCTATGGTTCTAAAGAATGATTTAGCAATCAATCCCAATGTGTAGAGATATCCCACATTTTCTACCAGTGATAACAGTATTTTTAGTTACTTTTTTCTCTTCTCTATACAGTCGTACCTTGGAAATTGAACGGAATCTGTCTGTTCAACTTCCAAAACATTCAGGAACCAAAGCACAGCTTCTGATTGGCTGCAGGAAGCTCCTGCAGCCAATCGGTAGCCAGGGAAGCCGCACCAGACGTCCAGCTTCTGAAAATCATTCAAACACTCATTTCTGGGTTTCGATCGTTCGGGAGCCGATTTGTTTGGGAACCAAGGTGTTTGAGATTCAAGGTACAACTGTAATAGTGTTTTGTAAGAATCATGAGTACTCTATTTTATATTTTTCTTTATTATTATTATTTTTGAAATATTTCTATTTATTATCTTTTTATAAATGTGTTGGATTCTAGAGCCCAATGTGTTAAAAACCTTCAGAAAATTGTTAAATAAAATGAAATACAAAAGCCCTTGGCTTGCTGCCCCCATGATGTTTGCCCCCATTTTCGCTCCTGGGGCCATTGCTCACAGGGCTTTTGGCGAGGGTCGCTGATCTGCAACCTCAAAGCATTCTGTACTGCCGCCCCACAAAACCCCTTCCCACTTTTTTGGTGTTCGGGAGGGGGGCATGTTCCCAAGGCGGACGTCTCCCGCTCTTACTTACTAGCAGCTTTGCAAGAATGTCCTCCAGCTCCTCCTCCTGCACGGGACAGATGGTGTGGAGGAAGGGGAGGAAGACGTCCGTGTAATCAAAGAGGTACAAGTAGAGCATGGTGAGCCGAGGGGAGCTCTTCAAGGCGTACAACAGGAACAGCGACTTCCCAGGATGCACCGCCTGGAATGCGAGGAAAGGGAGAGAAATGGGGGAGAGTCAGCCATTAGCCGGAACACATGAATACACGAGGAAGAGCAAACGGAAGCAAGGGAGAGTGCAAGGGGTCTTCTGTGAAATGCAGCTTTGTCTCACTAACCTCTTCACCCTCCAGGCGTGTAACATAAGATCCTAGTCATATTAAGTAAGGGTCACATGAACCCTGCCTAACTGGGGGAGAGGCTCTATCTTCTTCTGTTTTGGTGCTTCAGAGATCAGAGGCATCGTTATAGATAGCAGAATGAGAGATCACTGCCCCCACCTGACACCTCAGGGCAATCCTGCTCCCTCACTGCTCAGCCCTAATTCTAGATCACCAATAAACCAGTTAAAAAGAACAGGTTCCAACACCAACCCTCCTTTTTCCACATCCCACCACGGAGAAAACTGTCCATTTATTAATACAGTCGTACCTCGGAAGTTGAACGGAATCTGTTCTGGAAGTCCATTCGACTTCCAGAATGTTTGGAAACCAAAGCACGGCTTCCAATTGGCTGCAGGAAGCTCCTGCAGCCAATCGGAAGCCCCGTCAGACGTTCGGGTTCCAAAGAACGTTTGCAAACCGGAACAATCACTTGCGGGTTTGCGGCGTTCAGGAGCCAAAACGTCCGAGTACCAACGCATTCGAGATCCAAGGTACGACTGTACTCTGTTTCTATTCCTAAGTATGTCCTGATCCATAAGAGGATCTCTGTGGTTATGTCACGACTACTCAGCTTACTCAGGGATAATTTTTCAGGGATAAATTTTCAAAAACCTTTTGAAAACATAGGAGACCATTGTCAACTGATTCATCTCTGCTGGCATGCTTGGGGAGGGAAAAAACCCTCTAGATGTTGAGACAGGACCTACCCTGGCAAAAGCCATGCTGATTCTACTTCAGCAAGGCTTGTTCCTCTTGCTTGGCAATTTTACCTGTTTAGTGGGTTTCCCCACTACTGACGTTAAGCTAACCGGCCTTTCATTCCCCGGATCCCTATTATAAATTAGTTCCCCGTAATTAATCAGCAGGAGGGGATTTGCTCTGTGGATTTCTCCCTTCAGGCCAGCCTGCATCAAGCAGACCAGAGTGTAATTGTGTAAGAAATCATTAGAGTAGGCAGTGGGGAGGGAACTTGCCAGCATTAAATTGAACAATGGGGTGCACACTGTGGCATTTGCTCTCAGATACAGGAAATTCCACGGAAATTGGGGAGACTCCCTGCTCCTTCGTAAAATGGCTTCAAGCCAGGATACGATACTTTTATTTTATTTACGTATTTATTACATTTCTATAGCACTTTTATCTTCCAAGGAGCTCAAGTTGGTGTTCATGGTTCTCCTCCTCCCCATTTCATCTTCACAACGACTCTGTGAGGTAGGTTAGGCTAAGAGATGGCAACTGGCCCAAGGTCACCCAATGAGCTTCATGGCTGAGCGGGGCTTTGAACCCTGGACTCCCAGGTCCTAGTCCAACACTCAAACCATTACACCGCACTTGGGCGACACAGGCTGAAGACAGGATGGGGACCAGACTCAAGAGCAGGGCTGGGTCGCAGCAGGGATGCCGAGGATCAAAACACCACAAGGACAGAAGAGTACCATATTTTTCGCTCCATAAGACGCACCCCCCCCTAAAAAGTAAGGGGAAGTGTGTGCGCGTCTTATGGAGCGAATGCAAGCGGGAGGCAGGCGGGAAAAGCCCCCAAGAGCCGCACACACGCTCCGTGCGGCTCTTGCGGGCTTTTCCCCGAGGAGGGAGAAGGGACTGACTGGCCGCTTTTTCCCTCGGGGAAAAGCCCGCAGGAGCCGCGCACCCTTTAAAGAGCGTGCGGCACTTGCTGGCTTTTGTGGGAGGTGGGGAAAGGGACAGAGGGCAGCCCCTCAGTCCCTTCCCCCACCTCCCGGAAAAGCCCCCAAGAGCCACACTCCCTTTCACGAGCCGCGTGGAGCATGTGTGCGGCTCTTGGGGGCTTGTCCCCTGAGGAGGGAGAAGGGCAGCCCGTCAGTGACGGGGCTGCCCTTCTCCCTCCTGGGGAAAAGCCTGCAAGCGCCGCACACATGCTCCATGCGGCTCGTGAAAGGGAGCGCTAAGCAGAGCCTGGGATGCATACAGACTCTGTGCAGCGCTCCCTTTAAAGAATTTTTTTCCCTTGCGTTCCCCCTCTAAAAACTAGGTGCGCCTTATGGTCAGGTGCGTCTTATGGAGCGAAAAATACGGTAATTTGGTGCAGGGGCTAAAGGTCTACGCCAATGGAGGCGGGACTTCCTGTAACACCCTCTCACCTTGTACTCCCAAAGGTTCTGCGGTGGTTTGACGCCCAGCATCTTCACACGTTCCAGTTCCGTCATAATGGCCTTCCTGTGGCTACTGTTCTCTACATTGTAAGGAGCCTTTGAGAAGTCCTCGTCCGTGAGCGTCAGCAGGAGCCTGCAAGACCAGGAGTTACTGTGACGCGAAGGAAACGCGCTCTGCCCTGCTCCAAATCATGCTGAACTACCAAATCGAATATCACCATCAAGACAAGACAGGTCTGTGGATATTTGCACTGAGAGCAAAGCGCATCTGCCTACTCTAGAATTTAGACATGGTCCTAGCAAGATGACTAACAGGGAACTATTGCTAACAGCCACGCTACAGATTAAAAACTTACTTTGAACACAACAAGACTTTTGTTTTGTTTTGCCCCTGTGTTCACATCACCTGAGGAGCACAAAATCTTTTATAAGCAAGGGACCAGGTAAAATGAAGTTTCTCTCTCAATAATCTCAGAGCATCACCAAAGGGATCTTCCTCACCTCCCATTAACGCGCTCAAGTAAAAACCTCTCCTTGTAGAGGGAAGTCCAGGGTCCCAGCTGCCCCAGCCAGTGTACCACCTCCCCAGCAGTCCATTTCGCAACGGGTTTGTGGACGAGGAGGTCATCTTCCGACTCCCGGCTGCTCCAGTGATAGCCGAGCAAAACTACCTAGAAAGCAGTGAAGAGGGTCCATGACGGGTAATGCACAGCGGTGACTGGGGTGACTATAAAACATATTAAACATGTTCCAGATGTTTAATACAAGAGCAAAGCACCCAGCGGGGTCCAAAGGATAGTGCTGGACTTGATTGATTGATTGATTGATTGATTGATTGATTAATTGATTGATTTTAATTATATGCTGCTTTTCCACGACGAGATGTGCCCAAAACAGCTTGCAGCAAACATTCAAAAGCATCAGTATAGAGAGCACTGGAAATACAAATATTCTAAACACGGCACATGCCAGTGAATTCAAAATTACAAAAATCAACAATTTAGCAAACACAGAATAATTTCAATATTACAAAAAACAAACAAAAACAACACCACCCAATGTAGGCTTAAGTATAGTCATACCTTGGTTCTCGAACGCCTTGGTACTCGTGCGTTTTGGCTCCCGAACGCCACAAACCCGGAAGTAAGTGTTCCGGTTTGCAAACATTTTTTGGAAGCTGAATATCCAACGCGGTTTCTGCTTAACTGCAGGAAGCTCCTTCAGCCAATCAGAAGCCGCGCCTTGGTTTTTGAATGGTTTTGGGAGTCGAATGGACTCCCAGAACAGATTAAGTTTGAGAACCAAGGTACAACTGTACATAAATACAAAGCAAAAATGAACATTCACCAACAGTAAAGTTTCTGGTCTGGCACTCCAAGGAGCCTGGCTTAAATACAGCTTGGAGGGGGAGATGACATACAGCTGGAAAGCCTGATAGCCAAGGACTCATTGGGTGACTCTGGGACAAGAACACCCTCCCATAACAGCACGGTGGAAGCGCTAGGGAATATATTATGGGAGCCCTGCAGCTGAAGCGAGCACTAAGCTTCATGCACCATGTCAAACATTACTCTTCCCTCTGGGTACCTTTCCACTTTCTAGTCTCCAGCATTTTCTTTGGGGACATCAGCCTGTAGGAGGGGGAAAGAGGTGGAAACCTACCTGGTGGCCGCAGCCAAATGCCAGGCATCCCAGCTACTGAAGAAGGAAGGGCCAAAGCTCAGTGCTAGGGCATCTGCATTGTATCTAGAAGGTCCCAGGTCCAATTCCTGGGGTCTCCAAATAGAGCTGGGAATGTCCCCAGTCTGAAACCCTGGAGATTCATGGCCAACCAGTGTCGACAAACTGAGATGCATGGATCAATGGTCTGACTCAATATAAGGCAACTTCCAAGGGCAGACAAAAACCAAATCTAGTAGCTGCGAACCTCTATAGCAGCGGTTCTCAACCTGTGGGTCTTCAGATGTTGTTGGACTACAACTCCCATCATCCCTGAGCTCTGGCCTTGCTAGCTAGGGGTGATGGGAGTTGTAGTTCAACAACATCTGGGGACCCACAGGTTGAGAAAGGCTGCTCTATAGGCTTCCCTTCACCTTTCCTGCTCAAGGGAACTAAGATGGAGGGCAACAGGATGTCCTTTGAAATTTCTCTGAAGGGGCCCATTAAGTCAGGAGACTTGCTAAGTTTTCTGCAACTATACAACCAGATCTTCAAAAACCCATCCTCAGCTTTATGTCCCACCAGCACAGGGCTTTTTAAAGGGGGAGACTTACAGCCACACAAGTTAGCGCTGTCAGCACACCGGAGAAAAACCCCCCTCCTCGAGGATTAATTCGCCCCGCCGTTGGAGCTGCAGAGGTCTGATCGCTCCCGTATTTCTGAAAGGCGGCAAGGCTGAGGGACGCGTCGCTGTTCTGCTGGATGTCGTCCTTCCGCTGCTCAATAGCATCTGGAAACAGTTTTTCGATTGCATCCCTAGAAAAAGAGAGCGTTACTTTGCAAGACTTCTTCCTGCAGTTTGCGGCCAGGCTGTATCTGGAGAAGGGGCCTTCTCCTCTGGGGCACGTGGCTAGAATGCTGGACTGGGGAGACCTGAGTCCAGCTCACTGGTCGTGAAGTTTGCTAGCTGTCCTCAGGCCAACTGTACTCTCCTCTCAGCCTGGCCTACCTTACAGGACTGATAAATGAGCTACCATGAGCTCTGTAGGAGGATGAGTTGGGTACAAACAGGTGATAACGGTAAGTCATTCTGCTGGCTAAACCCTTTTAACCGGGGGGGGGGGGGGAATCTTTTATAACCACATTATCTCATGGACAGGATTCCCAGGGTGCCTGTGGTGGGCGGAGCTAGAAGCAGAAGGGGGAGGTGCAACTGATGTCAATCTCACCTGCAGACGGGAGACTGCATTTCAGCTACGCAAAACACACACACCCCTCTGTTCAGGGAAGCAAGAGGTACCATCACCTTTCAAGGACACATTCTAGCCACACAAAAATGTCTCAAAGAGGGTAGAGGGTGTGATGTGGGGAGAGGCCTGGAGGAGAACATCTGGCTATTAGCCTGGAACTCCTCCTCCAGTGGTTTGAACTGAAACAGCCATGGAGAGCACCAAGCGAGCTCTACAGTGGTCTTTCTACCCCAGGGAAGACTCATGCAATCCTGAAACGCTGAGACTGACAGTGGAGGGCATTTAGAGGATCTAAGAAGTAAGTAAGCCTTTCCCAAACCATGGAATTAAGAACAGCAAAAGTAGAGAAGAGGGGGAAATGAGTCCAGGATTTCTTTTTTTAATATATATTTTTACAAGTTGTGTGTCTTTGTTTCTCAATTTGATCCTTTTACATGGTTTTGTATGTATTGTGGTATTTATGCACTGTGACTTGCTGTTTTTACTAATTATAGTTTAGCAAATATTTATTGTAATTGTTAGGAGTGAATTTCTACCCAATGATTTTTTGCTGACATTTAATTTCATCGTGTACTATGATATTCTGATAGATTATTGAGTATTGCTTTGTTTATTTTAAAGTCATGTTTTTTATCATGGCTTTTTTTACATTGGATCAGATTGATATAAGGTGTATAATCTTTATTATTTCTTCAGCTTGCAGACTGCCTTGCGTATAGTAATATATACATGAAAAGTGAAATGAAAAATGAAATTAAAAGTATGAAAATCGTAGGACCAACGGATCTTACTAAGCAAAGAGGGCAGACTAACATATCTCAACCATTGTATGAAAACCACACATCACAGTCCTCAATTGCTAGAATCACCTGAGAAGAATGTTGACTTTGGGGAATCCTTCCCATTTCCCCCTGCATTCTGGACACTCGTTCTTCTTGGAAGACGTCCACCATAACGCCAAGCAATGCCTACAGAAGCTGTGCCCACAGTTCAAGGTGGTGGGATTGACGAGAATATCATAACAGCAATGGCAAGAGAATTCGCTGACTGATATCCGCCGGCTGACCCCGGGAGAAGCAGCTGTCTGAACTTCCAGCCTCTCCGACGGCCACGTCAAACCCTCCTCCATGTCCTCTTTGTACCTGCAGCAGCCAGCACAACACCCGCGCGTCCCTAGATCTTGAAGCACGCCACAAGCTATGGGAAGAGAGTGAGCCCGTTATGTTTCTCCATGAACACAATCCAATGTGTAAAGAAAAATGCATTGTTAATGCAATGAGATAACTTGTTGTTGTTGTTGATTAAATCTGTGTATTGCCCATCATCCAAAGATCAAAGGGTGGTTCACAGCATAAAAATACAAAACAAGAACAGAGCACATAATAAAACAAAAAGAAACCAATAACCCCATCCTCCCAAGCTCATTTAAAAAGCCATAGACTATTAATCAGCCAAACACCGGGCTGAAGAGGAACGTTTTCGCCTGGCACCTAAAGATGCATAGTAAAGGTGGTGGGTGAGCCTCCCTGGGGAGAGTGTTCCCCAAAATGAGGAGCCACTACAGAAAAGGCCGGTCATCATGTTGCCACCCTCTGGACTTCTAGTGGGAGAGGCACACAAAAAAGGGCCTCAGATGATAATTGCAGGGTCCAGGTCAGTTCATTAGGGGAGAGGCATTTCTTGAGGTACTGTGGTATTGAGCTGTTTAAAGCATTATAGGTCAAAAACAGCACTTTGAATTGGGTCCAGCCAGTGCAGTCAGGCCAGAATCGGTGTAATATGCTCAAATCCTCTTGAGCAACTTGGCCGCTGAATTCTGCACCAGCTGAAGCTTCCAAACCGGCTTCAGAGGCAGTGCCACGTATAACATGTTGTGGTAATCTAACCTAGAGGTTACCAGAGTGCAGACAACAGAAGTTAGGCTATCCCTGTCCAGATAGAGGAGCAGCTGGGTCACCAGCCAAAGCTGTTGGACTCTGGACCACTGAGGCCACCTGAGCATCAAGCAACAGCAAAGAATCCAGAAGTACTCCCAAGCTACATACTCGCTCCTTCAGAGGGAGGGCAACCTCATCAATGGCAGGCAACCTCCCATCCATCTGGTCTAAGGAACCACCCACTAACAGTGCCCCCGTCTTCTCTGGATTGAGCTTCAATTTGCTAGCTCTCATCCAGTCCATTATGGAGGCAAGACACTGGTCCAGCACTTCCGCTGCCTCACCTGCAGATGTAAAGGAGATGCAGAGCAGTGTGTCATCAGCATATTGCTGACCACGTACTCCAAAGCTCTGAATGACCCCACTTAGTGGTTTCATGTAGATGTTAAACAGCATAGGGGATAAAATTGAACACTGAGGAACCCCACACTGAAGGCTCCACAGGGCCAAAGAGCACAGCTGTAATGGGAGAGGCGATGTCTTCCAGTACTAGGTAACTCTGGAAAGGAATGTTGTTGTCACAACAACAAAGGAATTAAGAGTGCACACAGGCTCTTAATAATCCAATGGAAGGAGTTAATAATGACTAGATCCTTTATTAAATTATAATCTCTATACCGAGGTGGGGAGAAAGAGGCAAGAAAGGAAGATATGTTGACTTAGAGGGCTTTATGGGAACAAAAATTAGAAGAAACTCCTACCAATAGCCAATAGTACAGCAGTTTCTAACCATTTAATTATATGCATTTAAAAACATTTCTATCCAAAGCATTATCAGATTATCAAGATTACCCAACAATAAGATGTCTGAACAGGACTGCTTAGGTTTCTCAACTGCCAACAAGGCAGGCCAATATAAATTCCCAGTTATGCCAATGTTACCATCAAGTCTACATGCTTTCCTCCTAATGAAATACAGAATCACTCTACGTACCTGTGGTTGAATCCACATCTCACACAACTCTATTCCTACTAAGGAAAATTTCGTTGGTTCTAAAGGAAGAGATAAAGCAGGTTGTTCACTTCAGCAAACAAAAAAACCTCTCTTCAGCTGCTGTAAAGAATATTGATCAACAAACTGGCAAAAAGTGTCTCTCACACACTTTGGAACATGCAAGGGAAATCAAATTAAAAAGTTAATACAACTGCATGCCGAGAAAAGTTGCCTATGTCTATATTCTCCTGCAGGAACAGACTCTAATATCCCCTTTAGAAAATGAAGTCAGAAGCCCCAGAACGTTTGTTGTGTTTACTACAAATCTGGTTTCTTCCTCCCATGGGCTTTATGTAGAATTGGGAAAGTACGGTATATTTTAATGCCATGCTTGTAACACATGGGGGCGTGGCAGAGAGCAAATATGCTGCTTACATGTAGAAGGGTTACACAATCCACACAAACTGTTTGCCAATGGCTACTGCAAAACAAATGCAATCTACCTCTGGATATCACTTGCTGGGGGGGGGGGACAGCAGAGGGGGGCTGTTGCCTTCAGGCTGTGGGTACTTGAAAGGCAGCTTTTGGAAATGAAATGCGCAACTACTGTACACAGGCCTACCTTATTATGAGCTAGCAAAGCAGTCTTTTTGCTCTTCTAGGCCACAGGTGGGGAACCTGTAGCAATCCAGCTGCTGTTGGACTCCAACTCCCATCATCCCTGACCACTCTGGGTGTGGCTGATGAGATTTCAAAAGTCCGACAACATCCGGAACCTTCCCTTCCTCTGGATTAAGATAGCCTAATCCTGAATTAAGTTAAGACAGCAAATGAAGCCTCCATGCACAAGGAGTCAAAAGTACCAAATGCTGGGAACAAAAAACAGTGGAAGGTTGCCGCCTTCCATGCCTCATGAACATCCCAGAAGAATCTGCCAACAATTCTTGGAGGCGGTTTGCTGGGTAGGTTAGGCACACTTTGGACTGGCCCAGCAAATTTCACAGTTTCCATACACATCCTGCCTCATGAAACCTGGGACCTGTAGTTTAAGGGAACTGTAGTTTTGTGAGGGGAAGTTTCTTGTTCGGGGATTGCCTTAAACTTATTGTGCAGCCCTCCCTTTACAAACTTGTCTGGCACCAACACTGCTGTCGTTCTGGCACCCTTCAAACCTATTTGTTTGCTTCGTTTAAACGCTTTAAAAATTTGGTTTGCACCCTGCTTTGCTGATTTTTAAAACTGCCTCTTTTTAAAGAGCTCGGTTACTGTTTTAATTGTTTTAAAAGTTGCCACTTATTTTGTGCGTGCGTGTTGTGCCTCAACGTGCCCTTAGCCTGAGAGGAATCTCTCCACCTGCGCAGGAACCTTTAAATCTCTGTGTCATCCTCCTCTTCCTCCTCCTCCTCCTCCTCCCTGCCTCTGAACTCTCACCCTGCCTGAAGGGGTCGCCCAGAGAGGGGGGAAGAACTGAGGGAGAGAGGAAAGCGCACTTCCTCCCCACACTCTACCTGAGGATGGGCTGCTTGCTGGCAAACCTCCCATGTCATCTCTCACCACCACCACCACACATTATTATTATTATTATTATTATTATTATTATTATTATTATTATTTTATTATCATCATCATCATTATTATTAGGTTATCTCCAACATCGAATTATGGAGTTGGAAGGGAATCTCCATGTAGAATCGTAGAGTTCAGGCTGATTTGATTTCAACGGGTCTACTCCGAGTATAACTTACTCCTACACAACCCAGAAACGTGTTATATTATAATATCATCATCATCATTTGTGGGTTCTGCCCATGTAGGCCTTACACACCGCAGGCCCGTCGAAATGAACCAACCTTAGTTCCCACTGCCCGTTACTTTCAACGGGTCTACTCCGAGTAAAACAACCTCTACTGACAACAGCAGCAGCAGCAGCAGCAGCCGCGACGCCGCTTCGGCCTTTCCCTCCCCCGCCCCCTGACCCCTTTGGGGGGAAGGGGGTCCGGGCCCCTCCGACTCCCACCTCCTCCTCCTCTTCCTCACCCAGCTTGACAGCGGCGGCATCTCAGTCTCCTCAGCTGAGTTCCGCTGGGATCCGCTTCTGGGCGCGCATGCGTGGTGACGCCCGATGCCCCCTCTTTGGCTGACGTATCACTTACGCACGGGCGCCTCTTTGTCGCCTAGAGTGCAGCGCCGACCTGTACACAACTGGAGGGGCGTGGTCGAAATCCCGGAACCAACGGGGGGGACTTCCGGTTCACCTCGGCGGCCATCTTTGACCGACGCGGCTTACTAAAAGTCCTCACCTGCGTCTTGAGCATAGATAGGAGGAAGTCCTAGAGAGGCACGTTCCTTTGTCCGGGAGATCAGATTTCCGGTTTGCCCTCGCGCCATGTTTGAAGTGGGCGAATGCTCCCCAAACGGAGGGCGCCCTAACTTCCGCGTAGCTTGCGATTGGACAGCAGCTGGGTGGACGTGTCTCTTACGCAACGCAGCGCCATAGGCATCCGCTGTTGCTCATTTTCTCGGGGGGCGGGGGAGCGTAATGGTTTACGACAGCCCTGCAGTGTAGTCTGGTATTACTTATTTATCCCATTTACATCTTCTGCTTCTTTCAAGTGTAATAATAAAATTTAAGGTCTTATATATATATAATAAATGTTCATAAATGTACCAACCAAGCACGTACATAGATCAGCACAGGAAGACCGACCTGAAACCATTTTCCCAAGCTGACCAAATGTTTTCTCTTGTAGCAGGAAACCCCCCCCCCCATCATTCAGTTTGTACAAACTTCACACACACTCACACTCACACACTACATACACTACGCTTCTGTTATAAATTCATAGAAAATCAACCATACATCGGATTTGCACTGTTCCACTTTTATTTTACTCCATGAAGGAAGGACTACAAAATGGGGAAGGTTTGATACAGGCCAGCCATAATCCCTTGAACATCCCAGCACATCCACAGGAGCCCTGCCCAGTTGCTATGCCAACCCTGATGGTCCTAGACAGAAGACAATCAAGATCACAAAGAACTTGCATATGGGAGTGGATTCAGCATGGACTGGAACAAAGGATAATGATCAGATCTTCCCTCAGGGGGCAGGAAACTGCGACTACCTTTTGTCTTCCCTGCGACTTCCCTTTTGTCTTCTTCAGAAAATGACTCATGGGGTGGGGTAGAAGGGAACCAGCCAGGTGACAGGACACTCAGGTTACCACCACAACTCCTCCCTCAATCCCTCCTTTCTGTAATGTATGCATGATGTTTCTGGGGGTGGGCTTGATCTACAGGGTGGGAATTTCAAAAGTTTTTATAAGGTCTTGCACACCATTTTCTGTGTCTTTTCCTCTCCTGCAAGTGAGGGGAACACCCTGTTGCAACAGTTCAATAAAGGCCAAGCCTACAGGCTGCCGATTTGCTCCAATTTACTCTGGTTGGTGTCTTTACTTTTTGTCCAAGGGAGCCCTCGGATTTTTCCGGTAACACTCTGCAAGGAGGGAGGGCAGGAATTGGGTAATCACCAGTTCAAAGGAATGGCCAGACTACCAGGAAAGGCAATCAGATAAGGCATTATCAGATAACCTGGCAGACAGGAAAAACAACAACATTCAAATTTCTGTTGTAGACCACCTTTTCTGTGATGTAGGTATGATGTATAGAGGAGTGGTCTTGAGCTCCAGGGCAGGGAATTTAAAATGTCTATATAAGGGGAGGCACACCTTGGTTCTGGGTCCTCCTCCTTTCCTGTGTGTGAGGGGAGCACCCTGTTGCAACAGATCAATAAAGATCAGGCTTACTAGCTTCTTTGCTTCTCAATATTCTCTGGTTGGCCTCTGTTATTTTCTCCTACCAATGAAGGAGGTGAGGACAGGTGACCCCACCTAGGCCCGAAGTCACCCCCCCCCCAAAGCAGGCTCAAAGCTTCTCAAAGCTTTTCAAAATCATTTTCTCAGTAGTTAGAAGCATTTCGCTCTGCTGTAACAAAGGTAGCTGAATAAGAACAATGCCTTTTCGCTTCTCAGGCTAGATGACCTTGCCAAACAATACATTCAACTTGCAACTTTTCTTTCCGGGAACTGTGCCAATAGAGCAAGAGAAAGAAACATATCTTGAACACTCTGAAACCCCTTGGCTTCTCACCCCCTTTTCTGGGAAGGGCGCCTGGAGTCCACAAGAGTCCCAAGACAGGAGCTTTCTGTTCATGCTCAGGGGAACTCATGGGGCAGGACTCTTGAGGAGGAAGAGAAAGGGGAGGGAACTGAAGGGGAATATATGCTCTGTGCAAATGGCTGTGAACTCGTGCTTGTTTGTGAGTTATCACACTTGCTCCTTCTACCAGCCGGATGGTAGAAATAAAGCTTTTTCTCTGAAACTATTCCTTGAGTGTCTGTTGACTCCCATTTCCCAGTCCTGGGCGCAAAGAGCTCTTCTCACCTGAGGCTAAAAAGGCTACACCAATAGGACTCTATACAGGCTCTTGGATACCCATAAGGGGAAAAGCACAGATTTTGTTTAGAACACAAGAAACCCAGGGGAAGTTACCTCTCACCTTTCCGTCTCATCCCCACAACAATCCTTTGAGGTGGTTTAGCTTGAAAGATTGACCCTGCAGGGGACATTGAGGCTGAGGGGAGATTCGAACCCAGGTCTCCCTGGTCCTAGTTTGATGCTTTAACTACTACCACCATACTGGCAAGGCATATTACCACTATATTGATGGGGCCTCAAGCTCAGAGCTGCTTCTGACAACCTTGCAGTGTAGTCCAGTGTTGCTTTCCTCACGTTGCAAGGAAATGACGGGATGAGGCTAAGACTGGACTACAATAACCCTGCAGTGCAACCTACTATTACCCACATAATCATCCCTGGTATGCAGGTGGTGAGCAGAGGGTGAGAGAGAGAGAGAGGATTATGACAGCCCTGCAGTGCAGTCTTATTGATCTCCAGGTCACCAATTGGGACAAGGGTTAGAACAAGCCCAGTGATCCATAGGCATCGCGCATGGGCTGAGGCTCACAAACCAGTGTCTTGCCTCTGGCTCTGAAGGGAGAGGGAAGAGAGGGGGGAGGTAAAACTCCATCGTGTTTTAGCTAGCTCCAGCTAACAATTGTTTCTAGCTATGCAGGTTTAGCTCTGCAGGCCGGCAGTGGTTTTCCTGTCTGGCTCAGCTCTGCAGGCCGGTAGTGGTTTTCCCGTCTGACTTCCCACCTCAGCTGTGCAAAGATGCAAACATTTATAATGCGAAGCAAATAATATTTGCAAAGATCTGCAAAAGGGAGGGGGGGCTTAGCTAGCCTAATAAGGTAATAAAGTGTATCTCTGCCTGTTGATTGGGGAGCAACTGGGAGCCAAGCTTGCAGCTTCAGTATAAGAATGCTCGGAAGACAATAGGGGCGGCGGCCAGTCTTTGGAAGCTATTCCACTGGCTGTCTCTGCGCAGATTCTGCAATAAACCTTTTTCTCTGTGAAACCCACCCTGGTGTTTGCTTGACTCCTTCATGCTAACGGCAAGGGCACGAGGTGACTGGATCCGGAGCCCTTAGGTTCAGATATCCTAACATATCCAGCAAAAATAAATCCAATTAAATGGTTGTCTCCTCAAACTCTACGCTGAAGTTGATGCAGCTGAATGAATGCTTTTGCTGTCCTCTTTTTTCATGCAGACACCTTGTGCTTTTACTGAAGAAAGACAGTCAGTTAGGTTACCCTAAAACTGTTTGTGAATTCCCCCCCCGCAACCAGGCCTCAAAACTGTCCAAAATTCCTTTTCTGTCTTCTAAAAAATCCACAGCTAAAGTTTTCCTCTGCTTTCTGTTGCAAAGGCAAACCGTTACTTTTATCAGTACGAGAAGGCTTCAAAAAGGCTAATGAATAGGCTCTGTTCAAAGCAAGCCTGAGAACTGACTTTTATCTCGTTTGGTTGTAACACATCTTGGACATGCTGAACCGCTCTCACCCCCCCTTTCCTGGGAAGGGTGCCAAGAGTCCACAATAGTCCCAAGACAGGAGCTTTCTGTTCATGCTCAGGAGACACATGGGGCATAACTTTTTCAGAAGGAGGAGAAAGGGGAGGGAACTGGAAGGGGAATATATACTCTGTGCAAATGGCTGTGAACTCGTGCTTGTTTTGTGAATCTATCACACTTGCTCCTCTGCGCCGCCCCCCCCCCCGGCAGAATAAAAGCTCTTTCTCTGGATTTAACCCCTTGGTGTTGTTTTGACTCTTTTCGTCCCTGCTCAGGTGCAACTTTTTTCCTACCCGTGTGTCAGGGAACTGACATCGGAGCTAGAGGTGGAGGGAAGGCTCTCTGATGATGCTGGAGAAGGGCCCAGCAGGGAGAGAGGCAGCTCAGCAGATGGGGAAGCAATTCAGTGCAACACCAGGAATAGGAGGGGCAGATGGGGGAATCGGCGAGAGGGCTCCCAGACACTTCACCAGACACCAGCGGGGAGAGCACTGGTCCTCCGCTACCCACGCCCTCCTTGCGCAGAAGACTCCCGCGCAGAGAAAGTAGGAGGAGACTGGGTGTCAAACAACTTTTATGTTGGAAAAGGTTTAAGAAACGCCCACTGACGGATTCTGCTAGCGACTGAGGCAGCCACGAATTGAAGGGCTGTCCAGACAGAAAGGTTTAACAAGGCAACGTAGCCAGGAGAGGCGGCAACTTACGCACGAGCAACCCCATACCATTATACCGTGGTTAAAAGGCCTAGAAAGGCTACATTTCCTCTATAGCAGTGTGAAGAGGACAGTGTAAATTAAACACAAGAGGAAACTAGGAGGCATTGTGTTATTCATGGAGTCCCTAACCTTTTCAGAACTGGGGGCACATGTGGAAATCTAAAAATCTGCTGCAGGTACCACAAAATGCCCATTTTACAGAAGAAAAACCGGTGATGTGCAAGCACAGGAAAAACACACCAAAACAAAGTTTCCTGCATTGCAGGGGGTTGGACTAGATGACCCTCGTGGTCCCTTCCAACTCTGCAATTCTATGATTCTATGAAAACAAATATGACGCAGTAAAAAAACAAGGGATTCCCACCTGGTGGGGTTTGATGTTGCCAGCTTTCAGGTAACGTTTGCAGACATCTTTGTAATGCACAGTTGGTCTGCCAACAGGCCTGGTGCCTGAAGCCACAGAAAGTGAATGAATGCTTGTGTCTTTTTCATATTTGGGTTCCCACTGCTCATTATTTGCTGACTGAGATTGTGTCACAGTGACCTTGCAGTGCCTAAATAAATATCCTGTTTCACAGACCATTGCTGTGTGGATTCTATTGGCCATCCCGGCTTAACCCACAGGGTATTATTGGGCATATATTTCTGCAGCACCAGCAGTCGTGAAGTGAAGAGGTCCAGGCAAGTTGACATGTCTATGGCCTCAGAGCACCATGGATAAACGCAAGGTATTGAACCAAGTTTCAGACAGCAAAGGATTGCATCATTCTGAACCGTGCAAAAATGCCAACTCTGCCACCTGTGGACCAGGTGAGCAAGTTGCTGTAAGGTGGTCCTCATTCCTTGTGCTCAAAGCCATGCATTCCCATTTTCCATCCAAGGGCCATGTTCCAGAGTAGGCAGACTTCTGGGGGCCACATTCCACTGGTGCGGGAACACAACAGAGGTGACTCTTATCTTTGTACAGAAGGCTACATCATCAGCACTTATTAAATTTGTATACTGCCCTTCAGCCGTAGAGTCCAAACACACAAAAATAGGAGGTTTCTTCACCTCCACCTTTTCATTCAGTTCAAGGACACATTCCAGCAAGGCCAAAAAAGGCAAGCTGGAGGAAGCTGTGGGGTGGGGCCTGTGGAGAGTCCCAAAGGCTGTATGGGGAGGCTTAAAGAGCCACATTTAGCCCCCAGACTTGAGGTCCCCTCCCCTGGATTAGACGGTGGCATTTGCCTCTTTGGAAAGGCAAGCGTCTCTTCCGGATGACCTGTTAAATGAGTATTCAGCCTGATTTGTTTGTGGGGAGATTAGATGCTGCTGCATCAAGCAGCTGTTATCCCACACTTTCCCGCGAATTGTCCTGTCAACTTTCCTGAGTGGGGAAAATCCACTTCAGGGGGGTGAGAGGAGTTAGTTTTGCAGGAGCTCCGAATCAGCCTTATTGGCACACTCTGAATTTACTGAATACAGTGGTACCTTGGTTGTCAAACTTATGACTCCCGGAACCATTTGAAAACCAAGGCACAGCTTCTGATTGGCTGCAAGAGCTTCCTGCACTCAAGCGGAAGCCATGTCGGATGTTCAGCTTCCAAAAAAGTTTGGAAACCAGAACACTTACTTCCGGGTTTGCAGCGTTTGGGAGCCGATTTGTTCAGGAGCCAAGCCTTTCGGGAACCAAGGTACCACTGTAAATGCATACCTTCCAAGTGCCCAGGAACAAACAGGACATCCCATTTCCCCCCGCACAAGATCTCGGTGGCCATTTTGGGTGCTGTGCTCTCACACTGCGCAATCGCCCTGAAAAAACTCCTGGGGGGGTTGCAATATCACACAGCCCCCCCCCCAAGTGTATGTTTCTGGGTGCTGTGTAAGATCTTTCCCTGAGAAAAGGGGAGAGCAAGGTGCAGGTCACATGACTCACCCAGGAGCCCATCCTGGAAGACACATGTCCTTGTTTTACTTCAGAAAAAGTTGGTAATATATATACAGTGGACGCTCGGGTTGCTAATGTGATCCATGTGGGATGCACGTTCTCAACCCGCAGCATCCACAACCCGCAGTGGCGTGTCTGCGCATGCATGGGTTGCGATTTCGCACTTCTGTGCATGCGCAAAGCGCGATTTAGTGCTTCTGCACATGCATGACCGCCGAAACCCGGAAGTAACCCATTCCAGTACTTCCAGGTTTCGGCGGTCTGTAACCCAAAAAAACGCAACCTGAAGCGTCTGTAAGACTCTGTGTGTGTGTGTGAGAGAGAGAGAGAGAGAGAGAGAGAGAATATAAAGACTGAGGGCACAAGGAGAAGGGGATGACAAAGGACGAGATGGGGGGGCCACTAGGGGGCGCATTGGAAGATGGCTGACAATAACATCTCTCCGACCCACACGAGGTAATTTGGAGGCTATGATGGGGGTAATTAGCCTCCTTAACCCCCCCAGGATTGTGGGGGGGACGGCCCTTGCCTGCTGTGCCCTATACCACCCCCAAACTTGTGGGGATGGGGGCACTAGGCACAAAGCCCTCCTGTGGGATTTCGGTACTCCTGGACGCTGTCCCTGATTCGCGCCACTAGATGCAAGAACTTCAAAAGAAACAATTTGGATGAAAGGAATGCACATATTTCAAGAAAGAAGGGGGAGTAAAGACTGCTAACAGAAGAGATCTCTGACAAAACAAGATAAGAATAAAACATGAGAAGATACGCTAAGACAAGGTACGGCAAATGACTGAGGGGGGAGGGGGGAAAACTCTCCCTTCTTTTCTTATGTGATTAAACAAGAATCCCCTCCCCTCACGAGTCAGAAATGTCGTTTTAAGGACTTAAGCTGTGGATTTAAGGCTTTCGAACCGAAGCACGTTTTAAGAAGAGCGTGGAATGTGTAAGAGCTTTGAAATGGCGCAGTTAAAAATGCCGTTGCCATATTGGGAAGTTCTGTCGGAGGTCTTGAGTCTGGGAGGAGAAAGAGAGAAATAGAGCTGTTTATATATTGTGGGTTAAACTCCTCAGTGGGACTTAAGAGCGACAGTTTTACGAGACTATGATGGAAAGAGTGATGTTATCTATGAAGGAGATGATATATGGAAACCATCTCGATTTGAGGATTGGAAGAATGGAAAATTCACACAGGACTATTATTACTATTGGTGTTTATCGGCTTAAGGAGACTATCAGAAGAGATCACAAAGAAAAAAGAGAAAATATATGAACAAGATGTGATGTGGAAACAGCAAGATAAGATGGGATAGAATCATGAACTTTGTTTGGACTGATTTGGACTGATTGGGACATTAACGCAGCAGCAAGAAGATGATCAGAATTCCCCTTCGGATCTTGAAATATGGGTCCCCCCAACAAAATTTAAAATTCGGCTTTGTAATTCGGAATTTATGTGATATGATTTAATTTGATGTGATTGGCCAGTTAATAAAAAATATTTAAAATGACAAAGGACGAGATGGTTGGACAGTGTTCTCAAATCTACTAACATGAGTTTGACCAAACTGGGCGGCAGTGGAAGACAGGAGTGCCTGGCGTGCTCTGGTCCAGGGGGTCACGAAGAGTCGGACACAACTAAACCACATATGAATGAAATAAGCAGCCAATTTAGTAACCAGGCTTCTCCTGATTTCCAGGTCCTGGAAGGAACTCCAAAAACCAAGCCAGGTTCTCCCTCCCCCAGGCAATGTCTCCACACGGCTGCCAAGCTCTGAAACTAAACTTGGCTTCTTGAGAATGCCAGAGAAGTCTGTGGAACTCATCTATTCTGAGAACAAACTAGGGTCTCTTTTTAGCTTGGTGGGAGGACCTTGGGCTTTTGAAGCAAAGGAAGGGATCACAGCAGCCGCTTTCTGAATAGTGTAGTGTTAAGAGGGGGGCTCTTCTACAGACGCTGAACCCTGTCTTCTGTGTTCCCACCTAGAGCATCACCCCAAAGATGTGTGCGGCTCTTGGGATGCTGGGAACACGGAAAATGTTGTCCGTCTTCATGATCCTTGCCGCTGTCTGTCTTCAGGGCACCTTGGTCCAGCAGCCTGGGACAGCGGAGCGAAGGAAGCTATTCTTCGAAAGGTTTAGACGATTGGAAGAGCAGGTGAGCCTTGCATGGATTGTCATTATCGTAAGTTCACCAAATAATGTTCTTGACAGTGGATCCTGCCGTCTGACCAATGTAGATCTGTATCTATTATTGTGGACTCTGGAATTTGCTGACAGTCTAACCTGGGGTGGACGCAACCTGTTAAACTCATTCACAAACTAAAATCCAAATCTGATCATTCAAAATTCCACAAATATTTAATTTGTTCCAGACTTCAAATTAAACCACAAGAGTTTGCCCCTTTTTTATGTACAAGGTTTTGTTACCCATATTCCCATCTCGCCATAACATTTATTTTAGCTCAGTAAAACTAAAATGGTTGAATTCCACAATGTTTCGAAAAACCACCTTCTTAATTATTGGTATTCATGCCTTTTGGACATGTAGGTTGTGTATCGAGTATTTTTCCATACAAAGTTTGTTTGCTTTTCAAAATTAAGATGCTAGGTTTCTTACCAGCCCTTCACAGTAAGTTCCCAAACCAGGAGACAACAATATAATATACAGTTATGAAAACAGATAAAACAATTGCAGTTATAAAAAACAACAACTAGTGAAATCATTCCAGCCAGAACAGAACAGTAAGTTCTGTGCGGGTTGCACAGAATAAAAACAAGCTACCAGGGTCTTTGTTCTTCATCAAAGGCTGGAAATTATTTTTTCCCCATTTTATACCTTTGATTTGAACTTAGCATTATTCCTGGTGCTGGTAGATATTGCTCTAATAAAATATCCAGGTTATCTTTGAGGTGCTCTTTTGTTCTGCCTTGATATTCCCAGAATGACTTCTTGTTGGGCTCAGCCTTTTTACCTGTTAATTTCTCAAGAGAGCTGATCGTACACAGGACTTTGTAGTTAGATTTCTAGCTAATATTTGTTTGGGTTTCTCCAGTGCCCTTCAGCAGGCAGCACCAGGCAGTTTGTATTTAAAAGAAGATCTAAAACAATAACCACCTAAGAAAATAACAGTGCAGGATTTACGCAAAGCATAAGGTGTCGCTTCTGAGATATGAATGCACTATATGAGCTTATTATATGAACTCTGCCATTGACACCCCCTTTTGTCCAGCTGCCATTTTGTTTCATTTGCAATATGATGTATTACATAAATAAATAACAAAACCTGTCTAGTCCAACTGACCTACTGGAGTTAACAGAACAACTGCACTATTATGTACCTGCCCATGCTGATAAGTAAAAGTAGTAGTCCTTGAGGGAGAATTCAATTCAGCTTGCATTAATTAAATGTGACCTTACCTAATTCCCTGAAATCACACAGCCATACTTTGAAATTCTTCAAATTTTGCATTTTACTTCTCCAGCCAATTAATGTGTCCAAAAATGCATATGCTACTGTATAATGTATACTAAAGACACTTGTTAGTGAAAATTAAATGCATTAAAGATACATTATTGCTTTGCAAAGATGTGCATATTGGACAAAGCTGCAGGCAAAAATGTGTCTATTAGGAATAAAATCCGGATGAATTTTCATTAGGACTTGCAATCTTTGTTATATGTGAAGAGCTTTACTTCAAACTGGGAAGATGAGAAACCAGAACTGGCAGATTCACTCATCCCTGCTCAGAATGCTCCTTGCAAGCTACTAAAGAACCATACCAAATACATTTAATGCACATGACCTCCCTTTCAACAATCCCGGGAGCTATAGTATCCCTGATCACAGAGCTATAAGTCCCAGCACTATTAAGAAACTACAGTTCCCAAGATCCTGGGGGTGGGGAGCTATGTGCTTTAAAAGTGTGTTGGATATGCTTTAAAAGTATGGTGTGGATCTGCCTCAAACGAGAAAAGGATATGTTTAGCCTGGAAAAGAGGAGACTGAGAGGAGATATGACAACCGTCTTCAAATATCTCAGGGGCCATCACGTGGAAGATGGAGCAAGCTTGTTTTCTCCTGCCCTGGCAGGTAGGACTTGAACCAGTGGCTTCAAGTTACAAGAAAGGAGATTCCGAGTCAATATCAGGAACGAACTCCCTCCGAAACCCAGAAGTAACCCGTTCCGGTACTTCCAGGTTTCGGCGCATCAGTAACCTAAAAAAACACAACCTGAAGTGTCTGTAACCTGAGGTATGACTGTACAGTGATACCTTGGTTTCCGAATGCCTTAGTTGTCAAACAAATCAGCTCCCAGACGCCACAAACCCAGAAGTAAGTGTTCCAGTTTGCGAATGTTTTTCGAAAGCCGAACGTCCGACGTTGCTTCCAATTGAGTGCAGGAAGCTCCTGCAGCCAATCGGAAGCCGCACCTTGCCTTTTGAACGGTTTCAGGAGCCGAATGGATTCCCGGAATGGATTAAGTTCTAGAACTAAGGTACCACTGTATCACAAAACTAATGGATCCATTTGAACCGAGATGAAATGAAAACCGTTATGGTTCGCGGGGGAAAGAGAGCTTGCTGAATAGCAGTCATCCCTCGGGTTACAGACACTTCAGGTTGGGTTACTTCCGGGTTTCCGCGGTTGCGCATGTGCAAAAACGCTAAATCACGCTTTGTGCATGTGCAGAAATGCCAAATCGCAAGCCACAGGCACGCAGACGCGGGTTGCGAACGCTGTGGGTTGCGGACGTGCATCCCGCATGGATCACATTCGTAACCCGAGCGTCCACTATACAAGTAAAAACAAGGCCAGGAGTCCAAATGGGGAGAGGCAGTGGGTGTTGTGGCGTGAGTTGTCTGCCCAGCAACCAGCTATAACAGGCACTGATAAATAAAGCAATTGATTCTTGAGAGGCACCCTTTCCAGGACTAGCAGGGAAGAGTCCCAATTTAGAGAAATGAAAGGGAGCGTCGTGGGTTGTTGGGAGGGAGGTGCTGTTCTATCTTCAGATGGGGCAAACACCCATCCTTGCAGGCCCTCTGGCGCTACTGAGATAATAGCGATAACTCGCTGCTGTGGTCGAAGCAGGAGACATCTGTTTGCAATCCTCTGTGATGCTCAAGAGAATGCACCCGCCAAAAATAGTGGAATCGGCAGCTGGCGGCAAAGAAGTCTGGGTGCTGCTCCAGTCGCCATGATTCATTAGGCTTGGGGTCATGTTTCCCTTTAAAAGTTAGTGGGAGTAGCTGCTGTTGTGATATCTATTCAGCCCTTGGCAGCCCTGCTAGGATTAGCCCATAACCTCTTGCCAGCAACCACAAGCGTGTGTTAGATTGTGCTTTATTATTATTCATAATAAACTGAGGCAGCGTACACACCATTCATTGACGCACACAGTTTCCCATAAAGAATCTGGGGGAACCTTAGTTTGTCAGCAGTGCTGGGAATTGTAGCTTTGTGAGGGAGTAAACTGCAGTTCCCGGCATTTTCTGGGGGGAAGCTAAGTGCTTAAGTGGATGGCCTAGAGTAGCTGGGGCAACTCAGTCAGATGGGTGGGTTACAAATTATTGTTATCATCATCATCATCATCATCATTATCAGTGCTTTTTTTCTTAAGAAATGTTTAGGGGTACTCTCATTTGACTCAAGAAAACCACCATTTTATAGTTCAAATTGGGGGAAATAAATAAAGTAAATGGACAAAAGTACAAAGATTCACAAAATGTTTAGGAGTATGTATACCCCTGCATACCCCCAGAAAAAAAGCACATGATGATGATGGTGATTATGGCAGCCTGTCTGCATTTCACAGGGAAGCCTTTTAATGTGCAATGTTTTATTATGTTTTTATATGTGTTGGAAGGTGCCTAGAGTGGCTGGGGAAACCCAGTCAGATAGGTGGGGTACAAATAGAATTATATTTCTATTGTTATTGTTTTTACTAGAATGGGAGCAAATGAACAAGAGCTGCCTTTTCACCCCCTTCGTTTTCCCCACAGCAATATTTCATGGATAAGGTGAAATTCTTGGGGGCAGGCAGGGGTTATTGCAGTGGCCAGCCACATCCCTGCCAACAGTCAAACCTAAAGCTGGCCCTGCGCAGATGCACAAAGCATTAAAAAAAATAAATCAAGATTCCTTATGCTTCATTCCTCTCCGTGTTTCCTCCTGCCCAGGGCCCTGCCCTCTGCCTGCCCCCCAGAGCTGGTGCATCAACCTCTCCTCCTTGCCTGCTCTCGAGTTGCCATTATGAGCTGCCCAAGGGAGGAGGCCAGTAGCAGAGGCCATGGAGAGGCAATGGGATAAGACCTCACAGCCGCTGCCACTGCAGCCGCAGCCGCCGCTGCCACTGCCGCCTGGGACAAACGCCGTCTCATCCTCCTTCCTGAGCTCAGTGGCCGCAGCAGTGGCGGGGGAAATCGGGACATTCTGGGATCAAATCAGAAGCCAAGAAGGCTTTCGAAATTCCCAGACTGTCCCTGGAAAATCCAGGACACTTGGAAGGTGTGCGGCCACCATCTTGCTTTCCCCAGAAAGCCCTGTTCTGAGGTGCTGTTTTGAATTTGAGCCCCACGTCAGGCAAAATATTCCTGCAATGCAAGGTTGTTGGACTAGATGACTCTCGTGGTCTCTCCCGATTCTATGATTTTAAGTTCATCTCACTGGAGACCATTAGCCCGAGTTATTGACCTAACCCAAGGGTGTCACAAGCTTGTGACGATTACAGTCTCCATAACCATTTACCTATTGATTTCCAGAGGGTTGGGGGACCTTTGGCCCTCCAGATGTTGCTGGACTACAACTCCCATCGTCCCTGACCATTGGTCATGCTGGCCAGAGGCTGATGGCGAGTCAGAGCTCAGCCGCACCTCCAGGGCACCAGGATTCCAATTCCTGGCCTATCAGGAACTCACAACCGTTGAGGAACTTTTGAAGCTTCCCCAAGGGAGCTTGTCAGCTAGGAAATAATGACGTGAAGCGTTTTGGATCAGAAATAGCAAAATAAACCCGTTTATGAGTATAAGTCACTCGTGAATGGTTTCCAGTTAACACTATAAATAACGGCAGCCCTTACTGTAGAGATATAAATAGAGTTGAGTGAATTCATGGGCTCCAAGGAGTCCAGTGGAAAAATGTAACCCTGCCTCCAGATCCTAAGATCTCGCTCAACCCATTTCACAAGCGCGCATCAGACTGCCATGCTCCTGGGAGTGACCTCAATAAGTCTGCTCCGTCCAGCTCCATCTCTTTTCATGACATTTTGGAGCTACTTCTATGTTCGGCGCCATGCACATGTGTGCAATTGTGCATCGTTCAGACGCGGCCGGTACAGTGGTACTTTGGGTTAAGTACTTAATTTGTTCCGGAGGTCCATTCTTAACCTGAAACTGTTCTTAACCTGAAGCACCACTTTAGCTAATGGGGCCTCCCGCTGCCGGCGTGCCGGCGGAGCACAATTTCTGTTCTCATCCTGAAGCAAAGTTCTTAACCTGAAGCATTATTTCTGGGTTAGCGGAGTCTCTAACCTGAAGCGTTTGTAACCCGAGGTACCGCTGTACTTGGCTGGACAACCGCACTGCAAAATGGGGAGAATTTTGAAGGAGGGCTGCGTTTTGGCTTGCAGCTTGCTTCCAAAATTGCAAATTAAGTCGGCTTGCCTTTCAATGCAAGCTGCATCAAATTTCTCCCCTGTTCCTATCTGGAGATAGTGCTGGGGGCCAGATAGAAAGTACTTAAGGGCCACCTTTCGTTCTCTGCCCCTTCCCTCAACCCTTTGCTGATGCAAGTCTGGATCTGCAGTGTGCCTCACATTCCTCAGCCTCTCTAGGAGCCCTCCAGAAACCTAACTGGGTGAAATATACTCAGAGTCGAGAATGGATTTCATGCTCTTTATTCAGCTCATAGTGGTGAGGAGGAATGGAAGTTCCCCCAGAATGTCTGCTTTATATACATTATTTACACAATGGGCCCCACGTGATTGGCTAATTCCGGGATTCTCCTGTAGGCCAGTCAGGTTGCGGATTCACTTCTACCTAGAGCTGGATTGGGTGGCTCCTGTGGACCAATCAGACTGCTGCATTCTGAATCCTATTGTTCTAGGACCAATCAGACTGCTACATTCTGAATCCTATTGTTCCAGGACCAATCAGACTGCTGCATTCTGGACCCTATTGTTCTAGGACCAATCAGACTGCTGCATTCTGAATCCTATTGTTCTAGGACCAATCAGACTGCTGCATTCTGAATCCTATTGTTCTAGGACCAATCAGACTGCTGCATTTTGGATCCTATTCAACTCAGTACATGACACTGGGTTTTTCTCCATTCCCCCCTCACCCTAACTGTTTTCCAGTTCCGGCGGTTCCAGGAGGTCACCCTGACGCGCCTTCAGGAGATTGCTGGGAATTACAACGTCTCCTACAACATTGACGCCAAGTTTGAGCAGCTGCTGAGCAAGCACCAGGGCCTGGAGTCCGCTGCCAATGAGAGCCACGCAGCCACGCAGGAGGAGCTGAGCCACTTGAAAGCTCTAGTGAAGAAGCTGCAGAACAAGGGCAAGAAGCAAGACTCGAAGTTGGGAGCCCTGGAAGAAGCCTTGCGCGAGAGGGACCGCGAGAAGGCGGCAGAGAGGCAGCAGGAGAGAGCGCTCCTGGCCAACTTAACCCAAGAAGTCGAGAGCCATCGAGAGGACACCCAGGCCGTGCACGCTGGCCAACAGATCCTCCAGAAAGCCCTGGAGAGTCTTCAGGATGCCCTCAAAAGCCAGGGGAGCAAGCTGGATGAGTTGGAGCAGCAGCTGAAGAACCCTGTGCACAATGAGGTCCTTCTGCCGAACCCCCTAACTGCGGCTCAGCTGCTGAACCGGGTCCCCCAAGAGCAGGAACCAGAGGCAGCCGGCGGGCAGAACCCTACCGTGAAAAAGCTCCATGGGAAGCATCGCCAGAGGAAGAAACTGCTCCAGGAGAGCACGCGGCTTGCAGCCCAGTCTCAGGGCAGAGGGCTGCAGAGCGGATCGCCTCCGGGTCAGGAAGCTCCCCAGCGGCAGGAGGCAGAAGCGGAACAGCCTCATCTGCGGGAGCCACAAGCGCTCAGGCAACAGCAAGCGGTCGTAGACAAGGCCCCTGAAGAGCAGTCGCAGTCAGAGGCGCCTCGGAAACCAGGGACAAGTAAGTGTAGATGAGCTGAACCCGGTTTATCCTGCCAGAATAGCCCTGCTAAGCTACCCAGAGGTGGTAATAGCAGCAGTGCTGTATAGTCGATAGCCATTGGTAGCTTGAAGGAGACTTTGTGACCAGGGAAATGGCTCAGTCAGTAGAGCATGAGATTCTTAACCTCAGTGCCGTGGGTTTGAGCCCCACACTGGGCGAAAGATTCCTGTGTTTCAGGGGGTTGGATTAGATGACCCTCATGGTCTCTTCCAACACAACAGTTCAATTATTCCCTTACCACCTTTGGTCTTTGGAACCTCTCTCCTGGAGTATCTTCCCAGAGAGGGAACAATTCGGGTCCCATCCACACCATACATTTAAAGCATTCCTTCGGACATATCCAGGCATCTGCCCACTTTATTAAAGTGCCGTTATTAAAGCTATAGCTAACGGCTTAAAAAAAAAAGGTAAAGGACCCCTGACAGTTAAGTCCAGTCGCGAACGACTCTGGGGTTGCGGCACTCATCTCGCTTTACTGGCTGAGGGAGCCGATGTTTGTCCGCAGACAGTTTTTCCAGGTCATGTGGCCAACATGACTAAGCCGCTTCTGGCAAAAACCAGAGCAGCGCACGGAAACACTGTTTACCTTCCCACCGGAGTGGTACCTATTTATCTACTTGCACTTTGAGGTGCTTTCGAACTGCTAGGTTGGCAGGAGCCGGGACCGAGGAACGGGAGCTCACCCTATCACGGGGATTCGAACTGCCAACCTTCCGATCGGCAAGCCCTAAGCTCAGTGGTTTAGACCAATGCTCCACAGATAATATAAATAATACTGGCAACAAAGGGCATCCATGACATGTAGCTCTAGAGAGAGTAAATTTTTCTTATGAGCATCCATTGGCCGAGTTATTAGCTGAGAGAGTATGCAGAATCTATACTTATCCTTTGTCTAACTATTGGACTACATCCCCATAGTTCCAATATTGCTTTAAAAATGGCCATTTAATGTGGTCAAATGCTTTTTCCGTGTCCATAAAAAAGAAATGCTCCCATTCTTTTGATTTCTAAACCATGTAAATAACTTTTAGGGATGCGGATGGTGCTGTGGGTTAAACCACAGAGCCTAGGACTTGCTGATCAGAAGGTCGGCGGTTCGAATCCCCGTGACGGGGTGAGCTCCCGTTGCTCAGTCCCTGCTCTTGCCAACCCAGCAGTTCGAAAGCACGTCAAAGTGCAAGTAGATAAATAGGTACCACTCTGGCGGGAAGGTAAACGGCGTTTCCGTGCGCCGCTCTGGTTCGCCAGAAGCGGCTTAGTCATGCTGGCCACATGACCCGGAAGCTGTATGCCAGCTCCCTCAGCCAATAAAGCGAGATGAGCGCCGCAACCCCAGAGTTGGCCACGACTGGACTTAATGGTCAGGGGTCCCTTTACCTTTACCTTTAAATAACTTTTATGAATTTACTTACGCTCTCAGCCATTCTTCTGCCTTTTGCAAAGCCTAATTTTTCAACATATTGATAAAATTTCACAAATAATTGAAATGTTGGTCCTTAACTTTATATCTCAGATGAGCAGTGCTGTTGGTCTCGGGCAGGGGCAGTTCCCAGATTTGGCATATGTTAAACTTGTAGGCTTGATCGCCTCTTTCTCTCTCTTTCCCCACAGTCTGCAACGTGGATTCCATGCTGTTTTTCCCTAACGCTTCCACAGAGAACTTTGCCACGTTCACGCCAGGTTTCCAGGCTGGCCTGCTTGAACTGAGCCTCTGTAGCTGGGTGAGCACCAGTGCCAACTACCTGGGCACCATCCTATCCTATGCCACTGAGGATAATGACAATAAGCTGGTACTCCACGGTCGCGATGCTGCACCCCGGAACTCCATCCACTTTGTCATTGGCGACCCTGCTTTTCGGGAGCTGCCAGTGGGCCGGATCCTGGATGGCAAGTGGCACCACATCTGTGTCATCTGGTCCTCCATCCAGGGGCGATACTGGTTTTATGTGGACAGGAGGTTGGCTTCCATGGGCTCCAAGTTCCAGAAGGGCTACGAGATTCCCCCCAAAGGGTCTCTTGTATTGGGTCAGGAGCAAGACAGAATGGGTGGGGGGTTCGAACCCTCGGAGTCTTTTGTGGGCTACCTGGCCGGCCTTGCCATATGGGATCGCGCCCTCTCCCCCGGAGAGGTCTCAGGCATTGCCATCGGGAGAGGCCTGCCCCGTGGCACAATCTTCACCCTGGCAAACATCTCTGCCCTCCACGGAGCGCTGCAGAAGGTGAACTGCACTTGCCTCGAACACTGCCTGTAATTCTCCCCATTTCATACCCACACAGGGCAACCTGCAACCCAAGCAGCTAGGATGAGCTTGGGAGCAGGGTGGGGTTGGGGCGCCGCTTCTCCTGAAGTATAATGTGGCAAAGATATTGTTGAAGGATGCTGTGGCCGCCTCGGAGGCAGATAGCTCCCGCCTCCGCCAGCAGCAGGTTGAGAAGCCAGCAAGAAACAGATAAATGAGCTCTCAGCAAACAGCACAATGGATGGGAGCTCAGCTCAGCACTGTCTATTCAGAACGCAGTTTACACCACAAAGTGTTGGCGATCGTTCCCTTCCCTGCCGTTTAGCTCTCCGGTACCTGCCCTCCTTCTGCCCTTGCAATTTCCTCCCTCCAGCCCCTTTGATAGTCTCTGGTTACTTTCAGCTGACCTGGTTTGAAAGCAAACACCTGGTGCGTTTAGTTTGACAAAGCATTGTCCGTCCGGATAGCAAACTCAATCTGGCAGCAGGTTAGACAACGTCAGCTAGTTTTTCAGCATCCTTTCTAACTGTTTTATCACGTTGCATCAAGTACTCGATATTCCACAGTTTCCCAGTGCATTTGACTGTCCTTGCTACTAAAAAAGTCTGATTTATTTTTTAAAGTGGGTTTGTAAGAGCACCAGATCCACGTTAATTGCTGGTATGTGATTGAATCCCACCAGAAAATAGCAGCAGTCCGGATTCTGGAAGCGCCTCCAGCCCTCTGGGCCTCACCTCTGAAGACAGACTTGCCGTTTCTGCCCCTCAGCCTCCTGCCGCTTCAGTCTCATTCTGGATTGATTGTAAAAAATGGGCAAGCGAGTTTCGAGAACCAAACTGACATGTTGAGAGTGAAAGCTGGGTAGATCCTGTCTGGTTTTTGGCTATGTACTGCCAATGCATTTTTTGTCCAGTTGCTGAAGCTGCAGTGGCAGCAACAACACACCTCTTAACAGCACCACTGCAGAATAGTGGGAAGCAGGAGAAGTCAAGACGTAGCAAACACGACAACAATTTAGTCAATGGGGCTTGTGCAGGAGGACTTCCTGGCAGCTTGTGCATCATCTTATCTTTCTTTTCTTTTTTTTAAAAAATTAAATTTATTTTCAATTACAAAAATCCAATATATGCCACATTATATCAATACCAAATTGCCATTCCAATTCAAATATCAATCACTTAAAATGCCAATTACACGTTTTAGATAGCCCCCCGCGTGCTAGATTTCAAGGTAAGATAATTTCATTTAATTCTGCTTCCAAAGACTTATTTAATCCAATTACATTTCAATATTCATCGCAATCCCTTATACAGCAGCTACAGTGTTCTGCCTGTGTATCATCTTATCAATGAACTGAGCAGTGTGCTTGGATTCCCCACCTCGGCCTAGGGCAGGGATGGAATTTGATTTTGCTTGCATTTCGATGAGAAATGGCCTGATTCCAACTTCTCGAACCAATACATGAACTGAAACAGCAATCCTTTGAAATCCACGGTCGTCCGAATTTTGCGATGTGATTCTTTAACCAAACGTGTCCGAAAATGCATATACTTAAAGAGTGCGTGGAGATGTATATGTAAGTGAAAATAGCATATGACGTTGCATTGCTGAGGGGCGGGTGAATGCTTGCCAAAATGGGCATAGTAATTAGAAGAACTGCATGCAAAACTGGTGGATTTTCATGGATTCAGCAGCAAAAACCTGCACATTGTTGTGGAAACGTGGAGAACTGAATTTAAGATTGAAAAAATGGGAAACTGAAAAGGACACGTTCATCCCTCTGTACCTCAACGCCTGCCCCTGTTTTCTGCCTCCTCTTATCCAGGTATCAGTACTGCAAGATGGATGACCTGAAGACCCCACAATATTTCTCTCCCAGTGCCACAGTGTAGTGATGTTGGCACTTTTCTTTCCCTATGTAAAAAATACATTTGGCAGTCATGCCACTCTGCAGTTTCATAGGGGTGGAGGGTGGGGGGACATGGCCTTCCAGGGCCGTATTCTGCTCAGAAACTTCCAGCCCATGACTCAGAAAGGCTGAATATTTGGCTCAAAGTACACATGGTGTAAAGAAATATCAACAACCTCAGATCTGCAGATGACACAACCTTGATGGCAGAAAGTGAGGAGGAATTAAAGAACCTCTTAATGAGGGTGAAAGAGGAGAGCGCAAAATATGGTCTGAAGCTCAACATCAAAAAAACGAAGATCATGGCCACTGGTCCCATCACCTCCTGGCAAATAGAAGGGGAAGAAATGGAGGCAGTGAGAGATTTTACTTTCTCGGGGTCCATGATCACTGCAGATGGTGACAGCAGTCACGAAATTAAAAGACGCCTGCTCCTTGGGAGAAAAGCAATGACAAACCTAGACAGCATCTTAAAAAGCAGAAACACCACCTTGCTGACAAAGGTCCGAATAGTTAAAGTTATGGTTTTCCCAGTGATGATGTATGGAAGTGAGAGCTGGACCATAAAGAAGGCTGATCGCCGAAGAATTGATGCTTTTGAATTATGGTGCTAGAGGAGACTCTTGAGAGTCCCATGGACTGTAAGAAGATCAAACCTATCCATTCTTAAGGAAATCAGCCCTGAGTGCTCACTGGAAGGACAGATCCTGAAGCTGAGGCTCCAATACTTTGGCCACCTCATGAGAAGAGAAGACTCCCTGGAAAAGACCCTGATGTTGGGAAAGGTGGAGGGCACAAGGAGAAGGGGACGACAGAGGATGAGATGGTTGGACAGTGTTCTCAAAGCTACCAGCATGAGTTTGACCAAACTGCGGGAGGCTGTGGAAGACAGGAGTGCCTGGCGTGCTCTGGTCCATGGGGTCACGAAGAGTCGGACACGACTAAACGACTAAACAACACATGGTGTGCAGTGCATGGATACAGTTAGGGTTTAAAAAACTATTATTGTTAAATGAAAAGCAGCTGTGAAAAAAGCAGGCCAAGTTGGAAACAGAGGACTTGTGCAGCAAGTGGCTGCTTAACTCGCCTCCTGACTCCAAATTCCCCCCTCTCCCCTTTTGCTGCAGGGGAAAATATACAGGATCCGTCTCTCTCTCCCCTTATGAGCAGAAAAGCAGCTGGGGTGAGGCAGGTTTGAGCAGGGAGGAGATAGTAAGTAAATAAAAGGGTTAAGCCAGCCCTCCAGACACAGCCTCCCATTGACTGCTTTTCATTTAAAAAAAAATAGTGGAAGGAATCGGGGAACTGCCCATCACATGTAATTTGACTCTTCCTTCCAGCGTTCATCCCCATTCCTTCTTTTAAAAATAGATAACATTCTTGCTTATTGCTCCAAACACAGCTGTACTGGAGAGGATGACTAAACAGAAGCATCCGCTGCAAATTTAATGTAAAGTTCTGCCATGTCTACTGGAAAGTTAGGCTTCATAACTGGCAAAGATAATCCTGAAAGAAATATAGCAATAAGCTCCTTCCAGCTGGACAATTATGATCTTCTCCCAGGTTTCCCACCCATTTTGTACTTCTGTCCGGTTGCAGCCCCTCTGCTCTCTGCTTCCACAGCCCCAAGCCATGTTTAATTTTGCTGTATTGTATAAAGTGAAATACATATTGGAGAGACCCACTATATTCTCCTCTCATTATTGTTGCTCTGGCTTCTATCTATCTGTTTTTATCTAGCTGCGTTTGGAATACCGTGTACCGTTCTTGTCTCCTCACCTCAAGAAGGATGCTGTAGAATTCGAAAAGGTTCAGAGTAGGAATGGAGAGACTTCCATATGGAGAAAAATTGCAGCGTCTGGGACTTTTTAGCTTAGAGAAAAGGTTTGAAGAGGGGACATGACAGAGGTGTAAATAATAATAATAATAATAATAATAATAATAGATTTTTATTTATACCCCGCCCTCCCTGGCCAGAGCCGGGCTCAGGGCAGCTAGCACCAATAAAATCACAGTAAAAACATAATAGGGGGGGGGGAACCAATTTAAAATACAGGTTAAAATGCAATTTAAAATGCAGCCTCATTTTAAAAGTAGCCGATAAATCAAGACCTTAAGGGGAGGGAAACATAAGGGTCAGACTGAGTCCAAACCAAAGGCCATCTCTCCTAATACTCAAGGGGTGTCCAATGACGCCAAACGTTGCAAGATTTGGGACAGATAAAAGGAAGGACTCTTAATCTCAGGGTCGTGGGTTTGAGCCCCACACTGGGGAGAAAGATTCCTACATTGCAGGGGGTTGGTCTAGATGATCCCATGGGGTCCCTTCCAACTCTACAATTCTGTTTTTATGGCTCTCACTCCTGCAGGAGGCAATGAGGGCCACCAACCTAGATGGCTTTCAAAAGGAATTAGGTAAATTCATGGAAAATAAGGCTATTGATGGCTACTAGCCATGAAGGCTGTGCTTTGCCTCCACAGTGAGACAATAGGTTTCCCATCCATTTTCTAAGTAAATATGAATTAACAGCTGCCAAGACAGATCCATCCACTTGGGTCAGGAGTGGGGAACCTGCTACTCTCCAGATGTTGCTGGACTACAACTCCCATCAACCCCAATCAATGGCCGTGTTGGCTAAGGCTGATGGGAGCTGGAGTACGACTAGATCAAGAGAGGCAGAGGTTCCTTCCTTAGCCTTGTTTTCAAAGCCGCTTCTCGTGCTCTTTCCCTCGCCTTTGAGAACGGTGCCAGGTCTGTAGAAAGCAAGTGATTGGAAGGAGAAAAATGGAAGCGAGAGGCAAGAAGGTCAGGTTGGTGTTTTGGTGACTCAAGATCATTCATCCTGCTGGTTCATGTCCAGTCACTGGACTTTCCACCCTCACCAGGTTTTTCCCAGACAGATGGGCCGGTTCAAAGGAGTTGCTGGGGAGCAGGGAGGCCTCTCGCTTCTGAACAGGAACAAGGTGGTTGGTGGGGGGAATTGATTCAGTTCACATTCAAATCTACATAATTCATACTTTCCAAAGCAGTACGGGAACTCAAACACAAAGTAAAGTACAGAAAACACATAAGACAAGGATAAAGCATGCCTAAATTAGCGAAAATAACATGCAAAAGTGTGCTGTATTATGGCAAACGGCTTTGCAAAGATATGCGATTAGTGAAAAGTGCATACAAAAATGTGTTAGTTGGGAGAAATCTATGCACGAGGACTTTGAAAAATAGTAATTGCAAATGTGGAGAACTAAATTTGAGATGGGGGGGGGGGTAAGAAATGGAGAGAAATCCATAGATTGACCCATCCTTCTGCAGCAGCAGGACAGGAGAATGGCTGGCAGATCTTGCGAGCAACAGTGAAGACTCTCAGATTGTGGGTGCATACATTTAAAGCACATTCAAAGCACATTATTTACCTCAAAGAATTCTGGGCACTGTAGTTTGTGGAGGGCTGCCAGGAGTTTTAACTGAGGGGTAAACTACAGTGCCCAGAATTCATTGAGGGAGTTGGGAATGTGCTTCAAATGTGCTTTAAAACCTAGGAGTGTCTTTTCAGCGCTTCCTAATTCATTTATGATTTGTAAAATAAAATGCTCTGGGGCTTACCCCTGGCTGGCTGGAGCGGGAGACACCCAGAATCTCACAAAACCCTCCAAAGTATATCGAAGTTTCAGATGCTCCAAGCAGAGATTATTTTGGGTGCTCCTATGAGACAGATTTTGGCAACCTAGTGCCCTCCAGATGTCTGGGGGCATCCGGTTGGTGAAGGTTGTCAAGGTATCAGCCACAACTAATCACATCTATAATGGGATTGGACATAATTCAGGAATAAATCATGCAAAGTTGTTGCCTGGCTGGTTTTCTGCATTGAAATTGTCTATTTCATACCCTCCAACATTTCTCCAGTGAAAATAGGGATGTCCCATTCCATAATGATAATTTTACTATTTATATACCACATCTCTTCCTAGGTTGCCCCAGCCACTCTGGGCAGCTTCCAACATATACAAAAACATAATAAAACATAAAAAACCTTCCCTATACAAGATTGCCTTCAGACAGCTTGGGGGGGTTGGATAACTTGATACCCTCCAACATTTCTCCAATGAAAATAGGGACATCCTAAGGAAAAGTGGGACATTCCGGGAAGACTGATATAAATCAGGGATGTCCCTGGAAAATAGGGACACTTGGTGGGTCCGCTATTTATTTATTAGCTTTGTATGCCTCCTTTCCTCCGAAGATCCGAGGGCAGTTCACAGCCTTAAAAAAAATGAAACAAACTGCCATAATTTTTTTGTTGGGAGTCAGTGTCTCTCACAGGGTGCTTTTATTTATTTTCGTACCGAAAACAGAGAGAAAAGACGCAGGAGCTCAGGAACTGCTGCAACGATTCCCGGGGAATGCGCTCTGCACATGCTCAGGATAAAATCAAAAAAATAAACATGATCAAAGACTGGTCAGATTAAAAATTTAAAACGTTATAAAAATGATAAGCACTAAAAGTGAAAGTAAACACAAAGGCTATACTAATACTGCCCAGGAATGGAAGCACACAAAAAGTGCAGGGGTTGGGGGGAATCTGAGGACTACAACTCCCATGATGCCGCGGGAAGGGGAGTCGGGGCGGAGCTTTGGAGGCGAGTCACGTGCCCCTCCGCCGGCTGCGGGGACGGGTCACATGACCGCTGGCTCGTGGTTGCTGCGCGGGGCATCCCCGGCCTCCTGTCTCCGCTGGCCGGACGGGCGATGGCGAACGTGGCCAAGATGGTGTCGTGGTCCGGCCGGGAGGGCGAGGCGGAGGGCCAAGGCGAGGCCACGCCGCTGCTCAACGGCACGGGCGGAGGGGCCGCCGCCCCGCCCCGCCAGGTGAGCGCCGAGCCGGGGAGCCTCCAGCAGCAGGCGAAGTCTACTTTACTGCTGCCCCGGGACGTTATTGTTGTAAAACTCTGCTCGTCCGCCTGACAGATGTGAAACGAAGACTGGAGTCGACCTCCCCAAGGGCTCGATTGGTGGGGGTGGGAGGGGCGGTGTTCCTGAGCATGTCCAGAGTGCCTTTCCGGAATGAAGAATTGAAAGGCTCGCCTCCAGGCCGGGGAGTTGTTTCAGTAGCTGTTGAGTCCAGGAGCCCCTTCTTAAGGCGGTCATCCTCCTCTGTGGCTGCCTCTGGACTGGCCAGGGGTGTGTGTGTGCTGCCTGCCTGTGTCTGCCTGCTTGTGTGTGTGTGTGACTGGCCGCTGCCCCTACTAGAGGCAGGATGCTTGGTTGAAAGGGGCCTCTGGCCTGATCCATCTGGACCCGAACACTGCTGGGGGTGGGGTGGGAACGAGTCTGTCTGCATTATTCCTGCATTGCAGGGGGTTGGACTAGATGACCCTTGGGATCCCTTCCAACCGTAAAATCCTACGACACGAGCAAAGGGGCTGCCCGTGTCAGCTGCTCTTTCGTGGCTTCGTTGTCACCTTTGCATAGACCCAGGGTGCATTCTCAGTTCCATGGCACAGCTGTGACACGCATGACGTCTCGGGTGCCTTGTCATCTTGGGTGACGGGACAGCATATAAACATTTTGAATACACAAATAAGTAAAAGCAAGTATAAAGCGTGCTCTGAGCATGTGCAAAGTGCTTCCCCCTCACACGTCAGGGGAAACGGGTGGCCACTTTGGCGGTCTTGTGTGCAGGGCTCCCTGATAAGAGGCAGCCGCATGTGTGGGGTTTGGTAATGAATTTGAGCGGGGTCTGCAGCTTCCACATTCAGGTGCATCCGAGGCTGGTGAGTCTGGTTCCTGGATTTGCGCTTTCTTTCGTCCTGGCCCAGCTTGGCTCTAGCCTGACCTAGACGAGCATCCTTTTCCCCAGTTACAGATCCCCCAGGTGGTTTCAGAGGTGAGTTATAAGTGTACTGTTTGCTGGTCTATAGGGAAGGGGCTCTAAGCTCAGTGGTTAGAGCATCTGCTTTGCATGCAGAAGGTCTCACGTTCAACATCTGGCATCCAGGTAGGGCTGGGTTTTGCCTGTCGAAAAACCCAGAGTTCCAGTTGGTGCCGATAGGCAGACCCATGCTCAGATTCAGTATAAAACAATGACCTATGTGCTTACTTAATTTAGACCATTATTCCGAAGCATGAAGACTAGACTGTTACGTTAAAGTTATGGCAGTGACCATCACTTGTCTGAAACTGGATGGGCCATTGGTCTGTCCACAATTTTGCCTGCTTCTTGTGTTCGTTTGTTTATTGCATTTAACAACCAGCTCAAGACAGCATACTTTACTTTCCCCACCTCCTCATTTATACAATCCTGTGAGCCAGGGGTGTAGCCAGGATTTAAGTTTGGGGTTGGGGCAGGACACCCAAATCACCCTATTCCTGGCTCTGTCTAGCAAAATCAGAATGAAATGTCTCGACAGCAGTGGTTTCAAATTATTTTCTTTTGACTCCGATTGTTCAGAAAAATCTGTCAAAATCTTTCTGCAGTTTCTCTTTGAGTATTTTTATTTATTTACTTGATTTGGGGGGGGGGCAGCCCTCCCCTGTCCCCCCTGACTACACCTATCCTGTGAGCTACATTAGGTTGACCCAGGGAGCTCTGGACACTATATTGCTCCTAAGATTTCAGATTAAAACTGCAGACTGGAAGGAAAGGAGGACCTTTTTCTGCCTCTCCACTTCTAGCTACTCTCTGAAAACCGGAGAAGAATATTAGGGGAGTGAGCAGGGGAAAGAAGGACTAGACCATGTGAAAAATGAACATAATATTTTAGCTGCAGTTCATTCATTTTCAGCTTTGTACAGTACAGTGGTACCTCGCAAGACGAATGCCTCGCAAGACGAAAAACTCGCTAGACGAAAGGGTTTTTGGTTTTTTGAGTTGCTTCGCAAGACGATTTTCCCTATGGGCTTGCTTCGCAAGACGGAAACGTCTTGCAAGTTTGTTTCCTTTTTCTTAAAACTGTTAATACAGTTGCGACTTGACTTCGAGGAGCAACTCATAGCACGCGGTGTGGTAGCCTTTTTTGAGGTTTTTGAAGACTTTGGTGATTTTTGAAGCTTTTCCAAAACTTTTCCGACACTGTGCTTCGCAAGACGAAAAAAACCGCAAGCCGAAAAAACTCGCGGAACAAATTAATTTCGTCCTGCGAGGCACCACTGTATTCTTGTTATTAAAACAGTGTGCCTAGACATTCTGTTGTTGTGCCCGTAACCTAGGTTTAAGGTGCCATTTAGCTCCTAGCTTTCATATCTCAGTTTCTAACACTGATAGATAGTGACCTTTTCTCAGCACCAATCATCAGCTGGGTCCTGGGGACTGAATAGTTCTGGTCTCAAAGCGCCCAAAGCCCTAGCAATTAGCTGATGGACAGTTTTGCAAAAGTCGGGCATTTCCCCATTTCAGGCTCCCAGCTAGTGAGTTGTGTCTCTGCAAGTTGTAATAACCACCCTCTTGTTTCAACCCATTCAGAGTTTTGAAGGAGCAGCTCCCAGCTTCCCCTGAGTGTTGACATTATAAACATGGAGACTTTACACTCAACAATTGATTTGATCGTTCCCAGTCTTGCTATGAGTGCAAAGCAGTTGTCTCGGTCCTTTTGGAGTCTCATGAGGTCAAGCTGGCAGCGGTGTGGTTAAATATATGAAACGCTGTGATTTACCCCCCTAGCTAAAATACATTCCCTTCTTAACCAAGTCAAAGTGTTGCATTACATTTTGGAATGTCACATGTTGGCAGTCAGGCTTCACGTGCCTTACCTCGAAAGAGGAAATTTCCCACAATAAATGTGTTGTTTTTTTGGCCTTCTGAGACCGTTTTTATCTCTGCAAATCTGTTTTTTTCTGAAATATTTGCAACAACAAAATTGTTGTAAGCTGCTTTTGGAAGACTATGGCAGGAAAAAAGCAGCACGTACATATGTTAGTATTATTCCTGCTGCTCAGGAATTCCCTTTTCCCCCTAAGTGAGCTTGACAGAGTGCTTACTTCTACCTCTGAGATCTTGAATGATCAGAACTAAAAGCTCCAGCATCAGGGAATCTATCATAAAAGGCCTGGATGAAGAACACTGCCTTAGAACTCCTTGATTGTGAACAGTTTGCACATCATTTTGCTTGCTTGGCAGTTTGCCAGCCCACTTAATAAATTAAGAATTGAGGAGGAATCGCTCCCGGAACAGACTGTCGCATGGCCTAAATATGGGGATTATGTTTGCACATCTCTGTATCCCAAATTGAGCTTTGGGGCCTCTGCCCCCCCACCCCAATCGTACAGCTCCAAGACCAGGAGATTGTCTTGTTCCAGATGTGCACAATAGCTTTGCTATTGTTTGAGTTTCTTCCTGGCTGCTCAGGAAGTTCTCTAGGGAACTGGGAGCCAAGTCCATCCATTTTAGGATGCCGCGTTTGACTTGGAAAGGTGAAATGCTTTCTCTCTGTGTGTCTATATAAGCAGATGCTGGGAATTGTGATGGTTTGTGCTCATTTGAATTCTTTGTTTCCCAAGTGCTCTGATGCTGTGCGGAGCAGTTATCAGCCAGCATTTTAAAATTTCTTTAACCCCCTTTTTAAGCTTGCAGTGAACTGAGTGACCCATGACCAAGAACTGGAAATTCAGCGCCTCTCATTCAAGTTCTTGCCTTTCAGACTAGCAAGCTGTGACTTGCTGATGTTGACTCCTTTCCAGTTGACATAGATCGTTGCTTTTTCATTTTATTTCTTAAAAATTATATACTGCTTGATTGTAATAAAACCTCAAAGCGGTTGACAAAAAGACTTCCGTGGGCTTTGTTTTCGTTGCATAAGGAGAAGGATTATCTGAATTATGATGTCTTAAATTCCTTCAGCATTACATGTTTTGTTTTTTCCTTCTGTTTTTTTTCCTTCTAAAATTATTTCAATGCCCCTCCCTTGAGTTTCATAACATCCAGGTTGACGCACAGTTAATATATAAAAGGGCAACAGCACAAAGCGGTGCAGTCCTACTCTGAGTAGACCCACTGGAATGGATAGAATAGATGAGTCATGTCTGTTAATTTCAAGGGGTCTAACATTGGATAGAAGCCACAGACTGAGGGAGGGGTTGAAGATCAGTGTTCTAAATAAGCCAGGCGCTAGGCACATTTTGCACTTAGCTATTGGCCACTTGGACACGGGTGGCGCTGTGGTCTAAACAACAGGGCCTAGGGCTTGCCAATCAGAAGGTTGGCAGTTCGAATCCCTGCGACAGGATAAGCTCCCTTTGATTGGTCCCTGCTCCTGCCAACCTAGCAGTTTGAAAGCATGTCAAAGTGCTAGTAGATAAATGGGTACCACTCCGGCGGGAAGGTAAATGGCGTTTCCATGCGCTGCTCTGGTTCGCCAGAAGTGGCTTAGTCATGCTGGCCACATGACCTGGAAGCTGTCTGCAGACAAATGCCGGCTCCCTCAGCCAGTAAAGCGAGATGAGCGCCGCAACCCCAGAGTCGCTTGTGACTGGACTTAACTGTCAGGGGTCCCTTTACCTTTTTATCAGCCAGTTGCAACCAAGTGAAGATGCCTGGGAGCCAGTATGGCACCTGACATCTCTGTAATCTAGAGGTGCATGCCTTGGGATCGTTGGATCTGGACTGTTTTCACACACTAGCAGCACATCCTGTAGAATTTTATCTGTACAATCAGAATACATTTCTGGAACCAAAATGCTTTTTCTGAGCAGAAGCAGTCACCATTAAGAAAAATAGGCTGGAATAGGCCAATATTTATGTGCACTGCCCCTGGATAAAGTGACTTTTATTCTTTAAGTTCTCAGTGTTCTTACCCTAGCTCAAGGTTGTCATCTGAACTACCCAGATGTTTAACTGAACACACCCACACATGTATGTATGTACACACACAAACATATATTCACAGGACCAACCCTCTTCATATTTATTTAATGCAATTTATACACTGCTTAACTGTAAACAAAAACCTCACAGTGGTTTACGAAAAAGATAATAAACCTATCAACAATTTTCTTGTCCTTGCAGTTCGTTTTAGATTCTTTTTAATATTGATTTTTAAAACTTTTGTGACCTTCCCCTTGGGGGAACGGTGCGTGAGAAATAAAATTAATCATAGTAACATTTATTTTAAATATATACATACAGTGGTACCTCGGGTTAAGAACTTCATTCATTCTGGAGGTCCGTTCTTTTTTTTTTTTTTTTAAATCATATTTATTAGAGTTTCCAATAATATAGAAATATAACAGAAAAGAAAAGATAGAATATATTTAGAGCCTTACTTTCGTTATCTTCTTTCTAGGACTCCCTCCTCCCCCCCCCGACTGTATTCCCCTTTCATTAATTTGGTTCCACAAGCTCTCACTCCCAGTTTAAAACTTAATATGTTTAACCCATTAACCAATTTAAATTATACAATTTTATCATCATCCCTCATCATTAACAGAAAAAGAAAAAAGATTTTCCCCCAAGATCAACCCCAATTCCCTTCCACGAATTCCCTTTTTTTAAACATGCCAAATCAAAATACCATGATATACAAAAGTTATATAAAGAAATAGAAGATAAAAAATATAAGAAGGTTCAAAAAGATGGTTACATAGCCTTTGGATTCCAAAACTCCCCCCTCCCTTCCCCGGTTTGAATTCCGCATGTCCATCAGTCTATATGTTGTCAGCCTGGAGGTCTCAAGTCCATGGCCAGATTTTTCCCATTCCACCTTGCCGGTTTTCTTTTAATTTGTTTATTTTAATAATGTTTAACTTCAAAAATCCAGTCTAATAGAGGCCTTTAATTTCCTTGGTCTTTGCTGCTCCTCCCATTGTTCTTTCCGTGTCGTAGTTAGTCCTTTGTTCTTTTTATTCCTTACTTTCTCAGGTTTCTTGTCTTGTTCAGCTGCTAAAACGTTCTTATTCCGAAATCTGGTATCTCTACAGAGGTTTGTTGTTCAGGAACAAAAACTTACGTCCAGTCCCTTCCTTTCTTCAATAGAAAATTCTATTGTCTCCTTTTAATGTAAACACCTCTGTAGACAAAATACTATGTCAGTTTTGCAGCTTTCCCAGAAGATAAGTCCTGTGCGAATCCCAGAGTGATTTTCCACGTACGACCACTTGTAATGTCCCGAAACCCCTCTAGGGGGATTGTAGTAACTTTATATCCTCTAATCCAAAAGTCAAATTGTTGTTCCTTATTTTCCGACAGTTTATATCCATATTGTGTCAAATTGTAACAGAATTAGCCTGCAAAGTCCTTGTAACAAAGTCCTCTTTATATTCTCCAGCTTTGACAGCTACTTTGACAGCTGTCAAAGTCTCCGTCTCTCTTCGCCAGGCTCTACGAATCGCCCCGGTTCCCAGGGGGGGTTGCATTTTCCCTCTCACCCTCCACTCTTCTCCTCCAGCACAATTCTTGTAATTTCCCATCGTGGAATTAATAATTTTTGTCAGCAATAAACTTCTCTTTCGATCTTGGTTACCCAGTCCTTGTTTTAGAATGTTTACAATCGGGGGGGGGACTGACTTCCTTTTTAGATCCCCCCCACTCATGCCGAATCCGAAAAAAATTTCTTTTTTTCTCCTTTTGTACCCGGTTTCCCAATTACTCACGGGTTGTTGTTGATAGTCCGAATTTCCAATGGAAGAAGTCAGCGCTCTCCGTCGAATGGCATGCGGCTGCGCTCGGCAGGGGAAGCAGTGGACTCAAAGCACCACGCCACTCCCCGGCACCCGATCCGAAGCCTTTAAAAAGGCTCCTTCACGAGTCGGGAGGGCGCTAGCGGTGCCAGCCGAGTCCCCATGTCCACGGGCTCCGTGCCCGTGGTTTTTAAGGGTCCCCGCGTCGCCGGCGCGGTAGGACCCAGCCCCTGCCGAGCAGACTCCCTCCGGAGCTCGGAGGGAGTCCGCCATTCGGCGATGGCGCCAACCCGGAAGTCCCCCTGGAGGTCCGTTCTTAACCTGAAACTGTTCTTAAGCTGAGGTACAACTTTAGCTAATGGGGCCTCCCTCTGCCGCTGCGCTGCAGCCGCACAATTTCTGTTCTCATCCTGAAGCAAAGTTCTTAAACCGAGGTACTATTTCTGGGTTAGCGGAGTCTGTAACCTGAAGCGTCTGTAACCCGAGGTACCACTGTATTCATGTTGCATTCCTATCCACATATGCAGCTAACCCAGCCATTTACAGACACAGCAATTCAAATGGCAAGTATTTGGTAACCAACTGTGGAAGGACAGGACCATGAAAATACCTTGCCTTTTCATCTAGGGACGAGGCTTTACCTGAGGCCTGGTAGCTGATTCCTCTGACTAGCACACTGACATGCCTGTTTGTTTGCCCCCTCAGCTCACCCCGTCCTCTTCTTCCTTGCGACTCGGGCGCATGAGCTACGTGGACCTCGACGATGAACATGAACCAGTAAGTGAGAATTGCAGAGGGGGAGCCAAGAGGCCGCTGGGTAGCACTCAGAAACTGCCTCGGAGGGGACATTTTGGGCACCCTCTAGAGCAGCATTTCTCAACCTGTGGGTCCCCAGATGTTGTTGAACTACAACTCCCATCACCCCTAGCTAGCAAGGCCAGAGCTCAGGGATGATGGGAGTTGTAGTCCAACAACATCTGGGGACCCACAGGTTGAGAAACACTGCTCTATAGAGCATGGGTAGGCAAACTAAGGCCTGGGGGCCAGATCCGGCCCAATCGCCTTCTAAATCCGGCCCGCAGACGGTCCGGGAATCAGCATGTTTTTACATGAGTAGAATGTGTCCTTTTATTCAAAATGCATCTCTGGGTTATTTGTGGGGCATTGGAATTCGTTCATTATTTTCTCCCAAAATATAGTCCAGCCCCCCACAAGGAGGGACAGTGGACCGGCCCCCTGCTGAAAAAGTTTGCTGACCCCTGCTCTAGAGAAGGGAGAAACTTTTTGTCAAGCCCGAGGTCCACATTTCTTCCTGGACAACCTCCTGAGGACTGCATGCCACTGGTGGGCGGGGCCAGAAGCAAAAATAGGCGGGGCAACCCATGCAATTTTTCCTATTTATGCACTAGGATAGTTTCTCTTCTCTCACACCAACCCCTCCCAAGGTTCACATGGAGAGGCCTGGAGGGCCAGATTTGGCCCCTGGCCCTGAGGTTGTGCTTCCAAGTTGAGGGCTGATAAGACAACCCCCACCCTTGTGCCCTTCAGATGTTCTGGATTACGGTTCCCATCTGGAGCTCACCAAGTTTGAGAAGGCTGCACTTCAGCCCTAGCCAGGTATTTAGAACACTGAGGTGTTTTGCAGTCTTGTTGCTGATTTCCATTTTTCGAATGTTTTAATTGCTTTTATGAATGATCTCACTGCTCTTATTATTTTTGCAAGCCGCTTTGAGGTTTTCTAGGTGGCGTGTTGATTTCGTGAAATAAAAGAATAAAACGAACCCAGCTTTTGATAGGCGGCGTTAAGAATCGTGGCGATTGTGTCTTGCAGGAAATGGATCCGCCTCGGGCGCACCCTAACGAGATCCCTCACAGCGAGAAAGTCCTCTCTCTCAAGTACGAGGTGGGCACCCAGCTTAAGGTTCCAGCTGAAAAGGAACTGATGTGTGTGATGGTGGGAACGTTTGTTATAACCCAAGAGATCTACCCACCACCCAGGAGAGCTATCCAGCAGATTTTGTAAACAATAAACCCACAAAGGTTATGGAGAGGTCTGCTCCTCCTTGTTTGCTTATTTTGCACAGAGGTGTGGAGCCTGTGACCCTCTGGATCTATATGAATCTTGTTAACTAATAATTCAACTGGTTAAACTAATAAAAAGCTGTAGCATTTGGTTGTTTTTCTGTGCTGGGCAAGGAGGAAGAGGCTTCAATTCTTCTGAGTGCAGGGTGCAAGGGAGGTAAAGAATATTCTGTCCTTCCTCCACTGATTCGCCCTCCATGGAATTCCTGTTCGCCTATGGGGATCAGGAGACTACTACTTGAATACAAGGCTGCATGAGGGCATTGGTGGGATGGTGCAATCTTGGAAAGTGCTGCTTTTAGTAAGTTTTGAGGCAAAGTGAGCCTTTCCCGAGCAAGCTGCATTCCCCGGCTTCCTGTTTCTATTTTCTCACTTCCCTTCTCTCTCTTTTTTTGCTGGTTAAGAGCTTGGACTATGACAACTGTGAGAACCAGCTGTTCTTGGATGAAGAGAAGAGGATCAAACATACGGTCAGTCCATCTCCAGGGCCGAAGGATTGCTGTGGGGTTCCTCCTGCAAAATCTCAGATCTGGTTATATGTACGCCTCCCTCCCCACATCCAAAAGTCCTCATTTTAAAAATACAGTGGAACCTAATCTGTTCTTGTTGCTGTGCGATATCCAACTGCATTCTACTCAGAGTAGACACACTGAAAATAATGTAATATCCCTTGATTTCTACTCCTTATGACTCATGTTTGACACAGCCCAGTATTATTTAGTCAGCTTATTAGTCGCTTGCTACATAGAGAGCCTCTAAGTGACTTACAAAACTTTTTAAAGCATCACGTAAAATCGGGAAGAAAGAGCAATCCGTTTCAATAAAAACCATGCAAAAATCCACAGAAAATGTCAGTATTGGAAGCCATCATCCAGCTACATAATAACTTTTATAAAAGTTATTTTAAGCATTTTTTCAATTCATTATAGATCATTTCCCAGAATGCTTTTTATTACCTTACGAGACCACCACATGATAAAAGGTGTCTTCTTTTTGTTTACATCTCCAGCAGATATTTGTACCTGTCTTATACATTTTTGCTAGCTTACTGGGAGTTAAACACCAACGGTATTTATCATTTTCATATAATTTTCTTTCCAATGCACAGCACACCAAGAATTTCAAATCTGTTTCCCATAGCCTTTCCTAAGATGAAAGTCGAATATTATGCCCCTAATAGAGAGGTGATTTATATTAGGCCGCTCTTAAATTGAACCGTGTCAATAAGAAGCAGCATAATAAGGCAGCCCCCTCTGATTGCGACTTCTTCGAACGCAGGCGTTCCGGACGGTGGAGATTCGGCGGTGGGTCATCTGCGCCATGATCGGGATCCTCACCGGCCTCGTTGCTTGCTTCATCGACATTGTGGTGGAATACATTGCTGGGCTGAAATACAAAGTGGTAAAGGGCAGTATCCTTTGAGTGCAGGGCAGTCGCAGAGGTGGGCACACTCCCGAGGGGGGCATGGCACGGAGGGTGCCCTCCCAGGCACGGGATAGCCGCTCGGGTGCCCGGAGCGGCCCGTGCACCCTGCAACCGGGGGCAGAGCGAGCCGTTCATGGGGGTGGAGCGAGGCCCCCACGGCGGACATTCGGCACCACCCGCCCACAACTCCCAAGCCTCCCCCGAGCTGTCAGAACGAAGGGGGAAGGGGGGAATGCTGCCGGCAAAGCGGCGCAGCTCACCCCCTTTACCCCGACGGTTTGGGGTAGGCTTGGGAGTGGCGGGCAGCGTGCCGAATGTCACCCCCCTCAGTGAGGGCACCCAGGGCGGTCTGCCCCCACCGCCCCCCTTCCTACGCCCCTGGCGCAGGGCCGGCATGAGGCGTTTTGCTGCCTGCGGGCGAAGGACAGGAGGGCTCCTTCGCCATGTGCTGCGAATGAAAGCCAACCAGAAAGGCAATGGAATTTGAAAAAATGGTGTCCTCCGCCATCCCTGATGGCGGCAGAATAGCTTGGATGGCAAGCATGGGGCTGATGGGAGTTGGAGTTCAGAATATCTGCAGTGTACCAGGTGGACGTAGGTGAAAAGGTATAAAACATATTCCAGTACTAACATGACTGTAATGTATCAAGCCGAGGCCTTCCTTCTTTTACACCAGGGCTGGGTGACGTTAGATTTTTCAGCATTTTTCACCAAAGACAGCCAGACGTCATGGTTTGGCAATATACCGTGATGTTGAAACAAGCTGCATTGGCCCCAGCCGGCTAGACCAGGCTTCCTCAAACTCGGCCCTCCAGATGTTTTTTTGGCCTACAACTCCCATGATCCCTAGCTAGCAGGCCCAGTGGTCAGGGATGATGGGAATTGTAGTCTCAAAACATCTGGAGGGCCAAGGCTGAGGAAGCCTGGGCTAGACACAGGGTAAAACGGCCGCTGCTCTCACCTGGGACCCTTCCACCTCAGCGCCTCGCAGGCTAGGGCCAATGTAGTTGGCCCTGGCTGCTGCTCAGCTGGGGGCTGGAGGGCTCCCCCCACTTCAGCTGAGTGAGCCCTGAAACCTCAGCAACATCAGGGTTTGCTCAGTTGTAGCCTAGAAGAAGTTCCCCCCACTCCATCTGCAGCCTCAGATGCGGTGGGGGGAGACTTCTTCCGGCCCCCAATCTGAGCGATCTGACACCACAGCAGCATCGGGCTTTGTGCAGCTGGGGCATAGAAGAAGCCTCCCACCCACCCCTGCTGAGCGATCGGGGTCGCTCAGATGGGGAGGGGACAGTTTCATGGAGCCCCCACCCCACTGCCGGCTTGGGCAAGCCAGTGCCAGACTGGGAGCTCCGCTAAACACTTGGCAGAAGGGAGCAGCAATCGGGCGCCTATCAGCCGAGCAGTTTGAAGATGATAATAATAAATAATAATAATATAATTTATTTATTTATACCCCTCCCCAGCCAAGATCGGGTTCAGGGCAGCTAACACCAGGTATAAAAACAATTGATTAAAATACAACTTAAAAACAGGATTAAAATACAACATTAAAATGCAGCCTCCTTTCAGTAAACTCAAATCAAAAACTTTTTTGGGGGATGAAAACGTCAAATCTTCACCAAGGCCAACTATCCAGACTGGTCCTATGTGGGCCAGAAAAAAGCCAGGGAAGTCCCCAATTAGGAGGGAGGAACCGATGCAGCTGGTTTCTCCCTCTGCTCCGTATGAGGAGCAGACCGTGATACGTATTTCACTCAGCAGTATATCGCTGGTGAAACCGCCGTGTTTCCGAATCCCCTTGCTAGCAGCACCCTCTGAATGAAGCTGAGCCGCTGGCAGAGGGACTCAGGAGCGCAATGGTTTCATCTTCGATATACTGCTGAGTGAAACCAACATCGCCGTCTACTTCTCATACTGGTCCTGGGCAATATGTCGATATATCGCCCATGCCTATTTTACACACATCCTGCCCTCTCTCCAAATCCATGGCCAGGTATTGTTTTCCCCTTTTAACCTGCTTTCCTCAGATATTGACAAATTCACCAAGACAGGCGGCTTGTCCTTCTCTCTGCTGCTCTGGGCCACGCTGAACGCGAGCATTGTGATGGTCGGGTCCGTTATCGTTGCTTTTATTGAGGTAAGGCCTCCGCCCGGGTCTCTCGCCCGCGCCGCCATTTTGCAATTCGCGTCTTGGCAAAGGGTGATGCTCCCAATGAGTTTCATGATCCCGTTTCTGCCTTGCCTTTCGTCCAAGGAGCCATACGCGCTTTACACACCCCATTTTAACTCTCGCAACCACCTTGTGAGGTAGCTAATACTGCCTCTTACGATTTGCGTGTGGAGGGTAATACGTAGCGACTGCCCAGTCTCGGAGCTGTTTGAATGACAGAAATACACCCAAGCAAACTTATTTTCTCTGTTGTTGTTTTTCTTGTAGCCTGTGGCAGCTGGTAGTGGAATACCTCAGATCAAGTGCTACCTCAATGGAGTTAAGATCCCCCACGTGGTCCGGCTGAAGGTGAGAGAGGGAGGACAGGTTGTGCCTGGCAATTTTTAGCGTGTCCCTCCTTTCCCCTGATCCACCTGAGACTTTTATGAGGGAAAGTTGCCCCTCCGCTTCCTTAGTGAGAGCATTTTGTGTGTGTGTGCGCTCGTGTGCGTGTGTGTGCATGTGTGTGTGTGTAAAACTGGACATGAAAAATGGCCCATTTCTCTGCCACACATCCAAACATGTTGCTAGACGTGTCTGCCACCGTTGTGTGATCTGCTGCTTTTCACCTAGCGCCCTATTTGCACTATGCATTTGAAGCCAGAATCATGCTGCTTTAAACAACTATGGCTTCCCCCAAAGGATTCTGGGAAGCCGAGAGTTGCTAGGAGAGCCCTTTTCTCCCTCACGGAACTACAGTTCCCGAGCGGTTTTAAGAGTCAGTCCCTCTTGCCAGGGAGCTCTGGGAATTGTAGCTCCGTGAGGGAACTAAGGATCAGCGAACTAGCTCACTTGTCTTTGGTGACAAAGATCAGAGTAGTTCTCTCGCCTCACTTCCTTTGGAACGAGAGTCTTGTGTTTTGGTTCGGCGCCTGTTTCTTTTCTGGCAAGATCTTTGAAGGTTAAACGTGGACTCCTCTCTTGCGTCAGCTCAGCGCTTTGTGTCTGAGGGAACTGAGCATAGGAGCCCAGAGTTCAGCCCAGAATGGGAACTTTAAAATAATAATGATAATGATGACGATGATGTATCTCCTTTCTTTGTAGACACTGGTGGTTAAAGTCTGTGGTGTGATTTTCTCTGTGGTCGGAGGCCTGGCGGTCGGAAAGGTAACTGAGGAGAGGAAGCAGAAACTTCACCCCAAAAGGCAGCTACTCCTGCCTTTCCTATTTAACAATGCCACCTTCCCGGCTATTTTGCATTGCATTCTGGGAAGGTTTCTGCTTGGCAGCCATTGCTCTCAATGGCGCTTCTTCGTTAGCCTTTGCCCTTGCCATTTGTATTGGCCTGTACCCAACTGCCGCCTTAGGATCATGGCGAATGAGACGTGCTTCGTGGCTTTGACAATGGGAAGAAAAGAAAAGAAAACTGTGCCTCAGGCAGCTTGTTTTGCTGCGATCAGAATAATTGTTTAGGGAGATGTTGCGCCAAAATAAGAACCTGCCAAGTCAGGCCAATAGCTCATCTGGTATAATAATAATAATATATTTTTATTTATACCCCACCCTTCCTGGTTCAGAAAACCGGGTTAACAACAAATTTAAAACACTTCATTGATGCAACAAAAACAGCATAAAATACAGTATAAAACATGAATAACAATAAATTCAAAATTCAATTTAATATAAGATAAATAAAATAAAATAAAATAAAATAAAATAAAACATACATACAGCAACAGTGTTTTGTGTTGTGTAGGCTCCTATGATGTAAGTAATGGCCCCCGCCTGCTAGCTTACTAAAATATCACTGGTTTGCTCCTTTCTATATATAGGGTGACTACATTCTGCATGGACTTGTTTCATGGCAACATGTGCAAATGGCTTTAGATACCTATTAGGTCCACAAATTACCATATAGCATATATTCAACACTAAAAAACAGCGACAATTTGTTGTTGTCAAAGGACAGCTGGACATATAAAGGGCCCCATTACCTTCAGTAGCTTAGGGCCTCATCAAACCTAATTCTGGCCCTGCTTGGAGCATAGTCTTGCAAGCCAGCTTCTACCTCCGTCTAAGTTCTGCTTCTCTTGGTTTCAGGAAGGGCCGATGATTCACTCTGGAGCTGTCATCGCAGCTGGCATATCTCAAGGGCGGTCAACTTCTCTGAAGAGAGACTTCAAGGTTAGTTTCCTACAAGTGGGTTGCTTGCGCTGGGTTTCCAGCCCCCGCAGGCCAGGACCTCTTCACTGAGTGGCGGCTTCCGCTGTCTCTCATAGCCCCGATCCTGGTAGCAGATGTTGGAGATGCCAGGGGGCAGGTATGAGGCCTGCCTCTCTCCCACTTCTCAAGCTTAAAGCATTTGCACCCCACCCGTTAACCAAATGGGCATACCCAGGTTGCACAACCTGCGTCGCAAAAGAGACTCTGCCCTCTAGTACGAAACTGTATAAACAGACATAGCATGCGAGAAAAAAGGGAGGGAAGAGGGGAGTAGCAAGTTCAGACACCCGATTTTAACATTATAGGACTTTCGGCAGAGTTGCCTAGTTCTGCCTGTGCAGATGCTGACTGCCTGGGAGAGCAACCAGATCAACACAGGCCTCCCCTCAGATCTGTGTGCAGAGCAAGTGACATTGTCTGGACCAAGAGGAAGGCAGTTGGTCGCTGCCACACTCATGGCCAGAAACAATGCGAAAAAACTCTATGGAATACAGTAATTCAAAACATCAAAACTAACAAACTGAAGTCTCTGAAAGTTTATGAATAGATATAATGAAAAATACTCTGGAACAGTGCTCATGCAATTATGTGACTACAGTTGACTACATAATCGCATGAGCACTGTTCCAGAGTATTTTTCATTATATCTATTCGAAAACAGATTGGTTAATGAAGAAATTACGTATCTTTCTACTTACAAGTGTTGAACTAATTGGCTGATGAAGAATTCAGTGAAACAGTAGTTGTTATCTGGAAACACTGTTCAGCAGAGTTCAGAGTTGGACATCAAAATCGGACATTTGCTGATTATACAAAGCTTCACAGCTTGCTCTCCGCCGGGTAATGTCTGGCACCGTAATTCATTTTAAGGACTTTCAGAGACTTCAGTTTGTTAGTTTTGATGTTTTGAATTATTCCATAAAGTTTTTCACATTCTTATTGTTTCTGGCCATTGTGTTGCTTTTGATATTGCTGACTGATATTTAGCAACACAGGGGTTGGTTTGTTTACACACTCATTTCCTTGGACAGCTGACCTAATGGCCGTTGGAACCATTGAAGGAAGGGGTTTGAGGCAGTTGTCCTCCTCCCTCACCAAAGTTGCTTCGTAGTCCTGGGCCGTCTTGGCAAACTAGCATTCTTCACAGTACACAAAGGAAGCTGCTGCTGGTCTTTGTGGTGGGCTCATTCATTTGGGGGGGGGGGCATTGCTTGAGTTACTTAGGGGTTGCAGAGCATCCAGAGCTTTTTGCGCTCGTGTGTGTGTTAAGAGACCCATTCCCAAGTTCTAATCCACTCCGGGCTGTGTTTGCTTTTAGATCTTTGAATATTTCCGGAGGGACACGGAGAAGCGGGATTTCGTCTCCGCCGGAGCTGCTGCTGGTGTCTCGGCTGCCTTTGGGGCTCCTGTCGGTAAAGCTCCTTTTCTTTCCCACGGAAACACTAGAGAGGTGTTTGCTGCACTTCATTAGTAATATTGATGACGATAAGCATCGTCGTTATTCCTGTTACTGGTTGCTTTATCCAAGCGTCTCAGAACATCTGTGTCTTCTGGCAAAACCATTTACAGTGGTACCTCGGGTTAAGTACTTAATTCGTTCCGGAGGTCTGTTCTTAACCTGAAACTGTTCTTAACCTGAAGCACCACTTTAGCTAATGGGGCCTCCTGCTGCCGCCGCGCCGCCGGAGCACGATTTCTGTTCTCATCCTGAAGCAAAGTTCTTAACCTGAAGCACTATTTCTGGGTTAGCGGAATCTGTAACCTGAAGCGTATGTAACCCGAGGTACCACTGTACTGCAATCCATTATGAGCCATAGTGATAACTGTGGTGATAATGGTGCTAATACTAGGGATGGTCATAATATTAATACAGTAAGCATGCAGCTTTCTCTTGCTTTACTTGTGCGACTGCAACCTTATGTGGGCGGGGAAAATTAATAAATAAATGGAGAGCCAGGGAAACTCTAGCACCCTGCCAGAGCCTCGTGCCTCCTTCCCAAAGCCCAGCGCCTCGTTATCTAGGTTAAGAAAGCACCCCCCCTCCGATTGCACAGCCATAAACTGTTGTTGTTGTTAATTGTATGCTGCCCTATACCTGCAGATCTTGGGGTGGTACACAGAATAAAATTACAAGATAAAAACCACAAAATACACAATAAATATAATAATAGAAACAACCAATACAGTGGTACCTCTGGTTGTGAACGGGATCCGTTCCGGAGGCCTGTTCGCAGTCTGAAAAGAACACAACCCGTGTCTGCACACGTGTGGGTTGCGATTTGCCGCTTCTGCGCATGCGCGTGATGTCGTTTTGCGCGTCTGCGCATGCATGAGCAGCGAAACCCGGAAGTAACCCGTTCCAGTACTTCTGGGTCGCCGCAGGACACAACCTGAAGACACTCAACCTGAAGCAAACATAACATGAGGTATGACTGTAATCCATTTAAAAGGGTATCAGATGTCGATCAGCCAAAGGCCTAGTTAAAGAGCAATGTTTTTGCGGGGCGCCTAAAGGTATACAATGAAGGCGCCAGACAGACCTCCCTGGGGGAGAACATTCCTCAGACGGGGAGCCATCGCAGAAAAGGCCCGTTCTGAATCCGCGCCTGGTGTTCCTACCTTGAGCCGCTCAGCTCCTGCCTCCGGGCGGACAAGCCAAGTCTCACTGGCTCTGCCTTTCCCTTCCACCAGGTGGTGTCCTGTTCAGCTTGGAGGAAGGCGCTTCCTTTTGGAACCAGTTCCTGACCTGGAGGATTGTGAGTCTGGGGGACTGGGGGAGCTTTCCGAGCTGGGGGTGGGGACTGCAAGGTGAGTCCTCGGCAGACAGGCCGAATCTGGCCATGCTCCTCACCGCTCCCCCTCTCTCTCTCTGCAGTTCTTTGCCTCCATGATCTCCACCTTCACCCTGAACTCCATCCTGAGCATTTACAAAGGGAATCCCTGGGACCTGTCCAGCCCCGGACTCATCAACTTTGGCCGGTTTGACTCCGAGGTAAAAGGCAACATCCTTTTGAAGCTTCGCTGCCGCCTCCTCCTCCTCTGGCCTCCACACACAAATTCTCTACGTAACCAGAGAAGGAGTGGAGAGAATAATAACAATAATAATAATAATAATAATAATAATAATAATAATAATATACCTCGCCCATCTGGCTGGGTTTCCCCAGCCACTCTGAGTGGCTTTCAACAGAATATTAAAATACAATAATCTATTAAACATTAAAAGCTTCCCTAAACAGGGCTGCCTTCAGATGTCTTCTAAAAGTCTGGTAGTTGTTTTTCTCTTTGACGTCTGGTGGGAGGGCATTCCACAGGGTGGGTGCCACTACCGAGAAGGCCCTCTGCCTGGTTCCCTGTAAGAAGTCGAAATAAGGGATACAAATGTAAAGGAAGATTATTGTTGTTAAATTGAAAACTGAATATATATATATAAGCGCGCGCGTGCGCGCGCACACACACACACACACACACACACACACATATATATGGGGTATTGTCCCCTTCCTGAAACTCTGGAGAGCTGCTGCCAGTCAGTGTAGGCTAAGTGGCACCAATGGGCTTGCGTCAGCGTAAGGCAGCTTCCTATGTTCCCAATAGCTTATTGGGTAGAGCACGAGGCTCTTAACCTCAGGGTCGTGGGTTTGAGTCCCATCTTCCGGCAAAAAGATTCCTGCATTGCAGGGGGTTGGTCTAGATGACCCTTGGGGGTCCCTTCCAGCTCTACGATTCTATGATATTGTGAAAAAATGATAGTGCAGTAGAAGGCAGTCCTGTCCTTGAGCTGCGTTACCACTGTCACAGTTTCCAGAGCTCACACCTGCTTTCTTTCTTCCTTTGCAGAAGATGGGGTACACTTTTCAAGAAATCCCAATCTTCATATTCATGGGAGTGGTGGGTAAGCGCCCCTATTTAAGCAACATGATAATGTGACTTCCCTGTTTGTGCATCAGTCCCTTCTGCAGATGTTACTCTGAGGCTGGGGGTGTGTGCATGTGGGTCTCATCCCCCCCCCCCGTTTTTTAAAAAAAGAAATACAGTGGTGCCTCGCAAGACGAAATTAATCCGTTCCGCCAGTCTCTTCGTCTTGCGGTTTTTTTGTCTTGCGAAGCTATTAACGGCTATTAACGGCTTAGCGACTTTAAGAAAAAGGAAACAAACTCGCAAGAACTCGCAAGACATTTCGTCTTGCGAAGCAAGCCCATAGGGAAATTCATCTTGCGGAACGACTCAAAAAACGGAAAACTCTTTCGTCTAGCGAGTTTTTCGTCTTGCGAGGCATTCGTCTTGCGGGGCACCACTGTAAGTTCCACCAGTAATGCATGCCTGACATGCAGCAGCAAATCTGTCATGGTCAACAGCTAGAAAGGAGCTGTGTCTGTTATCAGCCCAAAGGCCATTTTGGGGCATGCGGTCCTTTCTCTGTGCCTGCCTTTTCACAGGGCAAAACTCCTCTGTGCTCTGTTGACTCCACAATCCTCTGCATTTCTGCAGAGATTCCAGCATCTGGCAAATAACTTAATTCCTTAATACCTCGGCCCCTGCACACAATACAGAATTTTCCTCTGTGGAACTGGGGGGATTTCCTGGCTTACTGTGAGCCCCAGAAGAAGGGGAGATGGAGGGGGAAGACATGACCCTATGTCTGGTGTGGGCGTAGGATTTTCCTGATCGAACAGCAGAGTGGAAATGTAGAAGATTTCCTTTGCAAAACTGTTCTCCACCTTGCCTTCATCCCAGTCAGATGCATCATTTCCACAGCTGCCCCAAAGAGAGAGTTATGGGATTTCTGCAACCTACACTGCTAATTTCCTCCGTCCTGATTTGAGTGGTTTTGAGCGGCTGGTTCTTTGCTCTGACTCCGTCAAGGCCTATTGTCAGGTGTTTTTCTTCCTCCTGGCTGCAGGTGGAGTTCTCGGAGCCATGTTCAACGCCTTGAACTACTGGCTGACGATGTTCCGAATCAGGTAAAAGCCCTGGCAGAAGGTAACCCGGAATATAACAAGCAGCAAACTTCAGACCCAGGGCAAGGACTGGAGTAAAACCCATTGCAGGATGGCTCGAGCCAACTGCTGCACATCCAACAATGGATGCCTCTTTAAAAGGCTTTGCATTTCAGCTTTTTACACCACCGGGCCCTTTCTTTTGACACAGGGTTCGGAGCTTAGCTCCATTCACAGGCGTCGCTGAGCTGAGCCACCCAGAATTTGGCTGAACCAGCATTTCAGAGGCTGCTTCACATTCCTGCCTGGATGTTTGTTTGAGCCGGAAACCTGTGATAGTACTTTTGTTTGCGTTCTTCTTTTTTTTATATAAAGTCTGGCACATTTCTGCCTTTGTCAGGCCTCTGCTTATTTCCCCAGATGGCTTCCCTTTTGGGGCGAGGGTTGCTTTTACGGGAGCAAATGAGCTCAGTTCTGCAGCCGCCCACCTTGCTGGAAAGCAGCCAGGTCTGGAGAAAGGCCATCTTAATTTTTAGCTAAAGGAAATAACCGAAGTGCCTGGGAAGGAACTCCTTTTTAGGACTTACAGTTCTGGGACTGTGTGGGGTGTGTTTGTGTGTGTGTGTGTGTGTACCTGTTGGAAACAGATGGAATGAATCACAGGCTGCCACTCATCTCTTTAACTCAGTTTTTTATTATTACATTTGCCTCTCACCTCTCCTCCAAGGAGCTCAAGGTGAGATGCACACACCTCTCATTCCTTATTTAATCCTCAGAACAACCCTGTGAGGTTGGTTAGGCTGAGCGTCAGTGACTGGCCCCCAAGGTCGCCCAGTGACTGATGGAGGATGCTCCTGTCTCTCCAGTCTCGAAGCAAGATCCAGTTGGCTTCCATATTTGGAATCGGAATATAATAATAATAATAATTTAATATTTATACCCCACCCATCTGACTGGGTCTCCCCAGCCACTCTGGGCAGCTTCCAACCAAATATCAAAAACGATACAGCATCAGACATTAAAAACTTCCCTAACCAGGGCCGCCTTCAGGTGTCTTTTAAAAGTAAAATAGTTGTTTATTACCTTGACATCTGCTGGGAGGGCGTTCCACAGGGCAGGCGCCACCACCAAGAAGGCCCTCTCCCTGGTTCCCTGTAACCTCACTTCTCGCAGCGAGGGAACAGCCAGAAGGCCATCAGTGCTGGATCTCAGTGGGAGATGGGAGAAGGGGCTGCCATCTTGTCCGTTGCTTCAGGTGGCAAAATGCGTTGGCCCGGCCCTGCTCCCTAACCCCTTGTGTTTTTTCTTTTCTTCAAACTCCCCAGGTATATCCACCGGCCGTGCCTGCAGGTCATCGAGGCCATGCTGGTGGGCGCTGTGACAGCGGCTGTGGCCTTTGTCATGATCTACACCTCGGCAGACTGCCAGCCCCTGCAAGGCAGCGGCATGGCCTACTCGCTCCAGGTGGGAAACGAGCGGCAGAGGGGGACTGTGGGTGCTGGCTGCCTCCCAGAATGGATGCTGTCGGGCAACGGGGGCTTGAGGCAGTAGAGAAGTGGAGGCAGGTCCATTAGGCACCTTCTCACCAAGTTCAGTCTTCCCGTCGACCAAACCCCACATGCCTCTCTCTTCGCTCACAAAAAGGAAATGAGTTTCCTTCAGCTTTGTCTCAACACTGTGCCCTTAAAGCACTTTCTTTAAGGGCACAATTTTGGGTATTGTGAGTTTTTTTAATAATAATAATAATAATAATAATAATAGCCAGTGTGGTGTAGTGGTTAAGAGCGGTAGTCTTGTAATCTGGGGAACCGGGTTCGTGTCCCTGCTCCTCCACATGCAGCTGCTGGGTGACCTTGGGCCAGTCACACTTCTCTGAAGTCTCTCAGCCCCACTCACCTCACAGAGTGTTTGTTGTGGGGGAGGAAGGGAAAGGAGAATGTTAGCCGCTTTGAGACTCCTTAAAGGGAGTGAAAGGCGGGATATCAAATCGAAACTCTTCTTCTTCTTCTAATATTATTTTATTTATACCCTGCCCTCCCCGGCCAGAGCCGGGCTCAGGGTGGCTAACACCAATAAAATGACAGTAAAACCATAATGGGGCGGGGGGAAACAAATTTAAAATACAGGTTAAAATGCAATTTAAAATGCAGCCTCGTTTTAAAAGTAGCCCATAGATCAAAACCATAAGGGGATGGAAACATAAGGGTCAGACTGAGTCCAAAGCAAAGGCCAGGCAGAACAGCTCTGTCTTGCAGGCCCTGTGGAAAGATGTCAAGTCCCGCAGGGCCCTGGTCTCTTGTGACAGAGCGTTCCACCAAGTCTGGGCCAGTACTGAAAAGGCCCTGGCCCTAGTTCAGGGTCTCTGAGAGCTGTAACTCCGTGAGGGGCAAACTACAGTGCCCAGAATTCTCTGAAGGCAAAAATGTCTTCCGGATGTGTTTTCAAGGCGCAATGTGTACACACGACTTCAGCCTTGCCCTTGTAGAGCTCGGCAGGGAGGAAGATGGCGGACAGTACCAGAATTAGTCATCTGCTGCTGTTGTTTGCTGTGGCTCCCCCTGCTGTCCGTCACCCTGCTTTCAGCCCAATGGGAGCTAGCCGCTGTTGGTGAGATGCTGGGCGCATCCAGCTGGCAAAGTTGCGCAGCCGCTGCCCCTGGCAGTGAGCCCAAGTTTGTATGTAGCTTTGGCAAGCAAAACTTTACCTCTCTGGCATCATGCAGAGAAGCTTTTGAAAATGTGTGTGTGTTTGTTTGGGGTGTGGGGGGACGGCTCTTGCTTTCATAAGTGAGCAGCGCTTTTACAAGAGGACAGCAGGCTGGTACACACATTTGCGATTTGATAACACCCCTGGGTTTATTTGCAAGCCCTTCTCAAGCCAAATCTCTGAGCCGTTCCCTGCCCCAGATGTTAAACGGCTCAGGACTGCAATACCTCAAGGACCACCTCTTTCCATATGAACCTACCCGGACCCTGAGATCATCTTCTGAGGCCATTCTTTGTGTGCCTCTTCCTCAGGAGGTCCGGGGGGTGGCAACACGAGAACGGGGCCTTCTCTGCAGTGGCTCCCCATCCGTGGAATGCTTTCCCCAGGGATGTTCACCTGGTGCCCACCAGACAAAAACGTTCCTTTTCAACCAGGCCTTTGGTTGTTCTGTTTGACATCCTACACCCTTTTAAAATGTGGCTTTTATTGGGTTGTTGTTTTTATTCTGATTATATATGTTGTGATCTTTTCTGTGAACTACCCTGAGACCTCCAGGTATAGGCTGGTATAATAATAATGATAATAATAATGATAATAATAATAATAATAATAATAATATTGAATCCAGTGCTCATAAGGCACAGCAGCCTGTGGTGTTGGACCCCCGCTTCTTTTTTCTTTTCCTTTCCTTTCCTTTTTTACTTTTTACTGTGCCTGCAATAACACGACTTCTCCTTTCCCCGCCAGCTCTTCTGTCCTGATGGCGAATACAACTCTATGGCTGCCGCCTTCTTCAACACACCAGAGAAGAGTGTCGTCCGCCTTTTTCATGACCCCCCAGGTCGGTTGCTCCCCAGCTAGCAGCGTCCAACCATCGCCAATCGATGGGGGGATGTATTCTTCCTAATATTCTATAGCAGGGTTGGCTAGTTCCTGTCTCTCGGCCTAAATCCAGCTCCACGACCAGCAAATGTTATTCCCCCCTCCCAACAAGACCCCACTGATTTTGGTGACAGCATGTTTAGATGGATACACAAACAATAATCATCTATCATCTATCTATCTATCGTCTGAGCACAGTCTTTTCCCCAAAATTATTTTTATTGGTTTTCCAAATTTTTACAAATCAAACCAAATTACCTAATTTAATACAGTTTCTTTTTTAAAAAAATCAGGTTTCCGGCTCCAGTTGCAAACATATGTCCATCTTTTTCTCTTGTAGCCACATCAACTCTTCATTAATATCCATTTCATCCTTCACTTCTTGTTGTCCATTCCTATAGCCACCCCTTTTATAGTCTTTATAGGTCAAAACCAGCACTTTGAATTGGGCCTGGAAATTTATGTGATCTACCTGAATTACTGTGAATTGTTGTGGGGGGGGGTTGTATTCGAGGTAGGTTTCATTTGCTTTTAAATTGTATTATTTCCCAACCTGCCTGGCCCTTCCTTGCATGCCTCCGAAGAAGGAGAGCTCTCTCCAGCTCTGTGGGAGATGCAACTTGTTCCATCGCTTAATCTGCTCCCACAGTTCATGAGTCTCTTCTCCTTCCTCCCGCCCCCTCCAGATGTTTAGCCTAAATGTGCATTCCTGAAATCTAAAACGGGATGGCAGGGGGCTTGCAACAGTCCTTGGCTTTCCTCCTCTATGAAGGCTTTACCTGATGTTCCTGTGGCAGAGGAGCCGGATGAAGGAATTGAATTTTCTTTTCACAGTACCCTAGAGCCCAGCTTGGGATTTGTTCCCAAGTCCATGATTTGTTTTGCTGCACACAATGTTTTAATTAGGAAAGGCACATAGAGCTGCCCTAGCGGGTATTATCCATAGCTGTCAACGTTTCCCCTTTTTTAAGGGAAATTCCCTTATTCCAAATAGGATTCCTCGCAAGAAAAGATAAAGTTGACAGCTATGGTATTATCACAGGGAAAGTTAGGGTGATTTGGACATGTTTTAGATGTATTGTGATACAGTCGTACCTTGCAAGTCGAACGGAATCCGTTCCGGAAGTCCGTTTGACTTCCAAAACATTCAGAAACCAAAGTGTGGCTTCTAATTGGCTGCAGGAAGCTCCTGCAGCCAATCAGAAGCCACGCCGGACGTTCTGCTTGCGAAAATCATTCGAAAACCGGAGCAGTCACTTCCGGGTTTCCATCGTTCGGGAGCCAAGGCGTTCGAAATCCAAGATATAACTGTATTTTATGCATTGTGACTTGCAGTTATTTTTTATTGATCGTAGTTCAGTAATTATTGTAATTGTTAAGAGTGGATAAGTATTATTTGTCGATGTTTTGAGAGTTTATGTCATTGTGTTTCCCAAACTTGGGTCTCAACCTGTTTTTGGACTACAGTTCCCATAACACCTGACCACTGGTCCTACAACTCACTGATAGGAGTTGTAGTCCAAAACCAGCTAGAGACCCAAGTTTGGTAAACACGACTTTAACCTAATTTTTGGAGCCAGGAAAAACCCAAAGATGGCTCTTGAGACCTGCTTTTTTGAGGGGCTAAAATGCATGCCCCCTGTAATAAGGTGGGAGCACCCTTCCGATTTGCTGAGCGAATCTTGCTGCTGGTTCCAGGTTATGGGGAGTGATGCTCTTTGCTCTCCCTCTTAGGCACGTATGACCCCATGACTTTGGGGCTGTTCACCTTGATGTACTTCTTCCTGGCTTGTTGGACCTACGGGCTAACAGTTTCGGCAGGCGTCTTCATCCCCTCCCTGCTGATCGGGGCCGCCTGGGGCCGCCTGTTTGGCATCTCTCTCTCCTACATGACCAGCGGCTGGGTGAGTTGCCCTCACCTTGTGGTTTCGATCCTCTCTCCCCACCCGCCCACTCCCTTACGGTCCGAAGAACCTTTGCAGAAAACAAGCCCCTGGTTTGGGAGGGGAGCTGGGAAGACAGAGGGCGTTTGATCTTCGCCAGGAAGAAGAAGTGGAAGCTTTTCATCTCCGAGGGCCTTCTGGCAGTTCCCTCACTGCGAGAAGTGAGGTTACAGGGAAGCAGGCAGAGGGTCTTCTCAGTAGTGGTCTTCTTCTTCTTATCTGGCGATCCCTCGTAGCCAAATAAGATTGTCTTCCATGAACACAGTTTTAAAAGTGAGTCCGTAAGTGACTGTGGAGGCTGATTCTGGATCCACACGTCCTTCCACAGTGGGGACATAGGTTTCCGGGCGGGAGTTGATCACGGTGAGGGTTTGCCAAGTGTGCCTTCCCCTTAGCGCATTTCTCCCTTTCATCCTGAGTTCGAGCGCTTTCAAAGCCCAGGACGCCTTTGGTAAAGGCTGTTCTCCAATTGGAGCGTTCGCAGGCCAGTGTTTCCCAGTTGCCGGTGTTTACACTACATTTTTTGAGAGAGTCTGTCAACCCCTTTTTTTGGCCACCAGCACTATGCTTTCCGTTTTTAAGTTCAGAATAGAGCAGTTTCAGCAGTGGTGCCCGCCCCGTGAAACGCCCTCCCGTCAGATAAACAACTATCTGACTTTCAGAAGACATTCTGAAGGCAGCCCTGTTCAGAGAGGTTTTTCTTTAATTCTTGAAGCTTTGTTGTGTTTTTAATATTTTGTTGGGAGCCGCCCAGAGTGGCTGGAGCAACCCAGTCAGATGGGTGGCAAGCCAGCCTTCTTCCCCTGGGGGTTCCCCAGCTGGTGCCCCCCTCCCTGTCCCCTGCCTCCAGCCTGTCCATGACACCCAACCGTCCCCTTGGCCTAGAGATCCACCACCACCGGTCTAGGCGAGTAGGGGGCAGATGCCATGCCCCAGTTTGTTACTGCTGTTCACGGTGTGAAAGGTCCATTTCTCCAGTGAATGGGGAGGGAGACCGTCTGACCTCCTGCTTAGTCCCGCTATCCTGAGCGTTGACTGTTCCTCTCTCTTGGGGCTTTCAGATCTGGGCCGACCCAGGGAAGTATGCCTTGATGGGAGCCGCGGCACAGCTGGGTGAGTGATACACGTCTGGGGCAGGGAGGAGAAAGGGGCTCAGCTTATTGGGAAGTGGGAAGGTGGGTCTTGCCCCAGTGGGACGGTGCAGGTTAGGCTTCAACCCTTTAACCGAACTTACTTTCCTAGGCCTCATCTTCACCATGCATTTAAGCATCCTCATCTTGCTTTAAACAATCATGGCTCCTTCTGCAAACAACAACCACAACAACAACCCTGGGAGTTATGGCTTATAGAGGGATACTTTGTTAGAAGAATCCTCACAGAGCTGTAATTTCCAAGATTGATTTAACACTCAGTTCCTCTTCCCAGGGAACTCTGTGACATCTGAAGGCAGCCCTGTATAGGGAAGCTTTTAATGTTTGATGTGTTTTAAATATTTTGTTGGGAGCCACCCAGGGTGGCTGGGGCAACCAAGGCATGTTAATAATGAAATTATATTATATTACCGTATTTTTCCGTGTATGAGACGTCCCCGTGTATAAGACGACCCCTATTTTTTGAGCCCAAAATTAAGAAATAAATTTATTTATATATTTAATTGCAACATTCCGTGTATAAGTTGACCCCCAATTTTAAACTTAAAAAAGTTGGGGGGCAACAGTCTTATACATGGAAAAATACAGTAGATTAGATTAGATTATAATGAACTATATCTGCTTTGTGTCTATTTAGCACAAGGATGAGAAACCTCTGGCCTTCCAGCTATCGGACTACAACACCCATCATCCTTGACCATTGGCCACACTGGCTGGGGCCGATGGGAGCTGGAGTCCAACCAGCTTTCTCACTGCTGGTTTAGCCGTTCAGTCTTTTTTTTTTTTTTAAGAACCTTTTCAGAAAGGGGTTCAGCTTCGTCCTGCTCTTTTAAAACGGCTATGGCACTAATTACAGGTTCGCTCTGAGGAAGGACAGTAGCTCAGTATGAACAAAAAAACCACGTATTGCATTATTTCGAAGGCCACAGCAGCACGAGGGGAGCTAATGAAATTTAAAGCAGATTACAGGAACCACTCCTCACTGTTTGAAATTAGAAATCAATAAAATTAAATAATAATTGGATTCTTAAAATCAAAACATATTCCTGTTGGAACATAAAACTCATTAAGGCATGTTCTTAAAATAGCACACATTACTTACTGATTTGTGGGCATCTACCTGCCTCGAGGGGACGCGGGTGGCGCTGTGGGTTAAACCACAGAGCCTAGGACTTGCCGATCAGAAGGTCAGCGGTTCGAATCCCCGCGACGGGGTGAGCTCCCGTTGCTCAGTCCCTGCTCCTGCCAACCTAGCAGTTCGAAAGCACGTCAAAGTGCAAGTAGATAAATAGGTACCGCTCTGGCGGGAAGGTAAACGGCATTTCCGTGCGCTGCTCTGGTTCGCCAGAAGCGGCTTAGTCTTGCTAGCCACATGACCCAGAAGCTGTACGCCGGCTCCCTCGGCCAATAAAGCGAGATGAGCGCTGCAACCCCAGAGTCGTCCACGTCAGGGGTCCCTTTACCTTTACCTGCCTCGAGAGACAATGGAGTGTGCTTCCTGGGGTGAAGTCAAACCGCTTTGTTAGCGGGTGCAATCCTGGACAGTGCCTATGGAGGTCCTGGGCCCATTCTCATTTTGCCACCCTCCGGACCTCTCGAGGAGGAGGCACACAAAGAAGGGTCTCAGAGGATGATCTCAGGGTCCGGGTTGGTTCATATGGGGAGAAGGCAGTCCTTGAGGTTCAACGCAGCATTTTCTTCCTAGGGGGCATTGTGAGGATGACGCTCAGCCTGACGGTTATCATGATGGAGGCGACAGGCAACGTCACCTACGGCTTCCCAATCATGCTGGTGCTGATGACGGCCAAGATTGTGGGGGATTATTTTGTCGAGGTGAGGGTCTGCCTGCGGCTGCTGGTCATGCCGGCCACCTAGAACCTCCCTCTCCAGGGGGACTCTACCACGGAACGCCAGTTGCTGGGGAGCAGCATTCGACGGGGCAGAATTGCCTCCGTGTCCTGCAGGGGGCTTCGTGGAGGCCTGTGACTGGCCGCAGTGAAAAGAGGGTTTATGGGCTAGATTCCCCTGCCTTGGTCCGACCCAACAGGGCTGTTCTTGTGACCCAGAGGACAGGACAGGCCTGGAGGTTTTATATATTCCACGTTTCATTCTGCATGGCACTGCTTGGTTCAGCGGATGGTTGGTTAGCCTGGGGGGAAAGGCCAGATATAATTCTTAACAAATACATTGTGCCCCAGGAAAGGCCAAACTCTGTGAACCAGCTACCGTATTTTCTTGTGTATAACAAGCCCCCGTGTATAAGACACCCCTGCTTTGGAGGACTCAGATTTAAAAAAATAAATTACCATATAGCATATATTCAACACAAAAAACAGCGACAATTTTTTGTTGGCAAAGGACAGCTGGACATACAAAGGGCCCCATTACCTTCAGTAGCTTAGGGCCTCATCAAACCTAAATCCAGCCCTGGGTAAGGGCCACAGCCATCATTCTGCCACTTTAACCTCTAGCTCCGCAAACCAGGGGCATTATGCCCCCAGTAGACTGCCCACTAGGCAATGCAGCCTTCAGGCTGGGAAAGTTTCCTCAGCCTTCTGTAAATATTACTGTATTGGCCTGAATATAAGCCACACTATTTTCGCAAATTCCGACCGTGAAAAGTTAAAAGTGCAGCTTAAATTTGCAAACTTACAAAAATGGGCTTTTACAATATCGCTGCTGAAACAGACATACGGTAAAATGGAACCCAAAAAAAGTTTTATTGTCGATTTGCGAGTTTAAGACTGTTTATCCCACTTGCGGGTCCTCTCTGGTACCTGTAGGATTTGTTGTTGACAAAGGACAGCTAGGCATATAAAGGATCCCATTACCTTCAGTAGCTTAGGGCCTCACCAAACCTATATCTGGCCTGCCCACCAGATGTGCCCCAGCTCACAGTTTCTTCTCTTTCCAGGGTTTGTATGATATGCACATCCAGCTTCAGAGTGTTCCCTTCCTGCACTGGGAAGCCCCTGTCACATCCCACTCGTTTACCGCCAGGTAAGCTGACAGGATCAGGCCACAGCAGGGTTTGTACGGGTTCTCAGTGTATCGAAAAACCCGAAAGTGCTGCTGGTGGTATTACTGTTCTTAAATATATCATCCCACCCTACACCAGCAGCGGGGTTGCAACGATTTAAAATCCAGCGTTGAAACAAATAACAGTCACAGGAATCAAGTCCCGAAAGCACACAACCCGAATCGGACCCTGACAAATTCAGGGAGACCTCATTCTTTGTATGTTTTAATCTAGGAAGTTGCCTTATACCAAGTGAGAACATTGGAGCATTAAACTCACTGAGCTTACAGGTGGGGGATGTTTTCCCATCCCTGCCTGGGGATGCTGGGAACTGAACCTAGGACCTTATGAGTGCAAGGCATGAGCTCTAAGACCTTCCTGCAACAGCAAAACAAGATGCTAGTCCCCATGACAATGAACAAAGGGGCTTGTTTAAAGAGGGAGTGTAGGGGGCCGAGTCAAAAGGCCAGGGTAACAGATCTGTGTCTTCAGCATTATCCGAAAGCTGTGTACCGGAGAAGCCAGGTGCTCCTCTTTGTGTGTGGAAGGAAATTCCACAACGAAGGGGGCCACCACAGAGAAGGGCCCGCAGTCCACACTCCTCCCCTCTGTGGGCTTTTAACGTGATCTCTGTGTGTTGTTTCATTTTTCCCCGCTCTGCAGAGAAGTGATGAGCACCCCGGTGACCTCCCTCCGAAGGATTGAGAAAGTGGGCGTCATTGTGGACATCCTCAGCGATACGTCGTCCAACCACAATGGGTTCCCTGTGGTGGAGAGCATTCCAGGCAGCGATCAGGTAGGACGGTGGGAACTGACTTGGATGCCTTGATGCTCGGAACCCTGTTTCTTGGAGAAAAAGTTAGGAAAGGGCCATTCCTCAGCAGAGGGCACCTGATTCTCACGTAGATCGTCCCAGGTCCAATCTCCAGGTAGGGCTGGGAAAAAAACGAAGTTTGACACCTTTGGAAGGCCATTGCTGCCTGCCAGTGTTGACAGTATTGGGCTAGATGGAGCAAAGGTCCTGCTAAGGCAGCCTCCTGCTTTTTTTAAGGCCCATTTGTAGAACTTGAGTAAAATGCGTACGTGTGTTCATAAGATGTATTAGGCATTGTCTTATTTATTACATATATGCACTGCCATTGGCGCTGTGGGTTAAACCGCAGAGCCTAGGACTTGCCGATCAGAAGGTCGGCGGTTCGAATCCCCGTGACGGTGTGAGCTCCCGTTGCTCGGTCCCTGCTCCTGCCAACCTAGCAGTTCGAAAGCACGTCAAAGTGCAAGTAGGGAAGGTGAATGGCGTTTCCGTGCACTGCTCTGGTTCGCCAGAAGCAGCTTAGTCATGCTGGCCACATGACCCAGAAGCTGTACACCGGCTCCCTCGGCCAGTAAAGCGAGATGAGCGCCGCAACCCCAGAGACGGTCACGACTGGACCTAATGGTCAGGGGTCCCTTTACCTTTACCTTTTATTGTCTCCCAAGGAGCTCAGTGCCGCGTTTTAATCTCCCAACAGTCCTGTGTGGTAGGTTAGGCTGAGAGATAGTGACTGGCCCAAGGTCACACACGCAGTGAGCTTCATGGCTGGTTTCGAACCCTGGTCTCCCAGGTCGTAGTGTATTACTCTAACCTCTGCACTACACTGCCTTGCGAAAACAAGCCCCTTCTTTTAGTATCTGTCTTGCGCGCCCACCAGGGCAAGGTAATGACTCTTCAATTTTTTGAGGCACAGGCGGGGTTTGAACCCGTGATCTTCGATTTACCAGATTGATGCCTTACCACTTGCCCATCACTCGTACAGCGTACTTGCAGGTTTATAATTTTGAGCGAAGAAAACCGCAAAATGACAACAAACTAATTCTGAAATAAGCTCCAGGGGAAACAGTAGCAGCAGCCCAGATGTTTAAATGCCTGTCTGTCCTTCCTGGTGTCTAAAATCATGTGGAAAGGATGGGTGGGGAATTGTTGGGGCCAAGAGAGTTCTACACAAGAGGCACCCCAATGACAGCCTCTCTCCTTGCAGGCAGCGGGACTGCGAGGCCTGATCCTGCGCTCCCAGCTGATTGTCCTCCTGAAGCACAAGGTGAGGGCCACAGCTCAGTCACAGAGCATCTCCTCTGGCACATTTCAGTTTCTTTTGCTGTTAATTTTAATGTTTTTAATGACTATTACCGATAATTTGAATATATCTCGGAAGCCGCTTGGAGTTCTTCCCTATAATCAAGGGGTATATAAATTTGGTTAAATAAAAACAAACAAAGCATTGCAGGGAATGGGGAACCTGCGCCCCAATCCAGATGTTGTTGGACTACAATTCCCATCAGCCCCAGCCAGCGTGGTCAGGATAATGGGCGTTGTAGTCCAGCAACATCTGGATTGGGGCACAGGTTCCCCCCTCCTGCTCTGCTGCCAGACCGGTCGGATTCTCTGGGTTGTATTCAACTTAAAGTCACTGCGCCAGTAAAACGACTTCTGCTTGTGGTGGTGGAGCTGCCCCTCCTTTTCCTCTGCACACCCCTGAACCCATCTACTCTTGGGGTTCCCCCAACCCTCCAGAACAGATGGGGGGGTGATGTGAGAAGGCAGAAGGGAGTATCCAGTGTGCAAACAGAAGTCACAAGAACATAAGGCAGCCTTTCTCAACCTGTGGGTCCACAGATGTTGTTGAACTACAACTCCCATCTCCCCTAGCTAGCAAGGCCAGAGCTCAGGGATGATGGGAGTTGTAGTCCAACAACATCTGGGGACCCGCAGGTTGAGAACCGCTGACATATGGGGAGCCCTGTGGATCTGGCCCAAGAGCTCACCTAGTCCAGCATCCTGTTCTTGCTGTGGTCAACGAGATGCCTGTGGGAAACCCCCAGGCACAAGAGCCCTCTTCCCTCCTGTGGTTCCCAGCAAGCAATATTTAGAAGAATTGCCGCCTCTCATTATGGAAACAGAGCATAGCAATGATGGGCAGTAGCCTTCCGTGGATTTGCCCAGTTTGTTCTTGTTCTTATGTACAGTGGTGCCCCGCAAGACGAATGCCTCGCAAGATGAAAAACTCGCTAGACGAAAGGGTTTTGCATTTTTTGAGTCGTTCCGCAAGACGAATTTCCCTATGGGCTTGCTTCGCAAGATGAAACGTCTTGCGAGTTCTTGCGAGTTTGTTTCCTTTTTCTTAAAGCCGCTAAGCCGTTAATAGCCGCTAAGCCACTAATAGCCGTGCTTCGCAAGACAAAAAAACCGCAAGATGAAGAGACTTGCGGAACGGATTAATTTCGTCTTGCGAGGCACCACTGTGTTTTGGGTGTTTTTATCCTTCCTTTTTCTGGAGTTCACAGCCCCAAGATCTATGGATGAAGGACGGTATGCAAGTTTAATTAATAATAATAATAATAATAAAAAACCCATCCAGGTTGGTGGCCATCACTGTCTCCCTGCGGGAGAGAGTCCCGTAGCTGTAACAACAACAAACAACAACAAATTTATTAAAATTGTATACCACCCATTATCCGTAGATTTCGGGGCAGTTCACAACATAAAATCGCAATATACAAAAACACAAAATGCATAATAAAAAAGGCCAAAAACAAACAGATAAGCCCCCCTCCCCTCCCGCAACACATTGACATCCGATGCCCCAACATTCGGTTTCAAGTCACGGTGCGGTTGGAGTCAACCCTCTCTGCAGGATGGGAGGGTCCCCCAGGCAGCAGGAGGACTTGGGGGAACCCCAGGGAAGAGGGCAGCAAGCAGGGGCTAGTGGGCATCCCCATCTGTTTGCCCCGTGCCCCACCACCACCATGCTTGACCCCTTTTAGGTCTTCGTGGAGAGAGCCAACCTGTCCCTGGTGCAGCGGCGGCTGAAGCTGAAGGACTTCCGGGACGCCTACCCCCGCTTCCCCCCCATCCAGTCGATCCACGTCTCCCAGGACGAGCGCGAGTGCATGATGGACCTGACCGAATTCATGAACCCCTCGCCTTACACTGTGCCCTTGGTAGGACCGGGTTGGGGGCGGCAACGTCTATTGTTTTGAAGGCATTTCGAACGAGGGATGCTTCTGGTGACGAGGGCTTCCTCGTCCCTTAACAGCATCCTGGGTTGTTTTCGTTTTACTGGGGTGGAGGGGGGAAACTCATTGCCTTTCTCTTGTCTAATATAATTTCCCTGGTTTGCAGGAAGCCACCCTAACGAGGGTTTATAAGTTGTTCCGGGCCCTGGGCTTGCGCCACCTCGTGGTGGTGGATAATCATAACCAGGTGAGTCAAGGCTGGAAGAAACATCTTGCTCAAGATGGCAGGATCTCTCAAGGAGATCATTGCAGCCCAATGTCCATGGCTGGACAGAGGAGGAATGGTGGGGGCCGCCCGCCTCTTCTCCTGAACCTTCCCAAGAACAGGAGGACAGTATAGATTTAGAACAGTGGTTTGCAGAAGGGCATAGTTCAGAGGCTGCAGAGGGGAGAAGCTGGGAAATACTGGGAGGGGAACAGCAGGAAGAAGAAGAAACAGCAGGGGAGAGGAAGCTGACAGACTCAGTGTCCTTGGAGAGCATTCCTGACACCCCCCCCCAGGACCAGGCGGGCATTGAGGGTAGGAGAACAGAAGGCTCAGAGGCAGAAAGCTCAGATTAGCCGTTGCAGGGATGACGTAGAATAGAAGAGATGGAGAGGGTGGGACTTTGTTCGGAGCAACGCCGTTATTTTGGGAGGCTGCATTCCTTTGTATCTCTCTGTGAACTGTGGAATAAATTACTTGGTAAGAACTCCTCTTGTTTATCTCCTTGCTGGCTGCCACCGGGGTGGGGGGGTCAGATTCCCTGAAGCCTGACACCCAGTGGCAGAGCTCACCTTTTGCATGGGGAGGGTCCCAGGTTTGAGTCCCTGTATCTCCAGGGACGCGGGTGGCGCTGTGGGTTAAACCACAGAGCCTAGAACTTGCCAGTCAGAAGGTCGGTGGTTCGAATCCCCACGACGGGGTGAGCTCCCGTTGCTCTCGGTCCCTGCTCCTGCCAACCTAGCAGTTCGAAAGCACGTCAGAGTGCAAGTAGGTAAATAGGTACCACTCCGGCGGCAAGGTAAACGGCGTTTCCGTGCGCTGCTCTGGTTTGTCAGAAGCGGCTTAATCATGCTTCTAAATAAAGTCGGCCAATAAAGCGAGATGAGCGCCGCAACCCCAGAGTCAGCCACGACTGGACCTAACGGTCAGGAGTCCCTTTACCTTTTTATCTCCAGGTAGGGTTGGGGAATACCCTCTCCGCTGGGGATCCTGGACAGCTGGGCTAGATAGGACAGTAGTCTGACCCAGGTTTTAATGTAGCTTTTTGTCTTCTTTACGTTTTTTACTTTATTATTATTATTATTATTTCCTAATGAATTATTTGTTTCATTTTTTCCCACCTTTTATCAGAACCAGAATTTGAGGCAATTCACAGAAGTTTAAAACAAACACAAATAGAATCTTAGCAACATAGAGTTGGAAGGGAGCCCCATACAGGTCCTCTAGTCCAGCCCCCGTGCAGTGCAGGAGGACCAGTATGGGGATCGAACCCACGACCTTGGCATGATCATCGCCACGCTCTAACCAAGTGATCTGGGCAGCTAGCTAAGCACATAAAACACATATAAACATAGAAAAGATAATGGCTAAAGGGTAAACTGTAATGGAATGTAAATGCAAATCTATTAAAACACTGATAGCAGAAACAGACAGACAAATGAAAAGCCCTTTCCTAAAAGGCAGTCAGTTCCCAAAAGCCTGTTGGAATAACAGTCTTCACCTGCCAGGGGAAAGACAGCAAGGAGGGAGACAGTCTAGCTCATGGGTAGGCAAACTAAGGCCCGGGGGCCAGATCCGGCCCAGTCGCCTTCTAAATCCGGCCTGCGGACAGTCCTGGAATCAGCGTGTTTTTACATGAGTAGAATGTGTCCTTTTATTTAAAATGCATCTCTGGGTTATTTGTAGCGCATAGGAATTCATTCATTCCCCTCCCCCCCAAATATAGTCCGCCCCCCCCCCCAAGATCTGAGGGACAGTGGACCGGCTCTTCTGAAAAAGTTTGCTGACGCCTGGTCTAGCTTCTCTAGGGAGGGAGTTCCAAAGTCTGGGAGCAGACTCCCATCAGCCTCAGCAAGCACAGTCACCTGTCAGGGAGAATGTGAGTCCAGCAGCTTCTGAAGCACCTCCACGTTTGGGTACCTCTGGGCTAGAAGCACCACTTAGGTGGTGCTGTGGTCTAAACCACTGAGCCTCTTGGGCTTGCCAATCAGAATGTCGGTAGTTCGAATCCGTGTGACTCTGGTGAGCTCACATTGCTCTGTCCCAGCTCCTGCCAACCTAGCAGTTCGAAAGCACACCAGTGCAAGTAGATAAATAGGCACCGCTGTGGCGGGAAGGTAAACGGTGTTTCCGTGTGCTCTGGTTTTGATCACAGTGTCCCGTTGCTGGCCACATGACCTGGAAAAAACTGTCTGTGGACAAACGCCGGCTCCCTCGGCCTGAAAGCGAGATGAGCGCCGCAACCCCATAGTCGCCTTTGACTGGACTTAATCGTCCAGGGGTCCTTTACCCTTTTACCTAGAAGCACCTCTGCCCAGGGCCTGGTTCTGCCGCTCCAGAGTGACCTGATCTTCTGCCTTTCTCTCCCTGCAGGTGGTTGGTCTGGTCACACGGAAGGATCTGGCCCGATACCGCCTGGGGAAGGAAGGCTTGGAGGAGCTGCCCCTGGCGCAGACGTGACTTTGCCGCTGGGTGCTGCGGACCTTGCTGTGCACCAGGCTCTCGCCAGCCTCCCGGCGCCATTGCCCTTGGGAGACCGCGGACGTGAAGCCAAACCCCGAAACGCCCGGCTTGTGGAGTCCCGCACTTCTCTGTGTCCCCGGCCTCTCCTCCTCGCCATTCTCCTCTTTCTTCAGCCTTGTGCTTCTCTCACCATCCTGACCTTAGGTTCTCCGCACGGGACTGCAGATAGGCTCTGTACAACTGCTTTGGGGTCCCCCGGGGCTTCAGGAGGGGCGTCCCCCACAATTGGAGAGAGGCAGCTGCCTGGGAGTCCCTGTCTCTGTTACAGACCTGGGCTGGGAGGGGTGTGTGTGTGTCCATTTCTGACCAAGCTTTTTTCCTCTGGCCTAGCTCTTGCCAAACGTGCCTTCCAAGACTCGCTACCCCCCCACCCCTTTTGTCAATCCTGCTGTGCAAAAAATGCTCTGAGCAATGCTGGACTGGAGACCCTGGCTGGCATTTCCTGGGAACAGTTGCAACGCACCTCCCATGCAGTTCAACGTTGTTGTTTTTAACTTGTGTGTGAAGCCAAGGAGCAGGGACTGAACTGTGGTCCTCCTCCAGATTGCTGCTGGACACCCCCATCTCTGTGGCCAGTAATCAGGGCTGGTGGACTCAACAAGAATCTGCTTAGCCGCCCCTGATTTAACGTTACCAGAATTGGGCAGCGCGAGGGTGGCATTTTCCCAATCCAGCCACTGCGCCAAGAGCTCATCACCCAGCAGTGAAACTCTGGCAACTGGTTCAACACTCAACAGTGTCCCAGTCCTGCACCCTTACCCTTAGATCTCTCTTCCTCCCAAATCCTTCACACCCCCTCTAGCTTCCCCAGCTCCAGGCTGAGATTGTGGGGAGCCCTCGCGGCGGCGCTCGTTCCCTCTGGATCTGCAGCTGTGAAGAGCTTGCGCCGCTGGGCTTGTGTACAGCCCCTTGTCCTCACCTGCCACTCCCAGGCGGAGAGTCTTCCTGATAGGTTCAGAGGTTCTTTCTCTCTCCCCCCCCCCCCCTTACAAACAGCAGCCTGCCTTCGTTCATGGTTGTTTGGATCCATTTTCTCTCCCCCACCCCACTCCCTAATTCTCACACTGCCTTGTGCCTGTTTGCATTTTTAGCTGGCGGTAGGGAAGATTATAGTGGAGGCCAGTCCGGTAGGGCAAATTGGGCGCTGCCCCGCCAATATCAGCCTGCAACCCCCCTGGGGAAAAACAAAACCCTGCCTGCCTTCTTACAAGCAATCCTGTCTGCGTTAGCTTCCTCCTCTATGCTCAGCTGGAAGACTTAGCTAGAAATAGCTGGCTCTACCTGGCTCTGGCCTTGGCGCCACCTACTGTTGGGCTCCCTGCCTTTTGCCCATTGGGCTCCACTGCAGAAGAGAAGTAGAGCCCAAGCAGCTTATGGGCAGGAAGGGCAGGTGAGCTGGGCAGGTGGCGTTTTGGCAAGAAGCACCCAGTTTAACAAGGTGCCGGACCAAACCAATGTGCCCACTTCAACCTGAAGCAGCCTGTCTCGCCCCCAAGGACTGGGGCCTCATCTTTTCAGCATCTGTGTACATCTGGGCATGCTTGCCCAGAGCTTCTAATAGCCTAGGGAGGGAGAAAAGGAATGCAGGGAGGATTTAGCAAAGGGCAAACGGGCCTCCCTAAGCTTATAGCAAGGTTTTCTCTGTTTTGGACTACAACTCCCATCATCCCTAGCTAGCAGGACCAGTGGTCGAGGATGATGGGAATTGTTGTCTCAAAACATCTGGAGGGCCGGAGTTTGCCTGTGCCTGCTTTACAGGCTTGGTGTGAGGGGTGTTGGCAGCCAGCAAGCCCATTTCCTGACTCCTGGTCCTTCCCCACATCTGGCAGACACCTGCCTCCTCTGCTGTTTTCTATCACGTGGAACACCTGGTGGAAGAGTTCTCTTTTTTGTGCTGAAATTAAAAAGGAAACTATTTATACTTTTGCTCTCTCGCTCTCTCTCTCCTTTGTTGTGTTTACTTCCTTATCCTAAAGGACGTATGGGTAGCTGGATCAGGCCAGTGGCCCATCTAGTTTAGCATCCTGCTCTCAACAGCTGCCAACCAGATGCCCATTATGGGAAACACAAGAGGGCACCAGCATTCCCCCCCCCCCCACTTCTGATTCCTGTTGCTGCAATATCTCTGGTATTGAAGAGGTTCTTTGGGCGTGGGGGGGGGCAGGTCAAGTAGAAAAGGTCCTTAATAAACATAAGTGGTTTGGGAATGGAACTAGAAAGGGTGTCTAGGGTGGGGAAGTTTGGAAGGTATAGTGAAAGTTTGGAAGGTATAGCGAAGGTTTCATTAAAACCAAGCAACTGTTCGGCTGTGTGGTTTTTTTTTATTCTATTCATTGAATTTGTATGCCATGGTTCATCCACAGATCTTGGGGCGGTTCACGACTTAAAAATGCAAAATAAAACACAAGATACATAATAATATAATATATATCCCTTCTACGATTGGATTGAAGCCTTATACAAACTCGCAACATACGAACAACTTGCCTGTAAACACAGACTTGCCATGGACAAATTCAATGATATTTGGAATCTGTTCTTAAAAATACTGTAATAGGTTAAGATCTGGTGAAGTACAATAATGTATACAGTTTTGGGTTCCCCCCAATTTTATTTTCCCTTCTACATGGGTTCTGTTTCTTTTTTTCTTTTTCTGTCTTTTATTTACGTCGCACCATATTTAGTGCACATGTAATTATGTATTTTTTAACTTTCAATAAAGATAATAATAATTATAATAATATTTATAGGCTGCCCATCTGACTGGGTTGCCCCAGCCACTCTGGGCAGCTTCCAACAAAACTTTAAAACGAAACAAAAAACCTCCCTGTAATAATAAAAAACAAGAACAAAACCACAACAAACCAATCACACACACACGCAAAAGGTGTTGCAATCAAAACAAATCTTTGCAGAAAGGTGGCCCACATAATATGGCAGAGGCAATCTCTCCACTTCCTCCCATGTTCCTCATCAGCTGCTTATACGCTGTCCAAGGGACAAGGCTGGCAGCGGTGGCCAGGGAGACACCATGGGATGTCAGCCACTGCCGCCACATGGGATTAGCACCAACTCATGCTCATCGAGCTCGGTGGCAGCTGCAGTGGCAGGGAAAACAGGGACATTCTGGGATCAAATCAAGATGGGATGGCTTTAGTAATTCTGGGGTGTTCCCTGGAAAATGGGGACAGTTGAAGGGTACGCTGTTTCTTGAGGACGCAAGAGATCTGAGGTTCCAAGCCTACAACGATCGGTGTTGGAGGACGATTCCTTAGCCCCCTGTTAGGAAGGAGCTTGGTTATAAAGGCTGACCACATCGTTGAACTCTTAAAACTATAAAGGATCGTGTCATGAATGCGCCAGCTCCGAGTGAAGTTTTGCAGCCGGCTGCAAAAAGCAGCCAGGAACAGAGAGGCTGGGATTTCACTCAGGCAGAGGAGAGCCGACAGCTGCAGGCTTCGCTTCCTTCTGACCTCAAATGGCAGGATGATAAGGCTGTAGTGGAGAGCGGGCTGGAACGCAGTCAAATCTCTCAGGAAGCACAAACAGGAGTGAATACGCACAGAGATAGTTGGTCAGAAAAGGAAGAGGCTGGAGCTAATCCAATAAGTCTGAAGAGTCGGCGAATGGGAGGGCTGCTAGATCAGAAGCAAAACGAGATGCAAAGGGTGACGGTTCCATATGTTCTGTAGACACCGGAAGGAGTCTTCAGAAGGGTCATCTTGAGTGATAATGCCGGCGGCCGCGTTAGAGCCATCCGGAGCTATCTGTTTGTTTTTGCAATAAATCCTCCTTTTTAATTACCTACGCTTACGGTGTTAGCGGGACACGGGTGGCGCTGTGGATTAAACCACAGAGCCTAGGACTTGCTGATCAGAAGGTTGGCGGTTCGCATCCCTGCGACGAGGTGAGCTCCCGTTACTCGGTCCTTGCTCCTGCCAACCTAGCAGTTTGAAAGTACGTCAAAGTGTAAGTAGATAAATAGGTACCACTTTGGCGGAAAGGTAAACAGCGTTTCCGTGCACTGCTCTGGTTCGCCAGAAGCGGCTTAGTCATGCTGGCCACATGACCTGGAAGCTGTACGCCGGCTCCCTTGGCCAATAAAGTGAGATGAGCGCCACAACCCCAGAGCCGGCCATGACTGGACCTAATGGTCAGGGGTCCCTTTACCTTTACTGTGTTATCAAGCTGGGAACCTGGGCTCCTGACAGATAGCGGCATTAAGGGGAACAAGTTTGATAAACTGTTCACCCTGAAAGCATTCCTCTCCACCAGCTTTGAGCCACAAATGAGTCCCTTAGCAACCAGGCCCTGCAGTGATCTTATTGTGACATAACTGAGATGAGAGGCCAACATTTTGTACGGAGACCTGCCCCATCTTTTCTCGGACCGGCAACCTGGCTGTCGCAAAGGTCCCAGCTTGGCTTCCTGGCGCGATGGGGCGGATGTAAAACACACACAAACACCCGCTTGGAATGTGCCCTTGACGGAGCGGCGTGGACCTAGCATGAGACACGCATATGCAGCTTTGGTGTTGAGTTCCCTGCTGTTGGGGAAGAAGCCAAACAGAGATCCTTCCCCCCACAGCGGCAGGATAGTAGTGCGGGAAGACCCAGGCACCCCCTACCAGGAGGGCAACAAGCTGCTGAAATTCCGCAAGTCTTTCTGCTTTCAGCATGGCTTCTGCTGGCTTTCGGACTCTCCCTGGGGGTTCCTCCTGGTGGGATCGGCCGTGCTGCTTCTGTGGCTGGTGCTAAACATCTGGACTTCATCGGGCCCGGCTTCTTCGCAAGCGAAGCCTCGCGAGGCAACTGTGAGCTCGGTAAAGAGATGTTTCTCCTTAAAGCGTATTCAGTAGTTATGGCCGAGAAAATTACAGTGGTACCTTGGTTCTCAAACTTAACCCGTTCCGGAAGTCTGTTCCAAAACCGAGGCGCACTCTCCCATAGAAAGTAATGCAAAACAGATTACAGTGGTACCTTGGGTTACATACGCTTCAGGTTACATACGCTTCAGGTTACAGACTCTGGTAACCCAGAAATAGTACCTCGGGTTAAGAACTTTGCTTCAGGATGAGAACAGAAATCATGCTCTGGCGGCACAGCAGCAGCAGGAGGCCCCATTAGCTAAAGTGGTGCTTCAGGTTAAGAACAGTTTCAGGTTAAGAACGGACCTCTGGAACGAATTAAGTACTTAACCCGAGGTACCACTGTAATCCGTTCCAGACTTTTAAAAACAACCCTTAAAACAGCAATTTAACATGGATTTTACTACCTAACGAGTGAGAGGAGATAGGATAGCTATCATCAAATATCTCAGCAGTTCCAGAAGGTAGGACCAGGATCAACAGATTCAAAGTACAATAAAGGAGATTCTGACTAAATATTAGGAAGAACTTTCTGATGGTGAGAACTATTCAATGGTGGAACTGTCTCCCTCGGGAGGTAGTGGACTCTCCTTCATTGAAGGTTTTTAGGCAGAAGTTGGGCAGCCTTCTGTCATGAATTGTTTAGTTGTGATCACGGCATTGCAAGGGGTTGGGCAAGACCTCCTTCTTTGGAGGTCTTTAAGCAGAGGCTTGACAACCATATGTCAGGAGTGCTCTGATGGTGTTTCCTGCTTAGCAGGGGGTTGGACTCGATGGCCCTTGTGGTCTCTTCCAACTCTATGATTCTATGATTCTAAGATGACCTTAGGGGTCCCTTCCAACCCCTGTGATTCTGTGGTGAAGGCCGACGTAGGAGGACGGCTATCTAAGAGAACTGGAAAGCAGGTAATCCGTTTTTCACTTTACTCATCTGCCTTCACACAGGCGGAAACGGTTCCCGAACTAGAGAGAAAAGCAGAGCAGGAAGCACCAGGAAAAAATGGTATGTTTTTGCAACTTGACTTTCTCCCTTAAACAGTGTGTTTGAAACTCCCATTGTTCTACGTGCATTTTGCGACAGGGAATTTCATTAGTGCAAGCAGTTTCTGAGCTCTGGGCATAGTACTGCGCCTAAGATTTCAGATTAAAGCTGCAGAGTGGAAGGGGGGAAAGGTATAGGTAAAGGACCCCTGACAGTTAAGTCCAGTCGCAGACAACTCTGTGGTTGCAGCGCTCATCTTGCTTTACAGGCCGAGGGAGCGGATGTTTGTCCACAGACAGTTTTTCCGGGACATGTGGCCAGCATGACTAAGCCACTTCTGGCAAAACCAGAGCAGCGCATGGAAATGCCATTTACCTTCCTGCCGGAGTGGTACCTATTTATCTACTTGCACTTTTTGGCATGCTTTCGAACTGCTAGGTTGGCAGGAGCAGGGACTGAGCAACAGGAGCTCACCCCGTCATGGGGATTCGAACCACCGACCTTCTGATTGGCAAGCCCAAGAGGCTCAGTGGTTTAGACCCCAGCGCCACCCGCGTCCCCGAGTGGAAAGGAAAGGAGGACCTTTTTCTGCCTCTCCACTTCCAGTTCAGAGAGTAACTGGAAGAAGACTGGAGAAGAGTCCTCTAAACAATATTAGGGGGGTGGGCGGGCAGGAAAGAACTAGACCATGTGAAAAATGAACGTAATATTTTAGCTGCAGTTCATTCATTTCCAGCTTTGTATTCTTGTTATAAAAAGCATGCCTAGACATTCTGCTGTTGCGCCATTTAGCTCCTAGCTTCCATATCTCAGTTTCTAACGCTGCCCTTAACTTGTTCTTTTCCAACTCGTGTAATAATTGCATTGTCTCTGTGGAGATCTACACTGACATCGGTGTGGGACGTCTGTTCTTGGTTTAACGTGGTGTACACCACTTCTTATTGCAAGCTGGCAGTTTTATAAATACCTCTATAAATAAAATAAAATAAAACATGCTTCGTCATGGCAGTGCCGGCGGGGCAGTTGTTGATGTGGGAATGACAATAAAATAAAAAACCCTCCCTCAGAAGTGAATGGAGGATAGATAGAGAGGAGCGTTTGTGTGGAAACTAAAGGTAAAATTTACATGTGCTGCTCCGCCTACTTTTAATTCGGCCCCACCCACTACTGCCATGTGGCCCTCAGGCCAAACAGGTTTTTGTACCCCTGAGTCAATGTCATTCTTTGATTAAACATTACAGAGCTATAATAAATCTTCAGAACAAATAATATTATTATTATTTTGTCGTAGAATGTCTTTGCGTTTGTGGGACACCGTTAACTTCTTATTTCGAAAGGTAGGTAACTCTAGACTAAAGGGATGTTATTTGGGCTGTGTTCTAGGGGGTGCCCAGGTGGGGAGTCTTCTGGGAGAAGACTGGTAAGGGCCCTGGGGAGTAAAAGGCAGCCCCTTACGTCCCAGCTGGCGCAAAAGCTAACAAGGGATGAGTGGGGGGGGGGGAAACAAACACTAACAAGGGATAAATGCAAACAATAAACACTAACAAGGGATGAATGCTAACAAGAAACACTAACAAGGAATGAATGCAAACCAGACATGCTAACCAGGGACGAATTTGAACAAGAATCAGGCTCGTATCAGGCAGCAGCTTTCCAGGCTTTCAGGTCTTTCCAGGCTGTACTTAAGAGATGCTGGGGACTGAACCTGGGACTTTCTGCATGCAAATCAGATGTTCTGCCATCCCTGTCCCTCTTTTCCCTCTGTTGTTTTCCTCCAGAGTGGACACAATGACATAGAAGTTAGACCTGCCCACTAAGTTCAGTGTGCCTGCTCTGTATCTCCCTGGCGTTGAATTCCATCCTAAGGCGGTTCCTAAAATGTTTTGTAGGACACAACTCGGTCCCCACTCCCCTCAACACAAAAACAAAGTTTTATCTTGCTTTATGCTAACTTGGTACATTCTTTTCCACGCTGCCTTTTCTTTTCTCGTCCTCATGTGATTGCCCAGCCCGATCTTAGAAATTGCATAGACATGTAGTTTTTTAAAATGTGAACTTTTGGAAATGGTAGGAATTTGGGCGGTGTCCAATGTTAGCATTACTCAGAATAGCCCTCTGGGAAATTAATGGGCATGCAATACTCAGGCCCACTAATTTCAATGGATCTATTATTTTAAAGCATTTGTAAACCACTATATATATATGCACACACACACACACACAAAATTAAAATTCAGTTGGACCTGACCCTTATTAACTCACCAAATGTACAAAACAACTCTGTTTTGTCTTATTTCTTGCAGTTGTGAGCAGCCTTGTGAAATTCACCACTGTTCTTTTGTTCCATGTGAAGATATGGGAAATTGGCATCAAGAGGAGTGTTTATGTCCAAAATATGATGGATTTCCTCCACTGAAGTATGAGGCCATTTTAAGCCATGCTTCCTGCTCCTCCTCCTCCTCATCATCATCATCTTCCTCCTCCTCCTCCTGCCTACCTCATTTAAAATGTCTGGACCTGCATTCGAGTTCCGAAAACTTCCAGGATGCTAGAGATACTTCGTGGACCGTATTAGATTCCTCGGATGTGACGGAGAGCAAAAGCTCCGATTCCTGCTCCAATTCGGAGGAGCCCTGCTTGATAGTGCCAAAGCGTGAACCATTGGAGGTCCCATTGCTGCCTGAAAAACATATAGAAGTCATAAGAATCCCTTCCTTCCCGCCTATGGCTCCGTTTACACAGATAAATATTCTCCAGAGCGCGACTTATAAAAAAGAAGACCAGGTCATCTTGGTGGAAAAATGTGTCGCAATTCGTATGGGCCCTGCACCATCACATAAGGCCAAGCCACCCTCTCCTCCCAAACTGATGGACAAAGACAGTGTTGAAAGTTGCACGGATCAAGAGGAGAGGGAGGAGAAACCTCCAGAATTGTCCTGCTCGGACCAAATGCCACTTCCGTGTATAGATATGGATATGACGTGCGCACAGGACCATTCTAGCGCCTCGGAGGAAAGCTTGCCAAAGCCGTGTTCTCCCACCGGTCAGCGGCCTGCGACAAAGGCAATCTCCCGCACCAGCTCCCCTCTGCGTGACTCTGAGCTGGCCCCTTTAGTCCTGGAAGAGATGGACAGGGAAACCAGAGGCTCCCTTGAATTTCACGTCAAAAAGAAAATGGTTCAGAGGCGGTGTGGCGTCCCCACCCTCGTCTCCAAATCTGAATCGTGGTTTCGACCCTGTGCGGACGAATTTTCCGGGGAGCTTGAAAGCAGCCCCCAGAGGCCAAAGAGAAAGAAAACACCAGTGCCAATTTGTGCCCGAAGCCCCCTGCCTCTTGAGTCTCCACACAGAAACGCCACGGTGCTCTATGCGAAACCTTTACGAGAATCTCCAGGAACCAAGAAGTATTACCTTCTCCATTTGGAGGACCAGCCGAAAGAGAGCGGGAAGCCTTGTTTCCTCACGAAGAGGCCAGGCCATAAAACTGGGACTTCCCCTGGGAAGTATATTCTCCTCTCGATGGAGCCAGAAGACGTGAAGAAGCTCACTTTCCACATGACGGTGAAGATGTTAGAAATGCAGACGGGCGCCTTTCCAGAAATGGTGGAAAAATCCTTCCGACTCTACAAGGTCCTTTCTGCAAATCCTCTGCCCAAGCCGATCCGTTTTGGCAACAAAACCCCAAGGCCCAAACACATCTGCCTGCCCTTCGCCACTGGAGAGGCTCCTTGCATCATTGACCTGAACATTGGACACAAATACTTGGCCTACAAGTCGAAACTTCCAACGCCCTATTCAAAGTCGGTGGCAGAGCTGACCTACAGTTCTTCACAGCTGAGCGGGACTGAAACAAGTATCATGAAAAGGGCGCCCCCTGAGCCTCACACACCCAGCATCATTTTGAGGAGGCATCCGAAGGAGGAAACACCTCTTGGCTTGGATCAAATGCTGATAGTCCCAGAGCCCCCAAAGCCACACAAAATGGGGATGCAGGCAGAGACAGCATCCTTCAGCAAGGTTCTCCGGTTTTCCTTGAGTACTGATGGAGCGTCAGCTGAAAGAGAAGGAGCGGAAAAGGGAGTGGAGGCTGAGGGCAGACAAGGGATCAGAGGCCGTGAATTAAGGCACTTCCAGGAGGAGCTAGCGGGAAGATCATCCTGCGTGATTCTCCCGATTTTCATTGATGAGAGAGGAACAGTGGTCAGTGGAAGAACTGCAACGTTGAAATTAAAGGACCACCAAACGGAGCTGGAGGCAAGGCCAAGCCATGAGGTTCTCGCAATTGCTTTTGATGAGGAAAAGATAGAAGTCAGTGGAAGAACTGGAATGGTGGAATCAAAGGACCAACAAAAGGAGGTAGAGAGAGGACCATGCCGCGAAGTTCTCCCAATTTTCTTTGATGAGAAAGGGACAGAGGTTGGAGGAAGAACCAGAACTGCAGAATCAAAGGACCGCCAAAAGGAGCTGGAGAGAGTGTCACATCACAAGGTTCTCGCAATTTCCTTTGATGAGAAAGGAACAGAAATCACTGGAAGAACTGGGATGGTGGAATCAAGGGACCACCAAAAGGAGGTAGGGAGAGGACCATGCCATGAGGTTCTCCCAATTTTCATTACTGATAAAGGAACAGAGGTCAGAAGAAGAACCAGAACTGCAGAAACAAAGGAACATCAAAAGGATCTGGAAGGAGAGCCAGGCCACAAGGGTCTTCCAATCTCCTTTGATGAGAAAGGAGCATTGATCACTGGAAGAACTGGAATGGTGGAATTAAGGTACCAACCAAAGGAGGTAGAGGGAGGACCATGTCCCAAGGTTCTCTCAATCTTATTGGATAAGAAAGCAACAGAGGTAGGAGGAAGAACCAGAACTGTAGAAACAAAGGAACTTCAAAAGGAGCTGGAAGGAGAGCCAGGTCACAAGGTTCTTCCATTCTCCTTTGATGAGAAAGGAGCAGTGATCACTGGAAGAACTGTAACTGTGGAATCAAGGGACCAACAAAAGGAGGTAGAGGAAGGGCCATGCCACAAGGTTCTTGCAATTTCCATTGATGAAAAACTAACAGAGATGAGTGGAAGCACTGTTATGGTAGAATCAAGGGACCAACAAAAGGAGGTGGAGGGAGGTCCACACTACAAAGTTCTCTCAGTTTTGCTTGATGAAAAAGAAAAAGCGATCACTGGAAGAATTGGAATTGTGGAATTAAGGGAACACCAAAAGGAGGTGGAGGTGGAGGGAGGTCCACACTACAAGGTTCTCCCAATCTTATTTGATGAGAAAGCAACAGAGGTCGGAGGAAGAACCAGACCTGTAGAAACAAAGGAACTTCAAAAGGAGCTGGAAGAAGGGCCAGGCCACAAGGTTCTTCCAATCTCATTTGATGAGAAAGGAATAGTGATCACTGGGAGAACTGTAATTGTGGAATCAAGGGACCAACCAAAAGAGGTAGAGGGAGAACCATGCCACAAGGTTCTTGCCATTTCCATTGATGAGAAAGTAACAGAGATGAGTGGAAGCACTGTTATGGTGGAATCAAAGGACCACCAAAAGGAGGTGAAGGAAGGGCCAGACCACAAGGTTCTTCCAATCTCCTTTGATGAGAAAGGAATAGTGATCACTGGGAGAACTGGAATTGTGGAATTAAGGGAACATCAAAAGGAGGTGGCAGTGGAGGGAAGTCCACACTACAAGGCCGTCCCAATTTCCCTTGATGAAAAAGGAACAGTGATCACTGAAAGAACTGGAATTGTGGAATCAAGGGACCAACCAAAGAAGGTAGAGGGAGGACCATGCCACAAGGTTATTGCAATTTCCATTGATGAGAAAATAACAGAGATAAGTGGAAGCACTCTTATGGTAGAATCAAGGGACAAACCAAAAGAGGTAGAGGGAGAACCATGCCACAAGGTTCTTGCCATTTCCATTGATGAAAAAGTAACAAAGATGAGTGGAAGCACTGTTATGGTGGAATCAAAGGACCACCAAAAGGAGGTGAAGGAAGGGCCAGACCACAAGGTTCTTCCAATCTCCTTTGATGAGAAAGGAATAGTGATCACTGGGAGAACTGTAACTGTGGAATCAAGGGACCTCCAGAAGGAGGTGGTGGGAGGGATACACCACAATATTTCCCTTGATGTGAAAGAAAAAGATATTGGTGAAAGAACTGCAACTGCAAAATCAAAGGACCAAAAAATGCAGGTGGAAGGAGCGCCAGTTCACAAGGTTACCTTTGTTGAGAAGGGAGCAATGATCAGTGGAACTACGGTATCAAAGGACCAGTCAAAGGAGCAGGAGACAGGTCCAGTCCAGACGGTTCTCCTGGTTCCCCTTGATAAGAAAGGCACAGAGGTCGGTGGAAGTCCTGGGGCAGCAGAAACAAAGGACAAGCCAAAGGAGGAGGATGGAGGGCCAGGCCAGAAGGTTCCCCCAGTTCTCCTTGATAAGAAAGACACAGAGGTCGGTGGAAGTACTGGGACTGCAGAAACAAAGGACAAGCCAAAGGAGCAGGAGGGAGGGCCAGATCAGAAGGTTCTCCCAGTTCTCCTTGATAAGAAAGACACAGAGGTCAGTGGAAGTCCTGGGGCTGCAGAAACAAAGGAGCAGCCAAAGGACCAGAAGGAAATGCCAGCCCAAAAGGTTCTCCCGGTTCCCCTTGATAAGAAAGGCACAGAGGTTGGTGGAAGTCCTGGGGCTGCAGAAACAAAGGAGCAGCCAAAGGACCAGCAGGAGGGAGCTCCAGGCCAGAAGGTTCTCCCAGTTCCCCTTGATAAGAAAGGCACAGAGGCCGGTGGAAGTCCTGGGGCAGCAGAACCAAAGGAGCAGCCAAAGGAGCAGGGTGGAGGGCCAGGCGAGAAGGTTCTTCTTGTTCCCCTTGATAAGAAAGACACAGAGGTCGGTGGAAGTCCTGGGACTGCAGAAACAAAGGAGCAGCCAAAGGACCAGGAGGAGGGAGCTCCAGGCCAGAAGGTTCTCCCAGTTCCCCTTGATAAGAAAGGCACAGAGGCCGGTGGAAGTCCTGGGACTGCAGAAACAAAGGAGCAGCCAAAGGAGCAGGAGGCAGGGACAGCCCAGAAGGTTCACAAGGTTACCTTTGATGAGAAAGAGGCCGGTGGAAGTCCTGGGACTGCAGAAACAAAGGAGCAGCCAAAGGAGCAGGAGGCAGGGACAGCCCAGAAGGTTCACAAGGTTACCTTTGATGAGAAAGGAACGGTGGTTGGTAGAACTACTGGAACTGTGGAATCAAAGGAGCAGCCAAAGGACCAGCAGGAAGTGCCAGCCCAGAAGGTTCTCCCAGTTCCCCTTGATAAGAAAGACACAGAGGTTGGTGGAAGTCCTGGGACTGCAGAAACAAAGGACAAGCCAAAGGAGGAGGATGGAGGGCCAGTCCAAAAGGTTCTCCCAGTTTCCCTGGATAAGGAAGGAACAGAGGTCGGTGGAAGTACTGGAACTACAAAGCAGCAGCAAAAGGAGTCGGAAGGGGTGCGCCGCAGGGTTCTCTTGCCTTTCTTTGAAGAGAAGGTGAAAGAGGCTGGCCCAGCTGAGAAAGCAAGGAGTGGGCAAAAGGAACCAGCGACTGACTCCCTGCTTCCTTCTCCTTCCACTGGTGGAAAGGAGGCAGAAATGGAGAAAGGGGCAGCAGTGGCCGGTGGAAGCAGGCCAGAGATGGAGAAGGCCAGGATCCGGAAAAAGGAGGCCTCCATTATAAGGGCAAGCCTCTTCCTCGAGCTGGACCTGGTGAAAGAGAAACTGAATCTGCACTTGAAGAAAAAAATGGAAGCCCGGCTGCTTCCGTCCCAGGGAGCAGAGCTGCAGGTCCACGTTGGCTTCGACAAAGAGGCGAGAGGAAGGAAAACAAAGAAATCGGCACAGCCGAGCCATTCCGCTGACCCTCAGCCGAAGCCGAGCCGGCCCTTCTGTTACGTCTGCATGTCCCTGGATAAAAGTGGGGTGGCAGTCAAACCTGTTTGCTGGGTCCTTCCAAAGCGGATTTTGAAAATGAACGGGAACAGGGTTCCCCAGGTGGTACGATTGGAGAGCAAATCCAAAACTGCTCCAACTAGCTCTGCTCCTTCCGGCTTGGCAAAGGAGGCAAAAGGGGTGCCAAAAAAACCTGCTGTGACAATCCAGCCATCTTAGAGAGAGAAGGGGATTTCTTTAGAAGCAGAAGGGATATTGGGGTGGGGAGGAAGAAACTATTAAAGATATTTGCCTAAAAGCGAAGCCCAGCTGCTGGCCATCTTGTGCTGTTTTATGAGTTTGCTCCACATCTGCGTATGTTAATGTCGTGGGGAAATTCTCCCTCCTAGGGACTGATGCAGGAAAAATTTGGTTCTGTTTGCTACAAAACCCCACACTTTGTGAAGCACTCTGCAAAGCAAAACACAGCGATAGCCTTTGAAATTTGCATTCCGGTTTAATTCTGCAGCGCAGCTCTCCTGACAAGTAATGTGTGCAAAAATAATAATTAAAAAAAGATATGCTGGGGTAAAGTGTGCAAATAGATGCATGTACAAGTGAAAATAACGTCTAGAGGTTTATTTTCTCGGCAGAAACATAAACATTAGGGAAATGCATTGCAAAAATGTGTATATTGGGCGGAGTTTCATACAAAAGATGTATACGGGCAATGACCGTTTTGCAGGGGGGTTGCGTTCCTGACCCCTGCGCGCATCAGTGGAGTGCATGGAAGTCCACCCTGCCCCGTTATGCCCTCTTTTGTACAACCCCACCCCCTTTTCTGGCCCCATCTGGGTTGTGGCGATGCGCGCATGCATGGTTGCTTGTTCTTTGAACACATGCAAAACAGTTATTGCCTGCATTAGAGATTTGCACTAAAATTCTGGTGGAGTTTCATGAGGACTTTAAAAATAATAATAAATTAGCTGAAATGGAAATGTGCGGAGAATTTAAAGATGGGGGAAATAAGAAACTGAGAGAAACTGAACTGAGCAGATTTGCCCACCCCACTCACCACAACCCTGTTAGCAGAGTAACTAAACTGCAGCTAGGAAGCCTGCTCAGAGTTTCTGCACTGGTTGTCCATTTGCTCCTGGGCCAAAGTCAAGGCATTATTGTTGGCCCACAGAGGCATTGAATTGTTGGAAGGGACCCGAGGGTCATCTAGTCCAACCCCCTGCAATGCAGGAATATCTTTTTTATTTTTAAATATTTTTTTCCATAATTTTATGCATTTTAACATAACCATTTCAAACATTAAAGCACAAGGTTCTTTTGAACTTTCAGGCCTCCTTCCCTCCCTCCATCGGTTCCATGTTTAAGATTGAAAGACCTACACTGGCTCCCAGTACGTTTCTGAGCACAGTTCAAAGTGTTGGTGCTAACCTTTAAAGCCCTAAATGGCCTCGGTCCAGTACACCTGAAGGCGCATCTCCACTCCCATCGTTCTGCCTGGACACTGAGGTCCAGCTCTGAGGGCCTTCTGGTGGTTCCCTCACTGCGAGAAGCCTAGTTACAGGGAACTAGGCAGAGAGCTTTCTCGGTAGTGGCGCCCGCCCTGTGGAACGCCCTCCCACCAGATGTCAAAGAGAAGAACTACCACCAGACTTTTAGAAGACATCTGAAGGCAGCCCTGTTTAGGGAAGCTTTTAATGTTTAATAGACTATTGTATTTTAATATTCTGTTGGAAGCTGCCCAGAGTGGCTGGGGAAACCCAGCCAGATGGGCGGGGTATAAATAAATTATTATTATTATTATTATTATTATTATTATTATTATTATTATTGCTGCATCTTTTACCATTATCCATCTATTTTAAATAACCATAATTACCATAAGTAATTGCCACATTACAAGTGTCATTACATCCCTGCCGAAGATTTGCAGTGATCTTTTAAATAAATTACAAATTTACTGCAGTCTTTAGAAAATACTTGATCTTCCTGGTTCCGGATCTTTCCTGTCAGTTTCGCCATCTCTGCATAGTCCATGAGTTTCATCTGCCATTCTTCTTTCGTTGGTACTCCTCCTTCCATTTCTGGGCTAGTAGCATTCTCGCTGCCGTCATTGCATACATAAAAAGTCTTTTATGTAGGAATCTCAACTCAAGCATCCATGACAGGTGCCCGTCCAACCATCCAAGGAAGGAGAGTCCACAATCTCCAGAGTCCCGAGAGAGTCTACAGTACTCCATTGCTAAACTGTTATTGTCAACATTTTCTTCCGGATGTTGAGTCAGAATCTCCTTTCTTGTAACTTGAATAGTTTGAAGAAAATCTGGTCTATAGTTACAATCAGGGCTGGATTTAGGTTCGATGAGGCCCTAAGCTACTGAAGGTAATGGGGTCCTTTATATGTCCAGCTGTCTTTGTCAACAACAAATTATCATTTTTTTGTGTTGAATATATGCCATACGGTAATTTATGGACCTAATAGGTATCTCAAGCCATTTGCACATATCAAAATATGTATTTTATCAAAGTAATTGTTGAACTGAAATTCAATTAAGAAGTATATTAATAGTGGAGTTTTTTTGGGGGGCCCTAAGCTATAGCTTGTTTAGCTTATACGTAAATCAGTGATTAAATTAGCTTACAGTATTACATATAAAACAAGCTTGATAGGTTCATGGAAAAATGGGTGGTGTTTTTATACTGTATATTTTTTGCAATGCTTTGGAATAATAAGTTCAATGACAGCCTTGTGCAACTTTCAACACTGTGTTTGTCCATCGATCTGCCTTAGAGGATCAAAAATTAATTGAAAAGGAAAGAGCAGCTCGCAGTCGGGGATTGGGGAGGGGGCATGTGCCCGCCTCTCCGCAGGTGTCCTGTCTCTCCCCGGGGCTCCTCTGCGTTTGCTCGGTGTGGAGCCGCAAGAACGGGATCGGACCGTCTTTTTGCAACAGACCCAAGAGAACACCCAGGCGCATGCGCACTGGGGTGTGTGTTGGGGGGGTGAAGTTCCAAGGCGTGCACTTCCCAGGGCTGCCGCTTGGCGGCGGACAAGAGAAAAAAAAGCAAGACAGCGCAGCGAGCGTCGGGGGCGCGCGCCAGCGTCGCCGCCGCCTCGGGAGCGGCGCCAGCCTAGATGGGAGTGAGGCGAGGCTTTCAACGCAGGCGCGGTGGCCAAGTGGTAAGGCGTCGGTCTCGTAAACCGAAGATCACGGGTTCGAACCCCGTCCGTGCCTCGCTAAAACCTCGTGCGGGCCGAATGCCTCTTCCCCTCGCCCCGGTGGGCGCGCCAGAGAGAATGAGAGGGAGGGGCTCATTTTTAGGGCAATTTAAGACCCGAAAGCGAAAGTTTAAAGAAGAAGAAAAAAAGGGGGGAAAGGGAGCGAGGAGCCACACCGGAGGGGAATCTAGCGATCTAAGCTCGACTCCCGTTTGTTTCCCACGTGAAAGCAAACACGGGGAGAGCATTCACTCGCCAGGGTCCTGCACCTTAATCGTACCAGGTCGGCTTTTGATTTAAGGGGTTTTTCCCACGTTAAAGGGCGATCGATCAGCCTGGTATTTGCCTTGCACTGCTGGGATTACCGATTTCTTTTCCTAGCTCCTGCGCCTTTTAAAAGCAACCCACTGCGCACCAAGCTTTCCCCCAGGAAGCAAAGCGAGGGGGAGGAAAGGCAAGGTATATATTTATTTTTAAAAGCTGCTGACTTGCTCTTGGGAGTAAGCAGGAGTCAAAAATCTCACAGTGAACTTTGCTTTTATTTATTTATTCCGGCATGTTGTAATCCTTGCACGCTCAACACCTCCACTTAAGTGTTTTTTGCTGGGCTGGGAATGGCGATACTTTTTAAACGCCTTGCATTATGGAAAGATAAGGTTCTAGTCTTCATGAAGGGCGCATCACGGCGCAATTCACAACAGCGGTGAGCAGCATCCAGGGGGAAAACCACACCCGGAGCCACTAGAGGGCGTTCTTGCAGCACCAGACTTAACTGTGCTTGCAGGTTGTCGGAAAGGAAACCGAATTTGCAGAGCAAAAAAAAAGTGAGACGTTGTGGGGGAAAGCAGCAACTGGCAGCTGCCTTGATTACAATTAGGGAACAGCAAGGCGCAAATGTAAATAAGCCAACCAGTTTCAGACTGGTTGCAAGCCCTATGGTGCAAATTCCAATTCCTTAGTGCATAAGATGCTATAATGATTAGCATTGTTTTCTGACAGTGAAGGTTGATTCTTTTTCTGGTCAGGCAGAAGTTCAGCAGGTGACTCTTCATGTCTGTCTCAAAGGCAACAATAACTGCACCTGTTGAAATTCAGGTAGCACCCTCTTTTGCAACAGAACTTTTTGCTTTTGCAAATCAGACCTCATGTGTGACCATTGGAGGGCAGCAAATCCATCCTGCTGTTTATTTATTCATTTCAATAAACGATTCCCAGGGCGCATTCTGCGAAGGAAATTAAAAGTGAGCGGCAGCAATAATACTGAACCAAGTAATGCGAGCCACCGAGAAGTTTCCGCCTTGGTTTCGATTCCCAGGGATTGTTCGGAGTGTGACCTCGGATGATAAACAAGCAGTTATTGCTAATTCAACTGGCAGAATGGTTCTTTCGAATGACCTGAATGCTGATGGGAAGGAACTGTTTGGCTCAGAAGATAACAGAGGAAGAAACTGTGTTTATGGGAAGTTTTGTTTTTAAATTGTGTATTTTAGCATATCCCACTGATGAGCTGCTTAAATGTTACTAAATGCTACTTTGTTACCTAAATGTTATTAAATGCTAGCTTTTGTAAAACATTAAAACATGCTGAGACAGTTTAAATTTGGGGAACGACAGAGGCTTTCCACATGGCTTCTTGTTTGTACACAGTGGCTCAACTTGGAAATTGGGGAATATTCAGAACAAAATTGCAATTCTTTGCCCCCCCCCCATCCCTCCAAAGTAGAAAGCATTAGTTAATGTTTTGGGTTTTTTTTTCTATTTTCACATTCAACTTGCCTTATTTCAAAGGAAAGATCATACTCAGTGGTCGCTCGCATCTCCACACTGCAGGGAGAGATGCCATCTGAAACCCTGGAGAGCAGCTGCCAGTCAGTTTGGACAGTACTGAGCTAGATAGACGAATGGTCTGAGCTGGGACAAGGCAGCTTCATAATATTTTCCACCCACAACAGCGCATGTTATCTGATGTTCCTTGTCCCTTTGCACTGATGATTTTCCTCCCTAGCAGTTGGAATGTTCAGGCACATTCTATGACCGTACAGATTGCAGAAGCCACTGTGACATCACAGAATTTCAGCCAATGGGTGTGGAGGCCGTGCCTAATTTATGCAAAAGGCTCACTGGGGCTCAGATATGGTGTTTGTCATGCCACGTGATGCAATATTTAAAAAGAGGAGAGCACTTCTGAACATGTACAGTGAGCCTGTTCCGTGCAATCGTACCTGGTCCTGAAATGCCTAGGATTTTATTGTGAGTCGCTGAGAAACGTAGGCATATGATACATTTAATAAATGTATAATAATGAATAATAATAATAGGGGTGGAATTTCAGCCTATGCTACACAGCTTCCAGGCAAGCTGCTGGAGGCTGCAAAACCTTTTATATATATATATATATATAAAATGAAGTACTTTTGTCATAGCTGTCAACTTTTCCCTTTTCTTGCGAGGAATCCTATTCGGAATAAGGGAATTTCCCTTTAAAAAAGGGAAACGTTGACAGCTATGACTTTTGTAACATAAGGCAATACACAACACATAATGTATACTCTGAAATGAAGTATTTTTGTTAGATACAATGCAATACAATTAATACAAAATATAATATAATATGTAATTGAACTCAGGTGTGTAAGAAGATAGTAGAATTGTAGAGTTGGAAGGGACCCTGAGGGTCATCTAGTCCAACCCCCTGCAATGACAGGCGGGATTGTGTTCCTATGCAGCGATTCTGCGGCCACACCACGCAAGTGCAGAAACTAGATGCATCCTGGGCATGCACTTTAAAAGTTAAGATTCTAGTCCCTAAGACAGGCACAGATATGCGTGAAGGACTCCTGGTAACAGCAGCAGTCCTTCAGAAGTAATATGTTTTGAGATCAGGAGGTGGTGGTGGAGAAGAGGCAAACAGCCATTTTTCCCCTTTCTCCCAGGCAGGAATAAAGTGTGGAAACATCCAAGTTGCGCCTGCGGTCGCTGGTTCCAGCTGCTGTTCCTACAGAACCGACCGCGAGGCCTTTCTCCTCCAGCTCCGGAGCCCCGTGTAGCTGCGGGTGGGCGTGGTGGCAATTTCAAAATTGCATCCGCTCGCTTGCTTCTCTCCCTGCTGCAGCTGCCTGATAACGCAAGAGCCCTGGCTGTGCTGCGAAGTCTCCTCTTTCTTGCAGCGCCTATACTGCACCCCGATCCCCTTCCGGAGCATGTTGGACTGCAAGCAAGCTGGTCGGGGCAGGGACCTTACCTGCTTGCCTGTCGCCTCCCTGTGTCCCCCTTGGCAGCTCAGTTGCAGTCGGCAACGTCTGCAAGGGGCGCCGGCTTGGCGAAGCCTGGGAGCCTGTTCCTACGCTCCGGGCGCGCGGTTGCTTGTTGCTTCTTAAAGCGGCAGGGGAATATTGCAAAGCGGAGACGGAGTGTTGGGGGGAGCAGCTTTTCTTCTCCCCTCCTCGTTCTTTTTCCTTTAATGCGTGAGCTCCAGGCCTTTGCACAGGCGAGGAAGGGCCCCCGTTGCGCGAGGTCGCGGGGTGCCCACCAACACTCCAACTGCAGAGAGAGAAAGGGGGGACAGAGACACCTCTGGCCAGATGTGGCCCGGAGCGGGTTTTTTTTGGGGGGGGGGGAGAAAGCAGACAGCTGCTTCCCCAGTTCCAAAGACCACCCCCCCAATCGGTTTTATTTTCCTATATGCCACCACCCCACTCCACCCCACAGCCAGAGCTCTTCTCCCTGCCTGGGCCAGCCTTCCCTTGGCTGGCGGGCCACACCCCCCTGTCTCCGCCGACGGGGCGGGCAGAGGAGTCGCTGCCCCGCGGGGCAGGCAGGCGGGCAGGCAGGCAGGCAACTCGGGGAGACTCCCTCTTGGGCGATCGGCCGCGGTAAGATTTTTTTTTGGGGGGGGGTCCCGGCCAAAACACCCCCCCTCCCCACCGCCACCCGCCTGAGTCACGCTTTCGCCGGGGAGGAGAAGCAGCCAGGCAGCCAAGGAGGGAGGGAGGGGCGGCGGCCACGCCAGGAGGCGCCCGGTCGCCTCTTCCCCCTCCCCGGCCTCGGCCCCAGGCAGGCAGGCAGCCGGGAAATTCCCCGTGCCCCCCCCCCTCCCCGCTGGCGGAATCTCTTCTGACACCCCCGCCTGTGCAACGCCGCCGGGTGAGTCCTCTCGGGGGAGCCCCTCTGGGGATTCCCCCGAGTCCCTCCCCCGCTCTCCTCCGCGCGGGGATCCTCGCCTGGGCTCCGGACGCCGGCAGGTGTATTTGGGGAGGGGGGGAAGGGGGGGCGGGCGGACCCCCTCCTTCCTTCCCTCTCTCCCTTGCCTGTCTCTTGGTGTTATGCAATCAGAAGTGCGGGGGGGGGAGAGACCCCCCCCCTGGCAGCTCCCCGCCCCCTTTCCCCCCTCCCACCCCGGTGGGCTTTTGTCAGATGGGGGGGGCAGGCGGGGGGAGGCGGAAGCCGCCAGCCAGCCAGACGGAGCACCGGGGTTCCCCCGGGAGCGCGCAGCAGACACTGGCGCCCGCCTGCTCGGCTGGAGAGAGAGAGAGGAGTGGGGGGGGGCGCGCTCCCGTCCCACCCCCTGGAGCTGGGCTCCTTGCTCTGCCCGAGATGTGGAACTCAGGAAGCAGGTGGCTTGGCGGGGTTTGGACTCGAGAGCATTTTATTATTTGATTTTTAAAGGACGGGGATGCAGAAACCAAGCCCACCCCCCCAAAAAGACCCACGTGGAGCCCAGGCTCCGCTGGCCTGACTCCCCCACCCGCAATGGCTTGACTGTCTCCACGTGGCTGCTTTGCTTTGCAAAATATAGCGCGTCCAGCCTCCTGGAGGACAGCGATGGTGCCAGACACAGCCTGCTTTGTACGTGCTCAGACAGTTCCCTTTGGGGGCTTCGTAAGGACATCTCGGAAGGAGACCCTGCTGGATCGGGGGTTGCTGGAGGGTCCCTAAGCCAGGGCGCTTGCTGGCTGGCCGGCTGGATGCAGCCCTTCTCCCCATGGGATGCCTGAAGCTGACAGCCCTGACTACCTGGGATTCAGAGGTAGACTGCACTTAGGTATGGAGGTTCCGCTTATCCAACACAAAGAGGAGCCGTTGATGCATGGATGGGCCTCAACCCCTCCTAAAACCCTCGCGTCTTGTGTCAATGAGTTTCGCACATTAATACATAGCTGTCAACATTTCCCATTTTATTAAGGGAAATCCCCTTATTCCGAATAGGATTCCTCGCAAGAAAAGGGAAACGTTGACAGCTTTGCATTAATAATAACAATAAGAACTTACTCTTGCCTGACCATCAGCTGGACTGGGTGGTGCTGAGCTCTAGTTTTAGGAGAGAGGCGGAAAAACTTCTCTCTGCTTTCTCCACGTGGTGTATAATTTTAGAAGCCCGTAGAATCATAGAATTGTAGAGTTGGAAGGGACCACGAGGGTCATCCAGTCCAACCCCCCGCAACGCAGGAATCTTTTGCCCCACGTGGGCCTCGAACCCGTGATCTTGAGGTTAAGAGTCTCATGCTCTACAAACTGAGCTATCTCACTTACCTCTCCCCTCCCTTGCAGGCTTTGAGGTGGGTGGGTGCATCACTGAAATCTCAGGTGCCGCATCTGGAAAACAAACAGGCATGCCTGGCTTTTTATTCCAGAGAACCTTGGCTTTCGCCAAGACTGCTGCTGTCAGTTTTGACTTCTGGGTGTAATCCGTGGGTTTTTAGGGTTGTTGGGTTTTTTGCATGCTTTGTCTTTTTTTGTGTGAAATGGTACTGCCTTGTGACCTGTGCAGGGAAGACGGGGGAAATATATGGTTTAAATAATAATGAATAGTATTGCACAGAAACAGGGCAGCTAAGGTGTCAGTGGCTGCTGCTGCAAAGCAGTAAATTAAAAGTAATGCATGGAACCTCCATGGATAGGCACAGTATACCCCCAGAGGGAGAATTCCACTGGGCTGGATGAGTCCTTGATCTGATCCAGTGAAGCACTTCTTACAAATCTGTGTTCTTGAAGAAAGTTGCGGGCACAGAGCATGGGTATAGCCAGGATTTTTGTTGCGGGGGGCGGGCAGGCCTTTTGTTAGGGGCAGCAGAACCTCAGTTTGCTCTGTATTTTTATTGGACTTCTACTGATTTGGGGGGGGGCAGGTGCCCCTCCCTGCCCCCCTACCTGGGCTACACCCATGGCACAGAGCGTATTGGGGAGGTGATGGTAAATTGGAAGGAAAACAGCAGAGGTTGGGATGGGGCCTGTCGGAAAGCACATGGTGCGCAGATTTGCCTCTGGGGTAAGAAGAGGCGGGTTGTTCTGGTCTTTGAGGGATTTCAGGGGAGCCAAATTCAGAGGGCTACTCTGCAGCCACCGCTGTGAAGCTGCTTCCATGGTCTGCCACAGGACTGTGGTCTAGTGAATTCTGCAGAGACTGGGGTGATCTGGATGTTCAAAGTTCCCATCAGATTGTGGCTCTTGCAGCTCATTTCTACCAGAGCTTAACCCCACCCTTGATAACAAGCGTAAATCTGATCCTTCAAAGACTTTGCTATCTGGCCGTGAATGAGAGTCAGCAGACTCTGAGTAAGATCTGCGCTTGGTTGGTGGGGAGATGGGTGTGTGTGTGTGTCTTTCTGCACAGGGCAGGAAATTTTGCCGTCTCGTCTCAGCTTGTCAGGAGGGTTGGGAAACTCTCGTAAGGGAGAAATCTAGGCAGGGGAAAAATCCAGGGGAGCGATCTGTGAAATAAAAGTGAACTTTTGGATGCGGTGGTTCCAGAGTCGGGGTTTTGGGGGCGAGATGAGCTTACGTTTTATCCAACTGGCCCACAAAGTCCCTCTTCTGGAGCTCACGTTGGTCTGCAAAGGAACCCTGTTTTGCGGTGACTGAGAGAGCGGAGGGTTTGCATGGAGTTTCTACAAAATACCTGTATCTTAACAAAATACCTGCATCTTAACTGGCGTAGCAAATCAGCCTTGGGTCACCTGCAGGCAGCCTGTTTCTTGAGTTCTCCTCTTGATTGCTTTGCACAACTTCCACTTTGTTCCTTCTGCTGTTTATTGGCTATTCATTCTAATTTACGTATTTATGGAGTGTTTATACAATGTTGCGCCAAGTCCCTGTTACCCCACACATTTTCAGTGCATTTCCCTGCCAATTTCCTTACTGTAAAATATATATATCCAGGAGTGTTTTTCCTTTTGGGGGGGTGAGTGGAAACAGTTTCGTTGTGCAAAAGCACCAAATCATCCACAAGTCGAGCAACCTAAATTCCTGATGTAAATAATCAGTCACCCCTCGTTCTCTTGCAGGAAGGGAGCGTGGTGTTTTGTGGTTCGCCTCAGGTGCCAAAATGTTTTTGGCTAACCCTGGTCGTGTGATGTGAGAACTGTCCCTCCGTTTGTCCAGGGGAAATTCCTTGAGAACTCCAGCAGTCCTCATGGACAGGAAATCAGCTGCGAGATTAACATGTGACAGGAAAAGCAGATTAAAAAAACCACACGCTTCTAGTAGGCCTTTCCCCATTAACGATACAGGAATTTAATTCATTACGCATTTTTTTTAGATTTACTGTATTAGTTGCTTTTCTACAGAAAATGAACTTGGAGTGAATTACAAAAACAAAGATGCAACATAGATTCAAACGAAAAATGAAACCAACCTAAAACAGAATACTGTAATATATTCAACTGTGCCTCACTCAGAATTGAGCTAGGTATTACCTTGGTCAGGGTCTGCTCAAGACATTTTGACACCTGAGGCAAACCACAAAATGGCACCCCCTCCCCAGCAGGGAAGAAGGGGTGAGTTAATATCTGCATCAGGAACATGGATTGGCGGGTGGGAATAAAGATCTACATCAGGATCTGCTGCCCCTGTGGATCCTGCCGCCTGTTGCGGTCGCCTTACCTTGTCTTACAGACAGGTGGGCCGGCCCTGACCTTGGATGGTGTTTATTAGGTAGATCTTGCCAAAAGATTGACGCATTCTCATTGCAAAACGTTTTTGCGAGCATTGCATAGATGCCCCGCTTCCAGTCCCTGTGTGCCTTTTTGACATCTGGAATCTTTTAAAGTATGTTACGGTTTGTGAAGGAACCGTGTGGTTGTGCAACGGTGGCTTTGCTGAATCTGTTAGAAGCAAGCTGAAAAAGTGTCTGAAGTGTCCAAAGCGTGTTGGATGAGCTTTTTCTTTTGTGGGGGTGCAGAGCTGATGGGAGGAGAAGAACGCCTCTGCTTGCAACAGAATGTAAGGCAAAGGAGTTATGGAAAATGAGCAGGCAGGTCCACTGAACTCTGGGTCATCCTTTGAAGGCGTTTTTGACCCTGGAGCAGCCATTCTTTGTGTCCTCCCCTTTTGTTTTTGTTTTTTTTATATAAATTATTATTAGTTTTTTAACATATCATTTTCAACAGTAATTAAACATACTTTTACACCTTATACAATTTTTTTTTACTTCCATCAATCTCATCTGAAAATTTTCCCTTCTAATCTCTTAATATACATTTCTTACTTTCCCTATTACATTTAAATCTCATAACTAATATCTCTATTCTTTTTCTACTTTGTAACGTTTCATGTATTTCTCCTTACAAAACTTCTTGTAGTCCTAGTAGCGTAATTTGTTGATTACAATTGCTCTTCAGGTAGTTCATATACTTCTTCCAATCTTCTGTGAATCTCTGGTCCTGCAGGTTTCGATTCCTTCCTGTCATTTTGTCCAATTCTACATTGTCCATTAATTTTGTCTGCCATTCTTCTTTCATCCCCCCTTTCACTCTCCCAGAGCTGCCCGTCAGCTTCCCTTCTTAGCGGTTATTTGGCCTCAGTGGCATAGGGCAGTCTTGTCAGTAGGCGGAGCACATCTCCTGCGGGAGGGGCAAGGCAAACCTGCCTTCTCGCCTTACCTGCTCATGCTATCTTTTGCCAGGGCTTCAGGGCTGCCTCTTCTGGGTTGCCTGAGAGAAGTTGCTAGGGGGGTGGGGCACGTTGGCAGAAGAATAAGTGTCTTGGCGTTTTATGTAGGCTTACTGAAAATGTCTTCGTGCATAAAAGGCAAATGTTTTCTGAGGTAACAGGAATTTTCTGGCTCCCCTCCTTTGGCTACGAGGACCCTCTTTTTGACCCCAGGCAGGGGCATGATGTACCCTGTGCACACCCCCCCCCCGAGCCATGACCACAAAATTGTTTAACGCTCTGCTATGAGGACAGTACACGTAACCTGAGACGTCCGTAACATGAGGTATGACTGTACTTCGATGCACACTTTGCCGTAATGTCTACATTCTACATACATTAGGTTTGAGAACTGCCTTGCAAAATTTGGAGGAGGGCCAATTTCACAGGATAGCCATGTCACAGTTTCCATATACACTGGTACCTCGAGTTACAGACGCTTCAGGTTACAGACGCTTCAAGTTACAGGCTCCGCTAATCCAGAAATAGTACCTCGGGTTAAGAACTTTGCTTCAGGATGAGAACAGAAATCGCACAGCGGCAGTGGGAGGCCCCATTAGCTAAAGGTTAAGAACAGTTTCAGGTTAAGAACAGACCTCCAGAACGAATTAAGTTCTTAACCCGAGGTACCACTGTATTATCATCCTGCTGTTGCTCCAGACAGCTGGATTGTGGTCTGTTTTGGCAAGCAAGACCTCCATTCTCTCTCCCCAACCAAAGAGCATGGAGTAGGAGGGGGCCAAGGGTCCTGTGGTCCCCTTCCTCAGGCCTGTTCCTTTGTCTATTTATGCCTCTGTCTATGGGTAGAGTACCCAATTAGCTCATGATGTTCTTCTTTATAAAAAGAAGGAAAATCCCATATCCATATCGGGGCCTTACCTTTCTTAGGCAAACCAGAATATTACAAAACAACAACAACAACAACAACCTGCCCTTCTGACTGGGTTTCCCCAGCCACTCTTCGCGGCTTCCAGCACATATAAAAACAAAATAAAGCGTCAAACATTAAAAATGTCCTTATACAGAGCTGCCTTCAGATGTCTTCTAAAAGTTGTGTAGTTATTAGTCTCCTTGACATCTGATGGGAGGGCGTTCCACAGGGCGGGCGCCACTACCGAGAAGGCCCTCGGCCTGGTACCCTACCTTCTCATTTGTTATAATAATAATAATTTATTATTTATACCATGCCATTATGGCTGGGTTTCCCCAGCCACTCTGGGCGGCTTCCAGCAAAATATTAAAACATAATAATTCATCAAATATTAAAAGCTTCCCTAAACAGGGCTACCTTCAGATGTCTTCTAAAAGTCTGGTAGTTGTTTTTCCCTTTGACATCTGGTGGGAGGGTGTTCCACAGGGCGGGTGCCACGACCAAGAAGGCCCTCTGCCTGTTTCCCTGTAACTTGGCTTCTCGCAATGAGGGAACCGCCAGAAGGCCCTCGATGTTGAACCTCAGTGTCCGGGCAGAACGATGGGGGTGGAGACGCTCCTTCAGATATACTGGACTGAGACCATTTAGGGCTTTAAAGGTCAGCACCAACACTTTGAATTGTACTCAGAAACATACTGGGAGCCAGTGAAGATCCTTTCAGACCGGTGTTGTAGGGTCCCAGCGGCCACTCCCTGTCACCAGTCTAGCTGCCGCATTCTGCTTAGTTGTAGTTTCTGAGTTGCCTTCAAAAATAGCCCCCAAGGCATCTGAGTTCCCCAGAACTCTTCGTTTTCTTTACCATCAAGCCTGAGGAAGTGTCCTGAGGTACTCAGAAGCTTGCATGCTGTTTTGTGACTGTGTGATTGGCCTAAGAAAGGTACGGACCCAATACGGATTTTGGACTAGGATTTCATGTTTTGAGAGAGAGCCATAATCATCTTGTGGGAAGGTGGGAGGCTGGACTGATGAAACCTGACTCTGTAGGGGGCGATGGGCTTCTCTGCACCCCGGATTCTGTCAGCGTGTACATCTAAAAACGTGTGTGATGAATGTAGCAAGGAATTGTACATACACAACCAGCAATAAGGGTCACCTCTATGTGTTAAATTGCTTGTAACGCATGTACAAATGTGTTTGTTCTTTGAAGTACATTGCAAGTATGTTGGCATATTGGATGTAGGAGAAATTAGAATCAGTTCCCTTATGGAGGCAGACTCTCCTAACTGGTACTTTCTGAATCAACGTGAGAACCAAAACACAGAACATTCCTTCAAAATCCACAGTTCTCTGCAATGCAGTCCTCCAGCCGAGGAAGGGCTGCAGAAATACATACACCAGGGTAAACTGTGCATAAATATGCATACATTAGTGAAAATACCCTGCAAAAAAATGCATTATATTTGGGGAAACCACTTTGCCAAAAAAGAGAAAAGCATATTAGGCAAAATGCTTGCAAACGTGTCTATTAGGAGAAATTTGCACTCTGATGCTGCCAAATTTTCACGAGGACTTAAAAAAATAAATCACAAACCAATGTGAAAATGTGGAAACTGAAGACTGGAAAAACGAAAAACTGAGGGAAACGAAAACTGGCGAATTTGCCCGTCCCTCCTCTCTTAATGCTGGTTGTATATGTTAATTAGGGACCTGCAGAATTGTATCCAAATAATTCTGTGTGGCATAGTGGATCTGCCCCAAGAATTGACATTTGCTTTGGCTCTCTGTTCAATGTGCGTTTGGTGCACAGGGTCAGGGTCATAGCTGGGCATGCTGGGGCATGTCCTGAGGCCTCGCACCCCAATAGCCCTCTCCTCCCGGACAACCATTGCGGCTTGCTTGTTTACCTGCCCCTGGAGGGGATAATTGAGCCAATTCCAGCGGTGAGAAAGGCAGAGGAGCGACTGCCATTGCCTGCTTGCTCATTGGCTTTGTCTGGTATCGAGGCAGAGGAGCCTCAGCAGTTGGCAACGATGGAAGTAAGGGAAGCATTTACTCTCTCACCCAAGGCCACCCAGAAACTTGGGAGCCAACATTGCCTTGGTATGCAAACCCGGGTTTGTGACAGCAACATGTGAATGGGCTCTTTCTCAATGCTTGCCTATTATGTTCAAATTGTTGTGGTCTGCCTGACTTTCCGCTGTGTGACGTAGGGTTGTATATCCCCACTCAGTTAGATGCAGTGAAATAAATGGACCTAAGGATGTTTACATACCATGACACCCCCCTGTCCCATTTTTGGGAACTGTAGTTTACCCCCTCACTGTGCTACAACTCCCAGCACCCTTAAACTACAGTTTCTGGGGGTGTTTTTGAGAAGGGGATGTGCTTTAAACATCTGGCTTGTTCACATCCTTAGTTAGTCATGTCCATTAATTTAAGAAGAGGAAGAAGAAGAGTTTGGATTTGATATCCCGCCTTTCACTCCCTTTAAGGAGTCTCAAAGCAGCTAACATTCTCCTTTCCCTTCCTCCCCCACAACAAACACTCTGTGAGGTGAGTGGGGCTGAGAGACTTCAGAGAAGTGTGACTGGCCCAAGGTCACCCAGCAGCTGCATGTGGAGGAGCGGAGACGCGAACCGGGTTCCCCAGATTACGAGACTACTGCTCTTAACCACCACACTGGCTCTTAAATGGGTCTTCTAGCACTGGATCTCAACGATTTATTTATTAGGGACCTTGCCGAAAACCCACAACTTAAGAATATATACATGGTTAGTATATATGCCAAGATTCACTTTGTGGTGTAGCGGTTGGTCAGGAGGTCGGACGAGAGCTTGGGAGACCCAGGCGCAAACCGCCTTTCAGCCATGAAGTTCATTGCGTCATCGTAGGCCCGTTACTCTCTCTCTTTCAGCCTACCTCACAAGGTGGTTGTGCAGAGAAAAGGTGGGAGGACAGAGAATTTTTTATTATGTATTTAATTATGGGGTATCAGAGTTTTTAGGGGGTTAACCAGGCTGGGATAGCTGGGATAGCTGGCTTGTTGGTTTTTGAATGTCTGATGTAGATTTTTTCAATTTCGTTGTTCTGTATGGGACAACGACAATAAAGATTATCGTACTGTATCGTAACCTCGCCTGGCACTCGGAGCTCTTTGTACGAGTGTGAAACATAAACTTATTTACCCAGCACCATCATTGCTCTTCAACGCAGGGAAAATGAGGGACTTTTGGGGGCAGATGTGTTTCTTTTGCACCACCATAATGCCCCTAAAAATCCTTATTGCTCTTGCAGTATCCTTCCGGTTGGCTGGACTCAGGTCGGCCGACTTTTCTCCAAGGCTGGAGCCTGCGACGGCTTGGTGTGGAGGAAAACACCTGCGGGACCACGGAGCTACGTTTACCTTTGCCTTATTTTTAGCCCTGCCTAAACCCCGCCGAGGAGGACCACCTGTTGATCAACGGGTTTAGTCAGTCGTAAATCCCGGGAAGACGTCTCGAGCGCCACTGGGGGCCTCCCGGGAGCGGCTTGGCAGGGATGGGGTTGCGTTTCGCTAGAGACGGGAGCGGGAGAGCCTTGGGAACGTGTGCTTCTCGTTGGACGGGTCTCGGAGTGAATCCGAGGGCGCAGTCGGGCTGCCCCTACATGTCCCACAGCACCTGAGTCACCTGCCTCATCCAGTGCTGCTTGCGTCGCCTTTCCACACACCAGAAGGCCATTCAATAGAGCCCTGCAAGCAGTGCTAGAAACTCAGATACGGTTGCCATCAAAATTATTCAACCACCATTGCAAATCAGGTTCATTATCAAAATTTGCAGGCTTTCAGCTGTTTGCCAGGAGCAAATCAAAGTTGGGTTTTCAGCTGAATTTGGGGGAACCGCTTGAGCAGTGCTGGATTTTCGTATAACTTAGCATAGGGGACCTTCTGCCTGCAAGACGGATGCTCTGCCCGGATAGCTCAGTTGGTTAGAGCATGGTGCTGATAACGCCAAGGTTGTGGGTTCGATGGGACAGCTGAATATTCCTGCCTTGCAGGGGGTTAGACTTGAATGATCCCTCCTAACTCTACAATCCTATGATTCTATGACCGCTAGGCCATGGCCCTTCCCAGTTTGACAAGGGTTTTGTCCATAGTATTTGTTTCTTTGGCAAAACAGGACTGCTTCTGGGACTTTTGCTGGGAGTTCCTGGGCGGTTAGTCCCGTCCTGAGCTTAGGAAGCGTTGATACCTGCTGGCAAGGTTTCCTTCCCAGAAAGAAAAGCGTAATTAAAAGCAACGTTGTGTGGATTTAAATAAACATTCACACTATCTGTATTAGAAAATGTGTAGAAGATAACGATTACGGTGTGTTTACTTTTACTTTTATGTTTTTAGGTTTGATGTTATGTTATTAGTAACTTTTTCTGTCAGGAGGTAGCAAAGTGGGTGAAAGGAGAAACAAACCAGAAGCGGAAGTTGAGAGAAGCCTTGGAGGGGAGGGGAGGAAGGAATGCATAGTAAATGTTAAGGATTTGAGATGTATCTAATGAATGAAAAAGAAAAATGAATAACAATTTTATAAAATAAAAAAATAAAAGCAACGTTGTGGGCAAGTTGCCGGGATCTCTTTCGATGACCGCTTGCTCGTCGAGCCAAATGCCAACGCCTCGTGCTTTGACTGTAGTGAGCAGATAAATATTTTGGTGTGCTAAGTTGACAGGCGCGGCTGTGTGGAAGGGGCCTGATAACCACTCTCCATCTTGGGCTGATTGGTGACTTTGGGGAAAAAAACAGATACGGCAGGGAATTTGGACCTGGTTGTTGGGGCTGTGGGTGGCAGGATCATAGCTGTCAACCTTCCCTTTTTTTGGTGAGAAATTCCCTTATTCCAGCGCCGTTTCCCACTGCATCCTGCTGCTATCCCGGATTGTTAGATATCCTGTATACTGTCCCCGGGACAGGTGAGGCTGCTGATTCCTTATTTTCAAATCTGAAAGTTGACAGCTATGAGCAGGATACACACTGAGATCTGGGATTGTATCTTCCAAGGCAGGGTCCTTGCTGTCACAGGAACATCAGAAGAGGCTTGCAGGATCAGACCAATGGCTCATCCAGAATCCTAGGGAAGTTTGCCTGACGCCTTCATTATACAGTGGTACCTCGGGTTACAGACGCTTCAGGTTACAGACTCCACTAACCCAGAAATAGCGCTTCAGGTTAAGAACTTTGCTTCAGGATGAGAATAGAAATCGTGCTCCGGCAGCGCGGCAGCAGCAGGAGGCCCCATTAGCTAAAGTGGTGCTTCAGGTTAACAACAGTTTCAGGTTAAGTACAGACCTCCGGAACGAATTAAGTACTTAACCCGAGGTACCACTGTATGTGCCATGTGAAGAAAAATTTAGTTTTGCCTGCCTTTCCTCCTCCCTCCGTACCCCACCTTTCAAGAGCTAAGGAGCAACTTTTGAGTTTAGTCCTCAGGGCAAGGTCTTCTAAATCCAAAATCCCACTGGGAATGCAGAAGCTCTTAGGCCTAGCTCTGGCATAGCTCAGTTGGTTAGAGCGTGGTACTCATAATGCCAAGGCTGCAGGTTCGATCCCTGTGTGGGACAGCTGCTTAATCCTGCATTCAAGAGTTTGGACTAGAAGATCCTCAGTTTCCCTTCTGTAATGGCTGGTGGCTCTTTCTATCCCTTCTGTAATCTCTCAGATGTAGTAAGATATAATAATAATAATAATAATAATAATAATAATAATAATAATTTATTTATACCCTGCCCATCTGGCTGGGTTTCCCCAGCCACTCTGGGTGACTCTCAACCGAATGTTAAAGACACAATACGACACTCAACATTCCCTAAACTTCCCTAAACGGGGCTGCCTTCAGATGTCTTTTAAAAGTAAGATACAGTGGTACCTCGGGTTACATACGCTTCAGGTTACAGACTCCGCTAACCCAGAAATAGTTCCTCGGGTTAAGAACTTTGCTTCCGGATGAGAACAGAAATCGTGTTCCGGCGGCGTGGCAGCAGCAGGAGGCCCCATTAGCTAAAGTGGTGCTTCAGGTTAAGAACAGTTTCAGGTTAAGAACGGACCTCTGGAACGAATTAAGTACTTAACCTGAGGTACCGTTGTAGTTGCTTATTTCCTTGACATCTGATGGGAGGGCGTTCCACAGGGCAGGTGCCACTACCGAGAAGGCCCTCATTGAGGATTGTGTTTCACGAGAAAGAGGGAGACCAGGATTCCAAGATTCCTCCGTGACTCAGAATTAATCAGGAGCTCTAAATATTGTGGCTGAAAACCAGCTTTTGCTCTCCTCCTCCTCCTACCCTCCACCCCATTTTTCTAGTCTGGGGTGTGGCTTCAAATATTTAGGGAGTTGTTGAGCCAGATGGTATTTGACTTGGCCCAAAGTAAGCTGCATTCTCCCCCCCCCCCACGCACTCTATTATTTTAAACTCAAGTTGTCATTTCAAGGCAATAGTACATTAATCTAGTGAAGGGCTGTTAAAATATTTGACCGTGTTATTTATGGAGCCATTTTTCAGCCGTGATGGAAGATCACTGCATGGTTATGACTCTTCCTAACTGCATGCTCTCTACCATGAGGTAAGGTGAGGCAGACCCCCAAGGTGGTGGATTTGGGGCACCATTAAGGACCATTAAAGAGTTGGGAACAGATGGATTTGACCTGTAGAGGAGGCATCAGTCCTGCAGGTAGGGACCTGACTTCAAGACCTTTCTGCAGCCCCCTCCCCACAATAGTTTGGGATGAGGAGGGATGCATATGGTGTGTGGTTTACAGATGAGTAAATCTACACAAATTTGGTTTCACTTTCTTATTTTTTCAATCTCGAGCTCAGTTCTACACATTCCTGCATCAGTTTGTTCTGCATCGGCATTTTAATGCAAATCTATCCATTATACACATTTTTGTATGTAGTTTTGCCTAATGTACATATTTTCCCACCACATATAACTTTTGTATGCTGTTTTCATTAGTACAGTGGTACCTTGGGTTACATACGCTTCAGGTTACATATGCTTCAGGTTACAGACTCCGCTAACCCAGAAGTAGTGCCTCGGGTTAAGTACTTTGCTTCAGGATAAGAACAGAAATCGTGCTCCGGCGGCGCGGCAGCAGCAGGAGGCCCCATTAGCTAAAGTGGTGTTTCAGGTTAAGAACAGTTTCAAGTTAAGAACGGACCTCCGGAACGAATTAAGTACTTAACCCGAGGTACCACTGTATATGCCTTAATATGCAGGCTTTACTCTAGGCTTTTTAAATACACATTACTTACATGGCTGGAGAACTGAATTGCAAAATTTGGAGAAGTGCCAATTTTGAAGGATGGCGGTGTTTTCGTTTGCTACTTGTTTTGGAAAAATGTGTGTTTGCTAAGTTTGCCTTTAAATGTGAACTGAATTGAATTTCTCCCCCCATCCCTACTTGTGACGGGGCCTTATATGTTGTAGCACCCTGACTTGGGAATGCTTTTCCCAGGGAAGATTGCCTGGTGCCAACTCGGATGCCATTTCCACTCAAAGGCACAGGCCTTTTGATTTGCTCAAGCCAATCTCCTTTAACTGAGGCCCTCCAGATGCTTTGGACTACAACTCCCATCAGCCTCAGGCAACATGGCCAGGATGGTAGGGGGCTGATGGGAGTTGTAGTCCAAAACTACTGGACAATCTTGGGTCGGGAAGGCCCGCTTAGGCTATTGTGCTGATTCTGTTCCTTGCATTTTAATATTTTTTCCCTCTGACTTTCATTCTTGTTTCTGCTGGCGGTGCCTTTAAGAAAGATGTATAAATAATCAAAATCGGATGCTTTCTTGCATTGCCCTGCTGGAACTGACTCTAAGTGAGTCTACTTTATCTGTCTTTAGAAAGAAAGAAAGTACTTGAATACGCTGTGCTTGTCTTGTGTGCATGCGCGTGGCAAGGGTGTGTTTTAAGTGAATGTGTGTAGATTTATTACTCCCCTGTAAAAATGCTTTGTAGACTTGGCTAATCCCTGCAAAACAGCATCTCACTTTTCCTTAGGACGTCCCTATTCTCACTGGATACACACTTACGAAACTGCAGGTTATTACAATAATCCTGCTAACGTTTTTATCTGTCTGCAATTTGTCTGTAAATATTTGCTTTGTAAATATTCGACAAACCATTTCCATTCTTTTATTTAAAAAAAGGTTTGTTATCTTAATTTCTTATTCTTCTGGTAAGTTTCGCCTTTCCTGCATATTCCATAGGTTTTGGACCCATTCTTACATTGCTGACTGCCCTCCTTATCCAGTGATCAAGCAAGCAGAGGTGTGCAGACGAAGTCCACAGAGTTAAGAGAGGGCAACAGTTACATAGCGTTGCCACACATCCTAAGTAATACAGAACCGTCCAGTATTTCAGTGTAAAATCCTACGTCCTGTATTGATTCAATACAGGATGCAGTTTGTTCTGTATTTCCACCCATGGGGCCTCTGTCCGCATCTAGCTGGAGGGCGATGCTGCTGAGATTTTAAATATATGTCCATTGTTTAGGGATATGTGTACCCCTGCGTACCCCCAGAAAAAACACTGCCCTTAAGAGACTAGTTCTCAGGATTCTTCTTGACCTCTCTCTGAGCACAAGTGTTATATGGTGACAAGACCTCATTCCTGTCAGCAATCATGCCGCAGCATTCTTTGTTAAATAGAAGTTTCTGGGGTGCCTCAGACACTTCAAAACGACCTTGACAGATTAGAGAACTGGGCCAAAACAAACAAGATGAATTTTAACAGGGAGAAATGTAAAGTATTGCACTTGGGCAAAAAAAATGAGAGGCACAAATACAAGATGGGGGACACCTGGCTTGAGAGCAGTACATGTGAAAAGGATCTAGGAGTCTTGGTTGACCACAAACTTGATATGAGCCAACAGTGTGACGCGGCAGCTAAAAAAGCCAATGCAATTCTGGGCTGCATCAATAGGAGTATAGCATCTAGATCAAGGGAAGTAATAGTGCCACTGTATTCTGCTCTGGTCAGACCTCACCTGGAGTACTGTGTCCAGTTCTGGGCACCACAGTTCAAGAAGGACACCGACAAACTGGAACGTGTCCAGAGGAGGGCAACCAAAATGGTCAAAGGCCTGGAAACGATGCCTTATGAGGAACGGCTAAGGGAGCTGGGCATGTTTAGCCTGGCGAAGAGGAGGTTAAGGGGTGATATGATAGCCATGTTCAAATATATAAAAGGATGTCACATAGAGGAAGGAGAAAGGTTGTTTTCTGCTGCTCCAGAGAAGCGGACACGGAGCAATGGATCCAAACTACAAGAAAGAAGATTCCACCTAAACATTAGGAAGAACTTCCTGACAGTAAGAGCTGTTCGACAGTGGAATTTGCTGCCAAGGAGTGTGGTGGAGTCTCCTTCTTTGGAGGTCTTTAAGCAGAGGCTTGACAACCATATGTCAGGAGTGCTCTGATGGTGTTTTCTGCTTGGCAGGGGGTTGGACTCGATGGCCCTTGTGGTCTCTTCCAACTCTATGATTCTATGAGGAGAGGGTTTAAAAACAGCAGCAGCCTTCTCTGTCTTTCACAGATGTCCCAATTCTGATTGCATGCTAATAGCAAAACAGCAATGTTACCTGTAGTTTAGCCTTTGGAAGCCAGAGAACAAGGCTCCAGTGTTGTGAATCTTAACGGGAGAAGAAACTTTTTTTTTAATAGTTTCTTCTCTAGCATGGTGAATTGTCAGTTCTGTTGCCACCCCAATGGCGGCCTCATTTCCTGTCACGGTGTTTCCTGAGTCTTGGACAGAAGTGAGCGTTTAATGTGTGAAGTAGGGGTTGGAATTTAGCACGGTGATTGGTCAGTTTCGTTGTTACCACCTCCGATCGTGGCTTCCTTTCCTTTCCCCGTGTAATGCATGTTCTTTGTACTTTTGTCCATTTACTGTATTTATTTTCCCTGATTTGAACTATAAAATGGTGATTTTCTTGAGTAAAAAAAATTAAAAAATTATCTATCTATCTATATCTATCTATCTATCTATCTATCTCTATCTATCTATCTATCTATCTATCTATCTATCTATCTATCTCCCCATTGGAAAGCTCAGAAGGACGCTGGCAGCCTGCAGATTGTGACGGGCAACTGAATGGCCCTGAAGACATCTGGGGAGGTGGAAGACAAGTCTTATCTCCCTCGCTCTAGACTTGAGGACTGGGAGATGTCAGGCCATAATGATTAATGGCCTTCAGTAGGTTGGTTCTCTCTGGAGAGGGGAACTGATCCCAGCTGGAAGGAGCAGGAGAGTTTAATCCTCCCAGACCTTCCTCTTCCCTTTCCCCTACAAACCCATTCCAGAATTCCTCAGCTTGGGTTGGTTTGCTCAGCATTCCTGCCTCACATCTTTGGCACCCCACCAGTGTGTGATTAATACTCTGGAAGGTGCAGCAATTTCCTGAATATCCAGTGAAGGGCTGAAAATAATCTCTTTTAAAAAATGTGTTCTTTCTTCTTCTTCTTTTTTAAAAAATCTAGATAAAAGCGCCAATGACTTGTGTTTTCGTCTTCTTTCTTGCAGCTCAGTGATTCATCTCTTTGGAATAAATACCCTGAACATCGCCAGCTTATGTTAGAATCTGAGCAGGATTCTGACCGCTTGCCAGAGCAACCAGTTGCCAGTGGCTCCTTTTGCTGTGATCAGTGCTTAAATCAACCATGTGCTGTATCTGCTGGTTGCTACAAAAGACTGGCCAGGCTCCCCAGGGTATCCAATCAAGTGAGCATTAACAGGTAACCTGTCAGAGGAGATAAACAACACACTCAGATTTCTGCTGTAGACCGCCTTTTCTGTGATGTATGTATGATGTATGGAGGGGTGGTCTTCAGCTCCAGGACAGGGAATTTAAAATTTCTATATAAGGGCTTGCACACCATTGTTCTGGGTTCCTCCCCCCCTCCTGCGTGTGGTGAGTGAGGATCCTGTTGCAACAGATCAATAAAGATCAGGCTTACTAGCTGCTTTGCTTCTCAATATTCTCTGGTTGGCCTGTTATTTTCTCCTACCAATAGGGAACCTATGTAAGGACTCTATATGGGCTCTTGGATACCCCATAAGTGGAAAAGGGCAGATTTTTGTTTACATCACTTCACAAAAGTGGCAGCCGCATGCACTGTTTCCCGCAGCGGCGTGTGTTGTGACCCAGCCATGAAGGAAACTGAGCATAGTCTGAAATGCCAAATGCTCGGGGAAGGTCCTGTGGAATGCAGGCATTGTCTAAATGCCTGGCGCATTCATCTTTGCTGCTGTTTGGCGCATTCAGGAACGCCCTGCCCTGGGAGTTTCTGGGTGATGGCACCCTTGGGGAAAAGCAGGTAAATGGCTTAGCAAATGCTCCAAGCGCTCTTGATCTTTGAAACCCATTAGGAAGCAAACACAGGGCAACAGCCCAAGCGGTCTGGGAGCCTTGCCATAGCCGAGAGCTGAGCTGACTGCAGGCCAAAATACCTGATGCGTTTTGCTCCGAACCTGACGGCAGGCCTGGGCATACCAGGCTGGGAATAAACGCCATCGAACAAGCCGGGACTTTCTTTGTAGTGAGTACCGTATGAATGAGTTTATTATTTCGGTCCCAGACCAGTTCCAGCTCACATACAATATCAAGGAAGTCATAAAACACGATAGGGATACATTTGAATTTGCAATTAGGTGTAACAGGGACAAAACAGATATAGCAACAGTTAAAAAAAATATAAATTAAAACTTAGTCACTAAAATATAACCTAAAATTATCATTTAAGGCCTTAATCATTATGATAGCGCAGCTTGTTCCCTAAGTTTTATGGCAATCGCACAGAATTTGGCTACCCCTAACGTGATCCTTGTCCTCTACCGGGGATTTTAGACATTGAAGTTTGGATTCATTTGGAGATTTTTGCATAGCGGGTGTAATAAATACTGAGCTTATATCCCCGTAGAAATGGCAGCGTAACAAGGCATGAGAGACAGTTTCTACCTCCATCTACCTCCATTCTTTGTAGTAAGTACCGTATTGGCCCAAATATAAGCCACACCCACAAATAAGCCACACCTTTCAAAACTATTGGGGGGGGAAGACTACCCAAAAAGTTACAATTGCTAAAATTGCAAATTGCTATTCAGTTGCTACAATTCCGCAGGCACTCACACCTTTAAATGGCAAACGTATAAGAAAATCCTACAGGTACCAGAGAGGACCCGCAAGTGGGTTAAACAGTCTCAAGCTTGCAAATCGGCAATAAAACATTTTTTTGTTCCGTTTTACTGCATGTTTCAGCAGCGATATCGTAAAAGCCCATTTTTGTAAGGTCGCGAATTTAAGTCGCACTTTAACTTTTCACGGTCGGAATTTGGGAAAATAGTGTGGCTTATATTCAGGCCAATACGGTAATATGTACAGCAGGGCTAAGGAAGCTTTCCCAGCCTGAAGGCTGCATTTCCTAGTGGGCAGTCCACTGGGGGCATAGTGGCCCTGGTTTGCGGAGCTAGAAGTTAAAGTGGCAGAGCGATGGCTTTGACCCTGACCCAGGGCTGGATTTAGGTCTGATGAGGCCCTAAGCTACTGAAAGTACTGGGGCCCTTTATATGTCCAGCTGTCCTTTGTCAACAACAAATGTTTTTTGTGTTGAATATATGCTATATGGTAATTTATGGACCTAATAGGTATCTAAAGCCATTTGCATGGTTTGTCATACAAGCAGTCCGTGCAGAATGTAGGCACCCTATATATAGAAAAGAGCAAACCAGTGATATTTTAGGGAGCAGGCTAGCAGGCAGGGCCCATGACTTGTATCATAGGAGCCTACAAAACACAAAACACTGTTGCTGTATGTAGGTTTTATTTTATTTCCTTTTTATCTTCTATTTTGGGAATGTACATCCAGTTTTTCCCCCTTTAAATTTTTTGGGGGCCTCCAAGGGAGAGGGAGGGACGCAGGTGGCGCTGTGGGTAAAACCTCAGTGCCTAGGACTTGCTGATCGTAAGGTTGGCGGTTCGAATCCCTGCGGCGGGGTGAACTCCCGTCGTTCGGTCCCAGCTCCTGCCCACCTAGCAGTTCGAAAGCACCCTTAAGTGCAAGTAGATAAATAGGTACCGCTTTATAGCAGGAAGGTAACCAGCGTTTCTGTGTGCTACGCTGGTGCTGGCTCGCCAGAGCAGCTTCGTCACGCTGGCCACGTGACCCGGAAGTGTCTGCGGACAGCGCTGGCTCCTGGCCTCTTGAGTGAGATGAGCGCGCAACCCTAGAGTCGGTCACGACTGGCCCGTACGGCAGGGGTACCTTTACCTTTTTAAGGGAGAGGGGCCCTAAGCTATAGCTTGTTTAGCTTATATGTAAATCTGGCACTGCCTTTACCTTGGCACGGGAATCTGCACTGAAGCCATGCAAAGCTTTGAAAGGATGGTGGGGCAAGGAATTCAATTCTGTTCTGATTTAAAGACGAGCCATCCTTTGAAAGTCACACAAATTTTGCAGTGCAGCTCTACAGCCAGAGAATGTTTATGAGGATGCAAATATTTTGGGGAAAGTGTAAATAGACATGCATGCGTCAGTGAAAATAGCATTTGCATTAGGGGAAACTGCTTGTGTCTTTTTTTGTTGTGCTGCAGTGCAAAGCTGCCCCCGACAGCAGAAGAACAGAAATGTTGGGGGGAACATTGAAGAAGAAGCAATAATGCCTAGAAGATGCATAGACAGCCCAGAATAAATTTACCATTAAAGGTAAAGGGACCCCTGACCATTAGGTCCAGTCGTGGCCAACTCTGGGGTTGTGGCGCTCATCTCGCTTTATTGGCCAAGGGAGCCGGCATACAGCTTCCGGGTCATGTGGCCAGCAGGACTAAGCCGCTTCTGGCGAACCAGAGCAGCCCACGGAAACGCCATTTACCTTCCCGCCGGAGCGGTACCTATTTATCTACTTGCACTTTGACGTGCTTTCGAACTGCTAGGTTGGCAGGAGCAGGGACCGAGCAACGGGAGCTCACCCTGTCGTGGGGATTCGAACCGCCAATCTTCTGATCAGCAAGTCCTAGGCTCTGTGGTTTAACCCACAGCACCACCCGTGTCCCAAAAATTACCATTAATACACTATTATTGCATCTTTGACATGTTGCAGGACACATGCACACACCAGTCTGGAGTAGAAAGGGCTGGGTGAGAACTGGTTTTCAATATTGTGATATATCACCAGCTAAACATCCTTATATACCGATATATCATGATGTCTGAAATAAGGATGGAGCTATGTAGAGACAGTAGTTGGCTTAACGGTTTCCCCCCCCATTCTGGTTTTTGCATAGCACACACATGGAAACATATCATGAGTTGGGATATATCGCCAAGTCAAAAATTTTGAAACCAATATCATGCTGTGGACTTCAAACTGGTTTGGGACGATTTAACATTATATCGCCCAGCCCTAGTCTGGAGGGACCTTCAGACTTGTAAATCAGCCTTGCCCACCATCTAGGGCAGGCATAGGCAAACTCGGCCCTCCAGATATTTTGGGAGTACAATTCCCATCATCCCTGACCACTAGTCCTGTTAGCTTGGGATCATGGGAGTTGTAGTCCGAAAACATCTGGATAGGCCGAGTTTGCCTATGCCTTATCTAGGGAGTCCAGGGTTGTGTTCTTCAACCGTGTGCATCCACATCTTGGTGAACCCCAGCTCCCATCCATCCCAGCCCAGCATGGCCAACAGAGAGTGCTGATGGGAGTTGGAGTCCAGTGACTTCTGGAGGTTGCCTTGCTCCCATTTTAGCAGCTGCATTTTATAGTGGCTACATAGCACAAATAACAAGGCAGACTTCAGACTTTGCTTTGGCTGGCTTTCCCGAGCCTCCCTCTCTCCCCCACTCCCATTTCATTCACCGCTAATGGCATTGTTGAAAAGGGAAATATTTTCACCCTAATCGGCAGTAAACAAGAGTGATAAGAAACTGGTGCACACTGAGGATTTGGGCACAGTTTGGAAGGGCCCAGCGGCCTTGCTTGTTTGCTTCTAAACTTTGCACCGCACCGCTTCAGTTCCACATTCGCATCCCTGGCGCAGCTTAGAAGCACAGGATACTATTCTATTAAATGATAATACGAAAATAAAATGATAACAGTAACAATATTAATTACATTCATATCCCCGCCGCCTTCCCAACGGAGCCCAGAGTAGTAAACACACGTGATAAGACAGGCCATCTTTCTGGATAGCTCAGTCTATGCTTGTTCTGAATCCACTTTGAGGACTCAGGCCCTGCTTGTGGGCTTCCCTAGGGGGCAATCTTGTTGGCCACTGTTAAGAACAGGATGAGGCCCCCCTGTTTGGCCTGATCCAGCAGGCTCTTCTCACGTTCTTCCAAAAATAAAATAAAATAAATGCCATCTGCTTCAGCTTGTTCTGCCTCTTGACTGGTTTCAGCATCGCCCGATCATCTTCTAATTAACTGTCCTGTTCTGTTCAGCACTCGTAATTACTAACGTAAATTAGCTCCTCCGCTCTGCGGAATGCGGGCGGCGGCGGATAAACGCTTCCAATTCGGGCCGCTGCTTAATAAACCATTCTTGCCGCATGCCAAATGGTTGCCTTAAGCATGGGCTGGAACTGTGTACATGCAATACCTAAAAGATAAGTATTGGCAGCAGTTTGACTTGGTCGAGAGATGGATGCCAGCGGTGTTCTCAGGCTCCGCCCCTGGCCTTGACTGTCTTTGCTCCGCCTTCTTTACCTCTTCTGGTTCTGGAAGACTGGCAGGGAGGGAAGCTGGTTGCCGCAGAAGGGGGAGACCCATTGACTTCTTTAGCAGCCTGCCTAATCTCTGCCTCTTGGCCCTGCTCCTCTCCAGCCTCCGCTTCTGCCTCGGATTCTGGACTGCTCTCTGCCACAGGCTCTCCCCGCTCACTGAGACCCATTCCCCCTTCAGCTTCTGACACCTCGCTCTTCCCTGGGTTCTCTCTCTTTTCTCCCTCTGACCACTCATTGTCATCCCACTCCCAATCCCTGGGCTCTGAGCCTTCTTAGGGCAGTGGTTCTCAACCTGTGGGTCCCCAGATGTTGTTGGACTACAACTCCCATCATCCCTGAGCTCTGGCCTTGCTAGCTAGGGGTGATGGGAGTTGTAGTTCAACAACATCTGGGGACCCACAGGTTGAGAATCGCTGCCTTAGGGGTTCCTCAGCTGGTTCCTCCCACTATTCCTCTGTACCCAACCAGTCTATGCCAGCCCCTGGCCTGGAAAAAGATTCTCAACATTGCCATGATGTACTTGATGTCTAGGGACGCGGGTGGCGCTGTGGGTTAAACTACAGAGCCTAGGACTTGCCGATCAGAAGGTGGTTGTCCGAATCCCCACAACGGGGTGAGCTCCCGTTGCTCGGTCCCTGCTCCTGCCAACCTAGCAGTTCAAAAGCACGTCAAAGTGCAAGTAGATAAATAGGTACTGCTCCGGCGGGAAGGTAAACGGCGTTTCTGTGCGCTGCTCTGGTTCGCCAGAAGTGGCTTAGTCATGCTGGCCACATGACTCGGAAACTGTACGCCGGCTCCCTTGGCCAATAAAGCGAGATGAGCTGCAACCCCAGAGTCAGCCACGACTGGACCTAATGGTCAGGGGTCCCTTTACCTTTTTTTAACTTGATGTCTAGCTGTTCTGGTGGGCTCCAAAAGCCCCCTAACTTCTTGCAGTACTTTTGGGCTGTGCGGCCAGACTCTCTACTTTTTTTAGGGTATGGAAAACTGTGTCCCGGATGCCCAAGTGCCTGGGCCAGTGCTGCAGCTGGAGAGCAATGCTTCTGTTTTGGGGTGTGTGTGCGGGGAACGGAACATCACTTTGGTTATAGCCTGGAGCCAGAGCTGTCGGCCTACACAAGGACACTTCTGTCTTCGCTTAAACAAAACCGCCTTTGCAGCAAGGAGCCGCGCAGTTTGCGGTGGGATCCTCTACAGCCAAAACATCTGCTCATCTGGCAGACGCCGAGAGCCAGCCGAGGCCAGAAGCTTTGTAGAACAAATATGCAAGCAAATTCCATATTTATTCTCTCGCTGCCCAGGGGCGGGGAGAGCAGGGGAGCCGAGCAATTTGCCTTTGTTACGGCTCACAAAGAGAGCGCAGCGTTCGGCGGCGGTAAGCAAGGATTTCCTGAAAACCACGACAAAGGCCACAAGCAATGACCCACTGTTTGTCTTATTATTGCGGTGTTGTGTCTCTTAGTCCTTCCAGTTGTGTCTGCATTGAGGAAAGAGATTCCGCCGAAATATTAGGAAGACCTTCAACAGATTACGATACCGTCAACAGATAAATGGAATGGATTAAAGTTCAAGCTGTAAGCTACCATTGGTAACATATGAAGCTACTTCAATGGTATTTGGAATAAGTCTCCACAGACTATATTAGCTTATTGACAATTGTGTATTTGGACAAGAATATACACATCTGTATAAATGTAGGGCAATAGAACAGTATTATTACAGAGGTGCCCCGCAAGACGAATGCCTCGCAAGACGAAAAACTCGCTAGACGAAAGGGTTTTGCGGTTTTTGAGCTGCTTCGCAAGACAAATTTCCCTATGGGCTTGCTTCGCAAGACGAAAATGTCTTGCGTTTTTTGCAAGTTTGTTTCCTTTTTCTTAACACCGTTAATACAGTTGCGACTTGACTTCGAGGAGCAACTCATAGAACGCGGTGTGGTAGCCTTTTTTGAGGTTTTTGGTGATTTTTGAAGCTTTTCCAAAACTTTTCCGACACCGTGCTCCGCAAGACGAAAAATTCGCTAGACGAAAAAACTCGCGGAACAAATTAATTTTGTCTTGCGAGGCACCACTGTATTTTTGTTCATTCTCACTCACTTCCCCCCTTTGCTCTTATCTTTTTATAAATGCAATCCTCATAATATTATTAATAAACAGATGATCCTGGGGACCCCCCCCCTTCCAACTCTACAATTCTATGACAAGTAGCAGCTGTCCAGGGGTTCAGGAAGGAGCTTCTCAATCCTACCTGGCGACAGATTGAACCTGGAACCTCTGCTGCTGAACTTCGCTCCTTTCCCAGCTTGCTGGGTATAAAAGGTTTGCAAGATGGATCTGGTCATTATATGGCAACAAAAGAAAAAAAGAAAAAAGGTAAAGGATCCCTGGACGGTTAAGTCCAGTTAAAGGTGACTATGGGCTTGCTATTGAGAGACCTAGGCCCCGTCTGCGCAACACCTTTAAAGCAGTGTCACACGGCTTTGAATAGTCCTCCCCAAACAATCCTGGGAGCTGTTAAGGGTGTTGAGAGTTCTTAGGAGAGCCGCCTTCATCTCCCAGAGTTACGTTTTCCATGGTGGTTTTAACAAATCAGCCCTTCTTCCCAGGGAACTCTGGGAACCGTAGCTCTCCTGACAACTTTTAGCACCTTAAAACTACAGTGCCCAGGATTCTCTGGTGGGAAATCATGGTGGTTTGAAGTGGTATGACGCTGCTGTAAGCATGTAAAGGAAAAGGTAAAGGACCCCTGGATGGTCAAGTCCAGTCAAAGGTGGCTATGGGGTGCGGCACTCAACTCGCTTTCAGGCCGAGGGAGCCAGCGCTTGTCTGCAGACAGCTTTCCAGGTCATGTGGCCAGCAGGACTAAACCGCTTCTGGCGCAACGGGACACTGTGACGGAAACCAGAGCGCACGGAAACGCTGTTTAGCTTCCCGCCGCAGCGGTACCAATTTATCTACTTGCACTTGCGTGCTTTAGAACTGCTAGGTTGGCAGGAGCTGGGACAGAGCAACGGGAGCTCACCCCGTCATGGGGATTCGAACTGCCAACCTTCTGATCGGCAAGCACAAGAAGCTCGATGGCAGCACGTTTTGGAAGAGTGGGGGGGATCCCACCTAATGCCTCTCTGGATGCTGCCAGATTCCAGCTCCCAGCAGCCCAGCCCATCACCATGGAGTCCAGTAACAGTTGGTGGGCTCCATGTTGCAGAGACTGTGGAGAGGCATAAGTGCAGGGCTGGGGATGTTTGGCCCTTCATTGGCTACGATTTCCCATCATACCATAGGCCATGTTGGTTGGGGCTGATGGGAGTTGGGAGTCCAACAACCTCTGGAAGCTCAGGGTTCCCCAGCCTTCTGCTGTCACTCCCGGCGGCTCAGTCCCCTTCCAAGTGGCCATGAATAGTGTGAGCCTATGTCGCAGGGCTCTTTCTCAAACCCATGATTTGAACAAGGCAAATGGATGATAGAAAAGATTCAGCACAGTCTTCATCTGAGGTTGCTCTCATTGATCAACAAGCAACTGGAACTTTTTTTAAAAAAAAAATCTGGCTGGGAAAACCTGTTCCCTCCTCTACAGCTTGTGCTACGATCCTTATTAACTCTAAAATTGTTTGGTTTTTTTGTGCAAGGTGGGGGGGAACAAGAACATTGTTTTTTGTAAACCTGCAGAATGTATTTTGTATAGTTAGGTTTTTACTTCTATCTTCCTTAGGAACGGCTAAGGGAGCTGGGCATGTTTAGCCTGGAGAAGAGGAGGTTAAGGGGTGATATGATAGCCATGTTCAAATATATAAAAGGATGTCACATAGAGGAGGGAGAAAGGTTGTTTTCTGCTGCTCCAGAGAAGCGGACACGGAGCAATGGATCCAAACTACAAGAAAGAAGATTCCACCTAAACATTAGGAAGAACTTCCTGACAGTAAGAGCTGTTCGCCAGTGGAATTTGCTGCCAAGGAGTGTGGTGGAGTCTCCTTCTTTGGAGGTCTTTAAGCAGAGGCTTGACAACCATATGTCAGGAGTGCTCTGATGGTGTTTCCTGCTTGGCAGGGGGTTGGACTCGATGGCCCTTGTGGTCTCTTCCAACTCTATGATTCTATGATTCAGTACATTGTATTCTTATTTTATTGCTATGGCTAGTGGCTGATGCAAATAAAAGGTTCCTCTGATTCTGATTCAAAATGGTTTTTTAAAAGCACACACAGAGAGACCAAAGTCCTAAGAAAAAAAAAATCTTTAATTTTCACTTTATGGAAATACATTCCCCGCCCCCCATATTCTCATTTCCATGATACAAAAATGTTAAATATCAAACCAAGTTTATGAAACCTACCAAAGCAGATCTGTTGTTTCGTATTTTAAACTAAGGCTGGTTAATGTCGCAGGTTTCCATTTGTACAACCCACAAAGTTAAGGGGAAAAGGGAGCAGGAAAAGGATGACCCCCCCTCCCACCTCTATATAACACTCAAATACTTCCCAAATGAAAGGTGAGGTTGAGGAAAATAGTGGGGCCCCCCCCCTAAAAAAAAAGACAAGACAAAGGATGTTAATTTAAGGGGCTGGGGGAGGAAAAGGGGTGGGTGGGGGTACAGATCCTAGAAAGAGAGGAATGAAAGGGAGTCAAGTGGCTGAAAGCATTTTGTTACTGGCCAAGTTGCAACAACAGGTGAAAATCTGGACCAAAGACAACTTGCGTATAAACCGCCCCCCGCCCCCCCCTTGATGGAGCAGCGGAGCAAAGTTACAACACACACAGGTTCTTCTTTTTGCGAATTTCACAGGGTACATGCCGTTTAAAGGTGATCAATACCAAACACTCAGTCTTCTAACATTTACGACGAGCAAAAAGTAAGATTTCAGGTTAAGCAACAAAACCGACGTGTTACACGCACACATGTACAAAGGTGGGGGAGTGGCGGCAGCGATGATTGTTCCGTAGGGTTTTCTTTAATTAAAAAAATTTAAACTGATTGCTGAGAGACATCTTGCTTTTTATTCGTGTATATTATATAAACGCCCCCCCCCCACTTCGTTTTAAAATAAAGGGCAGCCCGACCGAGGTGCGAGGGGCTGCAGATTCGTCTGCTTCGCGCTGGTGTCGTAGCCGGATGCTACCACGTGTCTGGAACGTCGAAAAGTTGGGTGGGCTGGGCCTGGAGGTCTTCTGGAGGAAAGCACATGACGCAGTGGTTATGGAGAGCATCCTAACAGCTGGGATAGCTGAGCTGGCAAGAGCACGAGATTCTTAATCTCATGGTTGTCAAGTTCGAGTCCTGAGTTGGGCAAAAGATTCCTGTACTGCTGGGAGTTGGACTAGATCAGCCTTTCTCAACCTGTGGGTCCCCAGATGTTGTTGAACTACAACTCCCAGCACCCCTAGCTAGCAAGACCAGAGAAGAAGAAGAAGAGAAGAGTTTGGATTTGATATCCCGCTTTATCACTACCCGAAGGAGTCTCAAAGCGGCTAACATTCTCCTTTTCCCTTCCTCCCCCACAACAAACACTCTGTGAAGTGAGTGGGGTTGAGAGACTTCAGAGAAGTGTGACTAGCCCAAGGTCACCCAGCAGCTGCATGTGGAGGAGCGGGAAAGCGAACCTGGTTCACCAGATTACGAGTCCACCGCTCTTAACCACTACACCATGCTGGCCCAGGGATGATGGGAGTTGTAGTCCAACAACATCTGGGGACCCACAGGTTGAGAACCGCTGGTCTAGATGATCCTCATGGTCCCTTCCAATGGCAATTCTATGGTCTCGTGTGTCAAAGCGGAAGAGCAGACTCTGCTCATGCCTGGGCAGGGATCCCGAGTAAGGACCAAGGCCAGGGAGCTCATGGACCCTCAGAAGGCTCTGCCAAGTCTTCGTGTTATAAGATAACAAGTGGCACCTCGGTTTTTGAACGTAATCCGTTCCGGAAGACCGTTCGACTTCTGAAACGTTTGAAAACCAAGGTGCAAAGGGCGGTTTGCAAATTTAACTGGGAAAATTGAGAAAAACTCAGGGGAAGCCGTTCGAAAACGGAAGCATTTACTTCCGGGTTTACGGTGTCCGGGTTCCGAAATGTTTGTCAACAGAGACGTTTGAAAACCAAGGTGCCACTGTATTTGTTTTAGTGCTTACATTGCAAGCTGCTTTGGGAGTCTTGGCGAGCAGGTGATATATAGACCCAATCAATCAATCAATCTTTAAATAAATAAATAAATAAATAAATAAAGCTGGGTCTCAAACAACGTAATTTGGAAGGGTGTCAGGGCCGCATTTAGCCACAAAGCGGCACAGTGACGTTACGGACCGAGGTTGGCTGTGGCTGTCATGGCCGCTGCCCTTTGGGTGTAAAAATGAGTCTTATAGTCAAGGGCGACTTGGGGCACGCAGGGCAGCTATGCAGAGCTTCCGTAACTAAAAGCAGCCTTTCCAAACCTGCTGCCCTCCTGGTATTTGGGCTACAACTCCCAGCAAATGGCTGAGTGGGACTGGTAGAGCAGAAGACAGGGAGGCCAACAGGAGGTGGCGCTAGAGCCAACAATAGGCAGAACCACCGAATCCTAGTTTGGTCTCCGTCATCCTCCCTGCAGAGTCATACAGGAGGCAACCCTGAGACTAAGGAGGAGGAGGGTGGTTGTAAGTAGTAAGAAGGCAGGCTTGGCTTTGCCAGTTTGACAGGCCTGGAGGGAAGGAAAACACACCAGTGTTGGAATTGCTTCTCAGCCTGCGACAGCATTCAAGAACTTAGTGTGTGGGGATGACTGCTCAAATAACTGAGGAGCTGTAGTTTCAAGCACTAATACAACCACTTGGTCCAGAAATGACTGGCAGAATCCGAGAGCAGGGAGAAGAGTCGGTGAAAGAAGATTGGAAGAAATTTAAAGACTATTTACAGAAATATTGTAAAATTAATGAATCTTAGAAGGATGTTGGATAGAAACTAAGTGGTTTCCAGCTGTAATGCTTTAAGAGATATGAAAAAAGGTTTACAAATGGGTAAAAGCTTAATGGTAAGAATTTGCTGAACTAACAAACTGAACTGGAATACAAAAAAGGGAGGTACGAGGAGGTCCGGGGAAATAAGTGTAAGGAAGATACGCTATGGAAAATTAATGTGTTTTTAACTGTTTTTATTTTGTATGTTTCTTTTTATTTTTCATTTCTTTGTTATACCTTAATAAGGGTTTTTTTTTTTATTCTTCTTGCTGTATTTTGTATTTTTTTGTATTTTTATTTTTTGTTTTTGTGTAATTCTTGTATTCTTTGAAATTTTAATAAGTATCATTTAAAAAAATAATAATAATACAACCACTTGGTCATTAGCGTTTTTAAAGCGGTGTACATAGAAATAAACCACACGGAAAATAAAACCGTTAAAACTCATCATAAAACAGTTATTCCAAACACTACCTGGAGTAAGGAAGTCATTATCATGTGCCTGAAGCTCAGAGCCCATCTAATCTCGGTCAGGCAAGGGTCACTATGGTGAATGCATGGCTTCTAGTCAATATGAGCTGCACATCTGAGCCATGGGAGACTGTCCCAATATCTTAGTGACCAGGCAGGGATATAAGGGATCAGCTGGCTCCAACTTGCTAAGGGCCTTGTCAATAAATACAGGAACCTGAACCTGGCCTCGTAATATCTGGCCACCAAGCTTGTAAACTCCTGGGTTATGTGCTGGCAATATCCTGTTCCCATCAATAGTCTAGTTCCAGCATTTTGTAGCAGCTGGAGCTTCCGGATGTGGTGCAACGGTAGCCTCACATGGAGCAGAGTGCAATAATCGAGACGTTTACAAGCCCTTCGGGACAAAGAGGCCTGCTATTCAGTCACATGTGGACAGCTTGAATTATTCTCCCATTTAATTGCAGTTTGCTTGTGCATAATGAGAAGCACAAAGGTGTCCTAGGTGACTGCTGGAGATGTGGAGAAAAATCAGGCACTTTCTACCATATGTGGTGGCAATGCAAGAAAATTGAGGTGTTTTGGGAGGACATCCATTTAGAATTACAAAAACTGTTAAAAATCTTTTTCAATAAAAAACCAGAAGCTTACCTTCTGGGAATTACGGATTTGAACTTCCCTTAAAAAATAAAGGACATCTTTTTATATGCTACAGTGGCAGCAAGAGTCCTAATTGCTGCAATTTGGAAATCTGATAAACTTCCATCTATGCAGGAATGGATTCAAAGATTGATTGAATATGCGGAACTAGACAGTTTCTCTGAAAAAATAAAGAACAAACCAAAACAAGTGTTTGTATCTAAATGGAAAGTCTTTAAAATATATTTGAAAAAGAATTATAGTAGCTTAAATTCTGTCGCAGCATTTGATTAACTTCAGTAGTAGCTTCAAGAATGATGTGAGACCTAAGATAAATTAAGATGCAGTTAAAAAAAAAGAGAGAAGCAGCTTGGCAGTGCTGAGTTGTGAGCAGAAGTGCTGGAGGGCTGACACAAGATACCAGCATCACTGCTCAAAAAATCATCGAATCGGAGAGCTGGAAGGGACCACGAGGGTCATTTAGTCCAACCCCCTGCAATGCAGGAATCTTTCGCCTAACCTGGGGCTCGAACCCACGACCCTCGTGCTCTACCAACTGAGCTACCCAGCTGCCACAAATCAAACCTTTGCCAAGTAGAATCCTGCTGTACCCTAACCCTGTTTTGTGTTAACTAACACTGGCCTAGTCTGACACTAGAATTAAGTAAAGGTAACTTGTGCCTTTACTTTAACAATAAAGCTGGACCATAAAGAAGGCTGATCACCAAAGAATTGATGCTTTTGAATTATGGTGCTGGAGGAGACTCTTGAGAGTCCCATGGACTGCAAGAAGATCGAACCTATCCATTCTGAAGGAAATCAGCCCTGAGTGCTCACTGGAAGGACAGATCCTGAAGCTGAGGCGCCAATACTTTGGCCACCTCATGAGAAGAGAAGACTCCCTGGAAAAGACCCTGATGTTGGGAAAGGTGGAGGGCACAAGGAGAAGGGGACGATAGAGGATGAGATGGTTGGACAGTGTTCTCAAAGCTACCAGCATGAGTTTGACTAAACTGCGGGAGGCAATGGGAGATAGGAGTGCCTGGCGTGCTCTGGTCCATGGGGTCACGAAGAGTCGGACACGACTCAACAACAACAAAAAACTTGTGCCTTTGCTAAATTACTGATGCTGGCTTATTGTAGCGGCCGGCCACAAATGCAGAGCTGTCAAATGCTGCGGCAGACTAAGAAGCAGCTCTAGCACCAGTGTGTTTTTTTTCCCCCCCATCCAGCCCTACCAAACCGGCAGAGCCAAACTCACCCCACAAGCACCACCCACTAAACCTAAATCCATGCAGAGCTCAATCAAGCTCTCTGTGGCACCAGACTTGCTGATTTATCAACACACCTACGTATTCCACTTACCTGCTGGGGCATGTTCCCTTTTGGCTTTCTTGAACTTCTTGGCTTTTTTCTTCCCCTCTTCCAAGGGCTCCGCAAAGGAGTCTGGGACATCCTCCTGCATTTCGCTCTCTTCCACGTCGTCGCAGCCACTCTCCTCTTGAATGGGGCTCATGCTTCTCTTCCCCACGGTGCTGGTAGCTGAAAAACTGGGGAGGGAAAGAAAAGAGGACATTCTCAGGTTCTCATGCAGAAGTCTGCTTTTGCCGCCTCCTCCCCCAACACCCAAATCCCTTTTCCTTCTGTTTTGTTATATATATATATAATTAAATTTTCTGTTTTACAATTTAAAATACTCATTTTACATCCTTAAAATACCGACTTATTTCCCTTCTTCTCTTTCCATTTTGCATTTTACATACCATAAATCCCTGCATATTTTACAAAAACGATACCATTCAGTATTCCATTATACCAAAAGTTATTTACACTGTTGAATTTATCTGAATGCTGCCAGCGTTTTCAGCTATACACAATTATTTCCCATATATTCAATAGATGTTTTCCAGTCTTCTTTAAACGTATGTTTAAAACTGTAACATGGTTCCTTATATTTTCCATTGATTTCAGTTTGGGTGGTCCCCCCGCCCCCGTAAAGTACAGCAATTCCCTTTTAGGTGCCCACTGTCTATCCATATTAACTCTCTTAAGTGTAATAGCCTTGACAGGAGATAGCAGTTTTCCTTTCCAGCAGATTTTTATATTTCTCCCTAAATCCTTTTTCCTTACATGTCATGTAAGGACATATTTCTAAGCCATTCTGGGAGCCCTTTCAGATGAAGAATGGGATGAAAATGTTTAAAATAAAATCAGTGATTCTTGCACAGAATTACCAATTGAACAAGATGGGATGAAGTCAATGCACTGGCTCTGAGGATTTTTCTCTCCCTACAATCAAGCTTTGTGAAATAAATAAAACAGGAGAATGTTCACATGACCTTTGTTCCAAAACAGCCACGCTGGTTGCTGGTTCATTCAAAGGCTTTGTTCAAGGTGCTCACATTAAGTGTTTAAAGCCTTAAATGGCTCAGGTCTCGGATATCTGAAAGGTTGCATCCTTCCCTACAGGCCGTCTTGGGTATCAAGACTAGCAAAGGGGGACCTCTTGGTAGTTCTGACACCCCTGGAATTTTGGGAGGTGGCAGCTCAGGATAGAACATTCCTCTGCGGGGAATCTGCAGAAACCCCGCCCCTGCAGAGGTGTGTCAAGCCTCTTCATTGGACAGCTTCCACTGAGTGCTGAAGACACACCCCTTTATCCTTACAGCTATACAGTGGTACCTCGGGTTAAGAATTTAATTCGTTCCGCTGTGGCCCAGCAGGAACATGAGTTGTTGGATTTGACGAATGAACCTGGAAAAAGCCAGATTTGGAGAGACAGAGTTTTGTTTGGCTTGGAGATGGGGAGCTGGATAGACCCCCCTATGCAGGGATGTTTTGACCTTTCAAGTCTGGCTTTGGGCCGGGAGGAGTTCGGAGTTGTAGGGGCCCTTAACTTTGGAGGGACCTTGAAACATGCTTTTAAATACCATATGGAGTTCAGTGTTGACTATGGAAAAGGGGCTGATCTGTCAAGAAGGGACAAAAATATCGACAAGCTGGAGTCTCCACGAGTGAAAGGAGCAGAAGACAAAGTAAAGTACAGGTATAAATATGAAGAAGACCTGCGGAAGGGACATGGAAGAGATTTAAGGGCCTCGGACATAAGGTTGCCAGGTTGATGAACTAGATGGATGGGATAGAAAGGACTGACAAAACCAGAGACCAGGAGGAAGAGACGTTGGATGAAGATTGGAAGAAAGTTTTAAAAACTTATTTAGGAAAGTTTTGTAAAATTAATGAGTATTAGAAAAATGTTGGAACGAAATTATTTGGCTTTAGCAGAAATGTTAAAAAGAATTATGTAAGAATATGTTATGGTTATGAGAAATTGGTATAAATAAGATTTAAGTTTTAAGTTTTAGGGTTTCTTATGGTAAGATAAGGTTAAAATAGATTAAGGTAATTTAATGACAGAATATTATGAAAGATGGAAAGGATTTGCTGAGATAATTAACAACTAGAATACAAAAAAGGGAGGTGTGAGGAGGTCGATGAAATAAGGTAATGACAGTTAAGGATTTGGGAATACTGGATCTGTTTTTAAACTTTTTTGTTTATTTTTGCTTTTTGATTTTGATGTATTATGTGTTTTGCTTTTTGACTTTGATTTTTATCGATTTGTATTGTTTAATTGTTACTTGTTTTTTCCTTCTTTTTTTCCTTTGTTTCTTTGCAATCTTAAAATTCTCAATAAATATCATTAAAAAAAAATATATTAATTCGTTCCGGAGGTCTGTTCTTAACCTGAAACTGTTCTTAACCTGAAGCACCACTTTCGCTAATGGGGCCTCCCACTGCCACCACACAATTTCTGTTCTCATCCTGAAGCAAAGTTCTTAACCCGAGGTAATATTTCTGGGTTAGCGGAGTCTGTAACCTGAAGCGTATGTACCCTGAAGCGTATGTAACCTGAGGTACCACTGTAATAATAATAATAATAATAATAATAATAATAATAATAATAATAGTAATAAATTTCTACCCTGCCCATCTGGCTGGGTTTCCCCAGCCACTCTGGGCAGCTATCAACAGAACATTAAAAACAGAATAAAACTTCAAACATTAAAAACTTCCCTAAACAGGGCTGCCTTCAGATGTCTTCTAAAAGTCAGATAGTTGTTTATTTCCTTGACATCTGATGGGAGGGCACCACCACCGAGAAGGCCCTCTGCCTGGTTCCCGGTAACCTCATTTCTCGCAGGGAGGGAACCGCCAGAAGGCCCTCAGCGCCGGACATCAGCTTAGGCATTTTGCTTCGGGGAACCCGCCTCTCTTGCTCCACATGAAACGGTTTGACCCGTTTTATAACTGCAACGGCTGTATCTGTTTTTATAACATTGTTGTAATCTGCCCTGGGACCTTATCATAGAATGGATCATCTAAGTGAAACCACAGGAGAATCTCAGCTAAAGAGCCCATGATAGATGGCCATCTATCCTCCAAAATCCTCCAAAGAAGGAGAACTCGCCACCTCCGGGGGGAATCAAACAGCTCTTACTGCCAGAAAGCTCTCCCTGCTGCTTAGTCGGAATCTCCTTTCTTGTAACTTGAAAGCCACGGGTTCGAGTCCTACCCTCCATGCCAAAGGGCGGGTGTGAATCTTACAAATGGGAATACCTAGGTATCTTCGAAATGCATGGAAAAGTGATTCACTCTCACCTGTCTTTTAAAGGCGCAGGCAGTGAAAAAAGTGCCTCTTGATGATTGAAGAATGGAGGATGAAGTTAATGGACTATGCAGAACTAGATAAACTAACAGGAAGGATTCGAAACCGGCGCAACCAGAAATTCACGGAAGACTGGAGTAAATTTACGGATTATTTAAAAAGTATTTGTGAAGATCAGATGACGTTTGTAGGTTTGCAAGAAGTTTTCTGAGGAGTATTATTGGAAGTATTGCAAAAATGGATAAGGGGAAGGATGATTTGTTAAGAGATGTAAAGGCAATATAAACTTAAGAAATGCATAAGAAGTAGTTAAAATGGTGGATCATCAGAGGTGTTGATGGAAGTCTAAAAAGATTGTATAAGTGATAAGTTTTGTGGTACATTTTATAATTTATATGTTAAAATCAATAAATATATATATATATATATATATAAAAGAAAAAAGTGCCTCTCACCTGTTCGGGTTGTAGTACCGGTTTTGAAGCACGTATGGAGCGGCCTGTGTTTTCAGCCGCTTTCCCTCCATCTCCTTCCAACCATCTTCCGTCCATTTCCTCTTGCCCTGCCTCTTCTCCTCGTGCTTCTTCTCCACGTATTCTGCGTAGGTCTGGATTCTGTAGCTTTCGGCGTACTTGCTGGTGTTTACGGCTGCAGGATGCAACGGGACAGCTAGTTAACACCGAAGCAAACTGGAGCCAGGAGAAATCGCTATTCGCCAGCCACATTCTATTTACAGCCGTACCTTGGAAGTCGAACGGAATCCGTTCTAGAAGTCCGTTCGACTTCCAAAACCAAATCGCGGCTTCTGATTGGCTGCAGGAAGCTCCAGCAGCCAATCAGAAGCCATGTAAGCCCCGTCGGACATTCAGGGTCCAAAAGAATGTTTGCATACTGGAACAATCACTTCCGGGTTTGTGGCATTCGGGAGCCAAAACGTCTGAGTTCCAGGGCGTTCAACAACCAAGGTACAACTGTATTTAGATTGTTTCTATACCATTTTACAGGCATGGGGGGGAGGGCAAAGGAGGAAATCTCTTAAGAGGTTTACAGCACCTCTGGAAACATTAGAAAGGCAACACTGCATAATATCTGACTACAGAGGCCCCTTCTCCCAAATATAAGCACCGAAAGAAGGAAGTCGGAACAGGATATTGCAAAGGCGCATCAAATAATAAATAAATCCAACATTCAAAGAAGCAAAATGAGCAGCAAAACAAAGCAGCCTTTTAAATGCTGGGAGCATTACGAAGTAAAAAATCAGGTACAAAAATGCCACATTAGAGGAGGGATGGGGAACCTCAGGATCTGGGGCCAAATGCATCCCTCCAGGGTGCTGGGAACTGTAGCTCAGTGAGGGTGTCTCCTAACAAACCCCCAGCATTCCATAACCAACCCTGGATCGCTCATTGCTGTTTCTAGCACTGACGTCCGCCAGGCTGAAAGGTCTTATTTAAGCGAATTTACTTTTCCTTAACTACAAAAAAGCAATGCAAATCGTGCTATATAGTCTACTGCAGAGCTTACCAAGCTTTGTGTTGTGACATATTAGTGTTTCGGCTAAAGTGTGTAGTTGTGTGAACGCTCCCAGGTCTGGAAGGGGGTTAGTTTAACCTTGCTAGCAAAACTGAATTGCTGTGTCACGAAATGGTGCAAAACTGAATTACTATGTCGCGAAATGATGTGTGTCTAGAAAGTGTGTCACCAACTTGGAAAGCTCTGGTTTATTCAGTTCTGCTCAGATGGAACAACCCCCAGCCCTGTAGCCTAAAGACTATGAGTCTTTTTCTCAATCTGCAGGGAGCGTTTGTGAGAACCCACACCCTTTAAAAATATTTCTTTGTAGCCAACCTTTTCCTTGATTTTCCTCCAGGTCTTGTGCAACCCAATGTATTACCTGGAAACAGAGTTGCCCTCATCGATTCCTGCGTTTTGAATCTTTGGCTAATGACGACACATTTTCAGTTTGCACAGAGTTTTCCACCCCTTTCCACAATAAATCTATGATTTCTTAACAGCTGTGCTAATGTCTTAAGACTTATACCACATCCCACGCCGTATGATTAAAGCACATTTATTCCACTTTGTGGATTCATGGCTTCTTCTTCTTCCCCAGCCTAGAATCCTGGGAACTGCCATCTATTACTATATTTATATTTATATTGTTGTTTTTGTTGTTATAATGCTCTTCATCTGAGGACCACTGGGTGGCTTACGATAGAAAAGCAAAAATATGTAACATAATAACAAACAAAAACAATACCCCCCCCCCAATTTAAAATCCCTATAAATCTTTGGCGCAGGGGAGCTGTGACTCTTTAAGTGGAATCTGAGTGCTTTAGAATTATTGAATTGTAGAGTTGTGAGGGACCCCAGGGAACATCCAGTCCACCCCCTGCAGTGCAGGAATCTTTTGTCCAACACAGGACTCGAACCCACAGACCTGAGATTAAGAGTCTCGTGCTCTAACCGACCGAGCTATCCCAATCGCCTTCTAAATCCGGCCCACGGACCGTCTGGGAATCAGCATGTTTTTACAGGAGTAGAATGTGTGCTTTTATTTAAAATGCATCTCTGGGTTACTTATGGGGCATAGGAATTTGTTCATTTTTCTTCTTCAAAATATAGTACGGCCCCCCACAAGGTCTGAGAGGCAGTGGACCCCCTGCTGAAAAAGTTTGCTGACCCCTGCTATAATTTGTGTTTTGTATGCCTGCTGCTATCTGTTAACCTTATGCAAATAAAGCCTTACTTCTTCTTCATCCACTGGTGTGCTTATTGGCTCCAAATCTGGAGAACCTTGCCCTTGGCAGAACACAGTTGAAGTGGGAATCTAAGGCCTGCTCTGAATCACGCTGGGTGGGCACAGAGCCCGGGAGACCGAAGATGGCAGCTCCCTCCATTTCTTCCCTAGGGGTGGGAGGAGACCAGCAGCACCTCCTGTCCATGAAAAGGTGGCTGTAGAAGAGGCATGGAGGCGGCAGATCTAGGCTCCAAGGAGTGCGCTGCAGCTGCTGCCACCACCGTGGCAGAAATAGCGGGTGATGCGCACCTTGGATCTGCTGCCCCGTGGATCCTGCCGCCCGAAGTGGTCACCTCGCCTTGCCTCACAGGTGGGCCGGCCCTGGCGGATGCGACCCTAATATTCTGAGGACTGGCTGTGCTGACTGGGGCTCCACTCCCCACTCCTGATTCAACCTGTGTGTGTGCATCCAAAATTTTAAAATTCTAGTAACATTTTGGCTAGCAACTTCCTCCCTCCCTAGGTTAGCAGGAGGTCTGACGGAACAAGTTGGGACGCATTTTCCAAAGTTTCTGGAAAAATAGACAGGAAAAACACAACTCATCAATGTTTTGCTTCTGGTGTGTGTGTGTGTGTGTGTGTGTGTGTGTGTTGGGGGGCTTTTCCTTACAGACTGGTGGCTCCTGAAATGTGGCGGTTCCTTCTTTTGCCTTGCTGGTTTCTTGCAACATCCCAAAGAAGAAAACCTTTCTGTGGGTGTTCCCTCTCTCACGCACGCACACACGCACTCCCGGAGGTTTCGCCCTCGCAACCCTGCAGCTTCCCTTCAAGTCCCAGCAGCTTTGCAAACCTGCTGCCTTTCATCTCCCTGCCAAGCTCGGGCGCAAAGCCAGCCACCTCTTAGGGCTGAGTCAGCAAAACCCCTTGGCTGCCAGCTGATGCCCCTTGGCTGTTTCCAGTCCGACTGCTTAGAGGAAAGTGTTGCACGGCTGTCCCGTCCCCCCTGCCCCCCCCAAAGTGTTGTAGGTGGATGAGCTGCTGCTGGAGAGTGACTTCCACGCGCCAAGATGTTCAGCTCCATGCAGCCAACGCTTAAGAGCTGTATCCAACACTAGGCCTACTCAAGAGCAGGCCCACTGAAATGAAATGAAATGAAATGAAGAAGAAGAAGAAGAAGAAGAGGAGGAGGAGGAGGAAGAAGAAGAAGAAGAATCCCCCACCAATCTGGCTGGCTTGCTCCAGCCACTCTGGGCAGTTTCCTACACATACAAAAACATAACAGGTATACATATAAGAAGAAGAAGAAGGAGAAGAAGCAGCAGAATGCTGCGGTCCTCAGGCTGAGAAGGGTGCCCTACCCCTTTTTTTAAGTGCACTGCATGTTTTAAAATGCGATCATTGCCTTTTAAATTACGCCTCCCCTGCGATGCTCTGGAGATGGGACAAGGCAAAAATCTAAGCTGGCGGACATTCACGGCTGACATTCTCAAACAGGCCTTTTACCGTCCTGTTTTTCCAGATGACACTTTGGAGATTAGCTTTTACGATATGTTGTGCATCACTTCCAAGCTACAGCGGCGGCAGAAAATGCACCTCCTTCCCTACGGTGCCCGTGGGACTAACAAAAATAAAAACAAACCGCTCTGAATTATTAACTGAAACACATCAGAACCCAAGATGCTGACAGATAACCGGAGCACAGGAAAACAGCAGATGAGCAAGAGTCTCAGTGCAGGGTATTTGTGAACTACACAAGCCCAAGGGCTGTTCCCCTCCCTTCCTCAAACCACCTGAATAATAATAATAATAATAATAATAATAAATTTTATTTATACCCTGCCCTTCCTGGTTCAAAAACCAGGCTCAGGGCGGCTAACAACAAATTTAAAACACTTAATTGTAAAAGCAGCATAAAATACAGTATGAAAAATATGAATAACAATAAAAATCAAAAATCAATTTAGGGGAAATAAGCATGTTTTCTCCCTTTTCCCAACCTGCTCGAAGGATTTTGCTCCCACCAAAAGCTATTCCTTTTCACACTATCTCGTCTTCGCCTTTAGACAAATGCTCAGCAGTATCCCACGGGAGACATTAAATCACTGCAGAGGGCATTCTGGAACTTCCTTAAAAGATAGCAGCTAAGCCACAGATGTCATAATGAAAAGTTGCCATTTTCAGCCACCCGGCAAGCCTTGCATTCCAATATTGGGCTGGTTGGAGTGGGCAAGTCAGGCAGGTGGTTAAAACAGGCTCTCCGCATCAGCTCCGATTCTGTAGACAACCGTACTGCAGCTTGGAGCACAATTACTCTTGCCTATATCTCCTTATTTATTTAGCTAGCTAGCAAAATTGATAGGCCACTTCATTAAAAAAACAACCACACACCTCTAAGCGGCTTACATGCAATGATGTGAAACATTCATTAAAACAGCAATAACCGCCGACCTTAAAAATCAGAAAATAAAATGATCAAAATATCGATAAAATCTGTATTGTTAGCCATATCCCTACAACGCTATACAACTTTATGCTGTTCCCAGGTTGGACGTCAAAAGACTCACAACCAAATTCTAGCCTCTAGCTGAGGTTATCTTCCCCCTCCATTAGTTTTTGTCACAGGTCTATCTAAAGTCCATCTTTGTCCTGAGGGGATGAGAGATCTAAGCTTTTAAAAGGCTGCTGTTTTTGGTAGCTAGACCCTATTCTTTCATTACACAGTTTTGGTCGATCCTTACCATTTTAATGTATTTTTTTTTTAAAAAAAAAACCTTCGTGAGTTTCACCTGAAAAGTGTTATGTCAATATCCTGAACAAATAAACCTGACAGTATACCGTACTGGCCCAAATATAAGCCGCACCTTTAAAATTCAAGGGGGGGGGGGGAGACGATATCCGAATATAAGCCGCTCCCTTAAAATTGGGTTACGGGCTGAAAATCGCTGTGGTTGGTACAACTGTAACTCCGAGCCAATTTAAGCCTTTGTTCTTGCAAGCCCATAAAAGTTACCGTACAATCGCTAAAATCGCTATTCAATTGCTACAATTCCGCAGGCACTCACACCCGCAAATGGCAAATGAACAGTCTCAAGCTCGCAAATCGGCAACAAAACTTTTTTTTTCGTTTTACCGTATGTCTGTTTCAGCACTGCTATTGTAAAAACCAATTTTTGGAAGGTCGCGAATTTAAGCTGTACTTTAACTTTTCACGGTTGGAATTTGGGGGGAAAGTGCGGCTTATATTCAGGCCAATATATCCCACATTATATACCGGATGTTGCTAAACTACAACTCCCATCAGCCCCACCAAGCATGCCCAAAGGCCAGGGATTACGGGAGTTATAGTTCAGCAGCACCTGAAGAGCCAAAGGTTCCCCATATCTATCAGCCTTGCATGCAGAAGGTCACAGGTTTAATCCTCAGCATTTCTAGGCTTGGCTGGGACAGATTCCCTCTCTGAAATCCTAGAGAGGGGCTGCCAGTCAGTGTAGGCAATACTGACCTAGATGGACTCGGTATAGGGAAGCGCTTTTAGTTTTTATGTTGTTCCAGCACCAGAAGGCAAGGGGGAAATGTAGATTCTGGAAAACTGAATCCCTGCATCTGAACTCTGATGGTGTCGTTGGGATGATGCGGAAGACTAATACTCTTAAAGATTATTCAGGTGGCGTTTAACACCACTTGAGGCTGTGTATTGGAAGCGGGGGGGAGGGGGGAGCTCGTGTCAAATATCACGGCGCAAAGGATTCATATGTGGCCTTCTAGGCAAGAACTGGAAGGGCACCCTGCCTGCCTGGGGTTTTATATTCTTGAAGGTTTCTCCAGCCCGTTGCAAAAGAATTCAGAGCACGACCTTTGTACGCTGCTAGCGATGGAAATAGAAGCTTGGTGTGTTTTGCGGTGGGGAGGAGCGGAGAGGGGAGATGAAATCCCTGCAGTGAAACAGATAGCTTGAGCCAGCTGGAGAGAGAAATCTGCTCAAGGGCTCATTTCTTTCGCAGCCGAATCCTACGAAGGTTTAACTCAGCACTCGGTAAACTGGGCTACTGTGAAGGTGGTCAGGATGGGAACCCGAACGGGGACCCTGCTGCGAAAGAAATCTGACGGGCTATGCTGAAAGAAGCACGTAAGGGGGGCGGGAAATAACACAGCTCCATTCCACATTTGCCTCTACAAGAAATCGTGCAGCGCAAAAAGAGGCAGGTTCCATAGCAGGGTGCCACCAGCACTACATGCGTAAAGGGGATGCAGGTGGCGCTGTGGTCTAAACCACTGAGCCTCTTGGGCTTGCCAATCAGAAGGTCAGCAATTTGAATCCCCATTAGAGAGTGAGCTCCCGTTGCTCTGTCCCAGCTCCTGCCAACCTAGAAATCTGAAAGCACGCCAGTGCAAGTAGATAAATAGGTACCGCCCTGGTGGGAAGGTAAACAGCGTTTCCATGCGCTCTGGTTTCCGTCACAGTGTTCTGTTGTGCCAGAAATGGTTTAGCCATGCTGGCCACAAGACCTAGAAAGCTGTCTGCGGACAAGCACCGGCTCCCTTGGCCTGAAAGCTAGTTGAGCGCCACAACCACATAGTTGCCTTGGACTGAACTTAACTGTCCAGGGGTCCTTTACCTTCACATGCTTACAGCAGCGTCATACCACTTCAAACCACCATGATTTCCCACCAGAGAATCCTGGGCACTGTAGTTTTAAGGTGCTAAAAGTTGTCAGGAGAGCTATGGTTCCCAGAATTCCCTGGGAAGAAGGGCTGATTTGTTAAAACCACCATGGAAAACGTAACTCTGGGAGATGAAGGCGGCTCTCCTAAGAACTCTCAACACCCTTAACAGACTACAGCTCCCAGGATCGTTTGGGGAGGACTGTTCAAAGCCGTGTGACACTGCTTTAAAGGTGTCGCGCAGACGGGGCCTGGGTCTCTCAGGCTATGAGGCCAGGATCAAGGTACTTGTACAGTCGTACCTTGGTTTTCGAACAGCTTAGTTCCCGAACGTTTTGGCTCCTGAACGCCGCAAACCCGGAAGTGAGTGTTCCAATTTGTGAACCTTTTTGGAAGCCGGCTTCCAATTGGCCGCACGAGCTTCCTGCAGCCAATCGGAAGCCGCGCTTTGGCTTATGAATGTTTTGGAAGTCGTCCGCACGTTCGGAACGGATTCCGTTCGACTTCCAAGGTACGACTGTATTAATTTCACGTGGAGGAGGCACACAAAGAAGGGCCTCCGATGATGAATGCAGAGTCTCGGTCGGTTTATGTCCTGCCAGTAAGAGCATAAGAATGCTGGATTAGGCCAAGGGACCCTCTAGGCCAGCATCCTGTTCTCACAGCGGCCGACTAGACACCTGTGGGAAGCCCAAAAGATGGACATGAGCGAACCAGCCCTCTATTCACCCATGATTCCCAGTAACAGATACTCAGAGGCACACTGGCTGCGACAGAACCTGGCCACCATGCGAGCAAGCCTTGCCCCTTGCCAGCTTCCGTTCATTTTAACTGGGGCCTGCGCAGGAGAACTTCCTGGAGGGCATGCCCCGGGGAGGGGGAAGAAATTAATTGGGCAGCGTTCAAGTGGCAGTGATCAGCACCATTCAAGCTCATTAACAAGATGATACAGCCTTAATGCCCAGTTAAGGCGCCTGATCCCCTTCCCTCTCCTGCCGCTCTGTAAGCTGACGGGGAGGATTAGCAGAAGCGAGCGAGCGAGCGCTCCTTGCAAAAAATAAACCAAAACTCGATACGCTGCACCTGCTCCTGCCTCTGAGGCGCTCTCGGCAAGCATGCCGGCCTTCCAGGATCTGCCTCCCTAGAGAGGAACAGGCCTGCAATGCAGCCCATTTGGCAGGGTATTGTGTGTCATGACGGTAGCGCATGGAACCACTTAACACACACACACACACACACACACACACATTCAGGGCTTGCCAGTACAGTAGTGCAATGTAGCGCAGATCTGGGATGGCGGCTTGTCTTGTCAAGGCAAGCCTAAAAAATTGATTCCCGGTATTCCACGGAACAGCTTGCATTGCAATGGTTGTCCAACACGAAAGACCAGCTCTTTTCCACCCATTACACTGCAATTAGCAGAAAACCAACAGCATTTGGCCTCCCATTTGGGGGGGGGGGTGAGAGAGCATGCATCTCTCTTGCATAGCGTTTAGCACTTTTCAAAGAACTACTCTGTCCATTGCAAAGCTCTGCTTATCACCAAGTTTCCCACAGCGTTTTCCCAATTGATGAAAACTCCCAGGCAGCTAATGGGTGGATGAACCCCATCTGCCCCTCACTTCCCTCTACGGCACATGCAGAAACTGCTTCCTTGACCATTGGACCCACTATGGGTCTTGTCCGCTCAATCTGCTGGAGCCTGTCTTCGCTTGCAGGGGAAGTCCCGAACACACTGACGGTTCGAGACCCATCGGCTCCCCTCACCTGGTTTAGCCAGCCAGTCAAAGCCATTTCCCTGAGTGTAGCCACTGTCTCATGCTGGCAGCTTCTAGGAGCCACAGGTGAGAGCTGAGAGCAGGATGGGGACCAAAAGTGGACAAACCACTCCAGAAGGAGCATGATGTGTCCCCACCAGAGATACTAAAGGTAGAGGTAAAGGGACCCCTGACCATTAGGTCCAGTTGTGGCCAAGACTGGGGTTGCGGTGCTCATCTTCCTTTATTGGCCGAGGGAGCCGGCGTACAGCTTCTGGGTCATGTGGCCAGCATGACTAAGCGGCTTTTGGCGAACCAGAGCAGCACACGGAAACGCCATTTACCTTCCCACTGGAGCGGTACCTATTTATCTACTTGCACTTTGAGGTGCTTTCAAACTGCTAGGTTGGCAGGAGCAGGGACCGAGCAACGGGAGCTCACCCTGTTGCGGGGATTCAAACCGCCGACCTTCTGAACGGCAAGCCCTAGGCTCTGTGGTTTAACCCACAGCGCCGCTCGCGTCCCTCCCAGAGGTACTACCCCTCCCCTATCACCCCATACACCCTGCCTTACACAAAATCGGACTATTTACCCACCGAGTCCAGTATTGTTTACTGAATGCTTTGCCAGAATTCCAAGCACAGACAAAGACCTTTCCTAACAACCTATCCTTCATTTTCTTTTTTAACTGGAAATACCGACTGAATGAGACCTTCCAGAGGCAAAGCACATGTTCTATGCCTCTGCTCCTTGCCACCCCTTCCTTCAAATCTTGCTTTCAAGCACCGCTTCCTCCTCTTTCTGTGCTGATGGGACTTGGCGTCCAAATCATCTGGGAGGGGACCAGGGTGGCGTCGAAGGGGAGATAGGGACGCTGCCCCACGAGGAGCGAAATTGGCAGGTCTCTAGGCATCTGGCTCTCCTGAACCAGCTCTTTACAAAACCAGCCACCCTCAGACTTTTGGCATGGCCCCCGGGGCACAAACCCCCGCCACCCGCTGAAGCAACAGGCGCCGCCTTTCAAACTAGGAAGATTTCGCTACCTGGGATGACGGCACAGCCTCTCGTGCCCCGACACGAATTATGAAGGAGCACTTCAAAGCGGGTTCCTGCCGCTCGGAGCCTCGCAGGGAAGTGTCGATTATGGAGCTATTTATTTCACCATGAAAGGGAGATGAAGATCAGCTGGCAGCGGAGTCGCTGCAACCCTCCTCTCATAACTCATGGGAATTACCTGGAAGAGAACTTTATATGGCGAATAATTACCTTGATAAGAATCTTTTAACAGATTCCCCCCACCCCCTTTACTGGAAGTAGACTAGAATGCACTGCTACAAAAAAAAAAAAATGATGAATGGAATCTACAGAGAGAGGTGGGAGACTTGATGCCATTCCATGTTTGTCGCTGCACTTGTCTGACTGGTCTGCGGCGATTATCTTGTAACAGGCTTCTGACTGAACGTGATAGTCTGCACTTGAGCGCAAGGGGCCCATGGAAATGGGGGAAACTGGCTACACCCAGCTACCACCAGACTTCTAGCCTGCTAGTATATTGACCCATTACAGCCGTACTTCGGAAGTCGAACGGAATCTGTTCCGGAAGCTCCTGCAGCCAATCGGAAGCTGTGCCAGAAGTCCAGGTTCCGAAAGAATGTTCGCAAACCGGAGCACTCACTTCTGGCTTTGCGGCGTTTGGGAGCTAAAACGTACAAGTGCCAAGGTGTTCGGCTTCCAAGGTACGACTGTACAGTGGCACCTTGGTTCCCAAACTTAATCCATTCCGTAAGTCTGTTCCAGAACCAAAGCGTTCTAAAACCAAGGCGTGCTTTCCCATAGCAAGTAATGCAAAATGGATTAATCTGTTCCAGACTTCTAAAATTAAAAACAACCCCTCAAACAGCAATTTAACATGAATTTTACTATCTAACGAAACCATTGGTCCACAAAATGAAAGCAATGATCAATGTATTGTGCTATAAAATAAATAAGACAGTATTGTAGATGATAAATATTAAAATATATTTTTTTTCTTACATGCACTGATGATAGTCATTGTTTGGATGGGGGGCTTTTATCCATTTCTGTAGTTACATAATCAATCAGTAGCTGAGCTGGGTTCCACACAGCACACAGTCACAAAAACAAGCCACAAAAATGAAATCACAAGTCACAGTCACAAAACAAAGTCACAAGCCACAGTCACATGTCAGTCCCATAAAACGAAGAACAAGTCACAGTCAAAAAAACAAAAAAGCCACACGAACGAAAATGCAAAAAATAGCAAAAACAAGAGCTCCAAATATCACCTCTCTGTTGCGTATGTGCTCGGGACTCAACAGCCAACAGACTCAACAGGAAGCCTCTGATTAGCAGCGGGGGACTCAATTTACAAACGGAACACACTCAATAGGAAGCGGAACATGTTCCGCTTCCAAGGCAAAGTTCACAAACCGGAACACCTACTTCTGGGTTTGCAGCGTTCTATTTCCAAGTTGTTCATAAACCGAGCTGTTCTAAAACCAAGGTACCACCGTAAAGCATTTACACCTTCAAATATTTCAGGCAGCAGATTTACTAGAATTCCTTCTAAATTTAGATGCTGTCAGTTCAACCACTCAGAGGCTGAAGTGTTCGTTCACACGATCTTTTCACTTTTGTTTTCATCAGGGGGTTATGAGAATGCATACTATAACCTTCTATAACCTGAGATAATTTCCTGGTCGATCTTCAGAGGCTGTTCTGAGTGGCTTCACTGAGGAGACCAAATCATTTTTTTACTGAGCAGGTGGGGGAATACCTGAATCAGCCATTGTGTCCCTGAGTCCTGCTACGATTGCTAGACCTTAGCTCAGGCTTCCTCAACCTCGGCCCTCCAGATGTTTTGAGACTACAATTCCCATCATCCCTGACCACTGGTCCTGCTAGCTAGGGATCATGGGAGTTGTAGGCCAAAAACATCTGGAGGGCCGAGGTTGAGGAAGCCTGCCTTGGCTTGTTGTTTTTAAAGAATAATTAGCTGGAGTGGGGTTGCGATTCTGCATTTTATATTTTGTATTCCCCACATTGGTCAATTGGCTATAATACACACCTGGCTGGCAGTTTCTCAGCTAAAAAGCTCACCCTCATCAAAACTGAAGGGGGTTTAATAGTCAATCCCAGGGAACTCTGGGAATTGTAGTTCTGCAAGAAGAATAAGGGTCTCCTAACAACTCTCTGTGCCCTAAACCAACTACATTTCCCAGGATCCTTTGGGGGAAAGCTTTTAAAGTGGTATGATCCTGCTTTACATGTACAGTGCAGGTGGGGCTAGAGAAAAGAACGTGGGCACTCAGAGAGGCAGCCAGCCACCCCAAAGGCCGCGGATTCTATGGTGCCACTAAGGCAGGGAGCAATGGACTGGACATTTGTGTTGTGCAGGCCCTGTAGAAATGAGCATGAGCAAGGCACTCTTAGCCAGTAAAGCAGTGCCTGGCCCAACATTACCCACAAGCTATGCCCTCGAAGGGTGGCGCTGTGAGTTAAACCACAGAGCCTAGGACTTGCCGATTAGAAGGTCGGCGGTTCGAATCCCCGCGACGGGTTGAGCTCCCGTTCCTCAGTCCCTGCTCCTGCCAACCTAGCAGTTCGAAAGCATGTCAAAGTGCAAGTAGATAAATAGGTACCGGCGGGAAGGTAAACGGTGTTTCTGTGTGCTGCTCTGGTTCGCCAGAAGCGGCTTAGGCATGTTGGCCACATGACCCGGAAGCTGTACGCCGGCTCCCTCAGCCAATAAAGCGAGATGAGTGCCGCAACCCCAGAGTCGGTCACAACTGGACCTAATGGTCAGGGGTCCCTTTACCTTTACCTTTTTATGCCCTCCAAACTGTCAAAAAGGAAATGTGGCCCCATCCAGAACAGGAAGACCATCAAGTCCAGGTTGAGCGGCCCTCCTACCTTCAACTTCTCTGTGTTATAAATAACTACATATGTATTTGGACAACAACACTTAAACACCCATATACTAGACAAGCATATATGAAATTGTAGTGGTTTGCGTATATTATACCTTTCTTTTCTTTTTCTTTCCATGCACTTTTTATCTTTATTTCATTTTGCTCCAACTGAAATGCTTTCAATAGTAATACAGTAGTAATAATAAAAAAACTCTGCTGTGCTGTCTGGATTGAACTACCCTTCGTCCACCTCTGTCCTCCACTGCCCCCTAGGCACCCGTACAGAAGAGAGCTGGGTATCAACAGCACAGAGGGAGCTGCCTTACACTGAGTCGCTCCAGCTCAGCTCAGTATTGTCGACTCCTGACTCTCAGCGGTTCTCCAGGGGTTCAGGCAGCAGCTTTCCCCTGCAGGGGTTGAACCTGGTTCCTTCTGAAGCATGCAAGGCAGATGCTCTGTCACTGAGCTGTGGGCCTTTGCGGACAACACCTCAAGCCTCAGGATTCCAGACGCAGTTCCACGTGTGCTCGTCGATCGCCTTTTTTCCCTGCCCATCCTCTAGAGGAGCTCAGGGCAGCACGCGTGACTCCTCCCCTACCACTACCATGCAACGCAACTTTGCTGAGAGGGAGGCAGCTTCATGACTGAGCGAACCCATAAAATCATAGAATCGTAGAGGTGGGAGGGACCCCAAGGCGGATCTAGTCCAATACAGGAATCACAATTAAATAATCTATGACAGATGGCCATCCAACGTCTGCTTTAAAAACCTCCGCCGCCTTCAGAGATAGTCCGCTCCACTGTTAAATGGCTCTAGATATCAGGAAGGTCTTCCCAAGGTTTAGTCAGAATCTCCTTTTAATTTGGAGCAGCAGAAAACAAGCTTGCTCCATCTTCCATGTGACCCTACTCTTAGTGCAAAGTCGTACCCAACCTGGTGCCCTACTCCCTCCCTAGAGGGACTCCCATCAGTCCCAACCAGCACAGACAATGATCAGGGACAGTAGGACCACCCAGGCAGAGAAGAGAAACCTTCTCCATCACAATTCAACTCCTTTTTTCCTTCCACTCGGCTGGTGCTTCTTCCCAAAGTCACCAGCCTCTTCTCTCTTCCTCAGCCACCATCTGGCAACCGCTGCAACCTGGCACTTATAAACCTACCAGCGACTGAGAAAATCAGACACAACTGCTTATTAAACAGAACGGTAATATTAAGCAGTTCATTGTCGTCTTTAATCAGGGCTAATCACTGGCTGCTATTATGCTACCAGGCCGTTTTAAGGTCTTGCTATTAGCTTCGTAAAATTATGAACAATCTGGGACCAGGTTACCTCTGGGAATGCCTGAACTTCTATACCTCTTCCCACTCACTTTAAACCTCAGGAGAGACAGTAGTCCAAACTTCTATGTCCACAAAAAGCAGGGCCTTTAGCATGGCGCCCCCTGCCCCCTGGAATGCACTTCCAGGCAGTATTAGCATTTATATGTCTGCTTAAACACCATCTGTTCTCCCAGATGTAACCTGATGATCCAGCTGTGTTAGCAAATTAAGCTGATCGACCGATTTGCGACGCCTTTTGCATTCGTTTTTATAAATGTAATTTTACCATTGGATTTTATGCTGATATTTTTTCCTGCAATAAAGGCGGTGCAGATTCCTGTTCCAACAGGATTTTTTGGGAATGGGCTGCTTTTTAATGAGAGGGCTGCTGCTGTGCTGTTTTTATTGGAATTACTGGTATGGTTTTAATAGATTTTTAGATATGTATATAGCTATCACTTTATCAATGCTTAGTTGTTTTTTTAGCTGTTCTTATTTTTATCTGTAAGCTGCCTTGAGTCCTGTCAGGGAAAAAGCAGGGTAGTAATAATAATAATAATAATACCACCAATATTTTTGCAAGTAAGTAAGTAAGTGAGGGACGTGGGTGACGCTGTGGGTTAAACCACAGAGCCTAGGACTTGCCGATCAGAAGGTCGGCGGTTTGAATCCCCGCGGCGGGGTGAGCTCCAGTTGTTCGTCCCTGCTCCTGCCAACCTAGCAGTTCGAAAGCACGTCAAAGTGCAAGTAGATAAATAGGTACCGCTCCGGCGGGAAGGTAAACTGCATTTCCTATAGACTCCCTTGGCCTATAGAGCGAGATGAGCGCGCAACCCCAGAATCGGTCACGACTGGACCTAATGGTTAGGGGTCCCTTTATCTTTAAGCAAGCAAGTAAGTAAATAAATAAATACTAGCAGCAAGTGAGCAGGGAGCCCTTCCGTTGGTTATGTGTCCATTTCACCACAAGTCCACAATCTTTAGGCAACTATACAACAGGCATGGAGAAACTGCAGCCTTCCAGATGTTGCGACTCCCAACTCACGGGGCCGCAATGGCGAAGGCTGATGTTGTTCAACCACATCAGAGGGCTCACAGTTCCCCCCTCCTCGCTATACAAGTCTCTGAGATCAATCCCTCAGAGGAACTAGCAGGAAACAAGAAAACCAACCGTCACAAAGAACTCAATAGCAGGTGGCAATTGGCGAGTAAAAACTGGTCTAAAAGGGGCTATAGATACAAGAACCCCTCTCATGTAACCTTCTGTCGGTTATGATTCTGCAGAAGTAACGGCGGCCTCAGTGTGTTGGCTCGACAGAGAGGCTCTGTGTAACTTACCAATCTGTACTTGTTCAGGCTGGCTAAGCGACACAAAGGCTGACGTATCATCGATCCAGGAAACCTGAATGTTGCCTGCAAAGAAAAGAAAAGTGTGAAGTGGAAGGGCACAGACCAGGGTCGCCAGCTATTGTTGGGACTACACCTCCCATCATCCCTAGCTAGCAGGGCCAGGGGTCAGGAATGATGGGAGTTGTAGTCCAACAACAGAGTGGGATTAAAGTCTTAGAAACACTGGTATAGCCCATCTTCAGCCACCATCAAGACTGTCAAGAGTGCTATGAAGCAGTGCACTATGGGAAAAGGCAGGCTGGGACAGGAGGGCCTGAGGTCTGATGGTACTGGGAGAAAGCCTTCGCTTCTGAAATCAGAGCAGGTGTGTCTTGACACCTGGCAGATGGGAGGAGCAATGAGACGCAATCATGGGGCAAACGTGGTCAAGAAAAGCTAGCTCCTTTTCCACAGAAACAGGTGGCGTGGCCCCTTCTCTGGGTGTATGCAAATCCCTCCCAAAAATGTCCCATCTGTTAAGATTGTACTCAGTGTCTTTAGCCTACCCAGCAGAAAGGATGGAGCCACCACTGATAGCCGAGGGTATAATCCTGCCTTTATCAGGGCTGGCTAACCTGTGGCCCCCTCGAAGGGTCTTTGGACTCCCATCAGCCCCAGACAGCACCGCCAAAAGTCAGGGATAATGGGAGTTGGGAGTCTTTGTTTCTCTTAAAGAAATACCCACACACTCCAATATTTTATACACAGTGGTACCTCGGGTTGATATTTTATATACTGTACTTCCAAAAATCACTTAGTGCTCCACCTGGTAGACCTATTGTCTCAGGCAATGACTCTCTCTTGGAACCTTTATGTCGATACATGGAGCACTTTCTGCATCCACTTGCTATCGACACTCCTTCCTACATTTTGGATACGAAAACATTCATTGGACATACTGAAAATATCACAGTACCATGGGAGACTATGGACTAACATGAACTTATCTCTCCTCATAAACTCTTATCCCTAATTCTATAACTAATTATTGTGTTATACATATCCTCATGAGTTTGAGTTTGTAATCTCTGTCTGAGTTTGTAATCTCTATTTGTAATCCTTGTCAGAATACAGTGGTACCTCAGGTTACATACGCTTCAGGTTACAGACTCTGCTAACCCAGAAATAGTGCTTCAGGTTAAGAACTTTGCTTCAGGATGAGAACAGAAATCGTGCTCCAGCGGCACGGCGGCAGCAGGAGGCCCCGTTAGCTAAAGTGGTGCTTCAGGTTAAGAACTTTGCTTCAGGATGAGAACGGACCTCCGGAACAAATTAAGTACTTAACCTGAGGTACCACTGTACATACTTTTGAATGGATTAGTTTTTGTTACAATTGACTATTGATTTGCGAGTAGGGACCACTCCTACTACTGAAACTTATATTGGCCTGAGTTCTTGGTGTCCTTTTTTCTTGGGAGTTGGGAGTCTAGCATCATATGGAGAGCCTTCAGCTATATGCCTGTTCTTTGCCTGTTGCCCTCTCTCCCACGTCTAGTCTGCCAGCCACCAAACCTTTCACCGAATACTTGGTTCCACCAGGGCCAAGCGCAGAACAGAACACTGGAAGGACACCATCCCTGCCGCAGGGATCTTACACCCTGTTGCACGTAGACCAGGGTTTCCCGAACTTGGGTCTCCCAACTGTTTTTAGACTACAATTCCCAACATCCCTGACCCCTGGCCCTGCTAGCTAGGGATGATGGGAGTTGTAGTCCCAACAACAGCTGGAGACTGATGTTTGGGAAACCCTGACCCCCCCCAGTGGAGTCATATCCCTACCTTCTCATTTGTTACTTACCAAAAGCACTGAAAAGCTGGTAAAGGTCGCTCGTCTTCCACTCTTTGGGAAATGTAACGTAAAGAACGTGGTCGCGTTTTGGCTGCACTGAAAGTGAAGGGGGGAAAAGAAGTTTTCAGCTTGTGATTTATTAATTTTTTTTTAATACAACCTACTGATTCTCCAGGGACGTGGGTGGTACTGTGGGTTAAACCACAAAGCCTAGGGCTTCCCGATCAGAAGGTCGGCGGTTCAAATCCCCGCAACGGGGTGAGCTCCCGTTGCTCGGTCCCAGCTCCTGCCCACCTAGCAGTTTGAAAGCATGTCCAAGTGCAAGTAGATAAATAGGTACTGCTCCGGCGGGAAGGTAAATGGCGTTTCCATGCACTGCTCTGGTTCGCCAGAAGCGGCTTAGTCATGCTGGCCACATGACCCGGAAGCTGTACGCCGGTTCCCTCGGCCACTAAAACAAGATGAGTGCCGCAACCCCAGAGTCGGCCACAACTGGACCTAATGGTCAGGGGTCCCTTTACCTTACTGATTCTCCAACACAAAACGGAGTTCTCAATTTTTGTCACAGGGTGACAGAAAAAGACACCAAATTCAGAAAGTGACAAACTGTGCTTGCAAAGGGAGAATTGGGAGAGGGCTTGGACTACTCTCACAATCTTTCCCCTGCAGCAGCCAGGGCTTGGACTTTCTCACACTGGACATCATCTATGGCATTTGGGGTGGAAAGGGGGCATGGCTTGTTGAAAATGGCCTGGCAGGCTTAACTATAGGCCTCCAGACTGGAGGTTCCCACCACTGAAATAAATTCTGCCTCAGCCTACTACTGGGCAAGAGGAAGTTTTGCACAGGTTCAATTCTCTGAAGAGGGAACGTGAAAGGTGAAAAGAGCACTTACAGTCTGGTCCTTCCAAGTTGAGATATGGGATGTCCATCACCCGCATCAGAAACAGTCTGGAGTGAAAGAAAGAGATAGAGTGTCACTTGCATGATCCAGTTTCCAAGCTCAATTCAAAGTCCTAGTTTTGACCTATAATGCCGTATGCTGCTCAGGACTCCGATACTTCAAGGACTGCCTCTCCCCATATGCACTGACCTGGACCCTGAGATAATCATCTGAGGCCCTTCTCTGTGTGCCTCCTCCAAGGAAGGTCTGGAGGTTTGCAAAACAAGAACAGGGCAGTCCTAAAAGAACTGCATTGGCTCCCAGCGTGTTTCAAAGTGCAATTCAAAGTGTTGGTGCTGACCTTTAAAGGACTAAACAGCCTCGGTCCTGTATACCTGAAGGAGCATCTCCACCCCCATTGTTCAGCCCGGACACTGAAGTCCAGCTCTGAGGGCCTTCTGGTGGTTTCCTCACTGTGAGAAGCCAAGTGACAGGGAACCAGGCAGAGGGCCTTCTCGGTGGTGGCGCCCGCCCTGTGGAATGCCCTTCAGTCAGATGTCAAGGAAATAAACAACTACCTGACTTTTAGAAGACATCTGAAGGCAGCCCTGTTTAGGGAAGTTTTTGATGTGTGATGCTCTCTTGTGCTTTTACTATTTGGGGGGAGAGCCACTCAGAGTTGCTGGGGTAATCCATCAGATGAGTGGCATATAAATGATAAATTGTTATTGGTTTTGGTCCCCCCCCCATAATTTTTATTAAATTTTCTGTTTCACATTTTAGAATATTCATTCAAACAACCTTAAAATGTCAATGACTTCCCTTCTTCTCTTTCCATTGGTTCATTTTGCAAAACATAAATTCCTGCATATTTTATATAAACTAAACCATTCAGTATTCCATTATTACATCCATCAAAACTTATTTGCACTGTTGAATTTATCTTAATGCTGCCCACATTTTCAAATAAACACCATTTTCCTCCCTATATTCAATAAACGTTTCCCAGTCTTCTGATCTTTATTGTTTTAACCAGAGGAGCGTTAAAGAACAACAGGTTAAAGTTCAACTCAAAAGCTGGGGTTCTCCTTTGTGTGGTTTTTAGAAAATTAAAAGTGGTTACTCACTTGTTGAAAAAAGGTTCGATGAGCTTTGATTTGGCAGACACGTGACTTTTCGGGGGGCTGAGAAAGGAACCTAGCAAAGAGAAGATGCCCCCACCACAAAAGAATCAGACACAGCTGGCAAAAGGCAGGGATGAACAGACTGCGCAAGATGGAACAAACGACAAAAAGTACCTAGGAAATTGGCCATTGAGATGAAGCACAGGCCTGTGATGTAAGCGTCATAACCTGCTTCGTGAAGCTGCTCTGAAGCTGTGTCGTAACTCGGGAATCCCTCTGCGCTTTCTGGGAAAGGAAAAATGGTTTGCTTTTACTTTATTTAAACAATTTATGAAGGACTCGAATACAGTCGTCTCTTAAGTGGTAGACAAGAAATGCAATACAGAAAGGGCAAGTATCGAAACGATGGAAGACGTGAGTGATCAGGCCAGGATAGATTAGGCGGCCCTTGAGTTATTCTGAACGCAAGTTGTTAAGGGGCTTGTAAATTAACACAAGAACCTTGAACCTGGCTCTCACTGCAGGTTATCCTAGCGGGAGTAGGGGTATTTTAGCCACACTGGGAGGTGGAGCCCTGTTTGAAAGAGCAACAAGTCTCCATTCAAACAGCCTCATTGTTTTGCTGGTTCCAGAACAACAGACACATAAATGTAGACCCAACAGAGCTACAGAAATAATTGCACCTGGTGCAACTGGAGACAAGCTTGCAGTGTCTTTTGCCCACAGATACTGGACCAGTAAGATCTCCAGTTCTGTACAGCTTAAATTCCTCCCCAAGAATTTTCCAGCTTCGAGGGGAATCCTTAGATTTCAATCAATCTGTTTCCACCTGTGGTCCAGAACTGGCGGTGCAAAACGCCCTCTGTCGCCTTACCGACTTTTGGAGGGCTGAAGGGAGTCTCCTTTACACGCTTCTCCAGCTCTGCAAGGGATGTGTTGTTAATGATTTCCTGAAAAGCAAAGATCAAGAAGCCCTGACAATAATGGACTGGCATTACAAGCTCCAAGAATTTGCTGAAATGGCGCTGTTAACAAATACCCTGAGAGGCAATTCAAAACAAAAATTTATGGAAAAGTGGAATAGATATACTGTAAAACATATGTTCAAAAATACAGTAAAGGTTCGCTATCTATGCTAACATTTGATTGACGCTGGAGTGAGATTGAGTTGAGAAATAAGACTAAGAGCACATATTGATATAGGAATGTATTAGATAAAATGTAAAGAAATATACAATAATAAGAGTACGTTCATTTGTAAAAAAAGGAATATATAATGGGATAGACAGGAAGTCTAGTGTGTTGGTATGTATAAGATTGATGGGGGGACTTGTTTTTGTTTTTTCTCTTTGTTTTTTTTCCCTTTCATTTTCTTTCTAGGTATATAAAATTTGTATATAGTTTTTGTATATATGTTGGAAATTATATTATAGTAAGTCCTGTAATGTAATATGACAACGTTTAACAATGTAATATAAGAATGTTAACAAATAAATAAAATGCAAATTAAAAAAACAACCAAAAATACAAAAAAACAAAGATCAATGTGAGCCACCAGTTGTTGGTTCCTTCGACCCACAAGGCACGATCCAAGTGAGTTCAGAGCAAGCACTCAACACTGCAGCCTTCCCCCAACCTAGTGCCCCCCTCCGCCGATGTTTCAGGCGGCCATGCTGGCTGGGGCTGATGGAAGCTGTAGTTCAAAACATCTGAGCGGCAGCATTAATTCCATGGGATCAGGCAAAAGATAGCTGTAACCTCCCAAATTGAAAAAGGTGTGAGATTTCCACACATCAACCCTATTTTTGAGAGGGTGCCTAAACCACAAGACAACCAAAGTATGAAAACAGCACTGTATCATACTCCAAGAACATATACAGTGGTACCTTGGGTTACATACGCTTCAGGTTACATATGCTTCAGGTTACACACTCCACTAAGCCAGAAATAGTGCTTCAGGTTAAGAACTTTTGCTTCAGGATAAGAACAGAAATCGGGCTCCGGCGGCAGCAGGAGGCCCCATTAGCTAAAGTGGTGCTTCAGGTTAAGAACAGTTTCAGGTTAAGTACGGACCTCCGGAATGAATTAAGTACTTAACCCGAGGTATCACTGTACAGTGGTATCTTGGAAGTCGAACGGAATCCGTTCCAGAAGTCCGTTCGACTTCCAAAACGTTCAGAAACCAAAGCACGGCTTCTGATTGGCTGCAGGAAGCTCCTGCAGCCAATCGGAAGACCTGTCGGACGTTCGGCTTTGAAAAATAGTTCGCAAACCGCAACACTCACTTCCGGGTTTGCAGCGTTTGGGAGCCAAAATGTTCAAGAACTAAGCTGTTCGAAAATCAAGGTACGACTGGATGCCCCAAAAATTAACCATGATGCAATTAAGCAAAAAAGTGCAATATATATTAGAAGATGGAAGAGTGTTTGAAATTCCATTATAACTTATGAGTCTTTTTTCAATCCCATCAACTTAATTGAGCATCCTTGGGAAGAGGGATAATGTATCCAAGTCATTCATGTGTATTACCTGCGAACAGAAGCTATTTTGCCTGCATAGCTAGATTTTTGTTGGGGATTGTTAGCTGTAAGCGCAGCCTAGCAGATACTGCCCCCCTTGCAAGTTGATGGGGTCCTTTTCGCTATGCAGGGATCTGTACTGAAGAAATGAGCTCGCTATAGCACGACAAGGAATCTTTCCCTAGCTGATGCTGAGCAGGAAACATCCTAGCGGTGATTTTGCTGTGAAAGCAGTATGTTGCTTTAATAGTTTGCTTCATCAGAGTAGTACAGAACTGGGAGCCCAAATCATCGAGGAGGGAGCAGCTTGGGGAAGGCTGAACTAAAGCTATATTTAATTTTACAAGTGCCATTAGCAGGTGCTGGTTACCTTGAACGGCTGAGTGCTGGCCATCAACTTAGTGTCCAGTAACCTAGAAATGAAATGAAACAGCAAGGATAAGGCTTCACCATAATTACCAACCATTTTTTTAAAAGGCAAAGGACCCATGGACGGTTAAGTTAAGTCAAAGGCAACTATGGGGTTGCGGTGCTCATCTCGCTTTCAGGCCGAGGGAGCCGGCATTTGTCCACAGGCAGCTTTCCGGGTCATGTGGCCAGCAGGACTAAACTGCTTCTGGCGCAACAGAACACCATGATGGAAACCAGAGCGCATGGAAATGCCGTTTACCTTCCCGCCACAGCGGTACCTATTTATCTACTTGAACTGGCATGCTTTTGAACTGCTAGGTTGGCAGGAGCTGGGACAGGGCAATGGGAGCTCACTCCATCGCACAGATTCAAACCACTGACCTTCTGATCAGCAAACCCAAGAGGCTCAGTAGTTTAGACCACAGCGCCACCTGCGTCCCTTACCAACAATTGCCAGAACTTTGGACCTGTGATTATGTCACACAGGCATGAGTTTTTGGTTCTGGGAGCTGGTCAGAACCCATAGCTTATATTTATTGCAAAGTTCCAAGTCTTCAGGGATGCAAATTGGGGCTTGGAAATCAAGGGTAACGGCTGAGAAGCCAGAGGTTAGGCAGAGCGGGACCCCCACTGGCCGTGGGACTGAGCTTCCATACCCAGGAGAGCTCTTCAGTTCCCCAACCTGGATCCCGAGCAGCAAAAGCAGAATGAGCCATGTATCATCGCGACTCAATTCCACTCCCCTGCCCCCAATCACAAAATTCAGTTCATCTTGATGTATGCATGGGTGTGAATGCCCCAAGAGTGTAAGCTGACCCTCCTGAAACCAGGAAGCTAAACTATAAAGCCTCATTTTCTTGGGAAGAAAGTATTTCCCTGGGCCAAATTTTTGCTTGCAAAGGTTTCCCTCTAGGAATGAACTTATGAATTCAGGGCAAAATAAGCTTACCTTGGAAAGACACATGTCGCCAGTTCTTTAAACTCGTTGAGATCCTAAAAATTAAACAGAGCAAGATGATCACCACACAAGGAATAAAGGGATGTACAAATGCGTCAATGCTTATTTATGGTGAATTCCACGCAACAGGCTTATCAAAAATAAACGTACCCATACTATGTAATGTTTATGTACAAACCTGTGTACAACAATACTTGGGTACAGTTCTGCTCACTGTACTTCAAAAAAAGATATAGCGGAGGTGGAAAAAAGTCAGATAAAGACAACAAAAATTATAAGGGAGGTGGAGCAGCTCACATGTGAGGGAAATTTACAAGATTTGGGGCCTTTTAGTTTTGAAGAAGGGGGGAAAGGGTGACTATTTGGGGAGGGGAGTTACAACATGGTGTGCCAAAAGTGAGGAGAGAAATTTTTCTCCTTTCCTTATGAAGCTAAAACTCTGATTCAAAAAATAACTTTTTCATACAACATGACGTTAACTTGTGGAACCTTCTGCCTCAAGATGTAGTGATGGCTCCAAGCTCAGATGGCTTTAACAGAGCATTAGACAAGTTCCTGGGGAGGATAGATCTATAAACGACAATTAGCTGGGATAGCAAAACGGGAAACTAATTTCAGAACCAGTCCACTTTTGAAGATCAGTTAAACTGGGAGCAAAGGTTAGGGAGGCTGTAATTCGCTGCTGATGGGCTTTCTGGCTGCTCAGGATGGAAGGCATGATGCTAGACTAAACAGAGAAGGGAAAGCCAGCGTGGTCTCCTCCAGGTGTTCTCGGACTACAACTCCCATAATCTCTGGCCATTGGCCATGCATGACTAGGGCTGATGGGAATTATAGTCCAAGAACATCTTGAGAGGGCCACATCGGCTACCCCTGAAAGAAGACCTTTGGCTTCTCTTGCAAGGACAGCAGCACAAGTTCAAGTGGAGAACAGCCTTTGAAATGTTGGCCACACTGCAAGGACCACTCACCTCAGGTAGCGGGCAGTAAAACTGGTGGATGGTATGCATGACGTCCAGCAACATGTTGTGTCCAACCACAAGTTTGCCCTGTGAAGAACCATTCACAAGCCCAAAGGCATGAGTTAAGGGACCGCCCACATGGTCACACAGACACACAGACCCATCGGAGAAAGATACCACTACAGTGGTACTGTACTGTACTACAGCAGGACTTTTAAGAAACAACAGAGACTTTATTTTACTTGTTAAAAACGCTTCCATCCATCTCTTTTTATCAACCCACCCATCCTGCAGATAAAAGTAAAACAATCTAAAAATTTAAGGGTGAATAAAAAAATATATATCTGGTGCCTAAGAGACAAAGGTGAAAAAGGTAAAGGTAAAGGACTGCTGGGCGGTTAAGTCCAGTCAAAGGCGACTATGGGCTTGTGGCACTCATCTCGCTTTCAGGCCGAGGGAGCTGGTGTTTGTACACAGACAGCTTTCTGTGTCATGTGGCCAGCATGACTAAACCGCTTCTGGCGCAACGGAACACCGTGACAGAAACCAGAGCGCACGGAAATGCCATTTACCTTCCTGCTGCAGCGGTACCTACTTATCTACTTGCACTGGTGTGCTTTCGAACTGCTAGGTTGGCAGGAGCTGGGACAGAGCAACGGGAGCTCACCCCATCACGGGAATTCAAACCGCCAACCTTCTGATCGGGAAGCCCAAGAGGCTCAGTGGTTTAGACCACAGCGCCACCTACATCCCATGCCTAAAAGATAAAGTGTGTCTGCTAGGAATATCTTCCTAAGAAGCGCTTTCCATAGCTCAGAGGTGAGGGATCTCAGGACCAGGGGCCCCCAGGCCTTCCTGTTTGGCCCATGGGACTCTAAATAGGCATTGCTTCATCTTCCCAGGCCACATCCTTCCGTAGCCGTCCTCAAGTGATTTTTGCCTAGCTGGAAAGGGTCCTTGATCATTCATTCATCTTACGTGCTTGGATGGGAATGAGATGTGTGTGTGTTTGCAAGTTTTTGTGTGGCTGGAAAGTAGCCAACAGTAGGAGGGGCATCAGTTTCTCAGCCCACTTCTGCGCCAGGACCTGCCCCTGGCATGCGGCCCCCAAAAGTTTGTTTGTAGCAGAATGTGGCCCTTGAGGTCCCCCACCCCTGCTATAGCTGGAGTGTCACTACCAAAGAAACTCCTTGCCTTGTTGCAACACATCTCACCTCCGATGGACACGCTATCTAAAGAAGGGATACTGATTCTCAAGTTCTCAACTGCAAGTTGGGAAATTGCAACCCCCACCATAGGGGCAAAACCCCCCAAAAAGGCAGCAAAACTCACGGAATTTGCAAGAGCGTGAACGACTCGGGAAAACCCCACCGCGTCTTTGAGTTCTTCCTGCAAGCAAGAAATCCCAGCGTGAGAAAAAGAGGGCGAAGGCCCAATGAGCCACAAGGCCTTGCGATTCTCAATCAGCAGCACCCACAACCACCCAGATCCCCCGTCCCTTCTGAAACGAAAAGGAGATGCAGCCACAAACCTGCTCCTTCACTCGCTTCTGCTGCTCTCTCCTTTTTCGCTCCTCTTCATCCACTTTGCTAATGATAATGTATCTTTCCTTCTGGTTGGGGAGAAAGGGGCATTACTGCAGGAAGATGTAAGACGGAGCAGAAAACCTACACAGGCTTTAGGGCTATCAAGTCACCTTTGAGGCATCGGTGGGCACACGCGAGCGACTGCCATGGCTACCAACTTCTCTGGTCACTCTGTCCCCCGAGAATCAGTCCCCCACACAGACATGAGTGTGCACATGTACACACTTGGCTCTTCCAAAGCATCTAGGTAAAACTCAGATCCAGCGGAATTAATCTGAGCCTAGAAAAGCCCATAGAGGTGAAAGAGGAAGTGGGAAAGAACATCACTCTTCTGGCTTCCTACCTCACCTCTATGCACATGTCAAGGGTGGGGGGAAAGGTAACTACCCTCCCCACCTCAGAACCAAGGAGGCTACGAGGGTCTGGAAACCAAGCCTGATGAGGAACGGTTGAAGGAGCTGGGTATGTTTAGCCTGGAAAAGAGGAGACTGAGAGGAGATAGGATAGCCACCAAATATCTAAAGGGCTGCCACATGGAACATGGAGCAAGCTTCTTTTCTCCTGCTCTAGGGGTTAGGACTCGAACCAATGGCTTCACGTTACAAGGAAGGAGATTCCAACTCAACACCTGGAAGAACTTTGTGACAGTAGGAGCTGTTTGACAGGGGAATGGTCTCCCTCAGGAGGTGGTGGATTCTCCTTCCTTGGAGGTGTTTAAGCAGAGGTTGGATGGCCATCTGTCATGGATGCATAAGTTGGGTTTCCTGCACTGCAGGGGGTGGGACTAGATTACCCTTGGGGTCCTTTAAGGTAAAGGTAAAGGTACCCCTGCCCATACGGGCCAGTCGTGTCCGACTCTAGGGTTGCGCGCTCATCTCGCTCAAGAGGCCAGGAGCCAGCGCTGTCTGGAGACACTTCCGGGGTCACGTGGCCAGCGTGACTAAGTGGCATCTGGCGAACCAGAGCAGCACACGGAAACGCCGTTTACCTTCCCGCTATAAAGCGGTACCTATTTATCTACTTGCACTTAAGAGTGCTTTCGAACTGCTAGGTGGGCAGGAGCTGGGACCGAACGACGGGAGCTCACCCCGTCGCGGGGATTCGAACCGCCGACCTTGCGATCAGCAAGTCCTAGGCACTGAGGTTTTACCCACAGCGCCACCCGCGTCCCAAGGACTGTGGGGTCCTTGCAGCACTACAATTCTATGATTCTTCGAGTTTGGGGATCAGAGGCTTTGTGCGCACCAAGTGAAGATCTCAAAGGTGTCGTTGCACCCCCAGGTGCCATGGTGGCCATCCCTGCTCTAGCCTCACAAATCCTTGGGGAGAAATAGCTAATATGATTTCAGCTTTGCTTCCATCTGTTGTTGGTCTGTCACAACACACCCTTGCCTTCTTACCTACAACAACCCTAGAGGTGGCCTGTCAGTCAGTTTCCTCCTCCTCGGTGTCCATGTTACCCTTGTGGAACTCAGCAGGGAAAAGGATGCTGATGGTTGGCTTGGTCCAATTATCTATTGCATTGCGCACTGCCTTTCTGCCAAGGCGGCTCACAATTTCAAAGGACTAGGGCAAATGATGTAACATGCAAAATGGTGGGCAGTGGGGGAGGAAGGAGGGGAGAGTCCAACTGGAGCGGACCCTGCCCCCCTTGCCCTCGCCTTCCTCCTCCCGGGGCAGATGGGCTCCTATCCTGCTGTCTCTCCCTGCCTTCTGCCCTGCGAGTCTCACTGAGCGCCAGGCGCCGCTGAATCTCACCAAGAAACGTAGAGCTTTCAAAATACGTTCCTACCCACCTTCTCCGTTTCCTGAGTTTCGACATGGATGCCTTTCGGAAACCTACCGTGAAAGACAAGAGTTAATATCCGAGTAATTTTTTTGGGCGGCGGGGGTGTGTGTGTCGGTTTTGCATAAGCTGATAGAATTCAGGGAATGTGCTGGATCAGGAGTCCCTGCAAAGGCAAGGACTATATAAAGGCAGCCCGGTGGGAAAGCAAAGGCCACCAGGGCTTACTATTTGAACTGCGCAAGGTGCTAGTCCTCCTGAGTTCACTGATTATCGAACACAAAATGACCACTTTGTGCCACCCTTCAAAAGTGGTGGCAAATATAGTGCAACCTCGGAAGCCTAACGCCTTTGAACTCAAATGTTTTGGCTCCCAAACAATCGAAACACGGAAGTGACTGTTCCAGTTTTCAAACGATTTTCGGAAGCCAAACATCTCGCACGGCTTTTGTAGCTTCCAATCAAAAGCCACGCCTTGGTTTTCGAACTGTTCCAGGAATCAAACGGACTCCTTGAATGGATTAAATTTGAAAACCAAGGTATGACTGCACAGCTTTTTATTCAATCTTTTTATTCTTTCAATTTTTTTTGTTGATTTTCCACATTTATCATAAAGAAAACATAACAAAACATACAACAAAGAAAAACACATTACACCACAATAAACTAAACTAAACACAAAAGAAAATTATTACTTCAACTACCAATATCACTTTACATTGACAGATAGGTAGCCGTGTTGGTCTGCCATAGTCAAAATAAAAAAAATCCTTCCAGTAGCACCTTTAAGTTGGTCTTAAAGGTGCTACTGGAAGGATTTTTTTTATTTTGACTATGGCAGACCAACACGGCTACCTATCTGTAACTGGAACCATGGAAGGCACCACATTGAGCCGCATGAAATGGAAGCCCATCACTTAGTTGGTCTTAAAGGTACTACTGGAAGGATTTTTTTTATTTTCACTTTACATTGGTAACTGACTTCCTCAAATCCCCCCTAACTGAATTTCATTGTATCACCTTGTAACAGTTTTCCAAAATCATCTTTCTAATAAAATTAACTTTTTATTCAATCTAGTTCCTCCCCACTATCCTAACCCCTTCTCTTTTCGCAACAGTTAGCAGCAATGCAACACAAAACCTACTTCCAGCTCAGCGTCTGATAAATTAGTTTCCTCTGGAATCTAGAGAGAGAAAGAGAGAGAGATTAAGCTTTCCAGAGGAAGGAGTGGCTCCCTATTTTATCTTCTCTCCACCCACCCTGCACCAGGGGCGGGGAACTCCAAATATTGTTGTACAACAACTCTCATCAAACCCAGCCAACGGGACCAACAGCTGGGGATGCTGGGGACCACAGCCTGGCAAAGCCTTGAGGGGAAGCTGTTCCTCACCCCTGCCATAAACTCTGCCCAAGACCCCAACTATGTTTTTAGAGGAACTGACCCTGTGCATGGTTCCAGCTCCAAATTTGTGCTCTCTTCCTTCTGCAGGAGGTCTTCTATCCTTTCTCTGAAAAGAGAAGAGAAATATGCAAGGTTCATTTGCATTCATCAGGTGACGGTTGACTCCGGCTCCCATCATCCCAGACAACTGGCCATGATGGCTGAGGCTGATGGGAGTTTTGAGTCCAGCAGTGAGAGGTACCCAGGTCCCAAGCCACCTGGTGGAATACTACTACTACTAATAATAATAACAACAACAACAATAAGAAATTTTTATTTATACCCCGCCCATCTGGCTGGGCTTCCCCAGTCACTCTGGGCGGCTTCCAACAAAATATTAAAATACAGTAATGCATCAAACATTAAAAGCTTCCCTAAATAGGACTGCCTTCAGATGTCTTCTAAAACTCTGGTAGTTGTTGTTCTCTTTGACATCTGGTGGGAGGGCATTCCACAGGGTGGGTGCCACTACCGAGAAGGCCCTCTGCCTGGTTCCCTGTAACTTGGCTTCTCGCAGTGAGGGAACTGCCAGAAGGCCTCAGTGTCCGGGCAGAACGATGGGGGTGGAGACACATTAGACTTGTTTGAAAGTATTCAGTTAGCTGCTCTGTCCCAAGTGCAGCTCCCTAGTCAACTCTAGCAACAGCCCTCCGAGATCTCAAGCGACGATTGTCCAATGATGCATTCCCAAAAGCCATTTAAGTGGAGAGACTGAGGACTGAGCTGGGGACCTCCAAAACACAAAGCTTGGCTCCTCTCTCTACAGCAGTGGTTCCCAGCCTGTTTTTGGCCATGTCCCACCTAAGCATCTCTAAAATCCTGATGCTCCCCCCCCCCCCGCCGTGACATATAATTATTTCTTACTATTCAAAAAGCGAACTCCTATTCACGTGGAGGAAGCTAAAAGGCCCTTAACTTGGTCTAACTCATTCTCGAATTGCCCCCTTTAAAAATCAAATTGCACCCATGTGGGTCGTGTGCCCTACGTTGGGAACCACAGCTCTCCAGGTTTCAGAACATCAGAGAACCAGTCAGTAAAACTTGACTTGCAAGTGGAGAGAGAGAGGGGGAGGGAACACATGCGAAAACACACACACACAAGCCAACATACCACACACACATATATATTCTGGTATAAATTAATTCAGCCCCTAAAAAGAAACACAGCTTAGTTCAGAAAATCGCTGCTCTGAATCGGTTTCAAAATACAGAAGTAACTGAGGACATCAAAACATTTGAGCATCGCTTTTTCCACTTACACTACTTTCTCAATGAACTTCTTCTGGTCCTCTGGAATGGTCACAGGGCACTTCGAAGCATTGGGGGACACATACGACAAGGCCCCCACTCCGTTGGCTTGGGATCGCCTTTCGTCATATTGCTCCCGTAGCTGCCTTTCCTCCTCTTGATTTAAATAAGGGATTCCTTTAAAGGAGAGAGAAATGGTGATGCTTTTTGTGGCCCAAAGCGTGTGCGTGTGCGTGTGTGTGTGTGTGAGAGAGAGAGAGAGAGAGAGAGAGAGAGGGAGGGAGAAATCGGGTGAAGACTGCAACTTGGGAACAGACAAGGCTGGTTCTCATGCATCGGTAAACCAACCTTCCCCCAACCCGACACCTTCCAGATTATTGTTTGATTTTATACTAATGTTAGAGATTTGATGTTAGCCGCCCTGAGCCTGATTTCGGCCGGGGAGGGTGGGATATAAATAAAAGGTGGTTATTATTATTATATTATGTAGTGGTTAGACTGTAGACCTGGGAGACCAGGGTTTAAATCCCCTTGGGCCAGCCAGCATCTCCCAACCTGGTCTACCTTACAGGGCTGTTGTCAGGATAAAACGGAGAGGAGGGGAGCCATTTGTGCCACCTGGAGCTCTACGGAGGAAAGGTGGGAGTATATATGTAATATTAAACAAGCAAACATCTGGAGGGCATCAGCTTGGGAAAGGCAATGCTAAACCATTGTTTAGTGTTACACACACACAAGCAGGAAAGATCCTGAATGAAAACTTGGGTTTACACACACACACCACTTCTTTCCACATGGTCAGAACAACTTACTTCCAGTTTCTCCTAATCCTGGTTTGTATCATTTTATAGGAACCAGAGACTGGGTTAAAAAATAATAATAATCAGGTCAGTTTCTCAACAAGCCAGCTTCATGGTTTAAAGCTGACTTGGTGAGAAATTGACCAGAGGTAGTTCTAAACCACAATCTATGATTCTAACAACAAACTCCGATTAGGGAAAATGAAGTAAACACTAGCAAAGTCTTCCTGGCCACGTGGGAGGCAGAGAGCTCTGTTCAGGATCCTTCCTATTCATGGATATAGCACTGTAAACAATGGCTTTGTGTTAACACATAAGCCAAATCATTGTTTCAGTATACGGCCCTTGTTACAGATGCATAAAGAAGTTGGAAGCAGCAATTCTACAGGTGCTTTAGAAGCAGTTCATTTGCTGGGCAAATATCCTGAAGAAGCTCACTGCAATTGAGATGACGCATCAATGGGGAGATGGCAGTAGAAGTTATAGCTATGGAAACATCAGTATTATGAGAGTATACACTTTATGGCAAGTTGAAAAACGAAGCTTACCATTGCGAAAAACTTTATTAAAATCAAATCCCTGGTTTGCTAAAAAGTCTATACTTGAACTCTGGAAGAGAAAACAAGAAAAGCTTTAAGGCGAATGCATTACTTGAATCCAGTGAAAGTTGATATTTTTTTTAAGTGGTGAAGAACACAAAACATGGGCCCCAGAGCAAGGTTTTGCTCTGAACTGCACCCAACCCCGTTACAGCATCAGAAGGAAGGGGGAAACGGAAAAACGTATGAAGCAAGCTTCTCACTAACCTGACAGACAAACTTCACATCTGGCGACGTTCTATTGAAAGGTTTGGGGAAGATGTAGAAATTAAACGATTTTATAACGTACCTAGGAAAGGCAAAGGATTTGCGAGGTCAGTTGATGGGGCTGTTGCTATCAACATGCTAAGCTTTAGAAGTATCAACAAGTCAAGAAAGCGACGTACTTAGATTCTGTGAGATCGTATTTAAAAGTGCAAAGGCCAAACTGGAACAGCAAGAAATCCATGGAATGCTGGAGGGGACAAGACAAAAATAAGATCTAAACAGTCCGGTTATTCATTCAGAGGAGCCGCAGGAATCCCAAAGCAGAGCGAAACTTAAAGGGCCACTAAACTACATTTCCCACTGAATTCAGGCACTTTGTACAGTCATATCTCAGGTTAAATGTGCTTCAGGTTGAGCGTTTTCAGGTTATGCTCTGCAGCGACCTGGAAGTAACGGAGCACGTTACTTCCGGGTTTCGCCGCTCGCGTATGTGCAGACAATTAAAATGACGTCACACGCATGCGCAGAAGCGGTGAATTGCGACCTGCGCATGCGCAGACAAAGGTTGTGTTTGCTTCAGGATGCGAACGGGGCTCCAGAATGGATCCCATTCGCATCCAGAGGTACCACTGTACATGAAAGTGTGAAGTAATCAAGAATTTCTCCAGAGTATTCAATGCAACGTCCTCCAGATGCTGTTGGACTTCAGGTCTCTTGAGTCTCAGCCAGCAAGGCCACTGGTCAGAGATGCTGACCAACAAAACCTGGAGGACCGTATTGTGGGTCACTAGAAAAAAACAAAACCCCAGGATGTTTCTAAACAGAATATAAACAACGCACAGCAGAAATATCTCAAGCTCTTGAAAGATGTGGAGAAAGGGAAGAAGTAGTTTAGGACATTTATTTTCCAGTTAAAGAAACCATGGGAGAACCGAATAAATGCACACATTAGAATGCAAGAGGAGCCTGCTGTTCTCAGTGATCAATCAGAAGTCTGCAAGCAGGGCCTGACTGCAATAGCACGACCACAGGGACCAACACCGAGGGGCCCAGGTTCCTTTGGGCCCTCCAATAAAATATCTGAGGATGTGGAGACCCCCTTACAAGTTTACACCTTTACTCACTTCTGTGCAAGTCCCACTGTGTTCAAGGGAGCTTACTCCCAAGTAAACGTGCACAGGATTGTATCAAGACCAACCCGTCTACCTGACCCAATAAAAGCTTGTGGCCCAAAGAGGACTATTATTCACAGAAGAAAGTCTTCAATTTTATGCCTGGTTTGCAACACTGAATTTTTATTTACTGAAAATGTTTCCCTGCAGCGCTGTACTTGGCAACAGAAGTCTGTCCGGCACACAGATGTCACAACCCCGTGTCCAAAATATTTCATCGACGAAGCACTGTAATGCAATGATTTAAGATTTTTACCTTTTTAAGTTTTTGATACCTTTCTTCAGGTGTGTCGAAGCCATTCGTTAATGCACTAACAGATGGTCCATCACTAATTCCTAATAAGTATAAAAAGGTTGTTTGAACAAGCCTCTTAGGGATGCATTAGAGCAGCTATGGGATTACAAATTTAATCCGTAATGATTGCAGCGCATGCTTAAATCACACCCTAAATTATTATTTGGGCCCCAAGTATCTCAAGGAACACCACATACCATATAGATCCACCCAAGTGTTGAGATTTGCAGGGAAGACGCTGCTGGTAGTTTTACTGTCCTGTGAAGCTCACAGGGCAGCATTACATGACAGGACCTTTTCTGTGGTGGCCCCGGATTATAGGATGCCCACCCACAAGTACGTTTGGCCTCATCACTGTATACGTTTCGATGTCAGGCCTTTCTGCAGAGGCCTTTGGGGGTTGGAAGATGTCTCGCCAGAGTGGTGCATGCTCTAGTTATCTCCCGCTTGGACTACTGCAATGCGCTCAACGTGGGGCTACCTTTGAAGGTGACCCGGAAACTGCAATTAATCCAGAATGCAGCAGCTAGACTGGTGACTGGGAGTGGCCGCCGGGACCACATAACACCGGTTCTGAGAGATCTGCACTGGCTTCCACTACGTTTCCGAGCACAATTCAAAGTGTTGGTGCTGACCTTTAAAGCCCTAAACGGCCTCGGTCCTGTATACCTGAAGGAGCGTCTCCACCCCCATCGTTCAGCCCGGACACTGAGATCCAGCGCCGAGGGCCTTCTGGCGGTTCCCTCATTGCGAGAAGTGAGGTTACAGGGAACCAGACAGAGGGCCTTCTCGGTAGTGCCGCCCATCCTGTGGAACACCCTCCCTTCAGATGTGAAGGAAATAAGCAGCTATCCTATCTATAAAAGACATCTGAAGGCAGCCCTGTTCAGGGAAGTTTTTAATATTTAACGCTGTACTGTTTTTAACACTTGACTGGGAGCCACCCAGACTGGCTGGGGAAACTCAGCCAGATGGGCGGGGTATAAATAAATTATTATTATTATTATAAGAACATATGAAGAGCCTGCTGGATCAGGCCAATGGTCCAACTAGTCCAGAATCCTGTTCTCATAGTGGCCAACCAGATGTCTATTGGGAAGCATGCAAGCAGTAGCTGAGTGCAACAGCACTCTCCCCTACTGTGATTTCAGGCTATTGGTATATTCAGAAGCACACAGCTTCCAACAGTAGAATTATGTAACCCACTCTGGGACCACATGGTGAAGGGTGGGCTACAAATGCCTATAAATCAATAAACACTTCTTTTTTTAAAAAAAGAAATCCTCATGTCCCTCAATCTTTTCCCACCCTCTCTAAAAATGTACCACATTGTATCATTTCTCTGTTACACCCAAGAGACAGAACACAGAAAGTGTAGGAGCATCCTATGATCGGCTTTTACCAATATCCCTTCAGCCTCCCCATAATCAATAAGCAACAGTGTTCCAGAGCAGCGATCCGCAAGGAGCTGCAAATTCAGATCTTTACATTTATAAGAGAGAATTCCATGAAATACACCATACCTGAAAACTCTCCATCGATAGCCAAAAAGTCTGCATCTTCGATAGCTTCATAAACTTTGCTGAGATTGTCCTTAAAATCTGTAGGCAAGAGAGAGAAAGAAACAGACCATGTCAAGAAATGAAAGTGGGCAAAGCACATATGGTTGCCCCTCTACCTCTGAAGAATCATTCGCAGCTCTGTAATTGAAATAACACATTCACCAAGCACATTAAGGATCACCTAGCCAGAACTTCTCACCCTGTGGGTCCCCAGATGTTGTTGGTCTACAACTCCCATCATCCCTGAGCTCTGGCCTTGCTAGCTAGGGGTGATGGGAGTTGTAGTTCAACAACATCTGGGGACCCACAGGTTGAGAAAGGCTGACCTAGGCATTTTCATGGGTTGCAGTTAATATGTAGTACCACCATTGTCCAATTATGTTCTAGTTGCTTTAAGTATCAGCACTCCCATTCCAGCTACTGTGGGACAGACAACGCAGGGACCATCTTTGCCTACACCAGATGTTCCAGGACCGGAGTCCATCGTGATATGACTGGGGACAATTTGACAGTGTGCAATGCCCCACCTCCTGCATTAGCTTCTTATCTGCCCCACCATCCTTTCCTCCAAACATATATTTTAAAAAAGACATTTCTGCTCCATAGCGAAAATGACAAAACCCTTTCCATTTCACAAAGAAATGGATCTAGGTGATGCCGACAGGATGAAAATAAATCCTTAGCAATTCAATAATAATAATAATAATAATAATAATAATTTATTATTTATACCTGGCCCATCTGGCTGTGTTTCCCCAGCCACTCTGTGTGGCTCCCAACCGAGTGTTAAAAACAATACAGCATTAAATATTAAAAACTTCCCTAAACAGGGCTGCCTTCAGATGCCTTTTAAAGATACGATAGCTGCTTATTTCCTTCACATCTGAAGGCTACTTCAATGGCTACTAATCCTGATGGCTATGTTCTATCTCTACTGTCAGACAAAGCAAGGATGCTGGACTAAATGGGCCACTTGCCTGATCCAGTAGCTCAGTGTTTCTCAACCTGTGGGTCCCCAGATGTTGTTGGACTACAACTCCCATCATTCCTAGCCAGCATGACCAGTGGCCAGGGATGGGAGTTGTAGTCCAACAACATCTGGGGTAGCCTCTTCTTCTATTTTTATATTCACACAGCCCAGACACTCCCTAGTAGGACTCTGATGGGGCAGGTCTGAGGGTGGAAGTTGGAAATGTTGTCCATTTACCAATGCCACCTCCGTTTGTTTGTTTTAATTAAGAATTACAAAGTGCACCTGTGCTGCACATAGATACCCTATGGAAGGGGGAGGAGACACATGGGTGAAGCTGAGACGACTGCCCTATGGCCATGTAAATTTTACCAGAGAAGATGAAGTAAATGGGAATGCCACACATACCCAAGTCTTCTGTCCCTGTATGAAAGATGCTTCTATACAGGAAGGAGAATTTATTCATTTTTTTATTATAATCTTTGTAAATGGATAGAACTGTCTGGCAAAAATGGTCGTTGGAAGACTAGAAATGTATCCGTTAATGGATGGTTTTATTTCAGTTACTGGCCACAGCGTATCTGTTAATGGGTGTCATTAAAAAGCAAGGTTGCAATAAAATTGTAAACCCAGCTTCTTGCATGACAGTTAACTGATTTATTTTTTATTTTATTTTTTTAAAAAACCCTGTATTTAAACTGCATTTCAGTAGCTCAGTATTTTTTTCTGTCACATGCTATGGGCTGCAACATGTGCGGCCGGAGGGGAAAGCTCCAAGCAGCATGCCCCCAAAATTGGGGGGGGGGTGTGAGTGTTGAGACAGCGATACATAAGAGCAGATTGTCCCCAACTGTACAACTAAACCTACACACAGAAGAAGAGACCTTGTGGAAACAGGCCAAAGGCCCATCAAGTCTAGCATCCTGTTTTCACAGTGGCCAGCCCGATGCATTACAGATCAGGCAGAAAACGAAACTGATCTTCTCCTGCTTCCACCTCCCTGTTTTCCTCTGCTTCTTATAAATCATATCCTAGCCGGCATACTACAACGCATAACTGCAGCGACAGACCGGAAGCCAGCATGATGCACATGGATGGCCACCAAGCAAAACAAGCCTGTTGGGAAAAGATCTACGCGGACTCTCTCCTTCCAGCATAATCTTCTTTTTTTTAAGCTGATGAAAACAACAGAGGGGTCTTTCCCTCCCATCCATGACACAGAGAAGAGGCTTTTTGCAGATACGCACACGGTGCTCAGCGTCACAGTTCTATCAATTTCCTCTTGTATTGTAGCTGGTCGTGTTTTTAAAAAATAAAATAAAATGGGGGGGGGGGAATGCAATATATATATATATATATATATATATATATATATATCTCAAATAATCAGTAGAGAAGGAAGGAAACAGACCACCTAAAACACAATATAATACATTAAGTGCACTACTAAATGGGGGCAATGTGGGAAAGCAAATGGCAAAGGGAGAGCCTTCGGGTATGAATGGGGGGTGTTGTGGGTTTTTTGGGGTGGGGGCATTATAAAGGATGTGTGGGGAGGGAGGGGGGAAATATCAGCCTGGAGGGATCAGGGGCAGCCTGAGCAGCAGGAGGAAGGGGCAGGATCTGGGCCTCTGCCCACCCCCCACCTGTTCTGGGGGGGGGGGTCAGGTTTCCTTCTCGGCCTCCCCCCAACCCCCACCCCAAGGGAGGAAGTTCAGCCTGCCTTGAGGGGCAGCCAAGAGGAGGGGCGGCGGGAGGCCACTCTGCATATGCTCAGAGGCGCTCTCGTGGCTGACCCTCTCCCCGACCCCAGCCGGACTCACTGTTCCTGGTTATCTCCATCCCTGCGGCTGGCTGGCCGGCTCCGGCTTCAGCGACAGCAGCAGCAGCAGTAGCAGCAGCGAGAGCCGCGGGCCGGGTCAGGCCTCGGCTCAGGCCCAGCAGAAGCGCGGGCACTTCCGGAAACAAACCCCACTCCTCCGACCCCCCCCTCCCTCCCCTCTGGCCCGAGAGCGTGACGCGGCCCACGTGACCACACCCCCCCCTCCCGGGGAGAAGCGGGCCGTTCGAAGGCTGCTTCCCCAGGCGCGTGCGCAAAACCGCCCCGCGCATGCCCAGCGGAGTCCCCTGAAGCCTCTCCGCCGCCCTTCCCCTTTCTGCCCTGATTTGATGGGTTTGCAAGAGAATCTTGGCATCCCGAGAGGTGAAGGCGCCCCAGGTTTTTGTGCACCGCCTGGTCCGACACGTGCACGGGAAAGTTAATGAGCAGATGAGTGCATGAGCAGATTCAGGGTTAAAAAATAAATTAAAAATTCCAGCGTTAGTGGATTAGAAGCAGGACTCGGGGGTCGAGGCGCCTCCAGTGGAAAGGGGCCCCGATCCTATGGGAAAGAACAGGCATGTCGCCGTCCTTTGCAAAGTTTCCGGCGTCGAGGTCAAAACCAGTTTTATTTCAGGAGGTCTCTGCCCCACGAGTGCTCTTCTTAGATCTATACTGTATATCTATAGACCTCCCCTTGTGTAAACGAACAGGGCGGCGTGCAGCAAAGTTTACAAGAGAGGTTTCAAAAATGTAATGAAAAACATACCACGAACATCCTTGGTTTTCCGACGTTTTAAATTCTGTGCATTGGGTGTTTTATTTTTTATAATTTTTGCAAGCCACCTTGAGACACAGGCGAAAAGCGGGGTATGATTTCAGGCTCGTGCTTGAAATAAATACTAAATGGTAAAATAAGTAAAATGTCCGGGCGTCCCGCGGCCAGTTCCTTCCTGGGCTGCCACAAGCGTGGAGCGAGGCAAGGCCAGGCGGATGCCATCCTTCCATCCCCAAAAGGCACTTTTGTCTACGGAACTCCCTGCCACACGGGCGATCTTGCAGCCCGACGACGAGCACGGTCAGGCAACATCCTCGGGTGCAACTCGGCGCGGCCTTACTCGCGAGTAACCGCGCAACCAAGGATACCGCGCAGTCGTGCCCCGGGCCAGAGGCTAGTCCTCGTGGAGGGATTCTGCTAGCTCCTCCGGGTGGGCAGGAAGAGAAGCCGTCGGAGGGGCGCGACCGGGGCGGATCTCGGCCTCGACACGCTGGGCCAACCCTCCTCCTCCTCCTCCGCCTCTTGCTCCAGCCTCCCGTGCAACATGGCGGCTGCAGCGACGGTGTCCCGGGCTTGGCAGCAGCTCCGCTATTCAGGTACGCTGCTGCGCGCTTCGGTCCGCGCCGTCGGGGCGTTGCAAGAAGCGCTCCGGGGAATGCAAAGCGCCGGCTTTGCGGCTGCATCGAGGGGCGTGAAGTGGGCGGGTTGCGGGGGGGGGGGCTCCCCGTTCTGCTCCCCTTCCAGCCCACCTTGGCAAGGGTGACTTTGAGACCATTGCTGGGCCTCAGGCCTGCTCGGAAGGCCAGCAGGCAGCCTCGTCTACTCGGGAGCAAGTCCCCCTTAGTTCAGCGAAACTTAGGGGAGCGTCTCAAAGGATTGCAATGTATTTTCTCCGTTTCCTTCCTAAATGCTTAACATCAAAGTCTGCTCTGAAATCAGCAGGACAACCCCATTAAAAGCTTTTTTCAAAACCTGTGCAAGGCAGCATCGGCATCCGAAAAATAATAATAATAATAATAATAATAATAATTTATTTATACCCCAGCCACTCTGGGCGGCTTCCAACAGAATATTAAAATACAGTGGTCTGTTAAACATGAAAAGCTTCCCTAAACAGGGCTGCCTTCAGATGTCTTCTAAAAGTCTGGTAGTTGCTTTTATCTTTGATATTTGGTGGGAGGGTGTTCCACAGGGTGGGTGCCACCACTGAGAAGGCCCTCTGCCTGATTCCCTGTGACTTGGCTTCTCGCAGCAAGGGGACCAGCGAGAAAACAACTTAAAGCAGATTTTAAGGGAAGGGGCGTTTTGCCTGGGATCAGGGACATCTAATCTGAGGCACAGCCTCCTCCGTGTGTTCTCACTTGGAAGTAAGGCCTCATCTGTATGGTACTTTGATTTTGGCATCTGCCTGTCTCTAGAGACAATGGAGTGTGACTGGGAGCGGGTGTTTACGCCTGGGGAGTGTGTAGGGGGGGTCCTGGGCTGACCAGATGACAAGACCCCCCTCTCAGCATCGCTGGTCCAAAGGAAAGCAGAGCAAGACGTTTGGCACCAACTTGGCTGCAGGAATTGCTGGAAGGAGCCCTGCAACCACCATAGGGACTCCAGATTTGTGTAGGGTTTACTCCTTAGCCTTTTCTTCCCTCCGAAGATACCCCACAAGGCAGCGGAGGTTTAGGGTCAGAGTTTTCCTTCTAGAGTTTTCCTAGGTGGGTGAGCCCCATCTGCCACTCACTTCCTTCTGTGGCATGTGCAGGAACGGCCTTCTTGACCGTTGGACCCACTTTTGGTCTTCTCAAACTGCTGGAGTTTGTCTTCACACACAGGGGAAGTGGCGCACTCACTGTGGCAATCACACAGGGTCCCCGGACGTTTCACCGTCTATTGATCCCTGTGCCACCACTTTATTTCTCGCTGCCACCACCAAGGCCCTACCTGGTACAATACTGAGTCCAGTCACGGTTAAATTGGAACATAAACTTCTGTTTATTTATTGCAGTTTAACAAGCGTGTGGTTTCATAAACGGTATCGATCAATTACATTCATGGGGTACCTATCCAGACCTATAACTTCTGCTACCTGCTCTCACTCACTAAACCACCTCTCAGATATTTACTTGTCTTCCTAGCCCCTAACTGTTCCTGACTCAGCTTATTTCGCTACACTATCTCAACCTCCTCACAGAGTCTTCCACTCCAACCACCCAACTCCCAACGATTGCGCTCCCAGAGCTGGTTTTATAGTCCCTCTGACTCCACCCCATGGATTCTGATTGGGCAACTTGTTTAACTATTTCACCTCCAGCACTCTCATATGTTCATGCCACACTCACCGAGGGTTTGGGCTCACCTCACCTGGTTTAGCTGGTCAGTCGAAGCCGTTCCTGGGATTGTGGCCGCTGTCGCATGCTGACAGCTTCTAGGAGCCACAGCTGAGAGCTGAGTGCAGGGTGGGGGCCAAAGATGGACAAACTACCCCAGAAGGATCATGACATGTCCTCCACCAGAGTACTACCACTTCCATGTACAGTCATACTTCAGGCTGTGTTTTTTCGGGTTGCGGACCGCTGAAACCCGGAAGTACCGGAACGGGTTCCGAGTTGTTCAGAGACCTCTAATATCCAAGCAGCCAAACCTGTGTGTAGTTCTGTAACAAATAAGCAGCCTTAAACAAGCCTTGCTGTTTGTGTTTTGCTGGTCTGCAGCAGCCGATTCACCAGAAACCATGGTTGGAAGAAGGGAGAGACGAGGGCATTTTTCATTGTTTCAGAGGGTTTTCCTGGTTTCTTTTGCCATGTTGGGGTCACAATTCAATGTTCAGCAGGAATCCATGGAAATTGTCAGTTCATTATGTAAACACTTGTTTATAAAACAACTTCCTGTCAACGCATTGTTGTTGGAAATTGTGATCTGCATGTCTACAAAATACAGAACATGTCAGTAAATTCTGAATAACAAAAAATAAACAATACAGAATAAATTCAATATTACAAAAGGAAAACCCATCTAGAGCAAAAGACCAGGTACACAAGATACATTTAAAGCACATTCGAAACACATTCCTCCTTTCAGAGAATTCTGGGCACTGTAGTTTGTTAACGGTTGCTGGGAATTGGAACTCTGAGGAGTAAACTACAGTGCCCAGAATTCTTTGAGGGAAAGAACGTTATTCGGATGTGCTTTAAAATTAAAGCGTGCCCTCGTTTCTTCAGCAGCAGCCTGAACTATGTAGAAAGCCACTTCTGAAAGGAAGTTTGAAAAGCTGTTTATGAGAGGAGGAGCAACAGAAAGAATAAAAAAGGCAAAGATTCCTTTCCTAAAATGTTGATTCTTTTCACCCCAAGGCAGTGGGCTCTCAGCTGCTGAGCTGCAACTCTCCTGGGCAACGACAAGCTGGTAATATCTGGATTCTCTCCCCCCCCCCCCCCCAGGTTCTTTACTTCAGTTTCAACATAGCCGAGCTGCCGCCCAGAGACTCAGATGCCCTGCTGTCCAGAGGAGGTCGTTCAGCAACAACAAGATCCTGGTGGAACTGGATGAGGGCACAGGTAAACCCCCCCAGGCTTGCATTTCATAGAAATGTAGAGTTGGAAGGGTCCCTGAGGATCATCTAGTCCAACCCTCTGCAAGGCAGGAGTATGCAGCTGTCCCTTATGGGGATCAAACCTGCAACCATGGCGTTATCAACACCACACACTAACCAACTGAGCTATCCACATCCTTTTGTGTGGTTCTTTGAAGGAGTGGCGGCGTACACACCATACATTTTAAGCACATGGCTTCCTGCAAAGAATCCTGGGAACTGCAGTTTTACCCCTCATGGAGCCGCAAGCCCCAGCACCCTTCGCAAACTACAGTTCCCAGGATTCTTTGGGAGAGTGTGTTGGCTCCCAGCACACAGCATTTCATAGGTATACTGCTTCTGTACATGCAGGTTCTCTTTAGCTGTCACGGCTGGGAAGCAATAATAGATCCATCCTTTGTGAATTGGTCCAAAAACCCGGGAGAGCAGCTGTTGGTCAGTGTAGACAACACTGAGGTAGGTGGACTTCCTAATCTCTGGCAGCAACTCTTGTTTCCTTGTGTTTCTCGTTCAGGGGTAGCAGTGATGAAGATGAAGAGCCCACCGGTTAACAGCTTTAGCTTGGAGTTTCTGACGGAGCTTTCCATAAGCCTGGAAAAGCTGGAGAACAACAAAGCGTGCCGCGGTGTCATCCTGACCTCGGTACGGGTGACAAATAGAAAAAAATAGCAATCGTCCATTTGGTTCTGGGTCCATCTTTGCTGGCTGGTGGGGGGCAAGCTATGCTGGGTGGGAGCGTCCATTGCACAGGCAGGGATGATGATGATGATTGACAGGTGCCTAACCCTGCCAACCCTTAGCACCAGCCAACCCTGGATACAAGACCTCTCAAAGGACCCGTTGATGGCATTTTACCATTGCACTGTGGAGAGTGTATTAACTTATGTTCTGTGTGTGTGGTTTGGGAGCTGCACTGTCAGGGGAAAAACAATGCTGTCCAGAGTTGTAAAGACTTTGGAGAGAATAATTGGGTGCACTCTTCCCACCTTGGATCAAATCTATGCTTCCAAGTGCCATAAGAAAGCTGCAGGATAGTGCGCACCCCGGAAATGATCTCTTTCAGCTTCTGCCTTCTGGAAGAAGGTACAGGGTTATAAAGACTAGGACTAGAGAAACAGTTTCTACCCAAATGCCATTTTGGTTTTAAACACAGTGTAAGGAGTCTCTATAAGGGGACGCGGGTGGCGCTGTGGGTTAAACCACAGAGCCTAGGACTTGCCGATCAGAAGGTCGGCGGTTTGAATCCCCGCGATGGGGTGAGCTCCCGTTGCTCGGTCCCTGCTCCTGCCAACCTAGCAGTTTGAAAACACGTCAAAGTGCAAGTAGATAAATAGGCACCGCTCCAGTGGGAAGGTAAACGGCGTTTCCGTGCACTGCGCTGGTTCGCCAGAAGCGGCTTAGTCATGCTGGCCACATGACGTGGAAGCTGTACGCCGGCTCCCTCGGCCAATAAAGCGAGATGAGCACCGCAACCCCAGAGTCAGTCACGACTGGACCTAATGGTCAGGGGTCCCTTTACCTTTACCTTTAAGGAGTCTCTATGGGAGTATATTGTATTTAAAAATGGGGTATCAGAGTTTTTAGGGGGCTAACCAGGTTAGATTTTTCAATTTTGTTGTTCTGTATAGGACAATGACAATAAAGATTATCGTATTGTATCGTAAGATCTCTCCTCTTTCTGGGAGCTGGGCAAAAACGGCCCATAGGACTTTTCAGAGTGAAGCAGCGTGGCGTGAATCAGGGAGGCACGTTGCCAGCTATGACAGATCCTTTTCCTTTTCCCAGGTTGTCCCCAAAATCTTCTCCGGGGGCCTGGACATCACGGAGATGTGTGGGAAGAGCGAGGAGCACTACGCCGAGTTCTGGAAAGCCGTGCAGCAGATGTGGATTACTCTGTACAATTCCAGCCTGGTGACCATTGCAGCTGTCAATGCAAGTTCCATTTATTTACTCCCTATCCCTCCAGAAGAATCACCTTAAGCCAGTGGCCGCTGGTGGCTGGTAGGGTGGAAGGCAGGGAGGCCGACAGTAGGGGGCGCCAGATCCAGTCAGAGCCAGCCACTGACCAGCGGTAAGCAAGAAGGCAGGCAGGTGAGAGCAGAGTGCGGTCGGTGGGGCAGTGCCCCATTTGCCCTAACTGATAAGCCGCTACTGTTTTTAGCTCTTTGCTCAATGGGCTATTCGAAGCACACCCCGGTGCAGTTCAGACATGAATGTATAGCTATTGTAACGCTGCAGGCTTGGACCTGGGGTGGGTTTAGGAATTAGTGCAATTCAAGCAGCGGTTGTCTTGCCAAAGGCAAGGTGGGTCTTTTAAAATGAGATTCAGAAGCAATACAAAATACCGTATTTTTCGCTCTATGGGATGCACTTTTCCCCCCTCCAAAAATGAAAGGGAAATGTGTATACGTCCTATGGAGCGAATGCAGGCGCCTTGGCTTCAGCGATAGCAACACGAAGCCTCTGA